>NC_092513.1:26669370-27871870 GCF_047511675.1 Marmota flaviventris
AATAAAGAAACAATACCACACCCACCAACCCAACTCCCTCAAGAATAACCAGTAGCATTGGCATCAGAAACAGATAATCAGACCAAGAGAACAGACCTGAGGACCCAGAAACACTCCCCCAGGCCATGGACAAACGGGGGGAACACGGATCTAATAAGTGTCTTGGGATAAACCTCAGGACCCTGACAAATAAGAATACATGCTTTCCTTGTGTGTGTGTGTGTGTGTGTGTGTGTGTGTGTGTTGTGTGCACGTCTTCGCCAGCGCGTACACACACACACACACACACACACACACACGTGGCCACACACACAAACACTCTCTCCGATCAGTCTCATATGGATTACAAAACATTAATCATTCAAGAAAGAAGATGTTTCGGACAGACTGGGAGAGATATCTCTGTGTCTGGAAAGGAGAAGGATGGAGGCTGTGAAAACTACTGAGTTGTCAAGGGAAAGATCCAGCAGCTCCCGCCTATGATCCCATCAGCTCAGCAGGCTGAAGCAGGAGCATGGCGAGATCAAGGCCAGCCTCTGGCAAAGCCAGGCTCTCATCTGCTCACTGAGACCCTGCCTCTCAATAGAAGCCCAAAGGGGCCTTGAGGTGGGGGGCGGGAGTGGGCGGGGGTCGCTCACCGGTCCAGTAACCCCCAAAGGAACCAACCAAACCACCAGAAGCGCCGAATACCATTGAGAAGTGGGTTTTTGTATCCCACAGGCCGCCTGGTGCCTTGGGCTCTTCAAACTCGCCCCCATGGGGCTGACAGTCAGGCCATTGGAGCCAATGGCCACAAGTTCATTCCACGGATTCCCCGCCAGACTTCCTTTGGAGGTTCCTTCCAAGGAATCACCCTTGCCCTGCGGAGCTAAGCTTCCCCAATCCTCTTGGCTCTCCGGGCCTCCATTCCTGTGCTCCCACAGGACCTAGACTCTCAGAGTCAGTTCCGCTTTCCCTGGCAAATCGCTGTCATGGGACCCAGGGCCACTGAAGGGCGTGTCCCTGAACTCCAGTTTCCCCATGTGCCCAAGAGGGAGAAGACTAGTCCCCGAGTCGGGTGGTGCCGAGGCTCTAGCCGGGGTGGCCACTCCTGATTTGACCCAGGTTCTGCCCACCGGATCCAGTGCGTCGGTGGCAGGCGCAGAAGTGGATGCCAGCTGAGCTAGCGGGTGCTCCCGGAAAGAGAGAGCTGGGTGGGGTCCTTGAGGGTGGGCGTGGCGCACACTCTGGCAGGGGGGCGGAGCCAGGGGCTCTATAAGGCCCAGGTCGGCCTGCCCGTGCAGCCTCATTCCTTCTGGGACAGCGCCAGGCACAGGTGCTTCCAGCTGAGGCCCGGCGCCCTGAGGACCACAAGCAGACCTGCCCAGCGGCGCTCGGGGCGCACCAACGCGCCCAGAACAAGCGGCCAGCCGTGGCCAGGGCCCGGATACCCCGGCAGAGCGACAGCGAACCGAGTCCAGGGCCGAGGCCGAGCCGGCCACCGAGATGGCGTCGGAGGAGGTGCTGCTGCGAGCCGTTGGCAAGCTGCAGGGGCGCCTGGCCACCAGGACCCGCCCTGACAAGCTCCAGAAATACTTGCAGCAGCTCTCCGCCTTGCCCCTCACCCCACACATCCTGCAGGAGACAGGTGTCAGAAAGATGGTCAAGAGCTTGCGCCACCACGAGCTCCTTGGCGGCCTGGCCAGGGACTTGGCGGCCCGGTGGAAGAAGCTGGCTCTTCTGGAGGTCGACCCCGGGCGTGCTGCGCACGACTCCCAACTTGCAAAGGAAATCACGGACTCGGGCTCCCGAGAAAACTCGAGGGCCCCCAGCAGTCCATCCCGCCCTACGGGGCATGGACCCCAAAAGCACAGAGACCTGGAGGAGTTCTCCGAGACCTCGCGAGAGGAGAGAAGGACAGGAGCAAGAAGCGCCCCCCGCTGGCAGCGTTGCCTGCACCCTGGCGCTCCTGGGATGGCTGCCCTGCTCAGGCCTCCGGGGGCCTACCGGTCCTCATCCGATGTCCGGGGAGCACTCCGCTTCCCCGGAGGACACTGAGACCTCCGCTCGTGGCCGCGTGCCTGTCGAAGGCCAGGATCGTCATTTTCAGGCCACCACGGGACTCCCGCGAGCACGTCCCCTGCAAGGACCCCGGGGGAAACACGACCTGCTGCCCAAAGCAAGAGAGACTGATGACGACCTCGAAGATGCCAACGGTAAGATAGAATCCATCTTCTCATTTGGACAGGAAAGGAGATGGAGCTCATGGAGCCCCAAGACAGCGTGGGACCTGGCAGGAGGGAGGGAGGGAGGGAGGGAGAGAGGAGCCCAAATGTGATCCTTGCGGTCAGTTATCTCTCCCAGTGACAGAAGGAGCCCTAGAAGGGAGAGAACCATCCATCCAAGACAGCAGTCCGGGTGGTTGGGTGGTTGGGTGCGGGCAGGGGAGGGGCAGGGGAGGCATCCCTTCCCCGATGAATCCAGTACCATCTTCTACCCAGAAAGTGAGCCCCCAAGCCTGGCTCCGCTGCTGAAGAAAAGGCAGAGCGCCTGCGGGCTCCGGTCTGCTGATTTTTGCTTTCACTGTGGTTGGTGCGGATACCCTTTCCGTTTTGTGTTTGTGGTTGGTTGTTTTTTTAATTTTTGTTTTTGTTTTTGTTTCCTCACCCCCCACCCCCCACCCCCCACAGACGGAGAGCCAGAGGAGGAGTTCTTGGAGGCGCCCACTATGTCTTTCGAGGCGTACCTCACGTATGATGACCAGCCTCGGAAGAAGAAGAGAAAGGTGAAGACTTCGGCCAAGGCACGGAAAGCAAAAGCTTCCAAGAGGTCCAGCCAACACCTGGACTCGGCGGAGAACTTTCCTCCTCTGGTGATTGGAAAGCAGTCGGCGGGGCCCCAGCCTGCCCAAGGCCAAGGCAGTTGGGCCGGGATGCAAGGGGTCTCCCGAGAAGCCGCTGCGGTGCTGCCTCCCACGCCATCCCCCAGCCTGTGGGACCCACCCAGTCCCCCTCCTGAGATGATGATGCGCTGATGAGCTTCTTTGCACCCAATGCAACAGCGCTCTCTTCACCACAGGAAGAGGAAGAAGCTGGCTTCACGGGAATCAGAACATAATTCCAGGACCCCCGTGTACTCTGGTGGCAAACGTGGCCGTCTCGCCCAAACGACCTGGCTCCCACGGGGCAGCCAGGGAGTTGCAGACCAGGATTCCCTGTGGGAAGAGAGGGCGCTCCCGCATTCTCTGTTCGGGTCTGCTTTGGAGAAATGCACACCCGAGCAGCTGTCCCACGCGGAGGGATGCCACCAAGGGACCGCCGAGGAGACAGATCAGCTATGGAGACTGCACTGTGGCCAAGAATTTAAGGGAGAAACGCCTAAGGAGAACGAGTCTTGGAGGGAGATGTACCTGCGGCTTCAGGACGCCCGAGAGCAGCGACTGCAAGCACTCACCTCGAAAATACGATCCAGACATCCTCAAGAGCCCCGAGGCCCACAAACAAAGATGGTCTATTTCAAGTCACCTGGTGAGGTTTCCAGCGAGGCACGGCCAGTTTGGGACACTAGCAGCGGCTGCCTCAGGAAGACCCAACTTCCAACCAGCCCAGCACCCCAGGGAGGCAGTGACACGCCCTCCAGCACCAGCAGCAACAGCAGCAACAGCAGCAGCAGCTTTGATGCTAGAAGTGAGACTGCAGCAGAGGCCTCTGGGAACCCTGTCAGAGCTCACCGCCCGGCACCAGTGGCCAACACCAGAAAACCCAAGGCTAAGGAAATCCCCCCACTCTTGGCCAAGACCCTTAAGGACTACAGAAGACTCATATCCCGAAGATGAACTCAGCACTTGCCCTGGACATGCAATTTCCGAAGGAGTCTTCGATCTCTGCCAAACGTGGACTCCCTGCCCTGTGCTTTGCGCGTGTCCCTGGCGTGAGAGCTCAATGCGAGTTCACTGCCTTTGTTTCCTTTCTTGTCACCTGAGCCCCTCCTAAGCGATGATGTTGTTTTCATGTATAAATCCCCCTGATTGAATTTTAGACTAATAAAGGCCCGAAAATGCTCTCAGTTGTCTAATGGGGTAGGACGTCAGGCTTTCTTAGACATGGCCCCCGGAGCCACTAGTTCAAGGACTGGTGAATCTGACTAACTGTGAAAACAAACAAACAACAACAAAAATAAATAAATAAATAGCAAGGTTTGGGCAGGGAGGGTGGTAAAGCACCCTTCTGTTCAATACCCAGTACAAGGAGATACGGCGGCAACAACCAAAAGCAAAGGAGAGACGGAAATTAAAAGAACAACCACAAGAAGAAGAACAAATGAGGCCGAGCCAATGGCGGTGATGCGAGTCTCACAAAGGCGCACAGAGAGTTCAGAGCCAGCCTCAGCCACTTAGCGAGGACAGAGCAACTCTGTGAGACCCTGTCTCCTAATAAAGTACTAAATAAATAAATAAATAAAAGCCGAGGAATATTCTTCAGGGTTAAAGCCCCCCGAGTACAATGTCTGGTTATCTAATAAAGAAACAATACCACACCCACCAACCCAACTCCCTCAAGAATAACCAGTAGCATTGGCATCAGAAACAGATATCAGACCAAGAGAACAGACCTGAGGACCCAGAAACACTCCCCCAGGCCCATGGACAAACGGGGGGAACACGGATCTAATAAGTGTCTTGGGATAAACCTCAGGACCCTGACAAATAAGAATACATGCTTTCCTTGTGTGTGTGTGTGTGTGTGTGTGTGTGTGTGTGTGTGTTGTGTGCACGTCTTCGCCAGCGCGTACACACACACATACACACACACACACACACACACACACGTGGCCACACACACAAACACTCTCTCCGATCAGTCTTCATATGGATTACAAAACATTAATCATTCAAGAAAGAAGATGTTTCGGACAGACTGGGAGAGATATCTCTGTGTCTGGAAAGGAGAAGGATGGAGGCTGTGAAAACTACTGAGTTGTCAAGGAAAGATCCAGCAGCTCCCGCCTATGATCCCATCAGCTCAGCAGGCTGAAGCAGGAGCATGGCGAGATCAAGGCCAGCCTCTGGCAAAGCCAGGCTCTCATCTGCTCACTGAGACCCTGCCTCTCAATAGAAGCCCAAAGGGGCCTTGAGGTGGGGGGCGGGAGTGGGCGGGGGTCGCTCACCGGTCCAGTAACCCCCAAAGGAACCAACCAAACCACCAGAAGCGCCGAATACCATTGAGAAGTGGGTTTTTGTATCCCACAGGCCGCCTGGTGCCTTGGCTCTTCAAACTCGCCCCCATGGGGCTGACAGTCAGGCCATTGGAGCCAATGGCCACAAGTTCATTCCACGGATTCCCCGCCAGACTTCCTTTGGAGGTTCCTTCCAAGGAATCACCCTTGCCCTGCGGAGCTAAGCTTCCCCAATCCTCTTGGCTCTCCGGGCCTCCATTCCTGTGCTCCCACAGGACCTAGACTCCTCAGAGTCAGTTCCGCTTTCCCTGGCAAATCGCTGTCATGGGACCCAGGGCCACTGAAGGGCGTGTCCCTGAACTCCAGTTTCCCCATGTGCCAAGAAGGGAGAAGACTAGTCCCCGAGTCGGGTGGTGCCGAGGCTCTAGCCGGGGTGGCCACTCCTGATTTGACCCAGGTTCTGCCCACCGGATCCAGTGCGTCGGTGGCAGGCGCAGAAGTGGATGCCAGCTGAGCTAGCGGGTGCTCCCGGAAAGAGAGAGCTGGGTGGGGTCCTTGAGGGTGGGCGTGGCGCACACTCTGGCAGGGGGGCGGAGCCAGGGGCTCTATAAGGCCCAGGTCGGCCTGCCCGTGCAGCCTCATTCCTTCTGGGACAGCGCCAGGCACAGGTGCTTCCAGCTGAGGCCCGGCGCCCTGAGGACCACAAGCAGACCTGCCCAGCGGCGCTCGGGGCGCACCAACGCGCCCAGAACAAGCGGCCAGCCGTGGCCAGGGCCCGGATACCCCGGCAGAGCGACAGCGAACCGAGTCCAGGGCCGAGGCCGAGCCGGCCACCGAGATGGCGTCGGAGGAGGTGCTGCTGCGAGCCGTTGGCAAGCTGCAGGGGCGCCTGGCCACCAGGACCCGCCCTGACAAGCTCCAGAAATACTTGCAGCAGCTCTCCGCCTTGCCCCTCACCCCACACATCCTGCAGGAGACAGGTGTCAGAAAGATGGTCAAGAGCTTGCGCCACCACGAGCTCCTTGGCGGCCTGGCCAGGGACTTGGCGGCCCGGTGGAAGAAGCTGGCTCTTCTGGAGGTCGACCCCGGGCGTGCTGCGCACGACTCCCAACTTGCAAAGGAAATCACGGACTCGGGCTCCCGAGAAAACTCGAGGGCCCCCAGCAGTCCATCCCGCCCTACGGGGCATGGACCCCAAAAGCACAGAGACCTGGAGGAGTCTCCGAGACCTCGCGAGAGGAGAGAAGACAGGAGCAAGAAGCGCCCCCCGCTGGCAGCGTTGCCTGCACCCTGGCGCTCCTGGGATGGCTGCCCTGCTCAGGCCTCCGGGGGGCCTACCGGTCCTCATCCGATGTCCGGGGAGCACTCCGCTTCCCCGGAGGACACTGAGCCCTCCGCTCGTGGCCGCGTGCCTGTCGAAGGCCAGGATCGTCATTTTCAGGCCACCACGGGACTCCCGCGAGCACGTCCCCTGCAAGGACCCCGGGGGAAACACGACCTGCTGCCCAAAGCAAGAGAGACTGATGACGACCTCGAAGATGCCAACGGTAAGATAGAATCCATCTTCTCATTTGGACAGGAAAGGAGATGGAGCTCATGGAGCCCCAAGACAGCGTGGGACCTGGCAGGAGGGAGGGAGGGAGGGAGGGAGAGAGGAGCCCAAATGTGGATCCTTGCGGTCAGTTATCTCTCCCAGTGACAGAAGGAGCCCTAGAAGGGAGAGAACCATCCATCCAAGACAGCAGTCCGGGTGGTTGGGTGGTTGGGTGCGGGCAGGGGAGGGGCAGGGGAGGCATCCCTTCCCCGATGAATCCAGTACCATCTTCTACCCAGAAAGTGAGCCCCCCAAGCCTGGCTCCGCTGCTGAAGAAAAGGCAGAGCGCCTGCGGGCTCCGGTCTGCTGATTTTTGCTTTCACTGTGGTTGGTGCGGATACCCTTTCCGTTTTGTGTTTGTGGGTTGGTTGTTTTTTTAATTTTTGTTTTTGTTTTTGTTTCCTCACCCCCCACCCCCCACCCCCCACAGACGGAGAGCCAGAGGAGGAGTTCTTGGAGGCGCCCACTATGTCTTTCGAGGCGTACCTCACGTATGATGACCAGCCTCGGAAGAAGAAGAGAAAGGTGAAGACTTCGGCCAAGGCACGGAAAGCAAAAGCTTCCAAGAGGTCCAGCCAACACCTGGACTCGGCGGAGAACTTTCCTCCTCTGGTGATTGGAAAGCAGTCGGCGGGGCCCCAGCCTGCCCAAGGCCAAGGCAGTTGGGCCGGGATGCAAGGGGTCTCCCGAGAAGCCGCTGCGGTGCTGCCTCCCACGCCATCCCCCAGCCTGTGGGACCCACCCAGTCCCCCTCCTGAGGATGATGATGCGCTGATGAGCTTCTTTGCACCCAATGCAACAGCGCTCTCTTCACCACAGGAAGAGGAAGAAGCTGGCTTCACGGGAATCAGAACTAATTCCAGGACCCCCGTGTACTCTGGTGGCAAACGTGGCCGTCTCGCCCAAACGACCTGGCTCCCACGGGGCAGCCAGGGAGTTGCAGACCAGGATTCCCTGTGGGAAGAGAGGGCGCTCCCGCATTCTCTGTTCGGGTCTGCTTTGGAGAAATGCACACCCGAGCAGCTGTCCCACGCGGAGGGATGCCACCAAGGGACCGCCGAGGAGACAGATCAGCTATGGAGACTGCACTGTGGCCAAGAATTTAAGGGAGAAACGCCTAAGGAGAACGAGTCTTGGAGGGAGATGTACCTGCGGCTTCAGGACGCCCGAGAGCAGCGACTGCAAGCACTCACCTCGAAAATACGATCCAGACATCCTCAAGAGCCCCGAGGCCCACAAACAAAGATGGTCTATTTCAAGTCACCTGGTGAGGTTCCAGCGAGGCACGGCCAGTTTGGGACACTAGCAGCGGCTGCCTCAGGAAGACCCAACTTCCAACCAGCCCAGCACCCCAGGGGAGGCAGTGACACGCCCTCCAGCACCAGCAGCAACAGCAGCAACAGCAGCAGCAGCTTTGATGCTAGAAGTGAGACTGCAGCAGAGGCCTCTGGGAACCCTGTCAGAGCTCACCGCCCGGCACCAGTGGCCAACACCAGAAAACCCAAGGCTAAGGAAATCCCCCCACTCTTGGCCAAGACCCTTAAGGACTACAGAAGACTCATATCCCGAAGATGAACTCAGCACTTGCCCTGGACATGCAATTTCCGAAGGAGTCTTCGATCTCTGCCAAACGTGGACTCCCTGCCCTGTGCTTTGCGCGTGTCCCTGGCGTGAGAGCTCAATGCGAGTTCACTGCCTTTGTTTCCTTTCTTGTCACCTGAGCCCCTCCTAAGCGATGATGTTGTTTTCATGTATAAATCCCCCTGATTGAATTTTAGACTAATAAAGGCCCGTAAATGCTCTCAGTTGTCTAATGGGGAAGGACGTCAGGCTTTCTTAGACATGGCCCCCGGAGCCAATAGTTCAAGGACTGGTGAATCTGACTAACTGTGAAAACAAACAAACAACAACAAAAATAAATAAATAAATAAATAAATAGCAAGGTTTGGGCAGGGGAGGGTGGTAAAGCACCCTTCTGTTCAATACCCAGTACAAGGAGAAATGGCGGCAACAACCCAAAGCAAAGGAGAGACGGAAATTAAAAGAACAACCACAAGAAGAAGAACAAATGAGGCCGAGCCAATGGCGGTGATGCGAGTCTCACAAAGGCGCACAGAGAGTTCAGAGCCAGCCTCAGCCACTTAGCGAGGACAGAGCAACTCTGTGAGACCCTGTCTCCTAATAAAGTACTAAATAAATAAATAAATAAAAAGCCGAGGGAATATTCTTCAGGGTTAAAAGCCCCCCGAGTACAATGTCTGGTTATCTAATAAAGAAACAATACCACACCCACCAACCCAACTCCCTCAAGAATAACCAGTAGCATTGGCATCAGAAACAGATAATCAGACCAAGAGAACAGACCTGAGGACCCAGAAACACTCCCCCAGGCCCATGGACAAACGGGGGGAACACGGATCTAATAAGTGTCTTGGGATAAACCTCAGGACCCTGACAAATAAGAATACATGCTTTCCTTGTGTGTGTGTGTGTGTGTGTGTGTGTTGTGTGCACGTCTTCGCCAGCGCGTACACACACACATACACTCACACACACACACACACACACACACACACACATGTGGCCACACACACAAACACTCTCTCCGATCAGTCTCATATGGATTACAAAACATTAATCATTCAAGAAAGAAGATGTTTCGGACAGACTGGGAGAGATATCTCTGTGTCTGGAAAGGAGAAGGATGGAGGCTGTGAAAACTACTGAGTTGTCAAGGGAAAGATCCAGCAGCTCCCGCCTATGATCCCATCAGCTCAGCAGGCTGAAGCAGGAGCATGGCGAGATCAAGGCCAGCCTCTGGCAAAGCCAGGCTCTCATCTGCTCACTGAGACCCTGCCTCTCAATAGAAGCCCAAAGGGGCCTTGAGGTGGGGGGCGGGAGTGGGCGGGGGTCGCTCACCGGTCCAGTAACCCCCAAAGGAACCAACCAAACCACCAGAAGCGCCGAATACCATTGAGAAGTGGGTTTTTGTATCCCACAGGCCGCCTGGTGCCTTGGGCTCTTCAAACTCGCCCCCATGGGGCTGACAGTCAGGCCATTGGAGCCAATGGCCACAAGTTCATTCCACGGATTCCCCGCCAGACTTCCTTTGGAGGTTCCTTCCAAGGAATCACCCTTGCCCTGCGGAGCTAAGCTTCCCCAATCCTCTTGGCTCTCCGGGCCTCCATTCCTGTGCTCCCACAGGACCTAGACTCCTCAGAGTCAGTTCCGCTTTCCCTGGCAAATCGCTGTCATGGGACCCAGGGCCACTGAAGGGCGTGTCCCTGAACTCCAGTTTCCCCATGTGCCCAAGAGGGAGAAGACTAGTCCCCGAGTCGGGTGGTGCCGAGGCTCTAGCCGGGGTGGCCACTCCTGATTTGACCCAGGTTCTGCCCACCGGATCCAGTGCGTCGGTGGCAGGCGCAGAAGTGGATGCCAGCTGAGCTAGCGGGTGCTCCCGGAAAGAGAGAGCTGGGTGGGGTCCTTGAGGGTGGGCGTGGCGCACACTCTGGCAGGGGGGCGGAGCCAGGGGCTCTATAAGGCCCAGGTCGGCCTGCCCGTGCAGCCTCATTCCTTCTGGGACAGCGCCAGGCACAGGTGCTTCCAGCTGAGGCCCGGCGCCCTGAGGACCACAAGCAGACCTGCCCAGCGGCGCTCGGGGCGCACCAACGCGCCCAGAACAAGCGGCCAGCCGTGGCCAGGGCCCGGATACCCCGGCAGAGCGACAGCGAACCGAGTCCAGGGCCGAGGCCGAGCCGGCCACCGAGATGGCGTCGGAGGAGGTGCTGCTGCGAGCCGTTGGCAAGCTGCAGGGGCGCCTGGCCACCAGGACCCGCCCTGACAAGCTCCAGAAATACTTGCAGCAGCTCTCCGCCTTGCCCCTCACCCCACACATCCTGCAGGAGACAGGTGTCAGAAAGATGGTCAAGAGCTTGCGCCACCACGAGCTCCTTGGCGGCCTGGCCAGGGACTTGGCGGCCCGGTGGAAGAAGCTGGCTCTTCTGGAGGTCGACCCCGGGCGTGCTGCGCACGACTCCCAACTTGCAAAGGAAATCACGGACTCGGGCTCCCGAGAAAACTCGAGGGCCCCCAGCAGTCCATCCCGCCCTACGGGGCATGGACCCCAAAAGCACAGAGACCTGGAGGAGTCTCCGAGACCTCGCGAGAGGAGAGAAGACAGGAGCAAGAAGCGCCCCCCGCTGGCAGCGTTGCCTGCACCCTGGCGCTCCTGGGATGGCTGCCCTGCTCAGGCCTCCGGGGGGCCTACCGGTCCTCATCCGATGTCCGGGGAGCACTCCGCTTCCCCGGAGGACACTGAGCCCTCCGCTCGTGGCCGCGTGCCTGTCGAAGGCCAGGATCGTCATTTTCAGGCCACCACGGGACTCCCGCGAGCACGTCCCCTGCAAGGACCCCGGGGGAAACACGACCTGCTGCCCAAAGCAAGAGAGACTGATGACGACCTCGAAGATGCCAACGGTAAGATAGAATCCATCTTCTCATTTGGACAGGAAAGGAGATGGAGCTCATGGAGCCCCAAGACAGCGTGGGACCTGGCAGGAGGGAGGGAGGGAGGGAGGGAGAGAGGAGCCCAAATGTGGATCCTTGCGGTCAGTTATCTCTCCCAGTGACAGAAGGAGCCCTAGAAGGGAGAGAACCATCCATCCAAGACAGCAGTCCGGGTGGTTGGGTGGTTGGGTGCGGGCAGGGGAGGGGCAGGGGAGGCATCCCTTCCCCGATGAATCCAGTACCATCTTCTACCCAGAAAGTGAGCCCCCCAAGCCTGGCTCCGCTGCTGAAGAAAAGGCAGAGCGCCTGCGGGCTCCGGTCTGCTGATTTTTGCTTTCACTGTGGTTGGTGCGGATACCCTTTCCGTTTTGTGTTTGTGGGTTGGTTGTTTTTTTAATTTTTGTTTTTGTTTTTGTTTCCTCACCCCCCACCCCCCACCCCCCACAGACGGAGAGCCAGAGGAGGAGTTCTTGGAGGCGCCCACTATGTCTTTCGAGGCGTACCTCACGTATGATGACCAGCCTCGGAAGAAGAAGAGAAAGGTGAAGACTTCGGCCAAGGCACGGAAAGCAAAAGCTTCCAAGAGGTCCAGCCAACACCTGGACTCGGCGGAGAACTTTCCTCCTCTGGTGATTGGAAAGCAGTCGGCGGGGCCCCAGCCTGCCCAAGGCCAAGGCAGTTGGGCCGGGATGCAAGGGGTCTCCCGAGAAGCCGCTGCGGTGCTGCCTCCCACGCCATCCCCCAGCCTGTGGGACCCACCCAGTCCCCCTCCTGAGGATGATGATGCGCTGATGAGCTTCTTTGCACCCAATGCAACAGCGCTCTCTTCACCACAGGAAGAGGAAGAAGCTGGCTTCACGGGAATCAGAACTAATTCCAGGACCCCCGTGTACTCTGGTGGCAAACGTGGCCGTCTCGCCCAAACGACCTGGCTCCCACGGGGCAGCCAGGGAGTTGCAGACCAGGATTCCCTGTGGGAAGAGAGGGCGCTCCCGCATTCTCTGTTCGGGTCTGCTTTGGAGAAATGCACACCCGAGCAGCTGTCCCACGCGGAGAGATGCCACCAAGGGACCGCCGAGGAGACAGATCAGCTATGGAGACTGCACTGTGGCCAAGAATTTAAGGGAGAAACGCCTAAGGAGAACGAGTCTTGGAGGGAGATGTACCTGCGGCTTCAGGACGCCCGAGAGCAGCGACTGCAAGCACTCACCTCGAAAATACGATCCAGACATCCTCAAGAGCCCCGAGGCCCACAAACAAAGATGGTCTATTTCAAGTCACCTGGTGAGGTTCCAGCGAGGCACGGCCAGTTTGGGACACTAGCAGCGGCTGCCTCAGGAAGACCCAACTTCCAACCAGCCCAGCACCCCAGGGGAGGCAGTGACACGCCCTCCAGCACCAGCAGCAACAGCAGCAACAGCAGCAGCAGCTTTGATGCTAGAAGTGAGACTGCAGCAGAGGCCTCTGGGAACCCTGTCAGAGCTCACCGCCCGGCACCAGTGGCCAACACCAGAAAACCCAAGGCTAAGGAAATCCCCCCACTCTTGGCCAAGACCCTTAAGGACTACAGAAGACTCATATCCCGAAGATGAACTCAGCACTTGCCCTGGACATGCAATTTCCGAAGGAGTCTTCGATCTCTGCCAAACGTGGACTCCCTGCCCTGTGCTTTGCGCGTGTCCCTGGCGTGAGAGCTCAATGCGAGTTCACTGCCTTTGTTTCCTTTCTTGTCACCTGAGCCCCTCCTAAGCGATGATGTTGTTTTCATGTATAAATCCCCCTGATTGAATTTTAGACTAATAAAGGCCCGTAAATGCTCTCAGTTGTCTAATGGGGAAGGACGTCAGGCTTTCTTAGACATGGCCCCCGGAGCCACTAGTTCAAGGACTGGTGAATCTGACTAACTGTGAAAACAAACAAACAACAAAAAAATGAATAAATAAATAGCAAGGTTTGGGCAGGGGTGGGTGGTAAAGCACCCTTCTGTTCAATACCCAGTACAAGGAGAAACGGCGGCAACAACCAAAAGCAAAGGAGAGACGGAAATTAAAAGAACAACCACAAGAAGAAGAACAAATGAGGCCGAGCCAATGGCGGTGATGCGAGTCTCACAAAGGCGCACAGAGAGTTCAGAGCCAGCCTCAGCCACTTAGCGAGGACAGAGCAACTCTGTGAGACCCTGTCTCCTAATAAAGTACTAAATAAATAAATAAATAAAAAGCCGAGGGAATATTCTTCAGGGTTAAAAGCCCCCCGAGTACAATGTCTGGTTATCTAATAAAGAAACAATACCACACCCACCAACCCAACTCCCTCAAGAATAACCAGTAGCATTGGCATCAGAAACAGATAATCAGACCAAGAGAACAGACCTGAGGACCCAGAAACACTCCCCCAGGCCCATGGACAAACGGGGGGAACACGGATCTAATAAGTGTCTTGGGATAAACCTCAGGACCCTGACAAATAAGAATACATGCTTTCCTTGTGTGTGTGTGTGTGTGTGTGTGTGTGTGTGTGTTGTGTGCACGTCTTCGCCAGCGCGTACACACACACATACACACACACACACACACACACACACGTGGCCACACACACAAACACTCTCTCCGATCAGTCTCATATGGATTACAAAACATTAATCATTCAAGAAAGAAGATGTTTCGGACAGACTGGGAGAGATATCTCTGTGTCTGGAAAGGAGAAGGATGGAGGCTGTGAAAACTACTGAGTTGTCAAGGGAAAGATCCAGCAGCTCCCGCCTATGATCCCATCAGCTCAGCAGGCTGAAGCAGGAGCATGGCGAGATCAAGGCCAGCCTCTGGCAAAGCCAGGCTCTCATCTGCTCACTGAGACCCTGCCTCTCAATAGAAGCCCAAAGGGGCCTTGAGGTGGGGGGCGGGAGTGGGCGGGGGTCGCTCACCGGTCCAGTAACCCCCAAAGGAACCAACCAAACCACCAGAAGCGCCGAATACCATTGAGAAGTGGGTTTTTGTATCCCACAGGCCGCCTGGTGCCTTGGGCTCTTCAAACTCGCCCCCATGGGGCTGACAGTCAGGCCATTGGAGCCAATGGCCACAAGTTCATTCCACGGATTCCCCGCCAGACTTCCTTTGGAGGTTCCTTCCAAGGAATCACCCTTGCCCTGCGGAGCTAAGCTTCCCCAATCCTCTTGGCTCTCCGGGCCTCCATTCCTGTGCTCCCACAGGACCTAGACTCCTCAGAGTCAGTTCCGCTTTCCCTGGCAAATCGCTGTCATGGGACCCATGACACTGAAGGGCCACTGAAGGGCGTGTCCCTGAACTCCAGTTTCCCCATGTGCCCAAGAGGGAGAAGACTAGTCCCCGAGTCGGGTGGTGCCGAGGCTCTAGCCGGGGTGGCCACTCCTGATTTGACCCAGGTTCTGCCCACCGGATCCAGTGCGTCGGTGGCAGGCGCAGAAGTGGATGCCAGCTGAGCTAGCGGGTGCTCCCGGAAAGAGAGAGCTGGGTGGGGTCCTTGAGGGTGGGCGTGGCGCACACTCTGGCAGGGGGGCGGAGCCAGGGGCTCTATAAGGCCCAGGTCGGCCTGCCCGTGCAGCCTCATTCCTTCTGGGACAGCGCCAGGCACAGGTGCTTCCAGCTGAGGCCCGGCGCCCTGAGGACCACAAGCAGACCTGCCCAGCGGCGCTCGGGGCGCACCAACGCGCCCAGAACAAGCGGCCAGCCGTGGCCAGGGCCCGGATACCCCGGCAGAGCGACAGCGAACCGAGTCCAGGGCCGAGGCCGAGCCGGCCACCGAGATGGCGTCGGAGGAGGTGCTGCTGCGAGCCGTTGGCAAGCTGCAGGGGCGCCTGGCCACCAGGACCCGCCCTGACAAGCTCCAGAAATACTTGCAGCAGCTCTCCGCCTTGCCCCTCACCCCACACATCCTGCAGGAGACAGGTGTCAGAAAGATGGTCAAGAGCTTGCGCCACCACGAGCTCCTTGGCGGCCTGGCCAGGGACTTGGCGGCCCGGTGGAAGAAGCTGGCTCTTCTGGAGGTCGACCCCGGGCGTGCTGCGCACGACTCCCAACTTGCAAAGGAAATCACGGACTCGGGCTCCCGAGAAAACTCGAGGGCCCCCAGCAGTCCATCCCGCCCTACGGGGCATGGACCCCAAAAGCACAGAGACCTGGAGGAGTCTCCGAGACCTCGCGAGAGGAGAGAAGACAGGAGCAAGAAGCGCCCCCCGCTGGCAGCGTTGCCTGCACCCTGGCGCTCCTGGGATGGCTGCCCTGCTCAGGCCTCCGGGGGGCCTACCGGTCCTCATCCGATGTCCGGGGAGCACTCCGCTTCCCCGGAGGACACTGAGCCCTCCGCTCGTGGCCGCGTGCCTGTCGAAGGCCAGGATCGTCATTTTCAGGCCACCACGGGACTCCCGCGAGCACGTCCCCTGCAAGGACCCCGGGGGAAACACGACCTGCTGCCCAAAGCAAGAGAGACTGATGACGACCTCGAAGATGCCAACGGTAAGATAGAATCCATCTTCTCATTTGGACAGGAAAGGAGATGGAGCTCATGGAGCCCCAAGACAGCGTGGGACCTGGCAGGAGGGAGGGAGGGAGGGAGGGAGAGAGGAGCCCAAATGTGGATCCTTGCGGTCAGTTATCTCTCCCAGTGACAGAAGGAGCCCTAGAAGGGAGAGAACCATCCATCCAAGACAGCAGTCCGGGTGGTTGGGTGGTTGGGTGCGGGCAGGGGAGGGGCAGGGGAGGCATCCCTTCCCCGATGAATCCAGTACCATCTTCTACCCAGAAAGTGAGCCCCCCAAGCCTGGCTCCGCTGCTGAAGAAAAGGCAGAGCGCCTGCGGGCTCCGGTCTGCTGATTTTTGCTTTCACTGTGGTTGGTGCGGATACCCTTTCCGTTTTGTGTTTGTGGGTTGGTTGTTTTTTTAATTTTTGTTTTTGTTTTTGTTTCCTCACCCCCCACCCCCCACCCCCCACAGACGGAGAGCCAGAGGAGGAGTTCTTGGAGGCGCCCACTATGTCTTTCGAGGCGTACCTCACGTATGATGACCAGCCTCGGAAGAAGAAGAGAAAGGTGAAGACTTCGGCCAAGGCACGGAAAGCAAAAGCTTCCAAGAGGTCCAGCCAACACCTGGACTCGGCGGAGAACTTTCCTCCTCTGGTGATTGGAAAGCAGTCGGCGGGGCCCCAGCCTGCCCAAGGCCAAGGCAGTTGGGCCGGGATGCAAGGGGTCTCCCGAGAAGCCGCTGCGGTGCTGCCTCCCACGCCATCCCCCAGCCTGTGGGACCCACCCAGTCCCCCTCCTGAGGATGATGATGCGCTGATGAGCTTCTTTGCACCCAATGCAACAGCGCTCTCTTCACCACAGGAAGAGGAAGAAGCTGGCTTCACGGGAATCAGAACTAATTCCAGGACCCCCGTGTACTCTGGTGGCAAACGTGGCCGTCTCGCCCAAACGACCTGGCTCCCACGGGGCAGCCAGGGAGTTGCAGACCAGGATTCCCTGTGGGAAGAGAGGGCGCTCCCGCATTCTCTGTTCGGGTCTGCTTTGGAGAAATGCACACCCGAGCAGCTGTCCCACGCGGAGAGATGCCACCAAGGGACCGCCGAGGAGACAGATCAGCTATGGAGACTGCACTGTGGCCAAGAATTTAAGGGAGAAACGCCTAAGGAGAACGAGTCTTGGAGGGAGATGTACCTGCGGCTTCAGGACGCCCGAGAGCAGCGACTGCAAGCACTCACCTCGAAAATACGATCCAGACATCCTCAAGAGCCCCGAGGCCCACAAACAAAGATGGTCTATTTCAAGTCACCTGGTGAGGTTCCAGCGAGGCACGGCCAGTTTGGGACACTAGCAGCGGCTGCCTCAGGAAGACCCAACTTCCAACCAGCCCAGCACCCCAGGGGAGGCAGTGACACGCCCTCCAGCACCAGCAGCAACAGCAGCAACAGCAGCAGCAGCTTTGATGCTAGAAGTGAGACTGCAGCAGAGGCCTCTGGGAACCCTGTCAGAGCTCACCGCCCGGCACCAGTGGCCAACACCAGAAAACCCAAGGCTAAGGAAATCCCCCCACTCTTGGCCAAGACCCTTAAGGACTACAGAAGACTCATATCCCGAAGATGAACTCAGCACTTGCCCTGGACATGCAATTTCCGAAGGAGTCTTCGATCTCTGCCAAACGTGGACTCCCTGCCCTGTGCTTTGCGCGTGTCCCTGGCGTGAGAGCTCAATGCGAGTTCACTGCCTTTGTTTCCTTTCTTGTCACCTGAGCCCCTCCTAAGCGATGATGTTGTTTTCATGTATAAATCCCCCTGATTGAATTTTAGACTAATAAAGGCCCGAAAATGCTCTCAGTTGTCTAATGGGGTAGGACGTCAGGCTTTCTTAGACATGGCCCCCGGAGCCACTAGTTCAAGGACTGGTGAATCTGACTAACTGTGAAAACAAACAAACAACAACAAAAATAAATAAATAAATAGCAAGGTTTGGGCAGGGGAGGGTGGTAAAGCACCCTTCTGTTCAATACCCAGTACAAGGAGATACGGCGGCAACAACCAAAAGCAAAGGAGAGACGGAAATTAAAAGAACAACCACAAGAAGAAGAACAAATGAGGCCGAGCCAATGGCGGTGATGCGAGTCTCACAAAGGCGCACAGAGAGTTCAGAGCCAGCCTCAGCCACTTAGCGAGGACAGAGCAACTCTGTGAGACCCTGTCTCCTAATAAAGTACTAAATAAATAAATAAATAAAAAGCCGAGGGAATATTCTTCAGGGTTAAAAGCCCCCCGAGTACAATGTCTGGTTATCTAATAAAGAAACAATACCACACCCACCAACCCAACTCCCTCAAGAATAACCAGTAGCATTGGCATCAGAAACAGATAATCAGACCAAGAGAACAGACCTGAGGACCCAGAAACACTCCCCCAGGCCCATGGACAAACGGGGGGAACACGGATCTAATAAGTGTCTTGGGATAAACCTCAGGACCCTGACAAATAAGAATACATGCTTTCCTTGTGTGTGTGTGTGTGTGTGTGTGTGTGTGTGTGTGTTGTGTGCACGTCTTCGCCAGCGCGTACACACACACATACACACACACACACACACACACACACGTGGCCACACACACAAACACTCTCTCCGATCAGTCTCATATGGATTACAAAACATTAATCATTCAAGAAAGAAGATGTTTCGGACAGACTGGGAGAGATATCTCTGTGTCTGGAAAGGAGAAGGATGGAGGCTGTGAAAACTACTGAGTTGTCAAGGGAAAGATCCAGCAGCTCCCGCCTATGATCCCATCAGCTCAGCAGGCTGAAGCAGGAGCATGGCGAGATCAAGGCCAGCCTCTGGCAAAGCCAGGCTCTCATCTGCTCACTGAGACCCTGCCTCTCAATAGAAGCCCAAAGGGGCCTTGAGGTGGGGGGCGGGAGTGGGCGGGGGTCGCTCACCGGTCCAGTAACCCCCAAAGGAACCAACCAAACCACCAGAAGCGCCGAATACCATTGAGAAGTGGGTTTTTGTATCCCACAGGCCGCCTGGTGCCTTGGGCTCTTCAAACTCGCCCCCATGGGGCTGACAGTCAGGCCATTGGAGCCAATGGCCACAAGTTCATTCCACGGATTCCCCGCCAGACTTCCTTTGGAGGTTCCTTCCAAGGAATCACCCTTGCCCTGCGGAGCTAAGCTTCCCCAATCCTCTTGGCTCTCCGGGCCTCCATTCCTGTGCTCCCACAGGACCTAGACTCCTCAGAGTCAGTTCCGCTTTCCCTGGCAAATCGCTGTCATGGGACCCAGGGCCACTGAAGGGCGTGTCCCTGAACTCCAGTTTCCCCATGTGCCCAAGAGGGAGAAGACTAGTCCCCGAGTCGGGTGGTGCCGAGGCTCTAGCCGGGGTGGCCACTCCTGATTTGACCCAGGTTCTGCCCACCGGATCCAGTGCGTCGGTGGCAGGCGCAGAAGTGGATGCCAGCTGAGCTAGCGGGTGCTCCCGGAAAGAGAGAGCTGGGTGGGGTCCTTGAGGGTGGGCGTGGCGCACACTCTGGCAGGGGGGCGGAGCCAGGGGCTCTATAAGGCCCAGGTCGGCCTGCCCGTGCAGCCTCATTCCTTCTGGGACAGCGCCAGGCACAGGTGCTTCCAGCTGAGGCCCGGCGCCCTGAGGACCACAAGCAGACCTGCCCAGCGGCGCTCGGGGCGCACCAACGCGCCCAGAACAAGCGGCCAGCCGTGGCCAGGGCCCGGATACCCCGGCAGAGCGACAGCGAACCGAGTCCAGGGCCGAGGCCGAGCCGGCCACCGAGATGGCGTCGGAGGAGGTGCTGCTGCGAGCCGTTGGCAAGCTGCAGGGGCGCCTGGCCACCAGGACCCGCCCTGACAAGCTCCAGAAATACTTGCAGCAGCTCTCCGCCTTGCCCCTCACCCCACACATCCTGCAGGAGACAGGTGTCAGAAAGATGGTCAAGAGCTTGCGCCACCACGAGCTCCTTGGCGGCCTGGCCAGGGACTTGGCGGCCCGGTGGAAGAAGCTGGCTCTTCTGGAGGTCGACCCCGGGCGTGCTGCGCACGACTCCCAACTTGCAAAGGAAATCACGGACTCGGGCTCCCGAGAAAACTCGAGGGCCCCCAGCAGTCCATCCCGCCCTACGGGGCATGGACCCCAAAAGCACAGAGACCTGGAGGAGTCTCCGAGACCTCGCGAGAGGAGAGAAGACAGGAGCAAGAAGCGCCCCCCGCTGGCAGCGTTGCCTGCACCCTGGCGCTCCTGGGATGGCTGCCCTGCTCAGGCCTCCGGGGGGCCTACCGGTCCTCATCCGATGTCCGGGGAGCACTCCGCTTCCCCGGAGGACACTGAGCCCTCCGCTCGTGGCCGCGTGCCTGTCGAAGGCCAGGATCGTCATTTTCAGGCCACCACGGGACTCCCGCGAGCACGTCCCCTGCAAGGACCCCGGGGGAAACACGACCTGCTGCCCAAAGCAAGAGAGACTGATGACGACCTCGAAGATGCCAACGGTAAGATAGAATCCATCTTCTCATTTGGACAGGAAAGGAGATGGAGCTCATGGAGCCCCAAGACAGCGTGGGACCTGGCAGGAGGGAGGGAGGGAGGGAGGGAGAGAGGAGCCCAAATGTGGATCCTTGCGGTCAGTTATCTCTCCCAGTGACAGAAGGAGCCCTAGAAGGGAGAGAACCATCCATCCAAGACAGCAGTCCGGGTGGTTGGGTGGTTGGGTGCGGGCAGGGGAGGGGCAGGGGAGGCATCCCTTCCCCGATGAATCCAGTACCATCTTCTACCCAGAAAGTGAGCCCCCCAAGCCTGGCTCCGCTGCTGAAGAAAAGGCAGAGCGCCTGCGGGCTCCGGTCTGCTGATTTTTGCTTTCACTGTGGTTGGTGCGGATACCCTTTCCGTTTTGTGTTTGTGGGTTGGTTGTTTTTTTAATTTTTGTTTTTGTTTTTGTTTCCTCACCCCCCACCCCCCACCCCCCACAGACGGAGAGCCAGAGGAGGAGTTCTTGGAGGCGCCCACTATGTCTTTCGAGGCGTACCTCACGTATGATGACCAGCCTCGGAAGAAGAAGAGAAAGGTGAAGACTTCGGCCAAGGCACGGAAAGCAAAAGCTTCCAAGAGGTCCAGCCAACACCTGGACTCGGCGGAGAACTTTCCTCCTCTGGTGATTGGAAAGCAGTCGGCGGGGCCCCAGCCTGCCCAAGGCCAAGGCAGTTGGGCCGGGATGCAAGGGGTCTCCCGAGAAGCCGCTGCGGTGCTGCCTCCCACGCCATCCCCCAGCCTGTGGGACCCACCCAGTCCCCCTCCTGAGGATGATGATGCGCTGATGAGCTTCTTTGCACCCAATGCAACAGCGCTCTCTTCACCACAGGAAGAGGAAGAAGCTGGCTTCACGGGAATCAGAACTAATTCCAGGACCCCCGTGTACTCTGGTGGCAAACGTGGCCGTCTCGCCCAAACGACCTGGCTCCCACGGGGCAGCCAGGGAGTTGCAGACCAGGATTCCCTGTGGGAAGAGAGGGCGCTCCCGCATTCTCTGTTCGGGTCTGCTTTGGAGAAATGCACACCCGAGCAGCTGTCCCACGCGGAGAGATGCCACCAAGGGACCGCCGAGGAGACAGATCAGCTATGGAGACTGCACTGTGGCCAAGAATTTAAGGGAGAAACGCCTAAGGAGAACGAGTCTTGGAGGGAGATGTACCTGCGGCTTCAGGACGCCCGAGAGCAGCGACTGCAAGCACTCACCTCGAAAATACGATCCAGACATCCTCAAGAGCCCCGAGGCCCACAAACAAAGATGGTCTATTTCAAGTCACCTGGTGAGGTTCCAGCGAGGCACGGCCAGTTTGGGACACTAGCAGCGGCTGCCTCAGGAAGACCCAACTTCCAACCAGCCCAGCACCCCAGGGGAGGCAGTGACACGCCCTCCAGCACCAGCAGCAACAGCAGCAACAGCAGCAGCAGCTTTGATGCTAGAAGTGAGACTGCAGCAGAGGCCTCTGGGAACCCTGTCAGAGCTCACCGCCCCGCACCAGTGGCCAACACCAGAAAACCCAAGGCTAAGGAAATCCCCCCACTCTTGGCCAAGACCCTTAAGGACTACAGAAGACTCATATCCCGAAGATGAACTCAGCACTTGCCCTGGACATGCAATTTCCGAAGGAGTCTTCGATCTCTGCCAAACGTGGACTCCCTGCCCTGTGCTTTGCGCGTGTCCCTGGCGTGAGAGCTCAATGCGAGTTCACTGCCTTTGTTTCCTTTCTTGTCACCTGAGCCCCTCCTAAGCGATGATGTTGTTTTCATGTATAAATCCCCCTGATTGAATTTTAGACTAATAAAGGCCCGTAAATGCTCTCAGTTGTCTAATGGGGAAGGACGTCAGGCTTTCTTAGACATGGCCCCCGGAGCCACTAGTTCAAGGACTGGTGAATCTGACTAACTGTGAAAACAAACAAACAACAACAAAAATAAATAAATAAATAGCAAGGTTTGGGCAGGGGAGGGTGGTAAAGCACCCTTCTGTTCAATACCCAGTACAAGGAGAAACGGCGGCAACAACCAAAAGCAAAGGAGAGACGGAAATTAAAAGAACAACCACAAGAAGAAGAACAAATGAGGCCGAGCCAATGGCGGTGATGCGAGTCTCACAAAGGCGCACAGAGAGTTCAGAGCCAGCCTCAGCCACTTAGCGAGGACAGAGCAACTCTGTGAGACCCTGTCTCCTAATAAAGTACTAAATAAATAAATAAATAAAAAGCCGAGGGAATATTCTTCAGGGTTAAAAGCCCCCCGAGTACAATCTCTGGTCATCTAATAAAGAAACAATACCACACCCACCAACCCAACTCCCTCAAGAATAACCAGTAGCATTGGCATCAGAAACAGATAATCAGACCAAGAGAACAGACCTGAGGACCCAGAAACACTCCCCCAGGCCCATGGACAAACGGGGGGAACACGGATCTAATAAGTGTCTTGGGATAGACCTCAGGACCCTGACAAATAAGAATACATGCTTTCCTTGTGTGTGTGTGTGTGTGTGTGTGTGTGTGTTGTGTGCACGTCTTCGCCAGCGCGTACACACACACATACACACACACACACACACACACGTGGCCACACACACAAACACTCTCTCCGATCAGTCTCATATGGATTACAAAACATTAATCATTCAAGAAAGAAGATGTTTCGGACAGACTGGGAGAGATATCTCTGTGTCTGGAAAGGAGAATGATGGAGGCTGTGAAAACTACTGAGTTTTCAAGGGAAAGATACATATAGTAACCCCCCCACCCCCCTTGAAATGAGGAATTCTGAGAAAGATACATTGTCGCACACCCAGAGTTTCAACTCCTGGGGAGGCTGAGGAAGGAGGACCCCTTGAACCCACAAGCTCGAGAGAAGCCTGGTTTGGAGAGGGAGGCCCCATCTCCGAAGCCAGAACAGCCAAGCGAGGAGGCTCACAGCCCTTCTCCCAGCAGCTCATGCCTGTAATCCCCTCAGTTCAGGAGGTTGAGGCAGTGGCATCAGGAGGTCAAACTATCCTCATCAAATGCAATACCTTTAGGAACTCACTGAAAACCTCTCTCAACAGAACGCACAATAGGGTTAAGGATTGGTCTTACTGAAGGAGCGCCCCCGTATTTGATATGAAATTATCATATCCTACCTAATAGATATGAACTTAATCAAATAAAACAGATATACAGAATAAAATTAAGAAATTTGTGTTGATAAATGATTCCATATCTGGGCACAGTGGCATATTCATGAAACCCTGTGGCTCAGGAGTTTGAGAGTATAGGACCAAGAGTTTGAATCCAGCTTCAGGAATTTCTCAAGGCCTTTAAGCCACTTACTGACATCCTCTCTTTAAATAAAATATTTAAAGGGCTGGGGTTTGACTCAGTGGTTGAGCACCCCTAGGTGCTATAGAAAAGGACCACAAGTTTTCTGCCATCCTTCGGAAATTAAGAAGACCCTGTTTTCATAAAGGGGGTTTTTGGGGTCTGGTGACGTATCTCAGTGTTGTAGTCCTTCCCTGACTTGTGTGACACCCTGGATTTGACCTCCAATACAAAAAAAATAAAGGCAAGAAAAATGCAAAAGTACATAAGTGTTGGGCAAGGTGATTATATAACTATAATTCCCATAACTCTGGAAGCTTCTCCAGCCACTAGGATTACAGGGATGCACCCCCACCCAGCATCCTAAAGCATTCCTTCTGCCTGATTGGTTGTTACCAGACTGAGTTCTTCATGGGTTTCAGGACTGGGGCCTCGTTTTCTGACTTGTTGCTGGCTGGAATTTTCCCTGGTGCCTTGCAGCAAGGGCCTCTCCAGGGGCAGCTCATAGCAGAGCATTTTGCTTTGTCAAAGTCACAAGTGTGTATCCTGCTTGGGAGTTTTGTTTGTTTGTTTGTTTTCATTTCTGGCATTTTGAAGGTGCAGGGAATTTGGCCACTATTTTTCCATGTTTTCTTTGCCTTCCTGTGTCCATTCTGAGACGGGAATTGCATGTGTTAGACCACTTGATATTGTCCTTAGGAGGCAGAGACTTTATTCCTTTGTTGCTTCCGACTTCTCTCCTGTGCTTCAGGTGAGGCAGTTCCCAGTGTGGTCTCTTCAACCCATTTATCTCCTTCTGATGCCCCTCCAGTGAATGTTTCCATTAAGGTACTGTCACTGTCAACTCTGAAAGCTCTCTTTGTGCTTATATCTTGTGTTTGTCTCTTATAACCATGTTTTCCTTTAAGTCTTTAAACATAGTTAGTCTATTTTTAAAGCACTCATCTGCCAATTTCACCTTCTCTGACACTATGGAGCTACTTTTATTGTCTGCTGGTTGTTCTGGTTTTATCTGGTTTTCCTGTTTCCTATGGCCTTCAGCAATTTTGATTGGATGCCAGACATTGAGAATGTCTTGAAGTGTGTAGAGTTCTGTTTGGGCGGGTACTGTGGTTATTTGCTGATACATCCTACAGAGGTTTGTTTTTAGGCTCTGTTTTGACAGGGTTGTCTGAAGGCAAGCTCTGCTTACTCTTTTTTTTGTAGCCCTTAGGGGATGTCTACTCACTGTTCTGCTGTTCCCAACTGTTTCTCCGCTCGGCTTGGTCAGAGCTCCAGTGTCTCCCAGTGCTAAGTGCTGGGAGGTGTTCAGCTTATGTTTCCCTGGTAATTGGTCTTCCCCAATTTCATGCCTATCTAGCCTATTTATGTGCCACAAATTAGCATTAGGAAAAAATTCAGAATTGTGTAACTCTTTATTTGCATATTTCTCTCCTCTCTGTGACTCTTTCTTCTCAATTCTAGCCAACCCAGTCTTGCCAAACCTCAATCTGTCTCAGCAAACTCCTGTGCTCTTCTTAGGTTTTATTTCCTGTGCCAGGGTCCAGTGACTGCTTCCAAGACCTTCTCTCATGATCACATTGTCCCCAAAATCTATAGTCCCATTTTCTAGTTTTTTTTTTTTTTAATACAGCAAGATAGCTAGTTTGATACTAGCAATTGCAGTTGAGAGCAAAAGAGTATATCAATTTTTAAAAATGTTTACAAGATTTTTCTGGATTATGAGATTTATATTTTTGGTGTTTAAAAGGAAAATTCAATTAATACTATTTTTATAAAAGAAAGCTATTAAGGTTATTTTGACATCAAACATGAACATATAAATTCACATGTGTTTATTCTCAGTAGTAAAGAAAGAGGGGAAGGAAGGAAGAAAAGAAGGAAGGGAGGGAGGGAGGTAGTAAGGAAGGAGTCTCATTAGGAAAGTGTTCCTGGTTGTCTGATCAGTTTCCCTTCCTTGGTCCAAGTACAGGACAAATGTGGCTCAACAGCAGTCATAGCATTTTAAAAGAAGCCTGCAAGCCAGTTGTGGTGAAACACCTGAGGCAGGAAGATGACCAAATTCAAAGCCAGTCTCAGCAAATTAGCAAGACCCTAAGCAACTCAGTGAGATCCTGTCTCTAAATAAAATATAAAAAAGGGCTGGGGAAGCTATCCCACTCCTCAATTTATACCCAAAGCACTTAAAATCAGCTTACTACAGTGATGCAGTCACATCAATGTTTATAGCAGCTCAGTTCACAATAGCTAAACTAGGGAACCACCCTATATATATCCTTCAACAGATGAATGGATAAAGAAAAACTGATACACATATACAATGGAATATCACTCAGCCTTAAGAAAAATGAGATTATGGCATTTGCAGGTAAATGGACTGAATTTGGGGATATTATGCCAAGTGAAATAAGCCAATCCCCAAGAAACAGAAGGGGAATGTTTTCTCTGATAAGTGGATGCTGATCTACAGTGGGGGGTGGATAGGAAAGAATAAAGCAACTTTTGATTGTGCAGAGGGGATTAAGGGGAGAGGTGGGACATTGGGATGGGAAGGACAGTAGAATAAGACAGACATTATTACCCTGTATACATGTATGATTATACAACTGGTGTGACTCAGCATCATGTACACCCAGAGGAATGAGAAATTATGCTCCATTGTGTATAATGTGTCAAAATGCATTCAACTGTCATGTATACTAAATAGAAAAAAAAAAGTTTTAAATGGAAAAAAAAAAAAAAAGGCTGGTAATGTTGCTTAGTGGTAAGTGCCCCTGGGTTCAATCCTTCCTTGATACCAAAATAAAAAACCCACAGGGCTGCAGAAATGCTCAGTAGAGAAGTGGTTAATCTTCCTGTGAAAGAGCAGAGTAAGCACTTAAAACATGAGTTACTTAAAATTCAGCTTAGCTTTATGGTGATTTAGAGTTTGTATAATTAGTATTTAGAACTCCACGTTGTTTGTAGCTATTGGTATTTCAATAGATGCTTAAATGTTTGAACATTTAAAGTTTAATAAGCCAGAGTTCATTGAAGAAAATCACTGACATAATGACATTCTCAATTATTCTGGTTTTTTGTTTGTTTGTTTTGTTTTGTTTTGTTGTTTTTAGGGCCTAGCAATTAATAAAAGTGCAGGCATTTAACAACACTCATTTCAAAACAATTTGGCCACTTCATTAATTAGCAAATAATCATAGTAAATTTTTTTAATATAAAAGGCTCAACCTGGGCCAAGTTGCAACTTTTGAAGAGTATACAAAATGACAGATGAGAATAAAAGTGATTTTGTTTCATGATTATTTTATGTGCACACGTGAGTGTATAAATCAATTACAGCTTTCCAAAACCACTCCTTGCATTGATGCCAATTATTGTTTGTTTGTCTTTAATTTTGTGGTTAAATTAAAAATACTGTGAAGCAATGCTCCTGACAGGTTGTTTGGGCTTAGAGCCTTTGAGAGATTCTTGCCTTCAGGCTGAATAAAACAAAGTGGCACATATATACAGATCAGATATAGTCTTATCTTAATTAAACACTAAATTTTAAATACAGGAAAACACTTTGTTCCAAATCTTTGCTACCCAAAGATAATAACAGTTTCGCAGGAGTTTGTAATACAAACCTGCATTAGTAAGAGTTCTGAGAGAGAAAAGAACCAGTAAGATACATTTCTTTGTATATAAACACAGTCATCCCTTGATATTTAGGGGTTGGGTCCAGAGCCCCCCCACAAATATAAAAATCTGTGGATTTCAGGGCTAGGGTTGTGGCTCAGTGGTAGAGTGCATGCCTAGCACATGTGAGGCACTACATTTGATTCTCAGCACCATATGTAAATAATAAATAAATAAAATAAAAGTACCATGTCCATCTACAACTAAAAAAAAAATCTGTGGATTTCAAATCATAAAATGGCATAATATTTGCACATAACTTCTATGCATACTCAAGTATACTTAAAATCATCTCTAGGTTACATATACCTAACATAACATGCTTGTTATGTATACTGTTGATACTGTATTGTTTGAGAAATAAAGGGAGAAAAGTCTGTACATGTTCAATTTCTTTTTTCAAATATTTTTAACCCATGGTTAAATATGGATGAATCCATGGATGTGGATCCTACAGAGCCAGGGTCAAGATGACACCCAAAATTAATGGTCACAACCCCCACCTGGAAACAATTAGATCAGAATCTTCATTTTTAAAACATCCCATGTCTTTCATGCCCATTAAAAACTGAGAAGCCCTGCAAAAGCAAGATCAATTTACTTTTAGAAAAGAAACTTGCCAGGATCCTTGCCCTAAGGAATGTATATGGTTCACTGTGGAAAGAACCTATAGGTAAATATTCAATGGTGGTTTCCTAGAATAGGATAATATCTCCTAGGATAGGATGATGGGGTGATATCTCCTCGATACATCAAGGAGGGGCACTTCATCAAACTAGTGAGGGGGATGGCCAAGAAAAACAAACTCAGAGCCTAAAGAATGAGAACTTAAGGGTCAGAGAAAGAGAGAAGATCATCAAGGGGCCCAGGAAGAAAACAAGAAATCTAGAAAACTGAAGTACCATGAATATCAAGAAAAGAGGGATTTCCTAACAACAATGATAGTGTCTGTTTCCATGCATGGGTTGCTCCAAACACCAGCACTGTGTTTTAAAGAAAGGGCACAAATAGTGGCTATCATATGAAGTAATGAATAAATGTATATCAAGCTAGTGTTAATCAAGTGAAAACTAGGATGTGAATTCAAAAGCATCTAACTGGGGCTGGGGATATAGCTCAGTTGGTAGAGTGCTTGCCTCACATGCACAATGCCTTGGATCCAATTCCCAGCACCACCAAAAAAAAAAAAAAAAAGCACCATTCATTCTCAGGCTCAACTATCGACCCCTTCCCAAATTCAAACAAATAACCATATTTAAAATGAAATCTGAATATATAAACACACAAATGACAAATGCATAACTTGAAACCAACCAAAAACAATAATAAAATCATCTTTTAGATACAAACCATATATTAGTCAATTTTTAAAATATTCACTTTTCTGGAACCATCCCATAAAAGACCAATTAGTATGATTCTTTGTACTCAGTAGGCAATAAACATATAAATAAAACATTTCTAAAGATCATTTGTCTCCAGTTGGGGCTGTTTAGTTCAATGGCAGACTGCTTGCCTAGCATGTGTGAAGCACTGGGTTTGATCCTTAGCACCACATAAAAGTAAACATATAAAATAAAGGCATTCTGTCTATATACAACTACAAAAAAAAAAAAAAAATCTGCTCTAGGGTTGTGGCTCAGTGGTAGAATGCTCACTTAGCATGCATGAGGCACTGGTTTTGATCCTCAGCACCATATAAAAATAAACTAAAGATATTGTGTCCACCTAAAACTAAAAAAAAAAAAAAAATTAAATTAAAAGATCATTTGTTTCTGCTCCCTCACAAAACCACATTAAAATTGTGGTAAAAGAATAAAAATCTACATGGTGCACACATGCAATCCCAAAAATTCAGGAAGCTGAGGCAGAAGGATGGCAAGTTTGAGGCCAACTTGACAACTTAGTGAAACCTGTCTCAAAATAAAAGATAAAAAGGGTTGGATAGTTCAGTGGTAGAGTGCCCTTGGGTTCAATCTGCAATACTGGGGGGGAGGGGGGGATAAAATAAAAATAAAAATTGCATGGTGTGGTGCTGTACTCCTGTAATCCCACTGAGACCAAGGAAGGAGGATGGCAAATTCAAATTCAGCCCCAGCAATTTAGCAAGACCCTGTCTCAAAAAATAAATAAATAAAAGTGCTAAGGAGTGATATTGGCCAAATTATATGGTTATATTGTGTACTGTGTGCATGTATGAATATGTGACAGTAAATCCCATCCATATGTACAACTATAACACACTAATAAAAATGTGAGAATAAATAAATAAGAACTGGGATTGTAGCTCAGTGGTAAAGTACCCCTGGGCTCAATCCCAGTACAAAACAAACAAAATCTATAATGCATCAAAGACAAAGAATCCAAAAGAGAAAGAGGAAACAGACACATATGTCAATAAAATTGAAGAACATGGACAAGTGCCAACTGACTTTGGAAAGCAAAGAAAGTTGAAAGCAAAGAAAAACAAATTAAACACCAACATCTACAAAGGAAGAAACCAACAAGAAGCAAATATATCTATGCCAGGACCCTAGGAAGTAACAGGAACCAGGAGGACCATGTAGCTGTGGAGTTACCAGCCACTGGTAAGGGCAGAAGTATGGACTTAAGGAGCAGGCAGACCACAGTGTAACAGCTTCCCTCCCCACCTCAATCAGACGGCAATCCCTCCCCTACTCTGGCATAAGAGTAGGAAAGTTTACTCTCGGAAAAAACTGAGGGAGACCTACCAATACTGGCACTTGGGAATCCTCCAGTGACAAGGTCCATGACGACCTGAGCATCCTGTAGAGAAATCCACCTTTACTAGACAAGCTCCTAAAACACACAGATTCTACTTAGCTTTGAGGTGTCTCATGCTTAAAAATAAATGGGTAGCCAAGGATCGCAAACTTTTAAGGAAAGCCTCCTACATACAGAACCACAGTGGGGAATGCAGAAAGGAGACTGAATGGAAACACAAAATATGAGGAGCCAAAGGCGACCAAAAAAAGAAAAACAGAAGCCAGGCACTGTGGCACATGCCCGTAATACCAACAGCTGAGACGGGAGGATTACAAATTCAAAGCCAGCTTCAGCAAAATCGAGGCCCTAAGCAACTCAGTGAGACTCTGTCTCTAAACAAAATACAAAATAGGTCTGGGGATGTGGCTCAGTGGTTGAGTGTCCCTGAGTTCAATCCTCCTCAGTATCGAAAATAAATAAATAATTGAAGCCCGATTTTAAAGTTAAACATTCAATGAATAGGAATTCCAGAAAGAAAAACAAAACAAAACATTGATTTGGAAAAAAAAGGGAGAAAATTATCTAAAGAAGTAATACAATAATTTTTTTCCATAACTAAGAGCATGAATCGCCTTGATTTAAATGACCTTTAACTTCATACCAACCCTGAGAATGAAAAAAGAATCCTCAATAGCTTTAGAAAAATTCCTAACCCAGGGATGTAAAAGAGAAGATTCTAAAAGCTTTTACTGAAAAAAAAAAAAAGAAAGAAAGAAATAATTACATCAGACTTCTCACAATCACTACAAATTAAAAGACAATGCAGCAAGTTCTTCCCAACTGAGATGAAATTAATTCCACCCTAGAATATTATTCTCAGGCTAACCATCAGTCAAGAAGAGAGGAACTGGGCACAGTGGCACACATCTATAATTCCAGCAATTTGGGAGGCTGAGACAGGAGGATTCCAAGTTGAAAGCTACCCTCAGCAATTTAGCCAGACCCTAAGCAACTTAGCAAGGCCCTGTCTCAAACACATACACACACACACACACACACACACACACAAAGTGCTGGGGATGTGGCTCAGTAGTTAAAATCTCTGAGTTTATTTCCTAGTACAAATTTTTTTAAAAAAAATAAATAAATAAATGAGAGAAGACTATAGAGTTTTGTACATACACTTTACTTCCCAGGTATCTTTTCTCAGACAGTAACCAATTGATCACTAAAAGAGGGATGTAAGAGCCAGACATGTTGGTGCACCCCTGTAATCCCAATGGCTTGGGAGACTGAGGCAGGAGGGTTCGGAGTTGAAAGCCAGCCTCAGCAATTGGCAAGGCCCTAAGCAATTCAGCAAGACCCTGTTGCTAAATAAAATATTTAAAAAGGGCTGAAGATGTTGCTCAGTGGTTAAGCACCCCTGGGTTGAATCCCTAGTACCTAAATAAATAAATAAAATATAAGAGGGATATAGGGAAAGAAGGAGGAAGATGGGAACTGAGAAAATGGAAGACAGAGACCACAGGAAAGAATGAAAGGAATTTTCCAGGGAGAAAATTGTAGAGCAAGTCCATGGAACAACCACTTCATACAGCAGAAGATGTGGGAGATCCAGAAAGTCTGTTTGTTACAAGGCGGGGGAAATGAAACTTGAAAATCATCTGATGAGCTTCACCATCTTGAAGGAAATTTTTTATAGTTCCATCAGAAAGTTTGGGAAGGAAGTGGTATCAAATATATAGACAGCTAAGCTAAAATATAAGGCATTTGTTAAGTCATGATTGAGTCCTGTCCTGAGTTCAATAAAAAATAAACCATAGTACCTATGTAGCTCAGCTGTAAATTATATACACCTAGTCAGATTAATGAAAGTACTGAAAATTGACTTAACAAAAATTGTGATAGAATTTCTGTCATGGGAGAATGGGGGAAAGGGAAGTATATATTCATGGTGGGAGGAGTGGCGTGGGGGTGATCAAAGAGAGCTAAGTGCTCTTTCTTCATATAAGTGAGTAGACTGAGAATGAGAAAGCAAGTTTCAGAAATATAAGCATGTTTTATTTTATTTTACTTATTTATTATAAGCATTTTTTAAAAAGAAGCTGCTGAAAGAGACCAAGTGGTTGCTTCCGGGGAATGGTAATTGGGGGGGCAGGGTGAGGGAAGCAGGGGAGTCATTTCTTAAAACAGTTTCATCAAACTATTAAAATGTTATACTATATGCTGACATTAGTTAAAAATAAAACTAAATTTGAAAAATAAATGCATAACTCTGTTGGCAGCAGGTCCACCCTGGCCCCTGGAGCCCTACCTCCACTAGTTTGTTCTGCATGCCAGTGTGGCCAGCTCACAAGGCCATGGCGAACTTGCGGTTTTTCTGTTCCTGCTTATCCGTCTGAGACATATGTATCCCACGGGAATGCCTTGACCTTTTCTGGTCTGATGGACTTATTGTTAAGGGAGGTTTCGGTACCTGACAATAATAGATGTGGAAACTAAATTTCTCCCCCCTCCCTCCTGCTTTTGGGTAGTTTTCCACTTCTGCTGCTTGGGGTATAAAAAAGGGTGTGTTAGCAATAAAGATTATTATTGACTCCTGGATGAAGAACCTTGGTGTCCTGTGTGTCTTTTAACCTCGCCGTCCCTCGCCGGACTCGGCTCCCTTGGCCGGACGCGGCAATTGGAGGTTCCCACCGAGATCCGGAAAGCAGGGGTAAGCGGACGGGGCTCACCTTCTAAGAAAGAAGGGGGAGGATTGGTTTAAAGATAATTTAAAGAGACAGGGTACGTACCATGGGTAACTCAACAGCGAAGGTTCGTCTGGCCAACGAACTAAAAGAGCTGTTAAATACACAAGGAACAGGAATAAAAACTAAGACTGCAACCGAATTCGTTGAAATTATTGCCCAGGCTTGTCCTTGGTTTCTGACAGGAGGATTTCTTAATAATAGTGACTGGGACCTGGTGAGGCATGACCTTCAGAAATTATTGAGGGACCGGGGCTCGGACAGTGTCCCAGTTGCCACTTTTTCCTTATGGAGGTTGGTAAAGGATGCTTTATTAACAGATAAAGTAAAGATCAAGGATCAACTTGCTGAATGTGAACAGGCCCTTAATCAGGTGCAGGAAGAGCAAATGGCAGAATCCTTAAAGGATGAGGGTCCTCTTGAGGACTCGGGCTCAGGGGGTAGGAAACACCTCCAGATTTCTAAGCCCAAAAAGGATCCTGAGGACCTCAGTTCTCTCTCTGAGGAAGAGGAGGGATTAGAAAGGGAGATAGAGGAATTAGAACATCGCCTTAAAAGGGCAAATGTGAGGGTGCCTAGGGCCCCCTCAGTTGCCGCACCTCCTCCCTATAATCCTGATTGGAATGAGGACGCCCCTACTAGACAGGCGGGGGTCCACTGGGGTTCTAGAGCGGCTCAAGTTTTTCCAATGATTGAAAACGCCGATGCTGATGGACAGCCGGCCAGAGCCCATGTCCCCCTAGCCTTCAAGGACATAAAACAGCTTAAGGAGGCGGTCATTAATTATGGACCTCATGCCCCTTTCACATTGACCCTCTTCGAGTCTTTCTCAGCCAGTCAACTAATACCTAATGATTGGCAGCAACTTTGCAGGGCTGTGTTATCTGGAGGGGATTTCTTATTGTGGAAAAGTGAATATCATGGAAGGTGCCGCGAGCTGGCTCAGATTAACCTGAATGCAGGCCATCAACAGCGAAATGCCGAAATGTTAACAGGAACTGGGCAGTATGCCACCATAGGCCAACAAATTAATTACGACCCAGGTGTTTATGCTCAAATAGCCTCAGCTGCAGTTCATGCCTGGAAAGCCCTGCCCATTTCTAAGACTGAAACAAAAATTTCCAAGATCTCTCAAGGGCCCTCTGAACCTTATTCGGACTTTATAGCCCACCTAATGCAGGCGGCTGGAAAAATATTCCCTAATCTGGAACAGGCTATGCCACTTATTAGACAACTGGCATATGAAAACGCTAACACTTACTGCCAAAATGCTATTAAGTCCTCCCGGGCCAAAAGTATAGATGACATGATTCGAGCATGCAAAGATATAGATGGGCCTCATATTACTGGTCAGGTTTTGGCTGCTGCCCTTAAGACTGGAATGCAAAAAGCTGATAACAGGGGAACCCGCTCTAAGGGGTGTTTTAAATGTGGAAAAGAGGGACATATAAAGAGAAACTGCCCGGAAAGGAGCGAGGGTGCTGGCAGAGGGATGCCTGGAATTTGTCCTAGATGTCATAAAGGAAATCATTGGAGCAGTGAGTGCAGGTCAAAATTTGACATCCAGGGTAACCCAATACCGTCGGGAAACGGGAGCAGGGGCCCGCCCCGGGCCCCGGAAGCCAAAGTGTACGGGGCAGTGCAGGGACAAAACAGTGCCCCAGGGAGTGGGCGTCTCCAACGCCTCCCACTGACCAACCCCTTTCTATCTGGGAACTCCCCAGGGGAACACCAGGAAGCGCAGGACTGGACCTCAGTTCCACCTCCCGAGCGGTATTAACTCCCCAAATGGGACCTCAGACGCTGCCTACTGGGGTTTTTGGACCCCTGCCAGAGGGGACGGTGGGACTAGTGTTGGGACAAGGTAGCGCAACTCAGTGGGGCTTAAAGATTCTTACGGGGGTTGTTGATGCTGATTATCAGGGAGAGATAAAAATAGTAGTAGAAGCTACCCAAGGAATTGTTATTCTTCCCCCCGGGGAGCGTATAGCTCAATTGCTGCTGCTACCCTTAGCTTCCATTCCTGGGCACACCCTCCGTGGGTCCCGGGGCGACGGCAGCTTTGGCTTCACTGGAACTCCCCAGGCCTTTTGGGTAGCTCATTTGGATTCGCGTCCCAACCTGACCATTGAGATACAGGACAAAGCTTTAATCATAGCTCTCAAAGTCTATAGTTCTATTCCTCTTAATGTATATACTGACAGCTTGTATGTAGCCAATCTGGCTCTAGTCATAGAAACAGCATCATATATTGGAAAGCAATCCACCATCACAGAACAACTACAGGTAGTTCAGCTTCTCATTTGGGCTAGACGAGATCCTCTATACATTGGCCACATCCGAAGCCATTCAGGGCTCCCTGGACCTTTGTCAGAGGGCAATGCAAAAGCAGACGCTGCTACTCATGCTGTTGGCCTTTCCTGTGTGACGACCAAATATGACAAGGCCTTACAATTCCATAACAAATTTCATTTAAATGCACAGTCTTTACGCTTCCATACAGGATGTTCACGAGACCAGGCTTTACAGATTGTCTCATTATGTCCAACCTGTGCACCATTTATTCATTCTCCTTCCCTTGGGGTTAATCCAAGAGGACTACAACCTAATGATGTCTGGCAAACTGATGTTACACACTTCCCTAGCTTTGGTAAGCTCTCCTTTATACATGTTTCCACTGACACATATTCCGGCTTCATTTTTGCCACCTTACATACTGGAGAGAAGGCTAAGGACGTAATCAGTCATCTTCTAAAAGCCTTTTCCTCCATGGGCACCCCACGATGCCTCAAAACCGATAATGGTCCCGCATATGTAAGCCAGGCGGTTCAACGGTTTTGCACCCAATGGGAAATTAATCATAAGACTGGAATCCCTTATAATCCACAGGGACAGGCTATCGTGGAACGAGCCCATCAACATTTAAAAACTTATTTACAAAAAATAAAAGAGGGGGAGATATACCGGAATTGTCAGGGACCACAAGCACTTCTAAGCATAACCTTATTTACTTTAAATTTTTTACTCACTGACACTGGAGGGCGCACGGCTGCACAACGCCACTTTTCCCCTCCCACTGTACAAGATGCTCAAATAAGGTGGAAAGATTTATCCACTGGAAAGTGGCAACCCCCGGCTCCACTCTTAGCTAGAGTGAGGGGAGCTGTATGTGTTTTTCCCCCAGGAACTGAGAAGCCCATTTGGATCCCGGAGCGCTGCACCAGACCGGTGAATGAAAATTCAAGACAAAATGAAGTTCCCAAGATGGCTGATCCTGCCGCTGTTGTTCTCACCCCTTCAAGTGAGTGCCGAGACACACCTCATGAGCTGGACCCCACTTGTGGCATTCCTTCTGGACAGGTTGGTTGAAGGAGGGCTTGACCCCCCACCTGGGAATATTCATGAATATCTTTTTGGAGCCCCTTGTGAGTGTAAGGGAGGGCCCCGGCACTCGGCCCCCTCTGGTTATATCCAGAGCATTGATTGTGGGACTAAAGTAGCCTATATGGCGGCTGAACTCAATCAAAACATCGGAGGATTTGAGCAACCAAAATGGGTATGTGTTAATAAGCCCGGACTTGTTGTCCCTAATCCAACCGAGACTCTTGGAAGCTGTCCCGCCACTTGTCATTACACCCCAGCAATGCACATCTCCTGTTATACATCGGCCTCAATTTGTGTTAATAATCAAGGAAAACAGTATTTTGAGGCCATCCTAACTAACACCCGTGGAGAATGGGGGACCACTTATAATTATATTCCTTTTCTTGGTGACCGGGGAGGAGAAGGCATCACGACTCGGTTAACGGAAGCGGGATGTGAGGGCGTCGTGGGTAAACCTTCCTGTTGGCCCATGCAGGCCCCCATCGGAATCTCTGATGGAGGGGGACCCACTGATGCTATCAAACACCTTCAGGTGATTAAGCTTTTAAAGCCGGAGATTCCTAAGCCTACATACCATCCCTTGATATTGCCCAAATCCCAGCTTCCTGATTTAGATGCCAATACATTAGATATCCTAGAAACTACCTTTTCTTTACTTAACAGTTCCAACCCTACCCTTGCTGGTGATTGCTGGCTCTGCATGACGGCAGGTTCAGTCATGCCATTGGCGGTTCCTATCAATTATACCATTGATGATGACAACACATGTCAATCTGGGCTACCCTTTAAGGTGCAGCCTCTAGGTGGTTTTATGTCATGCCTTCTGGGCATGATGCAAAATAATACCTATGATGTTGATGTTGGAGTCTCTTCCTTTGGAAACTGCTCATTAGTAAAGAATTACTCCTCACCTACTCCGCCCATTTGTCCCCCTAATGGTACAGTCTTTATGTGTGGTGGAAATTTAGCTTTTCCCAGGCTCCCAGCAAATTGGACTGGCGGTTGCGTTCTGGCATTACTGCTTCCTGATATCACGATTATCTCAGGAGATGAACCCCTACCTATTCCTAGCCTAGACATCTTAGTTAGAAGACACAAGAGAGCTGTGCAGGCCTTACCACTCCTTGTTGGCCTTGGAATAACCGCTGCTGTGGGTACAGGCACGGCAGGATTGGGTACAGCTATACATTCTTACCGCCGCCTATCTCAACAGCTTATAGATGATGTGCAAACCCTATCGGGAACCATTAAAGACTTACAAGACCAGATAGACTCTCTAGCAGAAGTAGTTCTTCAGAACAGGCGGGGTTTAGACTTGCTTACTGCCAATCAAGGGGGGATTTGTTTAGCCCTTGGGGAGAGGTGCTGTTTTTATGCTAACAAATCTGGCATAGTTCGCACAAAAATTAAACAACTCCAAGAAGACCTAGAAAAAAGGAGAAGGGAATTATTTGAGAACCCTCTCTGGACTGGACTTAATGGATTTTTGCCTTATCTTCTTCCCTTATTGGGGCCATTGTTAGGCCTCCTTCTAGTAGTGGCAATAGGACCCTGCATTGTAAATAAGATAGTACAATTCATTAAGGATCAAATTAATATCTTAGCCTCTAAGCCGATACAGGTTCACTATCAACGCTTGAAGATGGATGATCGCCTCTCTGAGATATACTTCAGACCGATCCGAAGATGAGTGTCCTCCTTAAAAGAAGAACTCCTGCCATATCTTTTCTCTATGCATACCTCTCCCTTTTGCCTTCCTGCACTAGGATCTTTGCTGTCTAATCTCTCGGTCCAATCACATCTGCCATTCGGTGGTGAAGGTCGTGGGTTCTGTAGGTGGAGACGGTTAAGCGTTCACCGCAATAATGTCTTGATAGGTCATAACACCTTGAGCTGATCTTGTAGTACCCAGTGACGGGCAACTTTCACGCTTGCTGTGCGACCTAAGACAGGGAATCGGGGCCTTCCCAGAGACGGGTAAGCATCGCAAGGGCTGTGAACGACCTAAGACAGGGGCTACTTGATTCCCACTGGCATGCAAAAAACAAAAGAGGGGGACTTGTTGGCAGCAGGTCCACCCTGGCCCCTGGAGCCCTACCTCCACTAGTTTGTTCTGCATGCCAGTGTGGCCAGCTCACAAGGCCATGGCGAACTTGCGGTTTTTCTGTTCCTGCTTATCCGTCTGAGACATATGTATCCCACGGGAATGCCTTGACCTTTTCTGGTCTGATGGACTTATTGTTAAGGGAGGTTTCGGTACCTGACAATAATAGATGTGGAAACTAAATTTCTCCCCACTCCCTCCTGCTTTTGGGTAGTTTTCCACTTCTGCTGCTTGGGGTATAAAAAAGGGTGTGTTAGCAATAAAGATTATTATTGACTCCTGGATGAAGAACCTTGGTGTCCTGTGTGTCTTTTAACCTCGCCGTCCCTCGCCGGACTCGGCTCCCTTGGCCGGACGCGGCAAACTCAACCATTTGAGACAATAAAAATCAATCAAACAAAAATGAGATAGTCCAGAAATCCTAACACAAGAGTTGATATAGGTGATCCAAATTCCCTGTAGGCGGTTCTCTTTCTATCCAATTCAAAGGCTCACCTTCTCCACCTCCCTCTTCTTCCCTTCTCCAGTTCCTTGCACTTGACCCCAAGAGATCCCACCATCAAAAGCATTCCTAAATACTGCTCTCAGCACCTCTAGGGACTACAACAAAAAATAAGGCTTGGGTCTCTGCCTTCCAGTTATAGGAAATCTGTTTGAGAGTCTGTTACATATAAGCAACACAGAATAATGTAAGTTAATCACGACTAAATACTCAATTATGTGATACAGACTATATGGAGTTCAGAGACATGCCATCTCAGAGAGAATGTGACTGGAGTAGAAAGTGGTGAGGGAGAGCCTGGAGACACATGGTGGGATGTCATTGCAGAGCTTTGTAGGTCCTGTCAGGGTTTGCAGTTTTAAAAGATCCTATCTAGGGCTGGGGATGTGGCTCAAGTGGTAGCGCGCTCGCCTGGCATGCCTGCGGCCAGGGTTTGATCCTCAGCACCACATACAAACAAAGATGTTGTGTCCGGTGATATCTAAAAAAAAAAAATAAATATTAAAAAAAAAAAAAAGATCCTATCGAGCCAGGTGCCATGATGCACATTTGTAACCCCAGCAGCTTCGCAGGCTGAGGCAGAAAAATGGGGAGTTCAAAGCCAGTCTCAGCAACAGCAAGGCACCAAGCAATTCAGTGAGACCCTGTCTCTAAATAAAATCCAAAATAGGGCTGGGGATGTGGTTCAGTGGTCGAGTGCCCCTGGGTTCAATCCCCATACAAAAAAAAAAAGGGCTAGGGGTGTGGCTCAAGCGGTTAGCACGCTCGACTGGCATGCGTGCGGCCCGGGTTCGATCCTCAGCACCACATACCAACAAAGATGTTGTGTCACCCCAAAACTAACTAAATAAATATTTTTTTTAAAAAATCCTATCTCTCCAGGCATAGTGGCGCACTCCTATAATCCCAGTAATTTAGGAAGCTGAGGAAGAAGTATTGCAGCTAGTTTGAGGCCAGCCTCAGCAACTTATCGAGGCCCTAAATGACTGTTTGACCCTATCTCAAAGCAAAACATATAAAGGGCTGGGGATGTGACTCAGTGGTTAAGCACCCCTAGGTTCAACCCCTAGTATCCTCCCCCCAAAAAACATTCTCTATCTAGAGAGTAACATAATTTTAAGAAGATTACTTTGATCATTGGCTGAATAATAAACGGGAGAGAGGCAAAACCCAATAGAGATTAGCTAAGAAGTTATGAAGTGGTTCAGATGAGAGATCATGGTGGCTCAGATCAGGATGGCAACTGTGAAACATGGATTATTAAAGACACATTATAGGAGTAGAATCAATTAGGTTTGTTGATGTCTTCCTTATGTAAAGGGTGGTGGGGAAGGACTAGAAGGAAAGAGCTTCAAATGACTCAGAATTCTGATTTGAGCAATTTGATGCATCGTGGACTCCCATTCCCAGGCTGGGGAAGTCTGGAAAAAGTATAGGTTTTAGAGAAGAAGATTAAAAAATAAGTATTGAACAAGTGAAGATGCAGATACTTGACCTATTCACAGATATCTGACATCTATGTCAAATAGCAGGTGATTCATTGTCCTCCCCATCTTCCATCTTCAGGACATGCTCCTGGGACCCATCAAAGAAATCCAGTCTAGAGTTAGTTTGGAGGAGTTTTTGGCATATGAATAGTACTGAAGTCAAGAAAAATATGAGACCATTTGGAGCTATGGTTTTCAAACTCAGAGTGCATGTTTACAATGCAAATGTCAAGACCCCATCCTAGAGTTTCTGATTAAACCTTGGTGAGGCCCAGGAATCTGCTTTATTAAAAGGCAACCCAAGGGCTGGGGATGTGGCTCAAGCGGTAGCACGCTCGTCTGGCATGCGTGCGGCCCGGGTTCGATCCTCAGCACCACATTCCAACAAAAGATGTTGTGTCTGCCGATAACTTAAAAAAATAAATAAATATTTTTAAAAAAAAGGCAACCCAAAAGATTCTGATGCAGGTAATTTAGGCTCAGATTCAAAGGGGCTTTAAGTACAATTCATAGGTGAGAAAGCAGAAACAGCAAGTGTGGCCAACTCTTTCGAGAACTTGAAGAAAACTAGAGAAAGTTTGGTAGGTAGTAGGGGATGCCAAAAGAGGGTTTTGGGGTTTTTAATGTTTTTTTTTAATTAATATTAGTTTTGTAAAAGATAGAAGATTCTAGAGTTCATAACCTTGCCTACACATTATAATCACCTATTGAGTTTTTAAAAATATGAATGCACAGAGCCCATCCCAAACTAACAAATCTGAATTTCCAGGAATGGATCCCAGATATCAGTATTTTAATTTTTAATTGTATTAATTGTATTCATTGCCTTCCCCACCCCCACCCCTAAAGCATCAATTTTTTCTCCCCAGTGTGGATATATATAGAATGTTCTCAATTTATGTTCATTGTTGGAAAGGTTTCCAGGTAATGGCAGAGGATACAGACCACAGGAAGCCAGGGAAGATATTGTAAAGTTCATGTCATGGGCTGGGGTTGTGGCTCATTGATAGAGAGCTTACCTAGCATGTATGAAGTACTGGATTTGATCCCCAGCATCACATAAAAAAAAAAAACTAAATAAACCAAATAAAGTTCATGTCATCTTCATAGGAAAGGATTATAGACTAGTTCTTGCTTTCAAATGGAGAAACTGAAGCCCCAGAGGGGAATTGAATGCCGAAGGACCCCAGCTGACAGTGGCGAGTTATGACCAGCATTTTAATTCTAATTCCAGGTCAGCCTTTCCCCGCCTTTCAACAATCTCATTTGAACATTCCCCAAACTCACATCAACATCCAGCCTCATAATACCTCCCCTTCAGAACTCCCTTTAAAGTCACAGGCGGACGCTCCCGTCCCTGTCATCACACCGGCCGCCTCCCCTAAGCCCAGATGCACAGAGCCCATTTAAGTACAATTCAAAGGTGAGAAAGTAGAAACAGCAAGAGTGACCAACTCTTTTGAGAACTTGGAGAAAACTATACATATATACCAAACTAACTCCAGACTGGATTTCTTTGATGGGTCGCAGGAGCATGTCCTCACCCCACCCTCCTCGCCCCAGATCATCTCCCCAAGCCCAGCCCTGGACTTCCACATTGGGGCCTGGGGCCCTCTCACTGCGCTGGCACTGCTAGCTTAGTGGACTTTGTCGCCATAGCAACCGAAGACACGCCAACCGGCCTGTGGCGACTAGGGCTGAAAATTTCCCCGGTACAGTTTTGTTTTGTTCCCCACATATGCTTTTCTTACCGCTTCCCGCGCCTGATGCGTGAGTTTCAGAGTCTGGTAAGAAAGCTCCATCAGACATGCGTTAAGTCCGAGAGAAGGGAGAAAAGGAGCCAGCTACTAGACTGACCAGTACAGCTCAAAAATGCTGCTTCGGGAAACCTGACGCTTAGAACTAGCCCGCCCCTTTCGGATTGGGTAGGGCCTAGACAGCTCAGCCTATCACTGGCCACAGAAGGATTCTGCAGTGCAGCAGTCAATGTTAAACCAAGTTTTTGGTTTTTTGTTTTGTTTTTTTCTTTCTCTAGAGCATTTGCAGGGTCCTGGCTAATCAAAAGACCAGGGAGTATGATTGCTAGAGCATAGGTCAGGGTTTGCAATTACTTTGTTTCTCTTAGTTCGGTCTCTAAAATGCAAGTTACCCAAAATTTTATTTTGGTAGTTATGCAGGCCTTTGTGACCCAGTGACTAAATGTTGACATCCTGCCATCACCATTTAGGGTAAAGGTTTGAAGTTACCTCCTTATCTTTGAAATTGTCTATACATGGCCCAGACTGCAAGAATCAGCTATAAACACTTTGGCTGTCAGGGACTTTCAGGAATACAAACTCTATGTCCCAACTTTCTTCCTCCTCCAACTTCCTTTGCATCAATCAGAGCAGCTTTCATCAGGAATGAGTAAAAATGTACTCTAAGACTCTCTGCCTGCTTGCTTGATTGATTTTACCTCCATGTACTAACCAATCAATGTCTTTCCCCCTTCTTTCGCTGTGAATCCTTTTCCAAACTATCTCCTCATCATTATTTTCAGGCTTTTCCATCCATTTTCTCCCCCGGAGGTACAAAATATGCAGGTTTCCTCAGTCTAAAAAAAAAAAAAATCTCATAATTGTTTAACTGGATCCCCTCTCTCCCATTCACTTCTCAACACATTCTACTCCTACTTTTCTAGCGGGAGGGGGTACCAGGGATTGAACTTAGGGGCACTCGACCACTGAGCCACATCCCCAAACCTATTTTGTATTTTATTTAAAGACAGGGTCTCACTGAGTTGCTTAGCACCTCCTTTTTGCTGAGGCTGGCTTTGAACTCCTGATCCTCCAGCCTCAGCCTCCCTAGCCAATGAGATACTTTTTGAAACAGTTCTTGCCAATAGTCCAAAACTTCCTAATTGGGAAATTGAACTATAGATGGTTTACAATTCTTTTTAAAATTTATTTATGAAAAGTTGGACACTTATTTTAATTATAATTATTAGTGCATACTAATTGTACGACTTTATAGGACTTCACTGTGCATTTTACAGTCTTTGCCTTATTCCAAGTTGACTCATTTTGAAATCAGTGACTACTTTCTTATAATAATAGCTATAATTTATTAAACATCTATGCTGTCTGTGGTGGTGCAAGCCTGTAATTCCAGCAACTCAGGAGGCTGAGGCAGGAGAATCTTAGGTTCAAGGCCAGCCTCAGCAACTTAATGAACCCTAAGCAACCTAAGGAGACCTTGTCTCAAAATAAAACGTAAAAAGGGATGAAGGGCAGAGCAGTTTGGTCCTTGGTTGGAGTAGCACCATTCTTTTGCTCAGTGGCTGGAGGTCTTCATTGCGTGCAGCTTGGCGTGGAGGTCTGAGCAGTGGCATAAGACTTCAGCATTGATTAAAATACAATCCACCCCCCCCCCCCGCCGCCCCGCAAAAAAAAAAAGACAATGGCCCAAACCAAGCAGACCACCCCACACCAGCTGCCAGGAAAAGTGCTCCTCCTACCGGCAGGATGCAGAAACCTCATCGCTACAAGACCAGACCAAGGCATTTTCGGAGTTTCCAGGATACCGGAATCCACCAAGCTTCTCATCCCGAAGATGCTTTTCCAGAGATAGTGAGAGAGATCACCCAGGATTTCAAAACTGACTTGAGGTTTCAGAGTGCAGCCTTTGGCGCCCTTCAGTGAAGAGGACCTGGTGGGTTTATTTGAAGATACTAATAATCTGAGTGCGGTCCTCGCTGAGAGTCACCATCATGCCCAAAGACACCCACCCCATTGGCTCACCAGATAGGGGGAGAGAGAGCTTATGGAGTTTTGTAGTAAATTCTGTAAAGTACTTTGCTTTAATTTGTACTTTATTGTAAGAAATTGTTTGATATGTTGTATTTTGTGCTTCACTCATTCCCTCCTTCACTCAGGGTGAATGCCAAAAGTGACGCTCACAGACCTCAGTGATGTGAGCACTTGCTCAGGAGTGATTTGTTGGAAATATGGAGATGGGGTGGGCAATACTTCTTGCTCCTTGTGATGCATGTTTCTGTATACTAATGAGTTGTTGGGTAGCTATTAAGGTACTAGATTTGACAAATGTGTACAGAATCCTTTTTGCGATAAAACTGGTTATGACTTGATCCAAGTGTTTAACAATTGGGGCTGTTAAGTCTGACCATACATCACTGTGATGGAGTGTAGACGTTTTCAAGGGTGAAGATACAAGTTTTAACCCCAGTACAATTTACAGGAAGAAGAAGAAGAAGGAGAAGGAGAAGGGGAAGAGGAGAGGAAGAGGAAGAGGAAGAAGAAGAAGGAGGAGGAAGAGGAAGACAAGAAAGAAAGAAAGTAAGAAAGAAAGAAAGAAAGAAAGAAAGAAAAGCAAACCTGGAAACTATAGAGTAACTAGTACTACTTTATATATTATAGTGTCAATATTTTTAAATTAAATGTTTTACATTAAAAAAGGGAAGGTGGGCATGTGACTCAGTGGTCAAATGTACCTGGGTTCAATCCCTGGTGTGTGTGTATGTGGGTACTTCACAATTTATTGCACTTGACATTATGTTTTTACAAATTGAAATTTTGTGGCAAGCCTGGGGTAAGCCAATCTATTGAAACCATTTTGCCAACAAGTTCTTGCTTTATGTCTCTGTGTCACATTTTGGCGATCCACAAAATATTTCCAACTTTCTCATTATTATTTTACCTGTTATCATGATCTGTGATCAGTGATCTTTGATGTTTATGTAATTGTTTTGGGGGGCACCACGATCTGCCCATATAAGGCAGTGGATTTAATCAATAGATGTTGCATGTTCTCACTGCTCCACTGGTTGGCCCCTCTTCCTGGGCCTACTTATTTCCTGAGACACAAAAATATTGAAATTAAGCCAATTAAAAACCTACAGTGGTCTCTAAATGAAGTAGTTTAGGGACATCAAGATGGTGGAGGCAGGATACAAGAAAAATACCAGCTGGAGTGCAAAACAGGGAGATGAGTCATGCTCTGTTTAGGTGAGCCCATTCCCATGAAAACTCCCAGCCACTGAGGGCTTGTCCCATGGCAATTCCTGCCACAGGTTCCAATCAGGCAAAATCAAGTAACCAATGGAAACTGTGTTTTAATTAGGCAAAAATAAAATAACCAGCAGGGTGCGGTGGTGCTCGCCTGTGATCCCAGCAAGTTCAAGGTCAGTCTCAGCAACTTAGGAAGGCCTTGTCTCAAAAATTTAAAAGGGTTGGGGATATGACTCAGTGGTTAAGCACCCCTTGGTTCAATACCCAGTACCAAAAATAAGTAAATAATTACTGGGAACGAGCAGAGCAAGGTATACAATCAGGTCCATCGGGAGAGGATCAAGACATATAAAAGAAGAAAGAGAGTTGTTGGGAGGCCAGGGCCTAGAGCTCCACACCCTCACCCCCACCCCCCCACACACTGCCTGTTACTTTCACTTTCAGTAAATCTGGCTTTGATCCTTACTTCTAGTGTCTTGCTCAGTTGTTTATTCTGGAAGCCAAGCACCTGGACCCCAGCTGGACACCTCACCCATGTGGTAAGTGTTCAGGTAAAAGAAAGAGTCATTGTTCACTCAGTTTAAATTAAAAAAAAACGAGAAATGATTAAGATTAGTGAGGAAGGCATGTCAGAAGCCAAGACAGGCCAAAGCTAGACCTCTTGCACCAAGCAGCTAAGTTATGAATTCAAAGGAAAAGTTCTTGAAAGTACGTTAGAAGTGCTACTCCAGCGAGCCCATAGAGAAAGCAAAAGAGCCTTCTAGCTGATTCCAAGAACATTTTAGTGATCTGATTAGAAGATCAAAGGAGCCACAACATTTCTTTAAGCTAAATCCTAATCCAGAGCAAGGCCTTACTTAAGTCCTTTCAGTTCCATGAAGGCTGAGAGAGAGGTAAGGGAGCTACAGAAGAAAAAAAGCTAGTGGAGGTTGGTTCCTTAGGAAAAGAGCTGGCTGGTGTTAGCAAAGGAGCTGGTGCCACAATTAAAAAGCGCAGGGCAAAGCAACCAGTCCTGCAGCAGGTTATGGAGAAGCCCTCACTGAGGTGCCTGATGAGGGCGGCTGTGCTAATAAGTTTAGGTTTTTCCATATAAATGAAACAATCTGCTACTGGGAAAAATGCCAGCAAAGACTTTCGTAGCTGGAAGGGAGATGTTGTCTGGTTCAAAGCTGACTCTCTTGTTAGAGGCCAGTTCTTGGAGCTTAAGAATCACACTAACTCCCCTATACCTGTGCTCCATAAATCAACAACAAAGCTTGGATGACAATGCATCAGTTGACAACATGGTTTACTAACTATGTTAGGCCTCCCTCCACCAGGCGCTGACACACACCGTTCTACCTTCCATCTCTGTGAATTTAACTGCTCCAAGTATCTCATAGAAGTGGAATCATGCAGTATTTTTCTTACTTTATTTATTTTAATTAGGTATCTATTACAGAATCATACAGTATTTATCCTTTTGTGACAGGATTATTTCACTTAGCTTTATTACTTCACTCAAGCTTCACCCATGTGTTAGGATGTGTCAGAATGTCCTTCCTTTTTGTGACTAGGTAATATTTCATTGTATGGATAGATTACACTTTGTTTATCCATCCATCAATGGGTACAGATCGTGGATTTTTAAAATTTTCATTTTGGGTGGTACTGGGGATGGAACCCAGGGCCTCATGCTTGTTAGGCAAGTGCTCCAACACTGAGCTACAGTCCCAACCCTCTGGATGTATTTTGAAGGAAGAGCCAAGAGGATTGCTCCACAAACACCAAGGGACAGCTATACAAATTGCTATGCTTCAAAATTGTGTAGATGCTGTTAGGTTGAACAAACTACTAACTTCATTCTGTAAAATAAATATATAAATATTTTAAGTCCATTGTTGACAACTACTGCTCAGAAAAAAAGATTCTTTCCAAAACAATTACTGGTCACTTATAGTGCACCTGGCCACCAGAGAGCTCGGATGGAGATGTAAAATTGAATTAACATTTTCATGCCTGCTAACACAACATCCATTCTGCAGTCCATGGATCAAGGAGTAATTTCAACTTTCAAGCCTTATTTAAGAAATACACTTCATAGGAATTCCTCTGATGGATCTGGCCACAGTAAATTGGAAACCTCCTAGGAAGGACTTGCCATTCTAGCTGTCACTAAGAACATTTCTGATTCATGGGAGGAGGTCAAAATATAAACATGAACGAGAATACGGAAAAAGTTGATTTCAACCTTCATGGATGACTTCAAGGAGTTCAGGGCTTCACTGAACAAAGAAATTCCAGATTTGATGTAAATAGTGAGAAGTTGTAAGTGAATTGCCGCAATCTCATGATAAAAAATTAATAGATGAAGAGTTGCTTCTTATGAGTAAGGAAAGAAAGGAAAGTGGTAAAGTGGTTTGTTTTGCTTTTGCTTTTTTTTTTTTTTGGTATCCCAGGTGCTTAACCACTGAGCTACATACTCAACCCTTTTTTATTTTGAAACCTTACAAAGTTGTTGAGGTTGGCCTTGAACTTGTGATCCACAGCCTCCTGGGTCACTGGGATAACAGGGATATGCCATCACACATGGCAGAAAGTGATTTCTTGAAATGGAATCCAGTGAAGATGCTGTGAAGGTTGTTGAAATGACAGCAAAAGACTTAGAATATTACATAAACTCGGTTGATAAAGCACCAACAGTTTGAAAGGACTGACTCCAATTTTTCAAGCAGTTGTACTGTGGGGAAAATGCTATCAAATAGCATCATGTGCTACAGAGAAATCTTTCATGAAAGGAAAAGTCAAACAATGAGGTCAACTTCAATGTTGTCTTATTTTAAGAAATTGCCACAGCCACCCCAGCCTTCAGCAACCACCACTTGATCATGAGCAGTTAACAACATTGAGGCAAGACCACCACCAACAAAAAATATTACAGCTTGCTGAAAACTCAGAAGATCATTAGCATTTTATAGCAATAAAGTATTTCTAACTAAGGCATGTACCTATTTTAGACATAATGCTAGTTCACACTTAACAGACTACAGTCTAAACATAAGTTTTACATGGTTTAGATGAGATGTCCCCCAGAAGCTCACATGTGAGACAATGCAAGAAGGTTTGCTGGAGAAAAGATTGGGTGATAGCCTTAACCTAATTAATGAATTAATACCCTGACAGGGATTAACTGAGTGGTAACAGAAGTGGTAGGATGTGGCTGGAGGAAGTGGGAGTTGGGCTGTGGCTTGGGGGTATGTATTTGTATCTGGCATATATTTGTATCTCTCTCCTTCTGGCTCATCACAAGAGCTGGTTCCCTCTGCCAAACTCTTCCTCCATGAAGTCCTGCCTCACCTTGAGCCTTGAGGAATGGAATCTGCTGTCTATGGATTAAAACCTCTGAAACCGTGAGCACTCAAATAAACTTTTCCTCCACTAAAATTGTTCTAATTAGATCCTTTAGTCGCTGACTAAAACTTTGGGAAAACCCAAAAACTGTGTGAGACTCACTTTATTGCAGTATTCACTTTGTTGTAGTGGTCTAAAACCAAACCTGCAAAATTACTGAGGTATGCTTATACATCTAGAAAGTACTGAAAAAACTATCGTCAACTTAGAATTCCATATCCAATGAAAATATTCTTCAAAGATTAAGAGGATTTTGCTGGTGTGGTGGTGAACACCCATAATTCCCTCTCCCCAGGAGGTTAAAGCAGGAGGATCCTAATTCAAGGCTTGACTGGGTAATTTAGCAAGATCCTGTCTCAAAATAAAAAACAAGGCCAGGCATGGTGGTGCATGCTTGTAACCCCAGCAGCTCTGGAGGCTGAGGCAGGAGGTTGAAGAGTTAAAAGCCAGTCTCAGTAACTTAGCGAGGTCCTAAGCAACTTAGTGAGACTCTGTCTCTAAAAAACAATATATAAAAGGGCTGGGGATGTGGCTCAGTGGTAAAGCATCCCTGGGTTCAATCCCAGATACTGAAATAAATTAATTAATTAAATAAAAAGGACTGGGTATGTAGCTAAGATAGAGCATCCCTGGGTTCAATCACGAGTACTAAATAAATAAATAGGATTTTCCAAGAGCAAATGCCAGACACTGGGAAATGAGGAAATCAGAGCACATCCTGATAACAGATAAGGGGGGCAGAGATGGTGTGTGGGAGGAGGTGCTGTCCTGACCCCCAAGTTGCTTTCAGAGTTAGTTTTCTAGGGTTGAGATCTTGCCTCAGTTCTTTTTGCCACATCTTCCTGAAGTGTCCCAGAGCATCCTCACCCCTCATCTGAATACATAAGTGCCTTAGCAGTCTCATCTCAATAAGTTAAAATTCATTTAAAACAGAGCCACTCCTTTAGAAAGAATCAGCAGAGGTAGAAGCATGAGTTGTTTCCATTAGGCTTCTCAATTTTCCCCGTGTGCTGGATTTACTAGGCTAACACAGGTTTTCTTGGCTGTCGCAAGGGGGCAAAATTGCTTCTGCCACTTTCAATGCTTTATTCACTCAAATTACTCAATACAATTTTACTCTATAGGTTCTTAATCAAGAAAATGACAATCCTTAATGCTAGGCACTGCAATAAACAAAATCAATTCACAGCAAACAATTCTAGATTAATTCTAAGCACTGAAAAACACACTTAACCATGGCTAATGCCAGACATTTCCTCTGCATGCTAAGTTCAAAAGTCTTAAGTCTTAGGCTTTAAGTCCAGCAGATGCACACTCACTCAGACAACAGTGACCAGGTCCGGTACCAAGGCAAGCTTTTCCTGGTGTGGAGTGGATGCCCGGTTGAGGAGAGAGTTGAAGGGAGAAGTTGCAGCTCTCACCAAAGTCCAGACAAGGCGGTAGAATTTGAGAGCTGTGAGGATCACGCAGAGGCTCAGGAAATGATCACAAGTTCTGGGATGTCAGGTCCTCATCAGGCTCTTTCGGCTGGCTGAATCCTGCTCATTAGCTCTATTATTTATACTAAATTTTGGTGGTTTTGACCCCCCTTTCAATCCTTACCACCTATCACCGGATTTCTCAGTGGCATCATTTACCCTGAGGTCAGAAACATCTGGTCTGGTGGTCTCCACCCTGATCTTCTAGCCTTTCTCTCTCATTGGCCAAGGACAGCCTGCCAGGGGCTTTACTCTGTTTATCAGGGTGAGGGAAGTAACTTGTTGAGGTCATAATGGAGGGCGTGGCTGGTGAGACTGCAGGTTTCAAACTAGAGTTTTTAAAATGCAATGGTTTAGGCTCAGGGCTAAGGCCATCTTAACATTGGCCTTGTCACCATTGGCATTTGGGGCAAGATAATTCTTCATTTTAGGAGTTGTCCCATGCATTGGAAGAAGTTTCCCTTGCCTGTGTCCACTAGATGTCAGTAGCACCTCCCTAGATGTGCAAAATTGCCCCTAGATTAAAACTACAGGTAGGAAGAAAATGAAACAAGTCTTATGCCTAGATAATTAATTTCAAAATATCAATTTATTACTTCCTAAACTATTAATGCCCTCAAGGAAATAAGAACTCTGTGCTTTTTACAAAAGTTGTTTCTCTCCTTTTATAAAGCACTCGATTTTTAATTTTTTTTTTTATTGGTTGCTCAAAATATTACAATGCTCTTGACATATTTTTAAAATTTTTTTTAAACTGAGAATTGAATCCATGGATGCTTTACCACTGAGCCATATCCCAGCCCTTTTATTTTTTATTTTGAGACAGGGTCTCAGCTAAGTTTCTTAGAGATCTGCTTAGTTGCTGAGGCTAAATCTCAAAAATGTGGTCCTCCTGCCTCAGCCTCCTGAGTCCCTGGGATTACACTCAGCCTGTGTTCAACCGTTCAACCATCAGTACCACAAAAATTAAGTTTATTAAACTTATTGCTTAAATATTTGTTTAATTATTACCAAAGTAACAAAGCTGGGAACGTGTGGTACACCTGTAGTTCCAGCTAGTTCCAGGAAGGTCACACGAACCCAGGAGTTCAAGGCCAATCTGGGCAAAAAAGTAAGACTGTTCTCTTTTCAAAAAGTCAATATTTGGGGTTGGGGTTGTAGCCTAGTGGCAGAGTGCTTGCCTGGCACGTATAAGGCACTGGGTTCAATCCTTAGCACCACATAAAAATAAACAAATAAAATAAAGATGAGCTGTCCATCTACAACTAAAAAAAAAAAAAGTCAACATTTGTAATTATTTGTGCCAGCACATGGGGCATATGCCTGTAATCCCAATGGCTCAGGAGGCTGAGTCAGGGGGATCCCAAGTTCAAAGCCAGTCTTGGCACCTAGGGAGGTCCTAAGTGAAGGGAAAGCAAGGAATAAGAGTTGAGTAAGGGAGAAATGACAGAGACCAGGCAGAGATACACATGAGTTTATTTGTCAGAGCTGACAAACAAAGGCCATCTCTCTATAGGAGAGAGAGGCAAAACAGGCTTTGGGTTCTGGTGAAGGCGTTCCACCTCCCACTGTCTTGACAAGGTCACAGTGAAGAGGGTAAGTGTTTGGCAAGGCCGCACTTGTGGGAAACCAAAACCATGAGACTCTTTTTTATGTAATTGGGACTTTTTATTTTATATTCAGCCTAACAGAAGGCATGAGCATACTTTAAATTCTAGATGGCCAAGAATATAACAGGTGGTTCATGACTTAAAGGCTGTTTTATTATCTCTCAGGACATTGAGAACAAAACAGAAAAATATCAACAATCATTCTGGGAAATGTTACAAGAATTCCAGGCACCACAATTGATTATATCAACTAAGAATCCAAGTTCATGTCTTCAGTCTTTCAAGCCTAAGCAGATAGTTATCATGCCTATCGCATGAAGCCCACCATATGTAGCCTATTTAATTAAGGATAGGTTATAGTATTTATCCAGGGGAGAAAAGGTTATTAAAAATATATTTTCCTTCTAATAGACCCTCCTTTACTTTACACAGGGATTTATGATAAGCATAGTTAATGTTAGCAGCAGGAGGGTTGCCCTTTAGTTAAAGATTAGTAAGGAATTGGTATACTTTGACGAAGGAAAAAGGAAACTCTCTGAGAAAACAGCTCAACCAGTTTTATGAGAATAAATGTTGGCATTTTTTAGATGCTTTTAGAATATATTGTAAGATTGTTATAAGGGGACTTTTAGATGGGATCTTAAGTACAGGTGTGTTTTAAACTTTAAAGGTTAATGACAGGTTAGGAGACAGAGTCTGGATACGTAGTTTGGCATCTGTTAAATAAGGAAATGTCAAATCCTGGGAAAATCTGGAAATTGTAAATTGGTGACACATTTTATTAATGATTCTGTACCCATAATGATGAGGAAAAAAAAGAATAAAAGGAGACAGAGAGAAAGCAGCTGACAGTTCTCTCTCTGGAGATTGCTCCAACGGAAGGACTTCTCTTCTCATCCCTTGCATCAACAGCACTCATCCTTCAGGACCCCCTGGACCCCGCTGGGGCAGGACCCTGGAAGGGTTCTGGACTTTTATGGGGCAGGCTCAGGGATTAGAGCCTGGCGGGTCGGGGTGGATATGAGGGAGTGGTGAATCTTTCTCAGAAAGGCCCTTGGGGCGGAAAGTGTAATTTTTCTTAAAATGGCAGCTGTCACTTAAGATGGCCATCCAGATGCTAAGCAAGGACTTTACACTTCCCCCTTTTTTGTTATGAGGCCCCTTAAGGGACAGGGGTATAGATCAATCTTTTGTAGCTTCTTCCTCCTGGGAAGGGGTGGTGTCTGGACCTTTGTTAGGAGGGCAGGGTATCATTGAGGAGATGGTGATGGTCAGGAGGTCCCCGGCAATGCTGACTATGGACAGCCCAATTTTGGTGAGGGTTTGTGAAACGTGAGTGACCCACCCGAGACAGAAATTCAACCAAGAGATTTTATTGGGGGACTGCCCGAAGGGGAAGAAAGGAGGGAAAGAGAGCAGCAGCCTGAGCCTGCAAGCTTCAGAGTCCTGTAACAAAAACTGGTTCATTGTTTGGTTAGAGATCCTTTGAATCTTGTCTTGAAAAAATATAATGACGCAGGAGGCAAGCATTAGCAAAAGGCCTATGGCAAGGAGAGAGGTCAGGAAAGGAAGTGGAGAAGGGGATTACTTAGCTGCCATCCTCCAACAGAGGAGAGCTGTTGTTTCCAATGAGGGAGGGGTGAGCAAAACATCAACAGGCAACATTTAGACAGTTTATAAGGCAAATACAAAATAAAAGTAATAAGAGCAAAAACGTAGTTAGTTTGTATAAGGTCCTGTTGGAGTTGTTTTATCTTGTCTTTGACTTTATCAGATTGATTGACATAAAAACAGCATTTCTCCTGTAGGTACAGACAAAGTTGTTAGGTTGGTGGCAGTGACCTAGAACAAAGCAGCCCTTGAAAAAGAAACATCAATCAGGCGCCCAATTAGGCACAGACAGAAATGCCTGTCAATCAGCGGGATCTCCCGACTAACACCTGTCAATCAACAGGACCCCTGGCCAATCCTGGCATTCAGCCAACTCCCCTGACCAACTCCAACAGGACAAAGGACTCTAAAAACACCTTTCCTGTCCCAAGCCCTTCCCTTCCTGCTGTAAGCCCCATAAAAGTCCAGTCTGGTCAAGATTCCACCGGTTTCTTGTCATACCCTACTCCTGTGTACTCTGTCGGTCTGATCGAGTTCCATCCGGGAGTGATAACTCAAATAAAGCCTCCTTAGGAGGCCTTTTAAAATCTGCCTCCTTTGGTTGCTGCCCACCTCACCTGATCTTATAAAAGTCCACCTTTATCTGCTCTTAATAGGTCCAGTCCATGGCGGTTTTGTAGGACCACAGAGGTAAGGAGTCCAGTTGATTCTGGAGGGTTCGTATAGACTCAGTTACGAGTTGGATAGCCCCTATCAACTGATTGGAGAGTTGATGAAAATAGGTAATAAATGTGGTTACTCCCTCTATTTCTATGGCTAGGCCTGCTGTAACCCCAGTCTAGTAGGGAAACAAATTGAATAGCCCACTTGTGTTGAGGGCTCATATGAGTAGGGGCTTACCAATGGGCTATTTAGGCCTAGAAGACCTACTATTAAATGAGAGAAAAAAATCTCTTGCCAGGAGGTGTGAGGGCTGAGAAGTTGTCCCAGTAAAAAGGTTGAAGAGGACAAGGCCTTTACTTGGGAATATAAATCTTTAACATAGCCAGAGTTATCAGGGGTATCAATACAATATTTAACTTTAAATGTCTGTAGGCTTTAAACTAACTAAAAACTTCTGGCTTTGACCCTTATATATATTTTTCCCCTATTTGAGATTCTTGATCCTTATGAGGCATTCTTGTCTAAGAATTTCTCTTTTGTAGCCTCCAGTCTTACATAATCTAGGGGGCTAACAAAAGTGTATATTTTAAGTTATATTATTTCTCTCTCTCTCTCTCTTTCTCTCTCATGCCTAGGAATGGCTGTGTTTTGGTTTAACTGCTTTTGCTAGGTGTTTAAGATCAAGCTGGTCAAAATTGACTTTGTTTCTATCAATTGTTAAGAGTCAGCTGAGTACCCATGGGAGTCACTCCTAGGAAACTTGAGAGCAGCTTCTTAGTTCTGCTAGTGCCATTTGTACTAGGAAGAGTCTGGGTCTTGCTGACCATGTGGCTTCCCTTGGAAGCATCAGGGATGTCTCCCTTCTCCAATGACCCTCCTCTTCATAGCAAGTGCACTGATTGGCCTTCTGTTTCTCCAGGGGCCTCATTAATCTCCCTGATCAGGAGGTTATGTGGCTCAGAGTTCCAAAGCTCTTTAGAGAAGTTCCCTGGATTCAGACTGACTCAAAGGCAAGAGCCAAATATTTGTTTTCTTGGCCCTTTTAATTTAACTTTAATTTTTAAGTCTTGATCTTAAACATCTCTCAAATCAGTCTCACCAATCTTAAATTAGGAATATTAGGCTTTAAATTTAGTCTATAACCTTATAAGTCATTTACCCCTTTTATTAATTGAGGTCTGTATTATCCTATCTGTCCTGTAGGTGATGGCTTTTTATCCTAAATTAACCCAGGTTGTATGTTCTTCTTCTTCTTTTTTTTTTTTTTAGTTGTAGTTGTATACAATAACTTTATTTTATTTAAATGTGGTGCTGAACCCAGGGCCTTGCACGTGCCAGGTGTTAGACCAGGATGCAAGAAAAGGCCACTGACTCCAATTAAAATCAAATTAAAGCAAGCTTATTATTTCAACCGGCCAGGCTGCCTCTCCCACCAAACATCACAGGAACAAGACAGCCCTGCAGCTTTCTTGCAGCCCAGCTTTATAGCCCAGAATGTTACACAAAGGGGGGGGTTACAGATAACAAAACTCTGAGGAGCATAACACAAAGGCTAGCTTACATTTTTGCTGGCCCCCACATCAGAATTTATGAAGGTCATTAGAACCTCAAAAAGGGTGATTATCTGGCCAGGGAAGGCCAAGATTTATGAGGTGTAACTAAAGTTTCAGAGAGGGCTGCTATTTGGTCAGAGAGCCAGGCATGGGTGAGTTCAAGGCATGGGCAGGCATTCCAAGCAAGTTCAGAATTTGCAGTAATTTATAGTAAATTATCTTTTCATGGCTTTGTGGCAAGATGGCTCCCAATTTTAAGAGAAAATCAGGCTGGGTCTATAACCAGGCAAGAGCTCTACCATTGAACCACAACCCCAGCCCCAGGTTGTGTGTTTTTAAAGCAATACCTCTGCAAAACATTAACAGGCAACATTTAGATAGTTTATAAGGAAAATATAATATAAAATTAACAAGAGTAAAAACATATTTAGTTTGTGTAATAATTATCTTGAATTTTGGCTGAGTTATATATTATATCCCCTGTTTGAGATTCTAGTAATCTTAACAACAAAAATCAATCTTTTAAACATAAAGTTAAGTGAACTGAAGTCTGGCTTACTTTGGAGTCATTCTGACATGTAGTTTAAGGTGGGAGGCAGAGCCTTATCTCAGGTAAGGCGGAGCTCTTTATAAATCTTAGGTAAAGTGTTCTAGTTCTGAAATATCATTTTACAAAGTTTACATATATTGCTGCTTGAGTTCACATGAATATTAGCTAATACAATATGATATTATATTTAAAACATGAACTAAAGAAAGGCTGTGGGCTGGGGATGTGGCTCAAGCGGTAGCGCGCTCACCTGGCATGCGTGCGGCCCGGTTCGATCCTCAGCACCACATACAAACAAAGATGTTGTGTCTGCCGAAAACTAAAATAAATAAATATTTAAAAATTCTCTCTCTCTCTCACTCTCTCTTTAAAAGAAAAAAAAAGAAAGAAAGGCTGAGAACTTTTAATCTTTTTGTGGAAAAATAGCAAAATACTTTTGTATTTTATAATATTAAACTTTACATAGATTAGGTTTTCATTAATTTAAAAATACATTTAAATTGTACCCCCATGTAAAAAGTAACATAAACTTTATATATGATATTGATAACACAGTTATAGAACATTAAATGATATAAATAAATCTCCAATAAAATTTGTAATCCTTATAAGCCTAAAATTACCATACAGCTTTAGTTTGGAATTATGAGTAAATTAATGTTTTAATAATTCCTTGTCCTTTTAACACATAGATTAAGTTTTGGTTTATATCAGTACATTAACATTTGACCTTAGATAAAAAATTTAAATAGCTTTGACTGATTGTTTCATATATATGTATAACAACTTACATAGATCATCTTTATCACTTACTTAAACCCTTATTTACTTCATCACATAAAGACTTTCTTATCCAGAAACACTTTCTTTTTTTTTTTTTTAAGAGAGAGAATTTTTTAATATTTATTTTTTAGTTTTTGGCGGACACAACATCTTTGTATGTGGTGCTGAGGATTGAACCCAGGCCGCATGCATGCCAGGCGAGCGCCCTACCTCTTGAACCACAGCCCCACCCCGAAACACTTTCTTTTTCTTCTATTTAATATGGTTTTCATACCTAGAACCTTCTAATTTCATTTCCCATTTGTTAACCTCTTTTCTGTTCTCATTCTGAAACAATCCTTGTAAATTCTAAATTAAGATAAATTATTTTATTTTAATAAAAAGAAATACTTTTTATTTACAGTACTCTTAATTGGAACAGTTTAAACTTTTGGGCCTTTGTATATAGAAATCTTCTATAAACCTTTGTATATAGAATCACATATAGAATTATACCTATTGGGAGTTTAAATTTTTAGTAACCTTTTTCCAGTGATGACAAAACAACTTTACCCCCCACTTTTTTTTAATTTAACAATCTATGAAAACATCAATAATACGCGGCCCTGGGTTCCATCCTCAGCACCACATAAAAATATAATAAAAGATGTTGTGTCCACCGAAAACAAAAATATAAATATTTTAAAAAAAAAAAGAAAAGAAAACATCAATAATGTTACCCAATGGAATTCAAGGAGTTAAGAGTACTTAATGGTATATTTAACAGTTAGCCTTTTAACCTTATGAGTTAATCAGATGTCTAACAAACACATTTATGAGTAATCCCATGTCAAATCGATTTTACTTATTTTTATCAAGATATCAGACAAGTGTAATGAACAGTATTAGCCATTTCTTCCATGTTGAAGAAAAGTCCTAGATACAATGGATATTAGACATTTTATAGATAAACATTTTATTAGTTCTTTGACCACCTAGAGAGACGTGTGAGTTAAGTTTAAAGACATCTTCACTTTCATCTGTTTACCCAATTTAAATTGAACCCTTTTAATTCACGTGAATTAAAGGTATTTAGATCCATTTTTTAAATTTATGAGCGCTCATTTTCAATCTGCCAATTTTGATATCATGTACATGACATATGTCTATGTCACACACACATATGGGCAGACAACACAACACACAGTGTGCACACATACAAAAGTAAAGGCCTTGTAGCATTTCGCTTGTAGAATCTCCATTGCAAAGTTACAGATGTTTAAAAACTCCATAGTTGAAAATCAGCACCACATAAAAATAAATAAAATAAAGGCATGTGTCCAACTACACCTAAAAAACAAATATTTTTAAAAAAAGAAGAAGAAAATGTCCTAGAAAAAATGACTGGCTGGTAATTAGTAAAGGACCATACAATTTACTTTTTGGATTGGTATAGTATGAGGCTTCTTCCACTTACATTTCAATGTCAGTCCTGACATAGGTCTGGAAGGAGCTGAAGAAAATTGCTGTTCCCTAATCCTGTGCCGCAGTCTGGCTGGGCACAAATAACTGAGCCAACATGAGGCACTTGTAGGTTTAAACAGGAACTACTTTATTGCCTGAACCCTCACCAGCACTCTCTGCGCTCTCCCTGGGAACTCTCCGCCCTCCACCGGCTCCGTGAGAACTCAACTGGAACTCAGGGAGAACTCAATGGGAACTCCTCGAGAACTCAAAAGTAGCGGGCGCTGGAGGCAGCAGGAGCCGCCCTATTGCCGGACAGCAGGGGTCCATATACAACTGAATACACAGCCTGCCCCAATCCAGCATCATCCAGTCACAGCAATTATACACAGCTTAACTTAATTATCATCATTCCAATGGCTCCCTGGTGTCACCTCTCAACCACTCCCTCCAGCAAAATGCCAGGCGCCACCCGACTGTGGCTCTCAACAATCCTGCTCCCAAACTTGCCTGCTTCCTCAGGTAGAAGAGTTTTGGATAGGATCATGGAGGTTAAATCGTATTATTGGATTAGATATTGGAATTCCTTAATGTACCCTGAAGGATTGGAGGTGAAGGATCCTAGCTAGCCCCTTTCAATTGGGAGAGGTCACTAAGGGAGAAAGGGACCTGTACCCAGACAACTCCCACCAACCCCACTACTACACAAAAGGGAAGCAGAGGTGCGTGCTGGGTAGAGGGGGCCTTGCGAGAGCAAAAGCAAGTATCAGGTGGACTGAAAGTAGGTGAGAGAGGTTCCAGAAGAGTCAGAGCAGAAGGTGGAGAACCGTAGGGAGGGGGTTCATCAGCGGGGTCGAAGCCTGGGGTTTCTGGAGGGTCCTGAGGTTGAGAAGAGAGGGTTCAGGAGTCCACAGAACCTGGGCCATAGAATAGGAAGAGCAGAGGTATGATTTGGAAGGAAGGAAAGAGAAGGCCTGAGGATGCAGGGATTGCTTTCCATTTTCCTGAACACTCACAATAGTTGAACAGATCTCTAATGATATTGGGATCTAGAGTGTTGTTAAGTGGCCATTTAGAGTCGTTATCCAAAGGATATTGATGCCAGATCTAATTGCACAAGAGGATAAGTTTGGGAGGTTTTAGGTCCAGGGTGAGAGAGAGAGACCCTAGGTTAGCCAGGAGGAAGCCTAGAGGACTATGGGAAGGAATGGATGAGGAGCCACCCATGGTGAGACTTAGGAGGTGAGCTTAGAGGTGGGGCGTCCCCAGTCTCTGGTATCACCTAGTCAAGACGATGGTTTTGCTCAGGGGGTCGTCACCGCCACTGGGTAAGCATTGGGTCAGGAGTCCATAGAGGCACTTGGGCTCTAGGCCAGGACTATATAGTAGGGGCAGAAGCCATAGAGATTAACCCAAGGGCAAGAGGTCTTACTAGGAAAAAACTCCCAATCAGCCTCAGTGGTTTTTTTTTTTTTCAAAACCCAAGACCCAAATAAAAGACCACCTATAGAGTTGGCTAACAATAGGGATCAGCCATAGCTGTGAAAGCTCTGGCTGGGCTACCACATGGTAACCCTGGGAATGTCAGACGATCAACAGTCACTTCCCAGGACCCTTAGGTTGTTTAGGTCAACCAGACACAGGGGTCTTATCTGAAATGTCCCGTGGTAGATGCAGAGAAGGCATTGGGCAGAATGGAGGGCCTGGTCCCACTACGGAATCTGGATCAGGGCCCTAGGATGCTCAGTGATCCTCGAAGAGGGGAGGGGGCACACCAGGGAACCCAATCCTGGGTTTTGGCAACAAAATGAAGGAAAAGCAAGGAACAAGAGTCAGGTAAGCGAGAAATGAAAGACAGAGACCAGGCAGAAGTACACATGAGAGTTTATTTGTCAGAGCTGACAAATAAAGGCCATCTCTCTATAGGACAGAGGTAAAACAGGCTTGGGGTCGTGACTGTTATGGGGCAGGTTTAGGGATTAGAGCTGGGTGGGTCCTAATGCTGGCGGTTAAGGTGGGATTGGTATGAGGGAGTGGTGAGCCTTTCTTAGAAAGGCCCTTGGGCGGTAAAGCAAAATTTTTCTTAAAATGGCGGCTGTCACTTAGACATGGTCATCCAAATGCTAAGCAAGGACCTTATACTAAATAACTTAGGGAGATCCTGTCTCAAAATTAAAAAAAAAAAAAAAAAATTAAAAGAATAAGAAAACAGGCTGGGAATCTGGCTCAGAGGTTAGGTGCCCCTGGGTTCAATCCCCATTTAAGAAAATATTATTGTGACTTGGGTGTAACTCAGTGGTCAAGAGCATGAGTTTGGCAGACCTGGGGCCAATCCTCAGGTGAACCTTGATGACATTCCAAAATTGTGGCATTTAATGTATGTGAAACAGAGTTCAAACTTCTTTGTTTTTCAAGACACATTATTTTATAAAGTTTTGAAAAACACAGTTCAACTTCCATTGGAAAAAAATAAGCTATTTCACAATTTCTTTCAGCTACAGCAATGATATTTTATAAGGTAATTTATGACTTTTTCCTTATTTTTTTTCAGAAAATAAAATTTTTATTTGTTCTTTTGAGTTATACATGACAGTAGACTTTTTTACACATATTATGCATACATGGAGTACAACTTCCAGTCTTCTGGTGTGGAATTACATTGGTGGAGGTTTTCCTTTTTAATTACAAGCTTTTCCTTTCATTGGTCACACTCTTAAGATCAGTTATTCATTCATCAACGCCGACCTCCTATTTCCTCCCCAGGTAACCACCTTGGAAATATGTGTTCACAACCTCATTTATGTCAAACCAAAGCTTCTCTAGACATGCAAGAGCAAGAAGAAATTTTCAAGAATGACAAGAAATATACCTTCCTAACTGCAAACCTTGTGACAGCCACTATATGCATCTCTGAATATTTATTTTTAAAAAGTTGATCTTTTTATGTTGCTAAAAACATGTATCCCCATCTTTCTCTTAAAACTGCCCCTTGTTAATGGGAAAAAAGAATATTTTAATCATACAGACATTCTATATTGCTACATATCTGTCTCTGCCAACAATCGTTGATAAGAAAGAATAAAGAGCTTTTACTGGATCTTATCCACACAGTGAAATCCATTCCCTTGCCATTGCTGTGTCATCTTCTTTCTCTTTTTTTCCCCCCAGTGTGTCATTTGCTAATTTAAACCACAGAACCAGTGCTGTCCTTCCAGCAGTCACAGGTGGCAGTTCAGGTTTCTCTCTGGAGTGACAGAGGCCAGGGTTGGAATCCTGTACCAACAGTCACCACTCCGTGATTCTAGCAAAGATGTTGGACCTGATCAACCCTTTTCTCTTCTTGTGTAAAATGGGAGCAGTAACACCCCTCCCCGCCCCTTGGTGTCACAAGGATAAAGGCATGGGAAGGACGACCTTTGTCAAGTTTCCTTGATTGAGAGATTGTTCATTATTTTGAGGAGAATGAATCATCAGCAAAACAAAAGAAACCTAACTGTATTAGCTTTTTCAATGCAGGGAGTATATTTTACTAAAAGGACAGTGGAATAACTTATGTCGTTATGTCAGGTAAATATTGAACAACAAATTCAAAAAGGGCAGGCATTGGAGCAGCTTCAGGGACCTCGGCAGCTGTTCCCTTCACTTCAAAATGTCCTGCCATTTGCATGACTCATCTTCAAACTTCTCTGGCCTCCGTGTCACTCAGCTCAAACTTGCAAGAAAAAGAATGTTTCCCTTGACTAACAGATGGGCTTTTCTCAGTTATTTTCAAATCAGATCAGTTGTGACTAGGGTATATCTCATGATACAAATACATCTGCAAGGGTCTATGGAGAAAGAGTGGAAGGCTGGTGTGTAACCCCTCCACACCCCAAAGTATGTGGTTCCATTGCTTGGAGACGCCTGGCCACTGAGAGTGTTTAGTGGGTCTTAGTTATTGTTGTTGTGATTATTGATAGAGTTCTCTGTAATTTTCAGCTTCTGTATTTGATTATACCATATTTACAATATTCTCCCCCTTTTAAATAAAAATAAAAGCACTCATTTACTTAGAAAATATTTATTTCATACCTGATAATGACCCAAACAATGTTCTTGGCAACAAACTCCCTGCCTTTATTGACTTTATATCCCTTTCCTCACCTTTTCTTGTTCTCACCCCTCCCTTCTTCTCTCCTCCCCTTTCCTTCCTGATATGGTCTTACTGTTTCCCAGGTTGGGCTCCAGGTATCAAACTACCTAGTGATCCTGCTACCTCAGTCTCCCAAGTAGTTGGGACTTCAGGCATGTGCCACCATTCACTGTTAGATTTTTTTTTAATGAGATACAACTTTAAAAATTTATTAGAAGCCCCCAAATAGCCCTTGCAGATCCTATACACTTCCTCTCAGAAGTATCCACTGTCCTGATTTTGATATAGATCATTCATACTTATGTTTTTAAATTCCAATCACAAATGTACGTATCCATAAATATACAATGTTTACAATTTTGAAAAGTTTAAAAAGGGTCAATAACTTTTTCCAAATTGATTTTTTTTCTATTTTCTTTCCTCTCCTTTCTTCCCACCCACCCCCACAGTATTGAGATTGAACCCAGAGCTACGTCCCCAGTTCTTTTTAAATTTGATTTGGAGGCAAGGTCTTTCTAAACTGCCGAGGCTGGACTTCAACTTGTGATCCTCCTGTCTCAGCCTTGAGAGTGTTGGGATTCTGTGTGTATACCACTGTATGTGGTCCAACTTGATTTTCTCACTTAACATTGTTTTTGAATTTGTCTATGTTTTTTATATGTAGATATATTTTCTTCATTTTTTTCTTACTTTATACATAGCCATCCTTTTGCAGGAGTATATAATCATGTGTAATATATAACCACTCTCATTATAGATGAGTTCCGTTATTTTTAGTTTTTCATTATTACAAACAGTAATGCAACAAAAATTTTTGTATGTGTCTCCTTTTGTACATACATACCCATGAATTTCTCTCACTTAGTACTTCCTTTTTAAGGTCACAGCACTGATAGCAAATATCAAATTTGTGTGCCATGTGGTAAACTTGAGGCAATTTAGGAACATCTATCTGGGATTTGGTGAAAAAGATAGTTATTTTTTTCCTTATAATTGTAAAAAGAAAGATAAAACACTAAAGTATTAAGGAAATATAAAATTTAAAAAAAAAATTGGGCTGGGGATGTGGCTCAAGCGATAGTGTGCTCGCCTGGCATGCGTGAGGCCTGGGTTCAATCCTCAGCACCACATACAAACAAAGATGTTGTGTCCCCTGAAAACTAAAAAATAAATATTAAAAATTCTCTCTTTCTCTCTCTCTCTCTCTCTCTCTCTCTCTTAAAAAAAAAATTTAAAAAAATTGTTTTGTATTTTGAATACTGGGAATTGAACCCAGGAGTGCTTAACAACAAAACTGCCTACCCAGATCTTTCCTTTTTATTTATTTATTTTGAGACAGCGTCTTGCTGAGGCTGGCCTTGAACTTGAGATCCTCCTGTGTTGGCCTTCTGAGTTACTGGAATTACAGACATGTGCCACTGTAGCTGGCTAAAAGTTGAAATTTGAATAAAACTTTCAAATGAAAATCTTAAGTGCATTTCTGAAAAAAATTTAATAATTTAATGCTTAAACTGTCTATACTTCCTGGTCAACTCGTTTAATGGCAATGTCTTTAAATTTTTTTTTTTTTTTTGCTACTGGGGAATGATCCCAGGGATACTTTATCACTGAGCTTCATCTCCAGTTCTTTTAGTTTTTTATTGTGAGACAGTCTCCTGCTAAGTTGCAGAGGGTCTCAGTATTTGCTGGGGATGGCCTTTCAAATTGTGATCCTCCTGTCTCTACCTCTTGAATTGATGGAATTATAGGTGTGCACCATACACATGGCCCAAATTCTATTATTTTAAATTTTTTGTTTTAGTTATTATTACTCTGTGTATATACGTGACTGCATGACCAATGTGATTCTGCAACCAAATTCTTTAAAAAAAAAAAACTTTGTTTATTAATTTATTTTTTATGTGGAACTGAGGATTGAACCAATGTCTCGTACTTGCTAGGCAAGCGATCTGCCATTGAGTTACAGCCCCAGCCCCTAGCCCAAATTCTTGGTGGAAACAATTGACAAAAGAAATTTTATTTAAATTAAAATTTATTGAAGTATTGAAAATGCACAAAACCATTTTAATTCAAGAGTTGGAATTATATTTTAAAAATTGAACACATTTTCATTTCTATCATTGACAAATACAGGTTTGAAATTTCTTTTAATAAATGAGACAGGTTCTTATTTTTCATTTTGGTGCTAGGGATCAAACCCAGGTTCTCATGCATGGTAAGCACAATATTTACCAGAGGCATACACTCCCAGTCCTAACTATTGCAATTAGTTCAGTGTTCCCATAGGCCCCTACCCAGTTCCCCTTTTTAATGCCTTATATTAATATGGCATGTTTGTCACAACTAATGAACAACTCCTAGGATATTATTATTATTTAATATAGTCTATGCTTTTTTTCAGATTTCCTTAGTTTGCATCTAAATTCACTTCCTGATAAATCACCTGATAAAGAGGTGAATGACGGGGCTGGGGATGTGGCTCAAGCGGTGGCTCGCCTGGCATGCATGCACCACATACTGAAAAACCAGCCTCTACCTCAGAATAAAGCCTGTCCAAGGAAGGGACATCACCTTTGTCCTTGGAAAGACACACAGAGCACTCCTGGGCACATTCCCACCCTGCTAAGTTGTTTACCTACAAATAACAGGAGAGATCTGCTGCGCCAGGTGTCCCTGATTCAGTCAGGCTAGCTGGGGATCCATAGCAGCCCCCTAGCAGCCACCAATCAGCATGGGACAGACCAGTCCCCTTATATCACTCAAATGAGCATAGTTTACACACACAGCCCATGAATGGCTCCCGATAGGCTTGCCAGAGGAAGTGGTTAATGCGGGGCACGGCCATGGGGTATCTATTTTGTATCTGGAACTGGAGTCTCTCTTTGTGCTTCTTGATCGCCATGATGTGAGCTGCTTCCCTCTGCCACACACTCCGCCATGATGTTCAGTCTCACTTGGATCCCTGAGGAATGGAGTTGGCTTTCTGTGGACTGAGACCTCTGAAACCGTAAGTCTTCAAATAAACTTTTCCTCCCCTACAATTGTTTTGGTCCCATCCTTTAGTCACAGCAGCGAAAAAGCTGACTAAAACAGCTAGTTTTTTTTTTCTTCTTCTTCTTACAACACTTTAAGGCTTAAGTTTTCTTATAACCATGATTTTAGGCAAAACTCACAAATTTCAGTATGTAGTATTTTCATTATCATTCAAGTAATTAAATTTTGTTGTGGTTTCCTTTTTGTCCTCTAAGTTATTTAGAAGAGTACGTAATTCCAAATAATATATGGTGTTTGTTTTTTGGTAGCAGGGATTGAACCCAGGGACGCTTAGCCGTATCTCCAGCTCTTTTTATTTTTTGTTTTAAGATAGGATTTTATTAAATTGCTGAGTCTGGCTTTGAACTTGTGATCCTCCAGCTGTAGCCTCCAGAGCCACTGGGATTACAGGAATGCACCCCATCATTTCCTGATGTAAATGGTGATTATTCTCCCCACTTTTCTTCTTTTCTTGGTGGTGCTGGAAATTAAAACCATGGCCTCATACATGCTAGGCAAGCACTCAATCATCGATTGAGCCACATTTCCAGCCTGATTTTCTTGTTATCTATTTATTACAGATTTCTAGCTTAATTTTGCATGGACAATACATGTGTAGGATTTCAATTATTTAAAGTTTATGAAGTCTTGCTGTTTGGTTAGTATATGTCTGATTTATGTAAATGACCTATATGTGCTAGAAATAATAAAGTTGTGCACATATTTTTATACATTGGGTCAAATTTGTTAATTATGTTATTCAAAAAATCTGTATCTTTAATGATTTTTTTCTTTTGGATCCGTTATGGAGATTTTTTTCAATTATGGAGATTTATGTGACAAAATATTCTATATTTCTTGATTTGTCTGTTTCTAATTGTAGTTCTATATTATACATTGAGCTCATGTTACTACATGCATATACATTTAAAATTACTATATTATTCAGGTGAATTTGAAATTATTCAAAGAAGCCCCAACTATAGCATCTCCATCAGATAATTATAGGACATATATAGTTTCTCCCACACCAATGGAAATCTTCTGTTAGGTTCCTAAGTAAACATCTAGAAAGCTGACTGAAGGCCAAATTTTCATGCAGAATGATGAAGAATTGTGTAACCCTTTACCTAGTGTTTTTTATCAGTCTGAAGAAAACTCAAGCCAGGCACAATGATGCACGTCTGTAATCCCAGTGACTTGGGAAGCTAAGGCAGGAGGATTGCAAGTTCAAAGCCAGCCTCAGCAATTTTGTGAGGCCCTAAGCAATTTAGTGAGACCCTGTCTCAAAATAAAAAATAAAAGGGCTGGGGATGTGGCTCAATGGTTAAATGCCCCTGGGTTCAATTCTTAGTAGTAAAATAAACAAAGTACAACAAAAAAACCAACTGTTATAATATCATCACATTACTTCTGCCTCACTTTCTTTTTCCATTGAAGATTCTGATTATTGTTAGACCTTTTTAATGGTATCTTCTATGTCTCCATTGTTTTCTCATGCAGTTTCCAATTCTCTAAATAGTCAATTCTAAATAGTCTTATAACATATGTTCTGGTTATTCATTCTTTCAGAAGTCATGTATAATATTAGCATTATTACACTTACATTGAGTTCTTTCTTAAACTATTCTAGAGTTTCTATTAGGTTATTTTTATTCAAGATGTGTAAAATTTGTTACTATATATATGGTCTGGGTTGTTTATTTATTTACAGTGCTGAATATCAAACCAGGTTGTCATGCACCTAGGTAAATGCTCCACCACACAGCCCACTCCCAGCTGATCTGGTCATTTTTGACTGAATATGGGTAATTTCTTTGAAGATTATTTGTAGGATATTTCTGATGTCTAAGCTATCTGGAGAAGATTTTTGTTTGCTCTGCCTGATGCCTGTAGAATACTACTATAGAAACAGTTTACTCAGCATTCAAAGTTTGAGATTTTTCTGAATTCTGTAAAACTAGATTGCATTTTGTGGAAGTGCTGATTTACTTCTGGTTCATCTCTACACTATGGGATTTCATATTAAATATAAGAGCTATTTATTAGGCTTGCCAACTTCTAGGGTCACTGGCTTTAGATTCTTTTTCTCTTGTTCTGCAATACTGTAAAAAATCACAGCTCTGTTTATGAATCTATTGTATTTTCACAATAGTATATTCCTTCAGGAAAAATGCTTGACTAAACTCCCTGGAATCTTGTCATCTTTAGTTTTGGCTGAATAATTCTTATATTGTGTTATGGTTGGATATGTGGTGTCCCTTAAAAGCTCATGTGTTAGACAATGTAAGAAGGTTCAGAGGTAAAATGAATATAGTTATAACCTAATCAATGGTTTAATCCATTGACATGAATTAACTGGGTGGTAACTGTAGGCAAGTAGGGTATGACTGTAGGAGATTGGTCCCTGGGGGCGTGCCTTTAGGGTTTATATTTTGTCCCTAGTAGGCAGAGCACTCCCTATTCTGCTTCTTGGTACTATGTCCTTCCAACATGACCTGTTCTGCCTCATCTTGAGACTAGAGCTATGGAGTTGGCCACCTATGGACTGAGACCTCTGAAATGGTGAGCTCCAAATAAACTTTCCCTCCTCTATGTTGTTCTTGTTAGGTCTTCTGGTTACAGCAACAAAAAGCTGACTAAAATAGTGGGTATTGCTTCTGCTTTTTAAAATCTAGGTTTTTATTTTTAGTCTTCAGCTGTGGACTTGAATAAAGTTAAAAAATTTATAAAATATATGCTAACATGAAATTATTCTTGCTTCTTTGGGGTAAAATTTACAGTTTATAAGTGATATTTAAAAAAACCCTAATCTTTGTCTGATTTTGGCATCCAGCTTATAATAATAACATGGTGAAAGAAGTAGAGAATGCTTCTTCATTTCTTAATTCTCTTGAGCAGTTTGTATACATTTCTTTTATGTTCTCATACTTACTCATATGAAAAGTAGTGTATTTGTTTACTGTAAAATCCCTGCAAGATCTATAATTGTGTCTATTTTCTAAATGTAAATGTTTATCTCCTTTATTTTCTTCAAAATCTTGTTAGAGATTTATTTATAATATTTTCTAAGAGCAATGCTTTAACTTTGCCTTCCCTATTGTATTGATTTTACATTTCATTATTTTCTACCATTGTTAGGTTTAAAAATTAGATGTCTCCCAAAAACTTATGTGGGAGACCACATAAGAAAGCTTAAAGGTGAAATGATTGGGTTATTAGAGCCTTAACCTAAACAGTGCGTTAATCCCCTGATATGGATTAATTGATTGTTAACCACAGGCAAGTAGGGTGTGGCTAGAGGTCATGCCTTTGGGGTATAAATTTAGAGCCTGCATGGGGGAGTTGTCTCCCTTTGCTTCATGGTGTGAAGTCTTGAGCTGCTTTCCTCTGCCACACCCTTTCCACCATGATGCTTTGCCTCACTTGGAGACCCAAGGAATGGAGCTGTCTGTGGACTGAGATCACTGAAACCATGAGTGCCAAACAAACTTTCCTCCTTAAAATTGTTCTAGTCAGGTCTTTTCTTCACAGTGACAAAAAGCTGACTACAACAACTGTTGTCTTTCATTCTAACTTCAAATTTGTGTTACCTTAATTTTTTCTAACTTTATTCACTGGCTATAAATTTCCCTAAAGCAGTACTGTATATATGTCACACATCTCTTTTGAAGAAGGTTCTAGAATCTAGGTTATTAAACTCATAGTAAAAATCTGTACACTTTAGTAGTAGTGTTAGGTTAAAGTATAGGAAGAGACTTTGCAAATAAATGCATCAGAGATATGTAAAAAGAGGCATGTAAGGAAGATAACAAAATAGAAAAGAACTAAAGAGCAATCAAACATTTCAAAGAAGGACTGACATTCAATATTATCAAATAATTTTGAAGTTAAATAAAACAGTAAAAATGACACTTAAAAAGTTACTAACTAGCCAGGTGCATTGGCAGAAGCCTGTAATCCCAGTGGCTTGGGAGGCTGATGTAGGAGGATCACAAGTTCAAAGCCAGCCTCAGCAAATTAGGCATTAAGCACCTTAGTGAGATGCTGTTTCAAAATAAAAAAATAAAAGGGCTGGGGATGTGGCTCAGTAGTTGAAAGTCCCTGGATTCAATCACTGGTACCCAAAGGAAAAAAAAAAAAAAAAAAACTACTAACTACATTCATTGCAGGTGAATCTGAAAAGTTGGATAACTGGCAGTTTTGTTAAAAGTTAACCATAGTTTCTTTTTTTTTTTAATATTTATTTTTTAGTTTTCTGTGGACACAACATCTTTATTTTATTTTTATGTGGTGCTGAGGATCGAACCCAGCACCCCGTGCATGCCAGGTGAGGGCGCTACGGCTTGAGCCACATCCCCAGCCCCTAAACATGGTTTCTTTATGTCCCATCAACTCTTAAATATTTGAAAGAAATCAAATCATAGGCCAATAAAATGTCTTGTACAAGAATGGTTACAGCAATTTTTGAAAGGAAAGTGACCACAACACTCGGAGCAACCAAAAGATCTTTATTGCAGCAGTGCAACAAAGAGAAAGGAAAGAAGGAGAGAGAGAGAGAGAGAGAGAGAGAGAGAGAGAGAGAGAGAGAGAGAGAAGAGATGAGATGAAGAGGGAGAGAGCAAGAGCAAGAGACAGACAGAGAGTGCGTGCAAGAAAGATAAAGAGCAAGAGAGAGAGAGAGCAAGAGAGAGAGGGAGCAAGAGAGAGGGGGGCCTGGCAGGAGGGAGTTTTCATAGCCCAAATCTAATGGGGCCTCTGAGTCTGCAAGCTGCCTTGTTGGCCCAAGGGGGGGGTTAAGTGTTCAGCCTTAAGCAGGGTTGAATGTTCAGACTTGAGGCAAACAGGTGATAAAGGACCAGATAGAGGGGGGTTTGAGTGCATGGGCTATCTTGCAGCCAACATCTGTTCAGCCTGCCCTGCAGACAACACAGTTCAGCCTGCTCTGCACCCAGCAATTTTATTTATAACAGTGAAAACATGGAAACAAGATGTCCATCAACAGAACAGATAAAGAGATTGGGATCCATTCATACAATGTAATACTAGTCATCATTAAAAAGAAATATGTTACACATATCAATTTGATTTCTTTCAAATATTTAAGAAAAGGGTTGATGGGGCAAAAAGAAACCATATGTTTAACTTTTTACAAAACTGCAGGTTATCCAACTTTTCAGACTCACCTGCAATGAATGTAGTTAGTAAATTTTTTCTTTTGGGACCAGTGATTGAATCCAGGGGCTTTTAACTATTAAACCACATCCCCATCCCTTTTTTTTATATTTTGATATGTGTAACATATCAATTTCAAATATACTATGCTGAATGAAAAAAAAGGAAGAGTACACACTGTATGATTTCACTTATTTGAGATGTTAAAATATGAAAAACTAGACTATAGTGTTAGAAATCATATCAAAGTTTGTTTCTGGTGGGAGGTTTGACAGGGAACAGGCAGCAGGGATCTTTCTAGGGATGATAGAAATGTTCTGTATCTTGACAAAAATTATTCTAAACAGATTAAAGAGTTTACTTAAGGCCTGAGCATTTCACTATATGTAAAGTATAATAAAAATTAGTGGCAAAGATGATTGAATCTTGTTTGATGGTAACATGTGCAACATAGTATGCTTTCAAATCTTATGTTTAGACTCTTCAGAGTAAAATGCTGGGGAATATAACTTAATAGATTTATTGTTTAATTTCCTCAGTAATTAGTTTTAGTAACAGTTAAGACCACACACTATCTAAAAAGTACAAAGAAGTGAGGAGATGTGGTTAGAAATAGATGTGTGCTTGGTAGAAGAAGAAAGGTGGAGGGAAAACCATTTGGGAGGCTTGAGTTTGGTTATAAGGGGAGAGGAAGTAAACAGTAGGAAAAAAATAGATGTAAAAATCAGTAAATTCTGATGGGTTCAGAGGTAGGAAGGGAAAGGATGAAGATAACTGGTGCTTGGAACCAAATTCAATATTCCATACTTGGTTTGACTAGGTTGCTCTTTTCTATTGTTACTCAGAATATCATATGTTTCTTAATAATTCTCAAAAGAATGCTTTTTTTCCTGTTTATATATTGATCAAAGTCAACTAGTTTAGACAAAATATTTAGATATAAATCAGCTATTTAACTATTTAGATATAAAAATATCTTTCATTAAGTTTATAAAGTATACTCATAAAACTGATTTCATTTAATCCTCCAATATCCTGATCAGGTACGATTATTTCTATTTTACAGATGAGAAAAATCAGGATGAAGCTGGGCTCAGTGTTTCATACCTGCAAATCTAGCTATTCAAGAGGCTGAAGCAGAATTGAAAGTTTGAAGTTAATCTGGGCATATTAAGACCCCATCTTAAAATAAAATTAAAAAGGGACTGGGATGTAGCTCAGTGGTAGAGCTCTTACCTAGCATACCTGAGACTCTGGTTCAATCTCTCTGGTACTGCAAAAATAAAAATAAAAAGATGATAAAACTGCTCAAGTTACACAGCTATTAGATGGAAAAGCCACTTCTGATGCTTTTGACTTCATGCCGTATAATCTTAGGACACTTCAATCATAGTACTTATAATGATTTCTATTTGGATACATTTTAAGCAGGTAGACTAGCTCAGTAATTGCCTAAAGACTCAATCCATAAAGTGTTAAAATATTGTATCATTGGAATTGTAAGGAGGAAAAAATTTGTAATGTAATGGAATTCCTATGGTAGAAGAGTTCTACTTGTGGTATTTTCATATGTGGGCTATCCTGGGTGGTGAGACTGCTGTATGTTCCCCCTTTCCTACTGTTCTCCAGGGGTGTTATGCCACAGTATAAGATAACTGGACCTAAGTAAGTGCAGGTATTTTGATCTGTTTTTGCAGCACTGGAGATCAGATAAGGGACTCACCCATAAGTACTCTACCTCTGAGCAATATATTTCAGCCATTTTAAGAGTCTTGCTAACTTGTCGGCATTGCAGGCACACAGCACAATACCAGGTCAGCTATTTTTTTTTTTTTTTTGATGAATAGGATATAAAATCTGGATTGAATTGAATTGCTCACAATAGAGAAGACGGTTATTTTTTTTTTTTACTCTTTCCATTCAGGCTTTCCTTTAAAAACAACTGTTAGGGAATATAGTTCAGAAAAGGCACCAAATTAATAATCTGGTTTTGGGACATAAACTAGCACCCTGTAGCAGACCATATATATATATATATATTTTTTTTTTTTTTCTTTTTTTTTTTTTTTTTGTGTGTGTGTGTGGTACCGAAGGATAAACCTAGGCCTCAGGCATGCTAGGCAAGAGCTCTACCACTGAGCTACACACCCAGCCCTTTATATATATATATATATATATATATATATATATATATATATATATATATTTTTTTTTTTTTTTTTTTTGAAGTAGGGTCTCACTAAGTTGCTGAGACTGGCTTTCAACTTGCAATCCTCCTACCTTAGGCTCCTGAGGCATTACAGGTCAGATTTACAGGCCTGAGCCACTGCCTCCAGAAACTTTCAAAGTCTGTTAAACATGTTTAACTCTACTGAAGTATAAATTAAGGCCTAAAGAAAATAAACAAGAATAAGCCAAACTGAGATCACAAAGTTAATGGTGAAGAGTCAGTATTAGAACCTAGACATTATTCATTTATTCCTTTATTTCTTAACTATTATTCCTTAGACATTTATCAGTCATCATAATCTAGTGGGTTTAACTTTTTTTTTTTTTTTTGGTACCAGGGATTGAACTCAGGGGCACTCGACCTGAGTTTCTTAGTGTCTCAGCATTGCTGAGGCTGACTTTGAATTTGAGATCCTCCTGTTTCAGCCTCCCGAGCCACTGGGATTACAGGTGTGTGCCACAATGCATGGCTGGGTCTAACTTTTGATAAGCATTTTAAGTGGTTTTATTATATGTAATAAACAATTACACAAATACCTACATAGTTAATATGGAAACATAAAAAGTTCTTTATGGAAGGTCATAATGATGCTGGATACCAGGAAATATGACTTGGTAACAACAAAAATGAAGTCAAGTCATACAAGTACAAATATACAGACAAAACCTATATTGCAACCTTGACTTGGGTAGGGAGACAGCTTCCACAAGAAAGTGTCAGGGCAGCTTCGTGGAATAAGAGAGTTAATTTATTGGTGGCTTGCAGGGGTGGGGTTTATATATGTTGATTGGCCTTAAGGTGCGCTTTCAACTTATTTGAATAAATTAACTTTTGCCCTATAAGAATAAATTAACTTGGGGAGGCACTAAGCAACTCAGTAAGACCATCTCTAAAAAAGGGCTAGGGATGACTCAGTGGTTGAGCATCCCTGGGTTCAGTTCTCAGTATCAAAAAATAAAATAAAATAAAATAATTAAGTGAAAGCAACCTGGCTTTAATGATGTACCTGGTAGTGTTTGAGGATGGATAAATGGATAACATTTGGTTATGTGACAAATTGTGAATTAAGTGAGACATTTTATTTTATTTATTTATTTTTGAAATATTTATTTTTAGTTCTAGGCGGACACAACATCTTTGTTGGTATGTGGTGCTGAGGATCGAACCGGGCCGCAGGCATGCCAGGCGAGCGCGCTACCGCTTGAGCCACATCCCCCCAAGTGAGACATTTTAATTACTGTTAAGCTATAAGCCAAGGCTCAGGAGTGTATTTGCTCTTTGTCCCTATGGTGGTCTCTGATGATATAGGATAGTCTATGAAAAGTTAAAATTACAAAAAATTTAGTTTGAAGATCTTAATTAGCTTTTCTCCATGATTCTCTAGGGCTGCAGTGCAATCAGACATTCAAATGTAGAAAACAAAAGTGAACTGCTGGCATCTTATTTGGTTATAGCATGTTTTTTCTTTCTCTTACTGGAGTCAGCAGGCCCTTGGAGGGACTGAAGCTCAAAACTCAGCTATTTATTGCAAATGTAGGCTCAGGTCAGGGTTTATGGTTAGCTTATGTATTGGTAGTTTAGCGGTAAAGACTCAAGTAAGGAGGCACTCTAGGGCCTACACTTACTATAACAAGGGGGATTTTAATTAGAATCGGTAATGTGAGTGAGAAAGGCAGTAGGTAGAAGCCAGATTAAACAGGGCCTTCTAAATCATAGTTATGCAGTCCTTAGGTGGTGGTGGTGGTGGTGGTGGGTGTTTCCCATTCCCACCCACCTCAACCAGGAAATTTGAACTTGACTGTCCAGATTGACTCAGCATCTTCTCTCATCCTTCATTAGCAGCTGGGGGGGCGGTATAAAGCTTCCTTCCACCCACTGGTCAATTCCTTCTTTCCTGGCTCTCAGATTTCCCTGATCCCTTGACTTTTTATCAGAGCCCTTCTGGGTGCTCTTATTTCACTTCGCCCAGTCCCACCCCTCGACTCTCAACTTTGCAGTCCCTGACATTCAGGCGCCCTTCAAGGCCAGGAAAAACCAGCCAAGTTAATACTTGAAGGACGTTAGCAATTTAAAGAGGTCTCACCCATGCAGCACCTTTAGTCGGAACAGTGGCTTTCCCAACACCCCACTTCAACTGTTCCGCCCCGACTACTCTGGGGATGGTTTTATTTGCAACTGTTTTCTCAGCGCACAGCCACCGAGGGAAGGGGACCGTTACAATCTTCCCGAATGTTATTATCACACGTCCCGGCCACATCTCCAAACCAGGCCCTCCTCTGGGCCCGCAGGTAACACCGCAGACGCGACAGAGCCTTGAGAACCCGCAGGCGTCTCCACGGTAGTCCGGCGACGCGCGGCCGAGCGGGACCAGGCCGCGGCCCCGACGCCGGAAGCATACGGGGCGCGAGCGGGAGGGCGCAGCCGGCGCACAGGGGGCGGGGCTCCCGCGCCGGTCACGTGACGGCCCGGCGGCGGCGGCGGCGGCGGCGGCGGTTGCCGCGGCGTCTTCAGTGGCGCCCAGTGCAGGATGGTGCTGGAGGCGGCGGCGGCCGTGGTGGCGGCGGCGGCGTTGTTGGCGGCAGCGGGAGGGGGAGCGGTGGCGGCAGCGGCGCCCACGGGTGGTATAAAATGGCGGATTTCGAAGAGTTGAGGGTGAGCGGGGGCGCGGGAGCGGGGACCGGAGGCCGCGGCAGAGGGTGGGGAGGGAAGCGGGGAAGCCGCAGCGTCGACGGCCGCCGCCTGCTTGTTTCGCTGGGGGGCCGGTTGGCGGAGCCTTGCGACCGGCGACCGAACGGGCCCGAGCGCGCGGGGGAGGGGAGCGAGCGGGCGGAGGACGCGGGCGGCTGGCCTGGGCCGAGGGCGGAGGACCGCACACCTGGCGCGGGGGCCGGGTACCCTCGGGAGGCACGTGGACCGACCCCTGAGCCTGTAGGGCCGCAGCTGTTGGTCCCCACCTTGGCAAGAGCTGAAGGTGTCCGTGGCGATTCAGAAGCCCTCATACTTGATACTCAGTTGTTGGAGGACCGTTTTCTGCGACGTGAAGTTGGCGTTTAGGAATTTTTCTCTCCTGCTTTTATGATTGAAGCTACCGATTAGTCAGATCTGTCACGAGAAAAGGCCTCTTCCTCCCACCCGTGCTTCCCATGTATTGGAGAGAAGCGTGGTCTTTTGGGAACACTGCATTCGTGATCGACCTTAAACCTTGATATTAGTGCGGTGGTTAAGAAATCTGCAAAGTCCATTTGTTTGGTCTGTGCACTCCTTCTGCTCTTGAAAAGAAATAATTTTTCTTAGCCCTAGAATAAAGTCATAAGTTTATTGTTGATACCTCTGTATAGTAAGGGTTTGAAATGGAGTTGTTTGGGGTTAAGTGGAAAAAGATGATTTTTTTTCCCCACCAGATTGATAACCTTTAGAGAATCTGTAACTTAAACAAAACTGGATGGATCCCTGAGTTATTGGCAATATATGGGATGTTTGCAGATTGAACTACATTTTTTAAAAGTCAAGATTTCTAAGTAAAGATGAGTGTGAACTAAGATGAACTGCGACCCAGTTTGCATGAAACATACGTGTGATATCAGAGTTACTTTATCGAATTCGGCAAGATTCACTTTTGTATGTTTATTATTGTTTGGGGGATGGCGTGGGGAAAAGATGTAGTCTGGTTACGAATCCGGCAAGATTCACTTTTATATGTTTATTATTTTGGGGATGGAGTCAGAGAAAGATGTGGTCTGGTTACCTGGTAGTTTAGTGGAACATCAGCAAAGTACAATATCATTTTCCCTCCTGTTTCAAAAAGAATTGTTTTCCATTGAAGAGAAAAGTATGTTAGTGTATGTTATGACCCATATAATTTCAACATGATAAAGGATGTTCCTAGTTCATAAGTCTAAGGGTTTTAGTTGCTCAGTGCTTCAGCTGTGGCACTTTAAACACCTGTGGCAGGCGTCACCTCACCTCTGTAAACATGCTAGGCTTTGGATGGGTTGAGAAGACTGAACTTTGAAGTTAAATTTATTTTTATCTGCATTGTTGTCTTAACTTGTGTAGTAATAGTAACGGATGTAACTTTTCCTCCAACTTTTTTTTTTTTTAAGTGGGGGGCAGAAGGGATGGTGAACACTTTTCAGGATTTGTATTTAATTTTTTTTTTTTTTTTTGGTCTCCGGAATTGAATCCAGGGGTGCTTAACCACTGAGCCATGTCCCCACCCCTTTTTACTTTAAGACAGGGTCTCACTAAGTTGCTGAACTTGTGATCTTCCTCCCTCAGTCTCTGAAGCCACTGGGATTACAGGTGTTTGCCACCAGGCCTAGCTTGTATTTGACTTTTATAGATGTTTTTGGTCAAAACTTAATATGAAGCAGAGAATTAACTTAATCTGTTTATGGCAGAAAGGGCAGTCAGTGCTTAGATCGTAGTAAATCCAGGAACTATCAAGTGGCGGAAACCAAAGACAATTTTTTTTTTTTTTCTTTTTGTGCCTCCCTTACTATCTTTTTCTCATTTGCTCTGTGGATTAACTTCAGATTCTTTTCCTGTACATCAGCTGTATTTGATCGAAGATGGTCCCTTTTTCAGTTCACATCAGGTGAGCTAGTTAGGGACAAAGGGCAAATGCACTCCTGGGCCATGGCTCTCAGCCTGACAGCCCTCTAACCTGAAGTCCCTCTAACTGCCTATACCAAATGTGCTTCATTTATCAATCCTGAAACAGTGCCAGGCATATCAATAATCAGGTCCTGACTTAACTCATAGGTTGCCCACACAGGTCGAAGCACACCTAAAGTCCATGAACATATCTAAACTCCACCATTGCAAGCAGGCTATAAAGCTAGCTCCTTTCTCTTGTTTCAGAGAGCCAATCTGTCACTTTCTCTTGTGAGCTATCACTTCTTTTCAAAGTGGTGGCCCCAGTGAGGGCTGTGCTTGTATATTTAAACTTCTGTGACTGAATTTTGTTTCTGTTATGAGTCAGAGTTCCCCAAGTTCAGCATCAAGGCAAACAACAGATTTGGGAGAGTTTTCAGAGAGAGGGAAGGTTACTGGCTGAGAAGAGGCAGAAAATATTATCTACTCCTCTTTGTGATAGCTTCTCAGGCTAAACTGATGTAACTGTACTTAAAGATTAACTGTATCCCATCTTTCCCCACTGTAAACAGTGATGATGATGGCTTATATCCATTATGATATAATGCTTGGCTTTGGTTTAGGTACTTCATGTATACATTCTATTCTCACAATTCTATAAAGAAATTAGGCACAGAGAGATTAAATAATCTTACAAGCTCACAGGTTGGCCTGGAAATACTGGGATTTTTAACCTCAGTCATTTAGCTTTAGTGTCCTTTGCCCTTTAAAGCCCCTGCTATATTTGTTTAGGTTCCTTTAGGTCTAGCTGGAAATCCTAGCCATCTTCTTGAAATTTATGGATTAAATTAAATGATAATCACACACTTCTTATAGGACAGAAGGAACGCTGACTAAAATACTTAGGAAGAGAAGGGGAAGAAGTATCTAGGACTCTCAAAATGATGGTCTCAGGTTCAGAATATTGTCTGATGGTCAGAGTGTAGACAGGTAATTTATAGAACCCGAAGAATTATGAGCAATAATTGTTTAGCTATCTTGTTGGCAGGAAATGGTCAGCTGATCTGGATGCCACATATCTGGATGCTGCTGATATTGCTGCTGGGAGTATTTTTGTTACCCTTCAGTGTCACTCCCTACAAATCAGTAAAGGACTGGAATAATTGGAACTCGTGCTGAATCTGTAGTGGAGGTTGGGAATTTGGGGAAAGTTTATTCAGTGTGTTTTAGTAGCTTTACTTTTTAGGCTTGGGAGGTTTTTTTGATGGGACATTCCCTGTTTTTGAGATTGCTGTGTGAGCCAGTATTAGAGATATTGTCTGGTAACAGTAGAATATGGCAACCCTACACTGCCATTAAAGCTCAGTGTTCAGTAGAGTACCAGTCCACCTCTCTTCCTATTCTTCTGGGAGAGAGAATCTGAACTGCAGAGTTTGGATGATGATCCACTTCTGTTCTAATCTATAGCTAGGGGGTTAATAGTCATAGCATACAAACCTGACTTAGGAAATGATCCCGATGGGTTGAGGGAAAGAAGGAGGCAGTTCTCTGAGAAAAAAAGTTCTGGCATGTGAAATCAAAGATGATTATAATACTGTGTCATGTGTTAGAGATTTTCAAGGTGCCAGAGGAGCTGGATTGCAGTGGGATACTCTTGCTATGCTGGAGACTGAGGCAGGAAGATTTCAGTTCGAGGCTAACTTGGGCAATTTAGTGAGACCCTGTCTGAAAATTTTAAAAAGGGCTGCGAGTGTAACTCAGTGGTAGAACACATTCCAGCAAGTGTAAAGCACTGGATCCAATCCCCAGTACTGCAAAAAAAAAAAAAAAAAAAAGAAAAGAAAGAAAGAAAGATAAAAAAAAAAGTGCCAGAGAAAAAAATTCTTCAGTTCGCCAGCTACTTGTTTATAGCTCTTATGTTGTTAGGTCTTGAAGTGCAGGTTAGCTAGTTTGTGAATGGATAAGTTTGTGAATTATCTAGTTCTGCATTAATGTGGCACAAGATTTAATAGTCTGCATTTTGTCATTGCTGCCTTGCTTCCTCCCCTCAAAATAGTATAGAGGAGCCAAGCCCTGAAGTGGTGAAGAGGCAGAACAGTTGGGTTTTTGGAACCATATACCTCTTCAGCCAGAGCAACTTTTTTCTTTCTTTTTTTTTTTTTTTTAATTGTAGTTGGGCACAAATCTTTGTTTGTTTGTTTTTATGTGGTGCTGAGGATTGAACCAGGGCCTCACATGTGCTAGGCGAGTGCTCTATTGCTGAGCCATAACCCCAACCCCCAGAGAGAGCAACTTTTTTTCTTTACTTGTTTTTCTCCTCCTGTTGGCATAATTTCAATACTGTGGGTTACTGGTAGCAGTCATTCTTACAAAGGTCCTTGTATTTAACCTGGTCAATTCACTCTCCTTGCCTCTTTCTACTCAACATTGGGGAGGGGGAATCTATTAGTGACTTTTTTTTTTCCCTGAAAGGATCTGCTTATTATTTATCTTGTTCCTTTCACTGATTGAGAGCTTATTCTGTATGTGTGCTTTGGAAAATGAGTATAAAGATACATGCCAGAGTCTGAGTGTGTATTTGGGTTGATGAAAGAGCAAATGATTATGACTTTCTTCATAGCTGTGGGCAAACCAGTTTACCAAAGTAGGTAAGTTTGCTGTTGTGCCATAATTTCAATATCAGAGTTGGGTCTTTTTGGTATTGGGGATTGAACCCAGGAGCAACTTTTATCACTGAGCAACATCCCCAGTTGTTTTTATTTTTTATTTTGAGACAGGGTCTCTGGTATTATATGTGTACCATGCCTAGCTTGGTACTATATTTTATGAAATCGAACAATTGAGTAAAAATAATGAGTGAAATCAATTTGTATCATAATCCAAACTCTTCTGTATTAATGTTCATTTTGAATCCACTAGTAACATAGCTTTTTGCTAGACTTTCTGAAAAAATGTTTCAATACATATTTTTACAAATAAGATCTTTATGACTTTGCAGAAAGTAATATAAACCTACCATAAACATTCGGAGCACTCCATTTGGCTTTATATAGATCAGATTACTGATCTTGATTACATCAGATACCTTTTTTGTTATTAGCATCAAGAATTGATGATTATTAGAGCTGGCAATATAGATCAGTTGATAGAGTGCTTGCCTCACATGCACAAGGCCCTGAGTTCAATCCCTAGTACCACCACCAAAAAAAAAAAAAAAAAAAAGAATTGATGATTATCAATTGTGTGAACATGGACAAATCAGTTGACTCTAATCTGGAAAAAAGATTTTATTTTTAATTCTTTTCCTCATCTGTGTATCTGTGTCTGTGCAGATAGTATGGAAAGAAATTCCTTTCCCATTAACTGTACTTCCTCTGTAACTGCTTTTAATTTTTTTTTCCCTGATAAATTTCAAAAGTTAAAAAGTAGTATCTTTTCATATTCTGATTTTTTAAAAAATTCTAAGCACTTTTGAATAAGAAATTTAGGTCATTTTCCACCTGTCCTACCACTTTGATTTTTATTAGTTATATTTTTGTTTTTAATCTTTTTACTAGTTATTTCTAACTTTTTATAATAGTTTAATTATCTGTTTTTTAACCTATGAATTTGATAGCTCTTCAGTTTTCAGTCTTTCTGGGAAAGATATAACAACCATCCATTTCCTATCATTTCTTCTCCCTGTATGCATCTTCCTACTCTGCTTTCTTGTGTCTACAGGAAGATTCTAGAACTTGGGTACTAATAATTGTCTTTTAAGTATGTATGTTGACATAAGTATTAGTCCCTATGGAACCAAGTACTGTGGATTCATAAAGGAATTTTACATCTATGCTATAAAGCTTGTGCTCTCAACAAGCTTGAGTGAGAGAGCTCACTGAAATTAAGTTTAAATTTTAAAAATTATTATTATAATGTGATATCATCTTGCAATCACTCCACCTTTCTTTGTAGACTTTCTGGCCTTTATTTTTAATTGGGAAGCTTGCTTTCCAAACCTCTTATGAGCCGTCATCCTGGGATTACTTTATATTGTACTCCTGGATAAAGAGTGTTCTCTTTTGGATCTTATGTCTTTTTATTACACATCTTCTTTATTTTACCAAAATGTAGTCTTGAGTAGTCGTTTCAGGAAGATAGGCTAAGTGATAAATTTCCTGAGTTCTTGAATGTTTGAAAATGGCTTGCCTTGGTTCCTCATTTAAGTCTTAGATACAGGATTAGTCATTGGGATACATTCTGAGAAACGCATCCATAGGTGGTTTCATCTTTGTGTAAACATTGTAGAATGTGCTTTAACAGTTTACTATATATCTAGGCTATATTGTGTTTATGCATACATATGGAATACCTGGTTACTTTTAGGTCCACGATGAACAGAACATGTGGTTAAATCAAGCACAGTAGAAAGTGCAGTCAAGAGAGGGAGAAGCAAGAGATGTGTATGGAGGGCTGCTGCTGGCATAATACAGTATATTGTTTGTGGTACTTTTTTCTTTTTAAAATAAGTAGAAGTGTATCTAAAGTAGTGATTAAGAAGTATTTGTATAAAAGATGATGGGTTTATTATTTTTGACAAAAACACACATTTGGATCTTTACACTGTACAAAATCAGTTCTAGGTGGATTAAAACATCAGATGAAAAAGGTAAAAAAGACCCTGCAACTTTTATAAAATAATGGAAATATCTTCAGGTATTCTGAAAAATTTCAAGATTCAGAAGCACTTTAAAGCCTGATAAACTCAACTACAGTAAGATTTAGAACTTCTCATCATGATGAATAGTTAAGTACATAAACAGTAGTATGTAGTGCATACAATTGTATGTGCTATATACTTTTATACAGCTGATGGCCTGGTAGTGCAGTAGGTTTGTTTATACCAGCATCAACACAAACATGAATAATACATTGTACTGATTTGTTATGATGTTTTGAAGTCACCAGACAATGGGGGATTTTTCGTCCCCTTTGTAATCTTATGGGACCATTGTTGTATATGCAGTTCATTGTTGATTGTAGTGTTCTTATGTGGAGCATGACTGTATAATTGTATAATAACAGTTTCTCTCTCTTCAGACACTGAAAAACTTTGCTTCAGGAATTTAAAACACTCAGTGTTGTTAATGAGAGATCTTTTGCAGATCTGATGGTTATTCCTTTGTGGTGACCTCATTTACAGTCTTTATGATGACTTCCTTTTTTTGGTGTTAATGCAGTGTCTAGTGGTGGGCCTGTTTTCACTCCTCCAGGAATGTTTTTCAGTTCTAAGAATCTTCAGTACTAGAGAATTACCTTATAATTTGATAATATTTCCCCTCTTTTTTTGTGTTTTTGGGAGATGTGTGCATGCGAGTGTGTTCTGAGGATTGAACCCAGGGCCGTGACACATGCTAAACTGGCACTCTACCACTGAGCTACACTCTCAGTCCTTCTGTGAGACTCCTGATAGGTGAATATTGGATAACTCAATATTGGAATGTTGATATTTTGTTTATATCCTGGGAGAGTTCCTTGACTTTGAAGTTTTCTATGGAGTTTATTTTGATAATTATATTTTTTCTTTATAAGAGCTCTACCTTTTTTTTTTTTTGGCGTGTGTGTGTGTGTGTGTGTGTGTGTGTTTTGTTTTAAGAAATGGCAACTCGTTTTGGATTTATGGGGAAAATACTTTGAATTTGTCTGAGGATGCTAATTTCTTCAAAAAGTTCTTAATTTTAATTGTAATAGTGGTTTATGTATTTAAGTATGACACTTTAATAGTCAAATAGTTGGTAGGTGCCAAAGATTATAACAAGTAAGATGTAAGTAAAAGTACATATGTGTACTCATCACCCCTTAACAGTTATTACAGAAGTTATAGTAGGGTGCCCTTCTCTGATCACATCCACCATAACCATGCCTGCCTTCACTAATTTGAGGGTAGCCACTATGCTGAATTTCAGATTCATCATTCTTGTCTGGCTTTATGTTTTTTTCATACCAGGGATTCAACACAAAGGTGCTTAACCACTGAGCCACATCACCAGCCCTATTGCTGGACAGCAGGGGTCTAATATACAACTGAATACACAGCGTATTTCAATCCAGCATCATCCAGTCACAGCAATTATACACAGCTTAACTTAATTATCATCATCTTAACCATTCCTTCTGGCAAAAATGCCAGGCGGCATCCAGACTGTGGCTCTCAACATCTCCCCCATTCTGTTTAATTAAATAACAAGCATGTGGCTTAGGGACCGTGCCTGTCTTAGGTTGTCCAATACTACATATGGTCCTTACCCGTCATTGAATGAGCTGACCTCAAGGCGTCAGCCTCCTGTCTTAGGTTGGTACCATTGCAATTGGATCTTAACCGTCATTGACTACCGGCCCAGCATACAGCCATAATTGTGGATAGGCCTTTGCACCAGTGGGGGGGTGGGTGAGGTTCTTTGCCTCACCTCTGTTGGCCCCCAAATTTTAGCTGAATGACCATCACAAGCAGAAGGGAGGAGGATACCACCGATGACACCATCAGCAAAAATACCCCGGCACTACCACAAGTTGCTGCACCAACAGATAGTTCACAATTATACAAGTGATACATAGTCCAGGCAAGTTCTGCAAGCAGTTCAAAGCAGAGGAATCCATCAATATGTCCATTTCCTCCCAAAGCAAATTGACTTCTTGATTGAGCGTCACTTGTTGAGTTACATTATTCATTGATGCATCAGTTTATACAGTTTGTTGTGATAGCTATCACAGAAGCTGTAGTTTGGTTTTATCTTTGTGTTCACCAGCACTGGGATGAAGATAGGAATTCTGGCAATGATGGCCAAAAAAAAGAAAAATTATGTAGCATACCAGCAGGCACTAAGAAAACAATTTTCTGAACAATTTACATTATCCTGAACAGAATTATTAAATATAATGAAAAGGAAAGGTGAAAGTAAACAAACAGATCTGTTAACCTCCTTTTTTGTTCACATTTTAAAACAATCCTCAACAGCTGTTACCCAATTTAAATTAGACCATTTAAATCACGTGAATAATAAAAAAAAAATTGGATCCATTTTTTTCATGAGCGCTCCTCATATATGATATATGGACATACGCACATACAGACATACAACACAAAACACAAGTGTGCACACATAATACAATACATACAACACATAACATAATAGTAAAGGCCTTGTAGCTTTTCACAGGTGAAATCTCCATTGCAATGTTTAAAAACTCCATAGTCAAAAAATAGAACTGATCAGAAAAACATTAACCTAGGTCTGTATGAGCTCAAAAAATAAAATAGAACTTCATGATGTGGGAAAGGGCAATAATAAAATAGATATTGAAAAAAGCATCCTGGTTTCATTAGCCTCCAGGTGTGGGAGAACCACTGTCGCATATGTAAGGATAGCCAAATTGGAGTTCTGGATATCAGCTGTTATGGATTTGAGCCAAATCATCATCTTTTTGGTCTGTAGAAATCACTTTAGTTAGTCTCTCTGGAATCCAAATCGGCTGCTGTTCTCCCTGTGGAAACACACAAACAGACCCCGACTCCAGACAGTCACTGGGTCAGGACCTTTCCATTGTCCAATTAGAATATCCTTCCAAAGTACCTTGGGCTTATGTACATTTTTTGGACACATGTGCCTTTCCGCAGCACTAAGCACTGATGAATCCAAATTTTAAAAGTTTAGAGTAAAAAGGATATATTTTAAGTTTATCTTTGGGGGATATATACCCCTTCTCAATTCCCTCTTTTTGCTTTAATAAGTACATTTTAATAGTTTGATGAGCTCTTTCACCTATGCCTTGTCCCTGTGGATTGCATAGGATTCCTGTTATATGAGTAATGCTAAATGATGAACAAAATTGCTTAAAAGAGGTAGAAGTATAGCCAGGGCCATTATCTGTTTTTAACTGTTTTGGAACGTCCACAGTGGCAAAATTTTGTAAGCAATGAGCTATAAAATCTTTAGTTTTTTCTCTGGCATGAAGGGAGCCCATCAAAAATCGGAAGAAGTATCAACTGTAACATGCAAATATTTTAATTTTCCAAATTCTGGCAAGTGTGTGACGTCCATCTGCCATATATGGTTAGGTATCAGTCCTCTAGGATTGACTCCAAGACTAACTTGTGGTAAAAAGGTCACACAGTTTTGACATTGTTTTATTATTTGTCTAGCTTGTTCCTTAGTTATTTTAAAACGCTTTTTTAAAGTATTTGCATTGACATGGAAGGATTTATGAAAACTTGTAGCTTCTTCTAGTGTAGAAAAAATATGTATGTCATGTGTAGTTTTATCTGCTAAATCATTGCCCAAACTAAGGGCTCCAGGCAATCCTGTATGTGCCCTGATATGTCCTATAAAGAATGGATCTTGTCTGTCCCAGATTAGACTGACTTCAAACTTCTCTCTTCTACCTTTTTCTATTTTGAATGTCTGTATCCAATAGTTGTCTTAGCTTCTTGCATTTTCTATCTGAAATACCTTTACTTGACATTTTCAACCATTTTCTATCTTGTTTCTATCTTCTCGTTTTCTTCTAAGGTTTGTACATTCACCCTTAGTTGCTTTTTTTCCTCCTAGTTTTCTTTTGCTTCCTATTTTGTGGGTTTAAAATTCTTGTCTTCCTACATCTTCTCTATCTTTCTACATCTTCTCTGTCTTTTCTTCACCTTCCTGTACTTCTGTCTTCAAAGTTTCCCACTTCAAATTTCTAATCTTCTTTCTCCAAATTGCTTTTATCCTATTATCTTCCCATTTTCATGGGTTTTTTTTTTTTTTTTTTTAAGTAATGCTTTTAAGATTAACTAGGCTTCGGATGATGCAATCTTTCCTCCGCTGTGGCTGTGAAGGCATCTTAACCACCTTCAATTTAACCCGTTGAATTCTCGCGGAGTTCCCGGAGAGTTCCAGCGGGGCCCGGTGGAGGGTGAGTCCTTGACTCCCTTGTAACACTTTATGCCTTCAAACAAATGCTTTTTTTAATATTATGCTCAGTTAAATTCTCACAGGGACAGTTGTTCTGAAATAGTCTAGTGAGTCACTGAGAAGAGACAGAAGCAGGAAAAGTCCTGTGGGTCTTATAGTTGTTCTTTAAGGAACTTTTTGGCTTATTGGTCCTCTCTACAATTTGAGAATCATATTTTCGAGTTTCTTTATCTGTCTCTGTATCTGTTTATCTGTCTGTTCCCCCCACCACATCTCATTTGGGTTTTTGCGTTTGAGAAATGCATTGAATCTGTAAATTAGTTATTTTTAAACCATGAGTATTGTACTCTCCATTTATTTACATCTATTATAGCTTTTTGTAAAGTTTTATAATTTTCAATTAAGCTGTTGCAAATATTTTTTTAGATTTTATTTCTAGATACTTTAGAGTAAATCATAAATATTGTCTTTTTATAATTATATTTTCTACACTACTGGTGTTTAGAAGTACAACTGGACTTTGTATAACATCCTTGCTGCATTTCTAGTTGTGGTAAATTATCTATAGATTTTCTTTGGATTTTTCTATAGAGATAGTCCTATTTGTGAATAACGACATCTTTGATTTTTCTGATTCTTGTGCTTTTTTTTTTTTTAAATTCTTCTTGTCTTAATGTGCTGGCTAGGATCTTCAGTACAGTGTTGAATAGAAGCTGTGATGCGGGCATCCTGATCTTGGTCTTGATTTTAAAGGGAATACTTTAAATGTTTCACAGTTAAGTATGATGCTTACTAAAGGTTTATTGTAGAGAATCTTTGTAGGCTGAAGATTTTGCTCCCTTGGTTTGCTAACTTTTTTTTCAATCACAAGCTTTTTCTTCATCTTTTGAGACTATTTTCTTCTATACTCTATTAATAGAGTGAAGTACATTGGTTATTTATTTATTTATTTTTTGTGGTCATAGGGATTGAACCTAGGGCCTTGTGAGTGCAAGGCAAGCACTCTACCAACTGAGCTATATCCTCAGCCCAACATTGGTTAATTTTTTAACTTACTTAGACAAACCTTCTGTTTCAAATATAAATTAAATGCTGATCTGTTTCTTTTTTCATTATTGAATTAAATTTGAAGATGCTTAATTTAGGATTAGGATTTTTATTTCAAATAATAAGTAACACTTGCCTAGAATTTTTAAAACATCTTTTCTCTTCTGGAAATGTTTATATGACATTAGAATGATGTATTTCTGAAATGTCTGATAGAACTTTCTTATAAAATTGTTAGTAATGCTGGGCTTTGGTGCACGTGCCTGTAATCCATGACTTGGGAGGCTAAGGCAGGAGGATTACAAGTTCAAGGCCCGTCTCAGCAATTTAATGAGGCCTTAAGCAATTTAGTAAGACCCTGTCTCAAAAATAAAATGGGTTGGGGATTAGCTCAGTGATAAAGCAACCCTGGGCCACAATACCATGCCCCCTCCACCCCCCAATTGTTACTAGGCCTCCTGTGTGCCATGTAAGCACTCTACCACTGAGCTATTTTCCTAGCCTCTAGTGGTTTCTTTGAAAGATGCTTCTTAACTACTGATATAGTCGTTTTGATTATATTGTTTATATTTTCAATTTTCAAACCTGTTTTGGTAGGTTATAAGAATTTGTTCATTTCATACACATTCTTTTTTTTTAATGTTTATTTATTTATTTCTATGTGGTGCTGAGGGTTGAACACAGTGCCTCACACATGGTAGGCAAGCACTCTGTTACTGAGCCACAACCCTAGCCCCTTCATATACATTCTTGAATTTATGGTATTAAGTTGTTAATCTCTAATTTTGTAGTACTGTGTAAGTAATATCCTCTTGATCTTTTTTTTTTTTTTAACACCTTCTTATTTTAAGCTAAAACTTCGCAAATTTTGAAGACTTTGGAGAATAATTTGCTTTGATTATATTCTTTAGTGTATCCTTTTCCCATTTCATTGGTTTCTCTTTATTTTTTCATGATTCTTATTTTCTAATAAGTTGAATGCCTTTTATTAGCTTCAACATTTTAGTATAGACTGACTTTTTTTCTTTTTATGGTGCTGAGGATTGAACCCATGGCCTTGTGTGTGGAAGGGAAGCACTCTACCAACTGAGCTATATCCCCTTAGTATAGACTTTTAAGACCAAAGATGTTTTAATATTGCCTTTTCTGCATCACCCAAGTTTTGATGTGTAGTACTTTCCCTTGCACTTTTCTATTTTTTCCCTATGAATTCTTTTTTTTTTTTTTTAAAGAGAGAGTGAAAGAGGGAGAGACAGAGAATTTTTTAATATTTATTTTTTAGTTATCGGCAGACACAGCATCTTTGTTTTGTATGTGGTGCTGAGGATCGAACCCGGGCCGCACGCATGCCAGGCGAGTGTGCTACCGCTTGAGCCACATCCCCAGCCCCCATGAATTCTTATTTAAAAAATTTAATTTCCAAGCATAGGGAGTTCCTCTAGTGAATTGTTATTGATTTATGCACACAGCATTGTGGCCAGGCAGCATGGTCTGTATGATACCATTTCTTTGAAATCTGTTGAGACGATGTGGTTAATTTTTACAATTTTTTTTGTTTGTTTTTTTGATACCTGTATTGAACTCAGACACTTAACCACTGAGTTATATCCCCAGCCCATTTTTGTATTTTATTTAAAGACAGGGTCTCTCTGAGTTGCTTTTAGTGCCTTGCTAAGTTGCTGAGGCTGGCTTTGAACTCAGGCATGATCTTCCTGCCTCAGCCTCCTTAGTTGCTGGGATTATAGGCATGCTCCTCTGCGCCTGGCTAATTTATATAATTTTTGTCAGTATTTTAATTATGTTGCTAAAACCTTATGTCATTGTTTTTTAGAGTTATGTTCATTTTCTATTGTTTTACTCAGTTTTGTCTTATAGTTCTAGCAACAGATAAAAATGTTTTGTTATTAGAACATGAAAGTTTAAATCTATTCTATTTTCCTGCTGAATTGAAACATTTTTGTTGTTGTTGTTACTCGAGATTGGACCCAGGGTGCTTAACTGCTGAGCCACATCCCCAGCTCTTTTTAGTATTTTATTTGGAGATAGGGTCTGAGTTTCTTAGGGCCTTACTGAGTTGATGAGGCTGGCTTCGAATTCAGGATCCTACTGCCTCAGCCTCCCAAGCTGCTGGAATTATGAGTGTATGTGTCCCTATGCCCAGCCTGAAACTTTTACTCTATATACTAAATATGTACCTAGGAATGGCTTTGATTTAAATACTGGTGTTATTAATTAATATATCTAGATTATATGTCTTTTGGGCAGTTAATTTTGTCTGATTTTGAAAATTCTCTCTCTGTACATTTGTGTTATTTTGATCATATGTCTTGTGAATATCATGCTATTGAATTAAAAAAATTAACTGTCCAGATACTCTTGGTCTTTGTAATTTTAAATTATTTTATGAAGATAATTGTCAGTTCACTTACAGTTTCAAGAAATAGTAGAGGCATCCCATGTACTCTTTATCCAGTGTCCCTGGTTGGTGACATCTTGCAAAACTGCAGTACAGTGTTAAAAATCAGGATATTGGCACTGACAGGATGAAGATACTATTTTTTATCTGCTTAAGAATCCCTCATAGTATATTTTAGCCACCCTCAACCCCTACTTTCTGGGAAACATGAATCAATCTGTTCACTTCGGTGATTTTTGTCTTTTCAAGAATGTTACATAGGCTGGGTATGGTGGCCCATGCCCCAGTGACTTGAGAGGCTGAGGCAGGAGGATCACGAGTTCAAAGCCAGCCTCAGCTGGCTAGGGATGTGGCTTACTGGTTAAGCGCCCTTGAGTTCAATACCTGGACCAAAACAAACAAAAAGAATGTTACATAAATTGAATCATAGTATGTAGCCTTTTTGATTTCACTCTTTTCATTCAGCAGAATTCTCTGGAAATTCTTCTGGGCTGTTATGTGTAAAAGGTTGTCCCTTTTTATTGCTGAGTTGTATTCAGTGATATGAATTTACTACTATCCATTTGTTGTTGAAAGACATCTGAGTTTATAGTTTTTTGCTTAGTTATCAATAAAAGTTTTGTTCATAGGGTATTCTAATTTTTTCTTAAACTTTAATTTCTCTGGGATAAATGCCTACGAGTGCAATTACTGCATCTTCTGATTGTTTTATGTGTAGATTTTAAAGAACTTGCCAAATGTTTTCCAGAGTTGCTGTACCATTTTCATCCCTACCAGCAATATATGGAGTGATCCAGTTTCTCTACATCCTTGCCAGCATTTGGTGTTATCACTGTTTTTCATTTTAGCCATTCTGGTAGGTATCTAAGTGATAACTTAGTGAGGTTTTAATTTGCATTTCCCTAAAGGCTAATGATGTTAAACATTTTTTATTGTGCATATTTGCCATTTCCTATATCCCCATTGATGAAATGTCTCTGCATGTCTTTTGTCCTTTTAAAATATTTTTAATTTTTTTTTCTGTTGTATTCTGAGAATATCAATATATTCTAGATACTAGTCTTTGTCAAGTATGTAGTTTGCAAATGTCTTCTGAGCCTCTTGACTGCCTTTTCATTCTTTTAAAGGGGTCTTTTGCAGAGTACAAGTTTTAATTTTGATACAGTCCAATATATCTTTTTTCCCTGTTATTAATCATAGTGTCAAGTCGAAGAACTCTTAGAATAGACCTACATCTTAAAGATTTCCCATTAAAATTTTTTTTGTAGTTTTATTTTTACTTTTGTCTGCAATCCACTTAGAGTTAATTTTTTTAGAAGTTAGGAGACTTAGATGGTAGTTTGTTTTAAATCTATAGATGTTGTTTTTAGTATCATTTGTTGAAAGCCATCTTTATACATTTGATACCTTTGTCAAAATTATTTAGGCATATCTGAGTAGTTCTATTTCTGGACTTTCTATTTTGTTCCACTGAGCTATGTATCTGTCTTTTCCTTAATATTACACAGCCTGATTACTGTAGTTAAGTTACAGAATAATACATGGACTGGTCTCCCCACTGGGTCTTGGGGTTTAAGCCCAGCGCCTTGTGCCCTCTATCACTGAGCCACATCACTAGCACTTTTTTTTTTTTTAATATTAGTTGTTGATGGACCTTGATTTGTATGTGGTGCTGAGAATTGAACCTAGTGCCTCACACATGCTAAGCAAGTGCTCTACCACCGAACCGTAACCCTTGCCCCTCACCAGTACTTTTTTAAATTTTGAGACAGGGTCTTGTCAAGTCTTTGGGGGCCTCACTAAGTTGCTGAGGTTGGTCTCAAACTTGTGGTCCTTCTGCCTCAGTCTCCTAAGTCACTGGGATTGCCAGTGTTCACCACCATACCTAATTCTTACTGGGGTTTGGATAGGTACTATGTTAAACCTGTGTATCAATTTGGGGAGGACTGATATCTTAACTGTGTTAACTAATCATGAAATTATGTTTTTGCTTTCCCACAGCCTCTTGATATTGTCTTGAAATTTTTCTTAAATAAATTTTTTGGGGGGTTTAGGGGGAGGTACCGGGGAATGAACTGAGGGCCACTTAACCAGTCCAAGATGAAGAATCCATGTTTTTGGTTCTTAGATTTCTTTCACCAGTGTTTTGTAGTTTTTAGCATACAAGTTCGATACATATTTGTTAGATTTTTACATTATGTATTTTATTTTCTTTGGAGTGATTGTAAATGGGGTTATATTTTTAACTTGTTTTTTACTCATGTTCACTGTTTATAAAGATGTAATGATATAGTTGGTGTTTGTTTTGTGTTCTGTCACCTTGCTGAACTCACTTATTAGTTCTAGGAGTCATTTTATAGATTTGATGGGATTTTCTACATAGGCAGTCATGCCATCTGTAAATAGTTTTACTTTTTTCCTTTCCAACTTGTTGGACCTTTTATTTCCTTTTCTTATTTTACCAGAACTTTTAGCACTATATTGAATAAGTGCCTCATTCCCAACATTAATTATGGAGGGAAAGCAGTTAATTTCACCATTAACTGGTAGGAGAGCTAGGTTTGGGGTTTTTTTGTATTGTTTTGTTTTTTGGGTTAATACTGTTGATGAAGTTGAGGAAGTTCCCTTCTACTTCTATTTTTCTGAGAGTTTTTGATAATGAGTAGTTGCTGAATTTGTCAACTGCTTTTTTTTTTTTTTTTGCATTGATTGATTTGATCATAGAACTTCTCTTTTTTAGCTGTTAATATCATGTACTTTGTTGATTTCAAACAGTGAGCCAGTCTTTTCATCCCTGGCATAAACCCTTCTTGGTCACATGAATAATTCTTTTTAAACATTGCTGAATTTTATTTACTAATATTTTGTTAAGGGTTTAAGCATCTGTATTTATGAGGGATATTGATGAATAGTTTTATTTTTTTGTACTGTTTTCTTGCTTTGGTCTTAGGGTAATACTAGATCCACAAAATGAATTTGAAAGTGTTCTTTAGCTCTTTTTTTGTATTATTTATAGATATTATGTAGAACTAGGGTTCATTTTTTCTTTGATAGAATTCGTACAATCACTTGGGGGTGGGAATTTCTCATAGGGGTTTTAAAATTGTGAATTAAATTTCCTTAATTACAAGTTAGAAGTGTATTTAAAAGATCTGTTTTAAAAACTGAGTGTTTTGGTAGTTTGTGTTTTTCAGGGAATTGGTTCATTTTATCTGTATTGTCCATTTAAATGGGTATAGAGTTGTTCTTCATATTCCTGTATTATCTTTTTTTTAAATTTATTTTTTAGTTGTAGTTGGACACAATACCTTTATTTTACTTATTTATTTTTATGTGGTGCTGAGGATTGAGCCCAGCACCTCACATGTGCTAGGTGAGTGCTCTACCGCTAAGCCACGACCCCAGCCCCCTGTATTATCTTTTTGATGTTTGCTTTTCTGTAGATATTCCTAATCTTGTTCTTTTATTAGACAGTCTATTTCTTTTGATTTGTTGGGGTTATTAACTTATATGCATTTACTTTTACTCATTCATTTTATTTTGTGCTATCTTACTTTGTGTTTTGTCTTTGTTTTCACATGTATTGTTGTTTTTCTTTTCTTTCCTCATTGCCTTGCTTTTCCTGCTTTACTAGTGGTGAAATTATGTTTTTGCTTTCCCACAGCTTCTTGATTTTGTCTTGAAATTTCTCTTAATTTTTTTTCTGTAGGGGGAGATACCGGGAAATGAACTCAGGGGGCACTTAGCCACATTCCCAGCCCTTTTTATATTTTATTTAGAATGTGGGTCTTGCTAAGTGCTTAGGGCTCTTAAGTTGCTGAGGCTGGCTCTGAACTTGTGATCCTCCCAGCCTCTGAGATTACAGGCATGTACCACCACACCTCACTTCTCTTAAAATTTTGATGTATGTCAGTCTAAAATTTTCTTTTCTCACCTATAGAAACTGTTTACCACTCTACCAGTTTACATTGTTTCCTAGAATTTTCGTTCTTTCTGCAACCTCATTGTATTCTATTTTATACAATACTTGTTTAGGCTAAACGCTCTCCCAGGTTTGTCATTTTCTTTGCTCTTCATGGATCTTTCCCCTTCTGTACCTGCCCTAATCTTCACTTCCCAGGGCCTTAGACATGCTTGGTAGATGCTTTCCTGCTGAGCTATATTTGCTTCCCCATCATTCTGTTATCTTAGTATGCATTTTTCTTGCTTATTCTGGTTCAGCAATGGTGGGCTTTTTGTTTTACCTGCTGTGTGTTAGATGTGCTTTTCTCCTGGGAACTTTTGTATCAGCTCCGTCCTGTGCTTTGGAATGTTTTTCCTCAGGTATTCCATGGGCATTTTGTTAACTCTCTATTTACTCAATTACCTTTTCACTGTGATCTTTTTCCTGTTAAATTGCAAATTCTTTCTCTTTTGCTTCCCCTGCTTTATTCATTCATCACCACTTGCTCTATTTTATAAATATGTATATATAAATAATTTTATATATATATAATTATTCTAAGTTTGGCCTGTTATGCTCTCCAACATTCATTGAAATTTTACTGATTTTGTTTTTGTACTGGGGATGAACCCAGAGGTGTTTTGCCATTGAGCTACATCTGCAGTCCATTTTATATTCTATTTTGAGATAGGGTGTCGATAAATTGTTTAGGGCCTGCTAAATTGCTGAGACTGGACTCGAATTTGCAATCCTCCTGCCTTAGCCTCCCAAGTCTCTGGGATTATAGGCATACACCACCATGCCTGGCAATAAAATTGATTTTAAAATAATGTGATACCTCAGACAGTATTTAACAGAAGAATTTTGTTGGTTTAATGCTAATGATTCTAATTTTCAGTGGATTCTTTGTATTTCCAATGTAAAGAGTCCTATTGTTTGTAAATCTGAGTTTATAAACTTTTTATTGATTTGTTGTATTATTTTAGGATTTTTGGAATAATGTTGAGTGACAAAACAATGTACATTTTAAAGGCCTTGACTTTATGACAGTGTTTCTTTGGCAGGGAGGGATTGAACCAGGGGCACTTAACCACCGAGCCACATCCCCCAGCCCTTTTTAATTTTTTTTTTTTTTTAAAAGAGAGAGAGAGAGAGAGAGAGAGAGAGAGAGAGAGAGAGAATTTTAATATTTATTATTTTTTAGGTTTCTTTTTGGCGGACACAACATTTGTTTGTATGTGGTGCTGAGGATCGAACCCGGGCCGCACGCATGCCAGGCGAGCGCGCTACCGCTTGAGCCACATCCCCAGCCCCCTTTTTAATTTTTTATTTTGAAACAGTACCTTGCTAAATTGCTGAGACTGGCCTTGAACTCATAATCCTCCTGCCTGAGCCTAGAGTCTCTGGGATTATAGGCATTTGCCACCATGCCCAGCTAAATGTATCTTTTTTTTTTTTTGTACCTGGGATTGAACCCTGGGACGCTTAACCACTGAGTCACTTCCCCAGTCCTTTTTGTATTTTATTTAGAGACAGGGTCTCACCAAGTTTCTTGGAGCCTTGCTAAATTGCTGAGGCTGGCTTTGAACTCGCGATCCTCCTGCCTCAGCCTCCCAAGCTGCAGGGATTACAGGCATGTGCCATCACACCCATCTTAATGTTTCATTTTTAATTGGATATTTGCTATTGATTGATACCATTTATCATGTTAACAGTTTCCTGCTATAGCTGTTTGAGAGGTTTATTAGGAATGAATAAAATTTTATAAAATACCCTTCTAATATTTATCTAAATAATTCTGTGACTCTTTCTTGAATCAGTGCATCTTTTTGTTTGTTTCCCTAACATTGTCTAAGGATGATCAGTGAGCTTTTAAAAGTACTGTTATGAGTAAAGTTTATTATATATTTAATGTTTGAATCCAATGTAGTTATTGTTTTTTGTTGTTGTACTTGTTTGTTTTTGATGCATTTTTCAAATCTTGGGCTAGTGGGATCTCATTCTAGATGTTTTCTTTGTTCTGATGAGATCCCGGTAGTCTTGGATAAATTTCTTTTTTTCTGGTGTGATAAAATGGTTTAGGTTGATCTTGTATGCATTTCCTACCCCACATCTCTAATCCAGCATTTCCCCTAAGGAGCCTGGGTTCCTTTAATGGGAAATGCTACTTAAACCACAATCTTCCCACACCACTCACCACCTTTAAACAAACTGTCAATTTTTAAATTTAAGTCTAGACTACTTTGAGATTTATAGAAAAGCCTGGAATGTAGTACAGAGAGAGTCACTATATGACAGGTACCTAGTTTCCCCTGTTTAAGCAAACTTTTAATTATGGTTACATTCTTACATTTCCAGAGAGAATTCCTCATGTACTCAACACTGAACTTCAATAGTGATCAATTCCTCTTTTTTTCAATAGTGATCAATTCCTCTTTTTTTCATGTAGGTGTTTACCTACTTACTTTCTACAAATTAGTCAAAAGAAAATCTGATATTTTATACTACTTGACTTTAAGGATAGGAATTTTACCCTGTCCAGCTTGCTCTTGCTAGGCAAGTTCTCTGCCACTGACCTAAACCCGCTGCTCTGGGTAGAGATCATCTAAACCAAGTACTTTACTCAATTTATGTTAAATTGTTCATATATTCCTCAGATATACTGTATTGGTATACTTCAGAAAACATTGTTAATGTGTTAATATTGGTTTATAAATTATACCATATTCATAAATGAAGGTGTTTATTGTTTTAATATTGTAATAGAATAAGCAGTAGTTGTGTGATTTATCACCTTCCCTCCCCCCATATTATAGCAGTGTGTTAGTTAACTTTCCCTTGCTGTGATAAAATACGTGGGATAATCAGTTTATAAGGAGAAAATATTTATTTTGGTTCACAGTTTCTGAGGTTTCAGTCCATATTCACTTGGCCCCATTACTTTGGGCCCTTGGTTAGGCGGAACATTGTAGGGGGAGGGCACATTGTGGAACAGAGTTGTTTTATATATGGCAGACTGGGAGCTAAGAGAGGAAGGGGCCAGGGTTCCTTTATCCCCTTTGGGGGCCTGCTCCCAGTGACCTAATTTCTTTCTACTAAGTACCACCTCTTAAAGGTTTCATCACCTCTCACATGCTAGTGACCAGCCTCAATACATGGCCTGTGGGCGACATTTAAGATCCAAACCTAATAAGTGGACACTTTATGGTCTATTTTGGGAAATGAGAAAGAATAGTGCATTAGGTCCATTGTTTCATCAGGCTTTGCCTGAAATTTTGGTTGGATGAGGTAAACACCACTGCTGAAATTTTAATATCATCAGTTTGCATATTTTTGAAATTTGGTGTTCAATATTTTTCTCTTTGTCTTCTAACAAGTATTTTGTATTTTGACTCTTAGACTTGAATTCTGTTGGGCAGTTTAGGAAACAATTTCATAATTTTCTTGGAAACTGATAGAATTCATTCACTAAACTGCCTTGTTTGGTAGATGTGTTTGAATGTGTATCTCGGGGACAGATACTACTACATCTTTTTGACTTGGATGGAGTAATTTATAGTTTTTATAGTTCTCTAGGAAATTGCTTTTGGCTATGGCTTTAAGTTGTTAGGACATAGTTGCATAAAGTTCTCTTAAAGAAATTTTCGTAGTATTTGTGATCTTTATGAGCCTTTTCTTATTTTGAAGTCTGCATTTGTTAGCTTTCCCTTTTGGGGGCCTGATTTTTTTTTTTTTTTAATAGACTGCAGTTTGTTTTCTCGTTCATATTTTTTGCTTTATTTAATTCTTTACTTTTGTGGTTTGTTTTGTTGTTGGTTATTTGTTTTCTTGACTGTTATTTTTTTCTCTTTTTGGTACCTGGGATTGAACCCAGGGTGCTTAACCACTGAACCACATCCCCAGCCCTTTTAAAATATGTTATTTAGAGAAAGGGTCTCATTGAGTTGCTTAGGGCCTTGCTAAGTTGCTGAGACTGGCTTTGAACTTGTAATCCTCCTGCCTCCACCTCCGGGGCTGCCAGGTGTACACGTGTTAAATCTTTATTGTATAGTAAAAGAAGCATTTAGGAGATGTTCTCCAAGGTTTATAGATTTTTGAAAAGTAGTATGTTCTTTATTGTTTCTTTTAATAACTGAATTTTGGTTTTGATTTTGTTACACTGGAAGCTACTGTAATCATTGTAACATAGAGACTGATTTAAGGACCCTCAAGTAAAAGGGAACTTGATTATACGGAAAATATGATTTTATCAGTAATAAAAACCAAGAATTGGACCTCCTACACTCTCTGAAATGGCTAGTGATTAAAAATTGCCATATCATTTGATGACTTTTGCGTGGTCACTCATTTGACATGTTGACTATGTTAGTTTTGTCTTTATTTTTTCTTATATATAAAAATGTACTATTTTAACATAGCTAAAATATGTAATAATAATATGTTTTTTTCAGTTTCCCTTGGTAGCCTCTCCGGCATCCATATTATACATCACTGCAGATGGGATATTTGCAAAATAGTTGTATTGATTTTACCACTGTTTCTAACTTATTTCAAACTGTTTTTTTGTTTTTTCTATCTCATGTTTAAAGTTGAAGAGTAGTGTCAGGGAAATATTTTTATTCATTGATGACATGTAATTATTCTATTTTCCTGCTTAATGTGGGTTATTTTGTGTGTAAATATGCCTTCATGAATGTAATGTTTCAATTACATAATGTTCCAGTTTTAAGCATTTTTATAATTTTGTGTTTATCAAATATGGTAAAGAAACAGGGTTGATTATTATAAGTTTTAGTCTTAATTTACATTAGTTTTTTATTTAGAATTCAGATAATGTATCATGTGTGTGTACACTGAGCTTCTTGCGTGCTAAGCAGGCACAATGCCATTTTTTAAAAAAAATTTTTTAAATATTTTTTAGTTTTTCGGCGGACACAACATCTTTGTTTGTATGTGGTGTTGAAGATCGAACCCGGGCCGCATGCATAACAGGCGATCGCACTACCGCTTGAGCCACATCCCAGCCCCAAGCACAATGCCATTGAACTACACCCCAGCCCTGTGTCTCATGCCGTATTCCTCTGTAGAGTACATAGAAGTTGTTACTGAAGTATTGGAAATCATACTTTGAGAACATTTGAGAGATGGCAGAGTGGAGTAGAAAAAATTCACTTTAAAAAAAAATAGACTAAAGTTAATAGACATCAGAGATTAGTAGAAAATAGTAGCTGAAATCAGTTCTTGGTAGTACTTATAGCAGGTTAATTTCACCCCTCTATGGTTTTTAATGATCCTTCCTACTAAGCATACCCGTTCACTGGAGGAAGAATTTGAAGCTTGGTTCAGAGATTATGTAAGTGCTAAATAAAGGAGAGGAGGTTTTTATTGTTGCTTTAGTTAATTTGGTTGCAGTAGGGATTGAACCCAGGATCTTGCACGACAGGCAAGTATTCTACCACTCAGCTACATCCCCAGACCTTTTTATTTTTGAGACATGGTCTTGTTAAATAGCTAAATGGCCTTGACAAACTTGAGTTCCTTCTGCTTTAGCCTCCCAAGTAGCGAGGATTACAGGTATATGCTGTTGTAATTAAATGGAAATTGAAGACCAGAGAAATGAAATGTCTTTCCCAAGGTCCTAAGTCTTGGTGCCAGGGGTTGACCTACAGCTACTGACTTGCTGGACTGAAGTTTTCTATAGCGGTTCATTGACTCTCAAAACCATTATTTTTGATTGTGTTTTTGGCATTACTTTATCTTTGCAGCATTTTGTAAATGCAGAGACTTTTCATCTGCTGTTCAGAATCATGTGACATTATAAATCTTTTCCTTTGTGTACGTAATCTCCAATTATTTGAGGGGATAAGACCCCAAGTTGTCCAGAAAACGAATACCAGGCTGCTTAGGTTTGAGCCTCACTGATTAGGATGCGTGGAGAAACCTCAAGTCACAGTAAGAAAAGGGTCTTCTGTGAGTAGGTTTCTGAAAGAATTTTGGTCAGCTCCAGGTCTTCCTCTCTCTCACTAGATGGTGGATGTGTGATTTTGGTAAATCTGACCCATGTGGTTTACCTTTAAATTCAGAATCAACTCAAAAATCACAGTAGCAGAATTCATGAGGCAGCAGGTGGTTAAAAGTATTCATTAGATTTTGTTGAATAAATAGAAGGTGAGATGTAAAACAGGAACTGCCTTTATTTTATACCCAAAAATAAGTCAGTAGAGTGAGGTGGAGGGTAATCTTGTCCTTTAGTTGACTCTCCATTTTCAAAAGTATTTTTCTCATTTCAATATCCAGCTAGGATTTTTAATAATTTTGAAAGTTTGATTGCTAAATAAAATGGAAATGATTTTTAGCTTTAATATTTTAAAATATCAGTTTCTTATTATATTGTCTGTTCCCTAATATTTGAGTTGGGGTAAAATAAAAATTCATTGGGTTTTGGATCACAATTATATGACTTGATTTTATAAATTTACTAAGTAGCACCAGAAGTTACACATGTAACCACATATAATTTTTTGCTAGGTTAATTAGTGATAACTTTGTAACAACACAAATATTAGGCTTACTTTTGTAAAAGAACATTTCCATTGGTTATAGAATTCATAATAAAGCAAATATGGATTTAATTAGTTCATAATCAAATAACGAAGAGGTTAATAGACACTAGTAGATTAGATTACCAGAATTAAGAGTTTAACAAGGTATAATTCAATGATGTAATTTGAATCATTTTTATGGGAGATGGTTTTATGAATATTAGTGATTCTAAGTTGGTATGTGAAAAATGCTGATTACTAGCATGTGTCAATTGATAGAGGAAAAAATCAGATTTTATAGTATATTTTAGGTGGGGTTTTTATGTTTGGAGATGACTATTGGCTTATCTTTTTTCTCTTTCTTTTTAGAATATGGTTTCTAGTTTTAGGGTTTCTGAACTACAAGTGTTACTAGGCTTTGCTGGACGGAATAAAAGTGGACGCAAACATGACCTCCTAATGAGGGCACTGCATTTATTGAAGAGTGGCTGCAGCCCTGCGGTTCAGATTAAAATCCGAGAATTGTATAGACGTCGATATCCTCGGACTCTTGAAGGACTTTCTGATTTATCCACAATCAAATCATCGGTTTTTAATTTGGATGGTAGCTCATCACCTGTAGAACCTGACTTGGCTGTGGCTGGAATCCACTCATTGCCTTCCACTTCAGTTACACCTCACTCACCGTCCTCTCCTGTTGGTTCTGTGCTGCTTCAAGATACTAAGCCCACATTTGAGATGCAGCAACCATCTCCTCCGATTCCTCCTGTCCATCCTGATGTGCAGTTAAAAAACCTGCCCTTTTATGATGTCCTTGATGTTCTTATCAAGCCCACAAGTTTAGGTAAGTGTCTTTCTGGACAAGAAAGTAAACAAAACAAGAGGCCTTCAACTATTAATTGGTGATTTGTTGTTAGTATTACAAAATTGAGACATTAATGTCAAACGTTTAAATGTATGGGTAAAAAAAATATGGTAACATCGTATGATAAAAAAAAATATGGTAACTATAACTGAAATCTGACATAACTATTATTTTAGTGTTCTTGTTTCTTAATTTTTTTAATTGTGATAAACTACATATAAAATCTACAGTCTTGACCATTTGTAAATGTACAGTTTAGTTGTATTAAGTACATTAGTAATCTTGTGCAGCTATCACCAGCAACCATATTCAGTACACTTCAGCTTGTAAAACATAAAACTGTACTCATTAAATAATAACTCACCATTCCTCTTTCCCCAGCTCTTGGCAGCCACCATTCTGCTTTTTTCTGTTTTTTGGGGGGTGGGGTGGGGGGTGGGGTGGGGATTGAACCAGAGCCTTATGCTTGCTAACTACATGCTTTACCAATAAGCTATACCCTGAACCCCAGCCATTCTACTTTATCTCTGATTTTGACTAGTCACTTTATATAAATGGACTCCTGCAATATTTGTCTTCCTGTAACTAGCTTATTTCAGTTAATGTGTCCTCTGGGTTCTTCCATGTTGTAGTGTATGTCAGAATTTTCTTCCTTTTTAAGGCTAATACTATAACTTTTATTTTGTATTTTTTTGATACAGAGAATTAAACCCAGGGGCACTTAACCACTGAGCCACATTCCTAGTCCCCAGTCCTTTTTTTGGTGGGTGGTGGGTACCAGGGATTGAACACGGGGGCACTCAACCACCGAGCCAAATCCCCAGCCCTATTTTATTTAGAGATGGCATCTCACTGAGTTGCATCGCTTTTGCCATTGCTGAGGCTGGCTTTGAACTCGCGATCCTCCTGTCTCAGTTTCCCAAGCCACTGGAAACTACTGTGCCTGGCTCCTATTTATTTTTTATTTTGAGACAAGTCTAAGTGGCCTAGGACTTCACTAAATTGCTGAGAGGTTGATCTCAAACTTGGTATCCTCCTGCTTTAGCCTCTAGATTATAGGGATTATAGGTGTACACTACCACACCTGGCTATAGTACTATAACTTTTTAAATGCCCCACTTCATTACCTGCCACTCATTCTTACTGCTTTGAAACGACTACTTTAGTTGATGTTGTAATGTTCACTTCCATTACCACATTTTGCTTATCCACTAATGGATACTTCAGTTGCTTGTAATTTTGAACTATTGTGAATAATGCTTCTATGAATGTGAATTTATAAAAATAAAAATCTCTTTGAGACATTCCTTTAAATTGTCTGGTTATATACGCAAAAATAGAATTGCTGTATCACATGATAATTCTTTAATTTTTTGAGGAAATTGCCACACTATTTTACATAGCAGCTGCACCATTTTATATTCTACCACCAATGCACAGGGGTTTAGTCTACATCCTTGTTAACATTTCTTTTTCCTTTTTTTTTTTTTTTTTTAATAGTTGCCATCCTAAGCTGGCATCTTACATTTATTTGCATTTTTGTAATGATTATGATGTCAAGCTTCTTCATATGCTTATCTACCATTTGTAGTTTTTTGGAGAAATATCTTTTCAGGTCCTTTGCTCATTTTGAACTAGGTTGTTGTTTGTTTTTGAGTTTTAGGAGTTCTGTTTATATTCTGGATATATACAGATATCAGATATATGATTTGCAAATATTTTAACACATTCTGTGGATTACTGTTTTTTGTCTTTGATGCAAAATTTAAAACATTTTCATGATGTTCAATTCATCTACTTTTTATTTTGTTGCCTATGCCTTTCATGTCAGATCCAAGAAATCATTGCCAAATCTCATGTCTTGAAGATTTTGCCTTATGTTTTTCTCTGAAGTTTTATACCTTTAGGTTTTACTGGGCTGATTCATTTTGAGTTAATTTTTATATGTAACATTAGGTAAGGTCCACTTACTTTCTTCTGTGTGTGTATATTCAGTTTTCCCTCTCAATGAACTTGGCAGACTTGTCAAAATTTTTGACATAATGCAAAAAGCTTTATTTTTATTTATTTATTTTTCAGTTGTACCAGGTGTTAAACCCAGAGAGGCTTCATCACTGAGCTACATCCCCAACCCTTTTTATGTTTTTGTTTTTTTTTTTAATTTTGAAATGGGCTCTCACTAAATTGCTCAGTCTGGCTTTGAACTTGTAATCTTTCTCACTCAGCCTCCCAAATTGCTGGGATTACAGGCATGTGCCACCAGGCTTGGCATCAGATGTTTTATTTCTGGGTTTTGTATTCTGTTGGTCCAGGTGTCTGTCTTCATGTCAGTACTAAACTGTTTGTATTACTATAGCTTTACAGTAAGTTTTGAAATCATGAAGTGCTCTTTCAAGATTGCTTTGAGTATTCAGGGTTCCTTGATATGCTGAAAGCATTTTAGAACAGGTTTTTCTTTTTATGGAAAAATCTCACTGGGATTTTGAGATAGATTGCATTTGAATTGTGTTGGGTGGTATTGGAATCTTTATGATATTGTGTTCCAGTCCATGATTGTGGAGTGTGTTTTCATTTGTGTATATTACCTTTAGTTTCAGCATGGTTTGTGCTTTTTGTCATGTAAGTCTTTCACCTCTGTAGTATTATGAAGTATTTTTTCTAATGCAAATATAAATGGATTTTTTTTCATAACTTTCCTTTCATATTGCTCATTGTTAGAATATAGCAGTGTAATGATTTGTGTGTCGACTTTGTATATTGCTACTTTTCTGTATTTATTCTTGTAGCTTTTTAAAAATGTGTGTGGGTTTACTAAATAAAAGATAATATCAGTGAACAGAGATCATTTTGCTTCTTTCCAAATTGTATGCCTTTCATTTCTTTTTCTTGCCTAATTTCTCTGGCTAGAATTTCCTCATACATTCTTCTTATAGCTTAGGAGTCATTGTTCTGTGTAAATGAGAACAGATGTAGATCTCATGTCTGTGATTTTATGTTTTGATATGTTTACAAAAAACCAAGTTTCTTTTTAGTTTTAAACTGCTTTCCTAAAAAAAAAAAATGCCTTTTTCATAATTAATTTTTTCCCAAAGTAACACAGAGTTTGACAATAACTGCTCAGAAAATTTGAGGAATTTTATCATAGTTCTGAAAGTTGCTACACATGACTAACAATTTTTCCAGCTTATTGACTTCTATGTTTCCAGAGCATAATTTTAGTGTATAATGAAATTATTTATGTAGTCATTGGACTTATTGATGACATAAACTGGGAAAAAGCATTTTATGATTAATTTGGAAGATTGTTTTCTATCCTGGGATAACTTTTTAGTTTTAAATCATTTGAAAACTTAAATATGTCAGTGTGCTTTTTCCCCTTTTAGTAGTAGTATACAGGGTTTCTTGGTAGTGGTTACAATAGAAGGTATTTCAGAAACATATGATTCTCTGGAAAGAAGACTGGGGGATAAAAGAAGATGCAGCAGTGTCTTTTCTCTAATAGCTGTAATGGTGTTCTAAGAGGTGAACTCTGGAAAGACCTCATGCTTTTCTTTCTTTATTTTTTGGCATTGTTCAGAAATAGAAATAGGAATTTAAAATAATTTCTTATATTTATTATAGAATTTCTCTTTAATTAACCTCACTAAGGTTAAAGGAAAGTAGTAGACTGTATAAATTTAATAAAACATGCATTTTGGGCATATAGATAACTTTTTTGTTTGGCTTATGTAAAACAATGGCTGGGGATATTTTGTGTTGAAGAGTGGCTAAGAATACTCTACATTTTGCTTATAGTTAAACTTAGGATGCAAGAAATGCACACACACAACCTCCTGCCCCCCCAAAACCAAAACCTGTATGTTTTTTTATAATTCCTACCCAGCATTATTTTCTTACCTTATCTTCCCTAAAGAGACATTGAAGGGATTCTCTTAATTATAGTGTATCATTATGTCAGATTGATAAAAAAATGAGCAATTTTCTCTTAAGTTGGGTTTGGTGGTGCACACCTATGATCCCAGGTGCGTGGGAGGATCACCTGTACATGAGTTCCAGACCAGCCTGGGCAACATGGTGAGACCCTGTCTCAAGGGTTTAAAAAAATTATTATTTAGACTTTGAGGTAGACAGTTAAAATGTCAGTAAAATACCATGTGGTTTGTGTCATGGTTTGAATATGGGCAGCAAACACCCCCCACCCCCACCCCCCGTCCTTGGTAGTGTTCCTGTGCTGAAGGATTGTTCCTCAAGATGGTATTATGGACCTTTGGGAGCTGGGTCCTTAGGTCATAGTGGGTCATGCCCCAGAAGGGGGAGTCCAAGACTCATGCCATCCTCTTCCTGTTTTCTTTTCTGGCCATGAGGTGAGTACTTCACTCTCACTTCCAGTCTGCCCCACAACCCCCAGGCCCAAAACAACGGAGCCTATGATTTGTGGACTAAAGCCTTCAAAACTGTGAGCCAGGATAAATCTTTTTTCTTTGTAAGTTAATTATCAGGTATTTCATTATAATAACATGAAACGGATTCATAATTTGCCAAAGAAAAATTGAAAAATTTTCTAATGTTTCTAATGATAACATTTGATTGAATATTTTTAGTGGTGTTATAATTTCTGCAGCAGTTAACGTAAATTCAGAAGTTTCCTTAATTTTTAATAGTTTGGTTTTGTAGTTTTGAAAATACTTATGAAAATATTTAAACATTGTTATGAAATAACTTGTTGACATTTGGGAATGAGAATCAAGTCAAAAAAGATTCTCAGGTGCACGTTTCAAATCACATACTCCTTCTTTTGCAGTGCTGGTTGTTGATCCCAGGGCCTCCTGCAGAAAGTTTGTATTCTTGACATTCTCAGGCTGTACAGACTTGATTTATACACAGAGAATTAGTTCATTACTAGGATTTTGTTGTTTTGTGGTACCAGGAGTTGAGCGCAGGGCTCATGCATGCTACACAGGTGCTCTACATTGAGCCATATCCTCGACCCTTTTTATTTTTTATTGTTTTTTTGAGATGGGGTAAGCTAAGCTTCCCAGACGGGCCTCAAACTTACAATCCTCCTGCTTTAGGCTCTCAAGTTGCTGGAATTACAGACGTGCACTACTGTGCCATCTTTGTTTTTGTATATCAATTAAGGTGCTGTGCTTATCAGGGGCCAACTTAGCCAACTTAGCAAGACCCTTTCATTAAAAAAAATAAAACGGCAACAACAACAAAATACGAGTATATTCTCTTTAAGAATATACATTATTATATAGTTTTGCAGTTTGGAGTGATATATGTTCAAAATAGTAAAATTAAATAACCTGGCATTTAAAATGATGAATTGTGGTATCTAGAAAACATGGGTGTCTAGTATATTAAAGTTTTTTGTAGCCAGTTTTGCTATTAAGAAATGTTTAAGGGGCTGGGGTTGTGGCTCATTGGCAGAGCGCTCGCTTAGCACATGCAAGGCGCTGGGTTCGATCCTCAGCACTACATAAAAATAAATAAATAAAATGAAGGTATTGTGTCCAACTACAACTAAAAAATGTATTTAAAAAAGAGAAATGTTTAATTTTCTAATCAAAAAGCAAACTAACAAAAATCTTCTGTTTTTCTCCCTTAAGTAGCTATTTCTCATTTGCTCTCAGAGGCAGTCTTTTTCTCTTCAATTTTAATTTTTAAAGATAATTTAATATGAATCCTTTTTAAAAGTTTAGGTATATATTATCTAGACAAAAGAACAGATTTAAAACCTGTTAAATTGGAAGAAAATGTTTAAGGGCTGCATGACGGGAAATATTGTTGTGGCTATATTAGGAAAATAAAATCTACATTATGATAGGTTATTGAAAAAGGAAAGGATTTGAATAAGCTATATTTAATTCACATCCTTGAGTTATGATGGTTTTTCCCTCTGTGGGTTTTTTTTGTTTTGGTTTGGGTACTGGGGATTGAACCCAGTGGTGCTTAACCACTGAGCTTCATCTCCAGCCCTTTTTTGTATTTTATTTATAAACAGGGTCTCTCTGGGTTGCTTAGGGCCTCTGTAAATTGCTGAGGCTGGCTTTGAACTTGCAATCCTCCTGAGCTTCAGCCTCAGAAGCTGCTGGGATCCCTCTGTTTTTAATTAAAAGCATTCAAGAAGTTCATTGGATTAAACAAAGAGGAATGAAGGGAAGGGACGGGGATTGAGAACAGGAAAGACAGTAGAATGAACTGGACATAATTTTCCTATGTTCGTATAGAAATATACAATCAGTATAACACGCCACATCACGTACAACCACAAGAATGGGAAGTTATACTCCATGTATGTACAATATGTCAAAATAACTGTGCTGTTATAACTGTACTGTCATGTATATCTAAAAAGAACAAATTAAAAATGTGAGAAAAAAAATAAAACCATTCATGGGATCTTGCAGAATTGATTTTCCTGATCTCAAAGTTTAGAAAATAGAAAATAAATAGAATTGTATATCATGCATGCTCTACTTTATGTTCTGCTTTTCTTTCTCATGATCTGTATTACAATTACAATTCAGTTCATAGATTTACCTTATGGTAAGTTTAGCATGCTTTTGGCTGCTATTGTCATGAAATCTAAAAATTGTCAGCATCAATACAAATCAGGTTTTATTCACATGCACTATTTTTTGTTGTTGTAAATTCCTGGAGTCCAGTTATGATAGATGTATAGTGAAGAAATAGATCCATTTTTTTCATAGACCATGAGGTAATAATCTGGATTGAAAATTTGGTAGGAAAGAAATGATAGATAAAAAATAAGATAAAAATGATAGATAAAATGCATATTATTGAAAGGCACAATAAAGGTAATGTCTGTTCTGATATAAACTACTCACATTAAGTTGAAGGTTAACAAGTTGTATGTGTATGTGTCATGCTGACTGAAAACATTATGATTTCAAATGTTAAGTTTCTTGATTTGTGGGAATTTTTCTGGGTAGGTTAACTGTAGTCATCCAGATGGGGCCTCAACTACCGGCATATATCATGGGGAATTCACTGAGGATGTTGTGCCCAGCTTTGCAGGTGTAGATACGTAATTTTTTTTTGCTATTGTTATATCTTTATGTCTATAATGCCATTCCTTTTGCTTTAAATAGTTACAATATCTTTTTTAATTTTTAGAGGGGTTGAACTCCAGAGCACTCAACCGCTGAGCCACATCCCCAGCCCTATTTTGTGTTTTATTTAGAGACAGGGTCTCACTGAGTTGCCTAGTGCCTCCTTAGTCTCCTTTCTCAGCCTACCAAGCCGTTGGGATTACAGGGGTGCGCCACCGTGCCCAGCTAACAACAAATTCTTACAGCTTTTGTTTACCTTAAAAGTTATTTCACTCTGTTTTGGAAAGATACTGAATTTTTGTTGTTTCCTTTTACCACTTTGTTTTAATTTTGGGGGGAACTGGGGATTAAACCCAGAGGGATCATCGAGCTACATTCCCAGCTCTTTTTATTTTTACTTTAAGATAAGGTCTTGCTAAATTACTTAGGGCCTCGCTCAGTTGCTCAGACTGGCCTTGAACTTGGGGATCCTCTGGCCTCAGCCTCCTGAGCTGTTGGGATTACAGACGTGTGCCACCACGCCAGGCTCTTTTCACCACTTTAGAGATGTCTTGTGTCTTGCATTCCTTCTGATGAGAAATAGCTGTTATTTGTAGAATGTTCTTGTTCTTTGCCTGTTTTTAAGATTTTATGGCCATTGATTTTTAGTAGTTTGATTTTTGTGATGTGACTAGGTAGTTTTGTTTGTATTATTTTGCTTGGGGTTTGATTTGAAATCAAGTCATTTTCCTCCTTCAAAATTATGAATTATTCTTTAATTCTCCAAGTGTTTTGTTTGTTGTTCAGTCTTCCATTTTTGCTTTCTAAATAATGCTTTATTTGTATGTAGATCTTTTGAGGTTTCTGGCTGGAGAGACTGGGTGCTCAGGCCATTAACTAAGATAGGAAATGCAGTGTATGCTCACTTGTAGTCTCAAAATAAGTTATTGAATTTCACAACTAAAAGAGGTCATTGGTCATCTTAGCCAAGAGTAAGAGTGAAAAGTTGGGATTCATAAAAGAAAGAAAGGATCAAGTAAGAATTTAAGAAATGAAGAGACTTAAAAGATTGTGCTTGTGTCTTTGTGTTTTATGCCCCATAATTGTGAGGTAGCCTAAAATTGTTTCATTTTTAGGCCTTCAACATAAATAGCATCCGTTTTTCCCCACTTTTTTTAAGAGTAATCTGAGAAAATACCAATCACTTTATGATGATATCTAGGGAGCATAATTGCTATAGCATATTGCTTATGCTTTGTCTCAGTTTATATTTTTCTTAGGTTAATATGACTTATAGTTAAGCCCTCTGACGTTGAATATTCAATTGGCATCTTACTTAGTCTCATGTTCTAGGAAAATTTTGGTCAGATATACACAAGGGGCTGTTTGCCCATTTTTAGGTTGTACTGTAATCAGTACTTGTTGGGAAGCAGAAGACTTAAAATTTCTGTAATAGCTTTTTAAATTTGTTTTGTTTTAACGGGTACTAGAATATCAATGGATAATTCATCACTATTTATCTGTTACACAAATATGTCATGAATCCAACTAGTATGTATAATTATAATGTACCAGTAAAACATTAAAAAAATCTGTTGCAGAACTTTGTGAAGTCATAAATACACTTCAGCTTTTCATATTAGAATTAAGAAGAATGAATTCAGTAGGTAATTTGTAAGCAAATAATTAATACATAATTATTACATAACTTTGAAGTTGTGAGATTTAAATTTTTCAGAGATACTAAATATAAAGCACTAAATACAAAGCACAACAAAGAAATACAAAATACACTTAGATAGAGTTCCCCCAGGGGACAGTTTACTTCCTGAGACTTTTATTAGATGGTACTATTGGAAGGATGAAATGCAATCTTAAAGGATTTTGTTATTTTTAATAGTATATTACAATTTGTGTTTTAGAATAAAGATTAAGTGCTTAAAATAATTAAAACCAAGTTGAAGTGACTTCACTCAAAATTCTAAGATCAGTACAGTTTAGTAATTTCTTGGTCACTAAATTCTTGATTACTTATAATTTTCATTTCAAAATTTTGCAGGTTATTACAGGTGCTGACATCCTTTGATTTGTTATTGAAATAGTCTTTCTTTTTCCCCAGTTCAAAGCAGTATTCAGCGATTTCAAGAGAAGTTTTTTATTTTTGCTCTGACACCTCAACAAGTTAGAGAGATATGCATATCAAGGTAAGAGGAATGCTTGAAGTATGTTTCTTCTTGAATGTTGTATATTGGTCTTTTAGGGCTGCCATAACAAAGGGCTGCACAGAGAGGTTGGCTTAAATAGCAGAAAATTGTTTCTCAAAATTCTGGAGGCTTCTGTTCAAGAGCAAGGTGTTGACAGGTTTGGTTTCTTCTAAGGCCTTTCATTTTAGCTTACCCATTTTGCTGTATCTCCTTACATGACCTTTTCTTTGTACCAGGTATATGCCTGGAGTCTTTTCCTTTTAACACAATCCCTGTTGGTTTAGGGACCCACCCTCAAGACTTCATTTAACCTTAATTGCCTCTTAAAAAAATCTTGTCTTCAAATGCTCACATTGGTAGGGCTTCAGCATGACAATTTTGTGGGTATACTGTCCAGTTCATAACTGTTGGACTATTTCTCTTTTAAGCAAGGGGAGTATACTTTGAAAATTAGTCAAATATTTAATAAATACTCTATATTAGAAACAATTTTAACTTTTGAATTGAAACCTCACTATCTTTTAAATTGTTTAAGTCACATTTGGCAACACATGTTTTTCCTGTTTTGTCAGTGCTGGGAATCAGACACAGTGCCTTTTACATATAGGCAAGCATCTCACCACTGAACTACACCCCTAACTGCGGAGCAGTTTTTTAAATGAAAAATATTTTCCAAATATTAAACATAAAAATTTGTGATAAAAGCCCAAAGGTAGGATGACAATCAACTTCATAATATCAAACTGAAGCATTTTTTAAAGTAAAGTGAGCATAATTAATATTTATTTTTCAATAAGAACAAAAACCTTAAAGTTTAGAGCAAAGTAAGCTAAAAAAATACTGACCAAAAAATTACTTGAAATCTAAAAGCAATTAGAAAAGTACTGTTAACCCTTGCCTATTTTGGAAAATAGAATCTTAAAAGTACACATTTGTAAAGAGTAAATGAACTAAGAGATGTAAAAGGAAAGAGAAGGTAATTTGTAGGGTAAACTTTTCAAATTAAACATAATCATCTTAAAAACTGGAAGCCATGTGTAGCCATTCTTATTTGTAGCCATTGCTGAAGCAGAAGCGGCCAAAATGAAGTTCAACCCTTTGTTCAAAGGTGTCTTAATGCCTCTTCCCATGTTCATCGGATGATTATGTTCTTCCCTCCTTCCTGAGAGCTGAGGCAGAAGCACAAGCACAACTTTTGATCTGTGTGCAATCAAAGGGATAATGAAGTTCAGGTTGTGTGAGGACACTGTAAAGGCTAGCAGATTGGCAAAGTAGTTAGGATTTATAGGAACAGACTTGTCATGTGCATTGAATGTGGCGATGGGAAAAGGCTAATGGCACAAGAGCTGTCCATGTGGGCCTTCACCCCAGCATGGTCATTATCACCAGACTAAAACTGGACAAAGACCGCAAAAAGATCCTGAAATGGAAGGTCAAATCTTGCTAAATAGGAAAGGAAAAGGGCAAATATAAGGAAAAAACAGTTGAGAAGATACAGGAGAGAAGTCTAAAGTTATCTTTTACAATTTTCAAGCTGCTAAAATGAAAAAAAATATATATAATTTTTTGGTGTTAATAATAACTTCTTTATATAAGGTGCTATAGTTTACTAACTTTGGGGGGAAAGTCTATATTTAACATAATTTTATAAGTTTTTTATAGCCGAATGTTGCCATCTTTAATCTGTAAGCTGCATATTAAGTCTCCCTAGGTGGTGGATTCAGATTTATGGACCTTAAACTCTTAAATATGGAGTATCTTGAAAATGGACTGTTGTTATGTAGAAGACTCTGGGACACAACTTTAGATTCTTTGACTAATTATATCATTTTTATTAAAATTATGTGTCTCAACAAAATTCTCAATGATTTTATAATCTGTCCCTGGAAAGTTTGAGGTCCCAAAGAGTAGTGCACACATAGAAAGGGTAACTTGTAGGGATCATAGGGGACATTTAATAAATCAACTAACAATAGACAAAAATCATATTTTATATTATTAGTTCTTAATTTTGTTTTCTTTTGATAAGCTCTTACTTAGGAGCAGTGTTTGTTAAGTGTTCATTAGGTATAAGATGTTTTATATGACATGATCCTTTTCTACCAAGTTTAGTGCAAATTGTAAGAGGAAATCAGCTCATTTTCATAAAGTGTTTGATGCAAGGTGTCATATGAAAAGAACCTGTTTAGTAATGACAGATGAGCTGATTTATAGGAGGGAGAAGATAACTGTTACCTGTGGTAACAGTCTGGGAAAACTTGACTGAGATGTTGGTTGGCTTTGAATAAAGGAGATTAGAGTAAGAGATTTAGAGGTTCATACTTCAAGGTAAATTTTTTAAGCAAATGAGGTGAGGAACACTTGCAAACTGTGCTATTCTAAACGTGTGGGAGAATTTGCTTTAAGTACATAAATATGTAAGTAAACATATCACTTAAAACTCTAGCTGCTTCTGGAGAAAGGAACTAGATAGCTGGGAGCCGAATTATGGGGACTCTTTATATCTTTCTTGTATACCTTTGGTGTTTGGATTATGTGAATATGTTAACTAATAAGAAATGAATGACTAATTTTGGTTTTTTTTTAATACTTATTTTTTAGTTGTAGTTGGACACAATACCTTTATTTTATTTATTTATTCTTATGTGGTGGCTGAGGATCGAACCCAGGGCCTTGCACATGCTAGGTGAGCGCCCTACTGCCGAGTCACAACCTCAACCCATGAATGACTAATTTTAAACTGAAAGTATTAATTGTGTTCTGTAGATAGATGGTGGTGATAGTTGCCCGATGTGAATGTACTTACTGCCACAGACCTGCACTTTTTTTTTTTTTTTTTAAATTTTTTAGTTGTAGTTGGACACAACACTTTTTATTTATTTATTTATATGTGATGCTGAGGTTTGAACCCAGGGCCTTGCTTGTGCTAGGCGAACACTCTGCAGCTGAGCCACAACCCCAGCCCACCAGACCTGCACTCTTAAGAATGATTATAATGGAAAAGTTATTTTTTTATTGTATATTTAACCCTAATATAAAATTTATTTTAAAAGTAGTGGCTGTTTACAATCCCCCCTCAAAAAATAAAGACCACATGCATCACATGTAAATTACAAAGCCTAACCTTTTCAGAGCTACATAGTAAATTGGTAAAAATCCCCTTAGTGCTGCCTGTAGTTTCAGGATTCTGAAGGCTGAGGCAGGAGGATTGCAAGTTCAAGGCCAGCCTCAGTAACTTAGTGAAACTGTCTCAAAATAGAAAAAATAAAGGCTTTGGGATGTAGCTCAGTGTTAAATTGCCCCCTGGGATAAATCTCCAGTTTCCAACCCCCACTGCAAAAAAAAATCCATATAATAAATGGAAGTGAAAGTTTGCTGCCTTTTACCAAGCTTTAATAATTATCAATGTTTTGGCTGTCTATACCTGACTCCCTCCTTCCTTTTTTTCCTGAAGCATTTAAAGCAGATCACAGGCATTATATAATTTAATCCAAAAATATTTCAAGATTCAGCTCTAATTTTGAACATAATCACTGAAATTAATAATTCCTTAATATGGATAATACCCAGTCCATATTCATATTTGCTCAATTGTTTTAGTTTTCAAACAAGGTTCATATATTACTTTTGACTTTAATGTTGATACAATAATATTAACTGTAGACTGCAGATTTTGCTAATTTTTCAACTAATGAACTCTGTTTCTAGATCTCATTTTAAATTACATTTAATTGTGATATCATCTTAATTTTTTTTTTTTTTTTTAGAGAGAGAGAGAATTTTTTTAATGTTTATTTTTTTTTAGTTTTCGGCGGACACAACATCTTTGTTTGTATGTGGTGCTGAGGATCGAACCCAGGCCGCACGCATGCCAGGCGAGCGCGCTACCGCTTGAGCCACATACCCAGCCCTTAATTTCTTTTTTTACTTAGTAAGTTTCTTAGTTTTTCCTTGTCTTTTTGACTTCTGATACTTTTGGAGAGTACTGGTCAGGCATTTTGTTGACTGCCCTCAGTTTCGGTATATGTCTTTTATTTTGTTACTGCTGAAATTTTTGCATTTTTGATATCTCAAGTTATATTCCCTTCTTGGTGTCTCATACCAGGGACTACATAATATTGATCTGTTTTATTTTTGGTGATACTAACTTTGGTTGTTTGGTTAAGGTACTGTGTTCCAGATTTTTGCACTGTAGTTATTGAGTTTCTTATTAATAACTACCTTGGGGGAGATACTTTGAGAGTAGGCATATACTGTTGCTCCTCAGACTTTTGCTCTAGTTCATTATTCATTTGTGAATCTTATCTTCAGCAAAATAGTCGTGTTTCAGTGATGATTTTCTATTGTCCTTATTCTTTTCTACATTGGAGCTTTTCTTTTGTAGGAAAGAACTGTCCCTTCTCCCTTGTTTATGTATGTAGGAATTCATATCAGTGTGGTTTCATAGGTGTTCCATGGATTTAACTCAGTGCCATAGGGATTTATATTGTGGTTCAGTTGTTCTACTTTTGGCTGTTGGTAATTCTTTCAAATTGGTTTTAATGCCCTTTTAATGTTTCTCTCCCTCCTAGATCCACTTTTAAGCACCTTTATACTTTCTGACATCCAAGATACTCCAGGCTTATCTTCTGGTTTTGTGTTCCCCCTGGAATTGGGAATTGATCACTTCTCCACAGCCATGGTTCCCCTCATAATTATAATTATAATTATCACAGTTTCTGCTTTTCAAACAACAACAACAAAAAAGTTTCATTTGCATGCTTGCTTCTTGTGGTAACATTTAACCATGCCTATCCCCATGGTTTTCAAACTTGCTGCATATTAGAGTCAACTGGGGAGCTTTAAGAAAATCCAATCCATGCCAGATACCCAGGATTCATCCCATATCAGTTAAATTAGAATCTCCTAGGATAGACAGTGGTTTTTGTGGTGCTGGAGATCAAACCCATACACATGCATACATACCGTATATGTGCTTTATTATTGAATTATACCTATATCCGCAAAACAGGGATCGTTAAAGCTCTCTAGGCGTTTCCTGTGAGCAAATTTGAAAACCACTGCTGTGTGTCTGACTCTTCCCGTTTGCCTGTAGAGATAATAAGGTCTAGTATAAAGATGTGAATATATTCAGGTTCAGCTAGCTTGCTTCCTTCCTTCCCTTCCTCCTCCTTGCCTGCCTCCTTCCTTGTCTCCCTCCCTTCTTGCCTCCCTCCCTTTTTTCCCTCTTCCCCTCCTCCCTTTGTATTATGTCATGTAAAGATCCATCAGTGAGTGGCCTCAGCTCTCTTCTTGACTTTAGGACTTCCATTTGGTACTACCACATTTCTAATCATTCTTCCTTAGGTCTTCCCATTGACTTTTCCTGCTCATTCTCAGAAATCAATTTGTGATTCTCTTCTTGATACTCTGTGTCAGTTTCTTTGTATGTGCTTTTCTTATTTTTATATTGGAAGTTGAAGATCACCGCTATCTTTCTCCAGTGTCCTTTCTCATTGAGCCTACTTTAATGACCCACAAGCACATCAAACACAGCACACCAGCACATCTAAAATTAAACTTGCCTACTTTTCAGACTTGCTTGTCTTTTGTTCCTTTATGCAGCACATATTTATTGACTTTCTGCTGTAGTCCAGATTGTACTCCATATATCAGTGACACAAACTTGAAAAATAAATTGGCTTCAAGGACATTTTTGTTTGATGTATTTCCTGCTGTAGTCCCCATTCATTGATAGCATTGGGATCTGTCAGGACACAAGGCCTCTTGGTATTATCCCACTGTTCATAGACCATCTCCCATTACTTTGATAACACTGTATTGATTCTTCTCCATCACTTTCCAGAGTTATAACTTAACCATGGAACTCTACTTTTGAAGAAGCTAGTAGAATTTTTAGAGTAATACCAACTAGAAAGTGAATCTTGGCCCAATGCACTGGTCCATGCCTTTAATCCCTGATTTGGGAGCCTTATTCAGGAGGATCACAAGTTCAAAGCCAGCCTCAGCAATTTAGCACGGCCCTAGTGAGAGTCAGTCTCTCTCTCTCTCTCTCTCTCTCTCTCTCTCTCTCTCACACACACACACACACACACACACACACACACGTCTGAGGGTAAAGCTCGGTGGTAAAGTATCATTGGGTTCAGTCTCCAGTAACAACAACAAAAAAGTGAATTTTGGCTTAACCACCTAGGTCTATATGCTGCTGGACTAGTGACTAAACCTCATTCATTCTTATGTATCCAATATGTAAAACTGGAGTAACCACCACCTCAATGGGTCTCTTGAAGAGGGGTGCTATAACTTGCTCTACTTCTCCTTATCCCAATGAGTAGCATCACCAACTATCCCACTGCACTATTCCAAAACCTGAGCACCCACCCAAAAATGCCTCTTCTCTCATTTACTTCCTGTGTTTAGTCAGGCTTTGAGGTCTACTGAATACTTTATGCTGAAGTATCTCTCAGCAGTATTTGTGTTTAAATAGCTTTCAAGTTCTCTTCTTTTGCCTATACAATTGAAATGGTCTCCTAACTTTGGTTCCTAGCTGATCATGTGATCTTTCTAAAGCCTGTTCTGTTTTTTTCTCTTTGGTACTCAAAAACCTGGTAGTGCTGCTTCATCAAGTCCACACTTCATTGCCTGGCAGCTCTTTACATTTTGCTCTGCCCAACTTTTTTTTTTTTTTTTAATCATCTTATCTCCCATTAGTTTTCTCTAGCAACTTATATTCTGAATAGGCTTTCTACTTTTCTAGGCTCATCTCCTGTCATTTCTCTTTTTTTCAGATTATGTTCCCCAACCTAACAAGATACTTAAGGCATTTCTAATTGATCCTCACTTTTCTATTGAGAATCACAACACAAGTGGGGTCACTAAATAGAAATAGGCAGAACCACTGTTGTACAAACCCTATTTGATTGGTCTTCTGATAACTGCCTTGAACTTTCAAGACAAAAATTAAGTTTCCACATTGCTATAGCACTTATCACACTTTTGTTTTGTTATGTGTGTGTATATATATATATATATATATATATATATATATATATATATATATTACCTACTGTCATGAGTCCTTTGAAGCAAATACTGTGTTTTATTTATCTCTGACGCCCCCAGTGCCCAGACGGAAATGTTTCTTGATTTGAATGAGTGGAATAATATGAGTTGCTCAGAAGAGGTCAGTATTGTCTAGGATATGGGAATGTTTTGAAGAGACACTTGAGAACAGTGGAGCCTTTTAGTGGCAAGGAAGACAGTGGGAGGAGAGGAAACACTGGTACTCAGCTGCTCACACTTATTGAGCACAGCTCTTGTGTTAACATGTTTAATCATCACAAGTAGTTTTCTGTCTTTAACAAATACAGAAACCAAAACACAGAAAGGTTAAGTAATTGCCCAAGGTCCTTTAGCTCAGGACCATAAAGCTCATGCTGGTCATTGCTGTGCTTTACTGCCTTCCATCAAGGTAGAGAGTTGGAAACACTGAACAGACTATCTCAGTTAGAATAAAGTGAGGGTAAAATGTACTACTTTAGGTACTACTGTTAATGATCTTTTCTCTGACAAAATGCAAGATTTAGGATAATGACTAAGGATACCTTGTTAACTACAAGGTGTATCCCCAGGTGATCTTGTTACAATGCAGATTCAAATTCCATACATCTGGGATGGGGACAGAGAGTCTGCATTTCTAACAAGCTCCTAAAGATACTAGTGCTACTTTGCTGTGGACTCCATTTTGAATGGCAAGGTTTAGAGAGTTCGGTGCCAGAGGTGTTTTATATAGAACTCTGTTTCTCATCTAGAAAGTGCAAGAGGTTATGTGTATTAATTTGAATACTAATTATGAAGTTGCTATTGTATAGAGAAGTTGATACTGCAAGCATTAGTTCTATATTAGAATAACTTGGGTAGCTGTAAAATGTAATGAGAGACAATACTCAAATCGTAAGAATATCTAGTGAATGGACTTTTATGTTAAACAAGCAAGATCTTCAAGTGATTAGAGTCTTAGAGTGGAGAACTGTTAAGTACAGATTAATTTGTTAATTTTTTTCAGAACCTAGCATATTTCTTTTCATGTTAACAAATGTGTTGTCTATTGAAGTAAATACTGTATTGTCAGAGTTCCTATGAATTGAAAATACCTTAAAATTGCTGAAAAGACATGACTAAAAGTCAATGAGCGTTATCATCAGAGTGTTTTAATTAAGGTTTATACGGTTGCCAGGCTAGATTTCATGTTTTAACAAGTAAGAATAAAAATGAATAATACTTTTTCCCCCCCGGTGATAGTGTTCCTGTGGAATCTTATTCTATATTCTTAACCTATTCTATTTCTCTTTCCAACAGGGATTTTTTGCCAGGTGGTAGGAGAGATTATACAGTCCAAGTTCAGCTGAGGTGAGTTTGAAATTTTCTAACTATAAGTTTACACTTGTTACCTTTGTGTATGTGACCCTGAATTTTAAAACATATAAACATGTTTGGATTCATTATTTAAGAGAGGTTTCTTCTTATTTTTTTTAAATGCAGACTTTGCCTGGCAGAGACAAGTTGTCCTCAAGAAGACAACTATCCCAATAGTCTATGTATAAAAGTAAATGGGAAGCTGTTTCCTTTGCCTGTAAGTTGCTTTTTATTCATAAGATTTTCATGTAAATTTAATGTAAACACTGACAAGGTCTAGAAACAGTGATAGCCACGTACCAATTAATAGTTAGTTCTAGCATCTAGATTAAATATTGCTTTGTCTTTGAGGGATCCATAGCTCCTTAGAGAAATAAATGACTCTTGGAGAGATGGAAAAAAAAAATGAGCCTGGAACTTGTTGTTTTAGAATTTTAGGAAGCTCTGAAAGACTCTTGGGATCATATTAAACAACAGGACTTGGGCACTTAAATATATAGGACAGCGTGTTACGGTGGCTATATGGATTAGCTGAGACTAGCCAGTGGACGTGTGGTGGGATGCAGGGTCTTTTTGAGAGCGGCTAGCCCAAGAGGTATAGAGTTCCAAGCCTGGAACTTGATGTACACACCAGAGGGTTAGGGGAATGCAATGATATTTGACAACCTGTTGTTTAACAGGGAAGCAGCATATGGACTTAGCTGGAATATATACATTGTAAATGTATGCATCCTATTCCTGACCTAATAGATAGTTTTGGAATCTTCAAATCCTTAATCAAGTCTTAAAAATAATATTTAAATTGGTGAACTGTTTTGTATTTTGCACTGAGGCCTGAAGTATATTATTAAATTTGTCAGTTGTACAGAAGGCCAACAAAAGCATTAAAAAAAAAAAAAAAGTATGATCTCTTTGTTAAGCCCTACCAAGTGTTTGCTCTAACTGAAGTATTCTGAGAACAGACCCCCTCCCCCGCCCCATTTTGCTGAGGTGCCATTTCAACAGATCAGACACCATTGCAGCTCTTGAGGAATGAATGGGAAGCTGTTTAGCATTCCTGCTGAGCATGAGACTTGGCTCTGGAGTAAGTATATGAATAATACCTATGAGCAGCTAAGCCCTTGAAATTGAGCTCCCAACTTAAGATAGTCCATGGCTCAGGTTGACGCCAGTAGCTAAAGGAATCTGACTTTTCTTGTTAGGAATGTGTCTCATTCATAGACAGTGGATTTAGAAAACTTGAGAAATACTTGTTCCAGGAGTTTTAAAGAGCTTGAAGACCACTGCATCACAAACTCTTTGTGAAGATGCCTGTGAGACTGAAATCAGTTGGGATAGTCCTATGGGGGTAAAAAAAGGGGGAAAGAGGATGAATAGATATGCTCAGGAACAATTGCTTACATGGTCTCGTATATGTTCAAAGCCAGGTTGGACGTGCCAGTGATGCTGTGTCTGAAATATGTGATGTTTTGTTTAAATTCTTTGGCATTGCTTTAGAAAATATGGAGGCTGCATATGTGTATACACACAAGCCCACAAAATTTTCAGATGGACTAGTCAGTAACATATATGAGGATGATAATCCTCATGGCTGAGATCTTCACCACTGTAGCTCTGAATTTGTCACTCTTGCAGTCCTTTTGAGAGAGAGAAAATTGGGCAGCTAATTATTTCCTCTTTACATTGTTAGTTATTGCTGACTTCTGCCCCAAAGCACCAATTAACCCTTGAGTGCTTATCCTAGGTTATTTGTGAATACATTGACTACTATTTAAAGCACCCTTTGTCTGATGAATTTGGTACTTATCCTGGGAGTTAGGGGTACTTGTGAAGAAGAAGAAATAGAGCAATGGGAGAAAGGCAGAGACATTTTTAAAATTTAAAGGGAGTGGGGAAGCCCTCCTTGACCCAGCTAGGGCCATGCCAAAGAAAATCCTGTTCCAGCCTTTTCCCTGAAAAGGCTTTTTGCCACAGACCCATGAACTCCCATGGAACAACTGACATAAATTCACATGCAATTGATGGAAAACGTCTTAAAATTACTTCTTAATCCACACATGCTATTCATTAAGGTAATGAAATTCATTAAGAACACGAAACAGGATTGTGAGGTTTATGAGAATTATGTGAATATGCTGCAGCCTCAAAAGAAGAAAGCTACAGGGAATGTATAGGAGTGACATTGAACATTGAGTCTCAGGGACCCTGTTCTAATTGTAAGAACCATGAGCAAGCCATAAAGAAGCTTAACATGTATGTAGTCCTTGCCCCTGACCCTGGTTTGTTAAATAACAGATCCCAGAGGGATAAGTTTGACATGGTCATGGAATTTCCCACAAGAGCGCCAAACATATTTGTCGTATGCTGAATCACCTTATTATAATGTCTAGTTATTATAAACCCATGGCATTTGGCCACTATATTGCATATACACAGTAAATGGAATGGGAAATGTAATTTGGATAATACGAAGGAGAAGATTCTCTTGAATCTTCAGGGAAGAAGTATGCAGCTCATAGTGAGGCTTGCATGGTAATGGCCTGCAGCTTGCAAAGATAAAAAGTTGCCTTAGACACTGCCCCCATCTTTGACTCCAAGGACTGCCGGTGTGCAGACTGAGAGCTAGATCAGAAGTCTATGTTTTTTGTTTTGTTTTGTTTTGTTGCAAGGTGGGGGCGGGCAGAAAAAGGCTTAGGGAGTTATTTTGAGTAGTTGACTTATTATTAGTTTTAAAGAGATTATAAGAAATTTCTATGAAACCTGTGGAACTGGAAGCTTGAATGGGGAAAGACTGACAGGGAGGAGTATTTCTTAGAGAGATTCCAAAGAATGGAGAAGATACGTGCTTTAACTCAGTTGGCAAAAATCTCCAGTTCCTCTTAGTGCAGTACTGACCTCCTTTTCCTAATAAATTCTGAGTTTATGGATTTCCCTCTTTCTGTTTTTTTTTTTTTGTTTGTTTGTTTGTTTGTTTTGTATCTGGGATTGAACCCAGGAACACTTAACTACTACTGAGTGACATCCCCAGCCCATTTTTATATTTTATTTAGAGACAGGGTCTCACTGAATTGCTTAGTGCTTTGCTAAGTTGCTGAGGCTGGCTTTGAATTCCCAATCCTCCTGCCTCAGCCTCCTGAGCTAGTGCGATTACAGGTGTGCACCACCATGCCCAGTTCTTTTCTTTGTTTTTGTGTATGAAATTTTCAGTAATAAAAAATGTCTTTGAGGGTCGTGGCTCAGTGGCAGAACGCTTGCCTAGCATGTGTGAGGCACTGGGTTCGATCCTTAGCACCACATACCAATAAAAAAATGAAAAAAAAATTTTAAATTAAAAAATGTCTTTGAGGCAGCTGGGAAACTGGAATAGAAACAAGATATTAGATGATTTTTTGGAAACTTGTGAATTTTGTAAGGTTGCAATACTGTGTTTTTTTAAAGGTCTTCTTAGACACACTGATTAATAATATGAAAATTAACTGGTATGTCTAGAATTTGTGTTTACTCAAGGACAAAAATTATTGTGCATGTACATGGTGGGTGTGTTTTGGGGCAAGCTGGAATGAGGCTGGAGACAAAAGTAACAAGATTGAAAAATGTTAGTAATTATTGGAGCTGATTAGTGGGGACCTATTGTTCTCTCTGCTTTTGTGTATGTTTGAAAATTTCCAAAATATAAACTAAATAGTGGTGATTAGAATTTAGGAGGTGTTGATAAAGGAACAGCATTGTGGAGTTTGTCACAATTGTATGTAGGGCAGGATGTTGTCACAGCATGTAACATGAAAAGTTCTTTTGAGTTTCTTTTCCTAAAGTGTGAGGCTGAGATCCACATAGTCTTCTACCAATGTTCTCTAACAGCCTTTATTGAGAAAACTTGTGGATTTGCTCTTCAGATCACCTGTGAAATGAACTTGATTTTATTTTTGCTTTAAACATGGAAAGTTGTTAAAAATTTGAGAAGGCTGAACATTAATATTTTACAAAGTTTCAACTATAATGGGGTCTTGGGTGCTTGGATAGGTAGGAGGTTGCTATGGGCTAGAAGGGGAATACAGATTGATGACCCATAATTACTATTGAAATCAAACTTCTCAAATAGGTAGAGAATAGACTGAATATACTTTAGGCAATTAAGACTAGTTCCATACATAATTTTGAATTTGCTTAGCACTCATTCTTAAATTCACTGTTGTTTGACCCACTGTTACTGTTCCATTCCATGCTGTCAAGATGTGTCTCAAAATTCCATTTTACAGACTTCACATATAGCTAGGTCATGAGTTATTCTTATCATTTTGGCAGACCCTATGCCATTGTTTTTATTTGGCTGAAATACCAGTAGACAGAATTATCTTCTAGGCCCAAAATAGGCAAGACAAAAGTTTGCATTTATAATTGCCTAAATACTGATATTGATATTCCTTGTGTTTGTCTATTCTTAGAATTTTTACAAGAGGACTTTTTAAAATTTATTTTTTACAATTCTGATTATTAGTTACACTTGACAGTAGATGTATTTTGACATATTGTAAGAGGACTTTTTTTTTTTTTTGGTACTGGGGATTGAACTCAGGGGCACTCAACCACTGAGCCACATCCCCAGCCCTATTTTGTATTATTTAGAGACAGGGTCTCACTGAGTTGCTTAGCGCCTCCCCAATGCTAAGACTGGCTTTAAACTCTCCATCCTCCTGTCTCAGTCTCCTGAGCCTCTGGGATTACAGGCATGCACCACTGTGCCTGGCTTGTAAGAGGACTTTTTAATAAGCTTTTTTCTGTTGTATTTCACATGAGCAAATTTAGATGTGTGCACCCCTCCTATACACGCACACTCACACTTAAGTTTTTTTCTTTGCCTTTTTACTCTGTTCCTCAGTTTTTGTTTTTGTTTAAGTACTGGGGATTGAACTTTGGGGCTCTTACCCACAGAGCAGCATCTCCAGCCCTTTTCATTGTTTAATTTTGAGGTAGGATCTTGGGAAGTTACTGAATCTGGCCCTGAACTTATAATCCTCCTACCTTAGCCTCTTGAGTCACTGTCATCACAGTTGTGAGCCACACTGTGCCCAACTACTCAGTTTTAATGATTTTCAGAATTTTGTTGCAAGTTGTAGAGTAAGACTTAGCATGTAGATTCCTTCCCACTTAATAATTACTATTCTTCCTCTTATGAGACAGTGAGGAAGGATGTTCCTAAGTTGTAGTAGACAACTTGGATGTGTTCCTTAGTTCTGCTCTATAATACCACCAGTATAGAATTCCTTGTAAGGTATTTAATTCAATGTTGCTGAAATAACAAATGTTTTGTGGTTGCTGATGTGGCAGCTGTGACGTTTTTGTCGCTGCCTTTACTTTTACAACTTTGATAGTATTTCTCTAGTATGATTGATTAGCTGCATGCCCTTAGCTTTTCAATCAACAGGTACTTTAAGGACATTTTATGAAGGAGAGTGAATTCTGGCTGTTGTCTGAAAACCTTTCATCACCATTCTGATAAGATTCATATTGTATTAGCATTGACTCATGTAGTTAATGATATGATTGACTTGCAAGGAAATCTGAGGTGTTAGCAACATGAAAAACAGTATTAAGAATATCATTTGGAAAAACATACATTGATGACTTTGAAAATTGAGCAGGGGGCTGGGCTTGTGGCTAAGTGGTAGAGCACTCGAGTAACATGGATGAGGCACTGGGTTCAATCCTCAGCATCACGTACAAAATAAATAGCCGGATGTAGTGGCGTATGCCTATAATCCCAGAGGCTCAAGAGGCTGAGGCAGGAGGCTCGCAAGTTCAAAGCCAGCCTCAGCAACGGGGAGGTGCTAAGCAACTCAGTGAGACCCTGTCTCTAAACAAATACAAATTAAAATCCCTGGGGATGTGGCTCAGTGGTTGAGTACCCCTGAGTTCAATCCCCAGTACCAAAAAAAGAAAGATATCATGTCCATCTGCAACTAAAAAATATTAAAAAGAAATATGAATCAGAAGATTCATCTGTATCCTAAAATAATATTAGTCAATTAATTTTGCTTATATTTTCTTCTATGTGTACAAAAATAAGTGATACACTTAGTGTTTTTCCCTTCTCAATAGTAGATAATTAAATTACATGAAAGATATCAGACCATTAGTGAAATATAATGCCTGCTTTTCAATACACAGATGTTACTGAAGCTAAGAAATTTTGATTTTCTTTAATATGTATTTGAAAGTATATAACCTGAAAATTATAACCTTTGAATTCTTTTGGTAATTAAAAATTGAGTATACTGTTAATCAAAAGTGATTATGTGGGGCTAGGGTTATGGATCAGTGGTAGAGCACTTCCCTAGCAAATGTGAGGCAGTGAGTTCGATCCTCAGCACCACATAGAAATAAATAAATAAACAAATAAAGGTTAAAAAAAGTGATTATGTTACCAGGCATGGTGGTGCATACCTGTATATCTAGCTACTCAGGAGGCCGAGGCAGGAGGATCACAAGTTTGAGGCCAGCCTCCAAAACTTAGACCCTATTTCAAAATTAAAAAGTTTTTTCCAAATGATATTCTTATATGTGAACTATAGCTATAGAGATAAAGCAATCTCTTAATACTGTTTTTCATGTTGCTAACACCTCAGGGGATATAACTTAGTGATAGAGCACCCCTAGGTTCAGCTTCTATTGCCATTAAAACACAACAAAAATGAGTATGTTTACTATTTAAAAGAAAATCTAATGCCAACTGAAATAGTGATGAATTTTTTTCATTGGCTTGATGTTTTGGTTTTTTTTCTTCTTCCTTATTTCTTCCGTTTTTGATTTTGTGGTGCTGGGGATTCAACCCAGGGCCTTATGTTTGCCATACTACTGATTTACATGTCCAGCCCTTTTTATTTTTGAGATGGGGTAAAGTCGCTCGCACAGGGCGACAACTTGATGATCTTCCTGCCTCAGCCTCTCAAGTAGCTGGGATCACAGGTGTGCACTTGACCTGATTTAAGTTTCCAAAGTTTGTTCTCCCTGTTTTCCACCCCAGTATGTTAAAATATTTTGAATGGGGTCTCCTAAGTGACTCATTTTGAAGAGATGGGATTTCATCTGTAAAATTTGGTTTCTTGTAAAGGGGAAGAAGATTCATAGCCAAAATGGCAAGATGTTAGCCTCTTTAATGTTAATGAGGAAACATTGATTTTTATTATTTCTTGTATTTTTCTGGATCATGTGATTGTAACTGAAATTAGACAGTATCCTGCATCTATTTTGGGTAAAATGTTTAATGTCTTACAGAGAATTTAAGATAAATTTCTTATGGTTACAGGGGTATGCACCACCACCGAAAAATGGGATTGAGCAGAAGCGCCCTGGGCGCCCCTTGAATATTACATCTTTAGTTAGGTTGTCTTCAGCTGTGCCAAACCAGATTTCTATTTCTTGGGCATCTGAAATTGGAAAGGTAAATATTCTCTTGTCCACTGGAAGTTGGTGTTTTTTGTTTTTTCTTAGGCTAAACTGGCTCCACCCCTTTTCAATTCAAGGGTTGTAAGTATAGATATTTTGAAGGTTAATACCTTTAACTCTGAGGTTTCTTAAGTATCATGTCTGTTTTCTGGGTAAGAAATGTATATGTTTATATTCCTTAAGGTAATGATTTAAACACTGTGTGTGAGAGTGTGTGTGGGTGTGTGTGTGTGTGTGTGTAGTGTATCTTAAAAACCTGGAAGTTTTGGATGATTAGTATCTATGAAGAGGAGCAAAGGACAGAATGTTATCAGTCTTTGGAGGAAACAGTTGAATGTACTCATGTGATCAGAAATAATCTGTTCCTGCCTTTACATAAACAGCTAATAGTTCAGATAACACAACCATCTCTTACAAAGATGTTCACTTAAAATTATTTTCTCTATACCTTCAGGTTCATGAACCTGGCTTTTTGCTGATTTTGTCTCAAAATGAATTATATCAATAAGATACTGACTAATACAACAGGGAATATACATTTTAGATGCACTTGTTAACAAATAATGGAAAAAGATTTAATATCTGAGTATCAACTTTAGTTCCTGTTTCATGGAAATAAAGTGTAATATTTTGTTGTGGATGAAAAAGTCGAGGCATATGTTTATAGCAGGAATTTTATTTCACCACTAGAGTAGTTGCAGAACTGGAAATAACTTTAGGATTTTTGAATAAATTATTATTGACATTGAAGACTATAGATTTGCCATATAATGGGATTGATATTCGTTCTTTGTAGTTAAAATGATACAAGGACCTAAAATTTGCATAGTTTATTGAGTATGAGATATTTAAAAGAACACTAAATGTATTTAAAATATTTGGTTTGGCAACTATCAAAAGTATTTTTTTTATTGTGGAATGAATGAATATATGTGTATGTGTTAAAATATTAAAGTAGAATTTTTTAATATTTGGTAAAATTATATGTCATCTTTCAAAGCTGTATAGATAATCGAGAAAGTTGCTTTGTGCCAGATTTATACTATTATTTTCTGGCCTCACCTTTTGAATTTCATTATTTTTTCATGTGTCTTTTGTAAATGACTGCTTTTCTCAGAAGAAAGCCAATACTAACTTTATCTGAAGGCTGTGCTCAAGGCCATTTGACCAGTGGTTTCTCTTGTTAGAAATAAAACTTTGGAACTCTGGGTGTAAAGTGTTAATTCATACCACTATTCGAACTTTGCTTCTGCATTTTTAAATGAAAATATGAGAGCCTCATTATATAAGTAGATGAAAACAAAAGGATTCTAATTGTAAGTAATTATGGGAAGGTACATTTGCATAGTGGTCTCTGTAAACAGTTTGTAACCACTAAATTGAAGCTATTTACCATACTATACCAACCCATGGGTATTATAAAATGATAAGAGAAATATATTTAGAATGAGTAAGCCATTATTTTCCCTCAAGTAGCCGTGTTGATTTTGCCCTCTTCCCAGTAACTGACTTTTTTTTAGAAGTTATTTTGAATGTTATTTTTAGAAACTAGAGTTTCTTAGATAAGCATTTTATGTAAATAAAGAGAATATCATCTCTAGTCCGTAATACAGATTATCTTTCTTTGTAGAATTACTCCATGTCTGTGTATCTTGTACGACAGCTTACATCAGCCATGTTACTACAGAGATTAAAAATGAAAGGTATTAGAAACCCTGATCATTCCAGAGCACTAAGTAAGTAATGCTTGTGAAAGACCAAGCATATGAGATACTGTAATGTGATTAAAAACAATAAACTCACATATGCATCTATATTTATAATATTTGTGTATTTATTAGCTTATATATGGTAAATTGTATATATTACCTCATGGAAGAAATCAAACATGTTACCTCAGATATAATAATTTTCAGTTGTCAGATGAGATAGTTTTTTCCATATTTATTATTGGAACATAATAGTTGTACATAATAATGGGATTTGTTGTTACATATTCATACATGCACACAATATAACAATTTGTCCAGTATCACTCCCTATCACTTCCCTCTTTCCACCTATTCTCCCACACCCTAGTCCTTTTCCTCTACTCATCTCCCTCAGATTTTTATGAGAATCCCTGCCACCTTTTCCTTTTTTCTCTAACTTCCACATAGGAGAAAACATAATGACCCTTGACCTTCTGATTTTGACTTGTTTTGCATAGTACAATGGTCTCAAGTTCTATCCTTTTTCCTGTAAATGACATATTTCATTTTTCTTTATGGCTGAATAAAACTTTGTTATGTGTATATACCACATTTTCTTTATGTGTCCATTCATAGATGGCCACCTAGGCTGGTTCCATAGTTTGACTGTTGTGACTTGTGCAGCTATAAACATGGGTAATCATGTATCACTATCGTGTGATGACTTTAATTCTTCAGGATAAACGCTGAGAAATGGTATAGCTGGGTCCTGTGGTGGTTCCATTCTTAGCCTTTTGAGGAACTGGTGCTTTATAGTGGTTGTACCAATTTACAGTCCCACCAACAGTGTAAAGTCTTTCTTTTTCTCCACATCTTCTCCAGCATTTATTATTATTTGTATTCTTGATGACTGCCATTCTGACTGGTGTGAGATTAAACCTCTGTAGTTTTTATTTGCATTTCCCTAATTACTAATGATGTTGAACATTTTTTCATACATTGTTGGCCATTTGTATTTCTTTTGAGAAGTATCTACTCATTAGCCCATTTATTAATTGGGTTATTTGATTTTGAGGTTATTCTTTATATTTTCTAGCTGTTAATGCTCTCTCAGAAGAGTGGCAAGATTTTCTCTCATTCTGTAGGTTCTCTCCTCCTAATTGTTTCCTTTGCTATGCAGAAGATTTTTCATTGGGGTGTTTTATGTGCTAGGGGTTATTGAACTCCGGGGCACTCAACCACTGAACCACATCCCCAGACCTACTTTGTATTTTATTTAGAGACAGGGTCTCTCTGAGTTGCTTAGCACCTCAGCTTTTGCTGAGGCTGGCTTTGAACTTAAAAATCCTCCTCCCTCAGCCTTCTAAGCTGCAGGGATTATAGGCATGCAGAAGTTTTTTTAATTTGATGCCATCCCGTTTGTTAACTCTTAGCATTATTTCCTGAGCTTTACAGATCCTGTTGAGAAAGTCATTGCTTATTCCTAAAAGCTGGCATGTTGACCCTACATTTTCTTCTAGAAGCTGCATAATTTCTGGTTTCTTAGGTCTTTGTTTCCTTTTGTGTAGGGTGAGAGATATAAGGGTCTGCATATGGATAACTAGTTTTCTGAGCATCATTTGTTTCTCCCAACCCCCACTGTATATTTTTGGCACTTTTGTCAAGGATCGGTTGACTGTAAATGGGTGTGTTTGTCTCTGTCTTTTATTCTGTACAATTGGGAGTCTGTGTCTGTTTTTATGCCAGTCCCATGCAGTTTTTGTTATTATAGCTCTGTAGAATAATTTGAAATAGGTATTGGGATGATTCCAGCATTGCTTTTTTGGCTTAGAGTTGCTTTGTTATTCTGGGTTTTATTCCAAATTTTAGAACTGTTTTTTCTAGTACTGTGAAGCATGTTATTGGTAGTTTGATGGGGATTGCATTGAATCTCTACACTGCTTTTGGTAGTAGGGCCAACTATTAACTCTGCCTATCAATGAACATGGGAGGTCTTTTCATCTTCTGAGGTCTATTTCAGTTTCTTTCTTCAGTGTTCTTTAGTTTTCATTGTAGAGGTTTTTCAACAAGAAGATATAAGACTGTTTATGTCTTTACAAATTTAGTAATTGTTAGAAATAATCAGCGTAGCTTAATACAAATTTGTTAGAAAGAAATTTTTAAAATTTGTTAGAAAAGCATTGACGCTCAGGGTACTGCTGCATTTGAAGTTCCTCTGCTAGTTGTTGTTTTGTTCTTAAGTCTTAAAAAACAACTTTCTATTTTGTAACTCTTCTTTACCATCAGTCTTAGTTTTAAAAAGAAATCTTAAAACCTCACTTAAACATTTGATCTAAAGTTTGCATGTTTGTAATTCTTTAACCTAATACCAGAAGTCTGGCTATATATTTAATACATTAATATTTAACATTTTGTGTTTCTTGACCTATTTGAAGTGTTTGGGAAATTATTAAAATAAAATATTTTTATATTTCAACTCATTTTCACTGTTATTTAGAAACTTTTCATTGTATTTCACTCTTCTTTTTCTTTTTTTTTTTAGTTAAAGAAAAACTTACTGCAGATCCAGATAGTGAAATTGCTACAACTAGTCTTCGGGTATCCTTAATGTGCCCTGTAAGTAAACTGGCAAAACATTCTAGGTAATTTTACTTTGTAGAAATGATTGATTTCCTTATAAAATAATTGTGGGAATGAATGATGTAATTTGACAGAAGTCTGAACTTCCGTTTTTTACCATTTGGAAATCTACATGATTAAGCATTATAATTCTTTGTAGTCTTCAGGTAGTGATAGAGGAAGAAATTTAAAGGCCATTGGATCAAAGAAGAAAGATAACATTAGACTCGGAATAATCTGTCATGGTTAATACTGTAGACAATCCATAGCTGCTAAAAAAACTTATAGTAGGGCTGGGACTCAGTGGCAGAGCATTTACATGTGAGGTATTACGCTTGATCCTTAGCACCACCTAACAAAATAAGCAAAATAAAATAAAGGGATGGTATCTATCTAAAACTACAACAAACAACAAAAAACCATGTCGTAAAAGGTGGCTCCTTTTGTGAGAATACACGTGGTATTGAAAAAATACTAATAAAATAACAAGGGCCTAATAAATGCTAATTGATGATCTTGGATTATTAAGTTAGGATATCTTTGTAAGGTACTTTGAATTACATAATTTTGTGTATCCTCATGTAGAAATTTAGGTGAGAAATCACTCAACGATCCCGAAATCCTCCCATGAGTTTCCAACTGAACTAATTCAGCATGAAAGTGCTGAGGACTTGCCATGAGTTGTTGGAAAGTTAATACTAGTTTGAGAGATAAAACCAACTCCCGTGATAAAACATCAGATTGTATTTATCAGATATGAGGAGATGGGAAAGGACAGGGATGGTGGATGAAGGTTTCTCTATAAAGTTAGTGGAAGAAAAACCTTTCAATAAGATTTTAGGATAAAATTTATAGAATAAGGAATCTATAATGTAGTTTTGGGGACATTTGATGACTCCCCGCCATTGTGAGAAAAGTGTTTTGTTTTTTTTAATGGACATTAAGTTGTGTCAGAAGTGAGATCCTACTTGGTGCTTCTTATTTAACTGTTTTAGCAAGCCTATATTGAATAGTTTTCCTGACTTTGTGTGTGTGTGTGGTGGTGGGGAAATTGAACCCAAGGCCTCACACATGCTAAGCAAGCACTCTGCCACTGAGCTACATCCCCAACTCAGTTTCAGTGATTTTGTAGATGAGAAAACCAAGACAGATACAGGCTGGTCAACCCAAATCACACATTTAGTAGTAGAACAAAAATAAAAATTTTGAATGTTATTCTAGTTTTTTTTCCAATAACTGCTGCCAAATTGGGCTAAAATATACATGTCCTAATTATAAATGTACCTTCTGTTAACCTGGAAAATGATATTTACAGTTATCTTCTTTCCTGAAATTTTATTATCATTAATTTAAAATAATTTCCTTTTACTGAAAAATGTAGAATTTAGTGAAATGGGGATTGATGAGAAATTGGTACCCTCTGTGGCTATGAAACTCAGAAGTTGTGTACTCCCAGCAAAGGAGGATGATACCTGAGGTAGTGGCAGAGGTTCTAGTGGACAGTGGCTTGGACCCTAACTTCCTCTTTTTATAAGCTTGACACAAGCTTCTGACATGGGTTTGAGAGTCTCCACATTACCTTTTTGTTCCTTCTAATATTAAAATTAAAATTGATACCAGATTAAAACAAATGAAATTACTGTTTTTTTGTTTAAAAATAGTTGCATTTTGACAGTTTTTTTAAATGGTTTTTAATGACCCCACTATATTTAGCAGGCATTAATTGCAGACTCTCTAGGAGTTCAGTCATGGTATGGAGAGGGAACTCATATATAACCTATATGTTTTAGTGTATCAAGCTATTTTACCAGAAAGTAAGTACTGCTATACAGTTTCCCTAAGGAGTTCTACAGTGTTACAATGCTGTTTTCTCTAATAAGTCTTATTTTCTTAGAACCTTAACCCTCCTTTAAACAGACTGCCCATTCTACATAAAAACAACCAAAACACAATGGCAAACATACTGAAGGATTCTCAGACTTTTATTAATAGCAGAAGTAGTATATAAGAGTTGTTAGTATTCTTTTTATATAAAAATAGGGAGCAGTTCATTTTAAATATGTCAACTTTAGTAAAGTTGACAATTTTAAGAAAATTAACTTTTCAATTATTTGAAGAAGTCAAATCATATAGCTGTTTATTTATTTTTGTGGTGCTGGAGATTGAACACAAGCCTTCACTCATGGTAAGCATGTACTCTGACCTACACCCATGGCCCCATCCTGTGTTCATTAAATGTTTCCTTTTGGGCTGGGGATGTGGCTCAAACGGTAGCGTGCTCACCTGGCATGCGTGCGGCCCGGGTTCGATCCTCAGCACCACATACAAACAAAGATGTTGTGCCCGCCAAAAACTAAAAAATAAATATTAAAAATTCTTTCTCTCTCTAAAAAAAAATAAAAAATAAAAAAAAATAAATGTTTCCTTTTCTCTGTTTGTAAGTGACAACAGGTCTATTTCTGAGCTACATTTCCTCAGAATTTATCTTTCTTGATGTTCTCAAGAGCTTTATAAGAGTAGATCGTACTCTTTAGACCATAGTGATATTAAAATAGATTGGGTAGTTAAACTGTAATATATGGTATAAATCAAAATCTAATGCAGATGTCTTGATAAGATTTAATGGGTAGTTAACTGACAGATGTTAGCAGATTAAAGTAGTTTTAGAAGAAGGAGCAGTTCTAGCATCAGTTAGAGAAAGCAGAATGGAGTCCCTGCCAGAATAGAGTCCCAGCCAGCAAACTATGGAAATAACATGGGATTTGGTACAGTAATGGGAAATAAAGAAGGAAAAAAAAGGTCTTAGTTACTCAGAAGGATAAAGAGTGAACCCTGGGTTTATTTGGGAAAACAGGAGAAAATGATAGCTCAGAGTGATGGAAGAAATGTTTGTTTTATTTCATAAGAAGCTTGTGAAATTATTTAGAGTAGATGTGAGTCTGGGAAATGGGAACAAGTCTCAAGACCTCTGTCCTAGGGACCTGCAGGAGGTAGTTTCACAGTATTATTGAAGAGGGATCTGATTGAGCATGTATAATTTTATTTGTGGAAATAATATGTGACGTTTATATGGGAGTTTTACCTTGTGATATCAGCTAGTGATTTTCAGTGTGTCCTGCAGAGTAGGTGTGTTGGGTCGCTGGGGGAAAAGAAAGATGGATTTGATTTTTTACCTCTTGAGATTTTTAAATTATAGAATTATTTAATTGGGACAGGAAGAGTAAAGAAATGAAAAAATTTAAATGGTCAAGGTCTACTATTTGAAGTAATATTACTGATGGAATGTGATTTTTTTTTCTAGATTTAGCTCTTGTGTTCATAATCATATGCATGTTAGAAAAAAAAATGTTTTATATATACTGTGCGGCTTGTCTTTTTTTTTTTTTGGTGGTGGTGTTACTGGGGATTGAACCCAGGGCCTTGTGCATGGAAGATAAGTACTCTACCGATTGAGCTATTTTAAAATTAATAGTATATCCTAAATACGTTAGTATGTATAGATCATTATAGGCATTTTGTTGAATGGTGTAGTGTAACTTATTCAACCTGTTCTAGTGACTATTTGCTTATATTGATTCCTAAATATTTTATTTAAGAATTGATTGAAAATTCCTAAATAAAATATTTATGCTAATACTATTTAAATAATAAGTGATAACAAAAGGATGTCTACTAGGAATGCAGATATAGTTTGGGTTTAGAAAAATCTGTTAAAACTATTCATCTTATAATTGAAAGGAATTTTTTTTATAAGCCCATGATCATCTCATAGAATGTCAGATAGTTAGTATCTATTCCTAATACATCAAAAGCTTAGCAAAATAGGAAAAATTGATGGTTAAACCCCCAAACATGTGTAATGTTATAAAGCTAGGGACATCTCAAGGCAGTGAGGAGCATTAGGATTTGTGTTGTAATATCAGCTGTGTCTCAGCGGGTAAGTTATTTTAGCTTTTTGAGCATCTGCATCTTCGACACAAATTAAAAATAGAGATGCCAACTTCTCTGGGTCATAGGATTATGAGGATTATAGGAGGTTTCTATAAAAACTCTTAGCATATTGTAAGATTCTAGGTAACTTAAGGAATAATCTGTTTTAAAAGAAGAAAAAATATGGAAGTATGTAGAGTAAGAGGAGAAGTTTCCTCAGGTTTTATTCTGTTTTCTTTTCTCAATGATGAGTTATAGTGTACTGCATGCTTGCTTAAACATTTAACTTCTAGGATTCCTTTTAGAATTCTAGTTAGATGAATAGCTAGAGGCAGTATAGCACAGTAACAAGGATGGCTTGTAATAAGCCCAGATCTTAGCTCTGCCTTATTTCTAACTTCATGTAATATTAAATTGATTCCTTGTGCCTTTGTTTTTTCTCATTATTAAAATGGGGAATGTTTTATATTTAAAGATGTAAAAGGTATGATTGTTTAAATGTAAAAGTGTGGCTGGATGCAGTGGCGCACACTTGTAAACAACTACACAGAAGCAGGAGAATTGCACGTTCAAGGCCAACCTAAGCAACTTAGATCCTCTCTCAAAATAAAACTGAAGGGAAGAAAGAAGCATTGGGGATGTAGCTCTGTGGTAGAGTTCCCTAGCATGTGTGAAGCCCTGGATTCAATCCCCAGTACATAAATAAATGATAGTAAACAAAAGTGTTATTGGAATTAGTGAAAAGTAACTTGCACATAGGCAAGTTCTGTAAGCATTAGTTATTGCCATGCTGATTTAGCTAATTGTTTCATTTTTAAATTACAAAATTTATGAACACTTAGACAATTATAGATGAAGTAGAAAGGAGGGAATATTCTAAAAATTCTACCACCCAAGCAGTATTAAGAATGTTCTGATTTTGTTTCTGAATTTTTTCAAACTTTGTAGTGCGTATAAAGAAGTTTTTTCTTTTTTTAATATCTCTTTGCCACTTTCCAATTATTCATTCTACTGCCTGATAAGCAAATACTGAGCACTTACTATGAGGTAGTATTGTGCTTGGACAGTGAAATTACAATGGACAACAGATGTAGGCCTTGGCCTTGTGGGAGCTCTATAGTGGGAGAAACACTTTGAACCAAATTACCAGAGCTGACTAAAAATGGAGATACTTTTGGTAAAGAAAATATATGGGGAGATTAAGAGTTACATAGAAAAATATAATCTGATCTCATCTGAGTATTATGTATATGTTGGTGCAGTAGAGCTAAACCAATTGCAATAGCAGTTGAACAAAATGTAATTATAGAAAAGTATATTGAAAATCGACGTGATTATATAATAGTTAAACTTTCATAAAAAGTATGTTTAGCTTATATCAAACATACAAGGCTGATCTGTCTCATGTAAATAAATCCTACAAATATATGATCAACATTAATGATCAAATGAAAAATGAGGAAAGGTTTTATATGAATAAATAGTTATTAGAAACACAGGTGACTCTTAGAAGTAGAAGAGGAGGCTCTACAACGTCTTATAATTAACAGAAATGCAGTTCACAACTGTTTTGGAATATTTCTTATTTCATAAAAATCAAAGAATTACAAAACACTGTATTGGCAAGGTTACGTGGAACCAACAACATTTATTGTGTGCATAAGAGAGTAGGTATCTCTGGAAGGTGGTTTGTCATTGGGACTGAGATCATACATGTTATCCCCCTCCCCCCCCCCCCTTTTTTTTTTTGGTTGTGCAGAGGATTGAACCCAGGGCCTTTGTGCATGTGAGGCAAGCACTCTATCAACTGAGCTATATCCCCAGTCCTTTCCTTTCCCTTTGACCTCAAAATTTAATTCCTAGGTACTTAGCTTTTCTCACTACAAAGATTGGAAACAATTTAAGTGTCCATCACTAGTGTACTTATTAAATAAATTATGCCTTTGTGTAATGGTAGTTTTATATATACTGACTTGTGTATAATAGTCACCAAATTATGTGACAGGGTAAGTTGCAGAAGTGGGTGTAAAATATGCCACCATTTGTGGAAAAATACTTTCCTTAAATATCCACTTATTTTATGCATAGGACATCTATGAAAAAACATGTAAGAAATGGATACAGTGGTTTCTTTAAATAGGAAAACTGAGAACCAGTTGAAGTATTTTTTTCATTGTATCTTTTTCTACCAGTGCATTTATACGTAGCTTATTTTGAAAAAGTGAAATGTTTTTTCAAAAACCACAAAGCAGTTTGTGAATTAAAAAAAAAAAATAGTGATTTAATAGTAATAAATTTAGGTTTGTATTTTATTTTCATTTTGATGCTTCTTGAGACTTTTTTCTCTGTTCCCTTTGAGGTTTTGTCCTCTTTCTTGAACTACTTTCCATGTTGTATCCCCTGTCCTATAGTTAGGAAAAATGAGGCTGACAATCCCATGCCGTGCAGTGACTTGTACACATCTACAGTGCTTTGATGCTGCCCTTTATCTACAAATGAATGAGAAGAAGCCCACCTGGATTTGTCCTGTGTGTGACAAAAAAGCTGCCTATGAAAGTCTAATACTAGATGGGTAAGTATATGCCCTCCCATTTTAGAGGGTACTGGCGATTGAATTCAGGGGCACTCAGCCACTGAGCCATATCTCCAGCCCTATTTTGTATTTTTATTTAGAGTCAGAGTCTCACCAAGTTGCTTAGGACCTCACAATCTTGCTTCAGCCTCCCAAGCTGCTGGGATTATAGGTGTAAGCCATTGTGGCCTGGCTGGTACTCCCTTTTTTGGTGCTTAGGGATCCAACCTATGGCCTCTTGAATGCTATGCACAAGCTCTACCACTGATCTATATCCCCCAGCTCTTTTAATAGCTATTGGCTTTGGCTTCCTTTAGTATGGCCTTATAAATTCTACTCTAGCATAAAATTCAGATGTTTGTGCATTTTCTATTTTACATTTAATTACACATAGCTTCTTTTTAAGCAGGTTATTGGTGCTTTATGTTTTTTTGATTAATTTATTTGTTCTAGTTTGTTATACATGGCAGCAAAATGCATTTCAATTCATAGTACATATATACAGCACAATTTTTCATGTCTCTGGTTGTACATAAAGTAGACTCACACCATTTGTGTCTTCATACATGTTCTTAGGGTAATGATGTCCCTCTCATTCCACCATCTTTCCTAACCCCTAAGCCCCCTCTTTATGTTTTCCTTTTACAGGTTGAGTATCCACTAACTGAAATGCTTGAGACCAAAGCGTTTTACAGTTTAGAGTATTTCAGACTTTGGAATACTTGGATAGATTTTTCCAGTTGAGCACTCCTAATCTGAATATCCCAAATCAAAAATGCTCCAAAAACTGAAAGTTTTTGATTGTCCTTTTAGTCCTCAGAATAGTTTCAGAGTTTTGATCAGGGATGCCAAACCTGTAATATAATTTGTATTGGGGAAAGTAGGTATACAGTTTCCTTTTGTCTTTGCCTCCCAAGATCTTTTTATAAAAGCCTGTAGGTAAGAGGGAAATCTGCTTAGTGAAATCATTTTGTTTACCTAAAATCTCTTATAATAGCAATTAGGGTCTTTGAAATAAACCATAGAGTGGCAGGATAGATAGTCACAGAGGTGGTAGATTCATATTGGAATTCACACTCAGGTTATTCTGATTCTGGAGCCCAAATTCTAAACATTATTTCTTATATTGCATGTCAGAATATGGAAAATTATAGGAAATAATTTGAATAAGTGAGGTATTCTTTTTTTTTTTTTTGAATGACCTTTAAAAAAATTAATACATCATCTATGTACCACTATAAGATTTAGAAATTACAATTAATGAAGTTATTAAAATAACCAGTAATCTCATCCTGTGGTGTTGACTTTGTAATTTACATTGAAATAGTTAAATCCTACTTTACTTACATGATTTTCACTCAGTATATAGTGAAAACTTTTCAGAATGTTTTACTTTGGAGAATAATGGGGCACTTGTGAGAGAAAGTGATTTTCACCCTTCCCTCTAAACTTCCTTTTTGCTGGATATTATTGTGGTAATTTCAGCTTATTTTGAAAGAATTTAAAATAATAGCAAAGAAGTGGAAACAGTAGTGCAACCTCCAGTATCAGATTTGACCCAGATGCATCAGTTGTTAACCTTCTGCCGCAATTGTTTCTTCACGTTCCGTTCATATATATGTATGTATATACATTTTTGGTGTGTTGAATGAATGGGTACACACAGAAAGAATTATTACTATTTGTAGACTTGTTTTGAACCATCTGAGAGTTTCATGTTCCTGTCTTTTTGCACTTTAATATTTTAGGATATTATTTGTTTCTACTTTTCTGTTTTAAATTGCCTTGTGATATAATCATTTTGGAAGGTGACATTTTGTGTATGTTTATGGAGTTCTTAAGATTTCCAAAACAGAAATCTTGATTCAAAAAGTGAATGGCTTTAAGACAGCATTATTATGATGCCTCTCATAGTAAGCTGTTTACACTAGTAGTAAAATCATTTTAGTCTCTTGCCAGCAGGTATATCACCTACTTCTTAGTCCCTCTTATCAGTCTTACATATTAAATCTTATTTTTAAAATGCCTACCAATTTCCTGATTGAAAATCATGTCTCATTGTTTTGATTTCTACATCTTATATTATTAGAATTATTAGATACCTATTTATTCCATATGTTGATCATTATAATATCTTTTGTGAATAACCTGCTAGGGTTTCCTTTCTTTTCTAGGACTGTTCATCTTTTTTTCTTACTGATTTGTAAGTGGTCATCATATAGTAAGAGTATTTCATTGTTTATATGTGCCAAATGTGTTTTCCTAGTCTGTTTACCTTTTAATTGTACTTATTATAATTATTTTTCATTTAGAAGTTTCACATTTTTGTTTCATCAAGGATGTTCCTTTTGAATTTCTGTCCTTAATGCATTTAAGAAGTCCTAGAGATTTTAAATAATCATTCACTTGTTTTTCAATCATTTTCTTTCTTTTTTTTTTTTTTTTTTTTAGAAAGAAGGGGGGGGGGGAGAGATAATTTTTTAATATTTATTTTTTAGTTCTCGGCTGATACAACATCTTTGTTTGTATGTGGTGCTGAGGATCGAACCCGGGCCGCACGCATGCCAGGCGAGCGCGCTACCGCTTGAGCCACATCCCCAGCCCCTTCAATCATTTTCAATCATGCAGTTCTTCATTTTGTTGTGTATTCCTTCAAGAATTTATTAAGCATATTTGCCAAATACCTATTATCTGTAGATGTTGCATATTAAATGCTATGGAGACAAAGAACTGTACTGCGTCAGGAATATTGGAATGGGGAAGATGATTTTTTTTTTTCTTTATTTAGGTACTAGGGATTGAACTCAGGGACACTCAACTAGTGAGTCACATCCCCGGTCCTATTATTGTATTTTTATTTAAAAACAGGGTCTCACTGAATTGCTTAGTGCCTTGCCATTGCTGAGGCTGGCTTTGAACTTGCAATACTCTTGCCTCAGCCTCCTGAGCCACTAGGATTACAGGCTTGTGCCACCGTGCCCAGCCGGGGAGAAACTTTTATGGTAGAGTGCAGTTTACGGTAGAGAGTAGGTGATGCTATTAGGGTTAAGTATCCTACCATCCTGCCACTCATTGTTAATAGTTTCGACATTTATTGAACAGCAGTTAGCTCTTCCTTGTACTTTTGTGGTAGTTACTACCAGCATCATCACTCCATTCTTATAGTTCAGTATGATTAAGGCAAATAAATGGCTCATGAAGGAGGCATTCTTTTCTCCCCCATTTATATCAGCTGTATTGAGGTATAAGAACTACATATATATAACATATACAGTTTGCTAAATTTTGACATATATGTATGTAAACTCTTCACTCCAATTAAGATAATGAATATATCCATCACATTATATATCTTTGTGATCTTTCCCTTTTATTCAGTCCTCAGGCAGACATGATATGCTTTCTGTTTCTGTACAGTAGTTTCCTTTGTTCAGCTTCTTTTACTCAGCATACTTATTTGAAATTCATCCACTTTTCTGTGTGTACCAACAGTTGATATTTGGGGAGGGTGGGTACCAGGAATTGAACCCAGAGGCACTTAACCACTGATCCACATCCCCAGTCCCTTTTTATATCTTATTTACAGGGAAGGTTTTGCTCTTTTGCTTAGGGCCTCACCAAGTTGATAAGACTGGCCTTGAACTCAATCCTCTTACCTCAGCCTTTGGGATTACAAGCATGCACTACCACGCCCGACAACAGTTCACCTTTAGTACATAGTTCACTGAATTGCATTTCATTTGTAGTATAGGGATATCATAGTTTAACTTTTCACATGTTTTGGAATTGTTTCTGGTTTTGAATTATGGCAAATACAGCATCTGTGGATATTCATTCATTGTGTAGATGAATATTTTCATTTATCTTGGATAAATGCTTAGGAATGAAATACCTGGTTGCATTCTAGGCATATGTCTAAGAAACCGCTGAACTGTTTTCTAAAATGGTTGTCATATTTTATATTCTGATTAGCAGTATGTGAGAATTGTAGTTGATTTCACATTCTCACCAACATTGGTATGACTAATCTTTGATTTTTGCTATAGCCTGTAGCCATATATAGTGGTATCCCATTGTGAATTTAATTTGCATTTTCTATTGCTAGTTGTGTTGATCTATTTGTGTATTAATTCTCCATCTGACACTTTCCTTGAAGTGACTGTTTTAATTTTGCCTATTTTTTGAATTGATTGTTTTCATATTACTAAGTTTTGATGATTCTTTATAAATTCTGGATGCAAATCTGTTCGCAACTATTTTCTACCATTTTTTTCATCTTTTTAACCTGTTTTTTCAGTATCTATCAAATAGCAGAAGTTCTTAACTTCTAGGAAGGCCAATTTAACAAGTTTTTCTTTTACGGATTGTACTTTTGATATCACATTTCCCTCTAACTGAAGGCCACAAAAATTTTGTCTAACGCTTTCTCAAGAATTTTTAAACTTACTTTTATATTTAGATCTATCTACATGAATTTAAGAAAAAGATCGAGATTTATTATTACTACTTTTTGGTATATAGCCATATGATTGTTCTCCCATCATAGGTTTTTTTTTTTTTTTTTTAATTTAATTGTCTTCCCCAAAAATCAGTTGATCATATGTGTGTGAATCTATCTTGGACTCTGTTCTGTTGATTTATTTTTCTATATTTGTATTAGTACTACACTCTCTGGAAATTAGGTAGTATGAATTTTCCAACTTTTTTTTTTTCCTGGAAAAAACCTGGGATTTTGATTTGTATTGTCCTGATCAACAATATTGAGGTTTCTGATACATGAACGTGATAGATCTATTTTTCAGTAATGTAGTTTTCAGTCTATCTTCTACATCTTTTATCAAATTTTTCCCTAAATATTTTATATTGTTAACACAGGCTTCTGATTTTTTTAATTCTATTTATTCCTAATATTAGAAACATAATTGATTTCTTTATATTGCTTTCATATCTTGAACTCAGTATTTCCAAGAACTTTATTGAAGTTTACATTGGATTTTCTTTCTTTCTTTATATTTATTCTTAAGTTTTAGGTGGATATACAATATCTTTATTTTGCATTTATGTGGTGCTGAGGATGGAACCCTGGGCCTCGTGCATGCTAGGCAAGCACTCTACCACTGAGCCACAAACCCAGCCCCTACATTGGATTTTCTACAAGACAGTTGTGCTTTTGTGTCTAGAATCTTCTTTGTGATAAGATTTTTAACTACAAATCTAAAATCTTTAATAGGCAGAGCTTCTGAGGTTACTATTTCTTGTTGAGTGAATTTAAATAAATCTGATAGAAGTTTGTGAGTTTTACTGATCTGTTCAGAAAATCAGCCTTTGGTTTCATTGATTGTTTTTTCTATTTTATTTATTTCACTCTCTGTTTTTTATTTCCCTTTTGAAATATTTATTTTTGCTTAACTATAATTTTCAGTTTATCAAATAAAGTTTTTGGACTGAAACCATTTCTAAAAAGGGGGGTATAAGTGCTATTTTCTGTTTATTACTACTGTAGCTATAATTCACAAATTTTATTGTATTTTCATTCTGTTCATAATACTTTACAATTTTTATTTTTATTTTTCATATCTTACAGAGCATTTAGTTTATAAATATTGAGAATTTTCCAGATATTTTTCTAATTCTGACTTCAATTTTATTTCCATTTTAGTCACAGAAAATAATGTATGCGTTGAATTATTTGAAATTTATTAAGACTTTATTGCCTTTCTTCCTCTTCTCACCTGTTTTCCTTTTTTCTTGATATTAAAGCTTATAAATTATTTTATTGTATAATAGCCTTTGTCTACTCATGTTTGTTTTATAAGCTGTATTTGAGGTTGTTCTTTAAGGCCACTTATAGCTAGGAGACTCTAGATGTCTATTTCTGTTTTAGTCACTGATATTTTAAATCATTGATATTTTAGATCATTAGGCAATACTCATTGCCTATTACACACCTAAAACTTGGCTCATGATTAGCTCAGTGGTAAAACACTTGCCTAGCAAGGATGAGGTTCTAGGTTGAATCCCCAGTAACATAAAAAAATAAATGAATTAATAAACAAATACTTAAAAAATAAGTAAATAATCAATCCTTGGAGGAAAAGGGCATAATAGTTGCTATGAAGTGTTAAGTATTGAAATATTAAAAAAAAAAAAAGTCAGAAAACATTACTTTTTCTTGTTGAGTGAATTTAAATAAATCTGATAGAAGTTTGTGAGTTTTACTGATAAGATTTTTAACTATAAATCCAAAATCTTTAATAGGCAGAGCTTCTATTGTACACTATATACTTAATATTTGAACAGAGCCATTGACATGTATGTACTTCTTAATTGGTTTTCAGGCTTTTTATGGAAATTCTCAATGACTGTTCTGATGTGGATGAAATAAAATTCCAAGAAGATGGTTCTTGGTGTCCAATGAGACCGAAGAAAGAAGCTATGAAAGTTTCCAGCCAGCCATGTACAAAAATAGAAAGTATGTGCACAATGCCATCAGAGAGCAAAGCCAGGAGATTTGTACAACATTATCTTTTTAATGAACCTTGACTGCTAGACCTAATTTTGGATTTCAGTTCACTAAGTTTTATCTTTTAATTTTTTTTAGTTGTACATGGACACAATACCTTTATTTTGTTAATTTATTTATATGCAGTGCTGAGGATCGAACCCAGTGCCTCATACATACCAGGCAAGCGTTCTACTACTGAGCTACAACCCAGCCCTAAGTTTTATCTTTTGATCATCTATCACATGTAATTTCTTATGAAATATGCAGAAGGTTTAATACCATCTTTTCATTGTGTAGTTTTCATATGCAAAATAAATAAGTCACTAATAATTTTAATAAATTATAAAATGTTACCTATAGAATGAAAAGTTAGAAAATGACATACAGTTTTTTAGAATTCTTTTGAGAGTTTCTGTAGGTAAAACCTCAGGTGGAATTCAGGGATTGCATCAGAGTACAAAGAGAAGAAAAACTAAAGGAGTTTTACTAATATTAGTTATTTCCCTGTAGTTGGAAGAGTGCAATGGCCAAGGTTTCCCTTATCTTTGAGAAGAATGGGAGTGATTTAATTGATAGTTACTGGTGCTTTTTCCTTTATAAACTAACATTCATTTTTTACTAAACAGAGTTTAAGAATAATACTTTTATATTAAAATATGAGTTGATATATAATGTATTAGACTATCCTAATGGGCCAAAAGAACCTTGATGATTAATAGAGGATTCATAAGAAAATTTTAAATGTCTAAATCACTCGGACAAGTTTGGGATTTTTTTCTGTTTATCAAGTTGACGATTTTTATCAAGTTTTTGGCTCATGATGAGTCTATAAATTGTTTAGTATGAACGTGATTGTTTGAATGGAAATACCCGATTCTGACTTAACTGGGCCACGAATCTGTGAATATGCAACTGGTGAAACATACTTTGAACAGTTTCCTAACCTCTGAGTCTCTCTGTACTATGACTGCTTACCTGGGAATACCACATGAGCAGCAGCAGGAGTCCAGTTACCTCTTTGACCTCTGTCAAAGAGTAATGCTCATGTTGCCTCTCCAGGTTAGCAGCTATTTCACGGATATCTGGAGTTAGGGAACTGAACTCCGTCAGTTGGATAGAGTATGTAGCTTCCCTGGCTGTGTGTTATCATCCTTTACTATATAGTTAAGACTGTCACGGATAGAGTTTGTGTTATACCATTGATGTTTTTATTTTCCTTCTCTTTTTCTGCATCCAGCTTCAAGTGTACTCAGTAAGCCTTGTTCAGTGACTGTAGCCAGTGAGGCAAGCAAGAAGAAAGTGGATGTTATTGACCTAACAATAGAAAGCTCTTCTGATGAAGATGAAGAACCTCCGGCCAAAAGGAAATGCATCTTTATGTCAGAAACACAAAGCAGCCCAACCAAAGGGTTTGTTAATTTATAGTTCACTATTGTTCATTACCCTTGCCACTAATTGTTCTTAGGATAGATTTGTAAATATCTCTTTGGGAAGTTGCATAACCGTAGAAGGCAATTTTAATTTGCTTTTGTTTAGTTGAATTATTTTCAAGAAAATATATTGTTTATAGGAAAGCAAATTTTGTTGAAGAAAATATTCACATATCTGAGAAGTGAGACTGAGGTATTTATTTCATATATGATACCCTTTGTTATTTTATTGAATTTTTTTACTACAAATTTTTTTCTCTAATTTTTTTTAATTGGTGCATTATAGTTATATGTAATGATGGCTTTTATTGTTACATATTCGTACATGCACACTTGGTATAACAATATAATTTATACAGTATCACTCCCCAGCACTTCCTCCTCCTTTCCCTCCCTCCTACCCAGTGGTCCCTTTTTTCCCCTTTCTTCTACTCATCTCTCTTTGATTTTCATAAGTTCACTGCTCCCCACCCCATGCTCATCTTTTTCTTTTTCCTCTTGACCTCCCACATATGATAAAATGTACAACCCATGACCTTCCCACTTTGGCTTTTTTCACTTAACATAATGGTTGTGAGTTCCATCCATTTTTCTGCAAATGACTTATTTCATTTTTCTTTATGAAATAAGAAATAAAACTCCATTATGTGTATATACCACATTTGGTTTTTTTTTGTTTTTTTTAATCTGGCCATTTGTTGATGGGCACCTAGACTGATACCATAGTTTGGCTGTTGTGACTTGTGCAGCTATAAACATGGGTAAGCATGTATTACCATAGTATGATGACTTTAATTCTCTAGGATAAGGGCTGAGGAGTGGTGTAGCTGGGTCCTGTGATGGTTCCATTTTTTGCCTTTTGAGGAACCTCCATATTGGTACTCCATAGCTATTGTACCAATATATAGCCCCAGCAACAGTTTAAGAGTGTTCCCTTTTGTCCATATCCTCTCCAGTATTCATTATTGTTTGTATTCTTGATGACCTGTCATTCTGACTGGTGTGAAATGAAGTCTCTACTGTAGTTTTGATTTGCATTTTCCTAATTGCTAATGATATTGAACATTTCCTCCTATATTTGTTTCTTTTTTTTTTTTTTTTTTTTGAGAAGTGTCTGTTTAGTTCATTTGCCTATTTATTAATTGGGTTATTTGATTTTTTTGTGTGTATAAATTTTTTTGAGTTTTTATATATTCTAGATAATAATGCTCTGTCAGAAGAATAGCAAGATTGTCTGCCTTTCTGTTGGTTCTGTCTTCACATTCCTAATTATTTCTTTAACTGTGCATAAGTTTTTTAACTTGATGCCATTCCACTTGTTAACTTATGACATTACTTCCTGAGCTTTAGGGGTTCTATTGAGAAAGTCATTTCTTAAATCTTTTTTGTGAGGAACCTTTTTTTCATGTCTCAGGCCATTGTGAGGAAGCCTGGTGTAATAGAGTGTGGAATTGGAAATCTTCTAAGAGAACAAATATCAATTCTGGCACTTGCTTCTTTGCTCTGTGGTTTTGGTTGAAATCCTTAAGTTGAGCCACCTTTTTCTGTTCTGTAAAATGGGATGAAATAATGCCTACTTTATGGGATTGATATCAGGTTACAATGAGATAATGAAAGAACTTAACTTTTGTTGTCAGGCACATAATAGTTACTCAATGAGAATTGATTCCCTTACCTTTTCTCCCACTCCAGGGTAAAATGAGAGCAAATAGTGCATTTTTTATGCACTTTCTGTGACTCATCTGGCAGAAACCATTCCAATTTGAAGGAAAAATGGGTCTGAGTGTTTAATGATAGATGCTTCTCAGAGATTTTGGAAGGTGTAATGGATTCTCTTCACCATTCCATCACACATTTTTTTCAAACTTGGAAGTGCTGGCTTCTCAGTCTGTTTATTTTTTTCTGATGGTTTTTTTACATGCCATAAAGTCCACTCATCCTAAGTATAGAATAGCACAATTAATTCCTTTTTATTAAATTCATACAGTTCTATAACCATCATCACAAGTCAGTTGCAGAATATTTCCAACACCCAAAAAACATCATATTCCTTTGCAGGTGTATTCCTATACACACTCCAGAATTAGGTAACCATTTTTATCTCCTAATTTACCTGTTTTAGACTTTTTTTTATAAATGGAATTACACTCAGTACACTTTAACAGCATTCTTTTTTGTAACTTTTTAAAAACTTACATTCGGAATACTTTTTAAAGTTACTTTTAAGAACTAAACTTTTGTTCTTCCTTATAAAATACTTATATTTTCAGATATGATTTATATATCTAAGGGCTTGTATTTTTAGAATGCTTTTTTTTAGTGGAATAGAAAAAGATGAAAGTAATTGATCTGGATTTCTTCTGCCATGCTGATCACTTATTGCTCCTTTGAGGGATTTTGTTTGGCATTTCTATAATTTGAATGACAAAAAGTGAAAATATACTTTTGAAGTGTTTACTGAGGTGTAGAATCAGAAAAATGAATGCTTAGGTATGGTATTTCTACATATTACTTTCTCATATCATTTAGAATATGCTGGAAAGATGAGTTGCAGAAGCTGTTTAAGTTGGAGTTATTCCTTGAATGAATTCATAAATGCATATTTTTAAAGATATGCATTGATGCTGGCTCATGAGTTAATGTGGTTGTAGAGAGTTGCTGGTGGCATGCCACAAGGGTCTAATCCTTTGAGTATTCTGTACCACATTTTATCAGTACTTGATAGGGACATGACACTGGAGGAATGACATATACATTGGGTAACAAAATCTGAAGTGACCACAAAATGCAAAGGAATAAAGGTAGTTTATACCTGTGGTCAGCTACTATAGAGATAAATATTAAGACCCCTCATCTAAGTTGAAAAGAAGGTCATAACTAACTCTGGTTAGTGTAAGGTGAAAGTATATGATTAAATCAACATATGGCAGTTTAGAATTTTGTATGAATTTCAGCTACCCAGCTCCTTCCATGAAATCAGCATAACCCTCAATACCCAAATTAGGTTATCACCATATAGAAGAATAGGTTCACATGGAAAGATAAGTGAAAATTCTGAACTTAATTTTAGGAAGTCTTATAATTATGCATTAAAATGACATCCATTATGACCAAGTAGAGCTTATTCTAGGAGTGCTTTAATATTAGGAAATAATAAAGTGAATTTTGTCATTAGGACAGCTATATAGTCTTAAGATGTCTGAAAGGCATTTAGTAAATGCTATTTTTTTTTTTTTATGTCAGAATTCACTTAATGGTTTAAAGAACTTACTGCTTAAGCTGATTTGTTCTTTGTTCTTAGATAGCACTAATAAAAATAGTGTCCAGAATATGTACGATAGCAGTTTTGTTCCATTTTAGGTTATGCAGCTCTATTTAAGACAATTTTAGAGATGATCATCAAGAAGTGTATTAAGAAATGAAGGCAGCCAGGCAGGATGAATAGGAAGGTGTGGGTGATGGAACCTGGAACACAATAGATGAAGGTATTAAGCCAGGAGAAGAGTCTATGTTACAGCCACCTCCTAGTTCTTAAAAGGGAACTATTCACTAACTTCATTTTTACTCTTTGTTATAACATTCAGTGGATTTAGGTCAAATGAGAGATGCATGGAAAAACTTTGTATTGGAACTTTCTGAACACAAATAGTTGATGTTTTGTGCTATCACATTTTTCTTTGTTAAGACAGAGTGCACACCATCTATCAAAATATCCGAGTGTAGGCTTAATACTATGGTTATATCCTCTCTGTAATCCTTTCCTACTCTTGGGCTTTGGGGGTTTTGTTTCTCATCATTCTTTTCATATCTTTCCTTATGTCTCAATTGAGAATTTCGGTGGTTTTCCTCAGCTGTGAAAGTTTATCCTTGAATGAATGAACCTCATAACCAATGACAGTAAGCAAATGAAAGAATAGATGAGAGATGCAGAAAACTTAATTTTGACTTATAATCCAGAAATTATATGAACTGTTTTTTAAAAAGCATATTGTTTTAGTAAAATTAATTCTTATAAACAATTTTATAGAGCACTGAGAAGAAAGTAAAAGGTCTGTCATGTAGAAAGAACTTCTGTTATCATTTTGTTGACATCCTAGCCCTTTTCTTTGCTTACCTCATGGAGATTGATTGATTGATTTTTATCAGGGATTGAACCCAGGGACATTTAGTCACCAAGCTCATCCACAGGCTGTTTTGTTTTGTTTTTGAGACAGGACCTTATTGCTTAGGGCCTTGCTAAGTTGCTGAGGCTGGCTTTGAACTTGCAATCCTCCTGCTTCAGCCTCCCGAGCTGCTGGGATTACAGGCATGCTCCAACACAGGGTTTTAAATGTAGTTTTATAATTCTTGTTGGAAGAAACTGGTACCATATAAAACATTTAGAAAACTTAAGTTCTTCTATATTGAGATATTTTGCATTTGATGCTTCTGTCCCTCCAAAATTGAATAGTTGGCTTGGTTTTAATAAGGAGACAGGAAATAATAGGAATAAAATGTGTATGTAAAAATAGGAATAAAATGTGTATTAAGAAGTATTAAGAATTGGTAGCAGGTTGGGGATGTGGCTCAAGTGGTAGCGCGCTGGTCTGGCATGCGTGCGGCCCGGGTTCGATCCTCCTCCATACCACATACAAACAAAGATGTTGTGTCCGCCGAGAACTAAAAAATAAAAATATTTAAAAAAAAAAAAAAAAGAATTGGTAGCAAATTTAAATCTTTATTCCTTTATGATCATAAAGTGGGAGTGCATGGTGAGCTTCAGGTATATGAATAAAAATCAACTCAGCCAGGCATGGTGGTGCATATCTGTAATTCCAGCCCTTGGGAGGATAGGCAGGAGTATCCCAAGTTTGATGCCAAGCCTTGCAACTTAGTGAGACCCTGTCTGAAAATAAGTAAAAAGGGCTGGGATGTTGCTCAGAGGTAAGCACCCCTGGGTTCAACCCTGTACCACCACCACCCCCCCACAAAAAAAAGGAAAAAAAAAATACCCAGAAAATTCATTTTCAGATATCTGTGTCTGAGACAGGTATGAATTCCATGTATGTAATACATGATCCGGAATGCTAGGATTTACTATCTAACAGCAGCCTAGCAGTTTACTTTTGTGTTGTGGTATAGTGGATAAAGTTTAAAAAATTTAAAATGAATATGTACACTTGCATAATACATACTGTGCCTAATGTGTCATTGCCTACCCAAGAAGTGTCCATAGCAAATTTTTTTAAAACTTATTTATTCTAATTTGTTACACACAATGGCAGAATGCAATTCATTTCATTTTACATATATAGAGCACAATTACTTAGGGTAATGATGTCTAACTCAAAATTCACCATCATTCCTACCCCCTTGTTCCCTCCCTTCCCCTCCCTACCCTTTGCCCTATTCTGAGTTCCTCCATTCTTCCCATGCCCCCCCCCCCCCCCCCCCCCCCCCCGGCCCATTGCCATTATAAGTCAGCATCCTCATATCAAAGAAATCATTCTGCCTTTGGTTTTGGGTATTGGCTTACTTTACTTGGCATTATATTCTCCAGTTCCATCCATTTACCTGCAAATGCCATGTTTTATTCTCTCTTAATGCTGAGTAATGTTCCATTGTGTATATATTCTAAAGTTTCCCTCTTCATTCATCTACTGAAGGGCATCTGGGTTGGTTCCACAATTTAGCTATTATGAATTGTGCTTTAAAAACATTGATATGGCTGTGTCCCTGTAGTATGCTGTTTTAAGTCCTTTGGGTATAAACTGAGGAGTAGGATAGCTGGGTCAATTGGTGATTCCATTCCAAGTTTTCCAAAGAATCCCCATACTGGACCATAGCAAATTTTAAAGACTATTTAAAAATCTGTTACTTCATGGTGTCACATTTGTATACCCATAATTTCATAAAAACAGTCATTTACATATCTATGGAACCTGTTATTTATATCTATAAATACATGTATTTTTCACATAGGTTTTAGAATCATTTTATGTTTCTGATTATAGTCATGGTGAAGATTTGATGAAAGCAAGATGTACTACCAGTCTCTAATTTGATACCCTAATGTCTATTTACACCCATTTTATATAAAGTTGAATTTGTGTTAATGCTTACAAAGTTCAGGTAATAGGAATTAGTCAACACTAAAATGTTTTAACTTTTCATATGGTTTTAGAAGTTGATTTAATAGTTTTTACTTTCATTAGATTTTGCATTTTCATGTTTGACAAGTCAATATTTTGTTATGGCAGAAGCATGAATAGTTATTTAATTATTTAAGGTTTCTTGTTATGTAAATGGGATATGTGCAATAATTAGTGTTCCTGTGATGATAGAGCACAGGGATGCTTACTTGTCTGCTCTTTAGATATAAAATCAGTGGTTGGGGAAGGAAAGAGTTGAGTTGCTGATTTCTGTAATATAGGATCAAGACAAAAGAAAATCTCCAGTGACATCTCAAAGGAAGAAAAGGGTAAGTGGTAGAAAGAAAGGCATTATCTTTTTCTTATCAACCTAAAATTCTTTTTTTTTTTTTTTGTGCTACTGGGGATTTAACCCGGAACCTTGCATATTATAAGCTGGAGCTTTACCATAGAACTGTAGTAGCCCTTGAAATTCTCCTTTTAGTTTCCTTCAGGGGCAGAGAAAAGATAATAGGTTCAATGTTCCTTTAAGTAGGAATTTTTAAACTAAATGAAACGTTTTTATATTTGTGGGAAGTATTTTGGGGTTTTTCTTTTGTTTTTGTCTTTGAAAGTTTTCCCTCTTATATTTTGAGAAAAAGTAGGATCGAGATATTAATACTGAGAGGCAACCATAATAATCAGAACTTTTTTTTTTTTTTATAGATTCCTCCCCAGCACTAAGGCATATCTGGTCTCTTCCTCTTTCTTAACCTTCTCTGTTCTTCCTTCTGATTTGCACTCCTGGTGGTGGAGTGGGTAGGCTCATGTATGAAAACACTTTTGGTTATTTTCTCTTCTCGTATTTATTACCAAGTTTTTCATTGATTCCTCTAGATTCTTTTATAATATCATTCATATCCTGTTTGTGGCTCTAGTTCTTCAGGTTCTGTTGGAGACTAAGGAACTTCTTGATTCTTTCCTAAGGCAGATTATCTTTGGAATGACTTCCCTCTAACTCTGGAAAATGTGTTTTGAAGTTCCAGGCTTATGTTTTCATGTCAAGCATATTATATTCCATATGCCCCTTGAATCGATCAATTTATAATCTAAAGTTTCTGAACTACGACTTTTGTTGATTTTTCTGAGAATAATGTAGTTGCCAACACAACTATATATATGTACTCTGAAAATGACTTTGTTTTCCACATTTTCAGTTTGTGTTTTCAACGAGTAATATGGAATAACAGCTAGACAAGGTCCTTATGGTATAACACAAACCAGTCTTAGAAGGACTCTAAGTAGCTTCTGATTATTTAAGTGGGTAAACTATTTCCTAACATGATTTATTTACCAGAGTATGAAGAATATCATGCAAATAGGTGGTTCTCATTACCAGCACTTAATAATCTTAATAATCTGAATGATAACAGAAAATATTTTAATCTAGAGAATGGACATCTAGAGGTCCCAAGTTTTCATCCCTGCCAGCTTTGTCACCATGGTCCTACTTTTAGTTTCTAAGAAGATTGCGCTTTATTCATCTTTATAATGGTTTCTTTCAGCCTCACTCATGAAGTTAACCAGCAATGCTTTGGGATGCTCACCTTAAATGTTTTGCACTGTTCTTGTATCTCATTATTTGTTGGCGAGATGGCCAACAGGGTCAGTAATGTTGCTTAGCTTCTCATAAACATTCAAAATGTTTTTCTTAGGCAGTTCTAGTTGTTTACCCTGGGTTAAGAGAAAGAGAAAATGCAGGTTAAATAGAAAAGTACAATCATCTTTCTTCAAGTTTGAACTTTTTCAAAAATATGTTTAATTTTTAATTATATTGTTTCTTGAAATTACAAAGCTTTAGTTATATAGTGTATATTTATAATACTAAATTATAAAATATTTTTATGTGTTTTAGTTGTATTTTTAGTAGCATGAACAGCTACTTTAAAAGTCAAAAATTCTTATAGAAAAATAGGTAACATCATGATAGTCGGCTTTTTTATTTCTGAATATCGTATCCTGAATTCTGAATACTGCTCCTCTTATCCTGATACTGGATTTTGCCCTACTGCTATCTTGTTGATCAGCTTTGCTCGGAGCATTCCCAGATAATATTTGAATAAATTAATACAAGTTAGAATTGAAGAAATTCTGGTTGAGCTACTGTGAGTTGCTTTGCTCATAAAAGTGTCCTGATTAAAGTCAAATCTTATGAGTTCTCTGTTTTATTTTTAAATTTTTTTAGAGATGAATTACTAATAGCCACATGCATGTTACATTTACATTAATAAAAGCATATGTCAAACACATTTCTTTTTGTGGAATGAAAGTGTTATATATCTTACCCCAGCAGTGCATCATGTTTTTAATGCCAGCTTGCTCTTACATCATAGCTGCTGTTAAGAGCCAGGATACATTCATGCTAAAATGAAGACTGTTATGAAAGAGGAGAGTAAGAGTGTGGAGTACTGTGTAGTGAGTAGTTGCCATATAATTGTGCTAAGACTTAGTGAACGTACATCTGAGAATGCCCAGTGGTTCAGCTCTTCTCTCCTGTGAACTAACAGCCAGATTGTTTGTAATTTCCCATGCTATTTAAAACAGGGTTCTCATGTATCAGCCATCTTCTGTAAGGGTGCCCAGTGTGACTTCGGTTGATCCTGCTGCTATTCCGCCTTCATTAACAGACTACTCAGTACCATTCCACCACACGCCAATATCAAGCATGTCATCAGACTTGCCAGGTATGTGGAGAGTTTTTGTTGTTTTTATTTTTTTAATCAAATTTTATCATTTTTTAAAAATCTTAATCAGTGGAGCAAATAAATTTCAAAATTTTAAATAAAAGTGGTAAAGAAATTTGAAGTCCTCATGTAAAAGTAATATCTATTTTGCATCATATTCAGTTGTTGTCATTGTAACTACTAAGAAATCTATAGATTTCTGATGGTAGGGAATATAAGATAATAGAAGGAAAATTTTATAGACTGTATTCTCCCTTATAGAGAATTTGTGCTTAGACTTCTTGGTTTATTTATCATAGAAGCTTCACAGTTTAGGGAGAGTATTTTCTCATACTCTTCTTGGTAGTCTGTTCTTTCTCAGTAGCCTATCAGAACTCCCCAATATACTGATGTTTTGAGGGGCCAGTTTTGCCTGCTAGCTGTACCCGGTGGATTTCCTCCCAAAAGAATAGAATCTATCATGTGTTTCTCTAGATCTTAATATTTGGAGATTACTATAGTATTAGAATATGCAATCAAGGGCATATTATAAAATTTAAAGGCTTCTCCCTTTACTCTTCTTCCTTCTCTCCATAGCCATTGTTTTTGCTTAAATTTTTGTCAGTTAAAAGCAAGATAGAATCAGTGCCTCTTCCATTCATGGCTTCACTTTTCTCTGAAGGCCCTATATACTTCCTTCTTCTGTTATCAATTTTCTTTTATGGAATTGTAAAATTGATTTTGATGTGGTTTATTTTTCTTTTTGCCCTTTGTTTTAGGCACAATGCTTATTTTGTTGGGCAAAATTTGTGCTATTGAAACAGTTAACCCTAACCCTAGCCCAATATAATTTTGCCACTTGAAATTAGATTATTTGAATAAAATTTAGTGGTAACGAATAAATTAAAATAGTACCCATCAAAAGGAGCTTTAAAGAAAAAAACTACTTTTTGCTTCTAAAATATGTTTACTGGATATTTAATTTGTACCAGGTATATATTTGTACCAGTTAAAAAGTATTTGTTGTATATAAAGGCTGATGCTGAGATATGGTGAGGTTTTATGGACCATGACAAAGATGGAAACTCAAATATTTCTAATTCCTAATGGTCTATGTTGCTTTACCTTGGCTGTGTTGAAGAGTCTTCCATGTATTGTCTTACTATATGTTATAAATAAGCATCCCTGAAGAATTTGTTTCCTTAAGATCTTGAATTAAAAACTAATCCTGAAAAAATAGTGAACTTTTCAGTTTATTGAAGTGGCTCAGGTTATTTAGCAATAGCATAGACACAATTTACAAATAAATCACTTGCCCTGGTAGTTTTCAAATGATGTGGGTCTGGATGAATTTTTTAAGTTGGGAGAATTTACATTATTTCAGAATGTGATCTTATAAAGTGATATTTTACATCTTTAAAAAAGTGTGTGGTTTTGAGAAAAATGTAGTGTAAAATTAGTCTAATCTGTGTATTTGGGAAAATGCATTCCAAGCTGGTATTGAGGATACAACACTAATATATGGGACTGATGTTTAACCAATATCTGGTTGCTAAAAGTTTGAGAAACTTTCTTAGCAGTTGATAAACTAACTAGAATAGTTTCAATTATCCTTTATAAGAATGACTGGTTTATTGTCGAGTGTGAGTTATGAAGCAGTTATTACGTCCAAATAGTTTATATTTTATTTTTATTATTAACTTGCTCTTTATAACTAGTAGTCACTTTTGTTTTATTCTTGTGTATGATTTTTATGTCATTAGTCATAATGTAGAATTTGGGTATTGATAAATTTAATAATTTTATAATAAAATATTAAATAGAACACCAAGAATGAAAGGATAAGAAAGTTTTAATACATTTCTTAACATTCTTTTTAAACATCATAAATATGAATCTTCTGAATCTGCAGGAATACAAAGAAGAAATGATATTAATAATGAACTGCAGCTTGGAACATCTTCTGATACTGTGCAACAGTGAATACAAAATTAAACATAATTTGTATTTATGGAATGGAAAACAGCTTGATTATTACAAGAAAAAAATAATGACTGCCTTATTATTGCTAGTGCCATATTGTCAGGTGCGAATGGTGCTCAACAGTTGTATCATTAAAATTTGAAAGTGCTAAACCTTTACATTTTTAATCTTGTAGCAATCATGTTTTGTGAAAGTTTATGGCGCAAGTTAAGGAAAAGTGTGTTGTCATCAATGAGGGAAAAAAACTAATGAGTCAGTTTCACTTAGTGAAGCATTTAAAGTTCAAAAATGAGAATTTTATCAGTGTTAATAAAGCAGAAACATTTAGAATGTACCATCAGAATTTTTCATAATACTTTTTAGTTAAAATAATAGATCATTTTCAACCATGAAATACAAGGGCAAAAAATATCAGTATTATATGTTACAATTGACATGATAAAATAAGGAATAACATTTTGCTGAACTTATAGAACAAGGTAGTAAAATTTTCATCACTTGATAAAACTATTAGTTCATGAGTTTTAATCTACTTAAAATGTAAAAATACAAGACTCTTGGTATGTGGTGGATTGAACCCAGGGCCTTGTGCATGCTAGGCGTGTGCTAAGTGCTCTACCTCAGACCTACATTCCCCAGTCTTTTTTCTTTTTGGAGATTATGTCATTGTGTTGCCCAAGCTGCCCTCGAACTTGGGAGCTTTCTGCCTCAACCTCCTAAGTTGCTGGGATTACAGGTGTGTGCAGCTATACCTGGAAAAAATGCAAGATTTTGATGGATGTTTAGCTTCTTATTAGAAGGAGTAACATAAAACATCACATTTTATCACATTTCACTGTTAAGTGCTTAAGACAGAGTTTCATTAAGAAATATTTACTTTAAAACCCTATTGGATTTTGTATTAACAGCACCTATGTAATGCTTAGAAGACAATCTAGGGTTTCAACACAATTTTTTTTTAAAGTCTAGATATTTTAATATGGCATTGTATAAGTCACCATATTTCAGTTATCTTTGGATGGAGTATCAAAAGATACAGATCAAGTAAATCTTTTTCACTCTTTTCTAATTGACTTGATATTTATTGGCACACAAAAAATCCCCGAAGAGACAAGCTGGATATTGAAATAATGAAAATAGGTAGAATCTTTGGATCTCAGTGGGCATCCTTTAGTGGCAATAGAGCTGCAGAAGCAGAATATTATATCAAGCGTGAATTTATGTAAGTTGAAATTATGAAATGGAAGAAGTTGAACATTTAGAAAATGAACATTTCTGAGTGATTTGGTTTCATTACACAGTATTCCATCAGAGATGTCAATACTTTCTTTAGCTTTATTTTTAAAAAAGTTAAAATGGATTGAGTAATAAACATTAAGTGATAGAACATGTAAACTATTAAAACGTAGAAACTGTTAAAAAATTAGGAAAATGTTATACCATTTGAAGCAAAACAAAAAATTAATAAAATGAGGCCAATTATATTCCAATAAACCTTTTGTGACAGCAATAGAAATTTTTCTATATAAAGCTCTGAGAAGGTATGTAACTTTAGGCTAAATTTGAATTACTGTTCAGAAGCAGGATTTACTGAACAATATCATTAATGTGAAGAGAAACTCTCTGCTTAGAAATATGTCATTTACTGATTTCAGTTTAATGGAGGAAGTCATTGGAAAGATTCATTGTAATTTCCTTTGTCCATCATAGTCTCAAACTGCTGTATTATATAGCTGGTAACCAGTGTATGAAATGAAAAACTATAGCAACATTTTAAAAATGCTTTAGGAATTGTTTCATTTTAGATAACTGGTGCTATAGTTTATATCACTTGATATGCTTACAACAGATTTTGAGATTATAAGGGAGTAAATACACTTTAAAATTTTTGAGTCAAAATTATTCATAGGGGATATTAAAAATTTTAAAAACAATCCTCACTGATAGTCTCTGCTTTGAGTAATAGTGTATATAACATCATACTTTGACTCTGTAGTTGCATTTAGGGTGACATTGAATGCCTGCATATAAAAAGCCATGTTATTGATAGACTCTGACCTGTCTTAATGGCTAGGCCTACTATGATTCCTTTTTTATTTTGAAATAATTGAAAAGAATTCAGTTACCCAAGGAGGTTTGGGGAACTGACTTCAAAGTTCATTGCTTGGTTTTTCAGATCTGAAGTTTTATTATTCTGTTCCTTTAACCCTCTTAAATGATATTCCTGGGCAACCTTTTCTACATTCCTATTTCTAAAACATAAGTGGAGAATCCCAGGTCATTGGTTTAGAGCTTAGTAAACTTGTATTAACTTTTGCTTGTTAGTGAGCAACAGTTACCAACTGCTTGCTTTGTGCGGAGTGTGGGACTGTGTACTACTCTTCATTGGCAGCAAGGGTCAGAGAGGTATCAATGAAAGAGACATCTGTTTAAGAAGTAATATTTTAGATGAACCTCAATGTGTATTTCTGAAAAATAAATGTGAATTATCTTTAAGAACCTAAGTATGTTTTTCTTTTTAATCTGAAGATCATTATCTCATCATTTTGATTGCCTCTCATTCTGTTAAATGACAAAGGAAAAATGTATGATTAGTCCTACTTCTCTGAAAATTTTTGGACTGCTTCCTTTGAGATGCTGGGAGGTGGTTTTTCCAGTTACTTTGTCAGGTTTTTATATGCATCAAATATCACTGATGTGTCACTGATAAGTGATATGGTACAGAACTTCCTATGGCAAAGTGGTAAGCATTTAACCCAGTGGTTTTGTGATTTATGATAAATACAAAATCATTTTGGAAAATAATTCTAGTCCCCAAAATATGAGTCAACTATTAACAAAACATTTTTGTTTTAGGTTTGGATTTTCTTTCCCTTATTCCAGTTGATCCCCAGGTATGTATCCTGAATTTAAGCAACTAATTTGTATTTGATTGTTATGCCATACTAACTAAAAATGACCAGTTGCATAAAATCAGGACAGTCAACTATCAGTTATTTACATTGAAGGGAAGAAAGTACTGTATAAATATTTCACAGTTTTATTTGGAGAAATAAAGTTACTATTTTTCAATTTATAATTTTTTGTCTTTAATACCTAAGCTTTTAATCATACTTTATTGAGATTAATCAGTATTTGATTAGATTGAGTGGAAGCAGTGCCAGGTGGCTGAGGATTAAGGTTTTAAAGGTAAAATTTTATCAATAAAAACTTAATCTTGCTTGGCGCGCTGACACACACCTGTAATCCCAGTGGCTTGGGAGGCTGAGGCAGGAGGATCACAAGTTCAAAGTCAGCCTCAGCAACTTAGACCCTGTCCTTAAATAAGAAAACAGGCTAGGATGTGGCTAAATGGTAAAAGTGCCCCAGGGTTCAGTCTCCAGTTCCCCAAAACAGAAACTTACTATATACATAAATAACAGCTAAAGCTTGTTAAATAGACTTGACTTGCCAACTTAATTCTCCATTGTTTGAAGGAAAACCATCAGACATTAGGAATACCTCAGTGAAAAGGTGTGATGTGCCTATTTTCTCTCAAAGATAAGCATTTCTGTTAGCTCCCAGTTCCAGCCCTTCAGACTGTTCAGTGAGCATGGATTCCATTCACATGCTTAGAGCTCTAGCAGAGGAAAATTAGGGAAAGAAAACAGCCAGAAAGAGACTTTGAGAGCAGGTATAATGACTAGTGGGGCAAAGGATGAACCATAGACCCCTACTTCATGGGTTGCTCAGCATCAACTATCTACAGGTCTGTTATGAGCCTCCTGTAATTTATTAATCTGAACACAAACAGCACTGGGAACTTGGACCTCAAATAATGAACAGACTGAGGAATTTCTTGTCACCTTTAGTTGATTTAGTAGATTCTATAGCAAGGATATCTATTTTTCTAGGATATGGATTTTTCAGACTTAAAGGTTACCAATTTTTGTGAAGTCCTTTAGAAAAAATTATATTAGAGCCTGAGATTATTATTTCATAGCTCTGTTTGCCTCGGTGAGTGTCAGGCTGATTACATAAGTTGGTAGATGAATGAGATTGTGCCTTCCATTTACTATAGAATCCTTAGGTTTTCCTGCTTTAGTTCCATATTGCCCCTTAATATCTATTGTCTTTATGTAGATATATAGATAAGGGTTAGAAGTAAAATGGTTATAACTGGAGTATAACAATTCAAGGCGAGGAAGTACATGGAGGATGGGACTATAGCATCCACTCATTGTATAAATGAAGAGGGGTGTGTTTTTACTGTCAGGTAGTAAAAACCAACCTGAAAAGTAGTAAGAATAAAATCATAAGTTTCTGGAATTTTCCCCTGACTTTTTAGTAACAACTTTTTAGAGAAGTTAGAAATTGATTTGATTTTAGAGAAGAATTTGTAGTATCCAATGATTCAACTATCTTCAGAGCTACTTAGAAGCTTTTTAAAATTACTTTCTCCCCCTTATAACGTCCCTTGAATCTCTTTGTGTGTGGCATTCATTTTATTAATATATCAAGAATTTTCCATCCAAAACATTAAATAACTTTCTCTGTTGAAAGACAGCCTAAACTTGGTGCTGTTATTCCCATTTTATTTATGGGCTTTGAAGATCATGGAGTCTAAACAATTTCAGTTTTAAATGACCATTTCATAAGTTAGTGGTTCTAAGAATGAATTGAATGATATATAGAATATATAATACCAATCAGATATCCTTACTGACCTTTCAGTCTGTATCCAGACCCACTTAGGATAGTGAGTTGCTAATTATTTTGTTAAAGTAAGTATGGTTGTTTCTCTTATAACGTATTCTACTATGATCATTTAAATGTTTATCCCTTGTTTCTCTCCATTTCTCTTGGTCAGTATTATAGACTCTCACACTTTAGATTTGTCTTTGGGGGTAATTAGCAGCCTGTATGGTAAGGTGACTTGAAATGTGAACACTGGTGAGGAATGTCAAGCAAGCATTTTAAGATTAGATTAGATCTTCATTAAGATGCATTCCAAAGTTTTGTGATTATATGATTTCCTGCCTGAGCATTCCTTGTAGTCTCCATTTTAGAATGAATGTTGGCATTTTTATTACACAAGTAGTGTTCTATGTGTATGTACAGAGGAGTCCAGCCCCATCATTCTGCTGCTCACTCTTAATATTCACTCTTACTCATAAAGGGTCTGTTTGATACTGAATTTTGGAAAATGGTTGAGCTTTTCATTAGCATTTTTGCTTGAAAAATAAGTGCTTATCAGCCTTTTATATTGTGGTTTAAACCTTGTCTAAATATACTTAGTGACCAATTAAGAATGAATCATAATTGTGGGGCCAATATTTAATACTCAGTGATTTCAGTTATTGTTGACATTACTTGTTCTTTTACCTCTGTATGCGGTCAACAAACAAGTTTCACATGTTCTTGATTTGAGAGAATCAAGAATATGATGCATTCACTGAAGAATGTAAACTAGCTAGCTAAATTCAGGCCATCTTCCACCCAGAGATGTGAAGTTTAAAGGTATCTTTAAATTCAAGGGCGATTTAAATATGTGACTATCACTTGTGCATATCTAACAGTTTCTAGTCTATTTATTTAAAACCAATGTAGCCTCTTCCTCATCGGCATCATTGTTTGTTTCAAGCAGTACTGTCCTCCTATGTTTTTGGATAGTCTCACCTCACCCTTAACAGCAAGCAGTACGTCCGTCACCACCACCAGCCCCCATGAAAGCAGTACTCATGTTAGTTCATCCAGCAGCAGAAGTGAGACAGGGGTCATAACCAGCAGTGGAAGTAACATTCCTGACATCATCTCATTGGACTAAAGGCGGACTCATTTGATTCTGGGAATCATTCATCAAAACTGCTCTTTCTTGGATCTCTGGTCCATGGATGCTATTTTTTTGGCAATTTAATATTTATTGAAACGTCAAATGGATTCTTTTGCTTTCTGAGAGATGAACCCAGATGACTGAAGCAAGAACCAAATGACACACAAGGACTTTTCGTATTCATGTTGAGCATCAGATACATTTCAGCCATAACAGTGTCTTCTTGAGCAGTGGATTTCAATTTCATGCATTACTGGATGGATTCTACAAGGCAGTTTAAAGGTGTTTTTTTGAGGGGGGGGTATAATAAACAGCAATAAAAATTATGTAAATATTTAAACTTTTCTAATTAAAAAAGATGTAATCACTGATTCTAAAATGACAGCAACTTCTGTTTAATCCAATGTGAAAGAAAAAATATATGGAAAGAAGTCATGTTTGCTAAATGAGTCTTTTCCATGGAGATTTATTTTTTTGTTGCAGTAATGAAATTTTGATAAGTGGCCAAAGCTTGAGTTTCACTATTCTTTCACTCTTCATGATTCCATCAAAGAAAAATGGCCTTTGTGGTGTTCTTTTTTCCCTGGTTGTCATTTACATTTTGATTCTGTTTGCTCATGAATGCAGAGGAAGTTCTAGGATTTGGCTGCTCTTTATTAGTGATTATGTCTAAGAACACTATGCAGATTCTGCCCTGACATGATGTATTATTTTTGGTAACTGTACATTCTCATTCTAGAGTTTTCTATAAATTTAAGGCTTGCCTTCTTAAAAAATTCTATGCAGCCTTTGAATGAAATATTTTTGAGGTAAGGTGTGGCTAGAAAGTTTGTTCGAATTTTCTTTCCAGTGTCTAGAAATGTTGATAGGAGTGGAAGGACAGATTTAGGGAAGGTGGAAAGAACAAAATTTAGTCTCTCCCTAAGAATTTAATTTGCTCATTGGTTTTATAGGAAAATATACAAATCACTGTTGAAACTGTTCACATTTTAGGGGCAGTGACATAAAAATTGTTTTAGGTCTTCAGTCATATTTTTTTGCCAGTGTAATTTCTGTCTCATGGAATGATTTTCAAAAGGAAAAGACAATAGCGAGGAAAGGGGACATTATTAATTTCTTTTTTCCTTTTTTTCAGTCTTTCTTTAAACCACAAAAGATGAAACAAAATGAGAAATGTTTGAACTGAACAGTGAGGAAGGGTTTGGGAGAGGGGCATGAAGCCCACTTCATGTCTCATTCCATGGTATCCAAAAACACTCCACCCCTCTAGCTTTACTGGGTCCACTTTGAAAACCACTCTCCTATCATTTGTTTGATTTTAAACCACTCATAAACTGGGTTTTCCTTGTAGAGAAACATTTTTATCCAAATTTTATACTTTATTTCATTTGGCTTCTTAAATTATCTAGAAGCTAGCATTTTCTTATGTTGAGCGTTCCCTCCTAGGCTGTGTTCACTTTTCATAGCTAGTCTGACAGTCTCCTTCTCAAGCAGAGGTGCCCAGAGGAGGGCTGTCCACTTGCAGTTTAACGAGGACACCTTGCTTCAGAATTGGTGCAACTCCAGGGAGCTCCCTGCTTGGGTTTTGATGCTCTCTCAAGTTTTCATGGCATTTGTTGCCTCTTTTCGTGTTCTGTAATGTGTGATTTTCCACATTATACCTTCTTTGGCTCCGTCATCCACTTATTTAATGTAGTATCCCTTTGTGTGGGCTGCATGTTAAAGACATGGAAAAGCAAAGTCAGCCCTGACTCTTGGAGCACTAGTTGCACCATAGTTGCCAGTTTTATCTTTTAACTGTTAGGTTTCAATCCAGACTACAGTCTTATTTTTGGTCCAGATACAGAGAACTACTTATTGGTAGGATTTCGTGTTGCTGCTGTAAGTACAGATGCAATTTCTGTTAACTCTGTAATCAGAAAAAGTAACTTGATTTGTGTGGTATAATTTGTTAACAAAGAAATAATGCATATTTGTTATCATTTTGTGACCCTTTAGATTCTTGGAAACTCCTTTTCTCCCAGTTGAATCAGCAAAGTTTTATAAAGTAATGAAAATATTAATACTTTACTTGGTTCTTGTAACTGATAACCTCTCCTTTTGTAGTTGTGATGTTTCCTTGTTACTGTTTTATGTGAACAGTTTTAGTGTTCATTTTTGGTGCTTTACACTGAACTTATGTATAAATTTTTATTTTACCTCAGGCAACTAACACTTTTGAAAATATACTTTCAAGTTTTTAATGTTGGGCTTACCTTTTGTAGATGTCTTTGAAGATACTTTTTGGTGTGCTTTTGGCACTATGACAACAACATGGTTTGTAAGCTATTACCCTTGATTTAATATGTTCACTTTAATTATTTTTACAAAGATCCTGATAGCAGTGTATTTTGCTAACCCAGATTCTGCTTAACAAAGTATAATGGAATAAAAAGCTGTTACTTAGAAGTCAGCCAGTCAGTCATTATTTGGAGTATCTTGTTTAAGGAAAGGAGCTGTAATTACTACTTTTATAGTCTTTTAACCAACTTGTATTTTTACCTTTCTTCACTTAGAAATAGGGAAGGCTTCTCTTGCTTTGGTACGTCCTGCAGAATATCTGGTGCTGACTGTAGCTGCTCGCCTAGAGCCACTTACACTCACCCACTTTTCACCCCTAGGGGATCCATTTTAGGATCTTATTCCATTTCTGCCCTGAAGTTATAAATACTTGGCATCTGTTCTACAATAAATGTAAAGGCCAAATGAAATAGTTGTGATGAATTCAGGTTATGTGGCATCTATCTGATAACATGTTCCAGGATAAAAATACAATATGTAGGTAAGAGATAGCAGATAGCAAGTGTAATTCAGTTGATCCATAACTCCTGGTTTAAAACAAGGTTCTTTAGGATAGTATTAAGAAATCTGAAGAAAAGTAAGATGTTGAATTTTAATTAAAGTTGAACAGAAACTATTTTGACTTTGATATACCTTCAAACCAATCCTAGACACTCACCATCTAATAACCTCCTTTCTTCTTTTGCCAGTAAAGTTACATTTGTGCTTTTAACTGTTAAGGTTTTTACAGAGCATTGGTTTAGTTGTCAGGTATTCTTTTCTCCCCAGCCTTCATTGGCTAAAAAGTAATTGTTTCCAATTATTTCTAGTTCTTTGGAATATCATAATGAATTTTTTTCCTAGTTGTTTTCACCTTAGAAAATGTAAAGTAGTACCCCATTATAACTTAAGGGTGACATTGGACTTAGTGGCACTGGGTTCATGTGATTTGAGAGCTTGGTAGTGTCATTTTGATGGGTGATTGATGGTTCCACCTAATTCCCATCTGTTCTGCTACAGTTCTACATGCATACAATGAAACTTATAGAAAAGAATTTAAGAATTCTGCTTTTTAAGAGTCTCATGCCTCCTATCAAATAAATGACTGGTTTGTATGACTCCCACTCCCCCCCCCCCCTTTTTTTTTGTTAGGAACCACACTGCAATTTCTAGAAAAAACAAAGTTTTATTAAAATATTTGCCCATTCTTCTTTAATGATTGTCTGGTTCACTGATTTTTTATTCTTGTTTATGTCAGTGGTATATGCTCATTGTAGAAATGTAGATGGTACAGAAAAGAACAACAAAAATTGCCCCTAAGTCCATCACTAGAGAGAAGAGATTCACATTAAATATTTTTGCATATTTCTTGCCAGACTCTTTGCTGCTTATGCATTTTTATATATAATTTGTACCTTGTTTTTTCCCTCAATCTATAGGCATTCTTCCTTGTCATTAAAAACTCTGTCAACCATTATTAAGTCCATGATATTCCATTGTGTGTCTCTATCACAATTCATATAACCTTTCCCCATAGGACATTTTAGATTTGTGCATAAATTATTTCTTAGGATAAATTCCTAGAGGTGTGATTTCTGGGTCAAGGATATGAACATTTTTGTGGTTCTTGATTCATGCCACCTTTCCAGACAGTTGTTGTCATTTATACTCCACCAAGAGGTGTGAGAAGGGCTGCATAGTGTATTTTCCAAGAACACATTTATCTTTATGCAGCCATCTGCACTCAGATCCTCAGCTCTTCTGAGCCTGGTGAACTGGGCTAAGGATAATTGGAAGATACTTTCCCAGGATTTCTCAGTTTTAAATATACAGTTGTCCCAATTATCTGGGGAGACTGCTTCCAGAGCTGCCCCACCCAGTACTAACAAGCACAGATGTTACCTCTTATATAAGAGGACATTGTACTAATATAATCTGTGTACATCCACCCATACACTTTAAATCATCTCTAGATTATTTATAATACCTAATGTAATATAAAAGCTGTATAAATAGTTATGCTTTCTTTTTAAATAATAATAAGAAAAAGCCTGTATGTGCTCAGTACAGATGCAGTCCTGCTTCCCCCAAATGTTTAGTTGAATCCACTGATGCAGGTCCTATGGGTATGGAAGGTTAACTGAATTTTTCTGACAAGTTCTAGAAACATCTCCATATGTATATCCAACTGATTTTTCACATAGTTTTACTTGCACTGTGCAGTAGCAAAAATATTGGTCAGACTACACTTTGGTTTTTTTTTTTTTTTTTTTAATAAACAATTTGTGCCTAGGGCCAGCCCTTAGTAGCAGCTTTCTTTTTCCTCTTGTAGGCTCCATTGTGGCCTTTCTGATCTCCCTAAAGCCAGTAGGATCTGCTGAGACAAAGGCAGTCCAACCCAAACTGGAAAAGTGGTAAGGCTAAAACAAAACAGGGCCAAGCTCTGCCCGTTTCACTTTGCATTCTTTTATGTTGCCAATCAGATCTTATTCTTGGTGTTCAAGGGTGGCTATGGAGAAAGAAAACAGATTGCTATGTTCATATTAGAGGTGTAAGTAGCATTTTCTCAACTGGCATAGTACGTTCATTATTTCCCAAACTGCTTTTCATTTCCGAATGGTTTATAAAGCTTCCTTTATTCTGTGTTCTAGAAGCTTAACTATCCTAAATTAAGGAGCATGTTGTTTCAAAATGGAATATGTCTCTTATTTTAGCCTTCATCAAACTATTCAACAGATGTTTAATGTTTTTCTTATGTCTGGGATAAAGTAATTATAAAAGATCTAATTGAAGCCTTCAAAGGGCTTATCTAGTTTTTAAAAAACAAGAATTCTTACCTAGTATTAGGTTTTGTGTGCTAACTTTACTACAGTGTGTCTCATTCCTTATAATAGCTTTTCACTTTACAAATGGACTAACAGATTTAGTAAGTTCACCAACATCTTAGTGAGTAGTGGGCTTGGGATTCTGGCCCAAACCTACCTCAGAAGCCCTTTGACTAAGCTGAAGTGACATTAATTAGCTATGGTTTTTAGGAAACTCATGGAAATCTAGACGAAACTGGTTTTCAGATCCTGGCCAAAGTAGTTAGGAACAAGTGGACTCAAGTTCCAGAATTCACTGCATAGCTTCAGAAATAAGTGCCAGTCCGAGACTAGAGATAATGGGGCTGTTATGCTTTTATCCTGTTACAGGTTGAAGGATAATAGTGCTGTTTACCAGCCGGGAGGCAGTTGTGGTTAGTCCTTTAGAGGAGACAATGATGAGTTTCTTAGATCACCTGTGGAGCTCATCCCTGGGTTTTGTACAGACTTTCCAAAGTTCAGCCCTTCCTTGTCCTGCATCTCACCTTCGCTCTCCTCTGGGCTGTGCATGCTCTAATCCCTTGCGGTTGCCTGTTGGCTCCTTCCTCCCTGCTTAGCTCTGTCTCAGCCTTTCCTTTCCTTCTCTTCACTGCCTTGCCATGACAGATTTGCTCTCATTTCCCTGTGGCTCTCACTAGTGTGGGCTACATCTGCATTTAGTGTTTGCTGCCCTTTGTCCTTGTGGAAATGCCTTTGTCAGTAGTCTCTGCCTGTGAAGACTCTTGTGCAACAGAAGGCATTGGAATTTGCCTGATAGATAACAGTAATGAGAATTTGTTGGAATTATTTCCAGTTTACAAATGTGGAAACAGATTCTAAGAGGGTAAAGGATTTGTCTATGGCCAACTGCTAAGTGGGGAGTCAGGTTTCAGACCCAGTTTTAACCACGTTCCCAGGCCCTTCCTAATGATTTTATTTTATTTTATTGTTGGTTGTTTTAGTGATGGAGATTGAACCTGGTGCATTGCACATGCTAAGCTTGTAATCTACCACTGGGCCATACCCCCAGCTTTCAATTATTTTATTTTAAAAGTAAGTGTTTCTTAGATATTTTCTATCATATCACCCTGTTTATATACTGTGTGGGATTTATCACACCTGCGATTTTATGTATTGGTTCACCATGTATTGTGTCTATTAGATTGTAAGCTCCTTGAGGGCAGAGATGATATTTCATTGCACCCCAGATTCTAATGTGGTAAATGGTGCGTAGTAGATGCTCAATAAATATTTGTGAATGAAGAAATGATGGATACCCATTTGCATTTGACTTATGCTCCCTGTGGAAATTTGATATCTGTTGAAAATAGAATACCCAAGCAGCAGATATTTACCAAGACAGGAAAGCTTGAGAGAAGGTGCATATTTGGGGTAGGTAGTAGAGGTGCTGAAGAGTCAAAGGAAGCAGCACCTTCACTTTCTAGGCTGTTGCAGCTTACAGGGGCAAAGAGCAGTTAGTAAGTGCAGGGTACACAGTGCAGATCATGTACAAGTAGATGTTTTAGTAAACCTGAGAGTCTTAAGTGACCTCTTGTGGACCCAACCTACTATGTATATAAGGCTGGGGAAATTCTGCATGTAGTCTAGATTATGTATTGAGAACCACCTCATCTGCATCAGGTACACCATGCTCAGTTACAGAGTATAATTGTTGAAGCCAGAAGCACGTGGTAGCACATGCTTATAATCCTAGTGACTCCAAAGGCTGAGGCAGGAGGATTGCAAATTGAAGACTTGCCTCAGCATCTTAGGAAGACCCTATCTTGAGTAAAAAAAGGAGTAGGGATGTCATTCAGTGGTCAAGCACCTCTGTTTAATCCCCAGTGCACCCCCCCCCCCCCGCCAAAAAAAATGTATTTATCTCAATCTCTTGATGCTAATAACCTGACCCAAATATTGGATTTGATGCATTGTAACTGAAACAAGAATTGGTTAACCTGATGTCACTGGAATCCATTCCCACATGCTATTGTATGAACTACAAGCAAGTACTACAACGCCATAAAAAGAACCCCCCCTCCCATTAGCAATCACTTCCCATTCCCCCATCTGCACCTCCCAGCTCTAGGTAACCATGATATACTTTACACATGTGCTTTTCTGAGCATTTCATTACATTGAATCATGTCCTATATGGTTTCTTGTCACCATTTACTTTCATTTGACCTAGGGCTTCAAAGTTCATCCATGCTGAGCCTCCTTTATTCCTTTTTATGGTCAAATAATGATATGGTATGGATATGTCATGCTTTGTTCATCCATTCAGCAGTGCACAAATATTTGGGTGGTTCCCGTCTTTTGGCTGTTTTGAATGATGCTCTGTGGTCATTCATGTGCGTGTGTTTGTGTGGACATGATTTTTTGGTTTCTTTTAGGTATATACCTAGGATGGGAACTGCTGGGTCATATGCTAACTCCATATTTAACATTTTGAGGAACTTCCAGACTTTTCCAAGGTTGCTGTACCATCAATGTGTCGAGGTTCCAATTTCTTCAAATCCTCATCAATATTTGTTACTGTTATTTACTATAACCATTTTAATAGGTTGGAAATGTGAACTTATAAAGGTTTTGATTTGCATATCTGATGATTAATAGATCCTAACCATCTTTTTTATGTGCTTATTCGTCATTTGCATATTTTCTTTGGAGAAATAACTGTTATTTATATCCTTTCCTTATGTTTTAATTGAGGTTATTTGTCTTTTTATTATGGAGTTGTAAATATTTTTATATTTGAAGGTACAAGTCCTTTTGAAGGTATATGATTGGCAAATATTTTCTCTGGATTATCTTTTCACTTTCTTGATATGTCTGTCCCTTAAAGCACAAACATTTTAAATTTTGATGCAGCCTCATTTCTTTCCTGTGTTGCTTATGATTTTGTTTTTACCTAAGAATCCATTGTCAAGTCTAAGATCATGAAGATTTACCCATATTTCTTCTTCCAAGAATATTAATAGTTTTAATTCACATTTAGGACTTGGATCCAAATTCTTTAAATGGCATAATGGTTCACTTTCATTCTTTTCTATGTGGCTATCCAGTTGTCTCAGTATTAATTGTTGAAAAGTCTGTTCTTTCCCTATCAAATGGCCTTGGCTGTACCCCGGTTAAAAATCAGTTGTGTGTAAACACATAACTTTCCATTCTGTTCTATTGATTTGTGCATTTATCCTATGCCAGCACCACACTGCCTTGATTACCATTGTTTTGTAATATGTTTTGAAATTGGAAGGTGTAAATCAAGTTTATTCCTTTTCAAGGTTGTTTTGGCTAATCAGAGATCCTGATAATTTCACATGAGTTTTAGAATCATCTTATAAATGTCTAGGAGGAAGCTGGTAGGTATTCTGATGAAGATTGCTTTGCATGTGTAGATCAGTTTGGGAACTACTTTCACTTTGGCAATATAGTTCTTCTTATGAACATAGGATGTTTTCCCAGTTATTTACATCTTTAATTTCTTTTAATGACATTTTGTAGTTTTTACCGTGTAAGTTTATGCTTCTTTTGTTGAAATATATTTATACATATTTTATTATTTTTGATGCTGTTGTAAATGGAATTGTATCTTTCATTTTGGATTTGTAAAAATACAATTGATTTAAAAAAAAAAAAAAAAAAGAGTAGTAGACTTTATTTTTTTAGAGTACTTTTAACTTCATGGCAACATTAAACAGAACACAGAGAGCTTTCGCATGTTCCCATTTAACCCTGCCATCCTCTCCCACCGACAGTATACTGTATCAATATAGCATATTTGTTATAATTGATGAGTCAGCATTGACACATTATCTACTAAAGTCTGTAGTTTAACATTGGGGTTCACTCTTGGTGGTGTACATTCTGTGGATTTCACAGACTTATATACCCATTACCGTATTACAACAAAGATGAGTCACTGCCCTAAGACTCCTGTGTTCTACTTTTTCATCCTTCCCCTTCCTGAACCCCTGGAAACCTCTGTTTTGGTTATCTTCATAGTTCTGCCTTTTCCAGAATGTCAGGGTATTGATTCATACAGTATGTAGCATTTTCAGATTGGCTTCTTCCAATTAGTAGTATGCATTTAAGTTTCCTCTATCATATGGTAATAGTGCTAAACCATCTTCCAAAGTGGATATATCATTTTGCATTTCTACCACCGGTGAAGAGAGCTCTCTCTATTCTACATCCTCTCCACTATTTTATGGTGTTCATGTTTTGGGTTTTGGCTGTCCTGAATCATGTGGTATTATTGTTGTTTTGATTCACAATTCTGTGATGACATGATGTTGAACATCTTTTCATATGTTTATTTTCCAATTGTATATCTTCTCCGTGGTGTCTATTCATATCTTTTTGCTGTTTTCATACTGAGTTTTGGTAGTTCTTTGTAATGTTTGTTCACAGTCCTTTATCAGGTATGTGTTTAGCAAATACTTTTTTCCCGGTCTGTGGCTCATCTTATATTCATGATGGTCTCCTTTGCAGAGCAGAAGTTTTTAATTTTTTTAAATTATTATTATTTTTATCAGAAGTTTTTAATTTTAATGATGTCCAATTCATCAGTTATTTCTTTCATGGGTTGTATCCTCAGTGGCCTAAACATTCATTGCTATGCTGAAAGTCCTTTGAATTTTCACCTGTCTTTTAGGAGTTTTATAGCATTTTTACATTTTGATATATAATCCACTTCTAGTTAACTTTTATGAAAGTTGTAAGATCTATACCTAGATTCTTTTTTCTTTCTTTTGGCATGTGCCTGTCCACTTGTAACAGTACTGTTTGTTGAAAGGTCTATTTTCTGCTATATTGCCTTTGTTCCATAGTCAAAGATCAGTTGATTGCATTTATATTGGTCTATTTCTGGACCCACTATTCTATTTGATTGACCTCTTGGTCTGTTCTTTTACCAATACCATTCTCTTTTGATTACTGTCATTTTATAGTAAATGTTGAATTTAGACTTTTTTTTTCTTCATTTTTGTATTGACTATTCTGTGTCTCTGCCTTTACACAAAGTTAGTTTGTTGATAGCCATAAAATAACTTCCTGAATTTTGGTTAGAGTTGTGTTGATTTTACAGATTAAGTTGGCCAAAAAGATGCTCCATGAACATGGAGCATCTCTTCGTTCATGTTCTTCTTCTTTTATTGTTTTCTTTTCTTTTCTTTTTTGAAGACAAAGAGAGAGAATTTTAATATTTATTTTTTAGTTTTCGGCGGACACAACATCTTTGTTTGTATGTGGTGCTGAGGATCGAACCTGGTCCGCACGCATGCCAGGTGAGCATGCTACCGCTTGAGCCACTTTCCCAGCCCTCTTTGATTGTTTTCATTGGAGTCTTGTGATTTTCCTTATATAGGTCTTGTCGCACACTTTGTTACACTTATGCCTAAGTATTATTTTTTTCACCTGTTTATTTCAGATCCCAGTTGTTCATGCTGATAAATAAAACCCATTATTTTCTTATCAACCATATCCTGCAGCCTTGCTGTAATCACTTATTAGTTCCAGGAGGTTTTTGTCCATTCTTTGAGATTTTCTACCTTTTCTTAACTGCATTAGCTAGGGCTTCCAGTATGATGTTTAAATGTTTCATTCCTCTCGCTCATTGCTTGCATGGTTTCTGAAGAGAAGTACAATATTATTCTTTTATTTACTGCTCTATACGTATTTTGTTCCTCTAAATTCTTTTAAGATTTTTCTCTTTTGCCTTGGACTTTCTGTAGTTTGAATATGCTATGCCTAATGAAGTTTCGTTGTTAGTGGCATTTATTGCATTCTGAGAGCTTCTTGGATCTGTGGTTTGGTGTCTGTCATTAATTTTGAGTGACTGTCATTATTTAAAATATTTTTCTGGGGCTGGGGATGTGGCTCAGGCGGTAGCGCGCTCGCCTGGCATGTGTGCGGCCCGGGTTCGATCCTCAGCACCACATACAAACAAATGTTGTGTCCGCCGAAAACTAAAAAATAAATATTAAAATTTTAAAAATATATATATTTTTTTCTGCCTTCTCCCTGTTTTTCCATTATTTGTTAACCTTTTATAACTGTTCTCAGATGATATCCTGGCTTTTTCCTTTTTGCATTTAAGTTTTGATAGTTTTTACTATTTATATTCAAACCCATGGTTCTTGCCTCAGCTGTGACCACTCCACAGATGAACCCATCAATCTTCATTTCTGTTATTTTTTCCTTAGGGTTTCTTTCTCTGTCTTCATTACCCGTGTATTGTTGCACGTTGTTCACTTTTACACCAAGTGAAAATGGACTAAATGCTCCAATCATACGACAGAGATTATCAGATATCAAGGAACATGCTGTGTACAAAAGACATCTAAAACCAGAAAGTGCAGAAACGTTGAAATTAAAAACAGCAAAAGGCACAGGGAAGCAGTTAAGGTATTGGAAGTTTATAACCTCAGTGGTGTTAGAAAACTAGGCAGAAAATAAAAGACAAGCATCCATATTAAGTTATAAGAGTATCAGCTGGGCTCAGTGACACATGCCTGCAACTTGGGAAGCTGAGGCAGGAGGATCGCAGGTTCAAAGCCAACCTCAGCAACTAAGGCCCTAAGCAACTTAGACCCCATCTCAAAAAAAAAAAAAATTATATACACACACAAATATATAAAATTATAAAAAGGACTGGAGATATAGCTTGGTGGTAAAGCAACTCAAAATTTGTTTTTTAAAGGAAAAAAATAAAAGAAATTAAGAAAAAAACAATAAAGAAGTCGGTGTTTGAAAATGGCTCTGAAAAGACTAGTACATGGGCTGGGGATGTGGCTCAAGCGGTAGCGCGCTCGCCTGGCATGCGTGCGGCCCGGGTTCGGTCCTCAGCACCACATACAAACCAAGATGTTGTGTCCGCCGATAATTAAAAAAAATAAAATATTAAAAAAAAAAAGACTAGTACAGTTGAACTGATTAAAAAGGAACAAATATTAAAATCAGTATGAGATAGACATCTTCCAAAGATATGTATAGTTTTATCCTAATAAACTTGAAATTGTAGTTGCAGTGAAAATAGGTATAAATAGCCCTAAATTTACTCAAGAAGGGATTGAAAACCTAAATTTAAATAGTCAAATTGAGTAGCTATTTCTTCCTACAAGACACCTCCAGGCTCAGTTGAATTCAGTGAGCTTACTAAAAATTAAAAAAAAAAAAAACCCTCAATTTTACATACACCATTCCTGAATACAGGGGGAAGAAAACACCCCCCCCCCAGCTCATTTTAAGATGCTCTTGTAATCTTCATTCCAAACAAGGATAGCATGCAGTCACAGAAGTAAGAATTTTAGATGAAAAGTTGGTAAATTGGAATGTTTAAAAAGGAAAAAATCATTAGTTAGTTGGATTTATCCATGGAATTCAGTGAAAGTTTTAATAATAGAAAAAGAGTGAATTCACATTCCATTGTCAGGGTAAAGGAGAGTAACACTACCATTATCTCAATAGATGATAAAATTTAAAACTCACCATCTGTTTAACTAGAAATGGACTTTATTGGGTCTCTGGCCCAATAAAGATATAAATTGTCTACATTGAAGTTAAGAGTGTCCATCCACAGATGATCCCAGAGAGTGAAAAGACACCGAGGAGATACTTCATGCAACTCAAAGGACTACATAAGAAAATATAAATCTTTCCTGTAAGTTAAGAAACGGACCATCCAAGTGTGGTGACACATGTCTATAATACCAGTTACTGGGGTGGCTAAGGCAAGAAGATCGAAAGTTCAAGGCCAACCTTGTCAACTTAATAAGACAATCTCAAAAAGGACTGGGAATGTGACTCTGTGTGGCATAGTACCCCTGGGTTCAATCCCCAGAACAACAACAACAAAAGAACCAAAATATTAAATGGGTGAAAGACTGAATGGTAACTCACAAAAGGTATCTAAAAATCCCATAAAGGAAAGGTATTTATTCTTGGTGTTCAGGGCAATACAGAATAAAGGAATAATTGTATGCCATTACTTGCCTTTTTGTATAGATTATAAAATACACAGAATTTACCACCTTAACCATTTTGAAGGACACAGTCCATTCAAAGTGCTGAGAATGTGGAGCAAAGGGGACTTTGACTATAGGAGAATTAATTAGCAGCCAGTCTTACTCAGGGAAGCGTATGTACATGACACATCCCTAAAACAACACTAGGGAGAGGTTATCAAAAAATCAACAGTAGCTGTGGGGCGGGAAAGGATGCCCACAGGCCCAGGGAGCTTGTAAGATGGGAAGAAGGGATACTGCGGATACACAAATGTTTGCCTTATTTAAAATGGATGTGTTTATACACATTTCTGTACATACAAACTTTTCAAAAGAAAACTTTTATGTTCTGAATACGCCCCCCTCCCCAACAATACCACCCTGTCCTCATTTCTTCAAATTCTCCTCCCACTCCAGTCACCCCAGCTTCCTTGCTGTTCCTTGGATGCTCTGAGCATGACCCCACTTCTGGGGCATTCACCGTTGCTATTTTTTCCTGTTGGGGTGCTTTTACCTCCAGATTCCTACTTGATTTGCTTCCTCCTTTTAAAGCTTTAATTAAAAGTCACTGAATTAGTTAAGCATAGTGGCCCATACCTGTAATCTTAGCAATTCTGGAGGCTGATACAGGAGGATTGCAAGTTCAAGGTCAGCTTCAGCAGCAACTTAGACCCTGTCTCAAAAAGGGCTGGGGATGTAGCTCAGTGGTAAAACACCCGGTATTCAATCCTCAGTACCAAACAATGCCCCCTCCCTCCCCCCAAAAAAAGCCTCATTGAATTAGTATTAGATTCAGCTACAAATATCAAGATTTTCCAAGATACCAGTGACTTAAATAACACAGACATGTATTTCTCCAGACCTTTGCTACCCAGGACTGGTATACGATCTCTGCACCATGGTTTCATGGGACCCAAGTTCCTTTTGGCTGCAGCTCTGCTATTCCCAGGGCATGTCCCTTTGTCCTGGTGTTGTTCTGAATGACTTCAATAGCTGCAAGTGAAGCTGGGGAATGCAGTCTTTATTCTGAATTGTGTATACTCTGCTAACATTCTGTTTGTAAGATGGGAAGAAGGGATACTGTGGGATAAGCATCCATCTTGCCCATGGCTATCTTCTCAGAGAGCCCTTCCCTGGCTAGGACCCTGTCTGAAAGGGCCTCCCCCACATACCCCTCTCACATAGCTTCATTTTTCTTCATTGTCTATGTCACTCTCAGAGAGTGCCTGGTTGTTTACTGTCTTGAGGTGCCGTCCTGCCTCACACAGAAGGCCAGCCCCCACGAGAGGGACTTCACTGTGCTTCCTCCCGAATCCCTAGTACTTGAAATGGCACCTGGCACATAGCTGGCACTCAAGTGTCATCTACTGTGTAAGGGCTTGTACCCATTCCTCACACCCTTCTGCTTGCTAACTCCTGCCGTTCAGATTCCAGTCTGGCTGTATTTTCTGCAGCCCTCAGAGTATTCTAATGCCTATTTGAGAGTCATTGTGCAAACTTGAGTTTGATCAGAATCTCTTAGGTGGCTGACTTAGTATACCTGGGAGGGCCTTCTCACAAGTTTCTCAGGGCCCACTGCTCTAGTAGTGACCACTGCTATAGGGGCTTGAAGGAAATGTCCAAGAGATTCTAATTTAATTAGTCTGATGTGTGGCCTGGGCTTGGTGTTCTTTTAAAATCTCTCCAAGTTGCCAGGTGTGGTGGCGCATGCCTGTAATCCCAGCAGCTCAGGGGGCTGAGGCAGGAGGATCTCAAGTTCAAAGCCAGCGTCAGCCAAAACCAGGCATTAAGCAACTCAGTGAGGCCCTGTCTCTAAATAAAATACAAAATAGGGCTGGGGATGTGGCTCAGTGGTCAAGTCCCCTTGAGTTTAATCCCGGGTACCCCCCCAAAAAAAAAATCTTCCCAAGTGTTTCTAATATGTAGTCAGGGGTAAGAGCACCTACCAGGAACACTGTCTCATCTATCCGTCGCCGTCCCCCAGGGTCTCTCCTAACACCCTGTGCTTCTCTCCCCTGTAGCAAATATCCTGCTGCCCAGGACAGACAGCTGTCTACACACCTAGTCGGAACCTCTCATAAGCACCTCGCTGCCTCCACTCACATGTCAATCTAGTTGTTGAATGATTTATATGTGAAGTGCTTCCAGTTATTGCAGCAGGGTTACACAGGATCAGTTAACGTTGTTACCAGCTAGAGACAGATATTCTCCTTTGCCGCTGACAGTGGTGCTCTGCGGGGAGGGACAAGGTTTCTGAAAGAAGAATCAGAATAGAAGCTGAATCAGATGTTCCCTTCACTTGGATTGAGATTAAGTTGCCCTGAGCAAGAGAGTGGCAGGAGAGAATGGCCATGGTCAAGGTGTGGATTTGGTAGCCACACTGCCTGGATTAAAATTCTGCCACCTGTAATCTTGGCAAAGTTACTTAATTATGCTATGATCCAGTTTCCTCTTGTGTAAAATGAGGTTAATAAGATTACTTTCCTTTGAGGTTTGTCTTTTTCTTTCTTTTTTTTTTTTTTTAGGATTAAAATACATGTAAAGCTATCAGAACAGTAACCAGCATTTATTAAGTGCTATTATTCCCCTCCCTTTCAATTTATGGAAATGGTCAGAAGTTAACTGATGGTTAAGTCTCATGGCTCACATTTGCTAAGCCACCAATTAAACCCAAATACGATTTTCCCCCTTACACAAGAACTGTGAATGCCACAGACCCAAAAAATTAAGTATCGAAACATCACAAGCTGATAAGATGATTCAACCAAGGGCGTCAAGGTGTTTGCTGGTATGAGTTCACAGATTTCGCTCAGTTTGACTCAAATCAATCTGATTTTAAACTGCTCATTAGTATACTTTCTAATTGGATATATTTTGCATTTAATAAACTTATTATATTTTACTAATTTTGTAACTAGTACCAGGTCACATTTTAATTGATCTTAATAATTTGACAATACCCCCACCTGTTTCTTTTTCTTGAATTTCTACCCTTCAGACCTTAGAGGTGAAAGTGCTATAAGCTCTGAAAGAGTTTAAGATGTTAGAGCACGTTGCTGCCGGGGACATGGCTCAGTGGTAGAGAGCTCACCTAACACACGAGGCCCTGGGTTTGATCCCAGTACCACACACACACACACACAAAATGCTTGTAATAGGGTGCTGAATACTAGAGATATTAGGAAAAATCCTTTGCCTCTGAGTTCAATCCGTCATATCCCCCTCCAAAAAAAGAAAGGAAGAAATCTTTTAGCTAACTTTTTCTTTCCCCAAAGCTATTTCCCATTATCCCATGAGGAACATAGGGCAGAGATCCTTCCCCCTTCTAAAGAGAAAACAAGCCACATACTGTTCACCAAGTCAGACAATTGCAAACTAACTTTCCATCTAAGATGTCTCCCATCAGGCCTTGCCATGTCCAGGAGGAGCAGTAACCAAACCATGTAAGGCTTGGGAGGTGGCCTTGCTGTATTGCTGAGGCTGGCTTTGACTTTATGATCCTCCTGCCTCAGCCTCCTGAGCTGCTGGGATTAGAGGCACACACCACCACACTTAGAATCTTTCTCATATTTAATACACATTTACTTTCACACCTAATCCTGTATTCTTGATATTGGATTTCTTAAAGAGAGACCCCCAAATTACATAATTTCCAAGTTCCACCCTGTCTTGCACATGTTTTCACGTCTTGAGCCTTCACACATGGTAACACACCTCTACCTGGAATGAGTCTGCAGAGCTGACTCTACAGGCAGTTGGTGGGCTCCCAGGACAGTGGGAGATCCCTCTATCATTCACCCATTTCATCCATACCCATTTAAGTAACCTGTGGTTTCCATCGCAGACTGCATACCAGTCATCCAAGGAGCTTTTTTTTTTTTTTTACTCTTATTGAACAAATTTATTTTTTTATTTTTTATTTTTTTGAGAATTTCAACATTTATTTTTCAGTTTTTTGGCGGACACAACATCTTTGTTTGTATGTGGTGCTGAGGATCGAACCCGGGCCGCACACATGCCAGACGAGCGTGCTACCGCTTGAGCCACATCCCCAGCCCCCAAGGAGCTTTTGAAATTAATATGTGGCGGGGCCACACTTCAGGCTAATGAATCTACTTCTGCAGGAGGAGGTCGCAGGCCTGGGCACTTTTAAAAAGCTCCCCTAGGGATTCCAAGGTCCAGTCAGGGCTAAGAACCATATGCTTGCTTTTGATAACTAATCTGGAATGAACAGGTAGAGGAATGAATCTGTAGGACAGGAGGAAGTCTCAGCTTGGTTACTGCTACCCCAAAAGGGTCACTGATTCCAGAGGCTCCCTTCTATGGGAGAGAATCCCAGCCACAGTGGAAAGCCTTTTGAGTTAAAAATAGGGGTAGCAAGAGAAATATACATTGACGCTCCCTTCCCTTTTCCTATCCTCCCCACTCCTCTATCATCCTCTCCCACCCTGGTCTGGCTCCATGCATGGAGTGGGTGCCAGGCCCAGGAATTCTTACTAAGTTAGAAAGGTACCTGGCACTCCCAGTTGACCCAGGCCTACCTTTATTCCCTTTGAGGGACTATTGCTGGAGCTCCTGTACAGTCAGAGAGAGGGATGGTTGTCCCCACCCAGACCAAGACAGTCTTCCAAGCCAGGAGAGAGGGCAGTAGATTTTAAACAGCTACCCAGAACCCCACTCCCACCCCGAGTGACCACTGAAGCTGTTGACCAATACCTGGGACCTGCCCCGGTTCCTCCTGGGTGTGGTGGTTGGGGAAGGATACTCTCCCCAAGCCAGACTGAATATTCTGCTTGCTTTGGCTTTGGGTCTAGGGTAAAGGTACAGGCAGGAAGATATTTATTTAAAGATATTTACCAGGAAATAAACACAGAAGGCTGAGTCTATGAACAGATTCCTGCTGGCTACATGTGCCACAAAGCAATTAACCTCCACTGAATGTCTAATGCCAGCTAGTATTTATTGACTGCGGGCCAAGCACTGGTTGGTTCATTTAATCCTGACAATGGCCCTGTGAAGTAGGTGCTGTCATCTCCATTACACAGTAGAGAAATTAAAGAAGATAGCCGAAATAACTTTCCCATGGTCACATAGGAGCAGCTGAGGAAAATGAGATTCAAATTCAAGGTGCCTCTCAGCTTCTGCCCAAACTGGTGACTAGATCTTTCCACGGACATTTTCTCATCCTGTAAGGCAAGCGGTTAGCCACTTTGTAACAAAAAAACTGAATACACTTGCCCCAACATCTCAGCTAGTGAATGGTGGACTCATCAGTTCTGTCTTCTGATAAGCAAATTCTTCCTTTTGTGTGTGCCAGGGATTAAACCCAATGGGTGCTTAACCACCCAGCCACATCCCCAGCCCTTTTTTGTATTGTATTGGGAGACAGAGTGTCATTGAATTGCTTAGGGTCTCACTAAGTTGCTGAGGCTGGCTTTGAACTCGTGATCCTCCTACCTCAGCCTCCCAAACTGCTGGGATTATGGGCGTGTGTCACTGCACCCAGCTAAGCAAATTCTTCCTAATCTTCCATGTTGCCTTCATCTACCTCCCTCCCTTCCTGAGGGAATCCGGATGACAGAGCCGTGTAGTGTAAGATAATTGCATTATACTGAGATAATTGCCAAAACGGTTCTGTGTCAAGTGTTATGGGCAGCGGGGAACACAGAGCTGCTCTGCCTTGGAGGAGAGAGGGCAGAGTCCTGGCAGAGAATCAAGGGAAGAAAAGAACTGCCTGTGGGGTCAGCTCTGCAGACTCATTCCAGGTGGAGGTGTGTTACCATGTGTGAAGGCTCAAGACATGAGAACATGTGCAAGACAGGGAGGAACTTGGAAATTGTGTAATTTCGGGGCCTCTCTTTAAGAAATCCAATATCAAGAATACAAGATTAGGTATGATAGTAAATGTATTAAATATGAGAAAGATGCTAGGTGTGGTGGTGTGTGCCTGTAATCCCAGCAGCTCAGGAGGCTGAGGCGGGAGGATCATAAGGTCAAAACTGGGAGGAGGCAGGGGAGGCCGAGGAGGAGGTGGGGGGAGGCCAAGGAGGAAGAGGAGGAGGAGGAGGGGGAGGAGGGGGGAAGGAGGAGAGGAGGGGAGGAGGGGGGAGGGGGGAAGGAGGGAGAGGAGGAGGAGGAGAGAAAATAAAGGGCTGGAGATGTGGCACCCCTAAGAAAAGAGAGAAGAAAGGAAGGAAGGAAGGGAGGGAGGGAAAAGAAAAGAAAGAAGGATAGATCATGGCAATTCACAAACTTTAAAGCTATTTCAGGGGTCTCCAAGACCACCCTCAGGCTCAGAAATGCTGTTATGCTTGTGATTATGTTTGAGTACAACAAAAGTAAAGATCAGCGAGGGGGAAGGGTGAGTGGGGCTCCCCAGGCTCCCAGCAGATTGCATGGACAACACTGAATTCTCCCAGCTCTGATATGTGGCAATGTGTGGAGTGTAGCCCGTCTGGGAAGCTCACCTGAGCCTCGGTGTCCAGGATTTCACACAGTTGAGGACCAGTTATCAAGGTAAGTGGCATCTCAGTGACTGACCTTGGCCACTAGTCTCAGTCCTGCCAGGGATCAAACTGATACAGGGACTCAGGCCTGCAAAAACATGCTAGGAGATTCTAAGGCTCAGAAGCCATCTCCCAGGAGTTGACAAGGGCCACTTCTCCCTTTGAAATGTGCTGGGCTTGAACAGCCTGAGCCTGTTCAGTTAACCCTTCAAAGCACCCTGACAAATACTCCACAAGGCACAGAGAAAAATTTGTCAATGGACTGCTTGGCATACCTCCATTCAACATTTCCCTACATAACTGCATATGACCTGATTGCTTTTTTATTGTTGATTGTGTTTTCTACAGAAAGAACCGAAAGATAAGTCAGTGTTCTAGAAAAGTGAATGGATTTGTTTACTGCTAGTAGTAGAGATGCAAGAATTATGCAACTTCATTAACATGTAATTTGTAGTATTGCTAAGATTTGTCGCTAAAAATAGGAATTCTGATAAATTCTGTTTTTTCACAATTCCCATTCTTTTTTTAAAAAAAGATACTGGTGCATTTAAAATTGAATATACTTCGTTGTCCACAAATGTCTGTGTTTGTATACATATGCCCATGAGAACACATGCCTGGAGTCCTCCTAGGATTTCTGCAGGGGCCCAGGAACTTAAATATATTCAACTTCTGGTAATGGCTCCTGAATCAAGACTTACTGGCTTAATCTTTTGTGCCATTACTGGTCTGAGTTTTCCTGGGAGCCCCTAAGCATACATTATCCCATCAGAGAGAAAGAAAACATAAAGCTACACAAATTTGGCACTCACGCACAATCTTAAAATGGACTTCCAGGCTCTGGGAGAATTTAGAAGGTCTGTAAGCCTTTTCCATTAACCCGAGACTAACTCTTCAGATTTAGCTATTACCCTTTAAGAGTCACTTAGAATCAGATGGTGTTCTGGTTTAGAAATGAGGTATCTCCCCAAAGCTAAGATAATGAAATATCATTCAGGAGTGAAATGATTAGATTATTAAATTTGTGACCTGATCAATGGATTAGTCCACAAATATGGATTAAGTGGATGGTAATTGTAGTCAGGTAAAGCATGATTGGAGGAGGTGGGTCACTGGAGTGTGATTTGGGGGGGTTATATTTTGTCCCTGGTGAGCAGAGCTCTCTCTCTCCCTCTGCTTCCTGGTTGCCATGTTCTGAGCTGCTTTCTTACTACACCCGTCTGCCATGATGTTCTGCCTCACTTTGGGCAGAGAGATATGGAGCTGGCTGACATGGACTGAGCCTCTGAAACCGTGAGCCAAAATAAACTTTTCCTCCTCTACGTTGTTCTTATAAGGTCTTTTGTTCACAACGACGAAAAAGCCAACTAAAACAGAAGGTACATTGGCAGATAACTGAAGAAAGAACAAATCAGGAACCTTACTATTAGTAGACTGAATTTTGTGAAATTCAAATATAAATTCCTACTTCTCCACATGTGATACTTTTTTACAGAAATTATTTACTAAGCAAAATAGAGATTTATAAAGTATGTAATTGAACAAATGGTTTACTTCTATTTTTATAATGGGTAGTGAAACAAATTATGGGTACTTAAGACAACTATTATGTTAAGGCTAACTAAAAAAAAAGTGACCTTATGAAGAAAAATAAGTGTAAAGTTCTTATAATTTTAAATAAATCATGTTTAGTATTTAAAAAGCTATATACAATGTGTAGAAAAATATGATATGTTACAAAGTTGGCTACAAAAAATAATTATAACAGATGATTTACAAGGCAATGTGAACAGCTAAATGGCATTTTTAACATAAAGAGACAGGAATGAAGTGGATGGCTGTTCAAAAACAGCACTTCCTGACTTTGCTGGGGGGAGGAGGAGACTGTGGAGGAACCCTCAGGCTCAGGCTGCACTGCAGGGATACTTCCTGCCATTGCTTCTGCTTTAATATGCAGCTGAGTCTTGACCTGGGGGAAGGTGGAAAGGGCCTTTGGCCTTTGGACAGAGCATCTGCCTTTCTGCCCAGGAACAGCTGGCCACAGGGAAAGGGATGCAGAGCCTGAGGCCTGGGGCGTGTCCCCTCCAGGCTAGGGGCGTGTCCTGGAGCTTTGTGGGGAACAGAGGCCAAAAGAAGCAGGAACTCTGACTGCTCTCCAGCCGCCCCAAATTACCTGAATACAAGTACATCTTATTCCATCTCAGGGAAAACCAAAACCATAGGTAGAAGGAGAGAAAGTAAAGACCCCATTCAGATCCTCCGTCTTCCAAGATTTTGGGAGATTTCTCATTTGTCTCCCTGTAAACAATCATTTCATAATTTAGAACAACAGTTTGTCTTCTTTCTTTTTCTTTAATTTTTTTTTTAAGTGAACCTTTGACTGGAAGTTATGCCCAGAGACAAGAGGTTACATTTTCAGATTCTTTCACAATTTTTTGTCGATTTAGACTGATTACTTTTCCCCCCCGAATAAAATTTGATAATTTGCATTTTCCAGAAAAGCCATTTATTTTGTCAAAAAAAAAAAAAAAAAGATTAGAACTGTTCAAAGAAAAACTTCAAATTAAATTTAAGAGTGAGCACAAAACAATTCTCCAGCTGGGAGGCCTCAGATGCAGTGGTGGATTTGGAGAGTGTGGGTGTTTATTTAACTAAAGTTCCTGTGTGTATTTGGATCTGTTTGCGTGGTTCTTCTTTTCTATTCCATTAGTAGCCTACCCACTTAAGTATCAGTACCATGCTAGTTATTTTGGATTTATGTGTTTTAATATTTGGTCCAGCTATTTCCCTCTAACTGAAATCCCTTTTCAGAGTTGGAAACAAAGGTTTAATCAAAGAAAATCACAGCAAATTTACTCTGATTTAGATTTAGTCATTCTTGTCAGTGGCCTGTCAATTCTTTCCCTCCTCGTCCCCATTCCCTGTTCTCGTTTCTTCAACTCTGATGATGCTTTTTCTTTCAAACAAAATCATACAACAGAAACAAATAGGAGGAGTGGCTTAGGAGAAAAGGTCCTAGAGCCTGTCTCACAAAGAGTTGCCATAGAGACCTGCAATTTGAAAGAAAGGTCTGAAAATTATTGACTTGGGTACTTTCTATTTTGCTGCACGATAATTTGCTAGAAATGTCAAGCAGTTCTTCATAACTGCAATTAATACTATTTTCATACTGACTACTCATTACATCTTTCTTCTTACTGTGTAAACACTCCAATCTATTGACTTTTAGTAGTATTCTCCTATCTGATGTCTTCTGTTTCTCCTCTCTCTCTCTCTCTCTTTCACTCTCTCTCTCTCTCTCACACACACACACACACACTAGAATGGCCCAAATCCAGAACTTGAATGCTGGAGTGGATGTGGAGAGGATGCTGGAGAGGATGGGGAGCAATGGGAACTCTCATTCGCTGCTGGTGGAAATGCAAAATTGCACCTTCGCCTCGGAAGACAGTTGGGCAATTTCTTTCAAAACTGAACCTACTCTTACCATATGATCCAGCAATCATGCTCCTTGGTGTTTACCCGCTCATGAACTGAAAACTATCCCACTAAAACCTGTGTATGGATATTCAGAGCAGCTTTCTTCATAATTGTCCAAACTTGAAAGCCACTAAGATGCTCTTCAGTAGATGAGAGGATGAACAGTGGTACATCCGGACAATGGAATATTATTGAACATTAAAAAGAAATGAGCCATCAAGCCATGGAAAGACATGGAGAAAGCTTAAGTGCTTATTACTAAGTGAAAGAATCCACTCTGAAGAGGCTGTATATTATGTGATTCCAACTGTATGACATTCTGGAAAAGCCGAAACTATGGAGAGTAAAAAGGTCAGTGATGCCAGGGGGTAGTGGGGAGGAAGGAATGAATAGACAATGCACAGGATTTTTAGGAAAATGAAGCTATTCTGTACGATACTATAATGGTGGACACAGCCCATTACAGTTGTCCGAGCCCCTACAATGTATAATATGAAGAAGAGAACCCTAATGTAAACTCGATACCTTGGGTGATATGATATGTCAAAGTAAATGTAACCTATGTACCACTCTGGAGCAGGGCAATGACAGGAATGGAATTTGCCTGTGTTGGGCTTAGAAGTTATATGGGAACTCTGTACTTTTTCCTCAATTTTACTGTGAACCTAAAACTGCTCTAAAAAACAAAGAAAGGTGGGGCATGGGGGCAGGAAAGATGGTGGAGTGAGGTGGACACCATTACACTAGGTACATGTATGACTGCACATATGGTGTGATGCTATATCATGTACAACCAGAGAAATGAAAAATTGTGCTGCATTTGTGTACCATGATTCAAAATGCATTCTGATGTTTTATATCCCTAATTTAGAATAAATAAATAAATAAATTTAAAAAAAAAAAAAAACAAAGAAAGAAAAAGCAAGGTACCCAAGCAAACAATTTAAACTTTATCACCTTGAAAACTGCACTAAAATGTCAGCTCTCGATAGTCATGTGAGTGTAAGGAATTATTAGTTAAGCAAAATGGATTTTAAACTAAATGTTACCTAAAACTGGGAAACTTGTAGAAGAAAACAGATGAGAACATCTTTAGGCTCTTGTATCCTGCAAAGACTTCTTAGATCAGCACTTTTTCATTTTAAAAAAGACACATTGATCAGGCACGGTGGCGCACACCTGTAATCCCAGTGGCTCTAGAGGCTGAGGCAGGAGGATTGAAAGTTCAAAGCCAACCTCAGCAACTTAGCAAGGTGCGAAGCAAATCAGTGAGACCCTGTCTCTAAATACAATATTAAAAAAAGCTGAGGGGGAAGGGAGACGGATTTGTAAACCCCGGAGCCAGGTTCTACTTACCCGAGGCCGCTGCTGTGCGGAGATCCCCGGGTGAAGCCACCGTCACCATGTCTGATCAGGAGGCAAAACCTTCAACTGAGGATTTGGGGGATAAGAAAGAAGGAGAATACATTAAACTCAAAGTAATTGGACAGGATAGCAGTGAGATTCACTTCAAAGTGAAAATGACAACACATCTCAAGAAACTCAAAGAATCATACTGTCAAAGACAGGGAGTTCCAATGAATTCACTCAGGTTTCTCTTTGAAGGTCAGAGAATTGCTGATAATCATACTCCAAAAGAACTGGGAATGGAGGAAGAAGATGTGATTGAAGTTTATCAGGAACAAACAGGGGGTCATTCAACGGTTTAGATATTCTTTTATTTTTTTTTCTTTTCCCTCAATCCTTTTTTATTTTTAAAAATAGTTCTTTTGTAATGTGGTGTTCAAATGGAATTGAGAACTGGCACCCATCTCTTTAAAACATCTGGTAATTTGAATTCTAGTGCTCATTATTCATTATTGTTTGTTTTCATTGTGCTGATTTTTTGGTGATCAAACCTCAGCTCCCTTCATATTGCCCTCTCCTTTTAAAAAATTACACGTGTAAACAGAGAGGCCACCTTTTTCAGGACTGTGCATTTTCAGGCTTTTGGTGGTAAATAAGATCAACCAATGTGAGTGTCTATATAATGACTTTCCAGTTGGCCCTGAAGTTCTAGCATGTGACTGCTTCACTCCTGGACTGTGACTTTCAGTGGGAGATGGAAGTTTTTCAGAGAACTGAACTGTGGGAAAATGACCTTTCCTTAACCTGATGCTACTTTTAAAATCTGGGGGTCTGGACCAAAAGAGGAGGAATATCCGCTTTGGAGTCAAGACGAACAGACATGGTGAGAGTAACGACTAACTCCAAAGATGGCTTCACTGAAGAGAAAGCATTTTAAGATTAAAAAAAAAAAAAATGTCAGAAGATCCCGGAAAAGTTCTAATTTTCATTAGCAGTTAATAAAGTTATTCATGCAGAAGTGTGTACAACCGAACACTGCTCCTTTGATTTTATTTGTACTTTTGGCCTGGGATATGGGTTTTAAATGGACATTGTCTGTACCAGCTTCATTAAAATAAAACAATATTTGTAAAAAAAAAAAAAAAAAAAAGCTGAGACTATGGCTCAGTAATTAAATGCCCCTGGGTTTAATACCTGGTGCCAAAAAAAGAGATTAAATTATTTTTTTATTTGTTCTAATCAGTTATACATGACAGCAGAATGCTCTTCAATTTATTGTACACAAATGGGACACAATTTTTCACTTCTCTGTGGAAAAAAAGTAGGGTCACACCATTCGCACAATCATACATGTACCTAGGATTATGATCTGTCACATTCCATTATTTTTCCAACCCCCATATCCCCTCCCCTCTCTTCCTTCCCCTTTGTCCAATTCAAAGTTCCTCCACTCATCCCATGCCCCTCCCCATTATGAATTAACATCCATTTATCAGGGAAAACATTCAGCCTTTGGTTTTTTGGGATTGGCTTACTTTGCTTAGCAAACACATTAAATTTTAAAACAAAGTTCTTTTTAAAATAAACTTGTTGAAAAAAAATGAAAGGATGAGTTACAGATTGGAAGAAATTATTTGCAAAATATATATCTGTATTCAAGAAAAAATATATATATACTCTACAATGTATATATGCACATGAACTATATATATATATATATATATATATATATATATATATATATATGTATGTATATGTATTTATATATATATTAAAAGGATGGATTTTGCAGTATGTTAATTACATACCAATAAGCCTGACCCTCTTAAATGAAAAGTTCATATTAACAGAATAAAGGACAAAAATCATGTAATCATTTAAATAGAGTCAGAAAATGCATTTGAAAAACTCATTCGAAAACCATATCATCACCTATTTCTGATACTCTCAGCAAACTGGAACTAGATGGGAATTTCCTCAACTTGATAAAGCATACCTGCAAAAAGCCTACAGATAATATAATCAATGGCGAGATAGTGAACATTTTCCTCTAAAATGTTAATAACAAGGCACTAATAGCCACTATTTTTGAATAACCTCATTTCCACTCACTGTTCTGCAAGCCCACAAGTATAAGAAAAAGAAAGAAATTTGTAGAGTTACAAAGGAGAAACTGCCTTTATATTATAGATAATGGATCATTTATGTAGAACACCTAAAGAATTCTATAAAGAAACTATTAAAACTAATAAGTGAATCATACCATGGAATTCAAGGTAAATGGTAAAAAAAACTATTTCTATATGCTAGTGACAATTGAAAAAATGAAGTTTAAAAGTTGCCATTTTTAGACAGCAACTTCTCAATACCAGCATCATACCTTAGTGGCTGGATTTTTGTTTCTAAAATCATTCTCCAGTAAAACCAGGGTTCCACCAGGCACTGTGGTACACACCTGTAATCCCAATGGCTCGGGAGGCTGTGTCAGGAGGATAGCAAGTTCAAAGCCAGCAAGAAGTGAGGCGCCAAGCAACTCAGTGAGACCCTGTCTCTAAATAAAATACAAAATAAGGCTGGGGATGTGACTCAGTGGCTAAGTGCCCTGAGTTCAATCCCCGGTACCAACAAAACAAAACAAAAAAACCAGGATTCCTTGGATATATGGGAGAGTCGAGGACTTGGTGGGGTGGGTGGCAGGAAATACAGGAGCCTGGAACATCTACAACTCTATAAGAGTTAGACAATGAGTGCTAAAATCAGAGAACAAGTAGATTGGATGTGTCAAAGGGACACAGGAGCCATGTGTGATGGCACATGCCTGAAATCCCAGTGACTTGGGAGGCTAAGGCAGGATTGCAAGTTCAAGGCCAACCTCAACAATTTAGGGAGACACTATCTCAAAATAAAAAATAATAAGAGCTGGTAAAGGACATGGATCTAGAATCAATCCGTCTATCTATCTACCTACCTACCTACCTACCTACCTACCTATCATCTATCCACCTACACACACAACTACAAATCAACAATAAAAGACAATGTTATCAGGAAGGGGACAAAGGACTTAAATAGGTTCTTCACAAAGGAAGATATAAAATGACTGATAAACATATTCGAAATACATCCATTTCTTTTCTTCTTTCTCTCACACCTTGTTTAGCCAACAAATCAGAAAAGTGAGGAAAGCTGATTGAATCATGCAGTGTATCAGGGCTCTCCCGAGAAACGGAACCAATAGGTTGTGTGAGTGTATGCACCTGCTTGTGTGTGTGTATATCAAAAATCTGCAGGGTAGATGTCTAAAGTCTGAAGACAGTCTGGAGACAGGGTTTTCTCTTCCTTGGGGGATGTCAATCTCTTTTCTCTGCAGGCCTTCAACTGATTAGATGATGTCCACCCACATTAGGAAAGGTAATCTGCTTTATTCAAACTCTACTGATACAAATATTCATCTCATCTAAATCAGTACCTTCACTGAAAGATCTAGAAAAGCATTTGGCCAAACATGGAAGTGCCCTGGCTCAGCCAAGTTGACACATAAAATTAACAATTGCACTCAGCAAGCATGAACAGATCCTGACTTCTCTGGTGTGTCCGTTGGTGGTAGGGCAGCGAAGCAGGGGAGGGTCCTGTCGCAGGTCCCTCACAGTCAGGCAGCTATGGCAGCTTGTGTGCAAGGAAGAGGCAATGAGCTTGCCCTGCAGCTGGCAATGAGGGAGGGCAATGAGGGGAGGGGACAACAGAACAGCCTTCAAAGTTCACTGCCAGCTCCTAGAACAGTGCTTGGCACAAAGAATGGGCTTAGTAAATAACCTTGAATGAAGTCAGAAGCTATAGAAAGGGAGGTGGAGCAAGATGGTGATAATTCTTTCATGCCTGCTAAGAAGGGGGATGCAGTGGAAAGAGACCGAGGGATTTCAACAGTTCAGGAGATGAGCATTGAGGAGCGGTCTGGGGACAGAGGGGAGAACAAACTTCAGGGATGACCCCCGCCCGAGGCTGGAGGATCAGACCAGAGATTCCTGGATGAGGCATTACATAAATATCGCCACGCCTAAGTGCTGAGGAGTGGAGAGGACAGAGATTTAAGAGGCAGCAATGAATGTGGGAGAGGCTTAGGCATGGTTGCGGCTCTGGAAGGGCCCTGGCACACCTTAATTTTATAGATGAGGAGTCTGCAGCCCAGAGAGGGAAAGCAACTTGCCCATGGTCACATAGCCCATTAATAGCACATACTGAACAATATCCAGGTGCTTTCTCCATGCCAGATGGCCCGTGTTCTTCTCTCTCGCTCTCCTAGCCAAGCTTGTCCTCAGAAGTGTCCAGTGTCCAGTGTCATCCAAGCAGAGTCCCCGGGCCTCCTCAATCAGCAGCACCTCAGGCTGCTGGTGGCAGGTTTGAGAGTTGAGGGAGGGCTTCTTTGGGCTCAGTCCTGTTCCCGGGGCAGCTGCCTGCTACCCATGGCTGTGAGGCTGACCTACCAAGAGGTGTTGTTATTTTAAGTAATTCACGTTGGAGGGAGGAAGTGACTGAAGAAAATGTGAAAATAAGTAGCTCTTGCAAGACGTGTGTGTGTGTGTGAGTGTGTGTGTGTGTGTGAGAAAGAGAGAGAGAGAGAGAGAGAGAGAGAGAAAAGCGAAACAAGGAGTACAAAGACAGACAAAAAGACCGATCTGTTACTTTCACGCCTTTCTATAGCACCCTCCAGGCCTGACTTTTCACCCTAGGCAGGAACCCCTTAGCCCCTCTGCCCGTTCCCGACCCAAGCCCTCCTTAGCCCAGGTGGGAGTGGAGGAGGCTGGGGTGCCAGGCCCTGAGAACCCTGGGGGCTGGAAGAGCAGGCCCCAGCCTCCCTCCCAGAGGCCTCCAGGCACAGTAGGAAGCAGAGGCTGTGTGGGGGAGGGCCGGGAGGGCTTGGAAGCCAGCTCTTCTCTTGATTCCCCTCCATTTATTGAAGAATGGGGTGGCCTGCTTCAATTGGTCCCCAAACCCAGGGGCCTCTGCCCCAGGCACCGCACAGCAGTCAGGAATGCAAAGGGGAGGCTCCCTCTTCACTCAGGAAGTACCCACATTCTCATCTCACAAAGCCATTTCCCCCTTTGTGAGATGGACAGTGCACCTGCCTGTCTGTGTGCCTGCAGGACTAAGCACAGGGACTGGATCTGACAGGGGAGGGGGGAGGGGCGGCCTAATGGAGCCACTCGGCACTGAGCTTCCTCCAGGGGGTACCATTGTCTGTCCCGGGGCCCATTTGCTGCTGTGGAGAGGATTAGAAGGCTGAGCAAGTGGGGGGCACTGTCCCTGAAATCACCCAAGGCAACCTGCTGGGGGCCTCTGGTTTCCCTCCAGGTGCCTTCCTGGAGGTGAAGTACTGAAGGCTGTGGTTTTAGAATGGCTCGCCAGGGGAGAGTGTGCAGATTAAGCTCTTAGTTATGCGCCTCTTGGCTCCCGCTGGTGTATTCCTATGCTCAGCTCTGGGCTAAGGATCCTTCAGGGAAAAGGGAGACCTCAACCAAGGGTGGAACAGGAGCTGCAGAGAAATGAAAGGGAAGTGTAAAGGCCCGAGAGAGAGAGAGAGAGAGAGAGAGAGAGAGAGAGAGAGAGAGAGAGAGAGAGAAAGGAGAGGAGAGGAGAGGAGAGGAGGAGAGGGGAGAGAGGACAGGGGCAGGATGTCAAGAGCAAGGAGTGAGAAGTGAGGGGACACATGGAATAGTTGCCAAGGGGAACATGGGGGCTCTGTTGATCTTGAAGCCCGAAGTCTGCAGAGCTGCCTGTCAATGTGATTATGTGATTTTCTCCAGCAGTGGGGACCGCCTGGAAGCAGAAGTGGATGGTGAAGTCATCACTGCCTGTGGATTGGCCAGGCAGGGACAGAAGTAGGCCCAACCTTTTTTTTTTTCCCCCCCCTTTTATTTGGATCAGTAAACAAGCAGGGGCTAGGTGTGGCTCTGTGGTTTAGTTCTGGCTGGTGAGATATATAAGGGAGGCAGGCATTGAGTTGGAAGACTCCATGAGGCTCTCCATTTGCTCTTTTCTCCTCTTCCTGCCTCTGTTGTGCTGTCTGGAATGTAGACCTCATGGCTGGAGCCCAAGCAGCCATTTTGTACTATAAGACAGTGTGCTAAGTTAAAGGGATGAACAGCAAGGGAGGAGAAGCATGGATCGCTGATACATGTGTGGCCACCACCTTGTCTCTGGGCTATTTCTGCATTCCTTTTATTTGAGAGGGAGATAAATTCTCATGATTTTAAGAATTGTTATTTGGGGTTTTCTGTTATATGTCTGAGCGTAATTCCAACAGGACCAGACCAAGCATGAAGGAACTGTGGATAATTATGAGAATTCAGTAAAGACTGCCAGGAGATCTTCACAAAGGAGGGAAGGATGAGAAGCCTGGAAGGCAGAATGGGGACTTTAGCCCTGGAGGTGGGGGGGGGCAATACAGCAGAGTAGGCCAGAGAGAGTAGAAGGTCTTTAAAAGCAGAAAACAGGAAGTTGTCATTAGAGAGTGGGATTCCTGAGTTAAAGATTCCAGATTGGCTGGAAGAGATGAGGTCATGGTAAGCACTATCCCTCCCTAACACCTCCACCCACCCGGCTCCCTTTGAGGTAACTGACATGCCTAATCTCACCCCTAGCCCAACTCTTTCATTGTTCTCATTCCCAAATAAAGGATCTAAGGTTCAAGCCAAGAAGCTTACCTGAGGGGCAAAACTGGTAACCGGCCAGGTTGGCATTAGAAACCCTCCCTCAGTGTGACTCCAGAGCCCATGCCTACTTCTCTGTCTGGCAACCCCTGGGGACTGCTGGGGGACTGGGTGCCACTAGCAAGTTCAGGAGATGGAGGCCTGTGAGACTGGCCACCAGCTGCATCCTCCGGGTGGACATTCAGGGTCAGATCCCATCTCCACCTGCTATCAGGAAAGACCTCATATGAATGAATTCCAGCTATTCTAAATCAATGCCTGGCCAGGTGGAGGACAGGTAGGTGTCTCCAGCACAGACGTGACTATGCGGGCCTGGCCAGGAGGGCATGGCTCGGCTGGGTGAAGGTCAGTGAAAGGATGATTTGTCTACTCTGGATCCCGCAGACTCTGTCTGCCCTGGGACCCTGCGGGCCTGGAGCACTGCCAAGGAGTACAGGGAGCGGCCCCTGCAGGGACGTCAAATCTGGCCTGAAGCGGAGGTAGCATGAATTCTGGGTCAGATCCCGTCTCCACCTCTCCCCAGCTCTGTCCCCTTGGACAAGTGCCGAGATCTTCTGTGCCCCAGTTTCCCTGTGTATTTGGGCACCATAATAATCCTTCCTCGGGGGTTGGGGACATCGCTCAGTGGTAGAGTGATTGCTTTACACATGCAAAGTCCTGAGTTCAGTTCCCAGCATTGCCAAAAAAAAATCTATGGGCTGGGGTCATGGCTCAGGCAGTAGCGCGCTCGCCTGGCATGCGTGCGGCCCGGGTTCGATCCTCAGCACCACATACAAACAAAGATGTTGGGTCTGCCGAAAACTAAAAAATAAATATTAAAATCCTCTCTCTCTCTCCCCGCCTCTCTCTCTCTCTTTAAAAAAAAAATAAATAATAATCCTACCTCACCTGATCATGAAGACTGAATGGAGGGAAGTGCCTGGAACAGTCCTCACAGGCCGACAGCCCTCAGCAGGGTCTTCACGGAGAAGATAGGGAGCTACGATGGGGGACCCCAGGACTGCGGCAGCCAATGTCAGAGCCCCTCAGGAGGTGCTGACCCCCCCCCCCCATTCTCTATACTTCGCTCTGGACACAGCCCTAGGCTTGCTCTCCTAGGGTTATTTGATTGTCATCTATTTCTCCTATCAGGAAAGACCCCATATGCATGAATACCAGCTATTCTAAATCAGTGCCTGGACATCTTGGGAAGAGGCTGGGAGTTTTCCTCTGAACCCCAAACTACACATGCCCCTAGGTCACCCGGGGCCTATACTAGGTCATTGTCCAGTAATATTGTTAGATGACAGCATACACTGTTCAGGCTTGTGAACGTGGCAGGAATGGGGCCTGGCTTTGGTTTAGTGCCCTCCCTCTCCTGCCAGGGGCCCTGTTAGCCAGCCCCAAGCCCTGCCGCCTGCCCTGGCTGCTCCATATTCCCCAAGGTCAGGTCAGCTATTTATTCATTGGTGCCTGTGGCTATTATTAGGCACCAGTGGGATCCAATCCTTGTTTGTATTAGCAAGTGTCATAAGATTGGCATTTGTGTGTCTGTTTAGGAAACATCCTGGGGAGCCTGAGAGAAGTATTCCTGAGGACAGGGAACCTATTAAAGAGCCAGGCACCCTGGCCCAAACCAGCCTCTAGAGGATCACAGATTGTGGGCAAATCTGAATTCCCTTCCAGGTCTCCGCCCTTCTGGGCCTAGGGGGCTATAACTCCAGGTCACACACTGGCCAACCTCAGACTTTTAGACAGCGTTTGCTCTGATGTGATCCACTGTATGACACTGGGCAAGTCATTTCATCCCCGTGGGCATCACAGTGGCAATCCATAAATGCAAATAGCGGGTGCTTCCGTGCAGGGCTTGGAAAAGGAAGCCCACTGGGAGGCGCATATGTGAAGCTGCAGTGGGAGCCCCTGAGTCACATGTGTGGAGCACCAATCATGCTCCAGGTCCCATGGGAAGCACACAATATGTGGCCCTCAGACACTGCTCCGGGCAGGTTGAGCGGGTTGATGTCCTGCCTGGATTCACAAAGCTAGTGAGCAACCAAGCTAAAAGCTTGATCATGGAGACTCTGGCTCCAAAGTGCATCTTCTTTCCACTGTACCAGTCACTGTGGCCTCAGAAAGGCACGTCCTACCTGGGGACCTGGGCAGGGACGGCGGTGGGTGGGGGCGGTGAGCTACAGGGAAGGCCTTGCTAAGACAGGGCTGGGAAGAAAAGTAGAGGAGAGGAAAGGATTCAAGATAGGCACCCGAGATGGGCAAGACAGTGGATTCTGGAGTCTGGCTGTTGGCTGTTTCTTTCCCTTTGTGATGATTCATGAAGAGCTAGCTGTTCACTGTGATTTATGCACATTTCTGAACATATGTTATAGTTTTTAAAAAGGTTAAAAGAAAGAGGAACTTTGTAGCATATAGTTATTAAGTCCTATGTATTTTTTTTAAAGTTCATATTCACGTAGCTCTTAATTGCTTTTTTCAAAGAGCATTAAAAGTTATGTTTAAAAATCTGAAGATATCCAGCTGAAATTGCCAAGAGTCTGGGTCAGTATACAGATTTCAGAACTAAAATTCTGTGAATTGCCGATCCTTCCTCATGGCTGCCCAGCTCCTAATGTGGAGCCCACCACTGGTCATAGGTCCTCATCCCACTTACCTGACAATTAGAGCACTTTTAGCACAACAGGAACTTGGGACCATTGGGCCAAGTGGTTTCAAGTTTTGCTCCAGCAAACATTGCAGTTGCGATGGCACCTAGGGGCTGCCAGTTTGGCAAAACGGTGAGGGGAGGAGAGAGGACACAGGGGACCCTTTTGCTTTGGAGCCAGGATTTTGCCATTGGAAAAAGTTCTGAAAACTATTGCTCTCTTATGTTATAGGCTAGATAGGATGGTCAAACTTTGTTTCAGACAGTGGCAGAGCCAGACTTCAAGTTCAGGTCTCTGACTCTGGATCTTGTGCCCTCTCCACTGTGTCATACTTTTTTGGGTTCATTTCTGTTTGGTTTGGATCTGGAATATTCTCCAAAAAACTCATTGTTAGGTAGTGCAGGCATGTTCAGAAGTGAAAAACTTAAATTATGAGCTGTAACCTCCTTGAGGGATTAATCCATTTGATGGAGTGATAATTTGAATGGACTACTGGTAAGTGGGGCATGGCTACAGGAGATGAGTCCCTGGGCCTGTGCCTTCGGGGACTATATTTCATTCCTGGCTTCTCGCCCTCCCTCTCTCTCCTTCCCTCCCCCACCACTTTCTCTCCCTCTGTCTCCTTCTTAGTTGCCATTAGCTGAGCAGCTTTCCTCCAACACATCTGTCTGCCATGATGTTCTACCTCAACTCAGGTCCAGAGCAATGGAGTCGGCTGACCAGGAGCCCCAAATAAACTTCTCCTCCTCTAAATTGTTCTTGTCAATTTGGTCACAGAGACAAAACATTAAAACAGCTTCAGACCTGAATCAGGAAATGAGACAGTGAGACTCAAGGCAGGAAAGTTTGGTGGGCAGAGAGGCACCTTGGTCTGGGCTTCAGTGGGAACACTGGAGAGTCAGGCCAGCTCAGTCTTGGCAATGGGAGTGGTCAAGTGTTGGTGGGAGAAGAAAGACCACTGAGGACACCTGACCAACTTGACACATTTGTTGAGTTTCAACATTTGTGAAATTTCTTCTCCTAAGGCCATAGGAAAGATTGTGGTTTGTCTTGGGACTGTATGGTTTCCAGGCTTTACAAGGTGCTGATATGTTCACATTTGATCCTCTCAAACTCCCACTTTGAGGTGGAGATGTTGTATTTCCAGTTTACATGTGAGAAAGCCAGCGGCTAAGAGGGCGGGTGTCTTCTCTCACAAAGCTGTGACAGGGACATCGTCTTCTCCTGACTCCCCCTCTGAGCTAATCCCTCGTCCTCCAGCATCTCTCAAGCTGTGGGATACTGCCAGAGACTACCTTCAGCCTTGTCACAATCCTTGCAGACAAACATCAAGGTATTCACAAAACAAACAGAATTAGCTTCCACTCTTGTAAACTGGTTGACCAGTTGCCTGGCTTCTTAATTTTACAATGAGCCTCGTGGTTAGAGACACAGGTTCCAGCACACCTGTGTGTGTGTGTGTGGGGGGGGGCAGGGGATGTGTTTGGGGATAGTCAGGAGAAAGGCCACAGGTGGTACTGCACATGGTTCTGAAACATGACCTTTAGGTTAGTGGGGTGAAACCATATACACTGGGCTCAGCATGTCACATGGTGTAGAACAGGAATCAGCAACATGTCCTGTGGCCAACTCTGGCCATGCCCACTCATTTCTGCCTTACTTTGCTTCCATACTACCACAGCAGGGTGGGGTAGTTTCAGCTCAAACCATAAGGCCCACAAAGCCTAGGACATTTACCATCTAGCCTTTTCAAGAAGTTCGCTCTTAGTGTTCTCTGCATCCTACTTGGCCTACAAGTAATGATGGTCTGAGCAAACCCACAGAATTGCAAGGCTAGACTGTCATACCAGTGACTAAATTTGTGGAGAGTGATCTCGTTTCAGGATTCTTAGGCAGAATACACCAATCTTGTCATTGTTCATATACAATTATTGACATAATTGGATGGCAAGAAATTGTCTAAATGATGAATGTTATTTCTACTATTTCTATTATAAAATCAGAACTATATTCCAGGGGGAATGATTATCCAGGAGGTTGCACTGGAAATGTGTGACCAGAGGAAGGGCTGCTGTGTGTTTCTGAGCTCTGAGAGCAGTGCTCATGGGGGTCTCCTTGATTACATTCACAGATGATACTTGAGGTTAAATTTCTCTCCACCAAGAATGTTAGGGCTTAAATGAAAGCTAGCAAAGCCTTTCCCACGAGCAGAGATTATCAAAGGGAGGGGGAAGAGCATGGTATGGAACCAGGAGCTTGTGGGGGACAAGGGCCCAGTAAGTGGCAACAATGGTGTACCAAAGGCCAACTCTGCCAACTGCACAATTTTCCAGTGGCCCAGCCCCAACCGCTATTAATCTCCTTCTATGAACCTCAAATAAAGTGAATGATGAGGCACTTAATATGGTGACAGCTTTATAAAGCAGTGATCACATTTCTCTACCCCAGTCCTGCTTCCCTGGAAGGAGGAAGAAAATTAATTTTTAAATTGGTACAATAATGAGAGCTCCGTAGTGGGGCTGCCTGCCAGTGGGGTGTGAATGGGAGGGTGGGTGATGGGGAGGGATCTGAGGCCTTCAGGGGACAGAAAGAGAAGTGGGGCCATCCATGCCTCTACAACATTGCCCCCTCAGACACTGCTCTGCTAGCCTACAAACTGATGAGCTAAAATGCAAAGCTCATCGTATCATCCCTCTACTTGCAGTGGTTCCATGCTTAAAATCCAGCTCCCTAGTCTCTGCCTCCTGTGCGCCTAGGGAGGATCATCTCTCCAGCTCCGTTGAGCCAACAGAGCTGCACCTCCCACTGCCAGGTTTGTTCACATCACTCCCTCTGCCCAGAAAGTGTTGACCCACTGTCTTCACCTGGCTGTCCATCTTTACCCATCACAATGAAGGCCAAACACACCCTCCTCTGGAAACCTTCCTTGCCAGTCCACCTCTGCCTGCTATTCCTCCCTGTCACTCACAGCCAGGATGAGCACATATTTAGCTACTACAGGGATTGTCCACGTGTCTTCCTCACTGGATTTTTGGCTCAGACTATGAATTCCTAATCCCCATTCCCTTAGCATGTCACACAATGGTTAGCGCATGATGGTCATTCCAGCCGTGACTACTGAATGCATGGAGCTTTTAGAACTTAGGATAGTCATTAAATGACACATCCTCTGTGGTGGACACAGTGATAGAATTGGGACCATCCCAGGGTGCTTTAGAAGCTATGATCACTGTGGAACACCCAGCCCATTTTTCTCCTTAGCTCTGAAGAAACATGAAACATTTTAAGCAGCGATCTTTATTTATTTTTTAAATATATTTTTTATTTGCCCTAATTAGTTATACATGACAGTAGAGTGCATTTTGATACATCATACATAAATGAAGTATAACTTTAAGCAGCAATATTTATTAGGGTGTTCTTTTGAAAGCCTCAGAATTATACAGACCACCAATAAAACATGTGGAGGGGGCCTGCATTGTCTTAAAAATGAAAAACATCCTCTCAGTTGAGTTCTTCAGAACCTGGTCCCTGAGTCCCTGTTTTCTCCTCCAGGGCCCAGTCTTTTTTTTTTTTTTAATATTTTTTTAAAATTTGTTATATATGACAGCAGAATGCATTACAATTTATGTTACACATATAGAGCACAATTTTTCATAACTCTGGTTGTACACAAAGTAGAGTCACATCATTTGTGTCTTCATACATGTACTTAGGGTAATGATGTCCATCTCATTCCACCGTCTTTCCTACCCCCATGGCCCCTCCCTCCCCCCTCCTCCTTTGCCCTATCTAGAGTTCATCTAATCCTCCCATACCCCCACCCCCAACCACATCATGAATTAGCATCCTTAAATCAGAGAAAACATTTGGCGTTTGTTTTTTTGGGTTTGGCTAACTTCACTTAGCATTATATTCTCTAGCTCCATCCATTTACCTGCAAATGCCATGATTTTATTCTCTTTTATTGCTGAGTAATATTTCATTGTGTATATATACCACATTTTCTTATTCATTCATCTACTGAAGGGCATCTAGGTTGGTTACACAGTTTAGCTATTGTGAATTGTGCTGCTATAAACATTGATGGGCTGTGTCCCTGCAGTATGCTATTTTTAAGTCCTTTGGGTAGATACCGAGGAGTGGGATAGCTGGGTCAAATGGTGGTTCCATTCCCAAATTTCCAAGGATCTCCATACTGCTTTTCATATCGGCTGCACCAATTTGCAGTCCCACTAGCAATGTATGAGTGTGCCTTTTTCCCCACATCCTCACAGGACCCAATCTTTAAGGTTAGCAAGGGACAGTCAGGGTCCATTTTGGCCACCTTGTCATCTATATGTGGTCTGAGTGACTGTATTACAAACACTGATGCCATGCCCGGCTGTGGGAGTATGATACACTTGACAGAATCTTTTTACACTCTGATGCATTGATTGACTTATAGATTAATGACAACAGTATTTCTACCCTTTGGAACCAACTGGATCAACTGGAACGAACACAGAAGAGGAATCACTGGAAGTGGTGCTAGGACTTCTCAGGTTTGGAATGTGAGGACCAAAAAGTTCAGGATTATAAATGAATTATTATAAGTTATGTAGAACACAACTTGCACCGAACAAGGGATTTGAATTATCGTTCTATTATATAATAAGTTTTTAAAAACAAGATTGATGCAGTAAAGTCTAGCGTTAACTATTCAATGGCAGAGCCTGGCTTTCTGGATAAGAGATTATTACCAGAGCATCTCTGCTTACCAGGCAGCAAGATATTCTCACCACCAACCAAGTGACCCAAAGCCAGGAGCCAGCCTCTTGAAGGCTCGACTTCTGAACATAAATGTAAAGAGTCACAAGAAGAGGGTGTACTTAGCACAAACTCCTTGAACACGTGCCTGGAATGTTACTTACATAATCTGGCAGTTGAGCAGTACAAAATAAAAACCGGCTTTGTTAAACCCGAAGAGACCTCTAAGTTCTTTTTTTTTTTTTTTAAGTCTTTCTATTTTATATTGGAGACAATGCTCACCAAGTTATCAGCAATTTAGCAGATTGTGCCAGTGTTGACATTTGTTCTTGGCTTAATTGCGCGTGAGTGTGTGATTTCAACAATGAGGCTGCTGTCCCTGTTCTGGGTAATTACAATATAAAACTGGTGATCACTGAATCTGGAATAACCATCAGTTATTCATGCATTTACTCTTTTGTTTGCAGGCCTTCTGAGTTTTTGCTGTGATTCTCCACTCAGATATAAATTTGGCTTAAAGTGGAACCTACTCCAGATTGATAGCAAAAGTGGAAACTTCAGACTTCCATGTTGCAAGACTATAAAGATCCCTGCAATTTTGTGCAGGTGTTAAAGATACCTCTTTACCTTGATATGAAGAAGTCAGGCTTAAAACTCCATTAAGATAGAAAAACGGCATCAGCAAAGACACACTGGACCATTGCTGATCATTTCCAGAGTATCCAGTGATTGAAACACATCTTCTCTGGAATATTGTTGCAAAGTTCCAAATGTGCTGAAGGGGACAGCATTGGCGGTATAGTGTTGGGCATGGCTGCTTTCCAAAAGGGCCTAATGCCAACTCAGTCTTATTCCCTGCTAATTTGTTCAGGTGACCTAGCAAATGAGGAGAGTAAGGACCTTTGGAGCTGTTAACTGTCCCTGAACTATTTTGGCTTATGGTGCAGTGGGCTCTTTGTTATTAAGTTAGCTAGTTAATGTTGACATCACCCAGAATGGAGACCAATTTCTTATTAGGCCATGGCAAATCTGAATAGAATACGTATTAAAAAATAATTTCTTGCCAGGTGCAGTGGTGCATGCCTGTAATCCCAGTGGCTGGGGAGGCTGAGGCAGGAGGATTGCAAGTTCAAAGCCAGCTTTAGCAACAACAAGGCACTAAGCAACCCTTGTCTCTAAATAAAATACAAAATAGGGCTGGGTATGTGGCTCAGTGGCTGAGTGGCCCTGAGCTCAGTCCCCAGCACCAAATATAAATAAATAAATAAATAAATAAATAAAATTGTCCTTTGGAAAACCATTAGGCAGTAGTCAGTAAAGCTTAAAATAAGTATGCTCTCTGACCCATCAATTTCACTTCCTGATACAGATGCCCAGCAGATAGACATGCACTGGAAGGTTCCTGGTGGCAGCTATCCAGGTATCCATCATCAGTAGAAGGATAAGTAGTTTGTGCTACAGGGCATGTTATACAGCAATACAATCAAGCAAATTCTCACTTCATACAAGGTATTAGTTATCTATCTATTTATTTATTTATTTATTTTGGTACTGGGATTGAACCCAGGGACACTTAACCACTGAATCATATCCCCAGTACTTTTTTTTAAATTTTGAGACAGGGTCTCTCTAAGTTGCTTTAGGGCCTCTCAGTGTCGAGGCTGGCTTGGAACTCATGATGCTCCTGCCTCTGCCTCCCAAGCTGTTGGGATTACAGGTGTGCGCCACCGTGCCTGGCTAAGATACTGGTTTTCTATTGCTGTGAAACAATGATCATGAATTTAGGGTCCTGAATAGCACATGTTTCTGAGGTCCCAGGTGTGGGGTTCTCCAATCTGGGTGCAGTGCAGCTAGGGTCTATGATGAGGAGTCTCAAAGGCTTGAATCAAGTAATGGGAGGCTGGAGCTCAGGAGGAATGAGCTCAGAGCTCATTCAGGTTGTTGGTAGAACTGCTGGTAGAATTCAGGTTGTTGGTAGGACTGGGATCCTCCATTTCCTTGCTGGCTGTCAATCAGGAGCCAATCAAAGCTCCACAAGGCCATCTGTATCCTTTGCCAAGCAAACTCCTCCATCTTCAAAATCAAGACTTGTGGACTCCCTACTCCCTCTGTCAATCCCTCTCATGCTTCACTTCTCTTCCATCCATAGGAGCCTAGTTCCTATCAAGGGTTCATGTGATCCAGTCCTTGAGGACTATCTCCTAATCTGAATGCCAACAGATTTAGGCCAAATTACATCTGCAAACTCCCTGCACAGCAGGACCTAGATTGACATTCAATTGAATGACTGGGTGAAGATGTATATATAAGAGGGAGTGAGAAGATGGGGGTCATCTTAGAAGTTTTCCAACCACACATAATGAACAATGAGCCAAAGAAGTCATACACAAAAGAATAAGTAATATGACCTTGCACCTTGGTCCATGCCTGCAATCCTAGAGACTCTGTAAGCTGAGGCAGGAGAATTGAAAGTAGCCAATGAGGATACTTGTCATTTCTTGGTTACCAAAGTTTAATGTGAATATGCCCTAAGGGAGTGATTCCTCTAGGTGCCTTGTGATCATCTTGCAGTTTTGTTGCTTTTTCATCAGCCAATTGGCAAGCTGCAGGCAATGACAGGGGTGGGGACATTGCTCATGAGTTGTTTGTTCTTCATTCCAAGATATGATGGGCATTTCTCTTTTGAGACCTAGTGTTCTCTCTGTATTCTTAAACCTCTTCCCCACTCCCAGAGACTTAGATCCTTGTTCTTAAGGGGTTCCAGAAGGGGAATGACCCATCTTCCATAGTGGATTCAAGCTAGAATGGGGCATTGTCCCTAGCTATTCTGGGATCTAAAGTCTCTGCCTGGGGCTGGGGATGTGGCTCAAGTGGTAGCGCGCTCGCCTGGCATGTGTGCCGCCCAGGTTCGATCCTCAGCACCACATACAAAAAAAGATGTTGTGTCCGCCGAAAAACTAAAAAATAAATAAAATTCTCTCTCTCTCTTTAAAATAAATAAATAAATAAAGTCTCTGCCTGCCTGATCTAATGGTGACACAAAGAGATCACTCTCCATTGTTAGGACAGATTGGAATTCTTTAACATTGCCATCATTTTAACATGGAATTGTTGCAATCTGGAAGATATAAATTTTACCAGGAGATTAAGAAGGCAAGGATCAAGCAATAGGAGTAGAGTTATAGCAACCAAAGATCCAAACAGTGGTAACAGACAAGTGAGTTTAGGCAGGTAAGCTTAAAGTTTCCCATACATCCCTAGTGTTATCTGGGTGAACAGCTTTAAAGCCAATAGCTTTTTGCAAAACTTGATCAGCACTAGTATTTATTTTTCCACACACAGTGACATAAAATCATCAGTAGGTGTTTGCCAGAGTACAAACTCCACCTTCCCAAGCCAATAAATCACCTAGAACCAGCCTATTTTCAATCACCAATTGGGCTAGTAAGCCTAAATATTTTAGCTAGTCATTTAAACTCTTGTCAAGTTTCTATAGCAATGTCCCCTGTGGTTGCGGAAATGTTTTGAGTGGTCACTGCATTGCAAATTATTCCTTCTACCCATCCAATAAGTTATCCAATTAAGGTTATTACCCTAGCTATAATTAGACCTTGAATTAACTCTCTTTCTCCTGACCTGTGTAATGTAGAGGAGTTGGTGCCTCAGGGGTCACTAGTGAAAATTTGCATCTTATCTGCTGGAGTGACAATTTATCTCATGTCCCATGTTCTGGTCATCTCTTGCAATCTGTGCAGTGCAAAATTCATGTGACCCTAGATAGCTCTGTATTTGTGTTATGAAGAACATGCCACTAGGTAAGCACAGATGTCTGTGTTCAAGATTAGCGTCTCATCTTCAGGAGATAGTGAAGGGTTCCTTTGCTTAACAGAGATAGGATGATATTTTCAGGAAGGCAATTTAGGCCTTTAATGATCATTGGTGAATGCAGACTGTTAGAGATGGGGGTTTAAAGCCCTTGGGGGTCTGCAGGATTGATAGGATACTATCATTTGGTGGGGAGAATATTTGGGGTTTTTTTTGTTTGTTTATTTGTTTTTAGGAAAATAAAGACTGGCTAGGCATTTTGTCCTTCCTGATATCTTGGTGTCGCAAACCTAAGAATCTATTTGAGTTAAAACATCCTCAAGCATCCTCTGAGCCTCTCACTTGATGTCCTGTTGTCAATGGTTCCAGGAAGATGGGTGAATGTCCTGTTGTTAAATGAAGGGTTGCATCCAGAGAGGCATTCTGGAAGGAACAAGAAGGTTTGAGTGATAATTAGTTCTCCAAATCTGCAAGTCAAAGGTCCTATAAACCTTTTGACTTTAGGGGTGCCATCAACACCATTTACAACACAGGTTTGATAAGAAAGGGGTTTGGAAGGCTTGAGGAAGGCAGAAAATGAAACTGTATCCAATCAGAAATTGATATTTTTATCTGCCATATCAAGAGTCACCTGAGCCAGGTGCGGGGTGTCCCAGTGGCTCTGGAGGTGGAAGCAGGAGGATCTTGAGTTCAAAGTCAGCCTCAGCAAAAGCTAGGTGCTAAAGCAACTCAGTGAAACCCGGTCTCTAAATAAAAAATACAAAATAGGGCTGGGGATGTGGCTCAGTGGTCAAGTGCCACTGAGTTGAATCCCTGGTACACCTCCCCCACAAAAAGTCACCTTAGGGGGCTGGGGATGTGGCTCAAGTGGTAGCGCGCTCGCTTGGCATGCATGCGGCCCGGGTTTGATCCTCAGCACCACATACAAAGATGTTGTGTCCGCCGAAAACTAAAAAATAAATATTAAAAAATTCTCTCTCTCTTAAAAAAAAAAAAGTCACCTTAGGATCTTCACAAGGGATCTCTAATTTGTTAATGGGGGCTATGTGAGACCTCGGGCAAGTCCCATCCTTGAAAGCAGTCATCATGGGAACCAGATGTCCCAGCCTCCTTTTGGAGGTAGGGCCATTCTCTCCTCCAGTGGTTTCTCCCTTTGCATAGGGGACAAAGCTCAGGAAAAGTGGCCTCTGCTTGGGCAGTCCTTTCTCCATTCCCCGTATTCTCTGCAACTGAGACAGTTTTCCCCTTTTGGATTATATCTGCCTCTCTGGTGATCCTGAGGTACCAGGGTGTTACCTGTAGCAACAACAATTAATTAAACTTGTTCTCTACCCTGTTGCCATTCTCTCTGGATCTTCATAGTCTCTTCTATGAATCAAGATGATTAGAGAACATTCGAGGACCCATTTGATTTTAGAGCTTTCTGCAGATATCTGAGGCTGAATGGCTAATAAAATAAGACTCCAGCAAAATTTGTCCTTCCACAGAGCTAGATCAAAATTAGTAAACTTTCTGAGGAACTCAAATAGCCATCCAAAGAACAGAGCAGGGCTCTCATCTCTCTCTTGTTATTTCTTTGACTTTTTCATAATTCTCTGGTCTACTGAGGGCTGACAATGCTTTTGTTTCTTGATCTGTGTGCTGGTCACCTAGGTTTACATGTACTTTTTTTTTTTGGTAAATGTATTATACTGCAACTTAAACATTCTGAGGATAATTTGCATTTATTATTTTTAAACAGATTTGTTTTTCTAAAGAAGCATGCATCCAAAGACAAGTCTCAGAATGGGTACCTGATGGCAGTGGAGGATACGCAGGACCAGAAAAGAAATGAGGTTTCAAAAATTGTCCTGAATAAGTAAGACAGAACTTTACTAACTCTACACCTGAGCACCAACCAGGTGAAAATTAGTACTCTGCCAACTTGGATTCTGTGTGCAGGTGACATGTGTGTGGTCCAGTGACAGGGTTCAAAAAATTGAAGAAAACAAGAATGGACAATTAAGGTTGTGTTGGGATCAGGGACAACTGAACAGATACTCCCATAATTAAGTATGTCCCCGCCTGCATGTGTGGGAGAAAAGGTACCATCTGAGAGCCCAGGGACTTCTCCCAAGGTAAGTTGCTTTGGTCAGCTAGTGCTTTGGTCCATTCAGCTGTAAAATGAGTTAGCCAGAGGTTGGGAGATGAAAATTCATTAATATATGTGAGAAGAGGCAGGAATTACTCTAATGATGGGCCCTCCATATGTCTGGGTTGTTCTTTTAATTGCCTAAAAAGCCTACCTGTGACCTCCTGGATAAATACCTGAACTCTTCCTAGACAGCACAGGGTCCACTTCCACCTTGTAAATTTACACAAATTCCAAATTACTGGTGGAACCCTATAAGAGTTCATGAGGATTTACCGTGTATTCCTGGGTCTTTCCAGCTCAAAAAGAAAACTACTAAATGTCACGACCAGGGGTGTGGGAGTCTGAGTACTTCCCACCAAAGTTCTTTTTCTCTCTGAGATTTGGGTTTTATTCAAGTTCCAAGTAGAATTCCCGGCCTGACTCCAGAATCTCCCGGTGTCTGTGGGTCCACCAAAGGGGCTCCCTAGAATCATCCTGACTGGGATTGGTGGTGAACGCGGCCGGCACGTGACCAGGGACTGCGGTGTTCAGATAGCAGCGCGGTCGCCTGGCGTGCTGGGTCAGAAGCATGGCTGGGGATACACTTTTCGAGGTAAGGATTTCTGCAGAGGTAGGAAGTTCACATTTTATTTCTGTGATTATTTTCCCCCCTGCTTATACTTTGAAGCATTCCGTGCTTCCGGACATAGTTGCTTACAAAGCTTTTGGGGACCGTGGCCTCCGAAGGCGTCCGGTCGCCTGACCTTAGGTTTACCCGTGGTTAAGGATAAGACAGTGTCTTGGTGACAACAGGGTCTTTGACGAACCCTAGGAACTGAAGTTGGGGAGGAGGAAGAGGCCTGCAGCAGAAGCGGGCTGCCCCTGAATTTCTGCCCTGTCGGACGCCGGGGGCGCGGGCGGGCAGCCCCACAGGCCATTAGCATGCAGGAGTCGCGCGCGCCGTCCTTGAAGGGCTGCCCGGCTGACCTTGCTCCGCTTTCTCCCGAGCAGTCTCCAGGAGCGTGCGAGGACGCGTTCACGGCGGTGACTCAGTGCCCTGCGCGCCGCATGCAAATGATCCTCTCCAGCAAGCCCAGCTCCGCAGCCTCGGCTTCCCCATTCTGCCCTCTTTTTAATTCTACGATTCCAACTCGGCGTTTTCCGCTCCATCCCCTCCCCCTCTTCACGGCCCGCCTGTCATTAGTCTGACTCCAGGAGTGTTTTATTTTCCATTCCCATCCCCAGAACTGAAGGCCAACCTTTGCGCTTCCTCGCTTAGGGCCGAGGGATCAGACGTGGCCATCCTAGTTGAGCCCCAAGCTCTGGGCGACCGCGATCTGAGCCCAGCCGGAGGGGGCGGTAAACCGCGCGCTGGAGCGCACGGGCGGACTGTGCCCAGCCGGATCCCCATTGGCCATCACCTCAGCGGGAGGGGCCGCCCCCGGCTTGGGGCACCTGCCTTCGCCCCTCCGTGGGGGAAATCAGCAGCTGCCGGGCACCCACTCCCGGAGGTAAAAGACAGCGGAGGGAAGGCCTGGGGCTGCGGCCGAGCTTCTCGCGGGCGGCCCTGTCCTGTTGCCGCTGCGGCGCCGGAGACATTCAGATGCCCCCTGCTCGGGCTGCTCCAGCCGGAAACTTTGCCCTGCGAAGTCCTCCGCCCGCCGGACCACGCTGTGAGACGCCGGTTCGGCCGCGCGCCGCCGGGGTCTCAGAACCCAGAGCGTGATTGCCGGGCCTCCCCGCACCCCGCGCCCGCGGCGCCCCGCGACCAGGATGCGCTACGCAGACCCCTCCGCCAACCGGGATTTGTTGGGAAACCGAACTTTGCTCTTCATCTTCATCTGCGCCTTCGCCTTGGTGACCTTGCTGCAGCAGATCCTGTATGGCAGGAACTACATCAAGAGGTAAGAAAGTCCGAGACACGGGGTGGGATGCACGAGGCTCACGGGCGAGCCCCCAGATGGCTGATGCTGTGGTCTCAGCATCCCCGGGGCGAGTGACCCTGGGATCTGCACCTAGTCCCAGGCACCGTTGATTTAGGCTTGGGTCATGGCGCTGCGAAGCGCATCTCAGCGGCCAGAAGAGCGCCTGCTCAGCGCTGGTTGTGTGTGTGTGTGTGTGTGTGTGTGTGTGTGTGTGTGTTTAGGGGGAGCGGGGGGGGCTACAACTTTATTCCGCTGTTAAGAAATGGGGTGCAGTTTGGAATTCTAAGCAGCTAAACTGGCAATAAATCCTTTAGAATGCCCGAAGCTGCGGCGGGGATCAGATCCGGGGGTTCCCCAAACCCACAGTTCCGTGGCCATTTGATTGGAGCCCGAAGGGAAAGGGCTTAAAGTCAGGTAGAATTTTTTTTTTTTTCAACCTGGTGAGTTCTGAATTTTTTGTACGGGCCGCTGAGGCATAAAAAGCATATTTTCTCCCCCAGGAGCATCGAACTAGGTAGCAGTGTTAATGGACTGTGGCAATGCACAGGGGTAGTGAATTCTTACAATTCCATAGCCATTGGTTCTGTGAAACTCCCAGCCTGATCCCTTCTGAAGGAGAGAATTCTCTCCCATCCTTAGGGCCAAAGGTCGGAAAAGATGGACTTTCCCCATCCTACCCGCATCCTTGCGTTTAACTCCACAAAGAGAAAGGGCGGTAGGAGGTGTTGCTCAGAAACACCCCATTCTGTGTGGGGACAGCCCCATTCCTTGTGGGAAAGATAACACCAAAATGCCAGCTGCCTCCCTCTGTGGCTCCATTGACTTAGAGGAAACGCTGCTGTGGTTCTCTGCCTGGCTGGGGGCTGGGGGAGGTTGGGGGGAGGGTTGTCCTAGAATGCTCCTATACCAGAGCCTCTGGTGGTGGGAAGCCCCTTCCCCTTTCTGCTAATGGTTCATCCTCCTCTGTCTCCTGTGTCTCTCTGCTCTCTCCACTCTACCCCCAAACGGATAGGAAACAAAATGTCTCTCTGGCTTATAAGCATCCCATCTTCTTGAAACTTCCAAATAATGGAATGGTTTTGTTTTTTCTTTCCACCACTTTGGGGCCTACAATAGTCATTTGTGCTCCCAATTGTGGCTGAGCATGAGGATGGGAGGGCTAAGGTTGCTGCTGGTGGTCTCACTCCCAGTGGGAAAACTAGGCAGTCAGGCTATTTCCCCTCTTTGTAACTACTCCTAGAACTGAGGAGTCTGTGGTGACTCCTCCCAAACCTTTGTTTCCAGCTAGTCACTGCTACCATCCCAGAGAGGCTTCTTCCTTGGGGGGCAGCAACTCATGTGCTCTTCTCTGTGGCCCCCATGGCTTTAAAGAACATTTTCAGAGTTTCCTGGCTTGTTGGATCTCACAGGACCTGCCTCCTATTTTGGTTCCTGTTTTACCCTGAGATGACACCATGCGCCAACAGCTGGGTCCCTGAATCAGCTGCCTGGGACCCGGCAGGCCCTTTGCCTGCTGCTGTCTTGGTACTTTCTTTTCAGTAGGGCAGCTCTGGGTTCCTGCCCCCTACTGGTACCTCAGTGGAATTGCTGGGGCTGGATTCCTTCTGCCTGGTCAATAGGGCCAAGTATCAGTGCCAGGGCAAATGCCAACTGAATTACCTGCTTGCTATGGCAGGCCCTGCCTGATCTTGGGTGGATGGGCCGGCTGCCCAGAGCCCAGAAGGTACTCCAGTTGCTTCCCATCTGCTCTTCCTCAGAGACCCTGACCCCCTACATTGCACGATGCCACCTTGCAGGCTCACTCCTGAGACTCAGTTTAATCCAGCCAAGCAAGCACAATGTCTATGTGCTCTGATCCTGGAAGGGAGTCCTGGGGACAGTAGAGAAGGAGATAGATGATGCTGTGCTGGTGCTCAGGGGCTTTGAAGTCTATTTGGGGAAACATAGTAGCACAAATGAGATAGGAAGTAAATGAGAAGAGAGAGCCTAGTGGACTGGAATACTTGAAAGACTGCCTGGAGGAGGCACAACTTGAGTGGGTCTTGAAGGAAGGATTAGATAAGGAGGGGTGGGGGGGACAAGCATATCTAGAACTAAAGAGAGCAGGAATAGAGGTGCAGAGATGCAGGTGTGGTATATCCCCTCATCTCTCCCACACCTGACCCTACCTGCACCTCTCTACTTGCTCTATCCCTGGTTAGTCTGTCAGTGACCTGCCAGGACCACAAGCTAGACTGTGGCTGCCACATGAGTTGCATCCATAGCACTTGCTTACCTATCTTGTTTTCTGTGTGCACCATCATTGTAATGAGCTGGCTTATGTGAACATGAGTGTGACTCCTGTTGGAAACATCCCATCAGTATTCCCCAAGCAGAGGCCAGCACTGAGACCACCTGGAGGGCCATAGAGATGCAAATTCCTGGGTTTCTGGAGCAGATAACCTGGGGTATGATCTTGTGAATGCCTCTTTAGCAGGTTCCCAGGGAGACCTGTAGCAAGCTTCTCCTGCTCCATACCAGGGATTCTAGATTGAGGGCAATTCTTAATAGGCAGAGGCATTTTTTTTTTTTTTTTTTTTTTTTTTTAGATTGTCACATGTGAAAGAGGAGAGTGCTACTGGCATCCTGTGGGAAGAAGCCAGAGGCACTACAAACATCCTCCAATTCATGGTCTGGCCCCCAAACAAAGAATTATCCAGATTCAAATGTCAGTAGTGCTGAGGTTGAGAAACCTTGCTTTCCACCGGAAGCTCCATAAGGTGGGGATTCAGTGTCTTCTTCCCAGCTTTGAGCTCCACACGTGTGTGTAGCAAGTAAGCCCTCAATAAATATGGATGATGGATAAATGATTGGGATGGGCGAGGAGTGTGTGTGTGCACGTGTGGACAGAAGAGACATATTGAAGAGATGGATCCAGTGGTGTACAGGGAAGAAGCAAGCAGCTGTACCAGTGGTCAGTGGCTTTAGTGAAGTGCTTTGAAGACCAAGAAGGAGAACTTGACTTGGTTCATTGGGCCATAGGGAGCCATGTATGGTCCTTGAACAAGGTGGTGTCATAATAAAAGCCACAAAGATGGAAGCTTATCTGGGCTTTTTACAGGAAGGGGTAGAGAGGGAAAGAGGCTGGAAAGTATTATTAAAACACCATGTCAAGAAAGAAGTCAATTTGGTACAAGGATTGAGTCCACGTTAGCATATGGGGTTTCCTGAAGGCTGGCATTCTTCACTTCTCCACTGAACTGGTGTCATACCACCTCACAAAGACCTCAGGGGCACAGAGATGGCAGAGTCGGTCGGGTGATTTAGGGACAGATTGCTGCAGAAGGAAGTGGGGGATGTAAGTCAATGTGCATTTATTTCCTTGGACCTTTGGCCTCTTCTGGGCTTCAGAGAGACTCACTGTGAGCAGTCATGACCTGGGGAATCCATCTTGGTCTGAAAGTGGGAGAAAGAAGGGGGTTGTGGATGGTATCTTGGAGGAAAAGGCATGGAACAAAGCCGTGAAGTTTGCCCTTGATGCTCTTGGCTTCCTTGTCCTTGCTTAATTGAAGAAATAACTTAATGAAGGCTTACTTTATGCTGAGCACCAGCCCAGGTGCTTAGGATACAGTGGGCACTGAGACAGACACTGTCCTTGGTCCCTGGTTTGGGGGGTGGGGTGAACCAGAGGAGGAGGAGGGAGCCGAAGTAAATCAGTGTGCTTCATGGTTCACAGAAGCCTTTGAAGGAGGTCTTAAAGAGAAATGGTCCACAGGCTTAGGTGGAGATGGGAGGAAGTGGACGAATACAGTTTAAGCAGGAATTGAAGAGAACAAGGAAAACCTGAGTGTTCTGCATTATAAAGTTAGGGCTGTGTTGGTGGGGCAGGTAGGGCAGGCAGGGCCAGGTTATGAAGGACCAGTAGGACTGTGGGAAAAGAGGCACATCTGGAGGAAAGAGAATTGCAAGTCTGGGTCTGAATCTGCTCAAACACTGGAGCTGCAGATAGGGAAGACCCAGCTAGCAATGTAAACTGTGGAGTTGCCAACCATCAAAATCATGAACTTTCATGATTGTGATGCATAGTAGTAGGAAATACTTGGCCTTATTTACAAGAAATATGCTCTATTATTTTTTATTCTACTTCATTAAAAAACTTCTACTTTATTTAAAAAGTGCAATGGAATATTATTCAGTCCTTAAAAAAAAGGAAATTTGGACACAGGTTACAAGATGGATGAACCTCGAGGAATTGTGCTTAGTGAAATAAATCAGGCACAAAGGGATAAACATGGTGCCATTTCACTTATGTGAAGTAGCTAGAATTGTCAGATTCATAGAGATGGAAAGCAGAAGGATGGTATCTCCATACCACCCTTGGTGGTTGCACCAATTTGCAGTCTCACCAGCAATGTATGAGTGTGCCTTTCCCCCCATATTCTCAACAACGTTTATTATTAATGTAATTCACTGAATTCCTTTAACAACATGGAATAGATTCTAGTACCATGCTCATTTTGTAGATGGGAAAACTAAGGCACAGGAAGGTTAAGTAATTTGTTTAAGGTTACATAGTTATGACCAGAGGTATTTTCATTATCTTTAATTCCAAGTATTTTTCAATTTCTGTCTTGATTTATTTTTTTACCTATAAATTTAGAAACATTTATAGGTCAAAAATTTCCAGGTACTTTGTGTTTTTTATTTATTTTGTGATTTTATTAACTCAAAGCTATTATAATAAGATAATGATGCTGATTTGCCTTTTTCAACATTTGTGTGTCTTTTATTTTGTCTCTTGCTACCAGTACATAGTTACATTGTTTTTCTTTTTTCTTTTTCTGGTACTAGGGATTGAACTCAGGGGCATTCAACCACTGAGCCTCATCCCCAACCCTATTTTGTATTGAGTTGCTGAGTTGCTTAGAGCCTCACTTTTGCTGAGGATGGCTTTGAACTTTCCATCCTCCTGTCTCGCCCTCCTGAGCCACTAGGATTACAGGCATGCATCACCGTGCCCAGCCATAGTTACAATTTTTATATTGAGTGTGACAGTCTTTGTTTTTTTACCTCAAAATTTATAAATTTAGATTTTTTTATGATTATTGTTAACTAAGGATTTATTTCTCATATTTTTATGTTTTTTTATATATCTTGCCTTTTCTCTCTTTTTGCCTTTGGATTGCTTGCATTTTCCTGACTTTAGGAGGAAGTTTCTATTGCAATCCTCCACTTTGGGTAGGCCCTGTAGCCCTTGCAATGGAAGCACAAATCTCTAGCAATGGCTGATGTCACTAGGGCAGCGTCTGACTTTAACACTCTACTACTTCTTTCCTTGCCAGATTATTCATCCATTTAAGAAGACATTTTAAAGATGTTTTTAATTGTTGTTTTAGTGTTTTGTAGTGGGAGGATGTCGCACATTTAGTTCCCTAGAAAGCAGAATCTGAGCCAGAGTTTAGAATGCAAAATGCTTATTAAAAGAAGTGCTCTTGAGATCAATACCTGAGAAAGGGATAGGAAAGACTGCAATTGGGAGAGCTTGAATGGTAATATAGTCCCAGAGAAATCCTCAGCCAGCCCCAGAGGCAGCCCTGGAAATGGGATGGTCCTTCAGGCATGCCCAGAGTTGGGGCGAAGGATCAGACCTTTATACCTCTGTGTTGACCAGTCACTGGGTAAGGGGCAAGGGGGTTCTTCTCTTCTGAGGCAGCTCCAAGAGGGGGCTCAGCTCATGGCATCCCTGGCAGGCAATGAAGAAGTCCTTCACCCCTGCAGTGGGTTGGGGCACATCACAGCACCTGCTATAGAGGGCTCCTCATTTTGCCATTTTGTCTGAAATGGAAACCCTTGAATGTCTGTGTTCCCCACCCCACCCCAAATAAAAATCTCACCCTCTTGGTCTGCCTGGGTCTGAAGCCCACCCTGAAGTGGAGCATTTCCTCACACAAGGGTCTTTTCCACCCACGACGTCTGTCCTTACTCTGTGCTCTTACCCGTGCTGTGTCTGTCCCTGCTGTTCCTTCCTGGCTGCCTTTCAGTCCAAATCCTGCCTCTTTCCATTCCCAGCCCACAATGTTCTTGCCCTCCTCTGAATTCCTAGCACCCGTACTGGCTGCACTTGGCACGCTCTGCTTAGTACTGTCCTTTTGCTATGTGATGGCGCAGAGGACAGCAGATGGGCTGGGCCTGTTTTCTCCTACTCTGAGGACAGAGGACAATCCTATGCTCTGTCTGCCCCACCAGCCCTCCTCCTCCTGCACCCTGAGGGTGCAGACCTGGCCTGTCTGCATGTGGCTGGTGCAGACCTGAGACTTGAGGATTTGAAACTGGGTCAAGGGAAAGGACAGCCTGACTTTGGGCCACCTTCATGTGTATATTCGAAGGCTCTCATCTCACAGCCAGATCTCCCCACACCCAGGGGACAAAGCCTGCTGTTCTGCTGTCCTGAGAAATAGGCAGAGCCCCAGGAGATTGGGACCATGGGGAAGGGGGCTTAGGGGCTCTATTATCCAGAGTGTGGCTCTAATGGGGAGGGCGCCCTAGGAAGGAGAAAGGAGCAGACAACAGCCTGGGCTGTAAGCTGTGCTGCCAGCAGAAGAACTTCATAGTCTTGCTGCACAGGGCAGGTTGCTTGGGAGCACTGCTGCAGGCTGGGAAGAGAGTGACCTTCCTAAGGGACCCAGGAGCAAACCTTAGGGAAGCCCCGCTCTCAGTTGTCAACCCACTTGATGAGCCTGAGACTTGAAGACCTCCTTAAATGTCACATCCTTGCCCTTGCTGGGCACTCTCTAGGCCTACCCTGACCTACTCTGCCCCACTCTGCACTAGGGGAGGGATGATAGTTTCCTGTCCTTTTCCCAGTGCCCCTCAGGTGCACAATGATCCCCTCTCACTTCTGGATTTTTTTTTTCTTTAGTACCAGGGAGTGAACTCAGGGGCACTTGACCACTGGGTCATATCCCCAGCCCTATTTTGTATTTTATTTAGAGATGGGGTCTCACTGAGTTGCTTAGTGCCTTGCTGTTGCTGAGGCTGGCTTTGAACTCAATATCCTCCTGCCTCAGCCTCCAGAGCTGCTGGGATTACAGGTATGTGCCACTGGGCCTGGCTAGTTCTGTATTTTATTTTAATTTTTAAAAAATATTTTTTAGTTGTCAATGGACATTTATTTTAGTTATTTATGTGCAGTGCTGGGAATCGAACCCAGTACCTCATGCATGCTAGGCAAGCGCTTTACCATTGGGCTACAACCCCAGTCCTAGTTCTTTATTTTTTGACACTTGTTCTTTTCAGGAAAATTTTGCCTCTTTAGAGGATTTAGTTTCTCTTTGACTTACCTAAGTCCATTTGCTTCTCATCTAATACTTTCCCAATTTAGCTCTTAGCCCTACCCATGATTCTAGGGACTATCTTACAGGTGAAGAATTCATCAGGTAATAATATTAGGGTTCAGGGGTCAGGCTGTAACCTAAGCAGATAATTCTAAGTGAGGATTATTTCATTATTTTATTTATATATGACAGCGGAATGCGTTGCAACTCTTATTACTCATATAGAGCTAATTTTTCATATCTCTGGTTGTATACAAAATATATTCACACCAATTCTTGTCTTCATATATGTACGTTGGATAATAATGATCACCATGTTCCACCATCATTTCTAAACCCATGCCCCCTCCCTTCCCCTCCAACCCCTCTGCCCTATCTAGAGTTCATCTATTCCTCTCATGCTCCCTCTCCCTATCCCGCTATGAATCAGCCTCCTTATATCAGAGAAAACATTCTGGATTTGGTTTTTGGGGATTGGCTAACTTCACTTAGCATTTTCTTCTCTTATTCCATCCATTTACCTGCAAATGCCATGATTTTATTCTCTTTTATTGCTGAGTAAAATTCCATTGTGTGTATATGCCACATATTTTTTTTAATCCATTCATCCACTGAAGGGCATCTAGGTTGGCTCCACAGTTTAGCTATTGTGAATTGTGCTGCTATAAACACTGATGTTGCTGTGTCCCTGTAGTATTCTGTTTTTAAGTCCTTTGGATATAGACCAAGGAGAGAGAAGGATTATTTCATTTAATCCTCACCATAGACCTGTTAAATAGATTCATTTAATTCCTCATTTAATATTCAAGGGGAGAGGACAAATAACTCATAAGGGCCATATAGTTTGGAAGACTCTTGTAAGACATAAAAGATGTTTTATTCATCCGTGAGTTCTCAGGACCTAGCACAGTACCTGAAATTCACTGTTGAGTGAATGGATACAAACAAAAGGAATCCCAAAGCTTTTCCCCAACAACTGACAGACACTCATCAGACACCTGCTCAGCTTTGTAGCAGGAGGGGGAGGGTGCCGCTGAAGAACTGTTAGGAGAGGTGCCTGCCTTGAGGCACTTACAGAGCACCTAGAGGGACAAAAGGAAAAATCAGGTCAGATGACATGAACAAGCTCAATGTGATGTGGAATAGACTATACGTCATGCAGTTTTCAGAGAAGACAGCAACCAGGGTGTTGACAGTAGCCAGGTGGAACCTGATGGAGGCTTTGGAGAACAGATAAATTTCAGGAACTGGATTTGGGGAGAATCTGGAGGACAGATTGAGGTGTTGAGGCTGGAGGAGCAGGTGAAGGAAGGTTTTAAATTCTCTTTTTGTACCCCAGTGTTTGGTGTGGCCAACAGATGGCCTTTCTGGTCTCGGTTTTGTCCTATGCAGTTTGAGTGGGTAGGCAAGATGGCTGCTCTCGCCTCTAGGTATGATGATGTAGGTCACAGGGGCTGTTCCTTCGGGAGAATGGCTTGGGTTGGGCTTTGCCAGCTCCTTCTGGGAGGAACTAAGAGCCTCTAGACTGGGGGCGTGGGTGGAAATAAGGCAGGTAAGCCAGGAGATGAGTGTGGAATTCCATGCATGGGAAGTGCTGGGGGTTATTGGGAGAATCGCATGCACTTGTGTTCACTGCAGCCTGGGATCACACGTCCTCTGTAGTGCTCGCGCCTTCTCTGGGCAAAGGAAAGCCAAGCATCGTTTCCCTCACTCCTCTAGCAGGCCAGCTGCCATTCTTCCCGCAGCTCAAAGCAGCAATGCTTCTCAGGGTCATTGTTTTTATTTCCTAGAAATAACCCCCCTGCCATCCCCAAGAAGGCTTAAAGGGATCAAGAATCCCTGCCCTCCGCCATCATCTTCTCTTTCTACATGTCGGGCTGAGAGTTGCTGTCCTTCTTCCTGTCCTTCTTGCTGGCAGTGCCTGCAGAGTTAACATTTCTGTACCTCTGACCTACCCCTGGAGGGGCACTGTGCTGTAAGCCACCATCAGCCCCTCTTGCTTCAGGTGGATGAGCTGGCTCATTCATTCAGTTCCACAGCAAGCCCAAACTGAGCCCTCTTTATGTACCAGCCTTGCCCTGTCCAGTACCAGAGCCACTTGCCTCATGTGGCTGCTGAGTTCTGGAAACGTGGCAAGTCTGAATTGGGATGTGCTGGCTGTAAGTATAAATATGCACTGGATTTCAAAGATGGAACACACACATTAAAAGTTGTAATAGATCTCATTTTAAAAATATTTACAGGTGGAAATGATAACACTTTGGATATATTAGATAAAATAAAATAAAATGTATTATTAAAACTAATTTTACTTTTTTTTTTGATACTAGGGATTAAATCCAGGGGTGCTTAACCCCCGAGCCCCATCCCCAGCCCTTTTTACTTTTTATTGTGTGAGAGAGTCTCACTAAGTTGCTTAGGGCCTCACTAAGCTGATGAGGCTGACTTTGAACTCAGATCCTCCTGCCTTAGCCTCCTGAGTCGCTGGGATTATACCACCATGCGCCACCATGCTTGGCTCTTTTTATTTTTTAAAATCCTTTGGGGAATTATAGATTCACATACAGCTCTCAGAAATAACAGAGAGAACCTGAATACCCTATTTTCCCTCAAAGGTACAATGTCACAACCAGGAAATTAGCTTTGCCACAATCCATCAACCTTCTTTGGACTTTGCTGGGTTTACGTGCACTTATTTGTATATTGTATGTATTCCTTCTATAAAATTTTATTATATGTGTTTTAACTTTCTTATGAGAAGGCTACCAGACAGTGTTAAATTACATATGTGGATCCTGATATATTTCAATTGGATGGTGCTGTCTAGACCCTGGCTTCCAAAATGGACCAAACAGGCTGCTCTTAAGGAGCTCCTAGGGGGCAGGCGTCCAATACCCATGGAAAGTTGACAGACTGCCTCATGAATAAGTTATAAGCCATGTATGTATAATGTATCAAAATATACTCTACAGTCATGTGTATCTAAAAAGAACAAATAAAAAATGAAAAAAAAAGTTGACAGACTTTTCTTGGGTTCTAGGTGTAAAGCGGGTGACACAGTCTCTTGTTCAGTGCTGCTGGTGTTAGGGGACTGGGAGGCCCCTCTGACCTGACCTAGGGCCACAGAGGAGCCTGCTAATTCACCTGCTTTGCTGGAAATAGTGTGGGGGCTCTAGTCCTGCCCACTCAGCTCCCTCCTCCTTGATCCCATCCTCCACCCCTGCCCTCTCCTCCTCTGCAGAGACCTGAAGGGTGCATGGATCCTTCACCCGGCCAAGTTGGGAACCACTGAATAAGGCTGAGGATTTTAGGGGAGTCTGGGGAAAGAAGACTAAGATTTTGGCATGGAGGATCGGAGGAGCTACTTTAGGTGTGTTAGTTTGCAAGGACTGCTGTAACGAGCACCACAGATTAGAAGGTTTACACAACAGGAAGTCACTGTCTCACAGTTCTGGAGGCTGGATGTCCAAGATCATGACACCCGCAGGGTTGGTTCTGTCTGAGGCTCTGATAGGGAATCAGTTCAGTGTCTCTTCCCTCCTTTTGATGTTTTGCTGGTAACCTTTTTGCTCTTTGCCTGGTACATCTCTGCCTTCAGCTTTACATGCCATTCTCCCTTTGCATGTGTCTGTGTCCAAATTTTCCCATTTATGAGACCCCCAGGCATATTGGCTTATAAGTCCTACCTATGACCTCATCCTACTTAACTGAGCAAACCTGCAAGGGCTTAATTTCCAAATAAGGTCAAATTCACAGGTACTTGGGGAGGGACTTCAACTTATCAGTTCTGGGGGAGGGGAGGGGGGACACAATTCAACCCAGCAGAGGAACTAGCTGGAAAGGCCAGCATGAGGAATAAAAGGGTTGAAGTTCAGTTGGACTGGGTTCCACAGGCTTGGAGAGAATGTGGGCACTGATGATCTCACATACTTATCTATGTGCCGGGTGTGCACACACACGTGTGCACACACACACACACACACACCCCAGGGCATGTAACAAGATGGAGAAAGCAGTGCTCGTGGAAGCTCTGACAAAGATAGCAGTTAGAATGATGTGGGCCCTCCCCTTTGTCCACATCACTCTGCAGCCTCAGGGAGGGTGGGATCTGTACTCTGCTTGCTGTTTGGTGCCTGAATCTAAAGGAGAGTTGGGAGGCTGGTGGGTGCATCCCCTGTCCCCACTCCTCAACCTGTTGCCTCCTATGGGCAGCCCCTCCTTGAAATAAAAGTTGAGTATATATTTAACAAAGAGTAGCTGGAAGGGTTGTGACATCATTGGATGGTCCAGATGCCCATGTGAATGGGTCTGACTGGGGGGTAAGCTTGGGAGATGAGCAGGGAGGGGAGTGGGTAGGAAGTGAAGGTCTGGAAGGCTGTGTCAGTGGCAGGAGCATCTTGAGGTTGGCCCAGGTTTAGCCCATCACAGTTCTGAGGCCGGATGTGGCACATGGTCCCAGAGCTTGCCTGCAGCTTGTTCTGTTTCTCTCTGGACCCTTTCTTGTCAGAGTGGCCCCCATGTGCACCCTTTTCCCCACCATGCTTTGGCACTGTGAGTATCTGAATCACCCCAGAGGGCCCTGCAGAACCACAGGGCTTTAGAATCCAGGATGCCCACCTGCTCATTAGAATCTGGGGCCCAGGGCTGGGAGCTGGGGTCTCAGGGAGGCCACCCCCTGCAGTCCACAGAGCCCTTGTCTGCTCTGGTGCCTGCTGCTCACCCTGCCAGTCTTCTCCTTCCCCTCTGATGGTAGGACCAGCCTGGGGTCATCCACCCTGCAACATCTTTCCTTTTACCCCAGATGAAATGTCTCCTGGCAAACCTGGAGAGTAAAATCACTTCCCTTTCCCCTGATGTTCTTCTAGGGAGGCATTACTGTCTGGAGCTTCACAGGGAAGTCATGAGCCTGTAGTCAGTGAGGAGCAGGACAGTGAGGAAGGGGAATCTGGTAGCTATACCGCTAATCCCCCTGGAGAGGTGTTCAGCTGCCGGCTGGCAGCACTTCCACCTTGATCTGGGTGGAGAGGCCCTTGGACTCCTCCTCTGGACCTGGGGGGATATGGACAGCAAAAGGAGGGAGATCTGACCCTCACAGACTCCAGGTAGCTGTGCTGAAATCCCTACTTCCCAGAGGATGAAACTGGCCTACCTCTATTGGGAGCAGCAAGTGAATTATGGGTCTTGAATTGCCCAGAGACAGAGGGAATATCTCTCTTGGGAATTTCTCAGTGAGAAGGTGCTGATCAAAGATTGCCCAGTTGCTATGGTGATGCCCTGTTCAAAGGGGATTCTGTGCCAGCCACAGAATTTATCAGTTCATGACCTAAGATTCAAATGCCCACTGCCCCTAGGGGGTGGGTAGAGAATTATGGGTGCAAACTGATAACTGTAATTGGGTTGTTCATACCTTTGACCTCGGTTCTGTTTGTTTTAGGGTAACTTTCTCACAATAAATCCCTTTGATGTTAAAGCTTATTTAATAAATGTGCTGAGCTTGCTTGTGGACAGTCTTCCTCCATTGGAGGTTGGCGGAAGCACCAGGCCCTGTCTTTTTCTCTACTTTTGTGTCTGTTTGTCTTTTCTCAATCCCGTTACTGCCCAGTTTGGGAACCTGGAACCTGAATAAATAGCCATGCAGGACACGGCACACCACCTCAGAGAAGGCTTTGAGGGAGCACAGAAAGGTGGCATTGCTTCTATGAAGTGTCCTCTTATCCACCGTCACCTGCCTCTGGCTCCTCAGCCCAACAGAAACCTCTGGCCCCGAGCTTCAGGCCTTTGCAGGTGCTAATCCTCTCAGCATCCTTCCCCTGAGGTCACCTCACCACCTTTTGGTCCCTTTCAAGTGGCCCCTTTGGGGAGAGGCCTCCTTCACACCCTGTGTGGAAGGGCATCTCACCTACCCCAAGCTCCTCATCCTCTTTTTCTCCCTTTATTTTTCCCCACAGCACATTTCCCCCTCAGGCACAGTACACATTTTGTCACCTGCTAGTTTATTGTCATTGTATCTTTCTCCCTGTCGTAGAAGGGAAGCTCCAATGGGTCTGGGCCTCTGTTGGTTTGTGCACTGTTGAGACTTGGCATCCAGCCTGGTGAGGTTTTTTGATAATTATGGAATAATATACTAAAATAAATACATGTAATAAACAAAAAATAGAGTGGATGGGTAAAGGAAAGGTGCCTTCTGCCAGCTGTGAGGTTCAAGGCCAGTGATGGTGAATAATGGAAGAGTGCCTGTCCATTTTATTTCACGAGCATGGTGTGGTGTGTGAGAAATGGCTCCTTTAAAGATTTTTATTTAATTAAAAAGCAATGCCAGGTCTTCTCCACCAGTTGGTAGGAAGTTGTAATGGCTGAGGCGCCTTCCCTCCATCCCCAGGGTTGGGTGGAGACCTGGGGAACAGGACATTTGAGTGACCCTCTGGGCCACACTGAGACCCCCTGGGCCTCAGCTGATCTGCCTCCTATTTTCTGGAGGCTTCTGGAGCCCTGGCCCAGCCTCTAGAGGTGCCCCTAGCAGCAGTCTTTCTGAGGCCTGCTGTCCCTTCGGAAAGGTATGGAGAGGGGATCCCAAACCCCTATTGTGGGCCTCCCTGTCTCAAGGTATCTCCCCTGGGCATGGTCCCACCACTTCCTCTCTACCCCTCTCCAGACCCAAAATTACCCGCCTTCTGCTTCCCTCCAGAACAGTCTAGCACAATTTCTTCAGTGAGCGTTGAAGCCTTTCAGCCCCCACAACCCAGATGGCCCTAAAGTGAGAAGATAAAAAAGGCAAGCTATCTTCCTGGTGTGGGGGAGGGAAGATACCAATGAATAATTTAATAGATTCTCCTCCCACGAAAGTTAAGTGAAAGTTAAGTACTGGTGTTTGTGAATGATTTTCCTCTTATTATTATTATTTTTTTTCAAACAGAGCCTACTCAAGGTTATCCTTGTACTAATAGTGAGTTCAGCATTTGCATTCCTATTATATGCTGTCAAATGGGAGGGAAAGAGGTGCTTTCAGGCAGGGCTCCAGAATCACATTTACCTGGGCTTCCAGAGTGGGCAGCTGTCGCAATGGTGAGCAAGTCCGTCATGCATGAGGTCAAAAGGCAGAGGGTTGCTGACCCTGCACCCCAACAGGGGAAGACCCCAAGGTGTGGTGTGCAGCTGACTCCCAGGACAGAGTCTAGAACTTTGCTGATTGGAGAAATGAACTGAGAGGACTCCTGAGTTCCTGGCCTCCCTTGGCCACTAGTTGTCTGAGCACTAACTTTCTACTCTGTATCCCAGTTTCCTCAGAGGTGGGGGTGATGCACACTCTATCTCCCTCACAGGATAGAGTGAGATGATGTCAGTCAGGGGCTGCCAGTGGGTGGTCCCCAGCCTCCAGCACCACATATTTGGTCTGCACAGTGTTTCAAGTTTGAATTAATTGACAGCTTTTAAAAATTGGAAAATTAAAAATAAAAGTCTGGCTTCCCAGCACCCCTTGGAAAACGGAAGGAATTGGTGCCATGAGGCCCGTTTTCCCATGTGTTGGGCAGGGCGTGGGTTCTCTCGTTCTGGGTGCCTTTGTTTCATTCGTTCTCTGTCTGCCCCCATTCCCCACTCTTGAATCAGCTCCCTGGTGGAAGTGAAGCACTGTGGGAGCATAAGGCATCAATGTCTAGATATGATCTTGTTGGATATTTTAGCTGGGGTGGGCTAGGCTCTAAAAGGTCCAAGGAGGGCATGAAGATGGGAAAGTCAGGGTATCATGGGACCATCCCTACCTTTAGGGATTACTGTCATAGAATAAGAGTGTCCCTCTCAAGGCTAGGATGGAGTCCCCTATGACAGTAATGGCACCTGTTTCTTGAGTGACCCACTGGCTTGAGACCAAGTTGATTCCAGGAAAAGAAGTGGGTTTGGCTTTGTTCTTGGTCGAGACTTGGATTGGGAAAGCCTTTCAGATCAGCTGCTGGTTCATGTTCAGTCACTTTGGGCTGATGGTCCTTGGGGTCCCTGCCCTCCACCTGGTCCAGGGCTCTCCTGATGGCACGAGGGGGAAAGCAGGGACATGGGCTGGGTGATTCTCCCAGTGGGTCACTGGCTCCCTAGGGGCTTGAGTGACAGTTGTTAGGAAAAAGGCATGAAATCTCTGGAAAAGCTTCACCTGTAAAGTTTTTTCATGGGGTGGGGGAAACTCTGCCCCTAGTTTATTATTATCTATTTTTTTTTTGGTGGGTGTTAATATCAGCTATCCATCATCATTGCCATCTACCTGTTTGGGCAGTACCAAAAGGATTACAAAGGACTTTTTTTGTTAGGGAAAGAAAATATTTTTATAATTGAAGAAGCATCAAATCAGAATGTGGTTCTCACAGGCAACCTGCTAAGAGATAATAGAGGAAGAAATCTCACCCTTTTTTACAGCCACCCAGATACAACCTATTTTCCACATCTTCTCAAGATAAACAGCTAGTCCTCACGCAGTTGACAGCACCATTTGTCACACGATGTTCAACCTCACTTTACCTGGTGCTGTAGTTTGAATGTTGAATATTCCACAGAGTCATGTGTTGACAGTTTGATCCCAGCCTGTAGCACTGTTGGGAGATGGTGGAACCTTTAAGGGGTGGGGCCTAGTGGAAGGAAGTTAGATCATTGGGGGTGTGCCCTTGAAGGGAGATTGGAACTCCAGCCCTTCCTAGCTCACTTTTTATTTCCTGACCATCATGAGGTGAACAGTCCCCTTCCTCCTGACACACCTGCCATCACAGGCCCAAAGCAACAGGACCAAGTCACTGTGGACTGGACCTTCTGAAACCATGAACCAAAATAAACTTTTTCCCTTACTAGGTTGAGAGTCTCAGGTATTTTTGTCACAGTGATGGAAAACTGACTTACCAGGACAGTAATGGCACCTGTTTCTAAATACCTAAGGCTGGTAGTTGCGGGGGTGGGGAGTGGGGGTGGGTTATGACCATTGTGTTGGCTCATTGGCTTTGTCTAGAGGAGAGCAAACTTCTCAAATCTTTCTGACAGGAGGTAGCTTTGCAACTTGGAGCAAGGTACATGTTAAAGTTAGAATCCTTCCCTAACCCTGAGACTGGGAGATGGGGGTGCATGCTTCCTTGATTTTTACATTTCAAGGAGATGGCTTCCAGGTCTTCAAGAAAGATGTCCCTGGGTCACAAAGCTGACAAAAGGCCTATCATATTTTGAAAGTGATTTATATCCATTTCAAAGAGAAGAGAAAGGTGGTGCAAGTTTTCTAAAGTAATACAGTAAGAAAAAGGATGCAAGTAGACTTTTATACCTTTTGTCTTTTTTTGAGAAAGTGCAAGGATACTTTGTGGAAGATTTGCTTTGTGCCTACATACAGCTTGTGCAGTTTTCTAGGATTCTTATTTTGTTTTTTGCCTTCCTTTTTAAAGGATTATTATTTTATTACAATTACTTATTATATTATTTTAAGTTTATTATGCTGTTATAACTTTTTAATGTTATTACAGAAAGAACACATGTTCAGTGTTAGGACAGAAAAGCATCAAGAAGCAGAAAAAAAAAGTCTCAAAAATCCCACTACTCAGAGACATATTAACTTTTTGGTATATTTTCTCTCAGACTTTTCTTGAAGCCTTTTTAAACAGAAATAAGATAATAGTGAACTTCTACATATATTATCCTCCTCCTTCTCCTCCTTTTTCTTCTTTGCTTAAAATTACCAATTTCCCCATGTCATTTAAAGCTTCTGCACACTATGATGTTGTGGTAGCTATAGGGCCACCCATTGCATTGGTGGGTTGCATTTTTAAGCCTTGTTAAACCTTTTGATACATATTTCCAAAATCTCTTCCAGACAAGTGATTTCCAATGACCAGCCCTGATGTTAACATTACATATATTTTGTCATTTTGACAGGATAAAAAAAAAACTATTAAGACTATTATTTTCATTTGCATGCCTCCAGTTACTAGTAAGATTAAACCCACACCAAAATGCATTGGTGTTTATTTTTCGAAAAAGTGATAAATGTATTAGATTAAAAAACTACAAAAGAGTATGTGAATGGAAAGTAATAATCCTGAGGCTGGCATTGTGGCTCAGTGGTAGAGCGCTCGCCTTGCGTGTGTGAGACCCTGGGTTCGATCCTTAGCATCACATACAAAGGTGTTTTGTCAAACTACAACTAAAAAAATATTTAAAAAAAGAAAGTAACACTCCTTATCTTGTTATCAATCACCCCATTCTCTTTTCTTGAAGCAAACATTATGTTAAATGTATCTAAATGGTTTGTTGTTAGATACAGCTTTCTTATACTTAACATTTGTATGTCTGCTTTTATGGCTGTTTCTATCCTTAGATTGAGGGTTATATTTTTCCATTTGTGTTATTGTAATGAAATACCAAGGCTGGTAACTTTATTTTTTTAAAAAAAGGTGTATTAAGCTCACAATTCTGGAGGTTCAAGGACCCACCTCTGATGATGACTTTTGTTCAGCAGAATGCTGAGGCAGCTCAGGAGTCACATTGTGAGTGACCAGGAGCACACATGTGTCTTCTCTGGGCTCTCTCTCTCTCTCTCTCATAGAACCACCAGGATTTAATCATGCAGGTTCCAGCCTGATGTCCTTATCCAATTCTAATCACCCCCTGAAGGCCCCATCTTTGAACACCAAAGTTGTCTCAAGTTTCCATCGTCCTAACCATTGAGTCCCATGTTTATGAATCTGAGAATAAATGAAATGGAAACAGGTACTCTAAAACAGGAAAAATTGGAAATCATAATCTAGAGATTATGCATATCAGTTAATTGATATAATCATACCACAATTATATTATGTTAATATATTAAATATTAATATATGGTATAATTCTATATTACATATAATATTTAAGGTTTTTTGGGGTGGGGTACCAGGGATTGAACTCAGAGACACTAGACCACTGAGCCACATCCCCAGCCCTATTTTGTATTTTATTTAGACACAGGGTCTCACTAAGTTGCTTAGGGCCTTGCCATTGCTGAGGCTGGCTTTGAACTCAAGATTCAGCCTTCTGAGCTGCTGGGATTACAGGCGCACGCCACTGTGCCTGGCAGTATTTAAGTTTTTATACGTGTTTCACATCTGGGATGATGGGGCAAAATGGGCTAATGCCTCATGGTGGTAATTAAATAACACACAAGCCTGTGGAGGCAACCCAACCATATCCAACCATAGCAAAGGTCATTCCTCTCCTTCCACAGGTGAGGAAACCCAGGCTCCAAGAGGTTAGCTGCCAGGAGTCCTGCTGCTAGTTGGTGGTGGGTGTGGCTCTTGGGCTTCCCATCCGGGAATCTCAGGAGGCAGCTGCAGTTGGGTGCGTGACTGAGTGGCTCTGGAATGGCTTCCTGTCCAGAAACCTCTCCCTTGTCAAGCTGGTGCTGCTGCCTGAGATCCCACCAGAGGCTGTTCATCCGCCAGGGTCCACTGACTCCTCAATACCCTGAGGACCCGGGTAATCTCCACTCTTGGCCTTTTCTTGTCCACTCACACCCACCCCTGGGTCTCCCAAGACGCCCACTGTGCACAGGTGGTCATTGTCAATCAACAGTACAAACAGGCTGTCAGTTATTAAGCACATAGGTGTCTAATAGCATTGAAGAAGGCCATGTAGCATTGTGGGGGGAAGGCCCTCATTCTTCTGGAAGTACGAGTGACAAATAAAAGTGTCAGATATTCTAAGGCTAGAGATGGCCCCTGTGGCCCTTCAAGTCAGGCCCATTCCTGCCTGGTGGCTCTTGCTAGCACTGCTGGGATTATCCAATATGAGCCTGGGCTTCTGGGGTGGGAGAGTGCCTGGGAATACCTCCGCGCAGCCCTTCCCCCACCTGGGATGGTTGGACTCAGAAGCAGTCTGGTCCCAGCTGGGCCTCCTCCTCCCCCAGTTCCTTCCCTTGCCTGGGACTGATGGCAGTGTCTGGGCCAAATGGTAGGGAAGACATGAAGACCAGAGGCCAGCTGGGAGGCAGCTGACCTGAAGGAAGTAACCGTGGCTTCAGTCTGACCTCCAGAGCCTGCAGGAGCCTGAGGGAGGAGACCCTTGGATGAGTCTCCTGAGGAAGGGATTCAGTTTTCATTTTGTCCTGAGGCACCTGGCCAGCCTTTTGGTGACCTGGCTGCATGCTGTGCTCTGCGGGGTGGAGCATTCTTCGTGGGGGTCCTGGGCTCCATTGTCAGGGGTATGCTTTGCTCATGGAGCACAGGTGCCTGCAATGCCCAGTGGCTTGAGCCCCACAGATCCTGCCTTTCTTGGCTCAGCATCCCTGGTGATTCCAGCACCTGAGTGGACCAGCCGATGCTTGGCCAGGCCGACCATGTGCAAGGTTGGTGCTGACCACTGAGCCACACTTCCAGCCTGCCACTACATATGAAGGCAGACTGTGTCTGTGCTCATGTGCTGGGAGCGGAGAGCTATGGATGTGCTACTCGCCTTGCTGTCCCCCATAAAATTGCCCCTCTGGCCTCCTCCAGGGTCACAAGTTTATATTAAAAATCCATGACTTTGGGCTGGGGATGTGGCTCAAGGGGTAACGCGCTCGCCTGGCATGCACAGGGCGCTGGGTTGGATCCTTAGCACCACATAAAAAAATAAAGATGTTGTGTCCACTGAAAACTGAAAAATAAATATTAAAAAAAAATCCATGACTTTGGGTCTTCAATCAGATGGAGAGGCTCTCAGAGATGACTTGGTGCAGCCTCTTCAATTTACAGTGTTTCCAGTACTCTCCACAGCGACAGTAGAAGCTCTGATGATATTAAAAACACCGAATAATGCAGAAGTCCTTCAGCTTTTTGATTTGTTTGGTTGCAGTATTGGGGAGGGGACCCAGGGCCTCACACATGCTAGGCAAGTGTTCATCCACTAAGCTACACCCCCAGCTGTTTTTTAAAATTTTCTTTTGAGACAGGGTCTCACTAAGTTGCTGAGGCTGGTCTTGAACTTGAGATCCTCCTGCCTCAGCTTCTCAGTCATTGGGATCACAGGCATGTGTCAGGAAAGTATTCTTTTGTTGTTGCTTTGAAAGAGAATAGGGAACCTGGCATAGTGGCCCACACCTGTAAGTTGCTAGCCTCAGCAATTTAGCAAGATCCTGTTTCAAAATAAAAAGTGTTTGGGATGTAAAAAAAAACCCAAAGCACCTCTGGTTCAATCCCTAATACAAAAAAAAAAAAGAAAGAAAGAAAGAAAAGGAAAGCAAAGAAAGATAGATAGACCATGGGAACATGGATGAGGCTAAAGAAGAGGAAGAAGCACAGGCCCTGGAGTTGGACTCCAGCTTGAATACTTTTTTAGCTTCCTATAATAGCTGGGCAGGTTATGAATGTAATCTCCCTGAGCCTCAGTTTCCTAATCTGTGAATGGGGATAATAATATTTACCTCAAAGCTTTTGGGAGGAATGAAAATGACATATAAACCTGTCCCAGTGCTAAAGCATATGTTTTCTTAGCCACATATTTTCTCAATCCACTGGCATAAATTTTAATAAGTTAATGATTACAATTTTGGAGGACATTGTTAATGGAAGTAATTCCGTCTAATGGGCAATTCCTCTTGTTTTTAAACAGCATCTCTAAAATGTGATCTTGCTTTTTGCCCTGAAATTCCCTGTAGTTGACTTTGGGAAGGGTCAGATGGCGGGAGGATCCGTTGCTTTGAGATCAGGGGGTTACATTCCATGTCTGAGGGTTATGCAACAGGGGACGTGGATGACCCCGGTTGTCACCAACAACCACCACAACAGGGGAGAGCTGAGCCCCAGTGAACCTATCCCAGATTTCATAATCAGGAAATCTAGACCGCAGCTATTTTAATTCTAATAGGCGTGTAACTTTAGGTGGCACCAGAAACTTTTCAGTGCATGAGGCCTTGAAATTATCTGAATCCAGTCGTGAATAAATCAGTTTATGTAATTCTGTACGTGTTGTGTCTATAAGTTTCAGACAGTGTTCAGTGTTGGCTAAACCTGTGAGGCGCAAAGACACTACAAGTCTGTCCAAGACCAAAAAGTTGCCTGTGGCCACTCTGGAGCTTGTTAGTGAACTCCAGTTTAGAGAAAACACTTCATTTGCAAAAATTCCTCCAGGGTGTGGATGTAACTCAGTGGCAGAGTGTGTTGAGCATGCGTGAAACCCCCGGTCAATCCCCAGCACTGCAGACAACAAAAATTATTTTAACACATTTTTAGAATGAAAAGATGGAATGCTAAAGAATATGGAGAACAATATAATAAACATTCATGTCATGACTGAGTATTAACAATGTTGATAAGGTTCACATTCTGCCATGTTGATTTCAGATCTTTTTCTTCTTGTAAAATAAACGAGACAAAAACAAACCAAGACAGAACATCAATAGCCCCTCTTTTAGCACCTAATTTTGTCCCATGTTGTTTGCTAATGTTTTCACCTGCATTTAGTTGTTTGCTCATATTTCGTGTATGCTAGCAGGTTCTTGTGTGTGTTATTTTCACGTGTGTTAATATTTGTGTGTGTGTTAGTTCACTCACCTCTATTTTATGGCAAATATTTTGAAGACAAGAATTTGCTATCCTTTTATTATTTGTCCAAGTGTCTAGGACAGTTTTTGGTGCATAGTAGATGCTCAATAAGTAGTTGTTGAGTAAGTGAATAAGTGGATAAAACTTTTCTTTGTTAGCTGGATGTGGGAGCACATACCTATAATCCCAGCTAGTTGGTTAAATTCAAGGCCAGTCTCTCTCTTTCTTTCTTTCTTTAAGGGGGGGAGAGAAAATTTTTTAATATTTATTTTTTAGTTTTCGGTGGACACAACATCTTTATTTTATTTTTATATGGTGCTGAGGATTGAACCCAGCGCCCCGCACATGCCAGGTGAGCGGGCTACCGCTTGAGCCACATCCCCAGCCCCAGCAAGATGCAGTTTCTAAATATAAAATTAGAAAAGCTGGGGATGTAGCTCAGTGATAGAGCACTCCTGAGTTCAGTCCCCAGTACTGCAAAACAAAAACAAAACAAAACATTTCTCTTTCCTTTGTTATCCTCTCTCATACCAATGCTCACCTTCCTCATGGGAGTTTAATTAGCTAATAATAGACAATTCCTTCACTTAGCTCAGGAATAGAATTTTAATTATATATTAGCTTTGAAAATGATGCAATCAACTTTTTGAGATAAATAGAAAACATTTCGAAACTAAAAGAAGGATGAATTTCAACCATTTTCGCTTTTTTTTTTTTTTTTTTTTGTAGTGCTAGGGATCAAACCCTGGGCCTCCCGCATGCCACACAAATGCTCTACCACTGAACCCCATTTCTAGGCCCCTAGAAGAAACACATTTTAGCCTACAAAGATAAGTAGCTTTATGATGTAAAGCCTTATAAAAGTCAGATGACTACTGCATCTGACAGTAGTCATCTGACTTTTATAAGGTGGCCTGTTTCTTTCGTTAATTTATAATGAGCACCCTTTCTGTGATGTTGCCCTTCCTGCTCAAGAACTATAAAGAATGCCTGCTCATGATTCCTGACTGCTATCACCCAGGAAGCACTGTCTCCTGTACGTGGGAGAGTGACAGTGTGGCTTGCTGACCTTTTGTACATTTCATGGGAAAACCTCTTGCTGGTCAGAGTATTATTTTTTTGTGTGAATTTTATTATATGTAAATTATATCTCACTGAAAGCAATTTGCCTAGACATTCTTTTTGAGAGTCTTTGACCTGAAACTCAAGAGATACACATTCAAACATAGATGAAATAACATTTTTCTCTGCACATTAAAAATATAATTACAGTGATTTGATCTACATATTGAGTTTATCCAGACTTGCATTGTCCAGAATGGTAACCGTCAGTCACTTGGGTTTGTTCAAGTGTAAATTAACAATAAAATAATAAAAGTTCTTCAATGGTATCAACTAATGTCAAGTGTTCAGGGCCCACTACAGGAAGTTCTTTTGGAGAGCCTTCATCTAAAATTTCTCATAAGGAAAGTGCTTTCTTTTTCAGGGCAAAATGAACTAAGATATTAATTTTCTGTTCTGTCCATCCCTACACCATATCCGGTGAGAGTATTTAGAAGTAGCATGAAAGTGTGGTGGTGGAAATTTACACCTTTGAGCTCTTCATAAGTTTACAGAGACAAATGTGGTTCTTCTAGAGGGTTCTTGGTTCAAACAGGGTAGTTAGAGTAGGAAGGAACTATTGCCGTCTAGCGGTCTGTGTAGGTCTCTGGAGTTGTGATCTGATTAAATATCAAGGAATCTGCATGGAGGCAGATGGAAGGGCAGATGTTAACTGATGTTTGCCTCAAACATCAGCCCTTGCTGTCTGTGAGTCTCAATTTTGTGACTTTATAGATAGGATTATTATTATTATTATTATTTGGTATCAGGGATTGAACTCAGAGGCACTCAACCACTGAGCCACATCCTCAGCCCTATTTTGTATTTTATTTAGAGACAGGGTCTCACTGAGTTGCTTAGGGCCTTACTTTTGCTGAGGCTGGCTTTGAACTCGAAATTCTCCTGCCTCAGCCTCCTGAGCCACTGGGATTACAGGTATGTGCCACATGCCTAGCTAGATAGGATTATCAATTACATAAAAATGACACATTTCATGTGGACTTTCCACAGTTAAACATAAACTCAGGGTGCAGGTAATTAAGAGCACTCCTTGTCTTTGGGACTCTAGAGCAACTGCTATGCAGAGCTCAAGCACCCTGGAGGGCTGTCCTGACTTGTGAGCTAATGTCTCCCCTATTTATAGTTTTTGTTTTCTGAATGTCTCAGGATATAACCACTAGCCATCGCCATAGTTTTTGTGTCCATATGTTAGAGTTTTTACTAAAAATTGCTAGACAGTTGGGATGCAGTTGTTCTGCTCTAAAGAGACAAAAATGTGGTGGTGATGATTGATGATGATGATGATGATTGATACCAGGGATTGAACTCAGGGGCACTTAACCACTGAGCCACATCCCCAGCCTTTTTTGGTATTTTATTTACAGATAGGGTCTCACTGAATTGCTTAGGGCCTTGATAAGTTGCTGAGGCTGGCTTTGAACTCGTGATCCTCCTGCCTCAGCCTTCTGAGCCAGTGGGATTACAGGTGTGCGCCACCTTACCCGGCTTGATGATGATGATGATGATGATGATGATTGGGAAAGCCTATGAAACATTAGTATGTAATTGGGAAAAATTTGGATTAAACCTTTTGTATGTTTTACTTCCATCCATTGCAGCTTTTGAAGTCACAGGAAATGAGGGGATCTCCTCAAGGATCTTCTCTTTGCTATGATGTGAAGTTGTCCCTGGGAAGGCCGGCATTTCTTGCGAGGCATTTTTCAAGCCGAGGGGTGTTTTCCACTTCTGTATGTGGTCTTGCTTTAATGTGCGGTTTCAGAGGTCTCAGTTCGTAGAAGGCCAGCTCCATGGCTTTTTGTCTGAGGTGAGACAGAGCATTATGGCAGAAGGGTGTGGCCGAGAAAAGCAACTCAGGACATGGCACCACAAAGCAGAGAGAGAGCTGGTCAGATTATTTTTAAGAAGGCTGTGAGTTTCATAGCAGACTCCTGGGCTGGGGAACTGATTTGTAAACCAGCTAATTTACAGAATCTAAGGTGGAAATATTATTTTCTCATCCCATATTCAGCCTAGTAAAAGTCTTAGGGAATAAAAGCTTTTTGATAAGACAACCCTGGGTTTAAGTCTTAGGTTGGTCAGTTGTTAGCCTCGTGATCTTGGGAAAGTTACTAAACCTCTCTGAGCTGCACGTTTCATCAGCTTAAATAAAGTTCATGAGACTTTTTGGATGGGTTGTTGTTAAGAATTGAGATCCTGTATGTAAAGGGCCCAGTCCATAGTAAAGTGTTCAACAAGTATCTCTAAACCAAACCTAGATGGTATCACCAAGCCTTAAAGTAATGAAGCTTAACCAACAAATAAATAAATGAATAACTATTGAATGAGACCAGAATGGAGTGCAGTTGTTTTCTGAATGGACAAAGAACTGGATGGGCATTCTGCTAGGCCTCTGGCCTCTGTGAGTTATGCCTGTTCCTCTCCCAGGCCGAGCTCCCTTCTGCCATGGAGACTGGAGAGGATGAGAAAGGAACCCACAGCCAGTCAGCAGTGCATTAATTGAGCACTTTATGTGTGCAGTGCTCCCCTAGCAGCACCTGAAGGGGCACCCTCAGCAGAGGGCCAGCTGGGAGGCTGGGCCAGCATGCCCTTGGGAGGTGAGCTGGACTTGCAAGGAGAGGTGCTGGGCACCCAGAACGCCCAGCTCCATGACACTTTTGGCCAAGGACTTTGGAGACGTCCGAGACAGTTCCCTCCCTTGAAAGATGAGAGCAGAGACTGGGAGCAGCACTGAGACTTGCCTGAGGACTTTGGGCATCAGTGGAGGTGGCTCACTCCAGCTACCACCTGCGCCCCACGGCCTTGGTGGAGAGCCTGGTTATTATTAAGGGTTTTATTTAAAAATCTTGTCTGCCCTTCATCTGAGTATTCCTCTTTTCTCTGAATTTCTTTTTTGGTTTTTTGTTTGTTTGGTCTTCTGGCTTTCAAGTTCAGACTTTCTCCATTTGCCAGTGTCCTTAGCAGCCAGTCCCTAGAAGGTCACTTAGAAGCTCTGCATTGCTATGCAACAAGAGCTCTCAGTCAGGTTGATCTTTCCCCAAGGGCATTTGGCAGTGTCTGGAGACATTTCTGGCTGTCATAACAGGAGAGTTGGGGTGCAGTACTGCTGGCACCTAGTAGCAGACACCAGGATGTTGCCCACCCTACAGGCACAAGACATCCCCACCAAAGAGCTTTCCAGCCCCAGGTGTCCACAGTGCCAGTAGGGAAAGCCTGTCCCAGGGCTCTCAGATGGCACAGTCCCTTTTGTTCTTTGCTGTATCCTTTAAGCCTCAGTTTCTTTTCTGAGAAATGCATCCCTGGCTCAACCAGAGGGGCAGGGTAGGTGGTCCCAGCATTCTTCAGAGTTGGTGGGCAGGCTTGCAAGTGCCCCCAGCTGTTTTCAGTGTAAGGTCTCCAAGGAGAACAGAACAGAACTTCTCTGGGTCCTCTTGCTATGGGGGCACATGTGCTGCATCTGGGGTGGGCAGGTGGAGCGTGAGTGGGTCTGGGAAGGAACCTGCAGGGTGGTGGTAGCAGGAGAGGTTCATCTAGCTGCTCCTTATCTGGATTTAACACATTCTTTTGCCTTTAATGCCGTTCTATCTACCCACCTGCTGTGGGCCCCAGCCCCTCTCTTGCCTGAGTCTTCCAGAATGTGCGCTACCAATAGATCCTCCTCTTTTGCCTGAGTGTCTGATGCTGGGGATGGAACCCAGGGGGCTCCACTTCTGAGCTACATCCCCAGCCCTTCTTTATGTTTATTTTGAGACAGGATCTCACTAAGTTGCTGAGGCTGGCCTCGAACTTGTGATCCTCCAGCCTCATCACTCAAGTCTCTGGGATTACAGGCATGTGCCGCCATGCCTGGTTCAGCTCTACTTCTTGTAGATAGTCAGGAGTCTATCCTCTCCACCTAAGTTCCTTACCCATCTGCTTGTTGTCCATGCCCAGGTCCTTATTATTGCTTTGCTGATATTTTTGCAGGTTTGGGGAAGTAGAGACACATGTTTTAAGTCCATCAGCTTAGCCCAGGAGCAACACCCTTATGCATTGGAAAACTGGCAATTTCATGAAAATCTTTGAAGCATATTTTACCTCACGAGGGGACAAAATACTGGCAACCAGAGCTCTTCCGTTTAAGTCTCTAGAGGCAGGAATTGAGGGATGGCACTATAGTAAAGGTAGAAGAGCCCTCTGACCTTGATCTCACTGAGCCTCAGTTTCCGTGTGTTGAAAACGTGTGGTCTCAGCCCTGCTGGGAAAGGGGAAGTGAGCAGTGGCTGCAGGAGAGCAGAGACGCTGGGTCATCCTCATGGTGGGAATCCTCACCGTCAACTCCATCAAGTGTATGATCAAGGTGATGTGTCACTTGGGCACGAGGACAGAACAAGCCTTGTTAGACAGGCTTAACCCAACAAGTGAGTGTGTGTACCGACTGCCTCGTTTTCTTGCCAGAGGCCTCCAGTTTGGTTGGCAGAGTGGTGACCAGCTGGCCAATTGGACGGGGCTCTTTAATGTCACCGACAACCCAGCAGTGCAGAGCAGCAGTGACTCCAGTTCCAGGTACAGACCCCGACAAATGGCCAGGGAGGGGGGAGCCCATCCTGTGGGGACCCTGGAGTCTGTGCCCCATGGTCCACCCCCAGAGCTGCCTTCAGGGGAGAGGCAGCTTGATCTGCTGGCTCAAAGCAAGATCATTTGGGGATCCTCCTATCTCGTTACCCCAGGGGTGAGTGGATGTGAAGGCTGAGGAGTAGGACCCACGCCCAACAACATAGGGACTCATTGGCCCTGGGGTATCTGGGTCTCAAGCCTCCATCTGAGGGTGGGAGCCAAGGCTATGTCCCTGTAGCATTGATTGGGACATCAGCTGGCAGGTGTTGGCAGGGTGTGTGTGGCATCAGGGATGGGTGTTGGGCTAGGGTCCCTTGCTCCTCTGAAGTCCACTGCCTGGGCACAAATGGGCTGCCCTTGGCTGGGCAGAGACACTTCAGGGCAGTGCTGAACTGTGACGTCCGTGCTGTCACGGGGTGTTTCCTCTTGATCTCAGTGTTTGGAGCTCATGTCAGTAACCGAGGGCACTCTGCAGACTCAGGAGCGGAAGCTCAGCAAGATTGTTGAGCAAGTGCAGATGGAACATCCTCGGGCAGGCACAGTCCTTGCAGGGAGGGATTGTGGGGGATTTCCTGAGGAGGTAGGATGCTCTCTCGGCTGGGAGCTGGGTGTGGCTGGAACCTGCCAGCTAAATGCTTCCAGGGGCCGATGGAGGTGTTTGGTTCTTGTATTCCTAAGTACAGGCTTTCAGAGCCACTGCCCTGGGAAGAGGCCTGAGTTTTCCACACAGTTAATTTTGACGCCCAAACATGAAATTGACCCTGCAGAAGTTGAGTTTTTCGGAGATCCCCGGTAGGTATGCGTTTGTTCAATACTTAAACAAGTAAAGACGTGGTGGCAATGTCAGAAACCAGGCAGGCAGATGCCCACGGGCAGGACTGAGGTGTGGGGACGACATGGCGAGGGCTCCTGGGTCTGATGCTGGCTACTTGGGACCACAGTTCTTCCTGTTTATGGCCAGCTGCGTGGCCCTTGGGATGTCACAGGGAGGGTGAATGATCCATGGTTGTCCTTGAAATGTTGAGCTTGCACACTGGCCCGTCTGCCGTGTGTTCTGCCTGCAGAGATGGACAGTGGCCTGGGGAAGTGAGCGGCTGTCCATCTTCTGGGGGAGCCGCCTGGGAGAGGCTTGAGAGGCCTTGGCTGGAAATGCTGGAGTGAGCAGGAAGGACAGGCCCCTGGGAGGCTGTTTCTGGACAGACGTCCCCAGTCAGTGGCTGAAGTCATTGAATGGACTGTGTCCCTTACTCCTCCTGGGCCAGTATCCTCCTTCCCCTCCTCTTCAGTATCGTCTCGCCCCCCCTGCTCGCTGTCTCTGTTCCTGTCATCTGTTCTTGGCCGGTCTTTCATTTTCCTTCCCTTTGTCATCTCCCCTGTTCTTTATTTTCTCTTCCTCTCTTTCTGTCTCAAGGACTCAGGTCAGTCTCCCCTTTCCTAAATACTGGGATCCCTCAGGGGCGGTGATACCACTGTCCCCTGTCAGTTGGGTTTTGGAATTCAAGTGCCCTTTATCCAAGGTCATGACCAGCTGAGTTGACTTCCTTTTGGAGAGCAGCCAGTTGACCAAGAATTCCCTTAGCCACAGAATAAATGTCATCCCAAGTTTCCCTGGGACAGTTCCAATTCCAATCTCAGTTTCTAGTTAACCCCCAAAGGACTGCAGCATGCTCAGCTCTCCTGTGAGACATGGTGGTTCGTGTCATTAAAAACTGAGCTGGTAGTGCCTCAATTCACAATAACTGAGCTATGGAACCAATCTTGGTGCCCTTCATGAGATGAATGGATAAAGAAAATGCGGTACATATACACAATGGACTATTACTCAGTATTAAAAGAGAATAAAGTTATGGCATTTGCAGGGAAATGGATGGTACTGGAGACTACCATGTTAAGTGAAATAAGCCAATCCCCCCAAATCAAAGGCCAAATGTTCTCTCTGATATGCTGATGCTAATACACATTAAAGGTTGGGGGAGGGAAGAATAGAAGTTCATTGGATTAAACAAAAGGGAATGAAGGGAAGGGAGGGAAGATGGGAATAGGAAAGAGACTAGAATGAATTGGACATAACTTTTCTATGTTCATATATGCATACATGACCAGTGTAACTCCACATCATGTTTCATCACAAGAATGAGAAGTTATACTCCATGTATGTACAGTATGACAAAATACACTCTATTGTCATGTACAACTATAAAGAACAAATTAAACAAAAGAATAGGGGGCTGGGGTTGTGGCTCTGTGGCCGAGCACTTGCCTAGCATGTGTGATGCACTGGGTTCCATCCTCAGCACCACATAAAAGTAAATAAAATAAAAGTATTGTGTTCAACTATAATTAAAAAAAAAAAAAGAATAAAAGGAAAAAAAAATAAACTGAGCCGGATGTGGGAGATTTTTTTTCCCCTTGGTGAGCAAGCAGCTTGTTCTTCTTTAAAATGGGTCGCTTAGCTCCTGGCAGCCAATCAGCAGGGCCGGGGGAGGACCTAAGCAGGACACAGTGTACAGCATCCTGATGAGCGGCCCTCCGCGTCTGGAGCGGGGAATGCTCTCCGTGGCATTATCCAGCTATTGAATAATTCAGTGCCTGCCATATTTTGCTATCTATAGTTGTGTAGTGTGTCGATGTGTGGGACAACCTGTTATCATTTATTATTAACAGGGTTGGAAAGGAAGTCAGGATCTACCAAATATAACCAGGGGAAAAAGAGGGGCAGAAAAGCAAAGGATTAATGTACTGTATGCTCAAGCAGGAGCCACAGAAGGAACCAGTCCAAACGACCAGTCTGGAAGACTCCAAACAGGACCACAAAGAAAATCCAGACTGTGCTCAAAAAGGCCCTGGTCAGATCTTCTCACTGGATACATGCTGGGGAGGTCCAGGCGGAACTGGAAAGTGTGTGAGTTATAAAATCACATGAACATACAGCTTGATGAAGTTTAAGTCTAAGTCTATGAACTATTATCCACTAAACAGCCTCAGGAGAACTGTTTTAATGAGCAGATAGAAATGCTTTTTAATCAGCGTGTGTTTTATTTAACTGAGTACTTTGAATAAGTAGGAAGGTCTTTCTTGTCTTGTTTAAATTATGAGCTACTGGTTCCATGTCCCCAGCTCGATACTGATTTTGCTTCTTTGAGTTCTCAGCACCTTCTATGGTGTCTACTCGGTGCTCAGTGTTAATTGAATAAAAGAACAAAGTATGCAGAGAAGTGGTAAAGGGTATTGGTAAGATTGCAAACTTCAACCTCAGTGCTCCCACATCTTCCCTTAGAGATTTATTCCTTTGGATTCAACCTTGCTATCTCCTCGAATGGTCTTGGGAAAGTCACCACCAGAAAGGGGGAAGCACTTTGGATGCATAAACTCAGTCACAGGTTGGAATTATCAGAGCATTTTCTCTTGGGAAGAGCAGATGACAGGGCAGCCTGAGGGTTCTGAGCCCCAGGGTAGAAAAACGGGGAGACTGAAAGTTGTAAAGAAAGTAGAAAGGAAGCTGAGCATGGTGATGCATGCCTATAATCACAGCAACTCAGGAGGCTGAGGCAGGAGGATCATAGTGAGACCTTGTCTTTAAATTAAAATAAAAGGGCTGGGGATGTAGCTCAGTGGTAGAGTGCCACTATGCAAAAACAAAAACAAAAATATAAGCAAAAAAGGAGGCAAGAAGGCGGTGGTGGATTGTTTACTTTTGTGATGATGAGAAACCTCCCCAACACCTCCCCCCAGGCACGGCATTTCTGGGAGGAGAGGCCGAGTACTCATCCTACGGGGCCAGCTCCGCACCTTGGTCCCTGCTCCACACCCTGGTCCTGTCTTCCTGCCAATATGCGCCTCCTGCCCCACCTCCTCCTGCAAGCCCTCCGTGATGGCCCAGACTGCCTGAGCCCTTTCACTCTACTTTCTGTGAGATGTGTCTGCTTTCAGGTCAGTGTCTGTCATTACACAGGGACAACTCTCCCACAGTGTGAGGTGCCTTTCCGTGTTTGTTGAGGCATCTGCAAATCCCTAGGAGCCTCTCCCCTTGGAGACCTGGCTGCACCATCTGTGCATGTATCCCCAGGGCCCTCCCGATGCTCAGCCCCAGGTGCAGCCCACTGGCAGCCTGGTGGGCTGGCCTCTTCAGTGCCTTTTCCCTAGCTGCACACCAGCCTTGGTCCTCTGGTCTTTCCACTGGGACATGATGGCCAGGGGAGGAGAGGAGAAGCAAGTCAAGGGAGCCTTCCCACTGAGGTCTGGAGCAGACCTGGCTGGGTGGCCTGTGGCTGGGACTCCCTTCTCCCTGGACTGCTGGGCTTCTGGGTTGGAGTGTGGAGTACAGCTCCAGCCCCAGGAAAAAAAGAGAAGCCCCTGACCCATGACAGAAGAGAGCCATCCCTGCAGAAGAGTGAGCTGAGTGAGCGAGGAGGAGGTTGCCTTCTGTGTGTCTTGCAAGTCCCATATGTCATGGGGTTTGGAATTGTCATATTTTAGAGCACCTTATTATGCTGTAGTGAATTGTTCCCTAATTGTTTCAAGATAGTGTATAATTAGATAATAAATTATGTGGCATAGTGGGCGAGCGTTCTTGGAACTTAGGTGGAAATCAAGATGCTTTGGTGAGGAAGCAAGGCTCGGCTGAGCCCTTGAGGGTCAGCCCGCAGCCTGGTGTCATGGGGTTGATGGTGTGCCAGGCGCTTGCTGGGAGCCTTCTGTGCATTGTCACATTTAATCCTCACCCTCAAGCCTTTGAGATGGGCACTCCCACCATCCCCACATTATAGGTGAGGAAACGGAGTCATGGAAAGGTGACATCACCTCTGGGGGGTGGGTGGTCGAGGCAGAGCACACGGGTGTGGTGTGACTCTGAAGTCCCAGCTCCTGGGCTGCGGACAGGTCATCCATGCTGGGGTGAGTGCCGCTTGCCTTCCCTTTCCAAGGCCTCTCTTCCCTTCTGTTCTTGTCCTCAGCTCCTGGCAGTGAGACAGAACAAAAAGGTTTTGAATAAAAAAGGACGTGAGTGGGTCATTGCTCTGCGCATTTCCTCTCATCCTTGGGCTGCAGCAGTGGCTTTGGGCATGATGCTCCTGATTCTCTCACTGCCCCTTCCTAGCTCTCCCCATCTTTCCTCCTCTGGGGCCTCCTCCCTTCCCCTCACCCACTCCTCTGGGGTTCTCTCTGGGAGACTCCGATCCCTGAACTCAGTACTTTCCTGACGGCTGCTCCCCAAAAGATGCTTCCTGCCCTCTGCCTTCAACTAGGGATTCTGCACTTCAAAGGGAAGCCCTTGGGATGCGGTGAAATGTCAGGTGTTGCAGTGACGTGGGTGCAGGATGGCTTAGGGTGAGCCTTTCTGGTCAGTTTCCCCTTTTGAGGAAAAGGAAGGGGGAAGTGGGAAGGTGGCTGGTGGAGCTCTTGGTCTCCATCCAGCTGGCAAGAATTTGGAGAGTCAGGTTAGCAAAATCTTCTAGTGTGGGTGCTGGTGAAACAAACAAAACAAAAATGGTTCCATACTTTTAACCGACTTTTTAAAAAAAAATCACTTATTTTGGAGTCATGCAGCTATGAAATATATTATTAGTCTCCCCTGCTGTAGAGAGCTGCTCTGATGAGTAGGTCATAATGATGTTGGTTGCATGAGTTACTTTTAAGAGACTTGAAGGCTGATTCTTGCAAAACCACCATCTCTTCTCTTGGGCCTGTGCAGGTGTCCCATAGGTGATCTCTTGACATTAGGAAGCCAGAACCCCTCAGATCATGGGAACACCATTTCCTGAACATGCATCTGATGAAGAACCGTGCAGGTCGTGTGTGCACAGACCCCTGGTGACTTTACCTCTTATTGCTTTACATCACGCTGCTTCTTTATCCCAGAAAAATCTAGTGAGGAGGGTGGAGCATCATCCTCACCCCAACCCCTCCTGACCCGGGTCAGCTCCCCATGCTCCTCCCTTTAGCCGCCATGACCACATCTCCCTCCTCCCCTGCCTCACAGACCCTGTACTTCCTTCCTCTTCGCTTGTCTTCCAGAAGTTCATTCCAGTCCCTGGCAAAGGTAGGAGGCCTTGCGAAGCAGTGAGGATGAAAGGAAATGGAGAATAGGAAGAAAAGGGGCTGGAGTTGGGCAGAGAAGACCCAGCATCTACCTGGTAATCGGATGGGGGATACTTGCAAGTGTTCCCTAGAAGCTAGAAGTTCTAGAAGCATCTAAAGGCTCTATGTAACTACGCATAGCCCTGCATCCTCCTTAATCCATGGCTACCAAGACTGTGCTGGGATTATAGGTGATGGGGAATCACGAACAGGCAGAGACGGGGCCTGCACACAGGACCCTGGTCAGAATGTGCTCCATGTGTCGAAGGTAAACCTTCCCTCCCTGATGCTCAGCTGGCTCTTGGGTCTGCCCATTAGAGCCTCGAAGAACATGTTAAGTCCATCCCTTCCTCCTCCTCCACATCGATCACCTCCTGTCCCCTCCAGTCCCCCAGGACCTAGCTCTACCCCCCCCCCCTTGGTTTTCCTCACTGCGACTTCACGGTCAGCGTCATGGCAGCTGCCTTGCCTCGGCTTCTGCCCACAGAGCGTACCTGCCCCTGTCAAGACCACTGGTGGCCCCCTAGTTGTCTCACTGGTCTTGCCCTCCCTCCCTCCTGGACCCCATCAGCTCAGGATGGACTTGCCCTTCTGGCCTGGGGGGCGCTCTCTGCTCGGAGCATCCTTGTCTGGGTTTTCCTCCCACCTGCCCTCCTTCTTTGTGTCTCTCTGCCACCAAGGGCTGACCTCAGGCCTGCCCTGGGCCCCCTTGTTCATTCTGTCTGCTCGCTCTCCCCGACTTCTCAAGGAGTCCTTGTCCTTTGATTGGGAACATGTATCTCCAGCCCCATCCTCTGCTCAGGGCCACAGGTGTGCGTATCTGACTGCCTACCTGTTATCTCCCCTCGGATGTCTGAGGTCATGGTGACTTCACATGGCCCACTCCCCTTTCCATTCACACCCCAAAACTTTCCTCTCCCCTTCTGTAAATGGCTCCATCCCCTACCTGTTGTTCAAGCTAAAGTTGTTGGTTACCATAGACACCCCCCTCCTCCCCGCTCTCTGACTTGCTGAATCTTGGCCATCAGCATATCCCACCGGTCCAGTCCCTCAGCTACCTGCTAGGCCTGTCTCTTCCCCCACCTGCTCAGCCTCTGGGAACAGCATCAGGTCCCCCACTCTGCACCGTTTCCTTTCCTCCTTCCCAAGTCCCTTGGCAGACAGCGTGACCTTTTAAATCAGATGTTGGTGTTCCCCTGTTTGAATGCTCTGAGCACCGCGATGCTGGGTGGCCCACAGGCCCAGTGTGTCCCAGGCCTGCTGCCTTCTGACCCCCCACCCCTCTTCCCACCACACTGGCTGCTGGTGGACCTGCAGCTGGCCACCTCTGGCTGTCCTCAGAGCATCTGTGTTCACTCACTGTTCCCTCTCTGGGAAGTTCTTCCCGCACATCTGCATAAGGCTCCACCCCTTGCATTATGTCCCCTGTCCAAGGAGACCTTTCTTGACTGGCCTCAGGTGTCCTCTGTCTCCTACTCTGCTATTTATTTATTTATTTATTTTGATAGATTTCATGGTCGCCGTCACTCTGTTATAAATATCTGATCCTCACCCCTTGGCAGTGTCCAGGAGGGAGCGGTTTTAAATGCCTAGATCATCACTGGGTTCTGCCCTAAACGGTGCCTGGACTTAGTAGAAGTTTAGTGAACCTTCAGTGGGTGGAAGAGAAGAGCAACTCTCAGCTTGTGGAGGGGCCCTGACGAGCCATGGAGGGATGGCTTGTCATTCAGCATAAGGAGGGCTGGGGGAGAAGTAACCAGAGGAAGCTAACCAGGTGACCTCTGAGGGATGAGTAGGAAGACGCACTGAAGTTCTAGACAGAGAAACCAGCCTGGGTGAGACAGGAAGACCAAGTCAGGTCCCTGCTCTGCAGAGGAGATGAAGAGGAGGTACTTGTCTTGGGCACTGGAGGAGGGTCATAGCCCACTAGGAACATTAAGGACACTGACCAGTGCTGATGTAGACACACTGAGTATCCCAGGCTCTTGAGCTGAATTTCATAGAAGGGAGCTTTCAGACCTTCCTGGTCTGGCCGGAGAAATAAGATCACTGCCTTGGTACCTTTGCAGGGGATGAGCTGGACCCTGTGCCTCCGCCCTGCAGAAACTTTGGCTGGGGGAAGGAGGTGTGAGTCTGGGCATGTGGCTTTGCCCCACCACGTGCCAGAAATGACAGCCCAGGCTTGGTGGAAGGTGCCCATGGGAGCAGATTGACCTCAGGAATGCTAGGGCTGCCCTAGAGCATCAGGCCTTTTGCTTTTAGACCTTGATGTCTCAAATTCCTGGGGACAGGTGAGGAATTGTGGCCCAGAGAGGACAGGGGAAGCCTGAGGCTGCCGAGCAGGGCCATGGTCCAGCCAGGCTCCCAGCCAGGGCTCTTCACTGCCACTGTGGTGTCTCCTGCTGACCTCTTTCTAGACTGACCGGGAAGACGCTGCAGCCCTGGAATTGCCAGGCTGCTGTCTTCCGGCTCTGGTTTCTGAGCATTCGCTGATGGGTAGTGTACCAGCTCCAGCCGGCAGCTGTTCTGGCTCTAGAAATAGCACTGAGCCCTCTGAAGGGCTATTATCCCTGGGAGGGGGAGGGGGCTGTATGCTGAGAAAACCCTGAGAGAACTGTGCTGTCGGAGTCAGGGAGAGGGGCACGTTGAAGTCATTAAGACCCAGGATTCCGAGATCTCATGAACCTGAGGTTTCGTTTCTAGTGCCACCATTTATTACCTGAAGGATCTTAGGCAAGTTGCCCTAGCCCTTGCAGCCTGAGTTTCTGATATAAACTGGAGGAAATAATACCTGTCTCATGGGGATGTTGGGAGAATGAAATGAACAAGGTTGAAGTCCAGGATCAGGCTGTTTCATACCGTTACTCAGGATGGGCACGGCACAAAGACTCCCAATCAAGGAGACAGGTTGGGCTGAAATCAGCTCATTTTCACTTGACCAGCCAGCCACATGCCTGGCATGTGGCTTAATGAATCTAGAGAAAAGGGTGCTTTCTTCCAGATTTGCCCAAAGGGGCCACGTGAGCTAGTTAGTGGTGATCCTACCAGTGTGAAATAAACTACTCTGAGGTTCTTTAAGACTCTGCCCCAGGCTGAAAGGAGCCCAGGTATTCAGACTGCTTGGCTGGGTAGCTTCCCTGCTCCTGGGGCTGGAGGAGAGGCCTAGCAGGCCTCTTGTATGACACAGGGATGGCCCTGGCTCCTGTGCTCTGTGGAGCGTCTGTGAGTTGGGCGGAAGTGTTCTAGAAAGCTGAATGTGTGCGTCTCATCTGTACCGGTCGGTGGTTGCTGGCCCAGAGTATTGTGACCTCCAAGGATGAAGACACCACTCTGGAGAGACTCTGAAGGGGAATCAGGCTAGCAGAGGAGACCACGGGGCAGGCTTGTGAGGAAGGGCTGGTGGGAATACAGGACCAGGCTCTCTGTGGGCTGGAGCCCAAGTTTGAGTGGGATGAGGGGACTCATGTTAAGGGCCACCTGGGGCCCTTCTGTAGGCCTTTACATTTGGCTTTTCATCTGTGGACCAGGCAGCTAGGGCTGCACAGGGACAGGGGCAGATTGGCTGTGGCCTAGCACCAGCATCAGATTTGGCTACTGGAAGCCAAATGCCATTGGAGCGGAGCTGGGCTCCCTATAAAGCAGATGGTAGAACTGCGAGAGATGCATAGGTGATGCTGCGTCCCCTCCCCTTTGAGCTGGGTGGAGGTGGCTTTGCATAACTGAGAGGAGAGAATGTGATTCACTGTCTCGCAAAGTGTGTGTAGTGTAGAAGGTTAGAGAGACCCCCTCTCTCTGACTCCTCACAGGCCAAAGGGAAGCTTAAGATGTTCAGAGGGAGGCCCATGACTGAAAGGCAAAGACCATCTATTAATGCTTTCTGGTTGTAAAAGAATCATAACCCAGAAATTTATAAAAATATGGAAAAGCATTTTTACAAGAAACCCCATCACCGTCCCACCTTGGTTCTTCTGGCTCAGTCACCCCCAGTGGCATGCGTGATTTATTTTGGAGACGACAGTGCTGGACCTTGCGTTTTGCACTCAACACTATCATGTGAGCATCTTCTCACGTCAGCACACAAAGCCCCCTGAGTGTGCATGGTTTCCTGAGTCTCCATGGTGCTCTGTATCCAGGCCACATGGGGCGTTGCCTGGCTTCATTCAGACCCCATCCTCGGGCGTCCTAGCAGAGGCAGAAGTTCAGCTGACCCAGCGTGGCAGTACTTCTCTGAATAATTTCTTTGGCTCTGGGGTGTTGGGGCTGTCCCTAGTTTTGTGTTTCCCAAGTCAGTCATCTTTAGAGACCAAGTGGGTAGTACAGCCCCCAGTGGGGAAGCCCAGGGGAACAGAGAGGGAAGGAGCTGGTCTCCCTTTTCCAGATGGGAGAAGCGAGGCTCCAGACCCAGGCCGGGAGCAGTGTCGATGGCTTGGCTGAGGTACCACATAGAGAGTTTTCAGGGGACCTGTCATTGCGTTGGTCCACTGGGGTAAGATGCAGTTACAGAAATGACTCACGAGGGAAGGGGTTTTAAGCCATAAGCAGGGCTGCCTGGGAAGCCCGAGGGCCAGTCAGGAAGCAGAGGAAGCACAGGGCAAATGCAGGCAGGAGCCTTCCACCTGCAGGAACGGGTGAGGCGAAGTTTGCAGGCTTGGGATTGGCTCGTTTGAATAATACCTTTGGCTCTGGGGTGTTGGGGCTGTCCCTAGGTGCCCAGTACCTGGCCCTGGGGTGATTGGAGCAGGGGACTAGAGGTCCAGAGTGTGGAAGTCCCCCGGAGGAGTGGCTGGGGCCGGGCTGAGCGTGGGTTGGCTTGCATATGAAAGGTACACTGTGGACTCCTTTGTTACTGTCTCTAGGAACTGACCACCCCTGGCAAGACCCCAGGGTCAAAGCATTGGAAACCCATGGTTAATGCATGGAGTCTGCAGCAGAGACGGGATGATCAAGGACGTCCCCAGGCCCAGGCAGAACTTGGCATGAGCTTCATCCGCAGGGTGGCAGGGGGAGGTTTACTAATCTTGGCAGAAGGGGGTGTTGCCAGAGCAGATGGTAGAGAAGCTTCCTGAGTTATTCATCCCTGACTCAGCTCTGCCGTCAACCTGCCGAGGGACTGGAAGCGAGTCTCTGACTTCCTGGGCCTCCCTGTGGCATCTGCTGGCAGCACTTGCCCTTTAGTGGCAGGAGAAAGGGGACAGCACATGCGAGCATTTCTTGGCACTTCTTGAAAGCCAGTCCCTCCCAGAAATGCTCCCCAGTGTCTTATCTCAGCTCTGCTGCTCGTGCCCGGCACTGTCTTTGCTGATTTTTCAAATGAGGAAACTGAGGCTCAGGGAAGGCACAGGTCTGAAGTTAGCTCGCTTAGTTGGATGCCAGGGCTGTGGCGATCTTAGTGTCATCGTTTGGGCTGCTGTAATAAAATACCATAGACTGGGTGGCTTATAGACAATAGAAGTTAACTCCTCACAGTTGTGGAGGCTGAAAGTCCAAGATTCAGGTGAGAGCCTACTTCCTGGCTCTTAGGCAGTACCTTGTCACCTTGTTCTCACCTGATGGAAAGAAAAGGTCTACCTTGGGCCTCTTTTATAAGGATAGTAGCTCCAGTCATGAGGCCTCTGCTCCCCTCACCTCCCAAAGGGCTTACCTTCTAAAACCATCATCTTGGGGGACACAAACATTCAGACCATAGCAGTGGCTAATGAGGGATGTAAGTCCAGTTCTTAAAGCCTCCCCACCTAAGAGCCACCAGACATATGGCACAAGACTGGAGTCATTCTACTGGCTGATTTGGTATATGAGTGATATTGGGGATTCAAGAGAAATGGGGACCAGGTGGGGGCTGGGTGAAAGGAGGCAGGTCAGCATTCTGGAGGATACGGGAAGCTGGCTGGTCAGAGGGAAGATGTTGTCTAGTTCAAACAGATTGCTTTAGGGAGAAGACACAGAGAGGGGAGGTGATTTACCCAAAGTCACACAGCTGGCTTGCCGCCACAGCGGAGATGGGTCTGCAAATCTCCTAGCTCCCTGAGGATTCTAGAATGAGTCTCCTAATTATCTCCAGCATCATTTGCATCTAGAGCTTTTCTTAGCAGCAGGCAGGGATCTTGGTTCCAAAGGCTTAGTGACACCGGCTCTGGTTGCAAAAGACGGTGCTTGTGATAAGACACCAGACCTCACTTACTGCTGTGTGCCTGGAAAACTACTTGAGACAGAACCAAGGTCATGGACTGGCTTGGTGGCCCCAGGTTGACCCCTTGTTCTCAGTTGCAGACAATAGAATCCATGTCAGCTAGTTAAAGGAGAAAGGGATTTATTAAGGGGACAGCTGGCTCCAAATCTTTGAGAAAACTGAAAAATGGTTCACTTCCAGGAATGGAAAACTGCATTATAACAAGGGGCCATCATGAAAACTGCTGCCCCTGATAAAAATCACAAAGGTGCTGCCACTGCTGCAGTTTCCAAGAGCCATGCCACCTGGACCGCATTCTCCACCAACAAAACCATGCCTTGCAACTCTCCATCTTCTCCTGTAACAGCTCTGAAAAAGGTCTTGTGCAAATGCTTCTGATTGGTTGAACCTAAATTGCACCCAGGGCCCTAGCTGCAAAGGAGTCTGGGAAATGTAGTCTTTAGCTTTCCTGCCTCTGTAGTACAGAAGGTAGAGAGAGAAATAAAGACATAGTCCTTGTGTTTGAGAGACTTGGCGTTTGGAAGGACCATGGTATTAAAAAAAAAAAATGCAATACAATATTATTTGCTCTAATTTAGAGACAGTAGACTGGGAGCCCATGGGTCAGGGTAAGAGAAGGCTTCCTGAAAGTATGAGCATTTGAGCTAGGTGCAGAAGAATCGGTATGAATTTGCCAGTTGAGAAATACAGAGAAGGGAGTTCTAAAACACAAGGGAACCAGAGAGGAAAAGGTGAGTTTGATATAGACCCTGTGGTGGCTGTGACCTGTCCGGAGCCAGCTGGTACTGAAAAAGCTCAACTCCTCTGGAGGTGGCCCTTGGCCAAGCCCCAGGCCTTCCCTGCACTTGACATTGTGACCTGGGCCTCTGTTTAGCCTCAGTCTCTAGTTCTTATTAGCTCTCTCTTTTTTTTGTACTGAGGATTGAACCCAAGGGTGCTTAACCACTGAGCCATATCCTCAGCCCTTTTTTGTATTTTATTTAGAAATGGGGTCTTGTTGAATTGCTTAGGGTCTCACTAAGTTGATGAGACTGGCTTTGAACTCATGATCCTCCTGCCTCAGCCTCCTGAGCCACTGGGATTACAGGTATATGCCACCTTTCCCAGCTCTAGTTCTTATTAGCTCATATAAGAACAAGCAGCCAATTTGTTGTATAAAATATTTTTATATTAAAAATATCATTTAACATTACTTAAGGGCTGGGGATGTGGTTCAAGTGATAGCATGCTCGCCTGGCATGCGCGAGGCACTGGGTTAGATCCTCAGCACCACATAAAAATAAAATAAAGATATTGTGTCCACCTAAAAAAACAAAACAAAAAAAAATTAAAAAAAAAACCCAAAAAACAATACTTAAATATGTAATTATGTTACTTAAATTAACTATTAGAGTATATTAAAATTAAGAATATATGAATAAAACTTTAAAAATATTAAATACGGAAATTATATTTTTTAATTATTTAAAACACAAATATTTTAAAAAGAAGTCACTATGTCAGGTAAAATGTTTTGGGATTTCCAAGGCAGCCTGTCCGTGTTTGTACATGGCAGTTCTGTGTATAAGGGGACACGTGGAGTGACAGCCACCCTGTGCTGGGAGGTGCTGGGACTTGCTGGAGGGAGGCTTGCATTTCTGTCCCTGGTCCTGGCCCTGCAACAGCCCTGGGTGCCTCTTTCACTTTTGGTTCTTGAGGGCTCCCTGTCATGAGGCCACTGTTCCCACATTTATGTGGTGTGGCTCTGCAGGCATCTGGATTGGTGTCAAGGCTATGCTGGAATTCAGCCCTCCTGGCTCTGTCTGCCCCAGCTGTTGAGCCACCTCTGGAAAGAGAGAAGCTGTGGAGAGGGGTGACTCTGTCCCAAGAGGTGCTTCTTATCCCGTGGTTGTGGAAGATCTGAAGGCCTTCCAGGGACACCAGCTGTCTGTGTAGCTAGTGGGGGCAAGCGCAGCCTTGAATCAACATGCAGGTTCATGCCCCAGCTCTGCTCCCTGCCAACCAGGTGACACTGGGGAAGAGGTAACTCCCAGGGCCTGTGTGGTTTGCTTGTGCTGATCATTTCTTTCACAGTCTAGTGGGAAAGATTAAAAGTCAACACTTGGCCTGGCAGTGCCCTGTGGCCAGGCCTCAGTAAGTGCTGGCTGCAATGGGTGGTATCATTCTGCATGAACCTGACAGAGGGACCCTGTGGTGGCTGTGACCTGTCTGGAGCCAGCTGGTGCAGAAAAAGCTCAACTCCTCTTCAGGTGGCCCTCGGCCAAACCCCAGGCCTTCCCTGCACTTACAGTGTGACCTGGGCCTCTGTTTAGCCTCAGTGTTCTCAGCTGCCAAATGGGGAGAAAGAAACATCAGCCTCAGCTGCCTCACAGAGGGGAGCGCACAGGGAGTGAGTGGAGAGAAATGGAAATGCTCCCTAAGTAGAAAAAAGCAGCAGACATCCAGCCCTGCCTGTGGCTGTGTTGTAGGACATTGTCCCAGAAGGAAAAAGAGAAATGGGGTCAGGAAGGGCCGGTGGCTGCTGGTGGGCTGGCTCCCTGCCAGCCTCCCAGGACTGCTGCCTCCTGGCCTCTCATCTTTGTCTGATCACAGTCCATAGCGTCTCTCCTCTGGCTCCTCCTTCACAGCCACAAACTTGGAACCAGACCTACTACTGCATGTCACGGCTGAAATGGGTTCTTGCTACTGTAGGTGCTTCTAGTCCCAGGGCAGCAGAGTGCTCTCAGTAACTGACCACCCTCCTGGAACCCAACCCCAGCCCCAGGTCCTCTGCTGCGGTGGGGCTGATTGGCTCTATTTGTTTGACTGAGACAGACCCCCCACTCCCCCACCCCCGCCTCCCTTGGCAGTCCTTGGCGGGCCGGAAAGCCTGGCTTGCTTCTCTGTGTAACCTCTGTCCCTGTTGGTCCTCAGGTACTTTGAATTTTACGAGGGGCCTTTTGAATATAACTCCACAAGATGCCTGGAGCTGAGGCACGAGATACTGGAAGTGAAGGTGCTCTCCATGTGAGTGTGGCGGCTGGGTGGAGGGCGCAGGGGCATGCGGAGCTGGGGCAGGGCTGGGACCGGGTGGGGGCAAGGACAAGGCCATAAGGGAACAGGAAACGCAAGGCAGATCGTGGGGAGAAAAAAATTAGGTCTCCTTTTCCCGGAGCACGGGCATTCGGAAGGCCCTGGAAGCTGGTTCTTGACAGAAGGCCAGGTTGGCAGGGTCACCTCTGATGACTTGGGTGTTAAGTCCTCAGCTCAGTTACAGCCTTCTTGATTATCATCGCCGGGCTCTTGTGTAGAAATAGAAGAGGGCACCTGAGTGACTCACTTGAAATTCGGCACTTTGCACCACAGGGTCAGGCCCTCTTACTGTCGCATTTTTAAAATTGAAGTTTCATTAAGTCTTGATTTTTCAATTATTTAAACGATTCAACCTTCAAGGTCCAGGGAAATGCTGCCCTCTCCCAGCCATGAGCCCTCCCCAGGGGCCTGGCATGCCCTGTGCATCTCTCTGGGGCACATTGGGGCATGAACAAGCACCTATGTGGGGGACTCTTGAAGTCTGCCTTCTTACACAAATAGTGAAAGAACTATGCTCCTCTTCCGCCTCCACAATATGTCACCTAGTACCCTCTTACAGCTGTGCAGGAAGCACATTAAATGGTGGCCGTTTCAATGTGCATGTGCCCGCCTGCCATGAATTCAGCAGACAGATCCACTTAGAGGAGTTTGTGTGATATTAATCATGGCAGAATCTGTATTTATAAACAGTTACTTCTGATGGTGGGTGGATGTTCAAGGCAGGCAGTGTTGGGTTCTTACATAGACTCAAGGTCCCCTGACATGACTTCAGCTACCTTGGCCCATGATGGCACATAGATAGGAGCCAGGCCTCCTTTACCCATTTGATGTGATTCCAGCTAGTGGGGTGATGGGGAGAGCATGGCCTTTGAGCTCAGGCAGACCCAAGTCCAAAGACAACTCTGAGCCTTACCAGCTCTGTACTGTTGGGCAAACTTACTTAACCTCTCTGAGCCTTTCCTTGCCTATAAAAATGGGGACAGCATTACCTACCTTTAAAGGGTTGCTATTGATCTGCTGAAATGACGAACATGGAAATGGGTGACCTAGAGGTCTGCATGCACAACGGCACACATGATAGGTGCTCAGCCGATGCTCATGCTTGACTTGCTTTCTTCTACCTCTTTCCTTCCTCTTCTTCCTGTGAAGTCAGCAGCAGTTTTTCTGGCCTGTCCTATACAGAGACTGTGCTATCAACAAATACCTTAGACAATCAACTTGTAAAGAAAAAAAGGTTTACTTTAGCTCACAGAATTGGAGGTCTCCGTTCGTGGCCAAGTGGCCCCTTTGCTTTGGAGCCTGTGGTGAGCCAGCACAGTGTGGCAGGAGCTGTGTTGAGTAAAGCCACTCACTCATGGGTCCCATGAGGGCACACCTCCAATGACCTAGAGACCTCTCACTAGGCCCCACCTCTTGAGTGCTCCACAGCCTCCCGATAGCACCACTCTGCCAAACAAGCCTTCAACACACGGGCCTTGGGGACATTTCAGATGCAAACTATAGTAGACTCCATAAGCTAAGCCCAAGAGTGAGGCCAAATGTCCAGCTGGCATTGTCTGGGTCAGTTATGGCTCCTGCATTCACCAGTTGTCTGTGTTCCCGCCCTGGGGTGAATCCCTGAGGCAATCCACCATGCACCCCTGTGGTCCCACCCCTCATGGGGGAAACAGACGTGAATAACTAAGAGGTGACAGAGAATTGGACTTGGGCTAATGTGAGAAGGGGCTGGCCAGGCAAGGCCTCCCCGAAGGGGATGGCACAGCTGCAGCCTGCATGGTGATAGGTGCTAATTAGGTCAGGAGGTTCCTGGATGGAATATTTGTCTGAGGCCCTGGGCCAGGAGGGAGTCTGTGTCCCTGCCCTGAAGGACCAGGTCAGCTTGAGTGGTCAGCTGAGCAGCAGGAGGGGCCTGCCGTGTGGACCCACACCTGGGATTTTGTCTTTATCCAGAGGCCGTGGGTGCCCATGGCAAGGTTTAAGCAGGACCAGGAGTTGTTTGGAAGCACTGTCGAGCAGCTGTGATTTAGTGGCAAAGACCGCCCAGACTTCAGTCAGGGCCCGTGAGCAGAGAGCCCCTGTCTTTCCTCAGAATTCAAACACTTCAGGCCTTTGCACTTGGGTGGAAATCCAAAGCATATCTCAGCGTTTTCAAAGGGAACATAGTGAATTTTTAAAATTATAAAACATACAGTCTTTACATGGCCACTCCGAGGTCTGGACAGGAAGAGTGGAGAAGCCCTATAAGCTGGCCGTCCTTCCCTGCAACTCTGTCTTTCCCCATGTGATTCCTATCTGCTGGTGTTGGTCACTGCATAGGCTGTAGGGGCCTCTGTGACAGTCCCACAGACAAGGGACCTTAAACAACAGACACCGATTCCTCACAGTGCTTGACCCCCGGGGGTGTGAGGGCATGGGGTCAGCAGGACTGGCTTCCTTCATGGTCTCTCTCCTTGGCTGACCAGTGGTCACCCTGTCCCTGTGTCCTCACATGGCTGACCCTTGGTCTGTGTCTTGCGTCCTAATCTCCTCTTCTTATAAGGACACCAGTCACATTGGGGTTCACCCTGATGACTTAATTTTGCCTTAATGGCCTCTTTAAAGACCCTTTCTCCAAATACAGCCACACAGTGGGGTACTAGAGGTTATCGCTGTAACTCATGGGTTGTGGAGGGACACAACTCAGCCAGTAACAGTCCCCATCACAGCTGATATTTGGGGACCAGATGAGAGTTGACCTGGGCCCTCTGATTTGAGCCCAAATTCAAACTTTATGGACAGTGATGGACAGCCTCCTATTTCCCACATCTTCCCACCTGCTGTCCCTGGTCATGGCTTTCATTAGGGGTGTCTGGTGGCATTTTTTCTCACATTTGCCTTTGGGGAACCTTCTCTAGTCCCCCAGGGCTGAGTTCCTGAGATAAGTAGCCATCTCAGGAGGTGACTGCAGGTCTAGCTGCGCGTTTCATGGCCTGTCTCTTCCATGGTAGCTGCTCTCTCTGTGGTTCCAAGCCCCGGGGGTCTGAGAGGACAAGCGAAGCCCAGGCTACTCATGAAGCATCAGTGCATGTGCCCAGGAGATGCCAGGGAACTGCAAGCCCCGTGCCTTCCTTCCTGAGCCTCCAAGCTGAGGGTCTTCCAGTCCTCCCTGGATGAAGTCAGAGAAGCCCAGAGGCTGGCCTCTGATCTGAGCAGCTCTGACATCATCTGGGGACCCACAGGCTTTGCTGGGCTCCGGCTCAGCTCCATGACCTGGACTTATGAACGATGGCCCTGAGTCACTGGAAAAAGGTCACATCCCCATCTGTGGAGGGAGACTGCTGGACAAACACACTCATGTCGCTTCAGGCGCACACAATGTCAGCTGGTGCTGTCTGAGGAGACAGGGAGATCTGTGATTCATCTGGGTATAATTTTGATGCAAAATTGCTCAAATCAATGGTAAAAATCAGTCAACCAGAAAATTCCCACATGGGAAACGCCTCACTCCCTGACACTGTCAGATGCGGGAGGAGTTATTCTGTGATGAATTGTTATGAAAATACATGGTTGCTAATTCTTGTTCAAGTTATTTATGCTTGATTTTAGTCATTCTAGTACCTCTTTATTTTTAAATAAAAATATTCAGTTGCTGCCTGCCCTCATATCCAGCTGGTGGCCATGCAGGAGAACTCTCAGCTGGCCTCTCCACTGCCCATGACCCATCTTTCCAGGGTCTGGGACTCGGTGCTGAGCTCAGTAATGAGGCCAGGCGAGAAGCTGGGAGCCACAGGCACTGGGCAGATGCCTGCCGTCTGGGCTGGGAGCTGCTTCATGCCCCTGGAAGCTGTCTCAGGGCAGCGTTCACAAGTCCACTGCACTGGGGCTCCTCGAGGGCAGAACTTGAGCCTAGGCAGCTCCGAGATCAACCTGCACAGGTCCAGGACACACCTAGGAAACGAATGAGTGGGTGAAGGAAGAGGGTGAGACCTGGTGCAAATAGAAGGCTGTGGAAGAAAAGGGGAGAACAAAGACGCATAATGAGATGATCATCTCAGCTCATGCGATCTCCGCCTCCTGCCCAAGAAACCTCCAGTGCACAGAGACTCACAATAATAAAAAGTCCCAGTGCCCTGCACCATGCCTTCTCACCCAAGCTACTCCTTCCGATTCTCAGCTGTCTCCTCTGGTAATGACCTCTCACTACCATGCACATGCTGTTTCCCGTCTTCACCGATTCCATGCTTCAGTGGGTGAGGATTCTGTTCCCTTCCACCAGGCCCAGGCCCCTCCCCACACTTCCCCAATTGAAGGACGCTGTGTTTGGGACATGGTTTGTGCCCCCAGGGTTCATATATTGAAGCTTTGGTCTTCAGTGTGGCAACATTGAGGCAGTGGAATTTTTTAAATCTGGAGCCTAGTAGGAGATATTTAAGCTAAATAAGTCTCTTTCTTAGAAGAACTAGCCTCAGGTATTTTGTTATAGCAACAGAAAATAGAATAATACCAGGGGGTATTGATAGCCTTTGTAGTTCCTGTTTGTAGAGATTACCTAAGTAACGACTTTCCCCCAGGATGTTGAAGACCTTCACCATCTTCTAGCACATGGTTACATGAGAAGCATGAGAATGGCTGTTCCAGACTATCTGGTTTCTTTCTTTCTTTTTTGCCTCTGGGATCTTGTTAGCTCAGGCCACTTCTGAATGTCCAATGACATTCTCATTTTCCAGTGGGACCTCTTCATCTGAGCTCATGTCCAAACTCTTTTGTGTGTGTGTGTGTGTGTGTGTGTGTGTGTGTGTGTCTCCAAACTCTAGAACTTGCTCTTGAATCTTTCTGTACAGTTTTCTTCCTCTTCATTGGTCTGTACTTCCTCTTTCTAGTATATCTAAAAGCTGGGCTGGGTCTTCTCGAGTGCTTCTCTAGCACTCATATCTTTTAATCACAACCTCTTTCTCTCTTTGCCATTTGCTTCTACTGTCTGGTCAAATTCCTTGACCTCATCTTCCAGTTCTTCTAATGAACTCTTCCCTCCAGTTTTTCTTTTCTTACTTTCAAAGATGTACTCTTTTGAATAGCTCTGGAGACATTAAGCAGAACAAAATTATTACTATTTGATACTGAGGATTGAACCTAGAAGCTCTTTGCCACTGGGCTACATCCCCAGCACCTCCCACCCACGCCTTTTAAATGTTGAGACAGGTGCTCTCTAAGTTACTGAGGCTTCCTCTAACTTGCCATCCCCCTGCCTCAGCTTCCTGAGTTGCTGAGACTGCAGATGTGCAGCACCATGTGCCAAGCAGGATATTTTTAAGTGGTCTTTTGCACCTCCAGTAGTTTTCTCTGTGGCCATTTTATCTGGTGGTTTGTCCTGTTCTGTCTCCCTCAGGTTGACCAGGTGACCCTTGGTTGCCTATGCACATTTAACTTAAAGCAATTAAAAGTCAGCAGGAGCTTCACGTCTGAAGTTGTTCTAGGTGCTCCTGAGCCTTTTGCAGCTAGAAGGTCTAGGTTTTTAGCTGGGAATGGTGCAGTTTTTAGAGAGGAGTTAACAGTCTTGCTCCCCAGCCACACATTAAATCTTTGCCTGTTGTGGGGGAGGGGTGGGTTTTGCTCTCACAGCCTGACTCTCATTTCCAGGGACAGGGCCTTCCCCCTTTCTACTCCCCTTTTGGACTGTTCTATTATCCTGTCCTTTGCCACCCGCTCCACTTCCTTTCACTTGTTGAGATCTCTCTTCCTCCTAGAGGCTCCTCCTGCCATTCTGCTTATTTGGTAGGTTTATGCCCGTTTTTACTCTTTTGGAGTGTTAGTGGTGTCAGGGGAGACAGGGGAGTCTGGGGCAACCCCGTCTTTAAAGTAAAGTTGATCTCTGCACATGTAAAGCAATCTATAAACTGTTTTTATGCATATGATTCCATTTGATCTCTCCGGCAACCTTTGGGATGGGCAGGGCAGAGGCAATGATATCCATCCTACAGATGATTAAATGACTTGCCCAGGTCACTTTGCAAGTTGAGGATGGAGCCAGGATTTGAGGCTGGGTGCTCAGGGTGCAGCAACGGCACTGGAGGCCCAGGGAATGGGGCCTGGAGGTTGCTCACGGTTGAGTTCAGGACCTGGCCTGGCAGGGCTGTTTCCACCAGGTGATGGATGCAGTGGCTGTGCAAGGTGCTGCTCCAAGGGCCTGTGGGTTGGAAGGGGAGCCGTGGGGGAGCCAGGGTGCTGCAGAGTAGTGGCACCTCTTCTCCTGTGAGGTTCTGAGTGCGGAGAGCTGCTGCAGGAGGTTGGGAGGCCGGAAGGAAGCTCTCCTGCCTTCTGTCTGGATGTGAGGGGCTCCTTCCAGGGCTGAATGCCAAGCGGGTTCTGGCCAGAGCCTTGTACTCCCTCTTCTCTGCCTGGGTACACTCTCCCCAGATATTCCCTGTATCGTTTCAGTCTTTGTGCAACTATATTGGGAACATTGAGTATTTAAATAAAGTTTAATGCTTTAGTGCGAGACTTCTCAGACCCTTTAATAAAGGAATCTCATGCGTATCATCTCCTAGAGTTAATGGATCATGGGATCGACCCACTGAAACAGCCAAGAGCCACTTCCTTCTGTCTTCACCCTGCTGCACAGCGCTTACTACTCTCAGGCGAGCCATTATAAATTTTCTTCCCCGGGCCTCCACCCTAGTCTGTAGGCTTCCTGCAAGCAGGGAGTTGTTTTGGTCGGGGACTGTATTTCTAGTTTGTGTCATCTGGAGTTATAAATAGTTAGGGAACTTGATTTGGACTCAATATTATTGATCCATTCATTCATCTCTTGAAATAATAAATATTCTATAGGCACCTGCTCTGTGCTTTGCACTGGACTTGACAGTGATCCCTGTATTCTTGGTTATTTGCTGTCATGGGAACAATCAGGATTGAGTAAGGACAGGTTGTGGGTTTTACAAAAATGCAAAGTACAGAGGGTCGCAGCAGTTCAGCTGAACAGCAGTAATAACTTACACCCCCAGGTGCTTGCTGTGTCGGGCACTGGGCCCCATGCTTTATTGTGTCATCTTATTTAGTCATTTAAAAACCCATGAGGGCAAGAGACTATTATTATGCTCATTTTATAGATGAGAAAACTGAGCTCAGAGAAGTTAAATAACCTGCTAACCTGCCAAACCTTCAATAGTTAGGAGGTATCTCAACTGCGTCCCTGTAGTTTCCAAACCCATGCAGTCACCATCCTCTGTGACTTTTCCTGCGACCACCCCTCCCCCACCAGTCATACATCCTCCCTGTAGGTGAGGCTTGACCTGACTGGGGACAACTGTCACCCCCTCCAAATAAACTCAGGGACACACCTGCAGAATGAACCTTGTCTGGGTTGTTTTTTTTTTTTGTTTGTTTGTTTTTGTGTGTGTGTGTGTTTTAAATTATAGTTAAGTGGGTATCTGCCTTTTTGGGAATCATGATCCCTTCAAGAAGCTGATGAAGGCTGAATTCTCCCCAGAATATGCCCCAGGTGGACTCCCTCAAGCCCTTCAGGAGACTGTGGGGTAAGAACTACAGTCGTAGGGTTTTCTTGGGAACTCTCGGCTCCTGGATCACTTCCTCATTTGTGATCTAAGCCAGAATAGCTTCCTTTAAGGGGCTTCTTCTGCACAAGGGCCCAAGTCCAGCCAGCTTCCGAAGACCCACTACTAGGTGACCCTGGACGTACCCCACGCCTAGCCTTTGGTTGGGGACGGTGTATGATCAAGAGAGAGAAAAGTCTTGGTATTGCTTTTAATGAGTGTAGGGCCTGCCTTGCATTTCAGTGTTTCTGTAGAATTTCAGTTTTAGAAACAGCTCGATAAGAAAAGGATCCCATGATCCATTAACTCTAGGAGATGGTACGCATGAGATTCCTTTATTAAAGGGTCTGAGAAGTCTCGCACTAAAGCATTAAACTTTATTTAAATACTCAATGTTCCCAATATAGTTGACCATAGGTTCCCCTTCTTTAAAAAAATTGGTTAAACCATATGCAAATGCCATCTTGTAGCACTTTCATGTAGTTCAGCTAATACCTTGTGATACCACATTGAAGTAGCAGTCCATGGAACATTCTTGGGAAAACACAAATGTCCTCATACAGATTTTTCTCTTTTCTCCTTTATGCCCCATTCTCCCCCCACCACCCAAAGAGCTAACAGTATAAGGAAATGCATAAAAGTGCCAACCAAGTGGTAATAGTAAAAACACAATCTCTTAGTAGGCAGCCCAGGGTTATGGTAGCCCCATGTTACAGATGAGGAGACTGAGGCTCAGAAATGATTTTTCTGCGGTGACACAGGATCCAAGGAATAACTTCTCGAGTGCAATGGAGATATGTAACCAAGGATAGGGAAGATGACAGAGACACTGAGCACGTATATTAGAGAGAGGGTGTGAGACGTGGCATGTGGCCTTCAAGGTTAGACACTCTGAAAAGGAGAAGGGAGATGCTGGCCATTGCGGTCAATGTGTATAAGGGTCTCATGATCACCTGGTGTTTGTAGGAATTTGTATCTTTGATTTACTCATTTACTCAACAGTCATTATCAAGTGTCTATATTTTGCTAGGCATGCAAATATAGTACTGAAACTCAATGCATAATTACAAATATGCAAATGTAAATTGATAATTTAAGTAATAATTCTTTTGTGAGTTTCAAAGGGAAAATCACAATTTTTGATTGAGATCTTCCATTTTCTGTGAGTGCCTGAGAACAATGCTCAGATATTTAAAAATCAGTAAGCATAACGCCTGGCAGATCATCTTTCAGAGAAAAGGGGCATACCCATAGTTTCTCACCTCTTTTGTATGTCACTGGGCAGTTGTGATCTGCCCTGGGACAGGAGGATGAGAAGGGTTGCCACAGTCCTGAGTCTCCTGTGGGCTGTGCACAGTGTGGGGCTTGATGGGAGCCCTGCTAGAGAACTGATGTCACTCCTTCATAGCCCTGAGTTGGGTGTGGTGGCACATGACTGTAATCCTAGTAACTCCGGAGGCTGAGGCAGGAGGATTGCAAATTCAAGGCCAGCCTCAGCAACTTAGAAAGACCCTGTTTCAAATGAAAAATCAAAAAGGCTGGGGATTGGAGCTCAATGGGGAAGTACCCCTGGGTTCAAATTCTAGTACAAAAAAAAAAAAAAAAAACAACCAACATTTCCTGAGAGCGCTGTGCAGACCTGAGGGACAAGGAATAATGGCTTGTTAGAATCAGGTGTGGAAAGACATGCAGACCCAAAATGACCATCACAGGGCCCCGTGGGGAAGCCCTAAAGCCATTCAGAAGGCAAGCGCAGGGAGAGTCCGTCAAGAACGTTAGTGGGTTTTTTTGTGGGTAGAATGGGCAGGGTGGGAGCAGTCGTGCTGACAGCTTTGGGACTGGCTAGGATCACTGTGGCAGGCTCTGAGGCTTAAGGATTGCCACTGGTTGTCTGATAGCTGGCCCTGGAGGGATTATGGCAGGGGACAGCAGCTCTCTGAATAGGAGGTGACTGCACTGCTCAGTTTACACATGAAAGGCACGTGGCTGGGACTTGGCTTGCTGTCTTCAGGAATTAGCAAGGCTCCAGTCACCAGAGCATCAAGAACACAGAAAATAAAAAATACGTATATACTTATTTTCAAAGCACCAGTCCAGGATTTTGCATAGGGGAACAGGAAGGGGGCATTTTTGGAAAGATGACACTTGGTCCAGCCTGGCCCTCTTACCTGCTCTCTGTTCTCCACTCCCAAAGGGTGAAGCAGTCGGAGCTGTTCGACAGGTGGAAGAGCCTCCAGATGTGCAAATGGGCCATGAACATCTCCGAAGCCAACCAGTTCAAGTACCTACCGTCCGTTGTCCCCCCTCTCCCTGTGTGGCCGCACTGTCCCTCTCATTGCCACCTCTTCAGAGTCCCCCTGTCCTGCAAGGTCAAGCTCTGGGAGGCCATCTGCCCTGGAGCTGGCCCTGACTGGCTTGGGAGTGTGGGCAGTGGCAAGGTTCCCAGGCCACAGAGGGCAAGGCGGGCAGCCGAACAGCTGCTGTCTGCATCTCTCTCCCGCAGTCTTTGTAGCGGCTCTGCAAGGTCACTGCTGTCACATGCAGCACACAGCGGGGGTTAACTGAGGTGCCTAGTAGGGGGGCTATCCTTGCTTGAGGGCTCCCCAGGCCTCTGCAGCCTCACCAACCTGGCCTCCCTCTCTGGGACATTGCCTCTGACAAAAGACAGCCTCCCCTCTTTTCAGAGCCTGTGTTCTGACAGCCTCACCAGACGCCTGAGCCTGGCTGTAGATTATCTCCTAATTGCTCTCCAACCACAATGAACAGATTACAAACTCCCAAAGAGACAGGAGCTGTCTTAACGTCCTGCTGTGGGTGGCAAGCAGATGGAAGACATCCAAAAATTCTTTTCATTAGTGCAAGTGCCCGGGTTCCGTCTCTCCCTACAATCCCGCGAGTGTATGGTATTGTGGCGGTGCAGGTAGACTTGAGGCTGCGGAACTGATACGACCCTGGTAACCCGGGTGTAAGCTAGATTTCCACATCAGGTGCGAGTTGAAATGTTCAGGGAGCTTCAGCATGAAGGAATCCTATCCCAGAGCTTGGGAAGAGGGAATGTTACCGAGAATTCTGTATTCTCTTAATAAATCATTTATTCCAGTTTGTGGCAATTCCAGGCCAAGTCTAGAGGTAGGATAATTGTTTTAAGTAGCACATTTTTAGAAATGTGAATGTCTGAAGTGATGAGCCCTGAAGAGCAGGTGCTAGCGGCCTTTGTGAGATGCCAGAAACCCTGCTCAGGCCCAAAGTAGTTTGCAGAGGTCCACCTTCCCTCAAAGCCGACTGTGAACCTCAGCATTGTGCTGGAGGAATGGTATGGTGCAGGGGCTGTGCTGCAGTCTGCCCCTCAGAGGGTCACTATGTGCTGCCCAGATCGATGCCCCTGGACTGAGAAAGGCCTGAGCCCGCCCAGGGTGGCCGTAGAGCACAGCACAGGTGCAGTCAGTGAGATGACCGTTGTCTAGGCTGAGAGGCTCATCAGTGGGATTCACATGCCTAAGGAAATAGTGAAGCAACCGGAAAATGACAAGGGAAACACAGGGGTCATGTGGGAGCCATGGCAGGGATCAGAGAGCACCACCCAGGACAGCTGAGACCTTCCAGGGAGGAGGGATGTGGAAAGGGAGGTGTCATCAGGCCTTGGGGTGCTCTGAGTAGAAAAACCTCAAGGCCATCCAGTGGCCTCCCTCTGCTCATGTCTCAAGCTCCTGGAACGATGATGAGATTATTCATGCAGGTTGTAGGAACCCAGTGCAGGATGGGAGGGAGGCCTGAGCCCTGTAGTTGCAGGAAGGAGCCCTGTAACTGAGTCCTGCTCCTCTCCTGTGGCCTACAAATAGACACTGGCATTTTGGTTTGTATGTCTGTTGCTTGTAAGCTTGATTAGTATGAGTCGATTTCCCCAATGAGGGTACTCAAGATGGAGTTCTGCACCAGCGAAGCTTAGGGACAGATGCTGGTGTGTAGTGCTGACCTGTGATATGCCCTGCCAGGCTTCTAGTCTCCCCTCTGGAAGCCACCTCTCCATAGGAAAGACCACTGTCTGTGACTAGCAGCCAGCTGGGCTCTCAGTGAAGTCCCGGCAAGAGACATAATCATAAAAAAAATTATCCTGTAACTTTCCCAGCTTTGGCAAGCTGGAGTCACAGAATCACAGGGGTCAGAGTGGAAGAGCCAATTCTGCATGTCGCCTATGAGGAAACAGGCCCAGGGGGGGGAAGTGACCTGCCTGGAGCCCCACAGCCAGCAGTGGGAGAACAGATACTAGAATCCAGGCCCCTTGTCACCAGGTTGGTGACCTAAGTTTCCATCCCAGAACTTGGGCTTTCAGAAATCTCCTCCTGGTTCTTCATTAGTGGTCATTGCAGGGCTCCGTAGGGAAGGTGTCCCTCTCTGTAGGGAAGTTGCCTGGATGCTGGTGGTGATTGTGCCTGGATGCTGGTGTCCCTGGAGGCAGCCAGCATGTGCTGAGCCTGCTGCTGCCGCTTTTGGGAGGAAGTGGGCCTCATGGGCCCAGATCCCTGACATGAGGGGGCAATGGTCTGTGCCCTTATTCAAGTCCAACGCCCTCTGTGTTCAGAGTTTCACGTCCCCAGGGCTGGGGAGCACGGTGTGCCCAGGATCTGACCCACTGAGGCAGCGTGTGGAGTCTCCTGGTGCCCCCAGAATGCATTGCTGGGTGGAACACCTGGTGCAGAGTGGAGGGGAACCAGGCTCCCCTGGCCTGGCTGGTGCCCGGGCCTGCCACACCAGCCTGTCCTACCTGCAGCTTGTTCCTGATGAAGCTGCTACCTAAGCTTGAGCCCTGTGGCTCTCATCAGGACTCCTTTTATAAAAATGACAAACCCTGACATTTCTGTTGGAACCAGCAGCATCACCCACCACCCAGTTTCTGACCCTTCCTTTTTCCTGACTCAGTTTCTGAGTGGTCGATAGCACACAATTCTGTTGGCCACCAGGATCTTGGTTCTGGGGAGACTTCAGACAAGGTGGATGCCTTGTCTAATCTGCGATGGGGGCTGAGGCCCTGAGAGGAGCTCAGGCTCCCTGGGGGTTTCAGTTCAGGCTGCACAAATGCGGCAGGAGTAGCCTGGCTCTGGGCAGCAGGTCTGGATGGAGGCTCCAGTGGGGAACAGCTAAGGGTGTGACTAGCCCTAGGCAGGATTGGGAGGGGGAAGCCCCTGCTGTCAATGGCTGTCACCCAAGCCCGAGCGGGACATGGTAGATGAGGTTTATGGCTCCCAGTCTGTGCACCAGCCTTTGGGACAGTGCATTTGTGGGGACAGGGGCAGTAGGAGGCTTCATGGTGGTAGACCTGGTCTGGCTGAAAGGACAGTGCCTGGGGAGGTGTCACTGCTGGAGGGGGAGGGAGCCCCAGTGGAGGTGTGGGCAGGAGCAAGTGTGGGAATCAGAACCGGGGAGGCTCAGCAGAGTGACCCCTGTGTCCTCGGTAGGCTGTGCTATGCCTAGTGTCACCCTCCTGTCCTCCCACCCGGCAGGTCCACTCTGTCCAGGTGCTGCAATGCCCCAGCCTTCCTCTTCACCACCCAGAAGAACACGCCACTGGGCACGAAGCTCAAGTACGAGGTGGACACCAGCGGCATCTACCACATCAACCAGGAGATCTTCCGCATGTTTCCCAAGGTGCTCTGTGCGGGGTGCTCTGTGTGGGGTGAGGGAGCCCGTACAGCTGAGGCCCTCTGTGTCCATACCTGGTGATTTTGTGTGACTCATGCTCTGCCCTCTGTACCCAAGTGGCTTGTCCTGGTTGACCAGTTGCCTGGGCCCTGTAGCCTGTCTGCTGGCTTCCTTGGGGGTTCTGTCTAGGCACCATGAATGCCAACTGGCTATCACCCATGTGACTTTGGCAAGAAAGTAGTGAAAATCCTGGTTATTGCATTGCTTGCTGAGGACAGACATCTGGGACACGGATCTCATGTGCCTCCACTCCAGAGGTAGACACAGGAGTGAAAGAGACACCCCAAGGCTATGAGCCCCAGAAGGCACCATCCAGGGCAAACCAGGCTCTGAAACTTAGCCCAAGTCAGATGACCTTGGGGTCAGTCTTTCACAACCTCAGTCTCTGTGTCTAACAGGGGCTTGGAGTAGGCGTAGATTCAGTTGCTCATTAAAGAACATCCACAATATCCTTAAACCTTTCTTTCCTTCCTTTCACATAAGGAAGTCTGGAGTGGGTGGATCAGCCTGGCATGGTGGTCACAGAGTGAAGGATATACACATGTGACCTGTTCAGATCACTGAGGTTCTCTTGGGCTGACCACAGGCACAGTCCCCGGCTCCAGACTCTCATGGAAGGGGATGCTGTACTTGTCATCAGATGTGGATGGGGTTTGGCCTCTGAAGAGAGGCAGGTCACATGGGGCATGTGCACTACTACACTTTGGACCAATTGTGGAAATGTTGAGTGGAGCCAGTGTGGGGGACGCACACCTGTGATCTCAGGGACTAGGGAGGCTAAGGCAGAAGGATCCTAAGTTTGAGGCCAGCCTCAGCAACTTAGCAAGACTCTGTCTCAAAATAATTAAAAAAAAAATACCCAGAATGTAGCTCAGTGGTAAAGCACCCCTGGGTTCAATCTCTAGTACCCCCCCCCCCCCCCGAAAAAAAGAGAAGTAATGCTGAATGGAGGTGTGTGCAAATCTGTCTGGATGAAGCTTGAGGTCCTGGGGGGTGTGAGTGCCACCAAGCCCAGTCTCCCTGCAGTCCTACCAGAGGCGCCAATAAGACTCAGGTTCTGTGGAGCTCGGGGCAGCAGCTGGAGGCCAGTGGTTTCTTCCCACTGAGTGGTTTCATCTCAGTGCCGGAGAGGATGGTGGTGAGCTACCTTTGCAAGGTGGGTCTTAGCCCTGGAACATGAGGCTGGTGAGGTGACCAGCGAGTGAAACACAGCCAGGCAGGGACCTGGGGAACTGGAACAGCCAGTAGTGTGACTGCAGAGGCCCAGGGAAAGAGCAGAGGTCACCGAACATTTTCTGAAAGAGCCAGATAGCCAATGTTTTGGGCTTTGAAGGGCATATTGTCTCCGTCACATCCCACATCCAAGCACTAACGCAGCTATGAATGACAAACAAAGGATGGCAGCTGTGTCCCAATAGCACAGAAATCTGAATTGTGTATAATTTTCACATGTCTTTGATTTGTTTCCAGCCATTTAAAAATCTAGGAGCTGGCAGCGTGGCTCAGGATAGGGTCTTGGCTGGTGGGCACAGGCTCTGGGTTCCATCTCTAGCAAATATAAAATCTGTTCATAGTTTGCAAGACATACAAAACCAGGAGCCGAGCCAGATGTGGCCCAGGAGCCATAATTTTCCGGTCCCTGAATTCTAATTCAGGTGACATAGAATGGCACTTCCCTGAAGGTAAGTATTTACTGGGTTTGTAAAAATTCTCAGCTTCCCAGCCTTCTGTCCCTGCCCTGGACATTCTGATTCCATGATTCTTAGATGAAGCCTAGAAATGGATATTCTCAGGTAGTTCTTGATTTATGGAAGTTTGGAAAACATCCATATAAAACATAATAAGGCTTTGATGATTTTTCCAAAGATAACCTTGGTTTTCTCCTTCCTGTGTAAAAGGTAAAGAGTGCTTTCACTGTCCTTGAGACACCTGTGCTTTTCCTGCCCTGGCCCCCTGGGGTCTGTCCCTCCAGGGAAATGGGCTGTGAATACCAAGTCTCCCGCAGACGCTGCAGGTCTCTAGAGTTAGCCTAATTCCTGATGCTGCCGTAGCACTATCATGCTCCAAGATAAGCTTCTTCACAGATGTTCTAGGAAGAAGCTGCCTACAGACTCCTGGGTGTCAGAGGTGGGAGGGACCTTTGGGGCCACCTAGCAATAACAGGTTGACCTCTCTTCTCATGGGCAAAGTGGAGACCCACTTTCCTCCCACATTCCCAGTAAGGCTCGCTCATGGGGCCAAGAGATCCTAGAGGTAGACGTGGTTGCAGAGGTGAGCACCCCAGATGAGGGCAGGGGTGACCTTGGCTCTGACCACTGTGCCTGTGCCTCCCCCAGGATATGCCCTACTACCGGTCCCAGTTTAAGAAGTGTGCGGTGGTGGGCAACGGAGGCATCCTCAAGAACAGCCGCTGCGGGAGGGAGATCAACAGTGCTGACTTTGTCTTCCGGTAAGAGAACCCTCTGGGTCTGTACCTGCCATGGACCCCACCACCCTCCTCCTCTGTGACACCCCACAAACTGCAGCTCCCCCTCATGCTCTGACATTGTCCTTCAAACAATTAGCCCCCCATTCCCCAACCCTGCACACCCTTATGCTCCGAGGTATCCTGCTTTCTCTCTCCAGCCCATCCCTTGGGGTAAGTTGTTGGACTCCCAGGTCCTCCGTTTTCCCATTTGCAGAATGGGAAGCATGTAAAGAGCAAAGATCAGGCTGTGAGGCCCTGAGGACTTGTGGGCCAGGCTATGGGCACCCACCTCCCTGCCGGTTCTACACTTCCCTGAGTACTGATTGGAAGCTGGGCAGCCTTGTGGCTTCACCCTGGCTTTAAGCTGGACACTGGTCCTTGTGTCACCTCTCCCTTATGCAGAATACTCCTATGTCTTTAGGGAGCCCGGCTTTCCTCTTTAGCCTGGGTAGCAATGGGTTCAAAATAAGAGCTTCAAGCAAAGACCCACAGGTTGTCTGCAGGGGGATCTCAGGGGTTATGGATCTGCAATCAGGGGGCCACTCAGAGTTGGTGGCAGGGAGGGAGGCAGGGGAGGTTTGGTGTGGCTGGAAGTCCTGAAATAAAGGCAGCTCTTGCAAATTTTGGGTTCCTGGCAGTGCAACCCCAGCCTTCTGTCCCTAGGAGAAGGAAGCCAAGGACACCCTGCATCAGGCTTGGAAGTAGCATCACTGACGTGGGTGGGTGGGTGACATGTGTGAGAGACACCTATTCCTGCTGCCCTGAGTCAGCCCACACTTCCTGGGGACACCGAGAAGCCTAAAAGAAGGTTCAGAGTTCTCCAACATGGCAGCCATCCCCAAATCCTAAGCCCGGCTACTGGCTTGCTAATGGAGGCCAGAAGGCCCTCCCGGGTCTTTGGGGCCTATCTGAGCTTCTGTCCAGGTGCTTGGCCTTAGGAAGTCATCTTGCTCCTCTGGACTATGGTTCCTCACCTGCAAAGTGGGGTTAATGACAGCAGCTTCCCAGAGCTGGGGAATTAAGTGACATAGGCTGCTTCAGCTCTTATGCGTACTGCCCTGGACACTCTGTCAGTGCCTAAGAAATGTCAGCTACTACTCTTTCAAGGTCTCGTCCTCTCCACCTAGAAGGTTGCCCATTCTGGCCCCCCTGACCTTCTGGCTATGCTGTCCCCTTGTCCTTCAAGCTTAGTTCAGGGATCCCCACTCCTTCCCTGGCTGTCTCCGCTTGCACTCTTCATGGAACCTGGTGCCACATCTCATGTGGCATTAGACACCCAGCCCTGTAGCCATGATCAGCCGAGTGGTTTCACCTGTGGGGACTGGAAACACAGAGAACTTCCTATGATAGTGGCTGGCACATTGTAATAACTCAGAAAACGAGCATGGGGTGAAGGGGTGCAGGAGTGAGGGGAAGGACGGGGTCACAGTATCCCCAGGATGCTTCGTGGTGATAGATTGGTTAAGCCATGAGTTTGAGGCCTGGAAGCCTGCGTCTGAACTAGGGACTGTGTCACCTTAGGCAAGTGACCTAACTGACCATTCCATCTTCCCTTCCTGAAATGCAGGATGAGGGCCACCATGGTACCTACCCCCCCCTCCCGCCCCCCCCCCCCGCCGCCCCCGTGAGGATTGAATGAGTTAATACAGGCAAGATCTTCCAGCAATGTGGGACACACACTAAGCTTTGTTATAATACAAATTTGCCTTTTGATATTCTCTCATTTTACAGATGAAAACAACTGCGGGGGTGTGGGGGTGACATTCCAGGCCCAGACCACATGGCTGGTCACGGTCAGAACTAGGGATGTGGCTCTTGTCCTGCGTTCTCCATGCAGTACCATGGCCTCTCCTCAGCTCCCCAGGGGCCAGGAAGCATTTCCCTGGGGCGTGCTCTCGTCCTACCACCTGAGCCAGGTGTAACGCACAGTTGTTTGTGCTGGTTTTAGAGACACGGGGTCCTCTCATTGTTGTCACTGTCTTTGTCCTAGTGGGACATTAGTGGCAAAGCCTGGCTGAGTGCCTGCCATGCATATCCAAGATTTGCCAGTCCCTTTTGTGTCCAGCGATGTCCCTACTGGATAGGACATCCAGTTTTGGGAAAGCGCCTTAGGTTCAAGGTCAGACAGACGTGTCCCCAGCCATGACTCAACCACTTCACAGCTTCAGGTCTCTGTACTTCTCCAAATGTCTTGCTTCTCATTCATAACACAGGGGACCTAATATCTGCCCCTTAAGGTTAACCATGTCTCGTATAATCCTGTGAAAGCTCCTGGCATGTTGTAGGTGCTCAATACATGATAACTGCACATCCCCTGTCTGTAAGGGGAATGTAAAACCTGCCTTCCACACTGGTCTGATAGGAGAGGTATGACTGGGTTATAAGACAGGTGATAGTCCTGGTCCTGTTATCCAGGGTTGTTCTATACAGTCGTTCCTTAGACCCATGACTTCTCATGACTTCTCCTGGATAAAGAGCAGACACTCCTTTGCATGGGTCTCAGTCCTTTGTAGTCCAGCCCCTCGCCCTGTGCTTCTACCACCACCCTCACTCTGCTGTAGTTACTAGGCTTCAATCATTCCCAGATGCCTCCTGCTTTCTTCTACCACAGGACCTTTCCACAAGCTGAAATGCCCATGACCTTCAAATTTACCCACTTAACACCCACTTCTTTTCAGTGTATTTATTCATTCATCATGTACTATTTGATGCAAAACAAAACCCCAAAACCTTATACCACATCTCTAAGTATGTAGAAAACAATAAAATAAATATTTGTAAACCAACCACTTAATTTAAAAGTTGAAGATTTGCATCAAGGCAGTCTATCAACTTTCCCATTCTACTGTTTTACCCCCGAGGTAATCGCCACCCTGAATTTTGCACTTATTTTTCCTTGATTGTTAAAAGTGGTTTCATTCCATGTGGATTTAACTCTGAATACTTTGTTAACTTTCACTGTTTGGGGTCAGTTTCCTATTACTGCTGTAACAAGTCTCCACAAGTAGTGGCTTGAAACAGCACAAGTTTGTCATCTTACTGCTCCAGTGGTCAGAGGTCTCAGTGGGCTGCAGTCAAGGCACTGGCAGGGCTGCGTCCCTTTCTGGGGGCTGTAAGGGAGGACGGGTTGCCCTTTCCAGCTCCTGGAAGCTGTCTGCCTTCCTTGGCTCAATGCCAGCAGCGTAGCGTCCTCCCGTCTCTTTCTCTGGATCTGCAGTCACATGTTTTCTTCTCTTTCCTTTGTTGTGACATCACTTTCTCCTGTATGACCCTGTGATGACCTTGGCTTCATCAAGGATGATCCCCTCTCTCAAGCTCCTTAACAGTTGCAGCTGCAGAACCTGTGAGCAGAACCTATTCATAGGTTCCAGGTATTAGGACGTTTAAGGGCATCTTTGGTGGCCGTGACTCTATGGCAGGGGCTTTGCACAGAGTTTGCTCCTCTGCTCACTCTGCAACTTGCTCTGTCACTCAGTACTGCATTTCTAAGACTTACCTTTGACCATTCCCACCTTTGACCAGTCTTCCACTGGTGGGCTTCTGCTGCTTCCTCCTTCGAGTAAGTGTCGCTTCCTCAGAGAAGTCTACCCCTATGCAAGGGGGTGCACCCCAGCCATCGTCCACTTAGAGCCATAGTCCTGGTCCTGTTATCCAGGGGTGTTCTATACAGAGCTTGTAACTATACAATTCCTCTGGTGGTTTCTCTGCCTGCTGGGTCTGGAACTTCAGCAAAACCAGTGACTGGGCCTGATGCTGGACACAGAGCAAGAGGGCTGCTGTCTTATTACCTGGCCCCAGAAGTCTGGCCCAGCTGGCTACCTCTGCATCCCTGTGTCCATGTGATCCCTTCCTTACCCTTGCCCCCTCCCAGTGTCATCTGTACAGTGACTGACCCCCTGCCTGGGCTGCTTTGTGTCTTCTGCAGGTGCAACTTACCCCCCATCTCAGAGAAGTATACTGTGGATGTGGGGGTGAAGACGGACGTCGTCACGGTGAACCCCAGCATCATCACGGAAAGGTCAGTGGCCCTTTTTCTTCTGTAGCCAACAGTCCCTGTAGCCACTGGGCACTGGGAACGTGGCTAGTCCAGACTGAGGTGTGCAGGCTGTTCCCATGAAATATACAAATATAAATCTTTGAAATGGGTTTCAAAGACTTAATGAGAACAAAAGGGTGTCATTTATCTCATTTTAAAAATATTAATTCCATCTTGAAATGATATTATTTCAATATATTGAGTTAAATAAAATATAAAAATTAATCTCTCCCATTTCTCTCTTTTCAAGTTGTGTTTACTAGAATATTTAACATTGCATGTGAGGCCAGCATTGGATTTCCTTTGGACAGTGTGGGCTAGTCAGCCTGCTGTCGGCTAAGGCTGTGAGGAGCCTTCCAGGGTGTGGCCAGGGCAGGCAGCGCCCTACCTGGCTGGGTCTAGGCGGCACTGGGGAAGCCAGGGCCACAGATCGCAGCTCCCCACCCAGCTGCCCCCTGGGGGTGTGCCTGGGAGGTGTCAGGGGAGGGGCCAATTTGTTGAGATCCCCAAGGCTGGGCATAGTTCCACCATCCATATCACGTTGAAGGGCAAGAGGAGAGGAGGAGGAGGAGGAGGAGGAGGAGGAGGAGTTGATGAATTGTATCAGGTGCCAAGAAAGGTAGCAAAGATGGTGCAGAGGAAGTGGCAGGACACGGTGAGAGGCCACAGAAGGTGGGCTGTTCAAGGTTAAAGTGTGCCAGATAGATGGGGTAAGAGGCTGAGGAGGGTGCTGAGCCAGTACAGGGCCCATCCTTGGGGAGGACAGTGCTGGGGAGGATGTGAGGACTCTGGACGGCCTGCACGCCCCCGTGCCAAGCGCATCTTTTTGGGTTAAGCATGGCCTTTCCCTTGGCTCCGCAACCACACACTAGATATTCGCCCCTTTGGTCTGGACTGATCTCTCCTGCACCACTTAAAGGGCACACCTTTCTCTGCAGCGGCGCTGGAGGAGAGAGGAGGGGCGTAGCCTTGTGAGTTCCTGCCCCCTCCCTTTGCAAAGCTCCCAGGGGGCAGGGGGCAGGAAGCTAGGGGCACTGAGGGGTAGAGGTGGGGTTAGGGATCCGGAGGAGCAGGCGACAGGACTTCTCTCACTCTGGGTCCCCTCGCAGGTTCCACAAGCTGGAGAAGTGGCGGCGGCCCTTCTACCGCGTGCTGCAGGTGTACGAGAACGCGTCGGTGCTACTGCCCGCCTTCTACAACACGCGCAATACCGACGTGTCCATCCGCGTCAAGTACGTGCTGGACGACTTCGAGTCGCCGCAGGCTGTCTACTACTTCCACCCGCAGTACCTGGTCAACGTGTCGCGCTATTGGCTCAGCCTGGGGGTGCGCGCCAAGCGCATCAGCACCGGCCTCATTCTGGCCACCGCAGCGCTTGAGCTGTGCGAGGAAGTGCACCTGTTCGGCTTCTGGGCCTTCCCCATGAACCCTTCGGGCCTCTACATCACGCACCACTACTACGACAACGTCAAGCCGCGCCCCGGCTTCCACGCCATGCCCTCCGAGATCTTCAACTTCTTGCACCTGCACAGCCGCGGCATCCTCCGCGTGCACACGGGCACCTGCGGCTGCTGCTGATGTGGCCACGTCGGGCTGCCCGCCCACAACCGAACCACCTCTCCTCCTCTCTCTTCTGGCGGGACTGGGGGCGCTTGGCCTGGCAGTGCAGGGACCTGGTGAGCAGGCTGTCGCTCCCTCAAGTAATTGAGCTTTGTGCTTGGATCCTGGGGCGGGAAGACAGGGCTGGGGCGCTCTGCAGGGTGCTTTCTGCTGGGCACAGCCCCAAATCAGGGGCCTCGGGATTGCAAAGGAATAAAGCACATTTCCCCTCAATTTTAGCTTGTGAGAGAGCACAGACTGAAGTGGTCTTGTGGCTGAAGGATGACCCTAAGGACCAGAGGGAGGAAACAGGACATCTGAGCACAGTCAAGATTTCATTCGGGCCTTTGGACTCTTGACTTTTATACCAAGGACTAGCCATGGATTACCATCTCAGAGCTTAGAGGCCAACCAGTGGCCAGATCTTCCAGTGAAGAAAGAGCCGTTCAGAGCTCTTGGGGTGAGCACCCCAGCTGCACCCAGCGGAGACCTGGATTATTATCTTTCCTGGGAGCCAGTGGCCAAAGACAGCCACACCTTTCCAAACACACCCTGGGACACACATAGTCTTGGTGCCCCTAGGTTCCATCCTGCATTTGACCTCTTGATGAGAAGGAAATAAAACAGGCCAGCCATTTGCACTAAGGTTTCCAAGCCAATGCTATCGACTCAATAAGTGCTTAGCAATTTGCTTCCTCTTCTGTCTCCCTATTTTCAGCTCCATTTTATCCAGGAGTTATTTATAAAGATGCGTTCCTCTTGATGTTCCTGAATACTGCAGAATCCTGCTATACTGTGTTCCTGAATGGGGACAATCAGCTGGAAAATGCTGCCTTGTCACATGAGCTTAGTGACTGGAAGGAAACAAGGTGGGGCCTCAGACACCAGCATCCCTGAGGTTTCTGCCATGAAGGCGCGGACCCCCTGCAGTGTGGGCCTGATGTCTTCACCACAGGGACTCATGGGGCCTGGGCTTCTGAGAATCAGCTGTGCCTAGCCTGAGAGGGGTCCCTTGTCATTTCACATCTGAAATCCTTCCCTCTGCTCCCCCCCCTCCCCCCCCCCCCCCCGCCCCCGCCCCGCCCCGCCCCGAGGTGGGGGGATGGTTTCCACCATGAATGTGATTGTGCCTAACAGACTCTGTTGGTGAATTGCCTTAGAGCATAGCTGTGTGGAAGCATAGATGTTAGTGCCGGGAGGCTTCAGCCTGCCCATCCATCTGTCCTTCCTTTCCTCCTCCTTTTCCTCCTTTTTTCCCTCCCTCCCTCAGACATTTCTGGAGAAGAACCTGTTCTGGTCTTTGATTGACCTTGGGCAGACTGGAGGTGGGGGGTAGGGGGAGGTGACAAAGGCACCATCCCTATTTCTGGAGGTGGAGGAGGATTATACACATACTGCAGTCCCACATGTGAGCACAACAGGGAGGGGACCCCCTACCTGATCACCTTTTTCTTCAGGCAGAGCTGCAGGGCAACCTGAGAGACAGAAAACACGGACCTGGAAGGGTCTCAAAGGCCATTTGTCTCATTTAAGGAAACAGACCCAGAATAGGGAAGTGGCCTGGGTCAAGTCATGCCTGGGGCTCTACCAAGGGCCTGCTGAGGACAGAGCCCTCTCTGGGGACCCTCTGGGTAGGAGATGTGTACTAGGTGGGCGTGGATGGGGCCAGAGCCTTGGTTGGTGGGATACCAGGATCCCCACAGTCAAGGATGTTGGGATTGAAATTTGCGCCAGCCAGGGTCCTCATAGGACCTGGGGATGAAGCATCCTGGTCCATCCCATGTTGGAGTTGGGACACTGGGCTTATGGCTGTACTTTCTGCCTGTGGATCTTAGGACAAGTCCCTGCTCCCTTCAGGATCTTGGTTTCCTCATCTCTGCCAGGAGAGGCTTAGAAAATATATCTGAGGTCTCTACAATCTCCATTTCTTCCTTTGGAACCAGGGATTGAACCTAGGGTGCTTTACCACTGAGCTACATCCCCAGCTCTTTTTATTTTTTTTTTTAATTTTGAGATAGGGTTTTACTAAGTTGCTTAGGGTTTTGCTAAGTGGCTGAGACTAGCTTTGAACTCCCGATCCTCCTGTATCAGTCTCCTGAGTGGCTGGGATTACAGGCGTGTGCCACTGCACCCAGCACAATCTCCATTTTTTTGAGGTGTTCGTGATGTATGGATCTAAGCCATAAATATTTACTTTTATAATAGCTAAGACTGACCACACTGTCATTGTGTGCCAGGCACTATGCTAAGCCCTTTCCCTGCATGATCTCCTATCGTCAGCACAAGACCCCTCAGGTAGGGAGGCTCCCATGATACAGGGGAGGAGACTGAAGGTCAGAGTGACTTGGAAACTTGCTCACAGTCAGATTCCCAGTGGAGGCACTGCACCTAGGTCTGTGGAGCCCCAAATCCTGCCTTAGCTCCCCAGCCACTGTCACCAGGGCTTGAACATGAGGGCTCCAGACCAAGATGCCACTGCAGGGTGGTGCTAGGCCCTGTTCTAGGGTCAGATGCTCTGGGAGGCTGTCCTGGGTCAAGGCAAGCCTCTGTTTGTGGGTGCCTCTCCCTAGCCCTGCTACCTGCAGCAGTACTAAGCCACTTTCAGTGGCCTTGAGGGTAACTGAGGTGGTCTCCATGTTTTTCAGGTGAGAAAAGATTGCCCAGAAAGCATACACATTAAGTGACAACATGATTGACCTGCCCAGGACCACATGGCCAGCTAGAGGTTTAGCTGGGACTCTCCCCAGCCTCCTGACTTATCACCTTCTTTCTCCTGCAGCCAGTGTTTGTAGGAAAATACATTATTTCAAAGGTGAGAGACCTGGACATTGACTCTGGATGCCCTCTGCCACATTCCTGTGCAGCCCTGTCACTGTGCGGTACAGACTACCAGTTCAATTTGTATTTAAGGGACATTGATTTCCCTCAGACAAAACAACCACCCAGTCTTCTTTTGTGCTAAATCTACTTCTCCGGGCTTGAAAGGCAGCAAAACCAGCTCATGGCTCCGTGCTTAGCCAGGCAGAAAGGAAGGTGACCCAAGGTCAGGCAGGCCTCTGGGACCAAGTCAGTGATGCGGCAGCAGCAACTCTGCTCACTAATCGGCTGGTGCTGCAGTGGGCAGAGCAGCTTGGCATTGTCCTGACTGCTGAGCGTTGGGGTAAAGCAGAGAAGTGCTTCCTGACCCCGGAGGGGAAGCAGAGCATGCCCTGGCCTGGCATTCTCTGTGTCTTCCTTGAGTGCTTATTTTGTGCCAGGCCTTGAGCAAAGTGTAAACCCTGTGCTCCTGGTGACACAGTCTGGTGTGTGTGCACAGCCGTTTAGTGAAGCATCCCACAAACACTTAGAAGCTCACTGTGCAGAGTGCTGTGAAATCCAGGTTCAGAGACAATCACCTGGTGTGTGCGTGCAGAAGTTAACTCTGAATCCCGGAGGTTGCAGCATAAAGATTGTCATTATCAAATAGGGCCTCTATCTCAGGTCTCCTTGACAGCAGCATGACAGACATCTGATGCACTTGGCCTTTCTGGTCTTCTCGGAGCTGTCTGTGTTTCCTAACAAACCATTCTTCCCTGACGTGCTTCCTGCCTCTCTGAATGCTCCTCCTCAAGCTTCTTCGTGAATCCTCTTCTGTGAAGCTTCCTCAGGGTTCTCTGCTCTTACTAGGAGCGCTCCTGCAGAAATCTCATCTCCTCATAGCCTCCAGTTCTCCTGTCCTCACTTCTTACCCCATCCCTGCAGGCCCATCCTCCCTGGGAACATCAGAAGCATTCCCCTGGGGTCCCCTGAGTGTCCACACCTCAGCAGCTTCTCAGACCCCCAACCTGTCCTTGACTGGTATAGTTAAAAGAACAATCTGGAATCAGAGTCTCTTTCCATTGCTTAGTAGCTGTGTGACCTTGGGGAGTTCCAGAAGCCCCTGGAGGCTCTGATTCATCATCTGAAACATGAGAACCAGACTCCAACCTGATCAGCTATTGCCAAGATCAAGTGCCACTGTGTTGGGCCATCCCTAGTTCAAGGCCTCACAAACTGGACTCTCAGTAGGCACAGGTCCCTCTGCCCCAAATCTGGCTCCACTTCGACTCTTCCTTCTTTAGTCTCTGTTTATTAGTTCACTAAATCTTGTCAATTACAGCTTGGAAAAACCCCTAGAGTTCATTCCTCCCTGTAGACCAGCTCTTGCTCTAATTTAGACCCTTCTGGCTGATCTTTTTGCTGTCAGAGAATTACCACCTGAAAACACCTTTTGTGGGTCCCATTGCCTACTTGTACTGTGAAGTCCAGGTTCTTTACCAAGTCATGCAGGCCACATTCCAAACTGGCTCCCTCACCTTCCCAGAGACCACCCTTCTTCCCATGATCCTCCAGGCACTGTGCCTTTGCACATGCAGATCCAAATGCCTGGAACCACGCCATACTCCTTCCTCCGGCTTCCTTCTTTTGATCTGGCCACTTTTCCAGATGAGGTCCAGTTATGGCCCCTGCCACCTCTCTATGGTCCTGGACCAGGCACTCTCTCCTCTGTGCTTCTGCTGTGATCAGTGCTGACTCTGTTAGGACACCCTCACAACACACAGCTCCGGTGTCTATGTCCTCGGTGGAAGGTCTGTTTTTTCCCTAAGGGAAGGTCCAGTATCTGGTCCATCTTTGTGCCCCTCACACTGGCACAGAGCCAGCTGGGGGCTTTTCAGCACATGCTCACTCCAGTAAGGAGGTCCTGGTTCCTCGCAAGCTCCAGCAGTGCAGGACACCCTGTTAATAAACCGACTAACACCACGGAGGAGTCAGAGCTGAGCACAGTTCTCTGTTCGTCATTTTTTGCCTAGTACCTTCTAGGAAGGCACAGACTCCCCTGCCCATCCTGGGGAGCTTGGGACCCAAGAACTGAACATCATTGGAGCCAGGGGGTGGGGGGCCTGTTGGCTCCCAGCACCTCGTTTCTGCTTTCCTTTTTTATTTTTTAAATTTTTCTTCATCATCATAATCTTGCTCATCTGCTTCTTGGTTGCTGACCAATCTCTTTCTCTAGCTTAAGAAAAAGAAGGGAAAGACATGTTCTATTTTTCTTTCTTTCCCTTTGTCCTTTTCTCACTCCCCTTGAGATAAGTCAGGATCTTGCGTTTCTGCGGCTGATGGGCAGGGTCGGTTGTAGAATACAAGGGATTTATCAATAGTGTTTCAAAAACTAGACTCAATGCTTTGTTTTTGGCTGAGAAACAGTTGAGCTGAGCTTTTCAGAATATCTGCTCCAGTGGAAGGCCAGGGGCTCATTCCCAGGGAGCTGTGGGTAGAGACGTCATTCTGAGTCCAACACATGCCCTGCTCCCATCCCTCTGCAGCAAGGGAAACTGGTTGTGACTCTGGGCCAGGTGAGGCCAATCTAGGGGTATGTGAATGGCCAGGGTGTGCTTTCTGCTATTGAGTGGTCTCATCAAAAGAGGCTCAGTCTGTGGAGATTGATTACATCCAAGACATTCCAGCAAGGCGGTGTGCTCCTCAAAGTCAGGTAGATCTCCTGCATCACAACCTGGGTGCTTGTTAAAATGGTGAACTGAGAATCTGGAGGGGGCGTGACACCAGGCAATCAGCATGAGCGACATGTCCAGGGGGGCCTTGAGCACACTCCTGTTGTGGTTCTGTGGCTTCTGCCATCGACTAGCAATGCCTGGCCTAAATTCCAGAGTGGAATCTTGAGAAGATGGAAACAAGAATTTGGCACACAAGGCAACTTCTACCTTTTTATATTTAAATATAAAATATTACCTGCAATTAACCTGAGCATCTTGATCATTTTTCAGGGTACAGTCCAGGCATGTTAAGATCATTTGCTTTATGGTGCAACCAATCTCCAAAACTCTTCTAATTTTGCAAAATTAAAACTTTAAACCCATTGAATGACAATGCACTTTCCTCTCCCTCCCTGCCTGGCAACCAACATTCTATTTTCTATCTCTATGACTTTGTCTGCTCTAGGTCCCTCAAGTATATGGAATCACAGAATATTGTCTTTTTGTGACTGGCTCATTTCACTTAGCATGATATATCAAAGACTTCCTAAGTATAAAGAATCGCTAAGGCAAAGCTGCTTTCAAATGACATTAATAGTGTTCCTTTAGCAGAATTCTGATTTTTGTAGTTGCTTTGAGCAGCTGTCCTGAGCCCTCGGTCAGCCTCTGGCTTCTGGAGATCTGGGTACCTGGGTTGAGGGCAAGTGCAAACCTAGTCTTGCTTGGCCAGTGGGGCTCAGCTGTCCTTGCAGTTGTGTCCTTAGTGACAAGAGTCTTTTAAAGGTCTTTAGATATTTTCTCTTGCAGAATCTCTTTTGTGAATTTTTTTTTTTTTCATTTCAAAAAGAGCAATTTACACAACCATGACAGCTCTTGGCCACCAAAGCCAGAACTCAGTGACTGTCTCCTTCCAGTTGGAAGATGCTTCCTTTGGCAATGAAGTCATGCGTGTCCTTCAGCTAAATGATCTTCTTGGCTTTGGAGTGTGCCTCCTATCTCCTCTAGAACTGTGGTTCTCAATCTTGTGTGTACTTTAGAATTGCCAGAGTTCTTTTTAAAATAATTCCTATGCCAGGTCCTCTCACGTTACTTAAAAGATCAGAGAATCTGTTTCAGTTGTCTTGTGGTTGGCAGCCAGAATCCTCACCTTAAAAGATCTCCCGGGGTGGGTGGTTCTGTTGTATAATGGTTGGGAATCTCCTCCCACAAGCAGAGGGCCTGTGCTTTGGCTGTATACCAGAGTCATCTGCAGAGCTTTAAGAAATTCTCAAGGGACCCCACCCCAAGACTTTCTGGTTCTACTGATCTGAGATGTGACCTGGGCTATTAGGGTTTTTCAAACTCTCCAGGTATTTCTAATCTATAGCCAGGACTGGGGACTGCTATTCCAGATCTGTAGTTCTCAAATTTGAGCCTGTGTCAGGTATCTTTAGAGAGCTCAGTGGCTTTGGGCCGCACTAGAGTCTCTGGGTCAGTAAGGCTGGGTGGAACCTTTCGAGCAAGTTCCAAGCCATGCTGTGGCCTTCCCAGGGACCACACTTCCAGGATCACTGCCCTGGATGGTCTTTTAATGACATTGGCCTCCCCCCCGCCCCACTCCATATTCTTTTTCCTGGTTTGGGGTTTGTTTCTTTCCCTCAAATCTGATTCAGACCTGAGACTTCTTAAAGGTCCCAGATGGCTTTTTTTTTCCTTCAAAACATTTTAAACAAGTAAATATTATAAAGTCTTTTAAAAGCAAAGTGACAGATTTCTCCCCCTAGGATTCAGAGGCTCAGAGTGTGCCTGGGTTAGGTATTCATCCATGCCTATTAGGATTAAGGTGCATTTTGTGATCCAGAGTTAAGGGATTGGTGACACTTTATGGCTAGTGCTGGGGTGGGATCTGAGTACCACACTGTACCCTCTGGCATAGGGAGGCCCAGCCTGTCCCACCTGGGTGAGGACCCAGCCTTCTGACTCAGGCCCCATGCTCTGCCTTCCCTGCACACCTGTGCAAAACTATCAAGGCAGGTGGCAGTGAGGGGACATGCAAGGGAGGCCACCTGCCTGTCTGGTCGGTGGTACCTGGTTTCTGCCTCCATCTCTCTCCACTGTACCCAGGGGTGAGTTCCCCGATCTTCCCTCTGAAGACATCCCAGCAGGGAGAGGACATCAACCCCCTGCAGCTCAGAATTCCACTTCAACCACAAAGTTTACAAGAACCCTTGAAGATCTTGACAATTTATTAAAGGAGAAATGGTTACTGGTTTATTAAAATGAGGTAAAACCCCCTTCACTTCCCAGGACTACTTACCAGCACGTTCCCAGGTCACCGAGGACTCCAATGAAGGACCGTGAGACCCCATAAAGCTATGTATCAAAGGCCAGTTTGCAAACAACAAAACCTCATGACCTTCACTTCAAATTCAATTCTAGTGAACTTGGTTCTAGTTTCTATAAATAGAGCAAGCTAAGAGAATGGCAGCAGATGTTAGGTGTATAGATGTAGCAAGAAGTGGCAGCTAACCGTCTCACAATGAAGGTGGATCCATGCATCTCAGAAGCCACAAGCCAACCGAGGCAAGTATGTGGCAGTAAGCTCAGAGCAGCAGAGCGGTCCAGCTCTGTTCATTCTGTGACATCACGCCAGGCAGAGACCTCCTTTAAATAACCTTCGGCATGTGGTCATTAAGGAGGCAATAGAATGATCAGAATGATTTCCATCCCCCCAAACTCAAAAACATACTCAAAAAAGTCTTGGTGCTTAAGAGATCCACTTTCAGCGATCTACAAATTCATAAGTGAAAGGGTCCCTTCTCTGGTGGTACCCGAGTTGGCAGACTCCCTCTTCTGAGCTTGCTTGTAAGTAACTTCAGCCATTCTTTCCTGCCACCTCTCCTCCAAGGAAAAAGGACAAGAGGGAGGGGAGACCAGTCCCTTCCATCTTCCCGCCTCAAAGGGAGCTTGCAGCGTGGTTGATGATGTGGCCGGAACACCCTCATTCTGCACCTCCAGCTCTGCTGGTGGCATCCTTATTTAATGCACATGGGAGAAGGAGTCAGGACCTCACCGGAGACCCGGGTTAATTTCTGATTTTGAGAATACCACCGTTTTCCCTGCAGGTAGACACTCCTGCTTTCCCAGCATTTCCACCATTTTCTCCCTGGGCTTTGCTGCTACCCCAGGAGGAGGATAGGGCAGATGGTAGCAACCCTACCTGGGCCTCCGAAGATGGCGGTTGTGTGCGCCAGGTTGGGTGGGGGGTAGGGGAGTGAGGGGGTGGGGGTGGATTGGCGGTGGAGGTCTCCTGTTGGGTGGCCAAGGTTTTCCAAGGTGGGTGAGGCTCGAGAGTTCCAGCTCCCTGTGTTACCCTCTTCTTCCTGCTGGGGTTATTTGGTCCAGGTGTGGGCTTTACCCCTGGCCTCACAGCCTGCACAGCAACTGTGTGCAGGGAGGGGCCTTGGGTGTTTGCTCCTGTCTGCCAAGCCCAGGGCGTCAGAACCAGCAGCACTGGGTATCTGTACCTGTGGGTAGAGTGGGGCAGCGGTGATACTTGGTACTGTCATTCAGACCAAAGGCCTGAGCGAAGTGGCAGTGTGGAGGAAATCCCTGCCAGTGTCCTGCTGCTCTGGCTCTTTGGAAGGAGGCTGGTGGGTGCCAACTGGCCGCTCCTGCCTGTCCCCCAGAGTCAGTCTTAAATACTTACCCTGGGGATGCTCAGCCCTCACTGTGGCTGACTTCTGAGCAAGTCCCCCTGTCCAAGGTCTATCTGTGAAGCAGCCAGTCTTCCCACACCCTGCACGTGATTTAGGGAAGTGGCAGGGGCTTGATGGACTGCAGATTCCCTTCCTTGGCAGGCCTGACATCACAGTAGAAAGCCATAATGCCCCTACAATGCAGTATTGTCTGAAGTGTGAAATGTGCGTATATGTTTGTGTATATTTTTTTTGCAAAGTGAGCGCTTCATCCCAATAAGCAGACAGTGGGCTGCTCAGAGGGTCATCTGGAGCCAATCCCCTGCCATCTTCTCCCTAGATACAGCCAGGACAGATGCTGGGTGTCAGCAGAGGAGCTGTGGAAGTGCTTGCCCTGGGGCCAGTTGTACCTGGTGTGGCTTCATTCAAGCTCTACATGTTTCCCAGAGGAGTTGGTGGCAGCAACTCACCTCTGAGCTGTCTCCATTGATTCCTGCTCCAGCTTTCTCTGCTCTCCTCTCCAGGAGCCAAGTCACACTGCTCGGTGCTCCACAGAGCCTGCCCCCCCCCCCCCCCCCCCCCCCCGCCAAGAACGAAAGGGAGGACCAAGGTAGCTTTTGCTGGGATGCTAGAAAAAACGCCTTTGGTGTCAGAAGCCCCCTCTAGTCCAGTTGATTAGCTTTCCCTGGCCCTGGAGAGAAATGCTGAGCCATTCTGAGAGCTTTGAGGGAGGGGGCCCTGCAGCGCTGGCCTATTTTTATGCAAATGTGGCTTCGGAAGCTTTGGTTACTACAAACTCCTGTATAGCATAATTCTAGCTGCGTGTGATTCTGCAGTGATGGCTGGAACCCTAGACCTAAAAAACATCATCAGGGTATTTTGTGTCTGTCACTGGGTTTGAAAGACCCTCAATTTCTACCCAATAAAGCCAGTCAAATGGTTCATCTAGCAAAGACTGTTCTCTCTCTCTCTGTGTGTGTGTGTGTATGTATGCACACACATGTGTGTGTATTGGCCTGGACTGGGCTGACAAGAGTCGAGTCCAATATGGGGAGGTTGCCATATATCCATCCCCAGGGGCTCATGGCCACCTGGGCACATCTTTGGGCAGTGTAGGGGTACCTGAAGATCAGGAGACCTGTGGCTGTCTGGTAGAAGTGGCAATCTAACCAAGGGAGGAGGTGGGCTCACAGGATGGGCTCAGAGAGCAGAAGAGGAGAAGTCAAGTGGACTACTGAATTGATACATAGGTGCACAGGGACCTAGAGAGAGGACTGGGTGCTTCAGTAGGAGGAAGGAGGGTCCATAGGGACTGGAGCTGCCTAGAGAAGGTGAGATTTGAGATGTGCTTATACCTGGACCCAGATCTTGTGGCTCTGCAGACCTGTCTCTCTCTAAGCAAAATAACTCCATCAAGGTCCTGGATCACATCAAAGGCATTTGAGCACACATAACCCTCTCTTAAAAGATGACAGTAGGCTGGGGGTTGTGACTCAGAGGTAGAGCACTTTCCTAGCATGTGCAAGGCCCTGAGTTCAATCTCCAGCAGCACAAAAAAACAACAACAACAACAACAACAAAAAAAAACATCTCCTCTGGTGCCCTTATAAAAGGAAAAAATATATATATATATATATATTTTTAATGGATGGTACAGACGCCTGGTGTGGGTCTGCCTGCCTCCAGAGATGTAGATGGATGGCTTGTGTCCCCAAATTTGCATCCTTGGAACCCTGGCAGCCTTCCTTGTAACACTCCCAGAGGCTCACAAAGTTCCTGTCCCCTCTGCCTTCAGCTCCTGCTCTGGGGACTGCTTTGTATCTGTTGACTGTCCAGATGTCAGACACAGCTCTTTCTTTGGTACCAATGGTCACAACATGGGAGGTTCATCTAGGGAGGAGGTGGGCTCACAGGATGGGCTCAGAGAGCAGAAGAACATGGGTTCCAGAGTGTGGTAAGGTGGCAGGGAAGGGAGGGAAACCACTTCCCAACAGGCAATCACCTCCAGTGGAGACCCGTCCGGACACCAGCCAGCTGCTAGCACTCCTGTGGCCCAGCCTCTGCCTACCTTGCCTGAGGCTTCCTTCTCTGCTCCTGGTCCTCCTGTCCCCACCTTCCTCTCAGCAGTAGAACACATTCCTGCCATTTCCTTTCCCCAGCTGTTTAAGCATTCTCTGGAGTGCTGGTCTCCTGCTGAGCCTGGGTCTCAGCTCACCTGCCACCTGCCACTTTCCATAGACATTTTTTCAAGGGGAGACCATTTATTTCCTCTCTGAGATGATTGTGATGACAGCTGTAAGATATTTGGATGTTTCATTATTATTATTATCATAAAATGCTAAACACTGAAGCAAGCAACTCTGAAACCTAAGTACTATTTGAGGCTCCTCCCTGAGACCTGGCCCTTGTCTTCCACTCTATCCTGGTGGGAAAAAGAGCTGACGCTCTTCCATAAGAAGGGGGCCTTCCATAAATATTTTTGAACGAATGTATGTATGAATGTCATTTGTCTATTTACTCCACATCATTTATCAAGTTCATGCTGTTTACCACTTCATTCATTTAACAAGTATTTTCTGAGCCCCTGCATTGAGCTAGGCTCCTTGAGGAACTGGGACATAAGAGTGAACAAATGCACATGTCACCACTCACAGAACGTAGAGACTGGCCCAAGATATGGAGGTAGTCAAAAACCTCCCAGCTAAAGTTTAATTATAAACCGTGCTGTAAAGGAGCTACAGGAGCCGGGAAAGGATTTCTCGGACCAGGGATCAAGCACCATGGAGAGCTCCCTGCGGAGGGAGCCTGTCTAGGTGGCCTTGTGGGGGAAGCATCCGGGGCCTGCAAGGGGAGAGAGCCCCGGGAAGGAGGGGGACAGCTGGAGCACTGACAGAGTAGGACCCTGTGGGGAAGAGGTGGTCACATTAGCAAGGTTGATTTTTTTTTTTTAAGAGAGAGAGAGAGGGGGTGGGGAGAATCTTTAATATTTATTGTTTAGATTTCGGAGGACACAACATCTTTATTTAATTTGTATGTGGTGCTGAGGATCGAACCCAGCGCCGTGAGAATGCCAGGTGAGCACGCTACCGCTTGAGCCACATCCCCAGCCCCAAGGTTGATTTTGATTCTCAGAGAATCCGCTAGTCCTTGAAGGGGGAAGAGGATGTGATCAGGTTGGCACTGAAAAAGCTCACTCTGGCTACAGTGTGGAGGGCAGGATTGCTGGGGCCAGAGTGCCTGAGGGGAGGCCAGTTAGGAGGCTCCTGCTGGTGGCAAGGACTGGGTGATGGGTGACCTGGGGATGGGGTGGTGGGGACAGGGCCAAAAGCTCCCTAGAAGACAAATGGGGAAAGCAGACCCATCCACAGAGGTACATGTGCAGGGTGGGGGAAGCGAAGGGCAGACAGTGGCCCTTTCTTGTAGAGGCACAGAAGTCTGACACATGGCCCTCCAGGGGTGAAGGCTTGCTGGAGGAGGGAGATCATGGCAGTTTCAGCCAAGGCAATGGGTGCTGTTTCCCCAAAGAGGAGTTAGGACACCTATACTTTCAGACAAATCAACGGAAAACCAGTCATGCTGGTCTTGGGCTCTTATCACAGGGCAAAGAGCTAAGGGGTCATGGTTGATTTGAAAGGGATTTCACAGGGAGAACAGTACTGTGAGCACCACCATCATGGTAGATGGCGGGAGGAGGGTGGCGGGGGTCACCAGTGCTGCCTCCTGGCTCCAGGCTTCGTGAGAGGGGCTCCTGCAGGATCCCCAGAAAGCAGCCATGGATTCCCATAGCACTGGAGCCCTGCTCTTGCAGAGGACACCGTGGTGGTCAGGGCAGCAGCACTGGTCTCATGTAGGGTCAAGAAGTGAGTCCTGGTAGTAAGGTCATATGGTAGAAAGGTCAGCTAGGGGTCATTTTAAAAAGGTATTTTGCGGAAGAGGGTGGCCTGTCAGAATGAGGGGACCTTAGCAGGGGAGTCTATGGGGTGTACTGCAGGGGCAGATGTGGCATTAGGATTTGCCTGATCCAAAGAACTGGTCAGAGTGCCACCTGACAGGGGTCTGAGGAGGTCTCTCCAAGAGGGCAGTGGGACCTGAATTCAACATGGGGAGGTTCTGGATTTATGCTACTGAGAAGAATTTCAGGATGCATCAAAAGCAAGGCTCAAGCAAAGATTTACTAAAGGATAACAAAGCAAAGGTATATACACCCCAAAGGCAGGATGTGGACACCCTCACCTCTCAAATAAGAGAAGACAGTAATGCATCCAGGGTTCAACTCTCTGACTAGATACATGCTTTCTCTGTTTGGGTGCCCAGGCAAGATTTTGTGCAAACCAAATCCCAATGTCAATCATTTGATATTTGGGGTCCAGAATGTTTCTTCTTGATTAAGCCATCTAACCATCAATCATCTGAGGGCACATTGTGTAGGTCTACGAATCTGGTGCCATTGAAATTGATGATGTTTTTGTTCTAGTTGATCTGACATGAGCATATGCTGGAGGTTTTGTTCATCTAACTAAAAGGACAAGCATGGCTGGTCGTGCTCTTAGATCTGAGTCTCCATCTGGTAGGGTCTCTGCCTCTCTCTCCCTAAGAGTTCACCTAGCTAAAGAGGGAAGCCTGGGAGTGAACCCACAAGCATCACCACAAAAGACTTTAAACATCACTGATGTCCTTGGGAGTACATAAAGTCCTCTTGAGAGTGTCCCAGTTCTGTAGCAGGGGACAGGCAGGATGTATGTCAGAACATGCAGCTACCAAGAGAAGGGGGCAGGCAGATAGAAGGTGACTGCCACCTCCCCAGAATTCAGCAGCCACTGCAGCAGTCTGGGGAAGAGGTATGGAGAAGTCCCAGTTGGCTGAGGATTCAGGGTGGGCTCCTGTGGGATCTGTGCAGTCCCCTTACTGAATCCAGAAAGTGTTTGTCACTTGTAGTGCCTGATGAACTTCTAAACTACCTGATAGGGACTCCAACAATCATGGATCTGTCCCAGATTTCATCTGATGTCAAGGGAAGAATTGTCCTGACCAAGCAAAAATGAAGGTGTTCTCCATCATACAGAGCACAGCGTGTTTGAGGTACTGGGTCCAGAAGTTGAGAGCCATGAGCCACATGCAATGGCCAAGGAAGAGCAAGTGGGAGGGGTCAGGAGCAGGACCATTGGCCTGGTCTTGGACTGGGCACTGGAACTCTCCAGTCAGATGGTTTTGGCTGAAATCTGTAGGGAATGAAGGAGATTCACTCATGTTTGGGGGAGAAGAACCCTGCAAACATGGCCAAGGAATAGTTCATTTGTTTTCTAGGAAATGAGGCAACTGGGGAATGGATGTCAATTGGCTGGAAAAGTATTCTGGCTGGAGTGACTGAGAGGTTACCCCCTTGTGAGGTGGGGGAGATGCACAGGATGGCCACCAGGAAGCGCAATCTTGGTGAGAGAGGAGGGAGGCAGGGACTCCAAACCCAGGAGGGAAGGTGTTCACCCTTCAGTAGGTGTACAGTAGGGTGACTGGGTATGCTTTTGCTCAGGACAATGAGGCCATTCAGGGAGAGGAGTCCAACTGGAGGAAATGGGGCCAGGGGGAGCCAGTATGGTTGGAGGGTGGAGAGAGTGGGGTGAGCCTGCAGGGGTTAGTATTAGAGGGGCTCAGGTTTTATTCTAAGGGCACAGGAAGCCATTGGAGCACATAAGCTGCAGATTGGTGCAATCCGATTGATTTTTAGAAAAAATCCCTCAGCTGCTGAGAAGAATGGGTTGGAGGAGACAGAGGTGGTCAAGGCCTGCTTTCCTAACACACCAGGCAGCTAGAGCTAGCCAGAGTTTGCCCAAGATGACAGTGGGAACTCACATCTCAGTGAAACAGGAAGACCACCAACCTCAGACACTGCATCCTCTTCCTCTCCCAGAACAGGAGATAGCTCAATCTGAGACCCCAGACCAGCTGATTACCTTGAGTGAGAATTCAGGGCACAGGGTAGGCAGGGAGCCATGGGTGAGAGGCAGAGCAGCCAGGCCATGCACCCAGATTCTTCAGTTTCTACATGTTCCTTACCCACTTCCCACTTCCCACTCGTAGGTTGCTCACTCACTCACTCATTCTTGAGAGTCACACTCCTTCTGGGCCAGGCGCTGGAGGTACCCAGGACTTAACTGGAAGGAGCAGCAATATGGGGGATGAGATTGGGGTAGACTGAATTACTGTCCCATTCTTCACTCCTCACAGTGTGCTCGTGCAGCCTTGCGATCCTCCAGACCCTCCTACAAAGGCAGGACCCACTTCCTCTCCCTGCAACCATGGGCTTGGCCTTGTGTGTCGCTTTGTTTGGTGGAAGGATATTAGCAGAAGGGATGCAAGTGAAGCCCTCCAAAGTGCTTGCACTGTCAGGATTGCATTCCACGCCCCTTACACTTCCACCACAGAATGAGAAGAGTTTTCTCTGGGCCAGAGTTTGTGGGGAGTGCTCCTTCAGCCCAGCCCATCTTTAATGGGTGCAGAGGACAGCAGTCCCTACAAAGACCAATCAGTCCTATAGCTTGATGTAGAGATACCAGGCAAGGACAGCAGAGATGAGTCACCAGCCCAGTCCCAGACAGGGAGAACTAATGCTTGTGCCACTCAGATTTGGGTGGCTGATTGTTACAAAGCAAGAGCTGACGATAGAAAAATACATGCAAAAGCTCTGAGAGCCCCAAGCTAACTGAAGCTTGCAGCAGTTGTGCTTAGGAAATAGGCATTTGTCTGTTTACCCAGGGTGGCTTTCAGAAGAGGGAGGTTGAGTCAGGGTAGAGAGGGCCTCTACTATTTGTTTGAGGAGCTAGGATTCTGTTCATGTCATGGACATTTGTTATTCTATTGGCAACCCAGCATCCTAATCCTTTTGTCCTCGGAGAAGAGATCAGCTCCCCACCTAGGCATTGGAAATGCCAAATATTCCCTTTCCCAGCCTCCTTTCTAGCAAGGGTGTGCGTACATGACAGAGGCTCAACCATTCAAAAGTGCAGGTCTCAGGCTGATTGGCAGAAGGCAGTGGAGTCCATTCTGGAAAGGGTGACACCAGCAGAGATAGGCAGCAGCCGTGGTTCTGGTAGCAGCAGCTCATGTTGGAGCTTAGGGACACAAGCCACACTTCCAGGCTCAGCTGTGGTGGCAGTGGGGTCCTCACCAGACATGCAATTTCCCAGCATCGTTTCCAGGGTGCAGCTTCTAAGTGTAGTTCTTAGAACTCAGAAAAATTCTGAGGTCTCCCTTATCAACTTTTAAATAAAACTTTTGAAAAAACTTTAATTAGCCAGTGTTGGCTTCTGTTGCTTGCAATTCAGGATCTTGGTTGATAAAAGTCAGTTGCACTGGAATGTAAGTGAAGAGCAATAGAATATACTTGAAGGAGGAGGAGCTGCCAACAAGATCATTTTGCACGTGTGTGCTTGTGTGGGCGTGCATGCATGCACACGTGCAGTAGTCAGTGGGATTTAACAGACCTTTCCTGCTATCAGAGGTTTGGGTTCCAGTCATCACCCTGCATGCCCTTTGTGTTTTTATCTATATGTAAACTGCTGGGAATCCAAGAGTCAACTTTGGCCACGAGGACTCTTACGCTGCCCACTTGAGGGCTTCACTCTAGGTCTAGAGGGAGAATATGGTGACACCAAGGCTTCCTCAAATCTGGCCCTTGGATCTGCCTGGGATGAGAGGTGGATCTGGGCCTATTTTCACAGCTAGTCAAAAAGCCTGGGATGAGGATTGGGCCAATGGTCAGGTCTGCATCGTGGGCTGGACAGATAGGTGGTCATGGGGATGTGGGAAGGTGGGACATGTGAGAGAGACAGGTGGAGCCCGTGTCCTGTTTCTGAGGTCATTCAAAGCCTCCTTGTGATCCCTGACAGTCCATTCCTTCCTGATTACAGCCCCCGTCCACCTGGCCTGTTTTCTGATCCTCTGGTTTTACCTTTTGGAGAATCTAAACGCAATTGTCCAGCACGTACATTTTTTTCTGCCTGTTTTCTTTCAGCATAATGTTTTGAGATTCATCCAGGTAGGAGCATGTCTCCCTACTTCCTTTATATTGCTGAAAAGTCTTCCTCTGCATAGATGGACCTTGATTTGATTACCCAATGGCCAGTTGATGGGCATCTGAGTTGTCTACAGTTTGAGGCTATTGTGAATCAAGCTTCTGTGAACATTCACATACCGATCATTGTCATCTCCCTTAGGCAAATGACCAGGAGTGGACTTTCTTTCTGGACTGTGCAAGGAATGTTTGTTTAGCTGCAGAAGACAGTGCTGCTCTGTCCCCAGGGGCCTGGGCCATCACACACTCCCACAGTGCTGTGAGTTCCAGCTGTTCCAGGTCCCTGTCAATACACTGACTCAGAACCTACTTTCTCATGCATGTGTTCAAAGGCCAGGGGATTCTTCAAAAAGATTCGTTTCAATTTTTTTAAAAAACTCCAATAAACATTTTTATCTGAATTATAATTCATTAAAAGTGAATATTTTATTATTCTTTTTCTCATAATAGATCATCATTCAAAGTGATTTTTCTAGTCATTTCCTAGTAATCCACAAAGTCCCTGAGGTCAAACCACATGGTGCCAGCAGGGGGCGCGCGTCACCCACCATTAAACTTTATTCCTGTTCCTCTGGTAGATTTGGAGCTGAGTTCTGGGTGGATCCTCAGCAAAGTAGGGGAGGAGGTGGGATTGGTTTTCCTGGATGAGGATATTTGGGTCAGTGATCGGACCCCCCGCTGGTGGGGGATCTGGGTGGCTCCAACAAGTAGTACAGGAACAAAGCAGCCCCAGACTTGGAGAGAATTGAGTGCTACCTGCTGGTCAGCTGTCCCTCCATCTATTCATGAAAGTTTCTCCTTCCCTTTGAAATTGCTGCTTTATAGTTGCTCCTTTGGCTTAGAGTACAGAATTACATGAGATGCTTCTAGATGGCACTAATCCCACTCAAGAGGGCTCCACCCTTGTGACCTTATCACCTCCCAATGGCCTGCCTCTTAATGCCATCACCTGATATAGGAACTGTCATTCGCTCATATTCAACATATCAACCAGGAGAGACCCACACAAACATCCCATCTGGTGCAGGCCTCTGGGATGTACGTTAACCCTTGGCTTATTGTGGAGGTTTTTGATACTGAAGTGCTTTCTTCCAGTGCTGAATAACACCAGAGGGTCATTATGACCCTTTTATGGATGGGAAAACAGTGGCCTTGTCCCAGGTCACATAGCCAAGAGGTTATACAGGGGCTCCATTCTGTCCAGCAACCTCATGCTGCAAGGACACAGGAGTGAGTTTCAAGTGAAATGAAATTTTCTTGCATTTCAAAATGAATCTTATGATTTGGATTGTAAGGAATTTTAATAAAGTCTTAGGTGCCTTAATAAGATCAATAAGCAAGAAAGAGGAGTCTGGTGGCCACAAGGGAACTTTTCTTGATGACAGGGGTGGGGAGGGGCTGCTAAAAGTCCAGAGATTAACATGGGTAAACAGAGCGTTCTTGGTAAGACAGAGGCCGGTGTCTGAGCACTGCTGAGGGTCCCTGAGGTTAAGCGGGCTTCCCCAGGGTCCTGGGCTCTGGCCCCATAGTGTCACTAATTCACGGCTCAATAGCTGCTTTGTGGGATAAGAGCTTGTGGGGTGCAGCTGGTCTCCTCTGTAGAAGGGCCACTTTCCGAAGCCAGCAGTCTTCAAGAGAAGGAAGCAGAAAAACAAGAAGGATCCAATAAGAACCGGGGTTCTGAGTAAGCTGATCGGAGGTCATGAATAATGAAGAGAAATGGAGCTGGGAGTGTGGCTTGTTCCTGGTCTGTCCTCCTCAATAGGACCCTGACCCTAGGGTGATGTTCCGGGGCCTCCTGGCCTGTGAGGCTGAAAGGGTCAGTGGGGAGGACTCTGCTTGCCCCTGGAGTGAGGGGTCTCAGGTGGCCCTCTCTTGGGAGACCAGGTAGAAAACAGATGCCACCCTCAACATGTCATCTGAGACTCTGTGAAGTGGGGACTGGTGGGGGAGGAGCAGGGATGCACGAGGACAGCCTGTCTCATCTGCATAAATAAGTGAGGAGGCCCATGGAGAACCCCCAGGGCAGGTGCAAAGCAGGAGAGGCTGGTAGAGGGAGGGGACAAGGACAAGAAGAGCAAGGAAAGCACTGAGATGGTCTCAGGGGCCAGAGAAGAGAAAGGGGCTTTAAGACAAGACCTCGGGAAGACAGGTCACTGGCCCACCCAGCCTTGAAGCCACACGAGGGACAGTGGCTCTGCCGCTCAGGTATCCAGGCCACAGGTGAAGGGCACGTGAGCCTGGGTGGGCCAGGAAGGGACAGCCAGCACAATGATGCCCCAGAAGAAGAAGAAGAGGAAAAAAGACATCGATTTCCTGGGCCTGTATGAGGAGGAGCTGCGGAACTACGCCTCGGAGGATGACGACGAGGAGCTGGAGCACGAGTACTACAAGGCCAGGGGTGCGTCCTGCAAGGCGGGGGGTGGGCGCCGGTCTCCAGGACCTGCCTTCGCTCTCGGTGGCGATTGCAGGGTTCCAGTCCCCTAATCATCCCAGATAGCTACACTGCCTTGGAGGAGGCACCATGCCAGGGCCCCCATGGTACAAGAGGTCAGGAAACATGCCCTGAGGCAGTGTTCCAAGAGGACAGAATAGACTAGACCACAGACCCCGTGGGAAGGCTCCAGCCCGAGTCCACAGGTATGGTCTGTATGGGGCAGAGTCTCTGGAGTGGCTGGGGCCATAGAGGGACAACTTGGGGAGGAAGCCTGACCTCTCATTCCGTGCCCAGGGTGGGGTGGTGGCTGCTGCCCGCCATGGCCCAGGAGAGGTGGAGTTCCCTGGTTATGTCCCTTTCTTCATGGTTCCATAGTTACACCCAAGTCCGGTACTGGGCTTGTAGCCACAGCCGCCCTGAACTCTATGACAGTGGGGTCCTGCTCTGCCTTTAGTGGTCCATACCCAGAACCAACTCAGAGAAGGTGGCCTTAGCTGTGGCTTTAGCAGGGCAGTGCCCTGGGCGTCTTCTGGGGTTGTAGAAGAAAGAAGGGTCTAGAACAAGTGGGGCTCGGCCACCTCCCAGCACACGTGCTCTGCTCTGCTGGGCTAGTGTGGGAACGGGCTTGGAGCAGCATCACCACAGGACAGGCACCCTCAGCTCCTGCGCACCTGGCTGCTGGTGAGAACATTCTAGATCCTCTCAGACAGCACCTGTCATCGGCTCTGTTTGTGGCTCTGCTGCCTCGCTGTGCCCACATGGTCTCTGTCTTGAAGCCCTTTGACATCCATTCTCATATCGGATCCTTGGGATCCCTGAGAACAGTCAAGGCAGGTGTGACAGTCCCATTTAACAGGTTGAGGACTGAGGCTCTGAGACACTAGGTGACCTGAGCAAGGTCACAGGTGGGACAGAGGAAAAGAACTTCAAATATCCCTTCTCAAGGTGAGTCCTTCTCTCGTGTCTCGGCGCTGCTGAATAGAGTACTGCCCTGTGCACTAGGCACTGTGCTAAACACGTCACGCATCCGAACCCATTTCATTCTCCTAATGATGCACTGAGGTGGGTTGGGTCATTAAAGTCAGGATCTTGAGGCATAGAGAGGTTAAGTCACGTTCCCAAGATCACACAGCTGATCAGAGTTAGGATTTGAATCTAGCTGATCTGGCTGCTAAAATTGGACAACCTGCCAATTTTGATTGTGGTAAACCAGTTGGAGAAGATCAAGCTGGAGTGGGTGCCACACTGATATTTCTAAGAGACCCATGAACTCTCTGATCTGCTGCAGGGTCCTGGGGGAAAATGTGGTTGATGCTACTGGTAATTATATGCTGAGCTCCAGCTGCCCTGGGTTAGAAGGACCGTTCTCCCTGTGAGCTTTGGGATCTAGTTTTTTATGGAGTCCTGATGTGTGTGATAAGAAGGAAGGGCAAGGAGAGAGGCCCAGGTGTTTCTTCTCTGTTTTGCCTACACTGTTCACTGTCAGCCGGGGAGGAGCGTGGCTCCCTCAATGCTTGGAGGGCAGGCTGAGCCTTCTGCCTGAGACAGGTCCAGGATGGGAAAACAGTGATTTATACCAGAACCTGAGAGTTGAAGGGACCTCAGAGGCCATCCTACGCAGCCCATGGGGCATCTCCTGTCCTGCATCCCAAAGGGGTCAATCAGCATCTCTCTAGATGCAATTTCCCAAGGCGTTAGGTTGTTGCTAATGAAAATGGTAGCAGTGAAGGCGACGGTGATGACATTGGTGATGGTGATGGTGACAGTGATAGGTGATGGTGACATGATAGTGATGACAGTGATGGTGATGGTGATGTGATCATAGTGATGATGTTGGGGACAGTGATGGTGATGGTGACAGTGATGGTGATGTGATAGATAGTGGCAATATCTTTTCATTCAACTATAAGAGTCTGTAAAATAAATTCCCAAGGGAGGAAAGTGCCAGGTCAATGAGTATGAACACTGAACACCTTGTTTTATTTAACTGAATCTTTACCACAATCTTTAGAGGAAAATATTATCCCCACTTCAGAGATGAGAATGTTGAGTCTTAGTAAGAAATTCAGTAGCCCTCACAAGGCCAGTAATAGTAGCATTGGGATTCCAACACTGGTCAGCTTCATTCTGTTGTCCTCCTTCTTCATTCCATTGATTATTGCAATCGTTCATTTTTTACTCCACGTAATCATTCATCCAGGCGATTATTTGCAGAACCCTTCCTACATGCTGGGCTCCTGCTAGCAGCAGTGTGATGCCCTTGACGGTCCTGGGTGCTGGCCTGGGGGCTTTAGTAGTTAGGGTCCTTCCCTCCAGAGCCAAATAGAATTCTGTGTTTTCCACAAGATATCTGACTTCCACAAGATTGTTCTTCGACTCTCTGAATTAGATTTTTTAAATTGCATTTTTAAATTGAGGACGAATGTATACATAGTGCAAAAAAAAAATCATGAAGATACAGAGTGATTAATTTTGCACATGCCTGGGCTGTGTAACCACTGTTCAGATCAGAACACTCCTAGCCCCCACCAAGTCCTTCATACCCCTTCCCAGAGCTAACAACTCTCCAGAATCTATCCTCATAGATTGTTTTTTTCCTCTGTTCTTGAACTTCATATAATGGGATCATATGGTGAATACTTTTCTGCATCTAACTTCTCCTGCGTTCGACATTACATCCAAGAGATTCATCCCTGTTGTAACATATCATGTAGTTGGTTGGTGGGTCCGATTGTATTTTATAAATACATTGCTGTTTATTTACAATTGTCTTGCTGATGGACACTTGGGCTATTTCTAGTTATTTTGCTCTTTATGAGTAAAACTGTTACAAATCTTGTTCCCATCTTTGATGGACACACGCACTCATTTCTCTTGGATTTGTAACTGGAAGTGGAACTTCTGGGTCACAGGGCGAGCATATGTTTACCTACTGGGGGCTCGTGTAGACGCACACACCCACCTCCCTGTCTGAGATGACAGTAGCTCCACGTTCTTGCCAATACATGATGTTGTCAGTCTTAATTTTAGCCATTCTGGTGGGCATATGGTGGTATATTATTGTAATTTAATTTGCTTTTCCCTGATTAATAATGGTGCTGAGCATGTTTCCCTGTGATTTTTTTTTTTTGGTACTGGGTATTGAATCCAAGGATGCTTTACCACTGAGCCACATCCCCAGCCCTTTTTCTGTTTTATTTTGAAACAATGTCTCGCTGAGTCTCCTGGGGCCTTGCTAAGTTGCTGAGGCTGGCTTTGAACTTCCAGTCCTCCTGCCTCAGCCTCCCAGGTTGCTGTGATCATGTTTCCCTACATTTGTTGGCCATTGGGATGTCCTCTTTGGTGACATGTCTGTCTTTTGTCCACTTTTCAACTTTATTGAAGTACAATTTACTTACAAATAGATTAATCTTTTATAGAGTTTCATGTAAACAGCCTTGGAAAGAATGTAGTATTTTGGTCTGACTTTAGTTCAGTGTAATGTGCTTGATTTTTGTCCGCCGTGCCTTCTCACTGCCGAGTGTGTCTGTTGTGTGGACACAACGTGGTTTGTTCATCCATTCACCTGTGGATGGACATTTAGGTTGCAGTTTGGGTCCATCCGGAATAAAGCCACTGTGGAGACTGAGCTCATAGAGCTTTGTGTAGACGTGTTTTCATCTCTCTTTGGTTAATGTCTAAAAGTGGATTTTTTAGATCTTATGGTAAATGCATGATCATCTTTTAAAGAAATTGTTGCCCATTTAAAAATTATGTGGTCTCTTGGGCTGGGACTGGGGCTCAGTGATAGAGCACTTGCCTAGCATGTGTGAGGCACTGGATTTGATTCTAAGTACCACATATAAATAAACGAATAAAAAAGCAAAAGCTCATCAACATCTACATTTTTTTAAATTACGTTGTCTCTATTTTCTTGTCTATTTGTGTAAATTCTTTATTTTTTTCTGGGCAGGAGTCCTTTGTTGGCATATGCGTTTCAAATGTTACCTCCTAGTTGGTGGCTCTCATTTTCCTTCTCTTCGTGGTCTTAATTAAAGTGATGTCCAGTGGGTCAGTTTGTTTATGGCTGGTGTCCTGTATAAGTAGTGACTGTGTACCCCTGTGTCAGCTATTGAGGTAGTTTTCTCATCCCTCTTCTGTTCCCCAGACTTTTCTCCAAATCAGTCATCCCTGGGGCTCTTCTTCTCTCATATGATTCTAGAATTTCCATTAGGCTGGTCCTTCTGTGAACGCTTTGTTTGGACATGCCCTGACGCATGTGCAAACCATGCAGGCAACACTTCAGACCCCAGAGCCTGCAGGGTCAGTGGTGGTTTGCAGATCCAGCTCCTCTATGGTTGCAGGCTATTAAGAATGCAGGCTCTGGTTATCATGAGTGACAGGGAGCCACACACACACACACCACTTCTGCCCCACCTCAGTGCTTTGATGGGGTATCATCAGAACCAGGAGCATCAGAAGGTCCCCTTGCCCCCAAACACTGCTGCTGGTCATCACAGGCCTGGGAGGACAAAGGTGCTCCTTGAGGACTTCTGGAATGTAGGTACATCATTTGCATGCATGTTAGTTCAGCCAACATCCTGACTGCCAAAGGAACAGAACTGTTGGCTCCTGGAGCTGAAACCAGCTTCTCTGCATAAACAACAATAGTTAAAAAAAAAAAAAAAGAAAGAAAGAAAGGCTAATCGAGTATCTTCTATATGCCAGAGTCTTGACATACATACATAATCCCCAGAACAGTCTGTGGACCAGGTATTATTGGGAGGTTGGAACTTGTCGAAGATAACCCTGCTTCTAAGTGGAGGAGCCAGCAATGGCCACCCCCAGATCTCTGTGGCATGGCAATGGGGTACTTAGCAGCAGCTCATACAAACTGTGGCCTGCCGTGGTGTGAGCCGCACCTGTCACGCAGCTGCTGCAGGCCTAGAGCACACCAGCTGCACGAAGGTGTTCAGATCCCTCAACCCTCAGCCCCCAACTTTGCCATCAGCACCTGGGACAAACCGCCTATGAGGAATGGACTCTGAATAGATAGGTTTGAATGTCTAATCCCCAAATTTCCTCCTCATAAGCTGGGCCTCGTTGGGGCACCTCAGATATACTCAGCAGCTGGTTGGGGGACCAGCTCTGGAAAGACTAGAAAGTAGGAATGATAATAGGTTTGCTTCAGTACTCAAGTGCTCAGGTTTAGACACATAATAGGATGTCAGGCAATATTGTTTATGACTACAACTACTAAGTATTGGTGTTAATATATTCCCATGATGTGATGGACACCTGGCACCACATTTTGCTGGCTTCTCAAACTCAGCCTCCCTTGCTGCACGCATGTATGGCAGCTTCCAGCCCAAGACTGATTCAGAAGAGAACCTTTTCATGGAACAGGCTGAGAACTTGGCATTTATTTTGGAATAGGAGGGGCAGACTGATGGGGATGTGATTTGGCTGTTTCCACTTGGTAGAGGTGACATGGCTCTGGGGTGGCTGGCAGCAGCAACTCTCCCCAGGCCAGGTCTGGGCTGTGATTCTGGGAGTCGAGATTCTGGAAGTATGTTGGATGCATTGTCCTGCAGCCTGGCCAACGCTTCTGCTAACTACCTAATATCCCTAGTCATCTGGCTTGCTTACCTGGCTGCAGCGATTCACAGTCTCTGTCTTTCCTTTTATCCGTAGCCAGCAGGTAGGCTCTAATGGTACTCATTCCCTGGCAATGGGAGGTATTGATAGCAAATCAAATAAACTTCAAGAGGCCCTAAAGAGGGAACTCAGTATCCCTGCCAAAGAGGGACCATTTGCAAAGCTTGCACACTTGGCCCTGGGTGGCTTCTCCTGAACTGGCACTGCCCAAGTGGTTTGTGGGAGGTGAGGGTGGGCTCTGGCTGCATCATGTAGAAGGCAAAGAGGAAATTAGGGGCCAGCTGCAGACCCTGAAGAAGGCTGGGAGGGCTTCATTGTGCTGTACTGGAAGAATCCTGAGAGGCCTTGGGCTCCATCTAGTATTGACACTATGCAGGCTGTGACTGGACTCGTCTCCTGCTTTAGATTCCTTATCTGCAAAACAAGTATGATATCAAAGGTGAAGTCTGGGTCTTGCAGCAGGAGCTGGTGTGGGTCTGACTCTGGCTCAGAGGCTTTTGGAGATCCGGGGTAGAAGGATTCCCAGAGTCCATTGTGCCGGGGCATCTCTTGGAGGCTGGTAGGAGTTCTGGTTTCCCCAAGCTTATACAGAATTCTGGGTTCTCTCCTGAGCCTACAATCCATCTTCTTTTCTCCTCCAGTGTATGAGGTGGTCACAGCTACGGGGGACATTCGTGGTGCAGGGACGGATGCCAATGTCTTCATCACAATTTTTGGAGAGAATGGGCTCTCTCCCAAGCTTCATCTCACCAGCAAGTGAGTACCATGTTGGCCTTGGTGAGTTCTTGGGCATTAGTGTGGGTTTAGGAAGTTTCTGGAACCCAGGGGTGGCCTTCTGCTCTGGGGAGAAGGCTTATCTGATCATGGCATTTTATGTGATGAGGGGTCATGTACCAGCCAGGACTTTCCCAATGATACCCCATCAATCTTCCTTAGCCCTTCTCTTGATTTTGTGGACAGTAATGCCTAATTTGGATCTGCCAAGAATTCATATTATCTGTGCCTTGATATGGGAGAATAAATACTTAGGACCAAGGTACGTGGGTATAGGTCCAGCTTTACTATGCAGTCATTTAACTTTGGCCAAATCTCATTGTATCCAAGGCCTTGGTTTCCTCCTATATCATCATAGAGCTGTTGGTGCAGGGACAGTGGGAAGCTCATATTTGTGAAGGAGTCTTGAGCTTCATATGCTCTGCACCAAGCTCATTGGGACCTGTCATTGAACCTGCCCATCAGTCAGGCACACTCGGCCACATGGATCACATGTGTGTGCTTATGTGTACATGTGCATTGTGGACACTTTTTTTGCATGCTATTATAGCCCTCTGAGGCAAGGACTACTGTCCTGTCTTTTGTCCTCCCTGACCCCACACCCATGCACACACAAAGGCCGACACAGCAAAACCTGAGCACATATTAGCAGAATCACAGAATTTCAGAGATGGTCAGGGTCCTCAGGGAGGATCTAGTTCACTGTTTTCATTGTGTGCTGAGCGGACAGGAACTTGATCAGTTGCTTCTGGGCACCATGCACCCTATCTTAGCATAGGTAAGGCATCCCCTCCACGTAGGGATGCCTTACCTATGCTCACTGGGTTAGATTCTGCCTGAGCTGAAGTTTCCATAGCTAAGAAACATTTGAAGCCACTGATGGATTCTAAGCCATCATGGAGAAACTGAGGTCCAGAGACCAGCAGGGAGTGGCTCAGAGTCATGGAGTGTTTGAAGGGGAAGCTGGTTCTTGACCCTGGTCTTGGTATAAATATTTAAGTTGACCTCATGACTCTGGCCCTGGGGTGTGTAAGAGACTCCCCTCAGGGGTCCCTGGGGCTCTGGGTTTGATCTCTGGATTTATGTCCTGGAGCATCTAGGGGTGGCTGGGGAGCTGTTGGGGGGTGGGGACCCCAGGCCAGAACATTCTGGACTCTGTGCCTTGCGGGCTGAGGAGGCCCGTGACACGTGCTTGTCCTGACTGCGGGCTGCGGCCTGCGGCCTGGCTGGGCCGTGGCGAGGCTGAGGCCGGGGTGAGGCAGGCATAATGTGCTGTTTTGTCCATTTCTGCAGAACAGGGTACCCGCCTCCTTGCACTGCTCTCACTGCCTGTGATGTGCTCGTGGAAGTCTTTCCCTCCAGTGATGTGGGCACGGTAAAGGGAATACATGAAATGCCCGTCCTCTTTGCCATGTGCCTTCCCAGAATGCTCTGCAAGAGGGAGAAACCTCTAGGACAGATGCCTGACTTCTTAAACCCTTTTCTCCTTCTCTGACTCACCTTCCTTCTATCATGCATCCAGTATCTTCAATTTCCTCCCCCGGCATTTTTTCCTCTATTAAAACCTCTTCTCAGGAAGGGCCCAGAGTGACTTCTATAAAGTGGTGTGCAGGGTTGTCACTGATCCCCATCCCAGGAGCCTGAGCTTCAGCCTTGCCTCTCCATGGGAAGAGAGTAAAGGGGAGCAGGCTTGAGTGAGCTGGCAGAGCCAGAGGGGCACAGGCAGCTGGCTTCTCCAAGCTGCCCAAGGATGCAGTCGACAGACCCCAGTGACAGCCTGCATTCCCCAGAAGGCTGCGGGTGGGGGTCTCTGCCTTGATCAGTTATCATGCTCCAGGTTAGAAGGAAGAGCATGCATCTGGCCAGGATCCCAATGCATCTGGTCAGGGGTCTCTGCAGCAGTGACCTGGAGGATCTGCTGTGGCTCTGGGAGGCTGTAGAGGGCTGCATAGGGAGGCAGGGAGAGCTGCAGGACGAGGCATGGGAAGGGCTGCTTGGGTTTCCGGCATGGATCTTAGTCCTTTGTGAGTAGTCAGGACTCAGAAAGCTGAGGTGTCATATGGCTGCAATAAACTTCACAGGGAGGGGACAGTGCAGGCATCCAGTGGTGAAAAGAATTCAGAAGAGAGGGGTCTAAGGGGACTGAGGGGAACATCTTGCAGGAGTATGGAGGCAGCAGAGACAAGGTAGGCCTGCAAGGAGGAGGCCGGAGCTGGAAATGCAGGGCCGTGGTGAGGGGGAGAGAGGGGGAAGATGGGAAGGGCAGGGAGGCCAGTCTCAAGGAGGTCTTGCTTGAAAGTTGATAGGTGGCTGCTCAACTTACGGTAGTGGCCAAGATCATCTGACCGCAGGGAGCATGATAAATGAGGGATGAGGAGGCTGGAGTCTGGCTGCCGCAAGAATTTAGAAAAAGTCTGCAGAGGAAATTGCATAGACATGGTTCCTGCTATCGAAGACCCTTTCAATTCAAGATGGAAGCTGGGAGGGATCCCAGCAGGCCTGTACAACCCGGAAGCAGATGGCAGGCAAGGCTTCACCTGAGCTACAGGTGAAGTTAGCTCGGGACATTGCCGTCCCCATGCTGTCCCCAGGGTCTCATGATCTCCTCACATCTCAGCTGTCAATACTCAAACCCTTTCCATACCCAAACCCACCCTAAGCCAAACTCACTGTGTCACCCGGAAAACAGCACCTTGTCCTTCACATGCACACACACACACATACACACGCACACACATACACACATGCACGACTTTTGTAACAGAATTCACTGATAGCTCACAGTGCTAGAGACATTTCATATCACAAACCCACACAAACAGCTTAGAATGGAATACCAGACCTCTTATTCTTAAAATTCCACCACCATATTGGAATTTCTTTTGCTCTCTTTCTCCACAGGCTCCCGGCCACATCCCTTGTGACCCCTTCCTTTCTCTTCTGTCTCACCTTTGACTTCTGACCAATCCTGTGCTTTTTCTCCTGTGTCTCAGAACCTCACTTTTCACCCCAAAATGGCTTAGCAATTTTTTTTTTCCCTACACAAAATAATTCCTACTCCAAGAAGAACTTTGATGTCTGATGTTAAAAGACTGATCTTTTCCATATTTGTGTCTGGTGTCCAAATTCCTTGGAACACACCAGACCTTTCCTAGTTAGCAAAGGATGTGACATGTTTACTGAGGTTCCCTCACTTGCGAACCTCCACAAAGTGCCAACAGAACCTCTCTCGGAGGAAGCTCCTATCCCCGTTTCCTTCTGTTACCCAGAACCACTCCCAACATTGGGCCATGTGACCAGGATATGGCAAAAGGATGGGATCTCATGTATCTTCTGGAACACAGTTGTCCTGCTGAGAACTCACCATCTGAGAGTGTCGGAGAGTGCCTGGCATTTTAGCCTGATGGCTCTGCCTGACGGGCAGCTAAAATGACCTGTGCAACCTGTAAGGGCTCGGGGGGAGGGGTGGTGGTGGAGGGATCTGCTGCAAGGTGGCACGAACAGGGGCTGTGTGCTGCCTCAGCCTGTATTTGATGGTGGACCAGGATCCATGGTAAGGCTCAGTCTCCCAGGAAACATGAAGAGTCTGTATTTTTAATATTTCCTTTGCCCTGGGACCCTCTTCTGCTTTGCTATATCTACTCCTTTCCATTTTCTGAGACCCACAGGCATTTGCATTCTGACTGACCAAAAGTGAGCATCCCAGAGTGGTTGGGATTGTCCCAGGCCTTCCCTTAGTGAAGGGAGTAGGTGGAGCCTGTCTCTGCAGCCCTTTCTCTCTGAAGAGAGAGACCCCCTGGCACAGGGAAGGCCTTCCCTGACTTCCAAAGAGAGGTTGGACTCCATCCACCATCCCTGGAAGCTTGCTTTGTGTCTGGTACTACCCTGAAATACCCCAGTGTGGGCCTGGGACTTGGCTGGTGGGCTCTCTATTCCTCAGGCTCTGCCTGTCCTGGTCACCCTACTTTCCTCTGCATGGCACCCCCACACTGTAAAGCACCATGGGTGATTATTTAATAAGCACACTGGAGCATGTCATGGGTGCAGGGTTCCCCTGGGCTGAAGGTGGCTGTCAGCATCCCTTCCAAAACCTTCATCAGAGGTGCCCCCTGAAACCTGCTGCTTTATTTCTAAATCACACCTCATCTTTGCCTAAAAATGGGGAGGGGTGCCCTCCTCTGCCTCCACTCAGTGGCAGCAGCTGCTCCCCAAATTCCATGCCTCAAAAGACAAAGCCCAGCAATTCCCAAACCTTCCAAAGAATCCTCCCTGGCAGCCTGTGGGTGGGGTGGGGCAGGGCAGTGCCCAATCATGGGGTTGTGCTTTATTTCATAATCAGAAAAACAAAATGTGTTCTTTTGGGGAAATTTGGAAACACTGGAGACAAAAACAAATTTTCAACACTTCTTACGCAATCTGAATATCAAGACATGATATTTTTGTAAAAATCCTTCCATTCTGTTGTTTTTAAATGAAGGTGGTTTCCTGTTTTTATTGATTATCGTGTTCATACGTTCAATTTTAACCTGTTTTTTTCTTTTAAGCCTGTATCATACACATGTTTCTGTCTTATTAATATTCTTTTATAATGGAATTTTTAAAGATGGCAAAATATTCTTTCATATAGCTTCCTAGAATGATTATTCCTTGGGGGATTTATCTGATGTAGAAGCTCTTGTCTATTTATTCTAAAAATCAGTTGTCTTATATGTTGAAAGAGAAAATAACATTTATTTATTTATTTCTCATTCACAAAATCCTAGCATATACAATTGATGACTGTGTGCTTTCCAAGTTAATAGCCGCTGTGACTTTGAACCCAAACCTGGGTGTACTGTTGGTGAGAAATCCCCGCACCAGCTAGATTACCATGAGTGCTGGTTTGATTTTTCTTTCCAAGCACCAGACTGGTAAACTTCCTTTCCCAGGAAGAGGTTGACCATTCTTCATGGAGGAGACTTCTTATTTTCCTTGCTCTTGCTGAAGCTGTAAAAATGACATTCATCGTCTTTCTTATGCGACGGTGGAGTATGGACTGTTTGCTGAGCATAGCTTTAGTTCCCCTCTTCCTCAGGGGTGAGACCCATCTGAGAGGGTCCTTTGCAACCCAACAAACCAGAAGGCTCTGCCACTCTCCTCCTCCCTTCTCTGCACCCAGACTGCACCCGACAAGGCTGCCTGAGTTTGTGTTTTCATGAACTGTGCTCTGCTTTAGGAGATGTTGGCCCTCATCTCCTGATGTCCTTCTTAAGGAAACTTCTCCCAGGGCAGTTATTTGCCAAAGTGGGTCTGTTTGCAGAATCCCAGCTTCTGGATTCTGTAGAACCCACGAAGTCTTGTTCTGAGCCCGAGCCTTGTGGCATTGGGGCAAAGGCCCCCCACCCACCCCCTACCCCCTTTAGTTTGAAGCACATTGATAACCAATGAAGAGGCTGTTAGTTTTTCATTGCTGTAACAAATACCTGAGATAAATCAACTTAAAAAGAAGAAACTTTATTTTGGCTTACAGATTTGGAGTTCTCATTCCAGGCTTGGTTGCCCCATCTGTTTGGGTAGCACACCATGGCAGGAGTAAGTGGTGGAGGAAGCTGCTCACTTTACGGCAGCTGGGAAGAAAGACAGGAAGAAAAGACAGGAAGGCGCTGGGTCCCAATATCCTTCATGGGCATGATCCCAGTGACCTCTGTTTTTTCTTTTTTCTTTTTTTTAGTGCTAGGGATTAAACCCAGGATCTTCCCCATGCTAGGTGACTGCTATCCCACTGGGCGACACCCTCAGTCCTAGGCCCCACCCTTTAAAATTTCTACCAATTCCCAGGAGAACCATGGGCTATGATCCAAGTTTTTAACACACAGGCTTTGGGGAGACACTGAAGATCCACACCATAACGTTGGCATAAGTCTTCTGCTGTTTTCTTTTCCCCTGGGCCGTATGCTTACTCCAAAAGCCCTGGCCAGGAGCACAGGGGGAGGTCTATCTTCTCAGGCCTAAAGGACTCAACTGTGGGGCAGGCAGAGCTGCTGGAACAGGGGCTATCCTGGTCTGCATAGGGGACACAGCAGTCGTCGACAGGACCGGTAGATTCTGATGCGAGTCGGCTGCAGCCCTGTGTGTGTAAGCTGGGTGGATTTAGGACGCTCCAGAGCCTGGACTTGCTGGGGCGCCGTGTTGCCGAATGGCTCAGGTGTTCTCTTCTCTGTTCGCACCTTTTAGAAGCTGCCAGATCTGCATTTCCCTCACCACCCCACTTCCCTGGTTGCTGGTTTGGGATGGAGTGTTCCCTTTCCTGTTGCAATGGCAGGACCACAGTTACCTCCCAAGTCTGCATCCACTCGGGGCTGCCATTGCAACTCTTCCCACCAAGAACGAGGCCAGCAAGGGGAGAGGCAGAGTGGCCTGCGCACCCACGGGCACCATGGCATCCATTGCTCCTTCCTCCTCCAGCCTTCCAGCCTAGAGCAACCAGCAGGCATGGCTTCATGACTTCAGAGAGCCACATACTGGTCCCAGCTCTGCCACCAACTAGCAGTTTACTGGTCTGTAATGTGGGGCTAATATGGCCCACTGTGTTTGCTTTAGTGACTCACTGCAAAGACCCTGGGTGTGAGAGCAAGGTACTAACTGTCCTTGCCCCGACCCTCTCCCATGGCGTCAGAGGCTCAGGACGGGATCTGGTTGAACGTAGCTCTCCCTGGGAGTGGGCCCGATGGAGGAAGAAGAGGATGCCAGCCCTCAGCTCTCCTCCTGAGCCTGCGAGCCACGCCTTGATCTGCACTAACTAAGCACACGTTCCTTGCAGGAGCGAGTCTGCCTTTGAGAAAGCCAATGTCGATGTGTTCCGGGTGAGAACCAACAACGTGGGCCTTGTCTATAAAATCAGGTGAGGAGCTGGCCCTGACCAGGGGGCAGTGGAGATGAAGGCAAGTGATTAGGAATTGACTTCACTATTGATTCTTTCTGGGTATGGATACTCTCCAGGTACTGTTTGAGGCATTACCAAAGGCCCAAATTATTTCTCTCCCATCCTGACTCACAGTGACCTAAATCCCTGTTAGAGACTCATTTCTTGGGTTAAGATTATTTGAGACAAATTTTCACAAACTTGGGACATGGGCTCTGAGAGACACCGCGGCACAGTGGTTAGGAGCAAGACTGAGTCCAGATGGCCTAGGTTTAAGCGTCTGCTCTGCTATTTATTAGCTATAGTAGTTTGGGCAATTCACCTTTTCAAATCTCAGGCTCTTCCTTTATAACAGTGGTGCCTCATCTGCAATGACCCTAGGACTCCACAAGTTAGCATTAGGATAATAACTGACAAGCAGTAAGCTTTCAGAGGGTCTCATTTTGCAAGATGCCTTTGGACAGAGAGCTCCCTGAGGTGTCCTCTCCGGGGAGCATCCTGAACGAGGAGAGCTCATCCACCACCTTGTTACAGAGCGGGAGTTTCTCTCACCTTTTCCCCTCCCAGTCCCTGCTCACCAACTCCCTTCACGTTTGTGCTCTTTTGTCAGAACATTAAGGTCATCTGTGGTCTGATGGCACTCAGACTAGGGCCTGGACAGGGGTCAAATATGGCCTCAATTTAGTCCTGAGTTTTTTTTCTCCTGCTAGAAAAGTTAGGAGCATGAACTGTCTTTGGAAAATTAAGGGGCACAGGAGCCCTGGGTTCTTGGGAGGGGTTATAAGCAGGAAAAAGACTCTCAGAGGGGAGGATTGGGAAGGGACTTTGATGTGTGGGTTAAGGAAGCCACCAGCTGAGGTTCCTCCAGGTGCCAAGTTCTATGCCAGGCACATACATATATTCCTGGAAAGGAAGGTCCTGACACGTTGCGCCTGTCACCTGTGTGTTGGGTCGTGTGCTCTACTGGGTTGAGGTTGCTCTGCTAACAGCTGTCTGTATAAATCCTCACTGTGATGGGCAGGATGAGATGTCTCATGTCAAGTGAGCTTGTCCAGGAGCCATGTTTTAGGGAAGAGATTAGTCAAAGATGGCTATAGGAAGTGGGAGAAGATCTTGAGGGCACAAATTTTGAAGAATCTGAATCTATGCTGCCCCCAAACAGTAGCTTCTAGACATGTGTAGTTATTGCACACATGAAATGTGGCTGATCCAAATTAGGATGTTTTATATGTATAAAACATACAACAGATTTTTGAAGATTTAGCACAAAACAAAGAATGTAAAATATACTGTTAATAAATTTTGACATGATTACATGTTAAAGTAAGTGGAATTAAATACACATATTCTTAAAATTCGTTTTGTATGTTTCTTTGTATTTTTTTTATGTGGCTACTAGAAAAATCTAAAATTACAGCTATGGCTCATATTATATTTCTATGGGGCAACATTGTTCAGTGGCTATGGGGGATTCCCCTGATTTGTGGGGCTAAGGATAGTGTCTGCTAGTTGTGGGTGTCTGAGAGCCACAAAGAGGGACTCCCTGAGCCCCAGGGACAATGACCTTGCAAAGTACCTCCTTACACAGACCAGGAAACTGTTGTAAAGTAACAATAAAAGAAAATGGTGGAAACTTTCTTTGGAGGACACGTTGGGTATTCCACTATGGAGGGGGGTGGTCATCTTGGTTCTGCCAGTGAAAGTGTTGGCTTCCATCCCAGGATTGAGCATGACAACACAGGCTTGAACGCCAGCTGGTACCTGGACCATGTGATTGTGACCGACATGAAGAGACCTCATCTCCGTTACTACTTCAACTGTAACAATTGGCTGAGCAAGGTGGAAGGTGACCGTCAGTGGTGCCGTGACCTTCTGGCCAGCTTCGACCCCATGGACATGCCCAGAGGTTAGTGGCCAGGCTGGCCTGCCGCCATCCCTCCCTGCCTGGACTGGGCTCCCCCTGTCTTGGTCTGGGCAGTTCCACCTCCCCTTGCCACCCTTCCAGGGTCTTCCTGTTGGCTAGGGCCCAGTGAAGCTGTGTCTCTTTTTGTGGCTTTCCCACAAGTATGCTAACAGGCTCAGGGCATCAAGGAAGTAAGAAGGAAAGAGGAACTGCAGGCAAGATGGAGGGACGGGTTTGATCCTGAGGGCAACCGGGTGTTCTCAATAACTGTCTGTCAAGAGGCCCTCTGAGATCAAGGCAGCTTTCCCTATCTTCCTATTCTCTTCCATTTTTCATGATGTGGGAAGAAACACAAATTATAGCCAGGGCCTTGTGGATGGGAATCAGAATTTGGAGCTTCCAAATCCCATCATGCTAACCTCTGGCTCCTCCTGATTTTAATGAGGAATAAACTAACTTATTCCCAGCGACATCTCTGGCTTAAAATTCAGTCATATTCAGTCATCTTGTTCTATAGGAATAAAGAGAACAAAGCATAGAAACACACACACACTCACACACACTGTATCTCATGTTCTTATTTTCCACTCTTTTGTCCTCTAAAGTCCTGACCTGATCTGATCCCATCACTGAACATATTTGCCTTTCCAAAAAGGAGAGGATTATGTGAAGGTACTGTATTATAACACCCTGCTGTCATACATTCATGGGTCATCAGAGGGGAGAAGGGTTTGGAGGCTAGGGAAGAGAAGCCACTTCTCCATAGCCACTCAGCAGAACATAGCTGGTGACCATGCTGGTTGGATTCTGCCTTCCAACATGTACCTGTGTGGTACATTTCTACCTGGCCAGCCAGCCAGGTAGAAATCAACATACATCCTGTCCAGTGGGCTCCAGCTCTCAATTTCTGTCTACCTCTTATATGTCACCTCCCAACCTTGAACACTTGACCTTCATCATAATAATTTGCAACTTTATTGATTCTTTTAAAATATTGATATTTTCTCTTATTACAAAAGCCAAATTTGATCATTGCAGAAAATAGCCATATGAAAATGTCTAGAAAAGAATATCCATAATTCTATCACCTGGAAAAATAACACTAGTGACATTTTGTGCATTCATTTCTAATCTTTTCTATGCATATGCAGTTTGAAATAATGGGTGGCTATGACAGCTTCTGTTTTACAGCATGTTTATTTCTATGCCATTAAATATCACTCAACATTCCTACTTACAATGACTGTGCAGTATTCTGGAGTATTCACTGAATTTCTTATCATTGGAAATGTATTTTGCATTGCCCCCTGAACATTTTTTTTTTGATGATAGACAATTCTATTATAAACAATACACCTGAATCTTTGCACTGATTCATGACTCTTTCCTTAAGATAATTTCCAAAGTGGAATTTCGAAGTTGAACAGAATGCTCGTGGTTGACGTTTTTGAGGAGCATTTTGATAAGTGGCCCTTGAAATTGAGTGTCTGTGCACAGTCCTACCAACTGTGCAAGCAACCCATGCCCATCAGCCTGACCGACATTTAGTAGTACTGTGTAATGTTCCAATTGGAGAGGAAAAGGGGGTTTTCAAAGTTCTCTCTTCGGTTACTGGTGAGGCTGAATATTTTCATATGCTTATTGGCAAATTGTTGCATTTTCTTTTTTGATAGATTTTTATTTTATATATTTGAGGTTTCCAACATAATGTTAGTAGTAATATGTTACTCTAAGGCAAGGTGTGTGTGTGTGTGTGTGTGTGTGTGTGTGTGAATTGTGTGTCCTTTGCTTGTCTTTTCTGTTGGTGTGGAATTTCCTAGGTTCTCCCATAGATCTTAAGCATCTTTAATTTTTGATCAAGTCTCTTTACCATGATCAATCCTTCGAATTGCCCTGTTGGCCAACTTCCTTTTCTGTTCTCTTAGTCTCCCCTCTCTTGACTTTTCCCACTTCTAGTTTGTCATCTTACTTTCTGCTTTGGTCACACAAAAGTCTGGGGCACCACTGTCAGAGAAAAGCTTCTGAAGAGTCCCCACTGGGAAATGAGCTCACTGGTTCCTGGGTTTTCCAAAAGAGTCGCCCAGGTTGTTGTTTTCTTGCTTTTTGAAGCAGGACCCCTGCTGACCCGGTCTCTGAGTCATTTCTTGGACCCTGGTAAGCAGTGGAACATTAGGCTAGATTCCAGAAAAAAGAATGAAAAAGGGCTCTTGAATTAGTACTCCTTAATTAATATTCTTTAAATATTAATATGACTGTATTGGTAAACAAATGTTTCAATTTCTTTGTTTTTCACCTGGAATTATACTAACTTGGTATCTGGCTACCACTGGAGGTCTTTGATATAAAAATAGGAAAGATAATTAGTTCTTCATCCATGCAATTTAATAGGTGGAATATTTCAAAATATGGGATGTGAGCAATAGCAGAAGGAGGAGAGAGGAAAGGGAACTTTTCCCAGGTCTATATCACCAACTCCCAACATTGTCTAAGGGAGGGAAGATTGGTAGGTGGCTTTTACCCCTCCCTCACCCCAAGGACAATGGCTGAAGTCCTGTCTGGTTATCAGCTGGAAACTTGTTTCATTCCTGCTCTTCAGAGAATGCAGGTGTTCTAGGATTGCTGACTGACCCTCTGAACTCATCAGCAGGTAGCTATTGGGGTGGACGGGATAGGACTTGATCAGGTTTCTAGGAGATTTCTCTAATGGATCTCACATCTCATGTTTTGAGACATGCAGGGGGGGAGCTTGCCCTGCATGTGAGAGCAGAAGGGGGACTTTGGGGTACTAGGACTGCTGCCCTGGTATTCAACACTCACCTGGAGATGGATGTTTCCTGACTGGCTTTTCGTTAAATGCACTTCTTGGGGGGGAATACCCAACATATTCCCTACACCTTTAGAGAAATGGCCTTAACAGGGCTGACCTCCTTCTTAATGGACCCCATTGGGTAGAAGGTGAACCTCAGAAAAAACACAGACAGGAAGTTCCAAAGGAAGGAGGTAGCTACAAGTTGACCAGCCTCACAGTTTTGTGGATGGAAGGCCTAGAGCCAAGTTCAGTATTTAGTTGTGCTCATTTGGTTGGTAAAATTCCTGTATCTGGCATATTAAAGAAAATTGACAGCAGAACAACCAAAACAGCTTTGCCTTTGGGTTCTCTCGGTTGATCTCCAGGCTTTGGGGATCCATGGCTGGGCTCGAGGAGGCAGGTTGCTGTACCCCTCAGTCCATTGGGGGTTCCCAAGACCTTGTCACTCACATTCTACCTCCAAGAGTTTTTCCTTATTCAAGTATTATTGAATATTACATTAATTACTTGTATTATTATTATTTACTTTTTATTCTTTAACTCACTTTTTACAACTTACCTTAACTTTTAAACTTATTTGAAAAAGAAAATTATATCAATATCCTGAAGAAAAGCTGTTCTCATTTGCTATAAATACCAGGTATACACTAGTATACTAACTAATAACATGAATATGCATCATTAGATAATGCTCATGCCCTATGCTAGCATCCCACAATCCACCAGTGGTGTCCAGACTGAACTTCAGAAAATGCCACCAATCCTGATTTGAGAGGAAGGGAAGGCAGAGCCTGGGAGGAGAGTGGGGGGTGGCAATCATATCTGAACTTTCCTTTTCATGTTCTCTGCTTTATTCTTATGACACTTTGAGGGATCGTTATGGGGTGAGGAAGTGACTGGCAGGTGTTAATGACAGAGATGAGTAAACTGAGATGCAAGCAGGAGTGACCCATCCAAGGTCAAATGGTCAATCACTGATGGAAGTGGGAGTAGAATGTGGGTCTCCTATTTCTGCATTCCCTTGGGCAGAACAAGACCCAGGGTAATTTCCTATTTGTATCAGAGCCCGAGAGTTGTAAGGAATCATGGAAGTCAGTTGGGCCAATCTCCTACTGCCCCAGGATACCTTCCACAGTATCCACACTGTGGCTTCTTTGACCTTGGTTTGCATCCAACCTTTTTTGAGGGGTGGACAGTTTTCAGCCTCTCTGAGCAACCCATTTCCCTGCTAAGCACTTGGAAAGACCTTCTTGCAATTAAAGCCTTATGGTGTTCCCTAGGCTTCCTCTTGTCTGGCTCCAGTCCTCGGTTGACATCACACAGTGTCTGTCTACATGACAGTCCTTCAGTTGCCAGAAACCAGGCTTCTGTCCTCTCAGGAGTTACCTTTGGTCTCTCCTTTTGTGACCCTTTCCCAAGAAAGTTCCCTTTGGACTAGAATTCTGTGAAGTAGAAGGAGGCTCATTAGAACAGGTTGAGGGGCCTCCCTGACACCATCTTCCTGCTTGTTGTTGTTGTGGCAAAACATAAACAACAAAAATTTTTTCCATCTTAACCATCTTTAAGTGTCAGATTCAGGGGTATCAACCCATTAAAGCCTGTGTTTTCAATTCTGCAAACATTAATGAAATTGACACAGGTGCAAAGTTACCATAAGTGGTATATTGTTCTTCACTTTATTTTTATAGGTGTCCTTTGGGTTCTCTCGGTTGTTCTGTGTATAGGATGATGGGGAGTAATGAGTCCAGCACATTCTTATCGTTTTGCAGCTATTCCCACTATTCACCTCCAGAATTTTTCCTCCGCCCAAATTGAGACGGTTCCCATTAAATACTAACTTCCCATGTCCTCCTCCCTCCCAGTCCCTCGTGACCTCTATTCTAGTTTCGTTTTCTATGAATTTTGATTAGCCTAGGAAACTCATGTAAGTGGAATCCCACAGTATTTGTCCTGTTGTATCTGGCTTATTTCACTTAGCGTGATGTCTTCAAGGTTCGACCTCAGAATAGCATGTGTCAGGATAATTTAAGGCTAAATCACATTTCATTGTAGGTGTTTACCATATTCTGTTTATTCATTCATCTGTCAATGGATGTTTGAGCTATTTCCACATTTGGCCATTGTGAATAAAGCTGCTGAGATCACAGGTGCACAGATATGTGCTCAAATCATTGCTGCCAATTCTTTTGTGTATATACCAAAAAGTGGGATTGTTAGTTCATACAGTAATTCTATGTTTGACTTTTGAGGCACCACCCCAAACTTTTAAGTTTATTTGAAAAAAATAAACTTAAAAGTTTTCTACAGTGGTTGCACTATACCATTTTATATCTCCATCAGCGATATCTGAGGTTCCAATTTCTCTACATCATGACCGGCACTTTTATTTATTTATTCCATAATATCATTCGGATGGGTGCGAAATGGTGTCTCTTTGTAGTTTTCATATGCATTTTCCTAATGAGAGTGTTGGTCGTCTCTTCAGTGCTTCTTGCTCATTTGTTTATCTTTGGAGAAATGTTCTTCACCCAGTTTTTAAAAATCAAGTCATTTTGTTTTTGTTAATTTAGTGCAGTTATTTATTTTTCTAGTTATTAACCCATGATAAAGCCTGTGATTTTTATATAATTCTCTCCCACTCCATAAGTTGCCTTTCTGCTCTGTTGATTATTAGACTGTGTGCATCAGGGTTTACTTCTGTTCTGTTCCATGGATCAATATGTCTGTTCTTATTCCAGCCAGTACCACTACTGATGCTTCACAGGAAGTTTTGAGATCAGAAAGGGTGACACCAGCAATTTGTTCTTTCTCACGATTGTATTGGCTATTCTGGGTCCCTTAATGCCCCACTTCTGTTAATACATTCTGAGTGGTCATTAACTGTTTTTAACAGTGACAATATGCCATATTGACTTTGTAGTCAAAGGGATCCCGTTCACCTGGAAGAAAAGAGGAAAATGCCTGCTCCATCCCAACCCCTCAGTTCTTGCCCAGGACTTCAAGGGCACTGGAGAAACCTCCTGCCTTCTCCTTCTCATGTGAATCAGCAGGAGTGGGGTCACAGTCCAAGTGAGAGCCCCTGAATTTCTGTGAAATGTTCCACACAGATATCACACGCAATTAAGCATTTCAGACATGGAGGCTGCACAGGGACTTAGCAGCCGTCTCTATGATTGTCTCCCACTTAGAGTGGGCGTTAGGGGTCCTGGCATCCTCTGGAGCCTGTGGAAGGCTGGCAGCCGCTTTCCCAGCATATCTGCATTTATTATCCCTGGCAACAGTCTCGGCTATTGAATTGCTTCAGAAGTGCCGTGAATTTTCCCTCCTGCCATCTGCCTCTTGGCATCCCTTCCTCTGCCATGAATGCCTGACTCCCTTCCTGGAGGGTTTCTTCCATCCTTCCTGGGATGGCTCACCCTCTTGACAACCCAGAATCCAGAGGGGCTGAGAAGCTGCATTGACATCCACACATGGATGGCAGCGCCTAGCTGGAAGCCAGGCTCAGTCCCCACACTTTGAGGCTGTGAAGCGTCATTCTTAGCAGCTGCCAGAATGCTCCACCGTAGCTGATGGGGTGGGGTGGAGTCCTCAGGTGTTTGGGGTTGGATAAATGACTGAGAAACACCAGATTGCAGGGACTATTAATTGCCTTTTGGCTTCTGATTACTTAATATGTGTCTGTCTCTCCTACCAAGCTCAGGTGGCACTGAGGGGAACTCTGGGGTCTCCTCTGGCCCACCTGGTGATTGTTCTTTCACTTGCACCTGTTGCCTTGCCCCTAGGACTTAGAGGTTTGTATGAACATTGGTTAGAAATGTGTGCGTTTACCAGCAGCAGAGGTGGGTAGCGGAGCTCTCGTGGGTGTGGACCCTGAGTTGTAGTCTTACCCTTCAGCAACTGTGTGACTTCTGTTTCCTCCCAATATCTTCTTCCTCTTGCCCCCTCCAGGCCTGTTCTGATGCTGAGATGCACAGTCTTCAGTTTGGGCCTCTTAGAACTGGTAAGGGCTTTGGAACTGCCTGGTGCCAGGATCCCCTCTTGGACCCGGATTTGGAAGCCTCATGGGAGCAGACTGGCAACCTTGCAGGTGACTGAAACCTGCAAGGAGCCCCAGCCTTCTCCCCGTCCCTGGCATTTCCCCGACACCCAGCTTCAATATTGGTTAGGGCTCTATTTCCTGTGGTTCCTGCTCAGGAGTCCTTGTCCTTTGAGCTCTGTGGAGGTGGTCTCAGGCCCACAGACCCAGGGCCGAGAGCTTCAGCGTGGGGAGCTCTGGGCCAGCCTGCCGCATTCTCCTCCTTTGAACTTCACAGCAGCTTCCCGCCCACCCCTTGTGCTCCCACCTAGCACTGCGGAAAACCATCTCCGGAAAGAGTGGGAAGACAGAACTGCTCTGAATGAGGCCCCAGTGAGGCATATCAGAGAATTTTGGGACTGGAAGGGACATTGTCTACTCCTCCTCCACTTTATAGGGGAGAAAACGGAAGCCCAGGGGACTGAAGCGACCTGGCCTTGGTCACACGGTCCGACCATGGCACAGAGCTGGAGCCCTGGGCTGGCCATGCCAGCTCCGGCTGCTCTGCTCTGCTGCTCCCGACTCATTCATTCAGTGAGTCAACGAGTGGATTATTTTGGAATCTCCTGGAATCTCTTCATCTCCTCTCTAGGAGCTTACAGTCTAGACATGAGAGTCAGGCCGGGAGAGAATCCCAACGAAGAGGGCTAGAAAGCTCTGAGTGGAGGTGGCCAGGCCAACAGGGGCACAGTGCAAGGGCAATCAGAGGGCTTCGTGGAGGAGGAGATGCTCAAGCATCCTTGTGGGTGACAAGGAGTTTCCGGGCTGCAGTAGAATGAGGGCTCTTGGGGAAATCATGGGCTCCGTGGGCACAGAGTCTCATTCACATGCCACAGTTTCACTGTGACCTCCGACCCCACCCAGGGCACTGTCAGATTTGGGGTGCTGTGCCTCTGGTTAAGCTTCAGTCCAGCAGCCAGGACCTTTGCAGAATGCAGAAATGATATATTTGCTCTAAACTTGCTTATTCTTGTTTTTAAACAGGTGCTTAAAATGATTTTTTTCTACTGATGGAATTAGCATTTTCTCTGTGCCCCAGTTCGTATCCCTAAACACTTGAACTCATGATACAGAAACCGCCCTGGCCCTGATCCAGTAGTTCGTGTCCATTCCAGCACCAGTGCCTTCCTGATGGGACCCTTCCTAGCTTCCAGGGGTTGGCTGGGGCGAGCCCAGTGCAAGTCACAGAAAGATGCCTACTACCTAGTCCATCTGGTGGCCCTGTTTCGATCTTCTTCCATCTAATCCTCAACCCTCCCTCCAGCCTTGTGGCCGCTCTGACCCATTCAACAGCTTTTGGTACCAAAGTCAGGGTGTAACAGGCTGGCAGAAGTTCTCAAAGATTCCTTCCAAACTACAGAAAACGTATTCAAGTATTGGCTTTAGGCAACTCTAATTGTCAATCACAGGGGAAAAAACATGGCCATTGTAAAAAATAAAAAATATTGTACAAATAGGCAAAAGAAGAAAAACTTCTATAATTCCATCACCCAAATACGGTAATGGGCGATTTTTATTCAATGTTTACTCAATATCAGGTATCATGCTCAAGAAACTGCCTGTCATCCATCTGTCTGTCTATCTATCTATCTATCTATCTATCTATGATGTATGGTCTATCTTCCTGCCATCTATCATAAAATCCATTTATTTCCATAGCAACCCATGAGGAAGGTATTTTTAACTATGCCCATTTCACAGATGAAATTACCTAAAGATAAGTTAGTTTCTGGGTCAGGATGGAGCCAGGAGTAAACCCAGAGACTTGAATTCAGTCTCTGTGGAAGATTGCTTTGGAGACACCCCTGCTAACATGTTGGTGAATTTCCTTTCTGGTTTTTTGTTTTGTTTGATGCATGAATGTATTAAATAGTATATATTGCTTAACAATGGTATTATATTATACTCAGTTTTGTAACCATCTTTTTCACTTAATACTATAGTATAGCACTGAATAATCTTCTAACCATTATTTTAAATGGCTGTATAGTAGTCCATAAATGAAAGAATATCATAGTTTGTGCAAAGAAACCCCTATTTTTGGAAATTTTTAGGTTGTTCCCAATTTGGGGTTATTATTAACAATGCTATGATAGACATCCTTAAAGGTAATTTATGAGAATAATTACTCTCTTACCATAAAGGAGTTGCTATGCACAGGATTGCATGATTGGTTCAAGGATTTTGCAGAATGTTAAATCTTTGACACATGGGACTCACCTGCCCTGCAGAAAGGCTGAGTGAAGTTCCAGTGCCTCCTGCTGCAGGAGAGTAGAACTGGTTCTCCAGAGATAGGAGAGGATCAGGTGAGCACTGAGGTGGAGTCTGAGAAGGAAGTGAGCCCGGAGTGTGGAGGTGGGTGGGAAAGGTCTTCTAAGAGCCGTGGTGTTGGGACAAAGGAAGACAAGTGACTGAAGATGAGTGACAGGTCTGGAAAGAGCTCTGCAGGACTTGAGTGATTTGGATTCAGGGATGAGCAAGGTGGGCTAAGAAGACTGGAAGCTTCTCTATGCCCCATGCCACGTTTCCACACCTGAGAGCATCAGGCTAACATTGAAAAGATTTTTTTTTTTAACCCCAAGGGAAATATACTATTTATGTGTAATGAAAGAAGTAGAGTGATATTTTTTAATTGCCCATAAATAATTATTGACAACTGATGTTCTAATGCCATTGTCGACCAGGCTCAGCTGAGGAAAATTCCAGGGCCTCATGTTTTCGGGCCCATGTTAAGTGTCAAATGAGCACTTCAGATACTGGGAATTTGGGAAAGGCCACTGTGGCTTGGGAGGTGGGTACTTCTAAGAGAGCCTGGGGTGTGACCTGGGCCTGGCTGGTGGGTGCGATGACAGGGAATAGAGAGCCCTCGTGTTCACACCTCTTCAGTCCAAATCTGGGCTTCACTGTTTCCAACTGTGAACTTGGTTGAGTTCTTGACCTTCTGCTTCCTTTGCTTCATCAGTCCAATCGTGACAATAGTAGCAAGAGGGTCCATTCTTGGCAGGATTAAATGAGGTGAAAGATGTGACTGGCCCCTTTGGGTCCTCCGTAAGTGTTAGACGCTCTTTTTATTTTAGTACATTGGTGTGTCTGCAAGGGCAGCAAGATCAAGGGCATTCTAGGGAAAGCAGAAAAGTCCTGTCCTATTTTCTAGACCATGAGAGGCTGAGAGAGGAGGAGAGGCCAAGTGAGAGTGGGGGAAGCTGAGAAAGAGGCCTGGGATTTTGCAGGGGGAATCTTGCATATGGGCCCAGAGTTGGGAGTGTGTCCCACAGGCTATGAGGAGCTTGGAAAGGAGATAATTGGAGGTGGGTTTCACCTACTGGTATTGGACACACTGGGGCCACTAGGAGCTCTGGGCCTGAGGCAGGAGGAGGAGACCTTTTGGGGGACGGCATGTGGAGAGGGAGCACTTAAGTTCCTGGGCCTGGGAGGGATTCCCTGTCAGTGGTCATGACCCAGCATTGCCCTACCTGCCCATCCTGGGTTCCCCCGGCCCCTGTGCAGGCTTGAGGAGGGATGGGCTCCCCTGGCTGGGAGAGAACATTCCTCCTCACCCCCCACCCCAGGGCAGTCCCGCCGAGCTGCTCTCCCTCTCCATTTTCATCTCCACCTACGTACCGCCTGTGAGATCTCACTTCCAGCGCCTGGGCTCTCAGTAAGCGGAAGTGAGGGGTGTTGGGTGTGAGCCGGTGCAGATTCACTTGCGGGTGGGGTGGAATCAAGCCGGATCGGCCTCCTTCCCAGCCCTCACCTGCCAAAATGACTAAGGCCACGTTCCATGCTCATGGGATGCGGGGATAGGGGAAGGGAAGGGAAAGAAACAGCATCCGTCCATTCATTCATGAGCCTCTGCCTCCTGAAAGAGTCCGGACCACGTGAGCATCGCGAGCATCGCAGAGGCTCAAGTCACACTGGGTGTGGGACAGTCCATTCCCCAGGGGACAGGCTTAGCCGTGGCCACGTGCTTGACTTCTGTCATTGGGCTCAGCCAGGCTCAGCTGTGCAAGTGGCACAGGATTTGGGGGGCCAACCCGCTCATCCCTGTCCCCCACCCCCTCCTGCTTCCCCGGGCAGCTCTCTGATGCTTTCTGTCGCTGCTGTGCGCTGACTGTTCCAGACAGAGCGTAGGGGAGGCTGTGGGGGCGGTTGGCGCACCCGGCGCAGGCAGGCAGGCAGCTGGGGCTTGCCGGTGCCTGCCTTTTCTGGAAGCCCACGCAGGCAGCTTCCGCCGGCCTTCAGGGACAGATTTCCTGTTTGAAGGGTGCAGCCTTTGCCTCCACCATGGGGCCTGCAGTGGGAAGGTAGGACTGACTGTGTAGTCACCAAGAAGAAAGGACATTAGACAGTTCATTGCTGTGGCCTTGGGGCAGGAAACCTGTCTTAGGCAGCAACAAATTCCACCAGCACAGGACCCCAGCTCAGTCCTGTGTGGCTTCTCAAGGCACTGTGTGACTAGCCTAACCCCTGCTCTGTACCCTCATTATATTTTGTTCTGAGCCAAGCTTCCTTAGTTTGGCCCCTCTGAGCTCACAGTGACCTTTAGTGGCAGGAGGCCACTGCCTGAGAGGTAGGGTTGCTGGGCTCAGATGTAAAGGTCAGGCACTGCACCAGTGCAGCTCTATAAGGAGACACTTTCTGTAAAGGGAAGGTTGTAGATTTCTGTATTTATTATGATTATCCAACAGATGGCAGTAAAGTGTCTTGAGGAAGGGATTTTTTTTTTTTTTTTTAATACTGGGATTGAACCCAGGGATGCTTTACCACTACACTTTTAATTTTTTATTTTGAGAGAGGGTCTTGTTAAGTCACTTAGGGCCTCACTAAGTTACTGAGGTTGGCCTTGAACTTGCAATCCTCCTGCCTCAGCCTCCTCAGTTGCTGGGATTATAGGTGTGCACCACCACACCCAGCAGGGATTCTCTTTTCTAATTTTCAGGAAGCTCCTGTAAGAGTTAACCGCAGCCTGCCATAAAGGCCAGAGAGAAATCAGTTCTAGGGAAATGTTACAACAGACAACACACAACATGGGTAAATCACAGGCCAGCTCTTGTGCTGGCTCGAGTAAATTCCCCATCATTGGCCATGAGGCCATTTCTCCATGTTTGCTCACTCTTCTTGGAAGAGGAGTAAATGCCTTGCTAGACCTCATCCAACTTGACCTTCACCTCTTTCCCTCTCTGCTCCTGGCCTCCAGCCAGGCCATGTGCTAAAGGCATGATTCCTAAGGTAATAGGATTGGAGCTGTCATATGTCTTAACCTTTGGAAAGCCCCAGACCAGGTCCCCTTATTTATGAGACCCAGGGAACCTCCAGGTTTAGACTAGTCACACATTTGGGGGGGCAGGGAAATCTGGCCCTGTTTACTGACACAGGAGGTGCTTCACCCAAACAGGTCTGTTTAGCCAGTGCTTAGGTTGTGCTGTTACAGTCCTATAGCAGGCATTGATCACCTCATGCCACGCAGATTTGTACCCATCCCAGGGCACAGAGAGCAGAGTCCTGTGGTCCTTACCTAGAAACACACAGAACTGTGCCTGAGAGCACAAGACATAGGGCAGCGTGGGCAAACTATAGCCCATGGGACAAACCCAGGATGCCACCTGGGCCAAATGGCCCACAAAGCTGAAAATATTTCCTATCTGGTAATTCACAGAAAAAGTTTGCTGACCCCTGGCAGGGGGCACAGGAAGTCGTGGGGTATCCTGGGAAGTGCTTCCTCCTTCCCTGGCAGGAAGGATCTCTGGGAATTCACAACCATTCCCAGCTCCAGTCCAGGGCTCACTCTACCAGAACTTGAGACTCCTCTTTATAGTGGCAAGATGCCAGGATGATGGGGGCCCTGGGCAGGTCTGAAGGCCGTTTCCGAGCATTGGTCAGACTGCAGGGACAAGAGGACTCCAAGGGGACCAGGCACATGAAGCAGGAGGGGCTGGGAAGCATTTGTGGAAAGAGAAGCCAGTACTATGAATTATTTCAGAAGACAGAATTGAAATTTGTGGGCTGAATTATAAAGAGGGAAACTTTAGCTCTCCCAAACCCTTCCAGGCAACCTCAGGGTGGCTCATATTTCAAGCTACTAGCCTGGGAGTTCCCTGGTCTGGCCCCCTCTGAAGGTTCTGGTTCCAGCTGCTATCTCAGGGGATCTTCATGGTTAGGCAAGAAGGGTGGAGTCGGAGAGTGGCTGTTCCTCCAGGAGCCTTCACTTAGGAGCAAGGATTGGAGGAGTCTGTCCTCTCCCATTGGTGGATTTTGCTAAGTGAGGACTGAGGAGAGAAAGAGAAGACACTGTCTGTCTGCTTTAGGCTCCATGTTCTCACAGCCAAAGACCAACGTGTACAAGCTGTGCAGAGGGTGCTGGAGTTGGTGCCACATCATCTCCCAGGGCTGGCCCTGTACTGCGGGCAGGGGTAGAGGTGGATGACGTTGTGTTTCCTTCCCAAAGGCAGTGCTTCACACTGAACAACTTTCCTGGGACTTGGGGTTTTAGGAAATTTGATTCAACTTGACATAGAGGACAGAGCAGAGCTGAAGAATACAGAGGATAAATACCTCCTGGGAGACAGAGTGGGGGTCAGGGAAGACTCTAGAAAGGAGTTGGACAGAGGGGTCAGGACGATGGGCCTCAATCTAAAGAGCTCTGGTGTTATCAGTTTCACAGGTTGGGCATTAGACATCTTATACAAAGAATTCTGCTACACAAAAAATGGAAAGCCACATAGGAAGGGAAAGAGAGAGGAAGGATTGTCTCAGCTCTTGGGATTATTGGCACTAAATAAAATCTGGAAGAGTCTTCTTCCTCTGATCACACCCCAAAGAAGACTCCAGATGGGGAGAGATAAACAGAATTCATCATGGTGCCAGGTTTACATTGACCTCTGGGTCCCCTTGACGTAGTCTGGGGCTCACAGAGAATTTCTGTGCAGTGATTGGAACAAAGACACAAGAAGCAGATACAGGTCTTTGAAAAAGGAACCCCTAAGCATGTATTTGTTGGCCATCATGGTGCTCCAGTGGATTAGTTATGGCCTTGGCAAACTACATATGAATTTAATTTTCATCTACAGAATCCAGTTTCCCTAGTGAATTTCCACATTGTGGTACAGTGTGGGAAAAATATTGGAGAAGGCAAAGGAGATGCAGGGAACCCAGCTGGAGACATTTCAACAGTTCAGGGGAGATATGCTGGTGGGTTGGTTGGCATCTTGGGTTTGAATAGACATCCCAAGGCAACATGTCAGTAAATAAAAACATCAGGTTCCCACCAGCTCTGATTTATGTGTTGCATACAGTATAATAATGACCATTTGGAACCAGTGTTGAATGATTTATTTCTTGCTCTGTTATTGACAATAACGATGACAATTTGTGCCTTGCTGGGGAGAAGGGTGAATGGTAGCTCAGAATCAAAGTATTAATGAGGAATTTATGTTTTGGCTCTTAGAAGAAGGGAGCCTCCATGCTCAACACTCTAGAGGATGGGCCTGTTTTCCTTAGGAGCTTAATGAGCTAAGGCTTCCTCTGTCTTCATTTCCAGGTAACAAATATGAAATCAAGGTGTACACTGGCGATGTAATTGGTGCGGGGACGGATGCAGATGTCTTCATCAATATCTTTGGAGAGTATGGAGACACAGGTAATGGGTTTGAATCCTTTTTCGCAAACCTTGCCCAGCACTGCCTCTTAGATGGGTTATTTCCCACAACCCTGGCAGAGGAAGGCAGCTCAAGCCCCCTTTGGGCTCCTCTCTCGAATATCATGGCCTGTCTGGAGTGTTGGGCTGTCCATGCTGTGTTGAAAAATTTATGTTTTCAGAATATAGAATGCCTGGTTTGGGGGTTGATTAAAATTGGTTTATATCCTAGACCAGGTGCAAACCCAATCTCTGCATCTCCAGGGATTACTGCCTCTCTTCATCTCCATAAGCTCTGTGCCCATCCAAGCTATGCGTGGGGTTGTGGCTGGGTATGGTCTGATCCAGAGCAGTGAATTGGCTAATATTGGAATGGGGCCAGGGGACAGTCAGAATTGCCTTCACAGTTGAAGCAGGAAATGAGGACAAATACAGCTGCAGGTGCTGGTGAGAAGTTCAGGTCAAGAGAACTGAGACAGGTGGTTCTCTCCTGCTTCTGCCAATTTAGTGGTATAGGGGTCAGAGAAGCTACAGAGACATGTGAATTTTGGATAAAATATATTAAAGAATTCAAAATGTATTGTTGAGCTTATAAGGGAATAAAAGAGAACTCACCAGGTGCCAGAAATGAAGAGGGAACTCAAATATTAACCATGAATTGATGTTATGACTCTTAGAAGGAGGGAGCTTCATGCCCAACAATCTAGAGCATAGGTTTTTATACCCATTTGGGGGTCAGAAAAATGAGACCTTGGCCCTGCATGAGGCAAGAGATTTGAAATTAGAACTGCACATAAAGCCAGAAGCACTGAAATTTCATAGAAACATCTTCAGTGAAAAAATAGACCAGGAAAAAAATTACTCATCAGTAAACTTATCTCTGTAATATCACTAAAATTTTAAAAAATTGTTGAGAAATTGATACCTTAGGTTTATATCACATGTGGGCTCAAGGTCTGATTTTATGCTAAAAATGTGATTTGGAAAGCTGCTTTCCCTAGAACGTTTGTTCCATGGCAGTAATAAATACCTTCAAGTACTTGATGTAAGCATTTGGGAGACTGCACAAAATTCTCACAATAAAGTACTAGAGATGAGTTTATTTTCCCAAACTACAAAACACTCAAGGTCACAATAATCATAAATCAACACAGCAGATAATAAGATTAAATCCTTAGAAATGTGGTACATAGACACAATGAAATATTACTCAGCCATAAAGAAGAATGAAATTATGGCATTTGCAGGATGTGTGGAACTGGAGACTATCATGCCAAGTGAAATAAGTCAATCTCAAAGGACCAAAGGCCAAATGTTGTCTCTGATATGCAGATGCTGACTCACAATAGGCAGCGGGGTGAGAGTGGAGATTCACTGGATTGGAGGGGGTGGGGCGGGGGAATGGGGCAAAAAGAAGAGAGATGGGCATGGGAAAGCCAGAAGTATGAATTGGACATTAGTTTTCTATGTTCATATATGAATACATGACTAGTATAACTCCATGTCACATGCAACCACAAGAATGGGAAGTTATACTCCATGTATGTATGATATGTCAAAATATATTCTACTGTTACATATAACTAAAAAGAACAAATTTAAAAAATGAACATAATAAAAAAGATTAAATCCTTAGGCATTTCAGATAATGGAGAAATTCTGAGAAAGCCTATATCTTAAATTGTTCAAACCTATTAAGTGCATGAAAAAGGTAATTGAGAAAATAAAACACTAAAAAACAGCAAATTTTGAGAAAGAATCAAACAGGAATACAGGAAATGAAAATATGGCTACCAAATATAGTTAAGCTTTTTTTTTTTTTTAACTCATTGGATGAGTTAAACAATACAGTTAGAAATAGTTGAACAGAGTATTCCTTAGTAAACAGGAATACAGGAAATGAAAATATGGTTGCTAAAGATAAATGTTTACTAGATGAGTTAAACAATACAACTAGAAATAGTTAAATGAGAACTAGTTAACTGTAAGATAAACATGAGCAAAATATTCATTGAGCACAGAGGCAAAAAAGATTGAAAAATAGAAATGAGAAGTCATGGGAATGAAGGAAAGAATGGAAAGGGCTAATTGATGTTAAATAGGAATTTAAAAAACAGAGAATATGGAGAACAGGTGAGGGAATATTCAAAATGCAATGAAAACTTTTTTAGGTTGGAACAAAGATATAAATCTTCAGATTAAAGAAGCAAAAGGAGTCATGGAACAGGTTACATAAAAACAAACCTACATTTAGATACCTTACAGTGAGACCAAAGGCACAAAGAAAAATCTTAGAAGGAAGCAGATTTGGCAGATTGCCTTCTGTGAAAACAATAGTTAAATTGATAGCAAATTCCTAGTAGCAAGAGGCATAAATCCATGTAATAATATCTTCAATGTTCTGAGCCAGAATATATGTCAGCCTATAATTCTACACCAGCGAGGTCATCATTCCAGAGTGAGGCAAAATGGACAAATTTCCACGCCAACAAAGAGATATAGAATTTACCATTTCTAGATTGATACTTAAACAACCCCTGAAGGCAATACTTTAAGAAAAATAAAATTGTACACTGAACAAAGTGAGAGACAAGAACCAACTGTGAATAAAAAAAATCCATGACTATGTAACAAATCTAAGGAGGCATTAACTATGTAAAACTTGTCATAATGATGAACATAAGGGCAAGAAGAAATGTGGATCTCAAACACTTAAAATCAATAATATTTGAGAAGGAAAATGGCTAGTGAGAGTTAAAACAGAATGAGGTTTTGGGCCATAGTTCATCTTCCCACCCCCAAAAGATTTTGTAAAGGATTAATTGCACATTTTAATAAGTCAAGCATGAATATTAAAATTGTAAAAGTGCCCACCCCAAATAGAAATATATAATCTACACATCAATAGAACGAATACAAAGGAATGAAGAATCAAACCAATAGAAATAAATGAGGAAAGAGAAGCAAAGAAAAAGCATGAGTAATAGCAAAATTTAGATAAATGTATCAATAGAAGAAAAACTTAGTTAAAAGATAAATATTACCCTATTATGTGAGCGGAGAAAAAATAATGAGCTTAAATAGATGATACAGAATATTTGAAAAGATTTTTCCCAACCTTTCACCTTCAGCCTATGTATGTCTTTTCCTATCAAATGCATCTCCTGTAGGCAGCATATTGTTGGGTCTTGTTTTGTGATCCATTCTACTAGCCTGTGTCTCTTAATTGGTGAGTTTAAGCCATTAACATTTAGGGTTATTATTGAGATATGGGTTGTTTTTCCAGCCATATTTGTTTATTTATGTTACTAAACATGGTTTGTTTTCCTCTATGATTATTTCCCCCCCCCCCCTTTACTGTCCTACCTCCCACTGTTGGTTTTCATTGTTATTTTCCATTTCCTCTTCCTGTAATGTTTTGCCGAGGATGTTTTGAAGAGATGGTTTTCTAGCTGCAAATTCTTTTAACTTTTGTTTATCGTGGAAGGTTTTAATTTCATCTTCCATCCTGAAGCTTAATTTCGCTGGATACACAATTCTTGGTTGGAACCCATTTTCTTTCAGTGTTTGAAATATGTTATTCCAGGATCTTCTAGCTTTCAGAGTCTGTGTTCATAGCAGCACAATTCACAATAGCAAGACTGTGGAACCAACCTAGATGCCCTTCAATAGACGAATGGATAAAAAAAATGTGGCATTTATACACAATGGAATATTACTCTGCATTAAAAAATGACAAAATCATAGAATTTGCAGGGAAATGGATGGCATTAGAGCAGATTATGCTAAGTGAAGCTAGCCAATCCCTAAAAAACAAATGCCAAACATCTTCTTTGATATAAGGAGAGTAACTAAGAACAGAGTAGGGACGAAGAGCATGAGAAGAAGATTAACATTAAACAGGGATGAGAGGTGGGAGGGAAAGGGAGAGAGAAGGGAAATTGCATGGAAATGGAAGGAGACCCTCAGGGTTATACAAAATTACATGCAAGAGGAAGTGAGGGGAAAGGGAAAAATAATACAAGGGGGAGAAATGAATGACAGTAGAGGGGGTAGAGAGAGAAGAGGGGAGGGGAGGGGAGGGGAGGGGAGGGGAGGGGGAATAGTAGAGGATAGGAAAGGCAGCAGAATACAACAGACACTAGTATGGCAACATGTAAATCAATGGATGTGTAACTGATATGATTCTGCAATCTGTATACGGGGTAAAAATGGGAGTTCATAACCCACTTGAATCAAAGTGTGAAATATGATATATCAAGAACTATGTAATGTTTTGAACAACCAACAATAAAAAATTTAAAAAAAAGAATATTTGAAAAGAAATGAGTTGGAGTAAATAGGTAAATAGCAATGATAGGAAAGAAAGTGGCATGGCTATTTATATCTGTTGAAGGTAAACTACTTTGCTAGACAATGGTAAAAGGAATAATGACAAAAAGAATAATACCATAGTTCTGAATTTGTATAAATTTAACAGCAATATTTCCAAAATATGTCAGCAGTAATTAACAAAATTCTTGGAGTAATTTGAAAAATACACAATAATGAGGGAGATTTTAATACACCATTCTCAACAATTGATAGGTCAAATGGATAAAAATTTAGTATGAGTGGAGAAGATCTTAGCTACACAATTTGTAAGCTTGATCTAGTAGAAATATGCAGATTTCTGCATCCAACTGGTAGAGAATACATTTTCTTTCCAAGCACATAGTGATCACATATAAAACCACAAAGCTGTATGGATCAATAATATAGAGACAACATTCTTTGATCATAGGTGGTGAAATTAGAAGGAATACTAACCTCTCAACAAAAACACATTTCCAGGTAGTTAATTGATCAAGGAAGAAACTGTAATGTGAAAAATCTGATAGAATGTATATCATCATCATCATCATCATCAAGAACAAAATTTACTGGGTAAAACTAACAGAGACAGTACCGATAGCAGGTGTGAAAGCCTCGGGTATCCATCACATACTAGGGTTCTCACTACAGACCTTGGAGACAGACAATGATTCTGAAGCTGTGGGGTCTTTGTTATGCATTAGAGTCTTTCTTGGGGTTGGGGTCCAGGAGGAATATGGCATGGAGATTGTTGGCCTCTGATCCTCTTTGCTATGTTAGCGTTCATCGCTTAGAGGAATACAAGATTGTCCCATGTATGGTAAAGAGTCTGGGTCTAAGCCTTATGATTATCACTATATGATATAACTTGATCTTTGGTCTCAGCATCTTAAAAGGATTGATTGTCTCAAGGGACTTGCAGTAGCTAGTTTCCAAAGAGATCTGTAATCATTAAAGAAATTAGAGCAGCAATTAGAGTTCACCTAAGACATCAGACTCATAAGATTGGGCAAAAAAACACCAACTATTTAAGACATAATTAATTTCCATCTTATACAAATTGTTTCAAAGAATAGGGAAAGTGGTATTGAGCACTAGTTCATTTTATGAATTTTGATTCCCAAACCAGGCATTTCTTTTAAGAGAAAGAAATGTACATAGATTAACCTCATTTATGAACAAAGACCAAAAAAGCCTAAATAAGTGTTAATAAATCTGTTAGCACCCTAAATTTATAAATAAATAATCACATAAACAATAAATAATTTCTACTCTATACCATTTATTCTAGGAATTCAAGGATAATTTAACATTAGTCAGCCTACTCATTTAATTTATTGCAATTACAGATTAAATAGAAAAAGCAACATTATCTCAAAAACACACTAATCATTATTTCTATTCATCACAGTACTTAAAGTCCTAAGGCCAGAAAAAAGGTTTAGGGGGAAAAAAAAAGAGAGAGACACAAGCAAAGATGGTTGAAAATGAAAGAACAAGTTTTCCTTTTCATAAAAAAAATCAATAAAATCCAGGAGAATTCACAATTAGAAGATTTAACAAAGGTATAAGACTAATAAGACTAACATATACAAAATTTATATAAAACCAGTATATACAAAGATTAATATATATAAAAATTAATGAAAACAAGCATCAAACATTTAATTTAAATACATACTATTTGTAGCAATAATGTGGAACCTAAGAATATCTGTAAAAGAGCATATTTCAGGAAAATTAATTTTTGTTGAAGGGGATAAATAAGAATATGTTTTTTTAGCTGGGCTCAACGGCGCATGCCTGTAATCCCAGCAGCTCGGGAGGCTGAGGTAGGAGGATCACAAGTTCAAAGTCATCCTCAGCAACTTAGTGAAGTGCTAAGCAACTCAGTGAGACCTTGTCTCTAAATAAAATACAAAATAGGGCTGGGGATGTGGCTTAGTGATTGAGTGGCCCTAAGTTCAAACCCTATTATCCCCCATCCCGGGCCAAAAAAAAAAAAAAAGAATATGATTTTTAAAAATGGAAAAATGTTCATGGATGAGAAAATACTCAGACTCAGGTTATTCTATAATACAATACAATTTCAGTCAAAATCCCAAATACCAATACCCTGTAGCAGAAGATACTATTAAAATTCATGCAGAACCACATAGGGCTAAGTATTGCCAAATAATTTTGAATAATAAAAATAATATGGACAATATTAATAATATGGTGATATTTACCCTGCCAGATACTGTAGGTCTCTAAAAACTAAAACAGTGTGATATTGGTGAAAGGATAAATAAAATAGACTAATGGAACTGAATAGAGTTTAGAAACACCCATAGGGATGGCATTATAAATCAGAGAGAAAAGATGAGACATTTAATTACTGGTGTTTGAACAATTGCCTAACCATTTCAGAAAAGATAAAATTAGATCCTTACCTTTCACTGTGCACAAAAATAGCTTCCAGATGGGTTAAAGCCTTCAATGTGAAAAAGAAAATCATAACATTTTTTAGAAGGAACTTTAAGAGAGTATCTTTTTCACTTTAATAAGGATGGGGCTTCTTAAGTAATTCACCAAAAGCACAAAAACAAAGGAAAATATTGTTGAAGTCTATTAACACAAAAAAATATCTGAATGATTAAAAAAATAGGCAAGAAACATACAAAAGAGAAATAAAATAAAGGATACAAGCAGAAAAGTTACAGATGAGCAAGACCTAGATGGCATATATAGGCAGCAAAAAACATGTGCTCAGTCTCTCCAAATAAGTAGGGGAATGCAAATTAAGTTAAAGCCATGGTCAGACACCATTCTATACACACTGTATAAGAATTTTAAAAATAGATGCTAATAGTGATTGTGGGAATCTTCAAACTTTTCTGGTAGAAATTACTGTCATCCGGTCAATTTGCCATACCCCACAAGCTGCAGATGAGCGCACCCTAGGGTCCAGCAGCCCTGCTGGTAGGTTTCTGCTCAGATCAGTTCTTATGAATGTGCAGCAGGAAAGGGTACAGAAGAGTCTAATTCATTGCTATTTGCAAAAACAAAGAGAGACAAGCTAAATGTCCATCAGTAGGAAAATGCATAGACAGGTGCCTCTTCCATGCAATGACTATTAGAGGGCCATTGGATGAATGAACCAGTTATTACCATCAACAGGGTCCTCTCAAAAGCATAGCACTCACTGAAAAAAAAAAAAAGCAAGTTGCATGAAGTATGTGAATGATACCAGAACAATAGCAACAACCCCAGCAATAGCACTCTGCCCTGGTACCTAACACGCCCCAGGGCCTGTTCGAAGTGTGTGTGCAGCCCGCTCCATGGGGACACTATGAGGGAGGCCCTATTACCATCCCCATTGTACAGATGAGAATTTTGAGGCCATCAAATGTGCATGATGGTATTATTTATGCACCATTCTGAAACCTGCAGAAGTAGTATGTTTTTCTTCTGGATGCTCACATATGTATGGGGATAGTATATGCCAAACTGAGGGGAGTGTTTGTTTGGGGGAAGGGAGGTGAAGGGAGAGAGGAACAGTGAGGCCTTACACACATTATTTCCTTAAAAAATAAAATAAGTCTGAAGCAAACTAGATGAAATGCTAACATCTGCTATGCCTCTTACATTGAGACAGGGGTATAAGACTGATATTATTTTCTCTCTGTTTCAACATCACAAAGTAAAATTTGAGAAAAAAAAATACTAAATTTTAGAAAAGAAAGAACACAAGATGATTTAAACAAAAAAAGTCGGTGGTTAGACTGGGTGGTGAGGCGAATCTGACCGGCACCCACGTAATCATGGAAACATGGAATGGAAAATTGCAAAGCAGGAGGAACAAGTGAGAATAGAGTCCTGCCTCATTGCTTATTACCCATGAGCCTTTTGGCAAGGTATTCAACTTTTCTGTTTCTTCATTTGCGAGATGGAGTTAATAGTATCTCCTTCTTGGATTGTGGTGAGGAATAGCATAAAAAATTCATGTTAAACAACCAGCAGTGTCTGATAATAGCGTTTGGCACTGTTTTATAGAAAAGGAGCCAGCTCTAAGGAAGTCTGAAGCTGATATCAGGGTCCCGGTCACAGGCCTTCTGCCAACTTCCATGGTCAATGTTCCCGATCAGGATGAATAATAGGGAACAGCAAGGCAGGCCTTTGGGTCTACGGATGTGGGTACAAATAGGTTGACTGGGATAAGAGCTCCAGACAAGGGCAGAAACCAAAAGTCCCATTATGGGACCTGGGCACCAGCCACACGGGAGGCCAACCCTTGCCTTGCCAGAGACTGGAGGAATGTAAGGAGCCCTTAGATCTCAGTGGGGAGCCGCCCTGGACTTTGCTAGAGTTCTTTCAGTGGGGGAACCATTGAGGCTTGGAGTTGGTTCTTTCTTCTCTTCCGGTCTTTTGTGTCTGTCTTGCCTCTGTGCCTACAGGAGAGCGTAGGCTGGAAAATGAAAAGGACAACTTTGAAAAGGGAGCGGAAGACAAGTTCATGCTGGATGCCCCAGATTTGGGGCAGCTGATGAAGATCAATGTGGGCCACAACAACAAGGGGGGGTCCGCAGGTTGGTTCCTGTCCAAGGTAGGTTTCGGGGTGTGTCTGGGTCTCTGGGGCCTGGGAGGGGAGAGTCTGGCTCTTCAGAAGGTCTATCTGTGTCTACTCTGCTACCCAAGTCCCCTGGCCAGCCACCCTGCTCTCTGATGGCCGCCAAGGCTTCACCCTTGTTAGCAACTTCCTAGAAAGCTCGGTTCTCTCATCAGACTTAGCCAGAGCCTAAGCCTTCTTCAGGACTCCATTGTGAGACTTTCCCTGATTCTGGTGGGAGGGAGGAGACCCCCTGGGCTCCCCAGTTGCCTTGTGAGTGTGTGGTTCCCTTATCTGGACAGAACAAATGCCTACTCAATCAGGTGACGTCTTCAGGGAGGGAGATCTGCTAAATGACAGCTGACACTCCCCACCAGTCTACACACAGGGACTCCAAGATGGACTTCACACGGTTGCTCAGATGTTCTTAGCTCGTGCAGGAAGAAGCGAGGCCTGCATGGCCCACGATCATTTTGGGGTGCCTGTGAACCATCTGAGAAGAACAGGGAGGGAATGACTCCTATTCGGCACTTCATCTTTTCCCTCCCCCGTCTCTGTGGGAATTTCATCCTTCTTGGCTTTCCCATCAGGAGGGCTTGTCTTGTGATGCTGGCATGTCCCACCATCACAGAATATGGTTGGCACCACCATGGGCAGGCCCTTCACTGGCATCGTCTGTCCTCTAGGGACTAGCTCATGGCCTGCACTTTCCTTCTTAGCTCTCAGAAGGCCAGCCATGCCTGTGGGCTTGTTGGCAAGTGGAGATGTTCTTTGAGAAGATAATGGCTCTTGCTTTTTATTAGGTCATTGCTTCTCTCTCTCTCTCTCTTCCTTTCTGCCTCTTCTTCTCTCCCTCTCTCTCTCTCTCCCCCCACGTGGGTGTTCCCATCATTCACTGAGAAGGGTGCTTCTCTCTCTCCTGCCTTATTTAACAGGTAGGTCCTCCAGGCATATTTTGGAAGGCCCCCCAGTCCCTAGGTGTGTTTTCAAAGACACTCTTATCTCAGCCTCACCAGCCAGGCTCACGTCCCTTTGGGAAGTTCCTGGATGACCGGTTCCATTCATCTCACTGTCAGTGGCTGACCTGATCACCAGATTCTAGGCTCCTCTGTGCCTGATCTGGGGCTCCAAGTGCCCTTTGCTTTAACATTGCTTTATCCCAGTTAGGATCAGAGCCTCGCCTCCGGCCTGAAATCCTGGCTTCCAGGCCTTCATTTCAGCTCTCAGGGCACTTCCTGCCATGTTTCTTGGCTCAATTTTTAAAAAATGCCCTGCAGCAATGAATGGAGGGACAGTGGCTTGGGATTCAGCAGGGGGTGATTGGCAGTCATCCCTGTATGGTTTTTGTGATGTTTCAGGGCAACAGCTGCATCCTGTGATGAGCTTTTCCTGGGCCATGAGGAGATGAGAGTGGATTCTTTCAGTACCCTCAGTGACTGGAGGACTTGGGTAGATAGCCAGGGGCACCTCTTCATCTCATTCCTTCCTCTTTTCCTTCCCAGATTGTCATTGAAGATATTGGGAACAAAAGGAAATATGACTTCCCCCTCAACCGCTGGCTGGCCCTGGATGAAGATGATGGCAAAATCCAAAGGGATATCTTAGTGGGCGGAGCTGAGACCACAGGTAGAACTGGAAAGTTGAGCCCCCCATTGGCTAATATTCCACTTTCTGCCTGAGAGTCAGTGTTCACACCTGCAGGTTTGGAGGTCTGTGATCCAGCAAGGGCCAGACAGTATTTCTCCTGCTTGTGAAAATGTTCTTTCCCCATGGGCTGCAAACATGAGGCTTTGTTCATACCAAAGGAGCTGAGGCAAAGCCCCTGAGCAGGGGAAGTTACCCACTTCTGATGTGTGCACACTTGATTTACATGTGTATGTGTGGTACAGGGGTTGAACCCATGCTAAGCAAATGTTCTACCAGTGAGCTACATGCCCAGCCCTTTTAAAATTTATTTTGAGACAGGGCCTTCCTAAGTTACCTAGGCTAGCCTCAGATTTTGTGATCCTCCTGCCTTAGCCTCTCCTCACATGGAATTATTGGCATGTACAACTATGCCCAGCTAATTTAATTTTAACTCCTCCTAATATGAAGTGCTTTCTATATGCCAGGCTCTCTAGGCACTTGGCCCACCTAGTTTCTTTCAGTCCTCATAGCAACACTACGATATAGGAATTTTATCATCCTCGTGTCACAATTGGGAAAACTGAGGCCTGTAGAAGTTAAGGAACCTATCTAGGTTGGTACTTGGTCTGCCTCCTAAGGTCTTACCCATTGTGAATTTCACAAAAAGCCTCCAGGTCCCAGCCTGGGTTAGGTGGTCATGAGTGTTCCAGGATATCAATGTCACACACATCTGAGAACAGGCTCTGCTGCAAAAGCTTCCGGGGCTCGCCCCTGCACAGAGATGAAGTCCACACTCTGTCGTGTAATATGCAAATTGCTCCACCATTTGGTTCCAGTTTATCTTCTCAGCAGAATCTTCCAACACTTCCATCTCCCCACAGCGCATCCATGAAACCCTTGGCTCTTTCCCTTTCTGGTGCTCACACAGGGGACTCGCTGGCTTGCTTTACTCTCCTTACTTTTTTTCTTCCTTTGTCCTCCAAAGCTGCTTTCTCCTCAGCTTGTAATGACTGTTATCTTTTCTCTGTTTCTCAAATTCCCACTTCCAGTCACTTCTGAGGCCTCCTCGACCTCCCTGGACTGCATCATCTCATCCTGCTTTTGCACAGGCTTGGGTTGCTATGGCTTGTAGGAGTCAAATGTACTGAAAACTGTGCACTAGGACAGATCCCTGTGATCTTATTGACTGCGTTACCATTCCTTGTCTCCCAGTGATGGAGAAAGAGGAGAAATGACAGTCGCTGGGAATTCCCATAATCAGGCCTTGGAACTACATCTAGTAGGAGAATGCCATTCACCCATGTGCCTTGGGGCAATGAAGCTGAGACCCACTCTTTTTTAGATCAGTGGCCTTCCCTGTTTATCTTCATGTATTCCTGAAGGCCTGGTGTCTAGTAAGCACTCTGAGCGCTGGATAAATGCTTGTCAATCCAAAGAAGGTGCATCTGTGTAAAGGAATGGTGCCCAAGGAAGTTCTCTTCCAAAGAAGTTTGGGAGTTTTATTTCTCGAAGGTCATTGGATGAGGGTGTGGGGTAGGGTCAGGTAAGGGGTGGGTGAATGAATCAAAAGCCTAAAATGTCAGTTGTCTTAGACCCCAGAATAGAATGAATGACCCTAGGCCCGATCTCAGTAGAACTTCCTGCTCAAATGTTTGCCTTTGGTGTTTTCTCTCACTCTTCCTCATTTAGGAGTTTAACTCTCCTCGCTGTCTCTTCCCCCAAATTCTATGTCCTTCCAATGCCTCCTGACTGATGCAAACTCAATACAGCCCAACCTACATTGTCCCCCCTCTCCCCCAAACCTCCCTCTCTCACCAATTAGGTGATGAACGAGGACAGTGGTGCCCTCTACCAAAAGTTGTGTTTTTAAGTTATTGGCAAAACAGCAAGTTAAATGAATCAGATGGCTTAGGATATAAATCTCCATTAGTGGCGCTATTATAATTAGATTAGACATAACAGAAGCCATGTGACAGCTATTCATAAGGTACACATGGTAATTAACATCAATAATTAGTATTATTCTTAGCCAGCCCAGGATCCTCCTCCCCTTTGTTGGTTTCTTATGATCAGCACTGGCAGCTTTCCTGTAATAATAGACACTGTTTATTCTCAAACTCACATACACTGACATACAGACCCTGAAATGATGGAATGAGGTTGAGAGGGACATTGGGCATGGTCCAAGGGAAGAGGACATGAGGGGACACGAGCTATATGGAAGATGGGCATGCTAGGGTGTTGTGGGCAGGAGGGAAGATGGAGGATGACATACTGCAATTCACGTTGAACCCTTTTCTCCTGTTTGCACAACAGCTATCACCTACATTGTCACCGTCTTCACGGGGGATATCCGGGGAGCTGGGACCAAATCCAAAATCTACTTGGTCATGTATGGGGCCAGAGGAAATAAGAACAGCGGGAAAATCTTCCTGGAGGGCGGTGTGTTTGACAGGGGCCGCACGGATATCTTCCACATTGAGCTGGCTGCCCTGCTCAGCCCCCTGAGCCGGGTCTCCATTGGGCACGGCAACGTGGGTGTCAACAGAGGCTGGTACTGTGAGAAGGTAAGAGGAGATTCCATGTAGCTTTTCTTGATCCAACCCCCTTTAACTTGTGAGTGCAAACTCGAACCTGTACCCTACTTCCTACTTCCTCTGGAACAGTTACAGAGCACATGGGCAGTCCCTTTCATTGGGCATTTTGGGTGGTCACATATCCATCCAGCTTGTCTTCCTGGTGGTCAGGAATGGGGGCTGTTCTCCAAACAGGGTAGGTTAGCCAGAGGGCTCGGTTGGTGGTTATAGACCATCCTGCTTCTGGGGATGGTACTTTCGCTTCAGATTATAAACCCCTCAATCAACGAGCATTTTAAAGATATGTTTGTATTGTGGAATATTTATATGTTGAAGACTATGTATATATATTCAAAGTAAAATATGGGTTATAATTTATTGTTCAATTTTCCATTAGATAATCTGTGGCTGTTTCTTGATTTTTGCCACTATGGATATAGCACAAGAGTTTCTCAGGACAGAAGTTCTAGGTCATTCGGCAAGGGAATCTTCAGCTTTACAGGACAGTTTTTTTTTTTTCCCAGAATATTCCAGATTGTTTTCCAAAGTATTTGTGCTTCTTTGCTGTCGTCTCAGTCACATAGAAGAGACATTTTGTTCCACGCATCCTTGTCAACACTTGCAATAGTTTTGATCTTTACCTGGAAGTTGTCAAATGATTTTATGGCAGTTTTAATTTTTATTTTTGTGATTACTACTGAGATTGAACATCATCTTATTTCTTTATTGACCATTCATGTATCCTTTTATGTAAAATTCTTGCTTTCTTCTACAGGCCAAACTTAGTGATAATGGATTGCAATTTTATAATTTTTGTATACCTTTAGAATTGACTTGCTGACATTTAGTGTGTAATTTTTCTTTGAATGTTCTTAAGTGGCATTGACCTTGAATTTTCATTTATCACATAGTCCTTAACTGGTTTGAATCCTAGACTGTTTCATTTTAAAAATTATCTTTGTTGGAATATAATTAGTATTATTTTATCTAGAAAACACTGTGTGATTCCATTTTTTAAAAAAATCGTTGCGATTTACTTTACAGTGCATGCTCAATTTGTGTATAATTTTCTAAGAGTTAGGTTTAAAATCTTTATTTTATTGATTAAATTGAATAGGTTACTTTGGTTATTTGAATCTTTTATGTACTTACTGACATCTTTTTCTGCTTAATCTATTAATTACCAAGAAAGATGTGTTAAAATTTCCCACTTCAGTTGTGATGTTTCAATTTCTCCTTCTACAACTGATAATTTCTGCTTGGTATAGTTTGGGACTGTGTTTTTAGGCATAGAAGTATTATAGCCTCCTAGAGAATTCAATCTTTGCCATTATCTAGTCTGATAGGATCCATCTTTTAATTGGCCAATTTAGTTCATTTATACTTACTATAATTGTAGGTATATCTGTCTTACATTTACTGTTTATTTTATTTTATTTTTTAAAAATATTTCTTCTAGATGGACTGTTCCCCTGCCCAACCCCTGCAACTTAGTGTGTTTTATGTTGCTACCATAGACTGGGTAATTTACAAAGAAAATTTTTTTACAAAATAAGTTTACAATTTATTTAGCTCATGATTTGGAAGCCCAAGAGTCTGGCCTCAATATCTGCTTAGCATCTGGTGAGGACCTTCTTGCTGGGCCATGACATGGTGGGAGGTGTCATGGGGAGAGACAGAGGGTCTTAGTTCAGGTCTTTCCTCCTCTTATGGAGCTATGGTCCCATTGGATTAGGCCCCCACCCTTACAGCCTCACTTGATTACCTCCCCACAGTCCCACCTTTAAATACTATAACTGCATTAAGTTCTACCTTTAACCTCACAGTGGGGATGAAAGTTCAATGTAAGTTTTGGTGGGACATCCAAATTGTAATATCCCATTTGGGTGGTTTTCCCATGCACATTTAATATGACAAACCCTAAATTTAATTAAAATGTCTCCTCTCTTCTTGGGAAATAAAAGCACCTTAAAAATCACTAAATGCTAACAACCCCATATCTAAATTCCATGCTGTTTTTTTTCCTAGAATTTTATCTTTATTTGGTATTATTTTAAAATCCACACATTAGATAGTGTGGATTAGTTCAGATCTATCTACCTCCTTGCTGGTTTGCTTGCTGCTGCTTTTTGCATTTCAGACCTTATGTGTGGTATCAATGTTTTCCTTCCTGCAGTACATTCTGTAGGAGTTCTTTTGATAAAGGTCTATTGTTGGTAAACTTTGTTCATTTGAAAAATGTTTTTGTTCCATCCTCACTATTGAAAGACAATTTTAGGATATAGAATTCTAAGATGATTCCCTTCTCCTGATATCTTCTGGCTTCCATTAGTCTAATTGCTATTATGGGTCTTTTGTCTCTCGTTGCTCTTGAGATCTTCTCTTTGTCTTTGGCATCTGATGCATCTCTTCAATATGTCTAGGTATGTATTTGTTACCCGTCCAATAACCAGGCTCGTAGTAACTGATTTTTAGGGGAGACTATTATTATTTTCTTTTCTGAGCAAAGGCAGAGAAGGCAGGCTTCCCTTTGCAGATTTCCCTTTCCTACCTTTCATCCAAGGGAGCAGCTCCTTGAAGTGCTTCTGCTCACACGTGTTTCCTGTCCAGATCCTCCACTTTGCAAGTTCTTCTCAGGTCCCACCATGTGCTGCCATGTGTGACTGTTAATTTCTTTGTCTCTTGGTCTTCCTCCAGGACAGGACAAACCTTAGCACTGAATGCTCTGAATCCTGCTGGCTCTTATGGCTTCCTGTAAATCCCTGGCAGCTCACCAATATACATAAGATGATATTTCATGTTCTTTATCCAGAATGTGGGTATTTGCAATGGTGAGGGCTTTCATTCTACCAGCTTTTCTGGACTACCTAGCCCAGAACTCAAACTTTTAACAAGCACTTTCAAGCACTCAAACTTTTACTATTTTAAGCATTTTATATGGTTGTACCTATGTTCAGGGGAACTCCAAGAGGTGAGGAGACACATCAGGCTTTCAAAAGTTTGCCATCGTGTTGAAAAAAACAAAACTAACCAACTCACACACATGTAATAACCAGAGCACAATTGAAGAGTAAACTAGGAGGTGACAACTCTGGGATTCGTTCAGAAGAAAGACTTATAAGTAAATTTTTGGTATTCAGACCTTTCTATGCCCCCAGAGTACCCTGCATAGGTGCCTTCCAATTTTGCCTAAGTATAGGTGCAGTTCTGAACATGTGGTTATATAGACTCTTCAGCATCAAAGATGAAGTGAAGTTACAAATCCCTGTGGACCTCAGCCATAAATAATAATTCTGAGATTTGTAACATTTAGAAACATTAAAATGTTTCTAATTAGGGCCAGAAGCATTTATATTTCTTTTCTGCCCCTAACTGTGCAAACTTGGATATTTCATTCTCCTTTCTGGACCTCAGCTTTCCCATCTGTTGAATGAATATGGGGGTGGATTATATTAGTTGCCAATAAGTTAGTAAAATGTTTAAGGGAGCTGCCTCTGTGCCCCTTCACTGGCACAATCTCCAGGCAGAAGTGATTCTCCGGGAGTATGAGGAGGTACGCACTCCCCCACCCCATCTCTAAGCTCCCCTCCCCTTGGTGCTTCTTATAAGTTAAGGTTCATCATCATGCTCAGATAATGAGGATTAGGTGAACTCTCAGAGATACCTGGGTATATTTAAGGGTAAAAATTCAAGTTAAGGAAGTTAAAGGTTGCTATCGTGTTGAAAAAAACAAACTAACCAACACACACACACACACACACATACACACACACACAAATACCAGCTAAGGAATAAATACTAAGACAGTGATTAGTCAAAATAGTTGACCCATGGGAGAGTCACATTAGACTTTCAGTTAAAAACAGGTTAAAGCTTGGAATTTAGTAATGTGAATAGTCAAAATTTCTTTGCTAAGAGAAGATTCTACAGGGTGCCAGGAACATTCCTTTGACTATCCACAATGTGAGGAGCCTGGGCTGGATAGACTTTGGGGGTTCTAAATGAACGACTCCAGAGTGTGGGCAGTGATGGAGATGTAGGGGAGAGGCCCGAGTGAGGACACAGCCCGCAATAGGGCAGCTGGGTTTGTATTCAATTCCAGATATGAATTAGCTTTCCTGTGATTTGCCTTCTTCCTACAGGACAATTACAGGGAATTAATTGGGTAGTCTTGGTCATTTGGTTCAGATTAGCCAAGATTTCATGACAAACATACAGAAGTAGGGTGTTCAAGAGGGTGTTGCATACAGAGGAACAGGCTTGAGAGCTGAGCTAGGAGATTGGAGGATGGACGACACCTACTCTGGAAGACTCATTGGAGGAGGTCTTTCTCAATCGCAGATTTAATGAGACAGCAGAAGTGGCATTCATGGAGGGTCCTAACACAGACATCCCTTCCCTTGGGTTGAGGGGGCTGGTGAGCCTTGTGAGCAGGTCCCCCCAGGACGCCCTTCCCTTCTGTCCCTTATCTTCCCTTCACTTGTGTCTGCCCTCCCAGGTGGTGATTCTGTGCCCCTTCACTGGCATCCAGCAAACCTTCCCCTGTAGCAAATGGCTGGATGAGAAGAAGGCAGATGGGCTGATCGAGAGGCAGCTCTATGAGATGGTGTCTCTCAGGAAGAAGCGGCTGAAGAGTAAGTACAATGAGCCCCAGAATCTTCCAGGAATACCAGTATGTCAGAACACTGTCAAAGGCTTTGAAGGGGTCCACACCTGCTTCTCAATTCTCCTCTACAGATACTGGGAAAGAACCCTTTAGGGGACTCAGTTTTACAAGGTACAGACCATACCACATCACACACCTGGAACTAAGACTGACTCCAGGTCCCCAAATTGGAGAAGTGGCTAGGGGTTAAACTGAGGGATTCACTCCAGTGCATTCTGAATATACCAGGTAGGGTGGGCGGAGTCAATTCTTCCCCTATTTAAGACATACCACCAGTAGGCTTTGTCTGTTAAAAAGACATGGAAGAACTCTATTTTTAATAGCAGGAATCCTCAGCTTTCTAAATACAGCCCTTCTTATACTGGGTTTCTGAGAGTGGGACACACTTTCCTGTCACCTGCTGTTCGGTCGTGATCATTTTCTCTTCTCTTTCCTACTGGTAACCTGAAAATCTCTTCAGTTGATGTTTATGGTGCACCTTGATCTGTCTTGTAGAATTTCCTTGGTCTCTGTGGGTCTGGACCACGGACCTGAAGAAGGCTGGTACCAACTCTCCCATCTTCATCCAGATTTATGGACAGAAGGGGCGGACAGACGAGATTCTCCTGAATCCCAACAACAAGTGGTTCAAACCAGGTGTCATCGAGAAGTTTAGGGTAGGAGAGAACTGTGGTGAGGTGGGTGGGGAAAGGAGGAAGGATGTGGCAGGTATTCGGGAGAATCTGATTTTCTAAGCCAGATTGGTTTTCAACCAAGTTTGAAGACGAAATGGAGAGTTTACCCGCGCCCCCGGCAAGGGGTGACACATGTGATAATTTATAGGCAAGGGAGTGAAAGGGAGACAGTTCAGATCTGCCCTTCATCTGAGACAGTAGGAATCAAGCCAGGGGGAACAAGGATGGAATAGTTTTGAGCATCTAAGAATTGAGTGACTGGGGGAATCGTAGAATAGAGACCCGAGCACCCAATATGGGCTGAATTAGACAGTAAGGGTCAAATTAAAGGAAAAGTATGAATTTCAGGGCATTTGAAGGGAAATACAGCTTTAAAACTTTCCAGTACATATGTAACTAGAACAAGGGTCCCCCTCACCCCACTGAAGTGTTGCTTTGACCTTTCGGTAGGAATAATTTGTAATTTGCAGTCTTCCCTCAGAGAACCCCATTGGTGCCTTATTCTAACACTCGATTCATTGCTCTTTATGTATTTGTCTTTCCTGCCAGATTTGAGCCCCTAGGGAAAGGGCATGGCTTTGGTATTGATCTTTTTGTCTGTTCCACTGCCCAGTGGAGTCCTGGGGCTGTGGGCCTGTGCTAATTTGCAGGGCTGTCATATAGATTTTGTTACTGGAATTTTATTGCTTGGAAGGTTTTCTTTAGGCTGCATCCCACTGTGGGTCAGTTATTTTCGTTCCGTTTCACCAGCCCAGACTGAACCCCAGTTTTACATGGCTGTCTCTCCCCCATGGGCCTTTGGCTACCAGGAACAGGAGAGGAATGAGGGTGTTGGGGGAGGACTTGAAGCCCATTCATCCTCTCGAGGGAGAAACAGCCCCGGTGGCCGGCTGTGAGGAGACAGGCATTTTCCCAGCCATGCCTGCTCAGACCTGTTCATTTCTCGACACAGATTGAGCTCCCAGATCTCGGCAGATTTTATAAGCTTCGAGCATGGCACGATAGAAGGAGTCCTGGTTCTGGATGGCATTTAGAAAGGGTGAGATGTACCACCTTGAGGGTTGGGAGAGGAATCAGAATTGTCCCTCTTTGTGACTGTAAGTTTACTCTCTATTGGAAATAGAAGTGGAGAAGCGTGGACATGGGCCACAGGTACTTCCAGATGGCTGGGGAGAAACCTTCCAAAGCAGACTGAGAAAATGCTCGGGCGTCCATGGGGCCTGCATATCTGCCCCAGTTACCCATATGCTAGGCAAGTGTAGGTCTCTAGGGGACCAGGGGGAGAAATATTAACCTGTCTCTCTGCCTTCTGCAAGGGTCCTCTCCAGGAGATGGCCTTGACCTTTCTGAGATGAGATAGCAGAATGGTGACTTCAGGGCATGGGTGAGAGACTCTGCTACCTGAAAGTCACCTGCTCACCCTGGAACTTCATTTTAGATGACCCTGATGAACACTCTGAATAAGGACAAGTATAACTTCAATTGCAATCGCTGGCTGGATGCCAACGAAGATGACAACGAGATTGTGAGGGAAATGACCGCAGAGGGCCCAACAGTGCGGAGGATCATGGGCAGTAAGTACTGATCCCTGCCCATCCTGGGGAAGGCCATGGACCTTCTACTTGGTGTGCCAAGGGACACTTGAACTGAGCTGATAGTGTTGTCCACTCTGCATCTCAGGAACCCTCTGACTGCCAGAGTGGGTTTTGAAGTTCCCAGCTTCAAGACAGGCTTGAAGGAGCCACCTTCAAGGCATGATGCTCCAACTCGACCGTGATGGTTGGGTTGGGGAGGGAGGGGAGGTCTACGGGTCTTCAGGTTGGCCATGGGAGGGTGAGAAGACTCTGCTCTAAATAGTACTTCTCCAGAGCTGCCTTGAAGTTAAAGGAAGTGTCTTTTTATTCCCTTCAAATTATGAAATGCGGAGACTGATTCCCCCAAAGGAAGGCTGGATGTGGATTCTTGCAGCCATGCTTGGCTGCTACCCGATGAGCCTCTATCTCTATTTGAGGCTGGTAGGAGAGGGACTTAATTTAGAGTGTAGCAACCACATTCACAGAGCCAAAGGGAAGTCATTTTGCCTCTAGGTTATAGTAGCAGAGTGTTGGCAAATAATCAGCACATATTCTGTCCTTTTCCCATGGCAGACACTACTAAGTAACGTGACATTCTCTCTCATTGAATCTGAAATGAGCTTTGCAGCCATCAATATAGCAATTCAACAGACACTACCAACTGATCAGAACTGACATGTAAGATAACATGTTTGTTATCTTTGTGGCAGTTGTTAATCTTTTCAATAGTAAAGTAATATTGCAAAATCACAAAAAGCTAAGAACATACAGAAAACAATGTCACCCATGGTTCTAGTAGCCCTACTAAATATTGCAGAAACATCAATTCATGGGTGATCATGTGGTACTTATGAGTACTCTGCATAGACACATGCACTAGAAGCGCCCTCTGTATTTGTTGAAGTTATTTTATATTAGAGTTAAATGCTAAGTGTGTGTGTGTGTGTGTGTGTGTGTGTGTGTTTGCATCTCCAAACAGCAAATATCTCAAATGAGATCATCCAGTCTGTTACTCTAATTAGGCAATACTTATAATTAGTAACAAGTTTCCTCTGTTTTATGGTTTTTTCATTTTTAATTAAATATACGACTATAGAATATTTGTGTTCAAAGCCCCTTATACTCGTCTGATGAAGAACTGAGGAAGTTCTTGCTATGATCACATAGCTGGTTAGAGACAGAATGAGACCTAGAACAGGTCTTTGATTCCTGGTTCAGTGACTATTCCAAGACACCACTTCTGCCTTTTCATATTCAATAGTGGTTTGCTTTGGAAACAAGGCGATAATCTTTCTGTGAGTATGATAATACCATATGCTCCCCCACCAGTTGGGACCTTATATCATATGTAGCCCACCAGGGCAGAGATGCTCCTGTTCTTACCTGAGCTATCCACTTTGTGCGCCAGAAGTGAGCTTGTAGGTAGGTGTGAAGAACTGGGAGGGCCTCGTGGGACCTAACTGCTTTTCCAAAGCTGTCTAACCATTCTCATGATATGAGTTCTGCAGTCTCTGCTTCTAAAGTTACCTGGTGCTTTCATTCCTGAGCCTTCTGTGGTGTTACCTACAGCTCTGATCTACCGCCTCTTCTCCAGGTGTTCTCAAACTTCAGAGCATTCTCATCTGGGGGCTTGTCGAAACACAGTTTGTGGGGTCCCACTGAGAGTTTGTGATTCAGTGGGTCTGCACTGAGGCCTGAGAATGTGCTCATCTCGCCCATTTCTTGGTAATGGCAATGCTGTCCCTGGGGAACCACACTTTGAGAACCACCAGGCCAAGGCATGTGCCCCTTTTCTGTGGCTCTCACCTTCCATGATTTTGATTTCTGTATCTGTCCCTCCTCCTATCTTTGGTTCGTGAATGTTGTCTAGATACATCGAGAGGTGAACTTCCTGCCCAGGCAGTTGGGATTAAACTTTGCAGATAAAGTGGCATCTGAGCCAGGCCTTCTACTCTAAAGGCTGTTATTCGGTTTTTGTCTTCTGTGATTCTATTAAAGAACTATTTCAATGTGGAAAAAAAAAATCTGGTGATTAGCCTGGGCTGAGGCTGCCTGCCCTGCTTGTAAAGGCAGTTTGACATCTTCCAGGGGTTCTCGGCAGTTCTTTGGAGCCCCTACCGACTCAAATCGCTTTTCCCCAACTCCTGTTTCTGGCCCACTGATATTTCTCTGGTGCTTGGAATACACCTATGTCCTCGTCCAGATCTCCTTTTCTGGTCTGGATGCTTCTTTGTAGCACTAAACTGAGCTGATGGCAAAACATCCCCCTTCCTCAGTTGCTACCAGTGTGTGATGAATAACGTGCCAGGATTCCCGGGAAGCCCTGGGGTGCCGAGTCTTGAACTCATGTACATTGAGTAAATACCAATTTAAAATCAATTCTGAGTTTGGAGTTGTGTGTCCCCAGTTTACTTATAAAATAATGGCCAGCCAAATCAGCAATTAATACCATGCCTGGGAGCCGAGAGGCTTTGGGGAGTGATCATGCTGATTAACGCAGACCAGGAGACACGGACAAAACAGGCAGAGCAGCTCACAGTTTATTTCCACCTTGCCTTTCCCTTGGGAGCTCCAGGAGGCAGCGACATCAATGAGATCAGCATTTTCCACTGTGATTACACACCGCTGATGAGAGGGCAAGAGAGTCCATTGGACTTGAGTGCCAAACGAGTCGCTTCTCGTTAATCAGACTGAGCTGTAATTTTTAAATTAAAGTACAAGAGGTTTCTGGTACTTACCCATGTGTTTAAAGTCTTTCACTGCTGATGTTAGCAATGCAATTGTTCTTAATCGTCCACAGACTTCTCACCAGGAAGAATTTGGGACCTCTGTGGCCCTTGGGCCCCAGGGGGCCCCTGCAGAGAGGGAGGACCTTCAAGGACTTCCAATTGAATGGACCTTAGAGGTCCCAAACAAAGGGGGCTGGAATTCCTAGGCAGAGGAATTTCTAAATTCCCTCCTCATTTGGCTTCTGGGAGTTGCCTAATCCATAGAGTTAAAACTGTAGAACTGGCCTTCATCAAAATTCTGACGGAGGGGAGGCTGGCATCCAGGTCTTTCCTTCTCTTTTGTCCCCCAGGTTTCTACTTTCTGGTTTTCACTCTGGTCAGTGCAGATCATTCCTCTTAGTGTTAGCACAGCGTATCCAGGACAGCAGAACACAAAGACTCACCTTCACTCATCCAAAGGCTGAAGATGCAGGGTGAGCAGCTTTGGATTGTCGGGAGTCGATTAGAGGGGGCAGCGCTGGTTGGGTTTTGAAGGCTGTGGCCCAGTGAGCAGGCATGGGTGGGAGGTGGGAGGGTGTTCCTTGGACTTTAACTCATGGTTTAAGTGTCTCCTTATGTCTGCTGTTCTCAAGGCAGGTCTCGGATATGATTCGTCCCCTTTTTTTCTAACAGTGTTTTGCTACATACATATCTGTTTCCTTGTGTACCCACCTGTTTAGTGGTCCAATTTATTTTTCAAATGTGTCTGAGTCTCCAAATAGAAATGGGTACATTACTGAAAACCTAATTGGACATTGAATTAAACATCCTGGTGGCTTGTCTCCTTCCTAATATAATTTCAACCTCATTTTAGATGGATGGCCAATGAGTAGGGTCCATTTCTAAAACAGCTTTATTGAGAAAAAATTCATGTGTCATACAATTTGCCTGTACAAGGCAATGGTTTTCATTACATTGATACAGCCATCCAGCCATCATCACTGCCTCTAGAACATTTTCCTCTCCCCCAAAAGAAATTTCATACCAATTAGGGGGTCATACCATTTCTCCACCTTACCCTTCAGTCTCTGACAAACACTCTGTCTCTATAGATTTACCTATTCTGGACATTTCATGGAAATGGAATTATACCTTGTGAACTCTTGCATTTAACTTCTTTTAATTAGCATGTTTTCAAGGTTCATCCATATGTAGCACGTATTTGAACTTCATTTCTTCTTATTTGCTGAATGATATTCCATTGTATGAATGTAACACATTTACGTGTTCATGAGCATTTAGGTTTCCACCTTTCAGTTATTATGAATAATGGTGGCATGAACATTTACATACAAGTTTTATGTGGACGTGTTTTCAATTCTCTTGGGCATGTAGTTAGGAGTAGGAGGGCTTGGTCATATAGTTACTCTTTGGTTTACTTTTTAAGGCACTACTGAACTGCCTTTTAAAAAGTTGTACCATTTTATATTCTCACTGGTAATCAAAGAGAGTTCCCATTTCTCCAACATTTTTACCAACACTTGTTATTCTCCATCATTATTCTTTTTCAGGAATGTTTTGGTTATTCTGGGTTCCCTTGCAATTCTATGTGAATTTAGAATCAACTTGTCAATTTCTACAAAGTCCACTGGGATTCTGATAGGATTATGTTGAATCTGTTCACCAGTTTAGGGGTGTTGACATCTTGACAATGTGAGATCTTAAAAATCTATGGATACAGGATGTTTCCATGCCCATGAATTGAAATCTTTAATTTATTTCAACAATATTTTGTAGTTTTCAGAGAATATATATTTCATAGCCAGGCACGGTGGCACATGCTTGTAATCCCAGTGGCTTGGAAGGCTGAGACAGATCACAAGTTCAAAGCCAGCCTCAGCAAAAGTGAAGAACTAAGCAACTCAGTGAGACCCTGTCTCTAAATAAAATACAAAATAGGGCTGGGGATGTGGCTCAGTGGTCGAGTCCCCTAAGTCTAATCCTTGGTACCCCCATCCCCCCAAAAGAATATATATTTCATTTGTTTTGTTAAATTTATTCATAAATATTTTATTCTTTTTGATGTTATTGTGAATGGAAATGTTTGGCTTGGGATGTTTTATTGATAGAGAATAGAAATACAATTGATTTAGGTATACTGATCTTGAATTCTATAACTTTGCTGAATTCATCTGTTAGTTCTAACAGTTTTTAGTGACTTTTCTAATACATGATCCTACATCCGTGAATAGTTGTGATTTTACTTTTTATTTTCAACTTGGATCCTTGTGTACTTCACTTGCCTCACTGCCTTGCCCCAAACCTCCAGTACCATGTTGGATGTGTAGAAGTGGTGAGAGATGACACCCTTGTCCTATTCCTGATCTTGGGGGAGAGCATACAGTCTTTCACCATTGGGTGGGATGTCACAGAAGAACTTCATGGGTTGAAGTTCCCTTTGTTTCTGTTTTGTCAATGACTGTTATTAAGAAAGGGTGTGAGATGTTGTCAAATGCTTTTTCTGCATCTATTGAGATGACCATGTGATTTTTGTGATATTTTTTTATTCTATTGGTATGATATAATACATTAATTAATTTTCAGAAGTCAAACCAATTTGCATCTCTGAGATAAATTCTATGTTGTCACAGTGCATAATTCTTTTTATATGTTGCTGGACATGGTTTGCTGGTATTTTGTTGAAGACTTTTGCATCTGGATTCATAAAAGATATTGGTTTATAATTTTCTTTTCTTGCAATGTCTTTGTCAGTTTTGGTAACAGCATAATGCTGGCCTCATCAAGTGAGTTGGGAAGTGTTGTCTGCTCTTCCATTTTGGCAAGAGTTTGAGAAGAATAGGTGTTTTTCTTGTTTGAATTTATGGTAGAATTCAGTGGTAAAGGCTTCTGGGCATAGGCTTTTCTACGTGTGTAGTTTTTTGATTAGGGATTCAATCTTTTTGCTTGTTATAAGTCTATTCAGACTGTCTGATTCTTTTTGAGCCCATTTGGTGGATGTTTTTACTTTTGACCTACCTGTGTCTTTGAATCCAAAGTGTGTCCCTTGATAGATAATAGTCAGGTCCATTTTCCATCTTACAAATCACCGTATAATAAAGAGTTCAATTTTGTTATTGTTATTTGAATACTAACAGCTTTCAAGTTACATCACCTCATTTTTCCCTTTCTGCCTGATATCTAGGTGAGCTGATAAGAAAGCCTGGATCCTTTGTCCCTTGGCACTGGTGGAAGGTGGAACTCACATAAGCCCTGATCCAGGCATAGGAACTCCTGCCTTCATCTCGGCACCTAGTTTTCATAAAGCCCCAATCTCCCTGATGCCTCAAACTATTTTTGGACCTTCCTGGGAGCCTGTCAAGCTCTCCTAAGAACTCCTCATTGTGTGACTAGTACATCTTACGTTTGCTCTTGGCCCATGTGTACTTTCTCAGCTTTAATGTCCAAGCAAATCTGGGGTGGGCAGACCCATCCCGTCTCTGCAGGATGACCACCACACTCTGCCTTTTGATCAAAATGCTAAGTCCATTTACATTTAATGTAATTGTGGATACAGTAGGATTTATATCTACCATCTTGCTGTTTTCTGTATGTCCATGGTATTTCCTTTTCTGGTATTAAATAGATATTTTATAGAACATCGTTTTATCTTTCCTTGTTGTTTCTTTTACTATGTATTCTTTGAGTTATTTTCTTTGTCATTGCCCAGGAAATTACAATTAACATCTTAACTCAAAAAACAATTGAGTTCAGATTAATATCAGCTTAATTTCAGTAGCATCCCCAAACTGCTACAAAAGAGGTTTGTTCCCTTCTCCTTTCTCTTGCACTAGTATTGTTGTGTAAATGGCATCTTGACACATTTGGGGAGACAGGTGCACCTCCCCCATGGTGCCTTTTCAGTGTTGGAAAAGGCCATTGTCCTTCCCGCTGTGACTGCATTTGGTGACTTTCTCTCTTCTTCACTTCCTGGCATGTCCTCAGTGCTGGAGGGTTCTGAAGAGAAGGGGAAGTCTCAGTTAGGGTTCATAAGGTAAAAGCCATCTTCCTTCCGAGGACAGGACACATATGAATTGGAGAGCAACCTAAGGCAAAAAGGTTTCCTGGATCCAATGAATCAAGGGCCAAAATGTTTGAACCAGAACCATCCCTGAACACTGGCCAGTTCCATCAGAGTCCCCTGAGGGAGTCACAAACAATTCAGTTTTAGGAGTCCTATCTTTGGAAATCAAGGGGCTCAGGAATCTGAATTCTTATGAAAGTTTTTCAGGGATTCCGATGTTTGGCCAGGATTGGGTCTCTCTGGTGTGTTGAGGCCAAGGGTCTTGGGGATGAGCTGGCTCTTGCCTGGTTCATTGCAGCAGGACTTAGATAGCTGTGGATGAGGAGCAATCTCAGCCCAGGTGAGAGTCGGGAGGAGAGAAGGAGGCAGAGCTTAGAACCGGGTGCTGGGCTTGTCAGCCAATGGAACCTCTCTCCCTCCCTCTCTTCCCACCAGTGGTCCGGTACCGAGTGACTGTATGCACAGGGGAACTCGAAGGTGCGGGGACTGATGCCAACGTCTATCTCTGCCTTTATGGTGATGTGGGGGACACCGGGGAGCGGCTGCTGTATAACTGCAGGAATAACACCGACCTCTTTGAGAAGGGCAGTGTAAGTTGCCTCCCCTCCCCTCTGGACCTGGTTTCCCTTCTTTTATCTTCCCCACTCTTTTTTTTTTGGTACCGGGGATTCAACCCAGAGGCACTCAACCACTGAGCCACATCCCAGCCCTATTTTGTATTTTATTTAGAGACAGGGTTGCACTGAGTTGCTAGGTGCCTTGCTTTTACTGAGGCTGGCTCTGAACCTATGGTCCTCCTGCCTCAGCCTCCTGAACTGCTGGGATTACAGGTGTGCACTGTTGGACCTGGCTTCCCTGCTCTTTTAAAATAGAGTTAATGACTGATATTGGGACTTCAGCCACCAAATAGCCTCTCTCTGAATGGGGAAAATGGGGGACTGGGGAGTCCTGGCAGGAGCCAAGCAGTGCCTGGCTTATTTGGTCCCTGAGCATTTGTCCAGCTGTGATTCACTAACATGATGACACCTACCAAGCTCCTAGGACGATGCAGCTAGGACCTGGAGAGCCACCCTAGAGGCTATGGTCCCCTCCTCACCCCTGAGCTTTGAGAAGAGGGGAGGGAGAGCAGTACCTTTCTTACCTCCAGAAAGGACAGGGAGAAGGATTCTGGGTCTCTGTATGGCACTAGTGAACTCAGGCTGGGGGAAAGTCGGGCATCTAAGGCCAACACGGAAACTCTACATCTCCACTAAGACCACTGGGGGCATCTCGTTCAAAGTCCTTTGTGAAAAAGAAACCAAGAAAGCCACTAGGCATGGGAGTGGGAGAACAGGGCTCTGCTCCCAACCTTTTTACAACTGTTGTAAGTATTCCCTGTCACCCCACGCACCCAGTGGGTTTACTGGGGAGGGCTTATGAAGCAGTGGGGAAAGAGGCAGGCAGGTAGGGGGCAAACAAGCCGTGAGCCAACCACTCCATTCCTCTGTGCCTCCTTTTCCTCCTTCTAAAATGAGGCAAAGGATTCCTACCTGTGGCTGGCCTTGTGAGGTTAGGGATGGCTGTTGTAATGCCCCTCATACCTGCCCCATAGCACACAGTAGATGCTCAGTAAAATCATTGCTGCAGATAAAGTGAGGCTCTAGTGAGCTCACAGGTAAAGGGGCAACTGCAGAAGCCTTCACCCTGTCTCCTTCCTCTGCCACCCCTTCCTTGGTGAGTGTCAGTCAGCTTTCCATGGCTGTGACAAAATACCAGACAGAAATCCATTTAAAACAAGAAGGATGTATTTTGGCTCATAGTTTCAGAGGTTTCAATCCATGGTTGTGTGGCGCTATTGTTATGGGCCTGTGATGAGGCAGAGCATCATGGCGGGGAACCTGTGGTAGGGCAATGCTGCTTACTTCATGGTGGCTGGGAAGAGAGGAGAATCCAGGGACAAAATATGTCCTTTAAGGCACGCCCCCAGTGACCTATCTCTTCCCACTAGGCCCCATCTCCTAAGATTTCTACCATCTCCCAACAGCACCACTGCTGGGGACCATGTCTTCAACGCACAAGGCTTTGGGAACATTCCAGACCCCAACTATAACAGTCAGGACAGGATGGACCCTGGGAGCAGAGTGGAGGCCTGTTGTGAGGCCAATCCAAGTTGGCTTAGTTCTTAGATCTTGGCTATGGGCATGGATTCTCTGAGCAGGATGTTGCGGGGGGGCCCAGGGCATCTGGGGAGAGGAGGTGGGCTGCCTTGCCTTCCCTTGCAGTCTTACATTTTTCTCTCCTTCCCGCCCACCCACATTTTTCTCCACTCTTCTCCTCCTACATCTTCTGACATCTCTGTCCGTAACTCCCACGTATCCTCCTCTAGACCTAAAAACTCTTCATTCCCTTTATTGTTGCTGTCTCAGTGGCAGGAAAGACTTCAAAATCGGCCAGACCACTTGGTCTCCCAATCATTTCTAATCATCCCCGTCTTTAGAATAGCTAGTGACTGATAACAGCTTTACATATTTGTATTCCTAGGGGAAGCTGCCTTTTAAAAAGAGATTGTAGGGAATGGCCATGATTTAGCCAAAAAAAAAAAAATCAGATTTTGGTTGTAGGGAACTTGACCTTGTACAATAGTTTCAGCAGGAGAAATTGGGAGAGGGGTGAAGTCTGTTCTCCACCTCTGAAAGACCAGTAAGCCGACCTGTCAGCTCTGCCTTCTCTAATTTCTGGGTGTTTGTCTCCCTTTGGTGTTTGGTCCTGGGTAGCCACCATCCAACTGATCCCAACTGACCCGGTTGTCCTTCCCTCCCTGAAGGCCGATGAGTTCACCATCGAGTCTGTCACCATGAGGAAGGTGAGGCGGGTGAGGATCAGACACGACGGCAAGGGCCCAGGGAGCGGCTGGTACCTGGAACGGGTGCTGCTGAGAGAGGAGGGGCAGCCCGAGAGTGACAACGTGGAGTTCCCGTGTCTCAGGTACCTGGGTCCCATCTGCTCGCGTTTTCTCCAGCTTAGGCTCTGCTCCCTGAGTATGGAGGGTTCCCAACACTACTGCCAGGACCAGGGAGCAAATCAGTGGCTTAAGGCTGTCGTGGGGGGAAGAGTCCCACATCCCACCCACCACTGCGGGGGCAGGGTGTCCAGGTGCACTTCTAATTTGCTCCATTTAAGTATCAAATGTTGATATTTTCTTATAATACAAGTTGACAATCTCTGAATTTAAATGAGAGCTACTGCAAAGAATTAGTTGTGTGCTGACTTAAGGTTTTGAATTTAAGGTGTGCTTTTGTTTAAATAGCCTTCCAACCGCATCTTTTCCCAGTTGAAATCTTTTCAAGTTATCTCGCTTGTCGGCATTTCCTTTCCGCAGCTTGTGAGCCAGTAAAGCTTCTTTTCCCGTTTTCTTTTTCTGAAGCATTTGGATTTCTTACATAGCCACTTGGGTTCCTGTTGACTTCCAGAAGTCTCTGAGGCAAGGTGGTCCTTTGCATTCTCCTGGAGCCATGGCAGGAGGTGCACCCAGTAGGATTAGCTTGGGGCCTGATCCTCCAAGCTGCCTGTCTCCTCAGCTGATCTGCCAGGATCAGGAAGCATTGAACTAGGGCAGGTGTGTGTGTGTGTGTGTGTGTGTGTATGCATGCGTGCACGCACGCCCGCGCACGCTCACACCCAGGAGAAGAGTAATGAAGCCCCCAACAGATTGACTTATTCATTTAGCAACATCTCACTCTGAAACTGGGCTGGAGCATTTGAAGCCAAAAGGAAACTGCATTTTTTTTTTAAAAAAAATATCTATTTATATACTGCAAATATTTAGGTAGAAATGAAATGACGAGTCATGGTTTCCTTTTACCATTGGGAGAGGCTGGGGATGGATCAATGGAGAGAGAAGAGAAAGCTGATGGGATTTCCCGGGGGGGTGTGTGTGGGGGGGTGTGTGGGGGTGTAGGGGGTGTGGGGGGGGGAGGCCCGCTGGCCTTCCGTCCTTCCCCTCTGCAAATGTGTGGCCAGGTGCTCCTAGCCTTTTCTCCTCTGCAGACTCCATGGCTATGGGAGTTGCCAGAGTGACCTCAGCCTGACAAACAGAAAGGGAGGTCCCGTGGATCAATTTAGGGGACTCTAGCTGGCAGGTCTGTGTCCCCAAACGCCCCTTATCTATGCTCAGGTTTCCTTCATGAATCTTCCTGTCTTGGACTCTCCTGTTTCTCTAGTGCTCTGGGATCATAGCACCAAGGTCCATGGAAGTGCAATAGCCGAGCTGCCCTCTGGCATTATAGGGTTAGCTCCGAGCCACCTGACCACAAGGTCCCAAGGGAATGGAAGACCATGAGATTGGGGAGGGAGGTTGAGAGAGAAGGGATGGCAGAGACCGCAGTGTTGCCTCTGTTGTCCCTGAGACAAGGTGGCACATGAGCAGAGAAGACGACAGTTCCCAGTGGCCCAAGGTCCACATCAGAAGGGCTAGAGGGTAGCAATGCCCCCACTTCCTTCCGGGACTTTGTGGCCCAGGAATTGCATCTCTCTGGAGTGCACTAGAGGTGGGCTGTGAAATAAATACCAAGACATAAAGTTAGATGCTTTTTTGGTCAAGAGCCAATGTGTTGGTTTCCAAATACCCCCAGAGAACACTGAGGCTGTCTATTCTGCTGCCATGAGCCCCAGATCGCCAACCAGACTGGGCTCCCTGGGCACTGGGGAAGGCACTTTCCAGGTGGGTAGTCCAACGACGCAGAGAGCTGGGCCATGGCTCACTGTGTCATAGTGATGCGTGACAGCTGTCAAACCCCACAGGGCACAGACCCAGCTTCTTCACAAAGGCAAATCTCACCCTTGAAGATGCAGATCCAGCCGCCTCCCCTTGAGCCCACCCCCTCCTCTAACTCCTCTAGCACTCACCTGCTCCAGCACCCTCTTTACCTTAGTCCCCAGTGCTGCGCGCAGCCCATCCTGTCTCCTTAGCCCATGCAGGCTCTCCACAGCCTGGGCTGGGTCTTGTTTGTCTCAGTGTCCTGCCTTCTCCCAGCTCAGAGCTCTTAGCACAGGGCTAGGCACACAGAACCCTCTCAGAAAAAGAGGTGGGGGTTTTCTGAGGATAACAATGCCTTTTTTACTGTGAGCGTCAAGGGCCTACATCCTGTGGCCATTGCCTCCCGGCTTCATCGGCCTGCACGCAGCCCCCACTCGCCGCATCCCGTCCACGTGGGCCTCTGTCAGCTCCCCATTTCATCAGGACACGCTGATCCCTTTGGGATGCTCCTCCTCCTCCTTCTCCTGGCGCACTCACCGCCCTCCTTCTGGTCTCAGCCACATCCAGCTGGCACCTGCTCCAGGAAGTCCTCCTTCGCCAGTCTGGGGGGGGATGCTGTCTCTGTTGGGAGCCCCCCTGGACCCACTTTCCTTTGCTCAACTCAAAGCTCTGGCCTCCCTGGCAACTGGTGTGATGGCTGGGGCGTCTGCCTGCCCCTCTCAAAGCACTGACCTCGTCCTATTTGCCCACCAGGTGGCTGGACAAGGATAAGGATGATGGGCAGCTGGTCCGAGAGTTGCTGCCCAGTGACAGCAACGCCACACTCAAGAGTGAGTTGTCCTCATGACTGGGCGGTGGATGTGCCTTGGCAGGATGGGTGCCCTCCTCTAGCTGGGCAGAAGTGAGCCCTTCGAGAGAACATTTCAAGGAGGCAGCGTTGGGGAGGTGGAGAGGAGTGGCCATGAGGGAGGGGCTGGAAATGCCTGGCATGTCCTTTGGTGCTGTCCCTTTGTGGCCACAGGTGTGAGGCCCTAAATGCATTTGGGTGAACAGAATAGCGAGATCAATTACACCAGCTAATGTGCCCTGGCCATGCCCTGGAGAGGAGAGTCACATTTTGAAGGGACTACAGATGAGGACTGAGTTCACAACTGTTTCCTCCCAGAGGCCTTAGGGTTTTCCCCACTGGTGATATTCCTTCAAGTGCTGGGGTTTCATCATGGGCTCAAGACAACTTTTGAAAGAACCTTATCCCTGAATCCTAACAATAGCAACACCTCCTGGTTATTATTTCTGTCTCATTTGCAATATCCCCAAAGGAAGGTGGAACTGATGCTATTTGTTCTTTGTATGGGGTACTGAAGTCTGGAGGAGCTAGAGGTTTATATCTGACCTTTCCTAAGGCCAGATCAGAAAGTTGGAACCAGAGTGTCCAGTGTCTGGGCTCAGAATTACAGGACTTAAGAGACCCTCGACTGTGGTAGGGGACACTCCCACCCCCTGTCCACCAGGCCTATAGTCAGGGATGGAGCTGGCCCGAGTGCCCAGGGTGAAGCTGTCTTATATCACTGCTCTTCCCCCTCCAGCAGCCTCCTGTCCTGCCCTGTGGACAGGCCCTCAGCCTCCTGCTTTCCCAGTCAGAGTCTTTGATAGGGTTTAGATGGAACCTGGCATAAGGAAGAGCTCTTCTAGTTCCTGGTACAGCTTTAAGCAAGGACAAGTGCACTTGGATGTTCCTAGTGGACTGGTCTGGACCAGGCCTGGCCATGCTGCAGGGCTGGCCCCCAGAAAGTTGGGCTCAGCTCTCTTTATCCGGCCCTGTTTTCCCAGTGGGAAGACCCCAAGTCTTGAGTGGCAGGCCTTGGAGATGGTTTCATTTATCCTCAATGCTGCTTCTCCTTTCCCAAGACACACCTGGAGCACACCTGGAGAACTTTGGATCTTGGCTCCTGTTATCCTAGGACTCACCTTTTCCTTGGGTGTTTTATCCTTGCACACAGGCAATGCAGACCTTTCTGGGTGATAAAACAAAGTCACATCCACATGGGTCCAGTTAAGAGCAGGGGGCTTTATTTAGGTCCATAGCAAGATTTCACTCCAGGTTGGTGACTTCTTAAATGTCACCATCTTGCACCAAACATATGACCTCTGAGCCTCCAGTTCCTTGCCCAGGAAACTGGGATGAGCATCCCTAGCCATAATGCTGTGTGCCTGGTGTGCTCAACACTGTCAGATGATGCACCCTTTGCCTTGGTTTCCTCATCCATCAGAGGAGATGCTGGGCCACGTGATTGCTGGACATCCTTTTGTCTTCAGTTTTGGTGCTCTGGCCTGTGGTTTGCAATTTCCTTTCCTGTTCTCAGCATTTACCCCTCTGGAGCAGGCAGGGAACCTATTAAATTCTGATATTGCAGATGAGGGGGTTCCACAGAGATGAAGGGAGCTCCTGCCCCGACTCACAGGACCTGGGTTCTTGACTCACAGCCCATGTCTCCCCCAACCACAGACTTCCATTCTGTCCCAGGGGCCCTGCTCCTTGCCCTCTGACCTGCACTAACCTCCCCTCTCTCTCCCTCTGCCTTGAACTGCTCAGATTTTCGTTATCACATCAGCGTGAAGACTGGGGACGTCTCTGGAGCCAGCACAGATTCCAAGGTCTACATCAAACTCTATGGGGATAAATCCGACACCATCAAGCAAGTTCTTCTCGTCTCTGACAATAATCTCAAAGACTATTTTGAACGTGGCCGGGTGGACGAATTTACCCTGGAGACCCTGAACATTGGGACTGTAAGTGTCCTTCCCAAGGTTGTGTGACATCATCCCACCCATTCTGCACATGATCACATAGGAATCTACATGCATGTACATGTACACACTCGTGCACACATGGATGAGCCTATTTTGAAGGAAAAGAGTTGTTAACTTGGGGATTGTTAATGAGGGATGCTGTTTTTCAGATATGACCTAGAGCTACTGAAGATCTGTGAACAGTGGCTAAGCTCCCAGGGCCTCACAGAGGGTGGAATTTTAGTAGCTTTACCGCCCCCCAACATTTTACCTATAGGGCCAGAATCAGTGCACCTGGAGAGGGGATATCGGGTTCAGAGAAGGAAAAGAGAAAAGGAAATATTTAAAGGAGATCCTGAAAATACTTCCCAGCGCCAGGCCTGAGTGTGCACTGGAATTGTTTCAGTGGACAATTCCAGGTCACCCCTGAGGGATGCTGTCTTAGGGGGTGGGATCCAAGAGTCTCCCTTTCTCAAGGTTCCAGGTGGCCCTACTGTAGGAGATCTGAGCACTTCATCAAAGATAAACAAAGCCCGCCACTAGAGTGGTGAGGCCACTTCAATCAGTGTATCCTGCTGCAGCGGGGAAAGAGGCGTGCCAACTGAACCCAACTTTGATATGGCAGAGGTTTCCAAGGCAGGGAATGGGAGGAGGGTGAACAGCGATTCAGAGTCGGGGCAGTGAGGAATCACAGGGGTAAGGGGAGGTTGGACTCTGAAAGGGTTTCATCTGGAATGTCTCCCAAAAGCTCTGTGTTGAAAGCCTGGTCCCCAGTGCAGCCATGTTCAGAGGCAAAGACTGGATCATAAGGACTCTGACCTCATCAGTGGATCAATCTATTTGATGGATAATAATTTGAACAGATTGACTGAGAGGTGGTGAAAACGATAGGCAGATGGGGGTGTGGCTGGAAAGTAGGTCATGGGGCCATGGCCTTGGGGGCTCTATCTGCCCCGACCCCTTTCTGTGTCACTTTCTCTGCCTCCTGGCTGCCGTGAGCACAGTGGATTTCCTCTGCCATGCTCTTGTGCCATGATATTGCTGCCCTGGAGCCAGCCAACTATGGACAGAATCTCCGAAATTACCAGCCAAAATGATTCTTTCATCTTCTGAGTTGTTTTCATCAGGTGTTTGGTCACAGCAATGAAAAGCTGATGATCACAGACCACAGGACACCCATCTGGGACTGCTCACTGGCACCTATCCTAGTTAGGTTCTACCCTCCCAGCACCTGAATTCAGGACCACCTGCAGGTCCAGCTAGAACCCAGAGCGTATTCTTTTGGCAGTCTCAGGTTTTCTCAGGCAGGCATTTTAAGGGCAGTAGGGTCATCCTAGGAATGTAGCCTCAAGCTCTTAGAAACTGTGCTAGTGTTTTGTTTAAGTCAAAGTTGGGGCTTAGCCAAGAAAGATCTGAGTAGCCTGGCTAGGGGTTGGTCAAGGTGAGACTCTGTACTTGACCCGGAGAAACAAAGATCTAAACCCTGAACTCGACCACTGGCCACAGCCCCCAAAATGTCTGTGTGGGTATATGTGTTGCACCTGCTGCTCTCAGGGGGCTGCATGGTGGGAACTGAGGCAGTGACAAGCTCTCTGCTTCCCTGCCCTGTGCCTCTCTGTGGAGCACCCTATTTCTAGAATTTTCTCCTCCCATCAACACACACTCTGGGGAACAGTCTCATATCATTTATCTCTTGAGGTTAATGAACTTCAATCTAGGTTTTCCTTGATCAAAAATTATTTACATTTTAAGTTGAATCAATAACTGTAGAGTGGCAGCAGCCAACAGATCAATGAAACATGGGGGTGGGTGGGAAGGGAGGTAGTGGGAGGGCATGTGGACCCTGCCTTGTATTGCCAAAACCCCCTCAGTGTGGCCAAGAAGCTGGGTACTGAGCCCCATCTGCCAACTGCCTGGTCAGGGGCCCAGCATGCCCTGGCCACTTAACTTCGTTTACATCGGTTTTCTGATTTTCAACATTAGCGTTAGAAGTGCTCAGTATGCCACTGAACAATCACTCTACCTCAAGGGCGAGGTGCTGTAGGATTGAATGACAGTCCCTGCCCTTGGGGAGCTTCCAGGCATATCAGATAGAAGACACAGCCTTGCCTTGAGTTTTTCAGTCTATGTTTTCCAGGGACATTCATGGTCCCACCCCACAGGAAAACAATGAGACTCCTGTGTCCCTTGGCAGGCACCCAGGGGGACCTCAGACCTTGTAAACAGCTGGTTTCCTTCTGACAAGCAGGGGACCGGGCTTCATGCACTAGCATGTGATAATGGTTCCGTTACCAGCTGGAGAGACTCTTAGTATCTGGGAGAGCAAGGAGCAAAGCCTGCACAGACACTTTAAAATCTACCCCTTTGGCACAAGACATGGCAGAGAGAATCTCAGGGCAAGAAGGGTTCTTAAAGACCATCAGATAATTCCACAAAACATAAAAGCAATCAGAACGCTGATCCCTGTCACCTGCATGCAAAGATGTTAACAAATGGCAAAGCAATTGGCTAGAGAGGGACAGTCTCCCTGAGAACAAGCTGGAGGAGGGGATGGGGGTCCCAGGCAGGAGGGGAGACTCCCTGGTCCCCCAGCTGGCAGATGGCAGGTGGCCCTTTGGGCCAGGACTCTCTCTGCCTGTCCTGGGAGCCTCCCTCTTCCGAGGAGCTGGAGATCCCAGCTGAGGGGAGAGAGCGAGGGAGGCTGGGAAGTTTGCACATCCTGCTCCTGGTGCACCCTCACTGGGGTCTCCTTCCAGATCAACCGGCTGGTCATCGGGCACGACAGCACGGGCATGCACGCAGGCTGGTTCCTGGGCAGCGTCCAGATCCGCGTGCCTCGCCAAGGCAAGAAGTACACCTTCCCTGCCAACCGCTGGCTGGACAAGAACCAGGCGGATGGGCGCCTGGAGGTGGAGCTTTACCCCAGTGAGGTCGTGGAGATCCAGAAATGTATGCAAGAGGCTGGCGGGACCCGCAGTGTGGACCCCTGTGTGCTGAGGCTGGGGAAGGAGGGCGGACCCTGGGCAGCTGGGGCTTGTCTCCAACTGGTGGGGAGAGGGGAGTTCTGTGGGGAGATGATGGGTCTTCCGATTGCCTCCGGTACCCTGGTTCTGGGAGGCAGTAAGGGCGTATTTTACAGATAGGGAAACTGAGGACTCCACAGATGGAATTTTTTTTTTTTTCTGGGATAAAGGCAGCAAATGATATTATCTGGAAAATGCACATTCTCAGCCCTGTGGAGAAGAGTTTGAGGCATAGTCCGTGTCCTGCCCTGGGAGGACTGGCTGAGCAGATAAGACAGCTCACTCATTTATTCAGGAGCTATCTATTGAAGCTGCTCTGAGCCAGCCCTGCTCTGGGCTTTGTGGAGGCAGCAGAGAGCAAAACAGAAAAAACTCCTGTCCTCACGGGCTCTACGTCACACCCCCGTGGCAATAAATAGAAAAGATAAAGCAGCAGAGCTCTGAGGAAAATGAAGCAGGGTGAGGGGTTTGCAGTGGAGTGGGTGGAGGGGCATCTTGGACAGGGTGGTAACGGGGAAGTTCAAGGTGATCTGGTCTCCATTGCATTTCATGTGAGCCCCAGAGCATGGTAGGTCAGAGACTCCTGAGGGTGTCTAGAGGGGTGGGGAGACAGTGGGACCAAATTCTGACAGGGGAAGGTCCCTCCCTCCCCTGTCTACCTCCACCCCGAGAGCAGCTGCCCTTGGCTCACACCCACAGGCACCCCCCACCCTGGAAAGAGCCCCGCCCCAAGTCAGCTCTTCCCTTGCCAGGACCTTTGGTATCTTTTCCTGTGCACCTCACCTCCCCAGCCTACCCCAAAGTTCTCCAAAAGCTGAACCATACACATGTGCTTCTCCATGGCACCTGGCGATGTAAGAATGGGCCCCTTCCCTCTTTTATGAATTAAAACTTAATTTCCAATACAGCAGTCCGGGTACTAGCCAAGGACATAAAGATTTAGAAACAACAACAACAATAGCACAGGGGTGGGGTGCAGCTCGGTGGTCGAGCACTTGCCTAGTGCAAGATGGGGATGATCATACTTCCTCATGGTGCTGGGGACAGGTTAGATAAGATGGTGCTGTGAAGCAGGAGACACGTGACACAGACTCGGGGAATGTTTGTTTTGTGACTACCGTGATTGCTATTACTAAATTCCCCTTTCTCCCACATTTGCCTTCTCAGTGGTCCACTATGAGGTTGACATTTGGACAGGGGATGTGGGTGGCGCAGGTACCACTGCCCGAGTCTACTTGCAGATTTACGGCGAGGAAGGCAAGACTGAGGTGCTCTTCTTCTCCAGCCGCTCCAAGGCTTTTGATCGGGCATCCAAGGACACGTTCCAGGTGTGTGGGGTGAGCAGCGGGGGTGCCCATGGAGGTCTACTGGACACCGAGATACTTCCCTGGCTGTTCTTATTTCCCCAGCCACATCCACTCAGAACAGCTGCCTGTCTTCAGCTGAGTGGGAGATGCTGCTTGGAAAACAGATTGCACTAGGATTCCTTCAGCTTCCTGGGGAGGGGGGGGGTTCCCTGGGGGCAGTGAAGCAGAGCGTAGTTTTTTGGACTGGGCTCAGTCAAGTTTTACCTTGTGACTTGGACAGGAACCCCCTCTCCAGGCCTGAGTTTTGGGCCTATAATGAAGGGATTGAGCTAAATCAGGGGTTATTTTTGGTCTCAGGTCGAATTCAGGTGTGAGGAACTTTAAGAAAAAGGTCCTGGCCAAGCTGGAACTAGGCCAGAGTCACAGGTGTCTGGCACATTGGAGCTGGAGAGGCCTCGTTGAGTCAAATGCCCTCATATGCTGCTGAGCAGGCCCAAGTATTTGACCTGAGTCTCAACTTCCTCCTTAGTTAAAACCTAGCTCTGTAATGCCTGCCTGGCTGGCTTCACGGTCCCTGTAATGATCAGTGTTGGGGAAGGCACTCAGGAAACTGGCCAGTGATGGAGATGTGACTGAGCAGTGCATCCTCTAGGGGCCAGCTGGCTAGGTGTGGGGGAGCAGGCACAGTTGAAAGGGCAGATGGGAGGGGGAACAGACAGCCCTCCATGGGGAGGGTGGTCACAGGGTGCTATGAGTAGGCAAGTGCTGGAGAGGAGAACTATTGTACTCAAGGCATGACTTACCAGGCCTAGTGCCCATTCCCAAGTTAGTAGAAAAGAATAAATTCTGCGTGCCCTGGACTCCATCTTGGCTGGTAGTTTTTCACAAAGATGGTTTGGCCAATTGTGAGTTCATGAGCAGGAGGTCAGGGGACTTGCAGTCTCCTCTAGGTCTAGAACCCAATAGTAGGACACTGGGTGACCATGAGGCAGTCCTATAGGCCTTGGTTTTCCCTGGCACTCAAGTGGAATAACTGGGGGAACCAGGCTTTGAGGGGGGTCAAACGCCCAGCCAGGGGCTTTTCAGCATCAGGGTACCTAGGAGGAGCTGGACTAGCAAAGACCCATGTGAGCCTCTCTCTGGAGCCTGTAGGGACCAGACCTCGTCTTACGCAGGTCCTTCCTGAGAGCATGTGGTTCAAGACAGAGTGACAATGCCATCTAAGACTGATGACTCTATCTACATTGTCCTTTGAGCCAGTTTGTGCTATGCCTAGTGAGGAGACTTAGAATGATGGTCCCCACTCTTAAGGAACTCAGAGCTCTTGAGGGCGAAGAGTGCATCCAAGCCAGGCCAGAACTAGCTCCAAGCTCTGGAGGAGGGGACAAGCAGTCCAACTGATGCTGTGTGTCTGGGATGGCCTTAGACATCTGGGGACATGGATGAGAGTTTTGTTTTTTAAAAAAAGAACATTTTTTTCTTTTTGCTTATTACAAAAGTTATATATGCTAAATACTAAAAAACATATGGAAAGTGAACACTGAAAGATACAGAACGTTTTCAAAAAAGCAATAATAAAGCACAGGAATCAGAACGAATATGTTTGAGCTAGGGGTGAGGAGAGAATAAAGACAGACCAAGAGAGAGAACTGCATAAGAAAGATGTGGAAATAGGAACGATAGGAATGAATGGGGTGTGTGTGTGTGTGTGTGTGTGTGCATGTTTGAAAGAAAGAAACGGGGAAAAAGATTGGCTCCCACAGGGGTTAGAAGAAAAGAAGTTTAGGGGTCACTGGGACCAGGCCAGAGGAGCCAAGCTGGGTGTGATTGGCGAGAGGGAGCATGGAGACCCCTGCCCTGTCTGGGCCACAGCCCAGCACGCAGGCCCTGCTCCCGACTCTGCAGGGGAGGTGGGGAGGACACGGGGCCACCCCAGCCACTGGCCTGTGCTCTGCACAGCTGGAGGCGGTGGACGTGGGTGAGATCTACAAGATCCGTCTGGGGCACACGGGCGAGGGCTTTGGGCCCAGCTGGTTCGTGGACGCGGTGTGGCTGCGGCACCTGGTGGTGCGGGAGGTGGAGCTCACGCCGGAGCAGGAGGCCAGGAAGAAGAAGGAGAAGGAGAAGCTGCGGCAGCTGCTCAAGAAGGAGCGGCTGAAAGCCAAGCTGCAGAGAAAGAAGAAGAAGAAGAGGAAGGGCAGCGAGGAGGAGGAGGAGGAGGAGGAGGGGGAAGAGGAGGAGTCCTCGTCAGAGGAGTCCTCGTCAGAAGAGGAGGAGGAGGAGGAGGAGTCCGAGGAAGAAGAGGAAGAGGAGGAGTTCGGGCCGGGGATGCAGGAGGTGATTGAGCAGTACAAGTTCGAAGTCCACCGCTGGCTGGCCCGGGGCAAGGAGGACAATGAACTTGTCGTGGAGTTGGTGCCAGCAGGCCGATCTGGTCCTGAGCGTAAGCCTGAGGGGCCATAAATCCCCTAAAGGGACCAGGGAGGGGTCAGGTATGGCTTGGTCTCCCTCACATAAAGGCTGAGTAGGTGGGCACCCATCATGATTCTGGAATAGCTCTGCTGACCTGTGTCTGAAAAGCCACCAGGGGCAGTTCTCTTTGGGCTGAGCATGGCCCTTGTCCTGAGTCACTCAAGAGGAACCAATGGCTTGGAGAGGGGCCCTGAAATAACTAAATGTGGGGCGCACAGGAGAGAGGGATGTGGAGGCCAAATGTTGCTCTTAGCCTCACTGTGAAGGCGTCCTGGGCGGGAGGAGAGGCAGGTTCAGTTCCAGGTTGGTGCAGAGGTTCCTCTAGATTCTTCCTCTTCCCAGGGTCTGCCTAGACCTGGCTGGCTCTCAGGCCCATCTCATTGATTGCCCTCCTCAATGCTGTATCTCTGTGTGTCTCCAGCCAACACCTATGAAGTCCAGGTGATCACAGGCAATGTGCCCAAGGCCGGCACAGATGCCAATGTCTTCCTGACCATCTACGGTGAGGAGTACGGGGACACGGGTGAGCGGCCCCTGAAGAAGTCGGACAAATCCAACAAGTTTGAGCAGGGGCAGGTAGAGTGAGGGGTCTCCATTCCCTTGGGGGTGGGACTCAGGCATGGGGCCTGGTGCCTTTGGATGGTCCCCATGGCTGCCCCACCCAGCATAGCATCTGCTAAGTGTCTAGCTGAGTGCTTCTTTCAATCCACTGAGGCAGTGCCTCTTTTCTACACACCAGCACATGGTGGGGAATGAGAAGAGGACAAGCAGGTTCTAGCACATGGAGCCCATAGGCTAGCTGGTTCTCAGGTACAACTAGAGAACAGTATCTGAGAAAGCTCAGGCATGGAGCAGGCTGAGCAGGGCTCCCCGGATGAAGGGCTTACCATGGGGTGCCTTGAAGAAGCCTTGATGGGAAGGGGAGACTTCAGCTGGGCAGATGAGTATGGTGCAGGTGTGTAAAGATTACAGTGAGCCAAATGTCATGGTGCACACCTGTACTTTCTGTGATTCGGGAGGCTGAGGCAGGAGGATCGCAAGTTCAAGGCTAGTCCAGGCAACTTAGAAAGACCCTCAGACAATAAAAGGGGATGGGGATGTAGTTCAATGGTAGAACACCCTTGAGTTCAATACTCAGTGGCAACAAAAATAAAATAAAAATAAAAAAGACAGTGAAAGGTGTTTGTAGAAGACAGAACGGTGTGAGCAAAGAGGTGGAGGGAGAAAACTGCTCAGGTGTGAGGTTGGAGCATCTCCCGCCAAGCTGTGGTTGGTGCTATTGGGTGGTTGATAAGCTGGTATAAGACCTATGGGGTGGGTGCTGTCACAAAGTGCTTGAAAGTGAGGCTGGAAGGTTGAACTGTGTCCTGAGGCAGTGAGAATCCGTGAAAGAAATCCAAGCCTCTTCCTCTTCCAGGTGCAGATGGAAAAGCAGGAAAAAATAAAGCCATTATTTTTATCCTTCTAGATGTCACAAAATCCCCTGTTCCCTATCCTTCCCATTCCTGTCTTCATCCCCAAATCAGGTTCTTTCATCAACACAGAGGAGGAAAAACAATGAATCAAATCCATTAAAATACTTCCGGGCTCATGACTTGATTTTTATTCCAGGGCTCTTGAGTTTTCCTTCAGCTCTCCCTCCAGGGCTTGAGGACTAGGAGTCCCTCCTGGGTTTCAGTGGTCTCCCAGAAAAATTATAGTGCCTACATTCCTAGATTGGGGGGAAACTGCTGTAGAAGACAAAACTAGTACACTTGGTGAAATCTGAATATGGACTGTATATTAGATAATGCTACAGTCCCAAGTCATACAACAACATTTTTGTCAATGACAAATGGCATATATAGCAGTGATCCCATAAGATTATATTACCTGGTAACATCCTAGCTATCTTAGTTTTTGTAAGTTCACTCTTATTTGTTTTTGTTGTTGTTTGTTTGCTTGGGGGTGTCAGGGATTAAACTCAGGGGTACTCAACTACTGAGCCACATCCCCAGCCTTAGTTTTTATTTAGAGACAGGGTCTCACTGAGTTGCTTAGCACCTCACCATTGCTGAGGGTGGCTTTGAACTCATATTCTTCCTGCCTCAGCCTCTTGAGCTGCTGGGATTACAGGTGCATGCCACCGTACGTGGCTCTTATTTATTTTTTGTTCACGTAATAACAAAAATCCCCTAGTGACATGAATCTCAAAACGTATCCTCATCATTAAATGATGCATGTCTGTAATGTGTGGACACTAAATTTTCTGAATTTGGTCATCACGCTGTGACTATATGAAAATGTTCAAAATATTTAGGGATGAAGGATCATGGTTTCTTCCACTTACTTTCGACTGATTCAGAATAAAAGTAGAAAGAGAGAGCAAGAGAGAGAACAGATTGAGTAATACAGAAAATGTTGCATGTAAGTGCAGAATCTAGGTTAAGGTGAGCAGACTGTCATTACATTATTTCTGCAAGCTTTCTGAATATTTGAAATCTTTTGCAAAATAAAGAGTCAAAAGAGGATAGCCAAGAATACCCCATTCACGTAAAGGGTCCTGGTGTCGTCAGCTTCCTCCTGTGCATATGGCAGCCTACGTACACGTGTATGATTCCCATTCCGTCTTCCCACCTAAATGGCGAGCAGCCCCAAGCCTTCTGTTTCTGTCAATCACTTTGGATTTGCACAGGATTGACTCATGGCAGGTGCTTAATGAAAATTTGTGGTTGAAGGAGATGACGCACTCGTGCACACATATACAGAATCTCTGGGCACCCCCATGTCACACATACAATACGAATGCCAGTATCCAGCAGACTCGTCAACTCTCTACCTCTCTCTCTCTCTTCACCTTCCCTCTCTTCCCTCCACCTTGCTGGGCAATGAGAGCAAGAAGTTCCCCTGGGCAGGGGCTGGTTAAATACCAACAGTGCAGAGCAAACACCAAACTAATGAGTTGCAGTTTCCATCACCCCAGCCCTGGTTGCTTTGGGGTCTTATCATCCACCTCAGGTGCTGGGTCCTTGGGAGAGTGGGGCTGATGGAAAGTTGGGGAGAGGGTGGATCTCACCCCTCTGAGTGCTACTCTGGCCCCTCCTAGACAGACACCTTCACCATCTATGCCGTTGACCTGGGAGCTCTGTCCAAGATTCGGATTCGCCATGACAACACAGGCAGCAGACCAGGCTGGTTTCTGGACAGAATAGACATCACCGATGTGAACAATGAGATCACGTGAGTGGGGCTGGAGGAGAGGGAGAGAAGGCCATCCTTGCCACTAAGATAGTCCTGAGAGAGGACTGGGGGTGGGTGAAGTGATGTCTGTGGGTGAGGGTGGGAGAGCTGTGACTCTGTGGGTTTGGTCCTGTGGCAGGGTGGGTGTCTTGCCTCCTTCCCTCTCAGTGGGAAGCCCACTGGAGCTTCTAGTTCTCAGGTGACAGTCTGGAGACCAGCCACTCCAGTTGGCCTATCCATTCTGAGAGACTTCAATCCCTATCAGGCCTCACACGCCTAGTCTCTGTGTGTAGTCTTAGCTCACCCAGAAGTCCCACCATGGAAAAAAGAGCATCCCACACCTAGTTTCAATGTTCTAGACCAGAGACCAGCAACCCTTTTCTATAAAGGCTGCATAAAAATTATTTCTAGCTTTGCAGGTCATTTGGTCTGTGCAACAACAACTTTGCTGGTGAAGTACAAAACCATCTCTGGATGATACCTAAGTGGGTGGGCATGACTGGGTTCCAGTCAATCTTCATCTATGAACACTGAGATTTGAATTCCGTGTAATTTTCATGCCACAAAATATTATCCATCTTTAGTCTCCTTCCCCCAACCACTTAAAAATGCAAAACTCATGTTAGCTCATGGGATGTACATAAATAAGCAGGTGGTGGGCCAGCTCTGGCCTCTGCTGGAGACTCTCCCCATCTTCCACCCTGCCCTGCCCTACCATCCCTCAGAAGACCAGGCACAGTTTGCAGATGGTCCAGTGTTATGACTTCCATAAGGTCATCTTGGTGGCACATAAGGACCATAAGACAACCCCACAGCTGGGAACAGGATCTTGACAGGTCACCCTGGATGAGTGCTTCATCTTCATGCTGTCATTTCGTCTTCTAATAAGTGGGCTTAGTGATGTCACTTCAGCTTACTACTCCAGACCTTCTGAAATACTAAGGCATTTAAACTTGGAAAAGATAAAGTGCTGCTGAGACAGGAGGCAAGCAACAAGCTGTGAACATCCCGGTTCCCCTGTGGCCCCACCACAGCTGGCTAGTCTGTTCCATTTGTTTGACATTTCTGGTCCAGCCCAACAATTTAAAAATTATTGTACCTTTGTAATTTATTTGAGTCTCCATCAGTACTTGTCCTTTTTGATCATTCTTTAAAAATATTAGCTATTCTTACCTTTTTCCAAATCAAGACATTAAGTGATTTGAAAAAAAGTCCTGTTGGAATTTTGATTGTTCTGCCACTAAATGTATGTATGGAGAGTGGCATATTTAAGTTATTAAGTGCCGCACCCCATGTTCATTTTTCCACTTCTCTAGCTGTTCCTTTATGTGCATCAATAATGCTTTGCAAGTTCCAACACAGAACTGTTCTTGTTAAGTTTATGTCCTGGTATATGTCATATCACTCATAAATGAAATTGCCTCCTGACTCTTTTTTCTTTGCCTTCCTCCTTTCTTCTTCTGCTCTTTCCTTCCTCATGTCCTCTTCTTCCTCCCCTCCTTTTCTGTGGGTGTTGCTAGTTGGAATTTCTTTAATAAGAAGCCTTCTCTATCCAGTGAGGGCTCTGTGGTGAGCCACCTTCCCCAGTCTCCATGCTAGAAGCAAATGGAAACAATACCTGCTTTGGGTGATAGAGGTGAATCCACAAAAGTCCAGAAGGAACAGAATCACAAGAGCAAGTCCCAGCTTCGCGGAGAGACACAGCCTTCCCAGCAGTGCCCAGGCCCTCCCCAGCCTCTGCAGCTCAGGAAGAAGGGCTTTGCAGTCAAAGGGACTCGACAACACTGGCATCAACTGCCCTGGACCAAGTCAACAGTGTCCACGCACCTGGACACCTTGATCTCTCTCCTCACACACCCCACCCCCAGATCCTCAGCAGGACTTTCTGGCTCTTTGCTCAGGAAAGCATAAGTCTGACCCCATTTCTCCATCTTCCCGACTCTATCCCTGTGTTCAAAGCCTCCTGACTGGCCCCCCTGCTTCTCCCAGGCCCTCCTAGTGTCTCCAGCAGCCTAAGGACCTGATCATGTCCCTCCTCTATTCAAACACCTGCAGAGTTTCCCACTCACCCAGAGGAAAAGCAAATTCAGTTCCATTGGCCTGCCTGGGCTGCAGGGTCTGCCCCACGTCCCCACCTGTCTCTCTTCTTGGTCCCAGCCCCTCCCGCCTTGCACATTCCTTGCTGTTCCTTGAACCCAACAGACCTGATCCCACCTGGGGCCTTTGCATTCCCTGTCCCCTCTCGCTGGCACTCCCTTCTCCCTTGGCTCACTCTCACACCCTTTTTAAGCAGGTCTCTGCCCAGATGTTACCTTCTCAGGGAGGCCTAGAATGCTCCCTCCCCACTTCCTTTTTCTCTGTATCACTTATCACCTAACCCACAGTGAATCTGTGTGCTCAGTCCTTGCCCTGTCCCTGCTTCAAGAAGGTTAAGTGATGACCTGTCTGTGTTCACTGTCATGTCCTCCCCGGGATCTACAAGAATGCATGGCAGGGTACAAATATAAATCCAAAGGCCTCAAGCTCCAACCCCACTTCCTCATTATCACCAGTATCAACAGCATGGCCAGTTTGGTTATACTTGATATACTTGATGTTGCCCTACCTTTAGCTTATACACAAAAGTGGGAAAATCCTTACAAAATCATTTACACCTTATGACATTCAACTTTGCCACCTCCTCACTAAATTTTTACTTTAAAGTGAGATTCTCCGATCGTCCCAAGCTTTGGTTTAATGCTCTGTTCAAAGTTGCTCACCCAGGCCCTGCGTTTTCCTCCCCATACCCTTGTCTAAGCCATGTGGTTTCTGTGTCTGCCTCTCTTGTCTTCTGATCCTTAAAAAGCCCCTCTGCCTTTCCCTCCCCTGCACCTAGAGCCCTTCTTGAGCAGGATCTGCTCCCGTAGGAGGCTGGGACAGGGTCGGCAGGCCCCGTCTCCTCCAGACCTCCCTTGCTGGCATTGGGGAAAGGAGGCTGAAAGTCCAGCTCCCATCTTGGGTCTGGCCCAGTTTCTGGTTCTGAGAGGAGGTGTGCTGGCCGGTGCTGCAGCTTCGAGCATGCTGAGCCTTCAAAATGTATCTCCTCAGGGACAAGGAACACTCCTGCTCTGCGGAAGCTCTCGCAGAGCTTGGGAGGGCCTGCACCTTTGCTTTTCTGTTTTTCTGACTTTCTTCTCTCTCCCTGCTTAACCTCCATGGCCCTTTGTCTCTCCCTCTGTCCTTGTCCCCTGCTGACTTCACATTCTCATTGTCCCTGCCTCTGTCCCGCTCCACCCCTTCCTTTATCTCTGTCTCTCTCTCTTAATTGGCCATAATTTAGAACTATAGCCTATTATCCAGAAGTTATTTGATTGAATGAAATTTTAACTTTCCCATTCATACATTCAAAGGGCAAGAAGTGGAGCACTATGCATTTCACCCTGAAACAGTATTTTTTTTGTTTTTCTAGTATTGAACATTTGAGCCCAGGGCCTTGTGCAAGCGAGGCAAGCACTCCACCACGGAGCTGCATCCCAGCCCTGAAACATTAATTTAATGGCCTTTTAACTTCTGTCACTCTTGGCTGAGCTCTTCCTGCCTTTGAAATCCATGTCCATCAATATAACATTGTCCCTTCCCCCATCCGAGCCCTGGACTAAGGTCATGCTCTCTGGCTCTGCTGCTCGGGCATGTTGATAATTGAGGGTACTGAGGACCAGAGGAGCACATGGGCTCAGATGGAGCAAGACCCTTGGAGTACACTGTCCCCTGCCCCTATGTGGACTAGTCCCCGAATGGCTCTTATGCATCACATCAGGCCCAGGGGAGCAGGAGACACAAATGGAGTACAATGTTCCTAACTTGGAGATGAACAGCCTTCTCTGTCCTTAGACTTGTTCTATTGCTTTCGGATCAGGGGGTTCGGTTCAGACTACTGCCCTCCAGATAGCCGAGGCATGGTCAAGGAGAAAGAAAGGGAAGGAAAATAACAGCAACAACAACAATAACATCAACAATTCTGAGATTACTTTAGCATATCAGTATATCCCCGATATTGGATGCACATACATGAAAACATTTTTCATTGTTTATCTAAAATTCAAATGTAACTTGGAGTCCTGTAATTTTACTGGCTGATTCTGGCAATCCTGGCAGAGAGGTAGAGGGATTTGCTTGAGGTCACACAATGATTAGAGGAAGAGCCAGGTTTTTAGAGGCAGACACTGATTGCAAGGGCAAGCCCCTGGTTACTGCTCAGCTGCCTCTCTCATCCTGGCCCTGCCTTCCTTCTGTCCAGGCCCCTCCATCATGCTAGGCCCTTCCTCTCCATGGAGGAGTCTGACTAGGACCTCCCTTCCCCAGATGTCCCTGGGTCTGCTCCTTAGCCGCAACCTTTGTACTTTCCCCAAAGCACAATTGGTTCATTCCATTGAAATCTATTAACTCAACACATGTGTATGGAGCACTTTCCAAGAAACACTCTGCTAATGTAGCTCTGGCTAATAGATTAGTTCCAGAAAGTGTTGTCGGATCAGTTCCCACAGGCCCTCTCCTTCCACCCAATATGACCCAACTTCAATGGGATGTCTGGAGACCATTCCCCAGACAGGTGACCCATGGGGTCCTTCCCAGATTGGGTGTGCTGCAAGGGCAATGCTGTGAAGGGTGGATTGAGGGGACTGTGTGCCCCTCACTCTCAGCCCATGCCTGCTCCTGCAGGAAACCTTCCTAAGAGGACATTCCCAACCTTCCCTCCCCATCCCTACAGGTACTACTTCCCGTGCCAACGCTGGCTGGCAGTGGAGGAGGATGATGGCCAGCTGTCCAGGGAGCTGTTGCCAGTGGACGAGTCCTATGTGCTGCCCAGCGAGGATGAGGAGGGTGGGGGACATGGTGACAGTAACCCCCTTGACAACCTGGCTCTGGAGCAAAAAGGTTTTCTAAACTAGAGCTGATTTTCTCCCTCCAGAATTCCTGCCCCCTCCTCTCCTCCACTTTTGATCTCCATCTTTCCTCCCTCCCTAAGGGCTCTGGGTACAATCCAGATGCATCACCCTCTCATTCCTCCACGGCAAGGAAGGAGACGTCAGGGTGGGAAGCATGTTCCCATGAGCCCAGCAAAATGCTCACTATAAAGTACAGTTTGTAAAGTACATGGGGTTACTGTCGGGATGGAATGGTCGTAGCCAGATCTGATTCATCTTTTGTCCTTCCCTCCAGGCACATGAGAGGCTCCCAGTGCATTTGTGTCCAGGGAAGCAATGAACACTGGCCCTCAAGAGTCCCCTGATGCTTATACCTCTTCCCTGAAACCTGCATCCCAGCATGGGAGTCAGCCCAGGGCTCCAGGCTGGTCGCCTCTGATTCTCCCAATCACCCCCACCCCATCTCCCCTGTCCTATTGACTCTATTGATTGAGGGTTTCCTGTGTGAGCCAGGGTCAGGGGACATTATCTCCACCCTCAGGCAACTGCAGAAAAACACATACTGCAAGTAAAGTGATCATGGAAATGTGCTTATTTCTAATCCTGGGGTCCAGGAGTGTAGGATTGAGAGAGTAGGGGAAGAGCTGGCCTGATCGGGCCAGATTTGGGGAGCAAGGAAGCCCTCCTGGAGGTGATGGTCCTCTCTCCTCCAGGAGCCTAGAGCAGTGTGCAACTCACTTCTCTATGTTCTTCTGGCAGATAAATCAACCACGTTCTCAGTGACCGTAAAGACAGGGGACAAGAAGAATGCAGGTACCGATGCCAACGTCTTCATCACGCTCTTTGGCACACAAGATGACACGGGTAAGAAAGCAATGGGGACCAAAGCTTACCCACGTCTGTCCCTCTCTGGGACTCAGAAGTGTCCAGGGAAATTCTGATTGCTGAACCCAGCCCCATACAAGAAAGGAAGTTCCTTTTTTCCTAAAATATCTCCTCTGGGTCAGCTTTCTCTTCTGTTCTAATGGCAGAGATGTCCCTTACCCTAAATGCACCCCAGTAACACCTGGGAAAAAGTGGCTCCTCCCAACCTCCTATGAGCTCCAGCCAGTGGGCACCATTCTTCCTTAGTATGAGATGCCCAACGTGTCCTGAAGTTACTCTGAAGCCTTTGCATAGCAACCCAGAGAAGGGGGCATTTAGTGCTGGGCTAGGATCTTCTCGATGCCCCCATCCAGTCATTGTGTCTGAGTTTTGAGAAGTCAGCCCTCAAGTTGTCATCATGCATTAGCTCAGAGCTTGTGAGTTCAGAACTGCATGCCAACTGTTCTTGAAGAATGAACGGGCTTATCCTGAGCCATGGGTGCTTATATTCTAAAATGACAGTGAGCTAATAGAGACCTCAGCCTGGGGAACTTAACTGATTGGTTCAAATTTACACACCACCATTCATGAGTTGTATGACCTCGGACAAGCTGCTTAACCTCTCTGTGACTTAGTTTTTCCCCGCTTGTAAAATAAAGATAAAAACTTTATGTGCCTCATAGAATTGTGAATTTCATGGAATTAATTGAACATGTGAAATATTTGGGTCAAAGTATTATTCGATAAACACTAATCATTATTATTATTTAATGGGTTAGATAAAGCAAATAATGAATGATGAACTAATTAATTTATAACTTCTACCGTATGTGGTTGTGATGGCTCCTGAACCATGGTCAAAGGAATCCATGGCTCCAACATCTGCTCTTACTTGCCTAGACGCACTCTTGCGCCCTTGACGGTCATCATCTTATTATGTTCTTACAACAACCCTACAGGGAAGGGAACAAGAACACCTCTTTTTGACATTTGAGGAACCAAGTCTCAGAGACATTGAGCAATTTGTCCAAGATAGTCCAGATGGCAAGAGGCAGAGCCAGGCATTTGGACCAAGGTCTGTCTCTCTGTGTGCTTATGCCAGTCTGCAATGAGGCTATGAATGCCAGAGACTTTCTATGTGAGGTGGGACCACAGTAGGACTGAGGGCAGGGGCAGGGGAGACTTCAAGGCAAGCTGAGGCAGGAGGGGATGGAGGTGATTCTGAAACCACCTCAAATTTCAGGCTGACCCACAGCCGGAGTCCCCAGATTCCACATGAGAGACGGCAAGTGGGAGGTATTTGATGCCATCTCTCCAGCCTTCCAGATGAGAGTCTCCAGAGAATTCCCTTTGTCCCATCTGCACAGGGGTCCCTTGTTTTCTCAGTGAGCATGGGAAGGGTGGTTTTACTGGTAGTTCCTTCCTCACATGGAGAATCATGAAGAGTTAGGAAAGAATGTAGATGTTGACATAGAACCCCACCACCTTCTCCTTGGAGAAGGCCTTTCTTTGGGTATAAACTAGAAAAAAAATGTATACTTGAAAGGGTTACAGCAAAGCTCAATAAAAGAACACACACACACACACACACACACACACACACCCCAAATGTGCCAAGGTGCCTGGTGGATGATAACTGCATAGTCTAAATTTAACTTTAGAGTTGAAAAGTTTGGTCATTATGGAGAGAGGCAAAATGGGTTGGTGGCTAACATGATTGGATAGATCTCAGGGTCAGCCAGTCATGTTGGGGTCATTTGGTTGGCAGGAACAACCCTCCTGAAATCCTCCAAGACCAACAGCGACAAGTTTGAGAGAGACAGCATTGAAATCTTCACAGTAGAGACGCTGGATCTGGGAGACCTGTGGAAAGTCAGGATTGGCCATGACAACACAGGTCTGGCTTCCCTCCCCTGTTCTCTCCATGAGCACTATGTTGAGAACCTGTGGGCATCTGAGAAAATGCTTGGAGATTTGGACACCATCTTCCTTCCATAATAACACAGCTTCTCCAACCCTCTAGTCCATTGGAACCCAGGCTGAACACTGATTCTGGTCTAATTGGTTTGGGTTGGGACCTGGAAACTGGAAATTTTTAAAGCCTTTACCCATTCCCCAACCTCAGTAAAGTTAATATGAGGCTAGATTCAAAACTCCCTGACCTAACTCTGGCTCTCTGATTTGAGTGTGCATCAGAATCACGTGGGGGTAGGGCAGGGGTTTTGAAGCACAGGGTTCTCTCCCACCAGACTAGATTCAACAGGTCTGGGAAGATGCCTGAGAATATGCACATCTCCCAAGTCCTTGGGTGTTATAGAGCCTGATGACCTGGGGTTCCCACTTTATAACCACTATCTAGCCAGCCCTTTGTCTGGAACCCACAGACAATGCAGATAGGTAGAGGATGTACCTGTGTTTGCTCTCTCTGAGTAAAGTTGGACTCTTTTTTTAAATTTTTTTTTTTTTTTTAGGTACCAGGGATTGAACTCAGGGGCACTTGACCACTGAGCCACATCCCCAGCCCTATTTTGTATTTTATTTAGAGACAGGGTCTCACTGAGTTGCTTACTGCCTCACTAAATTGCTGAGGCTGGCTTTGAACTCGCAATCCTCCTGCCTCTGCCTCCCAAGTCACTGGGTGGACCCTTTTTCTTAGTGCCAAAACCACCCTTGTAAGCTTAAGGAAGGGATCCTGGTCCTAGAACCCATGACTGTCAAGACTGTAGGAACAGGGCTCTCTGCCGCGTTTCCATTGCTTTCTGGAAGCTGGAGCACTCAGGGAGGAGCATCATTCCTCCACTCATTTCCCTCCTCCTCCTGCATCACAAACTGAGCCAGGGAGCTGTGAGTGTCATCCTGCCATTGAGTGGCATGATCGCCTCTGTAGGCTCAGGCTCCCTGCAGCATCCCTGGGCTCCCTGTTTGGAGCTCCTTCCACCCTGGACTGCATCCACTTTCCTCCCCTCAGAATGTCTCTGACCTCCTGTTACCTCCCTGTGCTCCTTCACTGTTGCTAATTTTGCTGGCAGCAGCCCGGGGTGTGATCCAGCCCCAGCAGTGTGCACATATTAACAGGAATCATCTCAGCAGTGCTGTCAGCAGAAGGAATGACGCAGGAATGGTGGAGCTCTGGGTGTCCGCCAGCCAGTCAGGGAGGATGTTTGGAGTCCCTGCAGGAACCCACAGGAAACCATCTCTGCACAAGTCCCTGATGGTTTCTGGGTCTCCTCTCTCTCCAGGCAAGGCCCCAGGCTGGTTTGTAGACTGGGTAGAAGTGGACGCCCCATCTCTTGGAAAGTGCATGACGTTTCCCTGTGGCCGCTGGCTGGCCAAGGATGAAGATGATGGGACCATTGTCAGAGACCTTTTCCACGCAGAGCTTCAGACAAGACTGTACACACCATGTGAGCACCACACACGGCAAGGCCTGTCCCCCTCAGAATCCCAGTACCTGCCACCCGACTTCACCCCCGTCCTCCTCCAGGGTCCACTCCACTTTGGAGATTTGGCTCTCTCATTCCTTCCCCAAATTTTCTGAGCTTGGGGTGGGGAGGGCAGAGGAAGCAGCCATGGAGCTGTGGGCATAACCTCAGGGAAAGAAAACACAGGACTTATTCCAAAGTCATCGCAAACTAGCTGTGACAGAACAGAGAGCCTGATCTCTGCAGGCCTCAGTTTCTTCATTTGTTAAACAGAGATAATAATGTAGGGTGGTTCTAGTATCAAAAAGACTGGTCTAACTGTGGGGAATGGTGACCAAGCCACCACCAATCCTTCTTCCAGGCATCTACATGCCAAAGAAATCCCCGCTACATGAGGGTTAGGAGGAGGCGGGAGAACTCAAAAAGGAAGTCAATGTGATTCCTTTTATTGGAGTAGCTTGTGACATTTTGACATTTCCCCTCTACTGTTGTCAGCTGATTATAGGCATTAAATGTTTATATATGTGTAAGTGCATTTTAGGACCTGGGAATCAAACTGAAGTCAACAAAACTATAAATAATCTGTCTGAATTTGGTAAAATCTGAACCAAACCCAGAGCATATGTACAACTTTTTTTCCTAGCTAAATAATGAACTCTACCAAAATATTTTCCCCAAATAACAAACAGCATGAATCTGTGATGTACTTTTCCCCCTAAAGCAATTCCACTGAAATATTTTCTGATCCAAAGCCCGAAGCAAAGTGACATTTCCCCCTCCAGTGAAGTCCCTAGGCAGGCATGCACAAAGCAAACCCTAGATCCAGTCCTTGCTCCTAGGAGCTGCCTGCAGCACAGAGTAGACTCTGAACTGACACACACACACACACACACACACAGGGCTGGCAGCAGGACTGGTTGGGACCCTCAAGAGCAGATATACCCATCCCCTCTGTGCCCTAGGACAGGACTTCCTCTGTGTCCCACCAAAAGTGTAAGAGTTTATGTGGCCTGACTTTGAATATACAGTTGTTCCTTGACAGTCTGGGGAATTGATTCCAGGACCCCCCACAGACACTGAAATCTGCAGATGCTCGAGTCTCCTGTATTAAACAGCATAACATTCACATATACTCTATGCACAGCCTCCTGTATAATTTAAATTATCTCTAGATGAGTTCTTGTGCCTCATACAATGTAAATGCTATGTAAATAGTTGGAATTCTGTGTTGATTAGGGCATAACAATAAGGAAAAATGTGTGTACATGTTCAGAACAGACACAACTTTTTTTTTTTTAATCATGGTTGGTTGAATCTGCAGAAATGGGGAGCTGACTGTATTCAGTTCTAGCCTGATGGTAAAAGCAACCCATTTGCCCCTTGTCTTGGACTCACTTTTTCCAAAAGAAAAAAAAAAAAAAGCAAAAAGGTGGGGAGAGAAAGGAAGGAAGGGGAGAAAAGAAAAAAGACCACAAAAGGAAATTGTTCAGGAAAGCCAGAATGAAGAGCTGGATGTGGCGTGAATGTGAAACTCTCAGGGTGGGAATAGGGAGGGGGAGTTGACTGCTCAGGACCTACTTCCAGAGAAGGCCTCTGGGTCCAAAGCCAAGGGCTCCAGGGAACCAGGGAGCTTGGTCCAGGATTGACAGAAAACAGTGTCAGCAGTCCCAGGCAGGATACTGGAAAGCATGTTGGAAGCTAGGTGTGACAGTAGTCAAGGTTATGTGATCCCCTGTGAAGCCAGCATCAAGGCACCCTGAAAATAAATGAAGTGCTCCTAGTGGGGTAACCGAGGACCCGTCCCAGAGGCCAGAGAATCAGAAAGGGGCAGCGGAGGCTCTGGACATGCAGTTCCCAGGGGAGGCGGGCCCCAGTCTGGAACTACAAAGGCAGAACCATGCCATGCCAGAGCCAGGAGGGACTTTTGGTTTCCACATATGTCTGAGGGTCATGACAAGTGAGGAAGGTGTCCCAGGGCAGTGAGTTTGGGGAGGAGAAAGTCTGAGAGGGGACCCTCCCCAGGCCATCTTGAGCTCTTCCTCAATTTTCACACATCAAGGTTTTTCCTGGACGTTCTTAATAAATGTATTTGTGGTTCATGAAACAAACTGAACCACAGATCTAGTTAAACCTCCTCGTTTTATAGGTGAAGAAACCAAGGCCCAAGGACACACAGCTACCCCATGGCAGAGGCAGAACTAAAAACCAGAAACCAAATGTGGGCCCAGGCCTGGAGCCATGAGGGCTCAGGGTGGGCTGTTCCTACTCAGAAACGTCCAGGGCTTCTGCTGCTGCCCGCTGGTCTCAGGACAGCCCAAACTCCATCACCAGCTTTTCTCTCAGGCCTCCCAGGCTTCAGGCCAGGGAGCAACCTGAATCCTCAGAGGACTGCAGAAATGAGCCTCCCTGTGGCTTGAGGGCCTGGCAGGGTTAAGGCCTCTATTTCTCAGCAACCCATAAATGGGGCCCTCTTGGGCCACTGTAGAGCTCTATGTCATCTTCATGGGCCTCCATGGCATGCTCTCCCTGTAGCGTACTGTAGGAGGCAGTACGTTCTTCCATTTCACCCCTGGTGGTAGACTGTACAGGCTCGGAGGTCAGACAAGTCTGGGTTCAAGTTTGAATACTACCATGTTCATCTCAGGCAAGTGATTTCTCTGAGCCTTGATTTCCTCATGTTATAAAATGGGTAAAACAATACCGACTCCATCAGGTCATCGTGAGGATGAAAAGAGATGAGGACTTTAGGGTGCTTAATATAGAATCTGGCACATAGCAAGTCCTCCATGAATGACAGTTACAAGTGTCACGATCACAGGGTTGCATCAAAGCACCCTGAAAATAAATGAAGAGCAAATTCCTTGTCTGGAGAAGCCAGAACTGCCTGTTCTCTTGAGCATTTTCCACTGGGATTTCTCTCTTGTGTGATATCTCTCTCTCTCTCTCTCTCTCTCTCTCTCTCTCTCTCTCTCTCTCTCTCTCTCTCTCTCTCTCTCTCCTTATTTTACTGAGGCCTACAGTAACCACACACATTCATATACATATGCAGCAAATGAAAGTGTCACAAAAAATTTACCCTCCCTCTGTGGGACATACAGTGAGATTTTCTATTCCATTCGATTCGATTCCTTATAGTTTTTAAAAAATATTTTTTAGTTGTTGATGGAACTTTATTTTATTTATTTGTATGTGATGCTGAGAATCGAACCTAGTGCCTCACACATGCTAGGCTTCAAGTACTCTTCCACTGAGCTACAACCCCAGCCCCAATTCTATAAAGTTTGTAAAGAACTGGGTGGGCAGCTTGCTAAACCCACTTCACAAGCTGCCCATGAACCCCAATGTGTAGTTACAATACATGATTTTTAAACTACTGTTTTCAAACTTTAGTGGAGAGTGTGTGTTAGACCTACCTCACAGACAGTCTGAGGAGGAGTTTGGGAATCTGTATTTTTAACAAGCTCCCCAAGGCTCCTGAATCAACAGGTCCTCAGCTCACACTGCAGACTTGCTGGTCCTTCCTGCTGGTGGATGCTTATGAGGTAGCTGCTTGTTAACAGCCCTGGTTGGACAGATCTCTTTTAAAGACAGATGGTAGTCCCGGAACTGAGGAAACCTGGTCACCCTCATCTCCTCCTGTCCCTCCTCTACAGGACACTTCTGTAAAGTGAAGGTACCTGAATGAGGGTCCAGGTGTACAGGTTGGGGAGGGCAGGCCAACTTGAAGCAAGTGAGGCTGGGGGTTAGAGCTGGGGAGAAAGGAGAGAGGATTCTCACCACTGAAGCCAGGAGATCTGAGTGGAGAGTCCCCTGAAATCTAATGCTCCTAATTACAGAATGTCCAGCTGAGCACCATGTTGAGGGGACTTTACAGAAAACAGAAACTAAGGTTCATAACTAACTTGCTCAGGTCACACGGATAGTTAAGTCAGATTCAAGCTTGGGCTTGTCAAATTCCATAACTTGGGCCTTCCGTCAGTCCGTTGTACTGGTCTTGTGATGCCTGAGGCTCAGCGACCCTGATCTGGTCTGAGGGATCAAGGGATTTCTGTGATTGCAAGACATGAACAGGACCACCCTGTGGTTGCTAGGCAACCATGTGAAAGTCAGGTCCAGGAGCAGCAGCTCCCCAGTGAAAGGGTCTGGGCTGGTGAAGAACTTGACCTCACCTGCCTTTGTCTTCCATTCTCTCGTCCCCTCTTGCCACCCCCCTCAGTTGTCCCTTACGAGATCACCCTCTACACCAGCGATGTCTTTGCTGCTGGGACAGATGCCAACATCTTCATCGTCATCTACGGCTGCGATGCTGTGTGCACGCGGCAGAAGTTTCTGTGCACCAACAAGAGGGAGCAGAAGCTGTTCTTTGAGAGGAAGTCTGCCTCCCGCTTCATCGTGGAGGTACCTGGGCTCAGCAAGCTGCCTGCAGAGGTGGCGGGTCAGAGAGACAGGGAGAGAAGCCTGCGTTGAGGGCAGGACATGCTCTTTATCATGGGAGCTGGGCAGCTCATCCAGTCTCTCTGGGCTTCAGAACCTCCCACCAACCAAGAGGACAGTGAAGCTGGCTCTGGCCTTCCAGGACTGGGGTCAGGACCAGAGGCAACGAATGGCTAGGACATGGGAAAATGAGAGAAACCATGCCAACAGGTTGTCTCCCGTGAGTCCACCACAAAACCCAGGTCTATAGTTGGAGCAAAGCTTCTGGGCAGGGTGGTCTGGGGGATCTGGGGGTTGGCATGTGAATCTCACCACCAGTGATCACGTGGGAACAGGTCTCCTGCTTAGCTTGCAAGCCACGACCAAGCAATCCAATAGAGAAGAACATCCGTGTGTTCCCCAGCTCCCTGTCAAGTCTGGGCAGTAGGGTTTTCCCTGAAGTTTGGTATGGGTGTAGGTCCCAGCCCCCTGGAGTCCCACACCCCTCCATTCAGTGCCTACTCTGACCCAGGATCCCTGCAGTGTACCCAGCAGGTGGGAGACACGAGAGCAGGAGAAGCCCCGCCCCTGCCTTCAAGAGTCCTGCAGTGTGGGTGAGGACCCCAGAACTCCACACAAAGCTTCTGGGTCTGGTGATTGTCACCATAATTGACCCTGTGGGTCAGAGGGCACGGACCTCAAGGAACTCTCAACCCTGCTGGACCGATCCCTGGGCAAAGAGGGGGAAACCAAGGCATAGGGTGCTCAGAGGCTTACAGAAAGCCACGCCACTAGGATACAGTGGACGCAGGCCTGAATCTGGAAGGACTGGCTCTGGAATAGCACCCTGAGCCTCGGCCAGGTCTAGCAAGTGGGCGGAGCTGGAGCCCATAGGTATCTAGGGAAGGAAAGGGCTCTTGGAAGAGCTGGTTTTGGCTGGGCATGAAAGTGGACACATGCAGGGACAAGGAGGAATAGTATTCCTTGTGCGGGGAACAGAATGACCAGCACCCCAGAGGAGGAAATAAGTAAAGCTTGCAGATTGAGTTTTAGCCAGAGGGCCTGGAGGAGCATGATGTGACTTAGGGAAACAGCAGGGATGAGAAGGGCCAGGAACCTCAGGGGCCTCAACTCTCCAAGTAGCAGGGACCTGTGGAGACACCCCTTCTTTGTTGGTTATGGGAAACAAAGCCCCCAACTCTTCCTCATTATTGATCAGTCAGTGGCTGTCCCAGGAGACCTTCTTAGGGACCATTCAGGCACTCGTGGGAAGGTCTACCACCTTTGTTGAGTCTTTTAGCAAGAAAAATTCAAGGCTGATTCATTTATCCACATAAAACTCACATCTCACCACCCAAGATGTCATGGCGTGAGTCATCTGAGCCCAATGCCGTCAGTGGCTGAGGCTGTGGTTACACCTCAGCAGGACTTCTGGGGACTTTCATCAATGAAGTCCCCACTAACAAGCAGCTATAATTTGCCAGTAATTTGTTGCTATTTTTTTTTCTTTTCAAATCTATTTGGGTCTCAGGGAGTTTGAGACCTTGAGAACACACAAAAAGGCTTTGTCTCTAGCCCCTGCCCCTCCTCCTGCCCACACCCCTCTCTTCCTTTCTGTTGTCCAGTGGATCTCCAGGTGAGAGGAGAGCCCGGGATGGCCAGCACTGACTCTCACTCAGCCACTAGCCCATGAGCCAGCCACCACTTCTCCCCACACAAGGACACAGGGTTATCTGGGAAAAGAACAAGAAGAGCTCAGAGTCCTCGAGCCCTTCCTGCAAGCTCCTCATGACATGTCCAGGAGGGTGGCAGTATAATCATCCCATTTCACAGATGAGGAAACAGCACAGGAAGGCTTAGAGACTTGCTCAAGTTATCCTAAAACAGCAGAGCAGGGCTCTGTACTCCAGAACCTTCTGCTTATTTCTTTCACCTCCCAGGAGAATCCCAGGTCCCTTCTGATGCTGACATCCTCTGAGGCCCACCATCTGGGACCAACAGTCCCCTAAAGGCCTCCTGGCATTTGAGGGATAACTGTAGAGTCAGCTCCTGGTGTATCCAACTGAGTAGCTGGTAGATTCAGGTCTCAGAGGTATCATTGCAGCCAGAGGCCCACACATCTCACACCTCAAGGCAGTGGGATGGGGAAGGAGGAAAGAGGCCTGTGGCCAGAGGGAGAGTCAGTGACCCTTTACTTCCTGGTCCTACTGAGCAGCTGGGTCCTCAGATGGAGATCCTGAGGACCAGGGAGTCCTCTCGCAGCTTCTGCGCATGTCTAGATGGGGAAGAGTAAGGCCTCGTTTACAATTTCCATGGCAGTGAAAACACTGATCTTTGTTTAGAGACTCAGGAGCCTCGGGGTCTCCAGATGGCCATCATGGCCACTGATTTTTACTCCTCTGATGCAGAGGGGTGGTGGCAGTGGCGGGGGGGGGGAGGTGCCACAGGGCAGCTGCAGCATCCTTGTCCACCCACAGAATGTGCAGCAATGTGGGGTTCTGCCAGGCACTTAGAGCCAGAGAGCCGTGATCATGTCCGTAACCTTAGACCTGGAAGTGACCTTAAGGGGTTCCCCCATGCTCCTGCACCAGCTGAGCAAGTTGTGTTCTCCCCATTTCATAGACAAGGACGTTAAGGCCCGGAGGCCAAGTGGCTTGCCTAAGGTCACACAGGTCCAAGGGGCAGAGCCAGGGTAAGAACTGGGGAGCATGAGTGCCAATGCCCCTGCCATTGCGGCCGGGTGGGGAGGCCAGGGTTGGAGGCAGCCCCAGCTCATGCAGAGGTCACTTCTGGCTGAAGTTCTGGAGGCTTTGCATTGGATGAATGACTCAGTCGATCATTCAGACACTGTTGTCTCATCAAGAGCTCTCCATTCATGCCAGAACTGACTCTGCCACCTCTTTGTGGCCCCTGAGAGCTTGGTGGAGCAAGCTGGCAGCCACTTCTGCAGAGGGACCGACAGGCAACTCACATCTGCAGACACCCCACCTCAGCCCCCAACCTTATGTAGGCATTCTGGGGACCATCAGCCAGGACATCCGGGTGACACTGCCGGCTGACCCTGCCCTTCTTTTCTCTTTGCCCTTCCTCAACTTGTCCCGATCCTCTTATGGACAGGCAGGGTGTGGATCGGTACATACAGCATCACTTTAGAGGAGAACATGATATATGGAACCCAGAGAGGTCCAAGAGTCTCGCGGGGGTGCTTGAGTCAGGCTGGTTGGGTAGGCAGCCTGGCAGAGAGAGCACCGTGGACAAGTGCATGGCCTTGCCCTGTGTCTGGCCACTCCACCACTTCCTTAAAGAGGCTCTGAGGGGTCAGGGACCTGTCAGTTCTGAAGGAGCTGCTCCCTGGCACCCCATGCCTGTAGGCTTCAGGCAGGAGAGAGAGATCGGCTTCCCCCAGTTCAGGGCTTGCCCGGGCACACCATTGTAAAGTGTTATGAGGGCTGACGTCATCATACCCACCTTGTAGGGAAGGGAACAAAACACTTACTCTTTCATCCTCTCCACCTCCGCTGGTCCGCTGGTTGAATGCCCAGGTCACAGGCACTGTTCTTGGCTTTGGGGATACAATGATGAACACAGGTGCCTGCACTGTGGCTTTCAGTGGTAGAAGAAAGAATAGGTACAATGCAGTGGTGGAGGAGACAGAAGGCAATACACAAACTTCTGGCTGTCAGAAGTACCCAGAGGGGGAGCCACACCAAGCTGGGCGCCCGTCATGAAGAGAATTGACTTTCTTGGGAAGTTCAAGGGATTTTCCTGAGGAGGTGAGAGGAAGTGATCCTTGAGCTAAGACCTGAGTGATAAGATTGGACAGGTATAGAATTAAGCACAGAAAAGAAATGGGACACTGGCAAAGCACATGCAAAAGTTCTGTGGCAAGGGAATGTCAAGTTTGCAGGACTGGAGTTTGTGGGAGTGCAGAAAAGGCATGGCAGGAGAGGAGGGCCTCTTAGTGGCCTGAGGGCTCGAACAAGGTCAGCCTGGCAAGATGGCAAGGGCAGAACCACAGCTCCTCTTCGGATACCCAATTCAGTTCTCCAGTGGGGAATGGGCTGCTCCAACAGCAAGCAAGAGGAAGACAGAGGGCGGGGCTCCACCTTGAAGAGTGAGCCACCTCCTGAGAAGTGGACTGAGCTGGGAGCTGGAGATCAGTGACTTTAAGTGGGGGGTGGGGAAGTTAAGTATGAACATGGAATGTGCAGAGGAGGGCGTTGGACTGGCTGGCCCGTGGAGAAGTATTGGAGAAAGTGACCTCTAAAAGTTCAAAGGGACCTAGGGGTGGCTGCCCTAGGGAGGCAGAGTGTCACTGAGGCTTTTCTGCTAACCTCTGCCTTTTATCCTTTTCAAAGTTGGAAGACGTGGGAGAAATCATTGAAAAAATCCGGATCGGCCACGATAACACAGGCATAAATCCGGGGTGGCACTGCTCCCACGTGGACATCCGCAGGCTCCTCCCAGACAAAGACGTGAGTTTTTGCCTGGTCTGCTCTGCTCCTTCTCTTGTCCTGTTCCAGAAGAGACAAAGCAGATTCCCTTGATGGCTACTTCAGCCTTATTCAATTGAAATAAAATCTCCTCAGAAAAATTCACCCAATTCACTCAGACTAGTTCAGGGCCAAGGCAGAATCTTCTGGAACCTGGTTTAGTGGCCAAGGAGGAGAGTCTGGGCAGCCACGTCGCTGCTCCCCATGCCCAAGGCCAAAGTACTAGTGAATGACCAGAATGTCCATCTGCTACTCAAAGTCAGTTCACAGAAGGAAACCATTCTGCATCCACAAAATTCTCAAGTTAGGAGACATCTCTCTGCCATAGTGGCTATGAATGATTTGGGAGTGACTTGAAAGTGTGGAACTCCTTCCCTTACTCCCTGAATCTAAATGTTCGCTTTGGGGTTCAGATATCTATGTTTAAGTGACCCTGGGAACCCCAGCCTTCAAGAGCCAATCACTGACGTGGTTGTGAAAGTCTTCAGGCAGGACTAGATCTGCGGAACGGGGCAAGAAGGCGCCTTGTGGTTTTTGCATTTTTGAGGCTCCATGTCACTTGTCCTTGGTCCAGTTAACATTAACATGAGTCTCTGGAATCGGTAGTTCCCACACCAGGGGCTAATTTCTCCCTCCTCCTCACCCCAGGGTACAGAGACCTTGACTTTCCCATGTGATCGATGGCTTGCCACCTCTGAGGATGACAAGAAGACCATTCGAGAACTGGTCCCCTACGACATCTTCACTGAGAAATACATGAAAGACGGGTCTTTGAGGCAAGTCTACAAGGAAGTGGAAGAGCCCCTGGACAGTAAGTGTAGGGGTCACCCCCATCGCCAGAGGCAGCGCCAGGGCCTGGCCCTCTGTTGCAGAGTACCTGCCCTTTCCAGGCTGAGCCTTCTCCTGCAGGAGGAGGGTCTATTGTATCTCCATGCTGTAGAGAGGGTAACTGAGGCTCACAGAAGTCACACAAGCTGCCCAGCAGCTAATAAATTGCAGCAGTAGACTTCAAAGTTTTTCCTATTTCACTCCAAAGTGTGTATTCAAATCTCTTCCTGGTCCAATATTATGGTAATAAATCCAAATAGGCGTTTTCCTGTGCCTGAATTATCCTGGTCCTCGCTTTCTCTCTACTCCATATATTTGCCTACCAATCTGGGTGGATTGGTCCTCTCTGCTCATGCTAGATCCAGCTGCTCCAATTAAATATGACTTAAGAAGCATCTTGAAACTCGGGATGTAGTTCAATGTAGAGCACCTGCCTCGCATGCAAGGTCTTGAGTTGGATTCCGAGCACCACCAAAAAGAAAAGAAAAGAAAAAAAAGAAGAAGGAAGAAAGGCAGGCAGGCAGAAAAGCCCTAGCTGATCTGTAACTGAAACTCTTGTGTATTAGCTCTCCATGGTTGGGTGCAGGGACAGAGTGTCCAAGGTCCCAGATTTGTTTTCTGTATGAGCCAGCCCCTTTCTCTCTTTTCTTTCCAGAATCCCCAGCCCTTTTAAAATAATTTATTTAGAGAAGGGGTCTAGCTGAGTTGCTTAGGAACTTCCTAAGTTGCAGAGGCTGACTTTGAACTCTTGATCCTCTGGAGCTGCTGGGATTACAGGCGTGAGCCACCATGCGCAGCCCTTTCTCCCTTCTTCATGAATGTCATTTTCCCTGCAGGATCTGCACCACCCTGACCACTCAATTCTTGGGCTTCCTCCTTTACTTTGGGTGACACAGTCACATTCTGATTCTCTTCCTACCTCTCTAAATAGTCCGCTGAGGTGGTATTCCTCAAGGCTTACTCTTCAGTTTTCTCCTCTTTTTCTACATCATGTGTGCGTGCACATGCACATATATTCTTCCTGTACCACAGAGGCAGAGCCACACCTCTGTTTCGACCAGTGAAGGCGTGGTCCATGTCAATTCCCACGTTATTCACCAGTCATTCGTGAATAAGCTTTAGCTATTTCAAAAATCAACTTCACTTGTAAGAGCCAGACTTTATGCCACTGATAACATACAAAAAACTCCTCTGGGCCTCTCCAGCATGGTGGTCTACATGGACCCCAGAAGCTCTAAAACTTTAGAAATCCAGCTCAACATTGTGTTGTTGCCTTCTTAGAAAAACTGGAGTAAAACTCAAGACTCCAATAAAATCCAAAATTCCCATATAAAGACAGGGGAACAGATCTTTCTGCCCACCAAGCTGGTGAGACAATCAAAAGTCAAATATATTTTTCCTTTTCTATTACAGGAAGAAAAACAGTTATAGCTCCTTCATTCCTTCAATCTCAACTGCCACTCCACTTAGAAATAAAAACCAGTGTTGCCCCATTACCGTGACTCTCCCTGCCCATATTTCTTTCCCTAAATTTTCTTTGCTATTGAATCAGGGCAATAGTTTTCTTTTCTTCTTGGACCCCAGAGGATGCCCTGGACAGCTGTCCCAGCAGCATACTTGGGCTGTTCTGTATGAATCACTTGCCACAAAACCCACTCGGCGCTTGGTGATGTTTCTAAGGAAACATCTTTCCACTGATGAGCTGTGGCCTGGGTGGGATGGAGAGGGAGGAGGATCCAGAAATAGCTGGATCCTGCACACGGCATTGCTCAGCACCCAGAAGCTGGATCTGTTTTCCTAATTCCCAAAGGACTGGAAAAAGCAGTGGGGGTGGAGTAGGGGGAGTAGGAAGGCCATTTAGTCACAGTCCCTGGGGACACATCAGCACTCTGGGAAGAAGGCTTCTAGAAACGTGTCCTCACAGGCCCACCCACCCACCACGATGATTCCATGTGTGGAACAGGCAGGCCTGAAGGCAGCCAGGAAGTGGAGGAGAGGAAGTGAGAGGGGAGGACAGTCAACTGTTGTGTCTCAACAGTGACAAGACTCCTAATGTCACTTCATGTCAGTATTACCTTGGTAGACTTGGATGATGTTGGCTCTTTGAAGCAACAAGAGGTTTCATTTACTAATGCATCAGGAATGCTGGCTGGACCGTGCACTGAATATGGTGGGGTAGGGGCAAGCGTGATGCATCTCCAGTTGCCCTCACATTGGGAGACACACCTGTAACCATAGGTCTCAAAATGCACCAACAGGCTTTGGAAAGCAGGGCGCTGGGGGTGCTGTGGAGAGAGAGACAGTGGGTGGGAGGTATGAAATGGAGGTGGGGTACAGCTGCCGCTCATTTGGATGTGTGAGTTTGATGCTGGGTTCTAGTCGAGGTGGAGATGACCACTAGGTAACAGAGCAAGGGTTTGAAGCATGGGAGGCAACTGGAGATACAGACTCAGGAGCTCAAGGAAGACACTGCCAGGCTGTGCAAGATGAGCTGAGAGAGGTGGGTGGAACTGGGAGGGCTTGGGGTCCATGGGGTGCAAAGGCGACAAGGACCCATGATGCTACTCCAAAAGGCACACCAGAAGAAGAAGAGTGTGTGCTGCAGAACCCAAGGGAACACCAGGAACCATGTCGGGGGTGTGCCTGTGCCAGTGCCCACGGCCATGAGCAACCGTAGCCTCTCACTTACCCACATTGGATTCGAGGTGGTTGTGAGCCCGCTTCCAAGGGCTGGAGAGAAAGCCCTGCTTGGGTCCTGCAAGGAGAGGGACCCCTTTCCAAGGGCCTTGTAGGAATCCTGAGGCTCACAGGAGATCCTTGGCCCTTAATCCAGGGTAGGTGCCACTCTTCTCTGTGTCCTGTACCACACACTGTGCCACTGTTGCTATTGGCTCTCTGCCAACACTCAGGTGTCATTTCTCTGGGTCATAAACACCACTGCATGAACCCTGGCTTTGTCAAGAAACCCTTTCTTCTGCCTTGAGGCCTTCTCTAAGCTTCAAGTCCCTATAGGAATCTGGCAGCCATCTCCCTACTGGGTTTCTAGGTGCACATGGGGGGTCCCTACTTTCAAGGACAAGGGAAATTAGCCTCTAGCCTTCATCTCCCTTGGGGAGAATCCAGCAAAATTGCTTCATCCTTGACCTGAAACTCAAGATCTCCGTGGACAGAGGAGTATGGACAGGGGAGAAGCATTCCTAGCATTCGTAAAGGAGTTTTGTGGGGGCTGGGTTGTGGGTCAGTGGTAGAGTACTTGCCTATCAGGTGTGAGGCACTGGGTTTGAGCCCCAACACCACATAAAAATAAATAAATAAAATAAAGGTGGTATGGTGTCCATCTACAACTAAAATAAATAAATAGATAGATAAAGGTTTGGGAGGCTTGCCTCTTCCCACTGGGTCAGAGATCGGCAAAGGACTGTTTAATTTAATTCTTCTTCCAAGAGGCCACAGCAGAAGGCAAAACAAGCTTCCATTTTCCTTAAACTTTCTGTACTCATCACCCCAGTATGTATCAGGCACTTCCCAGGGTCCCTGGGGGACAAAGGAGGGGCAGCAGTCCCTGGGATTTGGAGAAGAGGAGTTTGTCTGAAGCCCTGGGGGAAGTCAAGGGGACACAGTGGGTTGAAGAATACATAAAAATAAGAAAGTGGACACTGACCGGCAATAATTTTTAAAAGTATATTGTAATTTTCCCATAATCCAGTTAGAAGGATCTGGCGTTGACACCAGTCGGATGGAATGTCATGTGATTGTCGGTGTGTCCCAGCAGGAAGATTTAGTGACCACAATGTAGACACACTTCAGGTGGCATCTGGGGTCTTTCCCCCGGACACTGTGTAGGTGGCTGGTTTGAGGTGCACTTGGAGAAGTCCCCATGCTCTGGTTCTCTGAGAGCCCCTGGGTGCAGATCAGCAGGGGTGGTAGCCGAACATGCATAACTGAACAAGAGGAAGGCCTGACTCCTTGAAGCCTGCACCGCACCTCAATCCGCCTGCAAGTCCGGCTCCCAGTCCTAAAGCAATGTCATCCTTCTCCCTTGGTCTTTTCCATCTGTCCGACTCCCTGCCCAGTCGTGCTGTACTCGGTGCAGATCTTCACAGGGAACGTTCCCGGGGCGGGGACGGATGCCAAGGTCTACATCACCATCTACGGAGACCTGGGGGACACCGGAGAGCGGTACCTGGGCAAGTCTGAGAACCGCACCAACAAATTTGAGAAAGGAACGGTATGTGGGGCGTGCTGAGTTCACCCCACTTCCCTTCTCTTCCCCGGGGCAGCTATCTGGGTGCTGGCTCTCCTTGGTCCCTAGGGATGTTTGGGAATTCTGTGAGATGTTGGGAACCCTCATCTGGGCTTTTGCCCTTGCCCTTGCCCTTCCCCTACAGGGCAGCCCATCCCCCTCTCCCAGCAGGTGTGCCTGCCCAGGGTCCCACAGATGATGTCAGGTGAGGCAGAAGGTGGGGCTCGAACTCTAGGTTGTTGGCTTCATGGAAGGGTCTCATGCCCGTGGAGGTGAGGGTTGGAGGGTGGCGCAGGCTGTGTGGACGGAGGCTTGGCCTGGGGGTCTGGAGCCCTGGTCTGCCTTCAACTCCATATGTGATTCACCTCCTCTGACCTCAGTTTCCTTATCTGTAAAGTAAGGGGTCAAATTTGAATTGTCTCAACTCCATCATGCAGAGCCCTGGGCGGTACACGGCGCTCGGGAACCATGGACAAAATGGGGGAAGCAGACAGGCCCCCCACCACCCAGGTAGAACCTCTTTGACCTGGCCTGTTTATTGAGGCGCCAAGCAAGCCCTCTGTCAAGAAAAGGGTTCTGTGACTATTAAAAGGCTTAAAAAGACACATGACCAGGCAGTATCGATGGTCCTTCCAGCTTGAACATACTGTGATTTTACAAAAAGGAAGAAGTCTGTCCAGAGGGACCTTAAGGGGTGGGCATTGCCAGACTTCCTGTTGCTACCAGCTCAGGTCTCTCCCTGTGCCCTGCCTGGACCCCTTCACTGGACCCACAGCCTCTTCTCCTCTCCATTCAACTAAAACTTCCCCAAACCCCCAGAGGCCAGGAGATCATATCTGGGGAATTGGCTCCTGATCCAAGCTGTGGTCTTGCTCGTTGGTTTTGTGGGGGGATTTCACACGCCAACCTGTGGGTCTTTATCAAAGGTGTCCTTAAGCCTGACATTCAGCCAGGCATGACGCTTAGTGTTAAACCACTTGCTACTGAATGGAGGAAATTAGACCTGGGGCAAGAAAAGTGGGTGTCACCTAAGTGGGTCTGCAGTGGCTGGTGACCCCAGGACCAGGGTCTCATGGGAGGAGCTCCAAGATGGTAACAGGTCTCCAGGAGTCAGACCCCAGGGCTCCTTAATCTAGAAGTAAGCCATTTACCTTTACTTCAGTTTACTGCTTCTAAAGTGGGAATGTAATGTGAGTGTTAAGTAGATCTTGCCCTGAGAGACAGAGTGAGGTGAACACATTCTGCATCACAGAAGGTCATTAAAGTCACACACACACACCACTAGAGATGTACTTGTTCACTGTTCATGTACAGTGGCTAGGAGGAAGCCTATCCTCCCCAGTCCATTTTTTGGGGAAAAAAATAGAATGCCAAAGAGGTCAAATGGATTCATGTGATGTCCTTGGGGTCAGGGATGAAGCAGTGCCAGACGCTGGGGTCTGATCACCTGAATTCAGATCCTGGTTCTAATACTTATTAGCTGAGTGATCTTAAGCAAGTTACTTAGCAACTCCATGCCTCAGATTCCTCCACATAAAATAGAGTTGACATTGAGTCACTGTGACCGTCAACCGAATTAAAACCTGTGAAGTACCTCATCACTTTCTCCTCCCATCTGCTGGTTTTGATGCTCCATCAGGAGAGCTGGAGCTTCCTCTGGATCGGTTACTATTTATAGGAACTGAAGTTCACTGCTGGGCATCTAAAAGCTTCCATTTCTCTAGTCACTTGCATGGGAACCTAGGAGTCACCCCTTAAAACCCTTTTTCTATCAGCACCCCCTTCCCACCTACATCCAATCAATCACCAGTTCTGGGAGATTCTCCCCTCTAAATATCCTCGGGTCAGTTGAGTCTGCTCCGTGGCGACTCAGCCCCTCCCCTTCTCGCCTCACTTACTGAATGGGCCTGGTGTCTCTGCCTCAGGCCCCACCAGCCAATCCATCTTCTTCTGCTTCCCTCAATTACCCTGTCCAAAGCTGTTAGAGTCACTCACACATTTTAGTCCTTCAGGGGTCCCCATAGATCCCAGATCTCACCCGAATCCTTCACATGACTTGCAGACCTTCCTGACCTATCCTGAGTGGCCTGCCTGGAATGTTCCTGACAAATCACTGAGCTCAGTTTCCAGAAAGTTCCATGCTTTCTCCTGTCTCCACACCTTTCCTAATGCTTTCTCTGAGTACATGGACATGCTCCCATAGAAAACGGACAATGCCATTCTGTGGTTTCACTTTTTTACATAAAAGGCATCATGCTATATAAATACTCCTGCACTTGCCTTTGGCATTCAGTGGGATGCCTTGGCAATCTTTCTGTGTCAGGATATTCAAACGTAGAAGGAGTTGGCTCTTCTTTGACACCACCACACACATCCATTCCACAGGCAAGGCTGTGCCAGGGTTGTTTAGCTGTTCCCCAAGAATGGAGCCTCAGCTGGCTTCCGGTTTCCCACTGTAGACTTGTCCTGCATAAGCATTCTTAGGCACATATGAAAGTCTTCTTCTAAAACAGATGCAATGAAGGGGAAGTGCTGGGCCACAGGGTATGCCCATTTCTACTCCAATGAACTCAATTTCTAGTGTATCAAGTTAACAGGTCTAGGCCAAGCATCACTCATCTGTCACTGTCATGGCCATTAGATGCCACCCCCTCACATCAGAGTCCATCTTCCAAATACCCACGAGTTTATCCCAAGAGAAATTTGGGCAGAGGCAGTTTTCTCCAAGGAATTGCATACATGAGTGGACTGTAATGGGGCCATTATGGAAGTAAAGCCTTGAACTTGGAGATCAATCACTCAGGGATTTGGACCTGGAGGTTTCCCCAGATAGGATCTGTTCAGCCCAATAATGAAGGAGGGTGGAAGGCCCTGAAAGGATGGGGTTGGAGTGGGATGAAGTGGAGTGCTCCCCACCAAGTCCCCCCATGGACTCCCCAGGCCGACACTTTCATCATTGAGGCTGCTGACCTGGGCGTCATCTACAAGATCAAGCTGCGCCATGATAACACCAAATGGTGTGCAGACTGGTATGTGGAGAAGGTGGAGATCTGGAACGACACCAATGAGGACGAGTTCCTGTTCCTGTGCGGGCGCTGGCTGTCCCTGAAGAAGGAGGATGGACGGCTGGAGAGGCTCTTTTACGAGAAGGTACAGTGAGGGATGGTCATCACCATCTTTATACCCGGGGAGGGTTCTTGAAGTAGAAGATGTTGAGCTGTAACAGGCCTGGGTGATGCTTTTCTGGACAGGAGTACACTGGGGACCGCAGTAGCAACTGCAGCAGTCCCGCTGACTTCTGGGAGATTGCCCTGAGCTCCAAGATGGCGGATGTGGACATCGCCACTGTAACGGGGCCCATGGCTGACTATGTTCAGGACGGCCCAGGTAAGATGAGACTCTCAGAACACAGATTCAGTCCAGAGGGCCTGGGGAAACCAGACAGAAGCCAGAAGCCGCAGTGGGAATCCCCTGCTGGTTGACAATGTACTCAGGCACACAAAATACTATGTCAGGTGTGGTAGGAACAGGGAAAGAGGTCCCAAGCTGGTTGGTTGGGGATGTAAGTTCCTTTTCTGGTTCTGACAATAAACCCAGCTTTGGACAAATCAGTCTCTCAGCTTCAGATTTTTCTTCTTCCATAAAACAGCATCATAATTCCCTGACAAGTTCACCTTGCCAACAAGACTTTTGAGATAAGGTGGTTCTAGATTTGTCTATTGAACATTTAAATACACTACTTTACTTTCAATCCCTTAAGTGAAAGAGTGTGATAGTGTCCCCTCCCGGAGACCACGTGGTGGGTCTGTGGGGTTGGGCAAAGAGAGCTGTCTATTTACACAGTACCTCTCACCCTGTGAGTAAACGACAGGACCCCCGCCCCACAAAATGCTCCTCCTTAGCTAAGCAGCATGATCTGTGGAAAGGCCTGAGGGCTCTCCTTGTGGAGATAAAACAGGGAAACACAGGTACAGAAAACATCTCATGTTATCCCACAAAGGGCTAATTTGAAAACTTTTCAGAGACACAGATTGTATATTCTAAACCCACTGTGCCAGGGCAGTGTCCCCCAACCTACTGAGGAAGATGGTCCAGGAGAAGGATTTCCAAATAACTATCAATCAGTAACTGCAAATGACAGTGCCCTGGAGATAGTGGCTTAAAGGAATGCAGATTTTTTTTTCCTTTCATGAAAGTTTGGAAGTAGGCCATCTGGAACTAATCCAGCAGCTCCAGTGACATCAGGCAACAGGTTCCCTCAACCTGGTCACCCTGGCAACCTTACAAATGGCTTGCATCCTAAAGCTTGCCCATGACTCTAAGATGGCTCTTGGAACTGCAGCCATCCCACCCACATTCCAAGGAGACTCAGACCCTTTAAAGAAGGTTTTCCCTACAACACCTGCTGGCCTGTAACTCCCTAATAGCTTCAAGGGGAGTGATGCGAGAGCGGAACTAGAAATCTATGCCATGCCCACTGAGCAAGTTGGTATGCTGATTAGTCTAGTTTGGCTTGGAAATGGATATCTTCTAGAACTTTCCTCTACCACATGATATATGTATATACAATACATTTCTGTTACTCTTCCCCAAATTCCTCTCTATAAGAAGTCACTTTTGCTGACCTCATTTTTGCTGACCGTGGAAGCCCTTTTGCCCTGTAACTCCTGCACGTGGACAGAGGCCATTGTTCTGACCTTCCTACCTGGTAGTGCTGGGTTCAAGACAATTGGCCAAAAGGGCTCTCCTAAGCTTGACACTCCAAACCAGTGACAAGGACACTCTCATTTGTACTCATTTTGGGAGTTACCAACTCCCTCGTTCCCTGGAGAGTAGACATCATCGGGAACTCCTCCACTGGGAAGTTTTCTTGTTCTGGGCTCTGAAGGAGCCAAGGGCAGTGGTCTCCAGCGGCCATTGCATCTCCAGGCCTGTGTAGTGCGTCCTGCCCTGTGTAGTGAGGCTGGGCTGCCACCATCTCTTGCAGTCATTCCCTACTACGTATCAGTGACCACCGGGAAGCACAAGGACGCGGCCACGGATAGCCGAGCCTTCATCTTACTCATCGGAGAGGAGGATGAACGCAGCAACCGCATCTGGCTGGATTACCCCCAGGGGAAGAGGGGCTTTGCCTGTGGCTCAGTAGAGGAGTTCTACGTCGGAGGCTTGGACGTGGGCACCATCAAGAAAATAGAGGTGCTGGCCTTTGGGGCCCTGTGATGGTGACCACTGCAGAGAAGGAAGGAGATGACTAAGACCTGGGGTGGGTGGGGGGTTGGGGGTCAGGAAGAGCAATGACCTGGAGCCCCTCAGACCAGGAAGCAGGGGGAGACCTCCCAGCCTCCTCCATCAAAGAGCTGGGTGACCTTGGGTGAGTCTCCTGCCTCTCTGGTTCCCATTCTCTACCCATCCAGTGGAGATGCCCTGTGTGTTAATTCTTTTTTAATCACCATGTAACAAATTCTCACCAAGTTAATCAGTGGATGGTCTCTTGTGGCCACCCTCCTGCTTCCCAGACACATTCCGGATGTGCATTAGCAGGTCCACTTCTGAAGGGCTCACTGGAATGACAGCAAGTTGCAGCCAGAGCTGTGATCTTTAAGGCTTGGAGTCCTAGTGACCAAATCCATTTTCTTGGGGTTGTTAGGATGGAAGGCTTCAGTTCCCAGTGTTTGCCTGCCATTCCCCACCATGTGGCTCTCTCCAAAACATGGTGGTGTCCTTGTTCAAGACCAATAGGAGACCATTCCCTTCTGCTTCAGACCCCCTGGACTTCTTCTATCCCCAACATTCAGATCCTCTTTTCAAGGGCTCACCTGATGAGCCAGAGTCATTCTTTGATTAACTCAAAGTCATCTGTTTAGAGACCTTAATGAGATCTGTAAAATCTCATTTGTGGGAGGGCCTTGGGCCAGTGGGTGCCCATCACACTGCAAGGAAACGTTGGGAGTGGGGCCACGGGACAGGGAAGGGGACTTTGAACAGAAAGGACTATCTTCCCGGTTGTACCCAGATCCTCACAGGCGGGTCTGTCTCTTCCTAGCTGGGCCATGATGGAGCCTCCCCCGAGAGCTGCTGGCTGGTGGAAGAGCTGTGCTTGGCAGTGCCCACCCAGGGCATCAAGTACACACTGTGCTGTAACTGCTGGCTTGCCAAGGACCGGGGCGACGGGGTCACCTCTCGTGTTTTTGACCTGCTGGATGCCATGGTGGTGAACATCGGGGTGAAGGTGTGGGGACACTGTGATGTGCCTTGTAGGTAGGGACCAGCAGGGGAGATCAAGTGGGGAGGTAGGAGACTCATCACTGAGGCACTCTAGCCTGGCATACTGGTTAGACTCACTGTGTTAGGAACAAGGAGAGGGCTCTCTTTGGTCCACTGCTGTGTGACCTTGGGCAAATCACTTAGCCTTACTGGGCCTTGGTTTCGTGTTAGGTTATAAACAAGATCATGAACAATCTGTAGAAGAGCTCTCAAAGGTAACAGCTCAGCACAGACATGCAGGGTTGCTGTTCTCCCAGGGTGCTCCACCAGCACCACCAGCCTGGGCACAGAGAAAGATGGCGCTTGAGATACTCTGGTCTCACAGCACAGGGAATGAGACTCTCCTTGGCTGGGAGAAGGCGGAAGCTACGTATCCCTGTCCTTGTTCTAGCTGGCCAAATGACTTTTGGCAAGTTGTATGAACTCAGGCCAGGGCCAGGCAGGACACAGGATAGGTGGCTGGAACCCAAGGACCCACGGTCAGTTGATGGCCTGACCCTGTGGTGTCTCTCTGTCTCATAAGCTATGGGATCAACAGAGACCCCAGCCCTTATCTCTGTCACTGAATCTAAACTCATGGCTGGCTCGGCCATCCCCCAAAAGTAAGGACTGAGCTGAGAGGCCCTGCTAATCTTGGGCATGGAAATGGCAGAAGGGTCTGAGTCCTGGATTCTAAAATCCCTGACAGGCAGGAGCAGGGGTGCCTGTGCCTCCTCTGCAGAAGAGTAGGGAGCAGAACGTTCCACGGTACAGCCAGCCCCCTGCTTCCCAGACACCTTCTGTGGCCGGCTGGACGGTGTGGGTGAGCTGCCACTCAGCCAGGGCCCAACGCACTGACCCGCTTGCCAGCTGGGTGCGCCTGTGCGGGCCCCACCCACACTGGGCAGCCACGCCTCCTCCCAGCTCTGTAGTCCAGGAAAATCCAGCTCCATACCCCTGCTATTCACAGAACAAAAGAACACAGCTCTGTCACTGTACAAAGAACCACAGGGCTCTTTGGACTGGCCTTCTCCCCAGGACACTTGATACCAGACCGGATTTACAGGAGCCCTGCTTCTGTCTCTTTTTGGAAACACACCAGTTACATAAAAAGGGACACATCTGTGTAAAGGAGAGGAAGGTGGATGCAGAGAACACAGGGGCAACAGGGCCAGCCCTCAGAGGCCGGTCTCCATGGGGCCACCAACGCGCTTGTTTTGATCATTCTATTTTTTTATGCCTGTCTGGATAAGAGCAAGAAAGCATCAGGCTCCCATGTGTGTCCACAGTAGCCCCTCCTGCCCACCATGAGTGCCCTTGGTGGGCAGCATAGGGGGCTCTGGGCAAAGCAGGAGAGCTGTCTGGCATTCCCCCTGAGAGTGGCCCTGAGCCCTGTGGGTGGGGCCTGCACGTGATAGAGCTAAACCTGCAGGGTCCTGGGGAAGATTCTAGATGCTGCTAGAAAAGCCTCCAGCAGGTGCAGCAGCATGGGGTATTGCCATTGGGGTGAAGGCAGGAGGAGGCAGCCATGGGGGAAGGAGAGGGCCAGGGCTTTTCAAAGGAGCCATCAGCCTGGCTTTCCGCCTCCTCTGCTGAGCATCTAACCCTGCTGTCAGTCTGGATTCTCCTCTCGAGGGAGAACGGAGGACGAGCCCAGCCCCAGGGACACCCCAGAACATCCGATTGGGTGTTGCCTCTTGCCACCAGGCTGCCTCTCACGGGAAGAGCCAGGGCAGGGCCTGGGGGAGGGCTGGGCTCTCCCCACCCCCCGTGGGGACAGCTGCAGGGATTTCATCCTTTTTGGAGCAAACCTGAGGCAAAAGAGCAAAATCCGGATCTAAAGCAAAAGTTCTGTAAATAGGCAATTGTCCTGTTCACCAATGGCTTGAGGCCGAGATCCTTCAGAAGTCACTCCCAAGGGCACCCCTTGCCCACGACCTCAGTGTAAGCCGGCTGTGGAGGGAAGTGGGGACACCTGGATCTGGAGCCAACCCCAAGGCAGGCCCAGGGCTGGGCACGGGATATGAACTGTCCATAGCCCTCTCTAGTCTGTGCCTCACCACAGGGAAACGGGCTGGCAGCTGGCAGGATCTGCCCAGGGTCAACAGCTGGCAGGTGGCAGATCTGGGATTCAAATGAGCTCTGGGTGATTTCAAAGGCCACTGCCCTCCCACTGTGGTTGGACTGACAGAGACTGGGTGCCCCTCGGCTTCAGGCCACACAGCCAGCCCTCTGCCAGGCCGAGCTCTCCAGGGCTGGCTGGGGCCTGCGAGGGGCAGGGCCTGGCTCTTGATCCCCAGGCTCTCCCCGTTGCTTGGTGGGGGGGCTCTTCTTGGAGCTCGGCGAGTGCGTCTTCTTTCCCAGGGAGACTGAGGCAAGTTGGGTGAGTTGACGAGGCGCCTGAGGCTTAAGACCCTGTCCCTCCCGTGGCAGGTGCTTTATGAAATGACAGTGTGGACAGGCGACGTGGTCGGTGGGGGCACCGACTCCAACATCTTCATGACCCTCTATGGCATCAACGGGAGCACAGAGGAGGTGCAGCTGGACAAAAAGAAGGCCAGGTACCCCAAGAGGGCCCCTGCCCCTCTCCCCTCCTCCCATCCAGCTCTCCATCCTCTGCCCCAGCTGGCCTCAATGTGAGCAGCGAGTCTCCCACACCCTGCACACTGTGGGACCTTCCAGCCACACCTTTGTCACCCTGTCTCAATACTTTCTCTTTCGAGAGCCAGCTCAGGCCCACCTTTCCCTGGAGCCTTCCTGGACCACCTCACCCAGACAAGTTCTCCTTTCCTTCTTTTTTATTTTTCTATTTGGTCATTAAAAAAAAAAAAAGCCCAATGCAAGATCTATATTTCCTAGTGCTGTATCCTTGCTAATTTCTTTGCTTAAGGGACCATAAGATGCAGACTTTAGCGAAAGTTGGGGGAAGGGTACACAAAATTCTTCTTCTTCTTTTTTTTTTTTTTTTTGCAATTTTCTACCTAAAACAATTGCAAAACAAAAGTCAATCCATTTCCAAAACATTAAAAAAAGAAAAGAAAAGAATGAGCACTGGCTCGGGCCTGGGAAGGGGTCATGTTCTGGAGGGCCCAGCCCTGCATCCATGGCACCTCCCACCCCAGGTGCACAGAAGAGCTACTGCCGTTCTTCACAGGGGCTGGCGGGTGCCAGGCATGGTTCTGAGCCAGGCATGGCAACTCCCAGTCTTTTCCACGGCCCCCTGAGGACACTGACCATCACCCCCATTTTACAGGTGAGACAACTGAGTCACAGAGAGGGGAGGTCATAATGCTCCAGGATGCCGCGGCACTGGGAACTGCACCCAGATGGGCTTCAGTCTTGAGCATGAGGTTCCCTTAAAATGGGGACTAGGAAGGACAGTAAGACGGGCTTCCTGGAGCACTTGGTCGGTGCCGGGCATTGAACCACCCTTTAGACAGCAGGGGTTTGAGTTGGTTTTCCATGCTCAGCCATTGTCCTTCAAACATCCTGGCCCCTGGCACCTTAAAACCCGAGGAGACAGACTCAGGGTCCAAGCCTAGCAGCTTTAAAACCCAGCCACGGCCACAGTGCCCTGTCACCATCTGGAGCTGGTGAGATCCAGGGTGGCTTTCTTCCGAATCCCCTGGCTCCTGGCTCTGGCCTCAAAGGAGGGACCGCTGAGTGCGTACCTCTGGATCCTCACTGGGGAGGGGTGCTGAGGACGGTGATCTTGGTGATGATAGCGATGACTGGCATGAGGATAACGAAGCTCTTTCTTGGGGACCAGGCAGGAATTTCCTCCCATGGCAGAGCAGCTGGTTAGAGTAGGAGCTTTGCCCACCCTCTGCAGCTCCTCCCGGGGCTGTGCTAAGGAGATTTCCCTGCCTCTTCTTAGCACTTCTGCCCTCTCATTACCCAGCTCCTGGTTCCTTCTGGAATTCTTTCTCCCTGGAGCAACTAGCCATGAGGATGATAGTGAACATTGATTAAGCCAAGTGCTGTGGAAAGTGCCTTTTGATCTATGTTAACTCACAACACCCCCTGTAGATTGCACCGTTAGCTTCTCCACTCTACAATAAGGTGCCTGAGACACAGAGAGATACAGTAACTTGCCCAAGGTTGCACAGCTAGTAAGAAGGGAAATTATTGGGATTTAAACTCAGGCAGTTGTGGGAATAAACGAAGATCAAAGGCCATTTCTTCAGAGTTTGTTGCTGCAAGGGGGTCAGTCACCATCACTTGGTATGTCAGGGGCTCACAGGCTGTCAGAAGAGGTGAGAAGCTTTCTAGTGAAGGGTTACTTGAGGCTGGAGGTGCACTAGGAAGAATGCGGGTATCCTGTGTGATTGGATTGTAGAGCACAGTGGGTCTCTCTGGTTGGTCTTGAGCTGGGAACAGGAACAAAAAAGGGGAACTGGCAGTCACCAACCAGGTCTTGACCATCCTGAGCCAATCTCTATAGAGCCTTGGGCTCCCTGAGAGGTGACTGTGGAAGCTGTGGGTGTCAGCTCTGTTGTCACGCGTGGTCTGGCTTGTTGTCCCTGTGCCCTGTGTGTGCTCAGTCCCTCTGGTCTTCACCTCTACAGCCACTGTAACCTCCATCCAACCCTTAATTCCTGGATTTTCTCTGGCTACCTATCTCCCTCCCACACTCCCCCTTACTGTGTAGATGTCCAGGGCATAATCACTGGTGGGACAGGGGGTAGATATCACCTCCGGGAGTATCCAAATTCCAAAAGTTACTTGAAATCCAAAATCCCATCACTATCAATATAGCTATATTGCCAATGCTTCCAGGCCCCTGTTAGTTCAAGGGTTTCTCTGAATGAAGATCTATTTTATGAGCAGGACCACGATTTTTCGGTTATGCTGCTGGCCAGCCCAGGGCTCTTCCCTGTGGCCTGTGCTGTCTTATTGTATTTGCATGCGGCAGAGGTTTCACCAGGCTCCTGGGGTCCTTGAGATGGGTGTCTGCATCTTGACTGGTGTCTTGGATAGGAAGACCCACAGGGCATAGGTCACAGTCATGGCTTGATGGTGTTCAAGGACATGCACTTCCCAAGAGAGGCCATGTGGCTGGGTGTAGTAACACACACCTGGAATCCTAGTGGCTGGGGAGGCTGAGGCAGGAGAATCATGAGTTCAAAGCCAGCCTCCACAACAGCGAGGTACTAAGCAACTCAGTGAGACCCTGTCTCTAAATAAAACACAAAATAGGGCTGGGGATGTGGCTCAGTGGTCAAGTGGCCCTGAGTTCAATGCTGGGTATGCACCCCCTAATAAAAGAGGCCATGTGATCAGAGAAGGCTGTGGGTAGGCTGGACCCAGAGGCCAGAACTCAGCTTGGTCCACAGCATCCCCAGCCCCAGCCCCAACTTTGGAGAGCTTCTCACTTCTAATCGTCATAAATGCACATGGGCAAGTCACCAAGAGAGGGCGGGCTCCGATCCCCTGCTGCCTCTAAGAGGAGGCATCCTTCTCCCTCAGCAGCACTTGCGGTCTCAGCCCCCGCTGGCTGTGGCCTCTTTTTATAAATATGCCTTGTATCCAAGGAAGCATAACAATTGCCACTCAGAGCTGTCTCTTCAGGGCCACCTGCATCACTCCGAAGGGCTTATCAACAGTATCACCTGGCATCAGTCAGCAGCCAAGCAATCAGTCACCATTGAAGGTCACATTGTACATGTGGCAGTGTGGGAGGAGCAGTGAAGAATAAAGACAGAGCCTCTCTGAGATGATGAGGTCATTCAGCACAAAAATAATAATAGCAACAAAAGCCGCATTACTTTCTATTTGCCACCACTTTACAGGTGCCCTTAGCATTACCCAATCCCGGGCCACTGTGTTCAGTGGTGCAGATTGCACATAGAAAAATATGAATGATGCCTTCTATAGTTGTGCAGTGCCCAACCTGCCCCATCACTCGTGGTGGCCCTGTCACTCAGAATCTCATTTAAAGCTTTTCAGGTTTGAAATTCTTTTGGCTTTTAAAGTTGTTTTCACATCCATTTGGTCCCCATGAAAGTTTTGTGAGATTGCAGGGTTAGTGTCATTCTGGAAGTGTTCCAGGTGACTTAGCAGAACATGATTAGAACCCAGAACTAGTAGCTCTTGGCTCAGGGCCATTTCTACCCACCAAATATATCTGGAGTGCAAGAGGTGGGGGCTTATCCCAAATCTGGTCTCTGGCCGTGGCCGGCTTCCCCTCTTCAGGCTCTGCTCCCCACCCCCAGGTTCGAGCGGGAGCAGAACGACACCTTCATCATGGAGATCCTGGACATCGCTCCCTTCACCAAGATGCGCATCCGCATCGATGGCCTGGGCAGCCGGCCCGAGTGGTTCCTGGAAAGGGTGAGGACCCTCACTCTCCCTTCTAGGCACTGTCTGCCCCTCCTCCCTGTTATTTTGGGTCATCAGTGGACATTTGTTAACAAATGTCACTGAAGAGGGTGATGACATGAGCCCAGCCATGAAATCCAATTTGCCCTTTGGTGTGAATTAATCAGGGGACGTAGTTTCAGGTGTCCAGTGAGAGTCTGGTCAGCTTCCGGAGCAGACAGACAGCATGAGTTGTGAACAGAACATGGCCACCGCCTGGGGTGAGGGGAGGCCTGGCTTGGGCTTTCTCTGGGACGTGGGTTGGGAGGTCAAGACGGGAGCAGCAAGAACCAGGACAGACAGACTGTCACAGTGGGACCCTCAGGCAGGATGGCCAGGGAGCTGGTGCCCCTGCGCTCCAGAGTGTGGTGGCTGCCTCTTGGTCTACCCTACCTGTCCCACAGGGGGCGTGGCAGCCCACCCAGGCAGCCCACCCGGGTCCTGGGCTCTCAGTGGCTGGGAGCAGCCTCAGGGCTGGCATAGTGACATCTTCACAGCTGCAGCTGGGTTTCCTGGTCCTGCCCCAGGCCAGGCCCTCCCTGTGCTCTCACACACGCCACTCATACGCACAGGCTCAGTGTCCCCCATGGGAAGAAGGCAGCTTGATCCTCCTCTTAGGACCTTGCTTTCAGGGCTTCCTCAACTCCCCCTGCCTCATGGGGACCTGGCCTCTGGGCTTCCCCAAGGAGGCCACTGACCCACCCTGTAGTGGAGCAGAGAGGAGGTTCCCAGAGCCTGGGGCCAAGCAGGATGCATGTTGTTGGGAACTACTGTGATGCCAGGGTCCACCAGGCTTCCCATGCCTTGAGTGGCCCCCAAGCCTTCAGCACTCCACACAGCAAGGACAATGGCTCTGATGACAAAGATGACAGTCCTGCAGACACAGCCTCAGTGTCACCTGGGTCCTGGGCTCCCCAACACGCTGGTCACAATATGCAGTAGTGTCCTGGGGGCTGCCATAACAGAGACCCGGACTCAGAGCTGAGAACGACGGCACTGACCTCTCCCGGAGCCTGGGATTCCAAGGCCCAGGTGTCGGCAGCTGCTCCTCCCGTCTCTGGGACCTTGGTCTCTGGGATGTGGAGGGGCTGCGTTGCAGGGGGGCTGGTAGGTGAGGGAGGGCCTTCCCACACAGGGTCCCTCCCCAGATCCTCCTGAAGAACATGAACACTGGCGATCTGACCATGTTCTACTACGGAGACTGGCTGTCCCAGCGGAAGGGCAAGAAGACCCTGGTGTGCGAAATGTGCGCTGTCATCGACGAGGAGGAGATGATGGAGTGGACGTCCTACACCGTCACCGTGAAGACCAGCAACATCCTGGGTGGGCTGGGGCCCCTCCCAACTCCTGCTGCCCTTGTCCTCACCCGAAAGTTTTGGCTCAGGACCTTGTTTCCAGGCAGGGCATTCTTTTCTTCAGATGGCCTTCCAAAAGCGAGTCAATCCAAGTCACTTCCACAGTCGGTCACTTTCTGCCTAGACAAAATAGTTCCTTCCATTGACAGAATGGGTCCCTTCCCTGCTCCCTCAGGGAAGTAGAGGAGAACATTTGTGTGTGGGTGGGGGTATGGCCCATGATTTTGAAAAGCCAGACCCACAGCCTGCTATCTGCCTGCTGTGGACTGGTGCCCCCCACCCAGGTGCTTTGCATCTCGGGGACCTGGGGCACCCTTTCACATTCATGTGCTTGGTGGCCATCCCCTGTGTGCTGGCTTTGGCCTTGGGTCTTAGGACATAGGACAGATGTGTGATTCTCAGGGACCTCACAGGTCTGACTGTACTGGGGAACTCAGAGGGGGACACCTTACCTACCTGGGCATCAGGGATGAGGTCATGGGGACTTCCCAAGGGTGATGCCAAAGTCAGATCCAGAAACACGAACAGAAGTCACTGAGGTAGATGGGACACTCAGAGCCTTCTAAGCAAAAGTACTAGCATGTCAAAAATGGAGGTGACAAGGACCAGACTCTGATCTAGCCATGGAGGCAACACCTCCTACCTCCCCTCCCCTGTGCCAAGCCCACTCTCCAGGAGCTGTTGCAAGGAATTGGGCAAATTCATTCACACTGATTCTAAGTGACTATGGAGGATGAATGTGGTGGCCATGGTAGCTTACATTTCAACAGAGAAGCCTTTAGGCAAAGAAGTGAAGCTCTCGTAGTAGAATTGTGGGCATAAATGATGGGCAGATAAATCTGATCAAATTTGTTCGGGGTACCTCCCTTCTCCCTCTGCTCCCCACAATGAAGACTTTATCCTTATGGCTTGAAGTTCCAAGTGTCCACATGTTTTCAAGGCCCTCTATGCCTTTAGAATGTTCCAGAAAAGCTTCACCGAGCCACCTCTTCCAGAAGCACTTGCTTTTGGACTGGGGTCAAAACCTTTATCCAGCTTAAGCAAATGATATGAAGCTCCAGTGGAAATGTCAAAAGTAGATTTAAGGAGTGCGGAACTTTCTTCTGAATCCACACCATACAGGCGGCAGCTTATATTTTTAACTGCAGATCCAGTCTATATGGCGTGCCTTTTAAGTTTGGGAGCACTTCCCAGAAATAGATGCATTTCTGTCCAAAATATTCACAGTTACTATGACTGCAGTTAGACCAGAAGCCTATACAAGACACAAAGAGAAGGCAAAACACAGAACTGGAGACCCGGGAGTTCCAGGACTCTTACCAGTCCTTTCTGACCTTCCCCTTGGTCCTGCCACCTCTGAACTCTGTCCATCTACATGCCTTGATCCTCTGAGGAGATCAGGAGCAAAGCCAGGGCAAGGGCATGGTATGTCCCAGAGACTGGTACCCAGAGCCTCACTTTGCACTCCCTCCAGGAGCAGGCACGGATGCCAACGTGTTCATCATCATCTTCGGGGAGAATGGGGACAGCGGAACCCTGGCCCTGAAGCAGTCGGCCAACTGGAACAAGTTTGAGCGGAACAACACAGACACCTTCAACTTCTCTGACATGCTGAGCTTGGGTCACCTCTGCAAGCTGAGGGTCTGGCATGACAACAAAGGTAGCTCCCGTTCAAGGTCAGGGTTGTGGGAAGGGCAGCCCTTGGCTCCCTGCAGCACGGGAGGCCTTCCTTGCCTGCCTGGCAGCTCCGTCACTCCAGCAGCCCAGCAGGCAATGCAAGGCGGGGAATCATGCCATTTGACGCTCCTATCAGTGGGTGCCAGTGGGTGCCTTTCTATGCATTGGAAAGGAAGCTTAGCTCCTCCTGAATTCTCCCTGGGTGGTTACTGGGCCTTCATGCTCTGTGAAGTCAGAGCATGAATTCTACTTGGTTTACGCATAACAATTTTTTTTTAAAAATCTGGTTGGGCCCAGTCATGCATGCTTGTAATCCCATCAACTTGGGATGCTGAGGCAGGAGGATTCCAAGTTCCAAGTAGCTCAGCAGTAGAGCATTTGTCTGGCATGTGAGAGACCCTGGGTTCCATACCTAGCACTGCCAAAAAAAAAAATCAGAGAGAGAGAGAAACATAGAGGAGATAGAAGAGCTATCTCATCAAATTTACTTCCCACAGATTTCATAGTGAGCCTAAAAGTGTCTAAGTTCACTTGTAAATATAAACTGGAATAGAATATAAATTAAGTGAGAAGTTTATTTTTTAACTGCAAAGTACCAAGGGAATAATTTGTCACCTCTGGAACTGTGGTGATGTTCATGACTTCAGCATTTCTTTGGTTATCATTGGCTGTCTTCAGGTCTATTTTCTCTGTCTTAGGAGTAAGTTCTATTATGTGTTAGAGTCAAATGGTTCATTGTTAAACTTCCCCTCCTCAGTGCATCCTGCTTTCCTAACTCATCCCTCTGGCCTGGCTTTGAACCCAGCCTCGGCCCAGCTGTCTGCTCAAGACCTCTAGCCTTTGCTAGGTCTTCCCCTTCCTGTCTCTGGAGCTGTCCTGGTCCTGGTGCTCCTCTACCTCTGCCCATTCAAATGCCCACCTCAGACAGGCCCGTCCATCATGGCCAACGATGAAACCCAACTCAGCAGTCGGTGACCTCTTTTTCCTATATGAGTCCCACTGTTTGGCTTTAACATGGGTTAAACAGTTAAAATGCTTCCCACAACATGGACCAGGCTCAAATTAGACACAGATAAAATAGCCGTTCTTTGAAGCAATAAAATAATGGGTGTCTTCACAAACTTCAGTTTCCCTATTGCCTGCATCCATTCGGTTATTCATGTACCAAACATCTGAAATGTTCCCCAGATGCCTGGAACTCTGGGAGGTATGAAAGATACTCACATTTGATCTTTAAAATCACTTTGTGAATTTTTGCAACAAAAGCACTTTATTGTCCCTCTTTTCTACAACCAATGAATATGGAGGCTCCAGGGTTTGAAATGTCACCAGCGCTCAACTGCAGGTCTTCTGTGCCTGTTCTGACCTGCCACACTGTGTGCCAGCCCGTCCTGTCGGTCACAGTTCTGCATCTTGGCCTGCCACTGTGGTAGATGCTCAGAAAAGAAGATGGGGAACAGCTTCCTCTACTCTCTTCCCTATGCTCCCAATGTTTTTATCAGGGTGCCTGGGGTAGCCCTATCCAGGAAAATGTGTTGTAGCAAGGGTCCCTTCTTCTCCACCTGCCCAATCAAATGGCATCAAGAATTTTTGGAAAGGAATGTACCAATAAAATGTTCTCAGATACCCATAATGAATCCTCTTTCCCAAGAAGGAAACAAAGACCCTTCTCACCATCCGTCATGATGGTTTTAGGACCAGTTGTGGGATGGCTGGAGGTTGACTGATTGATGAATAAAATCATCCTAATCAAGAAGATTATGTTCCACTGCAGACACTTCACAAGATCAGGGGAGCCCGTGACACTCAACAGGGGGTCCCTCAGTGAGGACAAATGGAAAAGCACTGAGGCCCCTGTGTGTAAATCCACAGGGGTAGAGAGACTTGACAGGTCAGATGAGCAGGGCCAGTGGAGAGTGGGGACAGGAGGACAGTAAAGAGCAGATCAGGGACTCAGTAAATGTTAATATCTCCCCAACCAGGAGAGGGCTAAGCAATACTTGGGCTTTTAACCCTGTCCTGCCACAACCTGTAGCTCAGAAGCAACAGAACCAGAGACTAGAACCCTGAGAAGGAAGAAGCAGTATTCACAGGCTGCCTAAGCCTTCCTTCAGGGCCCAAGCACACACGAGATGTAAGATCTCCCCAACCATCTCCCAACCCAGCCAGAAAAGTGGGCAGGAAAGAATTTCATGTAGATTAGGATGATCTCCCTTTTCCAAGGGGAATGTAATTCCAAGCCCATTCATAATGTATGTTCCGTTCATGGAGGTGGTAAGGGTAATGGGGATGTCTGTTTTGGAGAAACACAGGACAGCCTTGGGTGTGTGGATCTGTTCAAGGTCCTAAACCCTCTTCTGGCTTCTGTTGACTCTGGACTCTACAGCCTGATCCAGGGTGCTTGCCTTGGAGTCTGACTATTTTCAATCTAGCCTGCAGTAGATACCTAGTTGCTTGGCAAGAAGGTCAAGATTACCATGCATCATACCCTCAATCAATAGCATAAAAAGCAGAGGGTTTCTTCTGGAAGATCAGGGCTCATCTCTGTTTTCTGCCTACAAAGGCCACTCTTTCCAGCACCATTTTATCCAATCCTGAGCCCACCTAACTGAGCCTTTTGCTTCTTGGATGATTTCTCCTGGGGCTGCCCCACCTTCAATACCTGCCCTCACCTTCCTTCTCAGTCTGTGTCTCTCAAGAACTTCTAGAGTCCTCTCGTGCATTCCTGCCTCCATGTCATACCCTTCCTTCCAATCTAGGAAAGTAGAGGTTCAAGTACTCCAAAGGAATGTTCAAAGGCTCATGCAGAACATTTCTGGAGGTACGTAAAGTGTTTGTTTCCAGTGATGTTTAAGTTTCCTCCTTTCTTTTTTCTCTCCTCCTACCTAAGATGACGTCTCTCTTGGACAAAATGAAGGATTCAGGTCCTTTACTACTTCAGCCCTAACAGTCCCCATGGCTTTTATATTGATATCATTTCATAAATCAAGTACAATTGGTTCTCATTATTTATGATAGTTATGCTCTATAAAGTTGCTGTGAATACTGAATTAGCAAATACTGAAGCTCCTGGAGAAATACAGCGTTAAGTTCCTGTGAGCCTCTGGTCACAATTAGATCGATGTGTAACCTTGTTTTTATGTGTATTTCTGTTTACAAACCTCTTACTCAATATATATTGTTTGTTCAAAAATACTTAACTCACAACCAATAGCACTATAATTCATACCAGAATGAAGTTTACTAACAGGTTTTTTTGGGGGGAACATCATACACCTCTTATATTTAGAAACACTGAATAGCACTTTAGCCTGGGTCCTACACATGATATTTGGAGGCTATTTTTATATAATGAATTCACCACAAAAAGCACAAAAATGGGAAAACCATGGTGTTAAGCAGGAAAAAGACACTTGCTTACAATGTAAGAGCTAGAACAAAAAGTAAGTATATCCCCGTCCAGCCTCATCAGGGAACATGTGCATGGGGTGGCTCAGTTTTCACCGCTCAGCACGTGTTCAGGGTAATCATGTAAGTATTAATTTGGAGTATTAAATAATTTTAGCAAATAGGCAATTTCACAGAGATGTAACATGCAAATAATAAGGACCAACTGTATGTATTGAGCACTTACTGTCAGGCATTATGTTTAGTGGTAGGCACAGTGCAGTACACAGCAGACAAGGTTCCTGTCAGCTTACTATGAGCTTGTAGCAAAAAAGCACATTTATTACCTGACAAGAACAACTGAGAAAAGGAAAAGTTTATTTTGGGCTTATGATTTCAGAGGTTTCATCCCTGGTCAGTTGATTCTATTGCTCTGGGCCCAAGGTGATGCTGGAACATCATGGCGGAAGGGTGTGGCAGAGGAAGGCTACTCAGCTCATGCATCCAGAAAGCAGAAAGAGAGACAGCAGGGATCCAGGGACAAAATGCAATTCCCAAGGGCACCCTCTCATTGACATACTTCCTCCATCACACCCCACCTGCCTGCAGTTACCACCCAGTAAACCATTTTAATTATTAATCCATCAAATGGATTAATCTACTGATTAGGTTCCAGTTTTTAGTCACCAAATTATGTCACCTCTGAACATTCCTTCATTGTCTATCATATAAGCTTGTTGGAGGACACCTCTAGTGAGCTAGAGCATATTTCTGAGAATTACAGAATTTGAGGTTATAAAAGGGAAAGAAGAAGATGAGGGATGAGATTATCTCTACATTTTGCACTTCAAAGCCAGAATGAGTTTGGGGAGGAAGACCTCATCTGGGGAATTCTGTAATGCTGAGAATTTTTCACACACCATGAAAACCAAGCTATGGTATGTTGGTTCCTGACTCTAAAATTTCCTGTACATAAATATAATAGAGGAAACATGTAGCCAAAATTGATTTCAAATAGCAAAGCAAATAAAAAACATTTAAAATGTTTATTTCTCCCTAGCAAATTCTCAGAGTCTCTTGATGAGAAGTTTTGTTACACAGCCAACCATCCAAGTCACTGTACTGGAGAGAATGGAGGAGGAGATAAACAGCCTCTGTCATTCAAGGATGCATGTTTATTAGACAAAAATGTTCTTCACATCCTCCTAAGAACTGCCCCCCCCACACACATACATTAAAAAAAATGTCAGGGAACCTTTCTGACCTAATATCACTCTCTCTGCTTTCAGTTTCTTTTTAGACTGTGGAATAACCTCTTATTCCTGATTATTTCAATCCATCCAGAGAATGGTGTGGTACATTTGTGTTTGAGAATAAGGACTCTTTAAGATTAATTACTTCCATTCAAAAAGATTTTATCTTTTCTTCACTGTCTTCTCTTTAATAGCTCTATGAACTTTGAGGTCAGTCCTTGTTTAAATTTCACCTTGTGTGAAATCACTTACATTTATTGGGCGAGCTAGCAGTCAGTCATAAGTAGACCACTCAAGAGATATTTTGCACCTGCAATTCTCTTCTCCTACTAAAATTCTTATGCATCTTCCAGAATCTAAATTAACTCTTGCCTTCTTCACGAAGTTCCCTGATCCCCCCCCAAATAAAGATAAAATGTTCCTCACTCTGTACTTCTAAACCTCTCTCTTTGTACCTCTCTTTGCAGTACTCATAGTGCTGAATTGTGATTGTCTTGTCAATTGCAACTGGCTTTGAATCTTTTAAGGATAGAGATCTCATTTGATTGACATTTGTATTCTCAGTGCCTTGCACTTAGTAGGTCCTTAATAATTATGTGAGAGAATTAATAAATTGAAGCCAATCAGCTTGTAGCATCTTCTGGATTATAAATGAATTCTGACTCCAGAATGTCTTCTTTTCTAGACTTCCCCAGAGATCTCTTTCTAGATGTTTGAGAGGTCTCCAGATATAGATTTTCTAACAATCTGAATAAAGTACATGTAATTCTCCAAAGGTAGTTTGAACATTGCCCCTCAATCCCCAAATTCTTGCTCACCCACAACCTCAGACTGTGATTACATTTGGAAATAGGATCTTCGAAGATATGATTAGTGAAGGATATCAAGAGGAAATCATTCTGGATTTAGGGTGGGCCCTAAACCCAAAGATGACTGTGTCCTTAGATGAAGACAAGAAACATGGACGGGGATAGAAAGGAAATCATGTGAAGGAGACAGAGACTGGAGAGCAGAGAGCAGTAACAAGATGAGGAACACAGAGGGTTTCTGGGGGCCATGCAAGCCAGGAAGGGGCAGGAAAAGATTCTTTTCTGAAGCATCCAAAGAGAGAAGGACCCTGCCAGTGCCTCAATTTCAGACTTTTGGTCTCCAGAACTCTGAAATTGTAAGCTGTTTTGTTTAAACAGACCAAGTTTGTGGCAATTTTTATAGCAGCCCTAGGAAAATAATATAGCAGGGAAGAATCTTCTGGGAAATACTAAAGACCTGCTTAAGTCCTAACTCAGTCATGTCTTTGCAGCAAAGAACCCATGCCAGGACTCACTGCTGGGTGAAAAGATATCCAAGGCCACTGGACTGAGAAAAAACACAAACTCAGAGTGCAATCTCATCAGAGTCAGCAGGACTAACTGCAGCAGCTTAGAGCATGAGGTTAAGTGGCACAGAGTCATATCCCAAGGTGGTGTCAAGCAGTGATCCGTTTGGCAAACATGTTGCTCCTAACTTTTACACCAGGGGTCTCCACAGTCCTGATATCAGTTTAGTGGTAATGGGGCACAAAACCCAACTATTCTCTAGACACGAAAAAGACAAAAAGTCTAGATCTGGCAGGCATCATAGTCTAGCTTGATGCCACCCTGGACTTGCCATTCAGCCCAGCCACTGGGACTTAGGTCCTATGATCTGACTTCCACTTGCATCCTACCATGATTCTTCTACCTTCCTACTTACAGCGAACAAACTCTCTCATGTCCTCACCTTCTCCCTAAAAGTTTTTCTGATTGTCCTACCTTACCCGAACTCCTCTAGAACAGTGTGCATATGTGTACCTTCATTCTGTCTCCTTCACTTGACTCTCAGCTCACACATGCCATTGTTTGGCTCATTGTTCTTGCCCTGATGCCTATCACATGCTGTGATATAATAGGGACTTAATATAGTTTAATAGAATTTAATTATACTCTAACTTCAGTCTCTTGGATCCTTCCTTGTCTTTTCATGCCTTAGACTTGGGAAACTCAGTTTTCTCCAGAATCAGTATTTCCGTTGCTTTTGAAAATTGGGTTATGGACATAAACCTTGGAGTCATGACTAAGTTGTCTGATACTTCCTGACCCCTCTTCCAGACATTGGCCACACATCTAGACTTTCTTAGGTTTTTTTTTTTTTTTTTTTTTATGCTTCCCCCCCACCCACTATGCAAAAGCCTGACAGCCAATTAGTCAATTTCTTCCTATCTCATAGCAGTCAAAACTCCAAAAGGGGAGTGAGGCTTTTCAGAACCGTGGACAGCTCTAGATGGCTTCAACAAGGCAACTAGTGGCTATTGCCATTTTGATGCCAGGTTCTCCCAAAAGCTTGACACCTCATCCCATGCCCACTTGTATAGTCAAAGACTATCTTGTGACCTTGACCCCACAATGGCTTATGGACTTAAAAGAAATTCTTTGTCATTGATGTGATCTTTTTTTCCCTGTAATGTAAGAAGTGGGCCCCTCTTTCTCTCCAGCCCAGGCTTAGGATCTGAAAGCAGGGTCATACCATTGGCAGGTCTTGAAGCTCAGTAGAGAAAGGAAGATTTCTGTGTGCTAATTGAGCCTACATGATCAGAATACCAAAGTCAAGAGAGAAACAGAGTAGTCTATGTCCGATGCCCAACTCCCTCTAGGAAATGGAAGCTCAAATATTAATCCAAGCTAAGTCTGCTAAATATGTCTTCAAATCCTCTCTGTGACACACTTTTATCATATCTAGTTTTAAAACTTTCCATCTATGTTATACTTATCTTGCACATAAATTTAAACAAATATCACATAAGTTACAAATGTTTCATTTGCTTAAAGAATAATAACCTTCTCTTTTCCTGAATCTATCCTCCCATTTTTTTAAATTTAATCAATAGTTTTTTTATGAAACATTTTAAACATAAGCAGAAGTGATGAGATAGTAGAATGAACTTCCCTGTACCCATCACCTGAGTTCAATAATTATCATGATTTATCACATCAACTTTAACCTTTTTACCTTTTTTACTTTCTTAACTTCTTTCTGGTTGTTAGAGGATATGACATGAAATCCTGAACTTGGTGTCATTTTACGCCAAACATATTTCACAAGTTTTTCTTTCTGTAAGACATTTTCTTCCAAAATCTCACCACCATGGTCACTTTTATCAATGACTTCTTTGTGTCATTCAACTTCCACTTTATAAAAAATTTCCCAATGTGTATAATATGTAAATGTGATAATTTCTATGTATTGATACAGTGTGAAATAGCCCCACTCTTACACAAATAGTGAATACAGAGGCTTCCACCCCGACCTATCTATTGTGAATTTCCCGCATAACTCTTCACCTAATGGCTTCATCTAGTGCTGATCAATTAGAGTTACAAATGTGATTTTATAATTCTGTCATTTCTTATCCACTCACTAGCTGGAATTTTTCTTTTAAAAACTGTCTCTAAGGCTATGTGATTACTATGAAATATATTTCATGGGGGAAAACCAAGATAAATGATTAATTCTTCCAATTACCCAGCTAGCTTTTACAATACTGAACAAATTATAACCAGTGTGTTTATTTTCTAATTGATTTTGCTCTTTTTTTCTTCTGGTTAAATTAAAACTCTGGTGAGGTAAAGAATGGTTTTAACCTCAAAATGAATTGATAAATTTCCTCTTGCATAATATTCATTCTTAGAAATAGAGAGGGCCTCAGAATTCATCTGTTCTAATCTTATTGTACAAATGAAAAAATGAGGCATGGAGACATGATAGCATGTTCAGTTAGGAGAATATACTGAGACTGGAACCCAGATCTGCCAAAGCTCAGAGTGTGACTTCCAGTGGCCTCTTAGATGATGAACCTGTGGAAGTGTTTTTGGAACAATAACATTCCTCCATAGCTAGGACTCTGTGACAATTCTATATCACTTTGAACCATTGATTGATCTTGCTGAAGAAATGTAAGCTACCGAGATGAAACCTGAGATTCCCATAAGTTATTTTTTAAGGAAGGAGTTGCTTGGTGAAGCAAATATTTTTACCTGAAAAGAATTTTTCATAGTTTGCACTGGAACAAAGAGCTGACAGCTCATCTTTGAAAGTAAAAATAATTTATTATTTCTGTGTTTATAAAACGCTAAGTTCACAACACTGTGATACTATTAAGAGGACATAAGATGTGGGTTTTCACTCGCTAAAATCTAACTAGAGAAGTCAGACATACATATAAAAATAGTCAAAAAAGAGGGCACAGTCATGGTCTCAGTAGCATGGTCTCAGTAGCCATGCTCATGGCCAGGAGAATGGACACACAGGAATAGCATAGGCCTGGGGATTCCAGAAGTCCTCATGGAGGAGATGAGAATAGCATAGGCAGTTATTTAGGGCTGGAGAATAGCTTGGAGCCATAATGAGAAGGAGAAAAGGCCAAAGGGATGCCTAATAAGTCCATCTCATTGGGGTAAGGAGCCACCAGGGAATCACAGGCGTAGATGGCATGCTGAAATCTAGGGGCATCCCAGCTGCCAGCCTTGTTCCCTATCAGCATCTACCATCTCTTGTTGCCTGGAAAGACTAGACTTCACACTGGTTCAGAGTTTCTAAGTCTTTTTTTTTAAAGTAATTTTGAAACATTTGAGAAAAATTAATCAATTTTACTCAGACAGGACATTCCTCCTGGATGAGGCTATAAATCCCTCACCCCCATCATGATCGTTCTTCCCTGTTCTCCCCTATTTCAATCCTAGTACACACTCATGCATTCAATAAACATTTATTGGATAACATCGGAGCAATGTGCTAGGCACTAGAATATACAACAGAAGATCACAAGCCCCCTGCTGTTGTGGGCTTACAACTTAGTGGACAGAGATACGACATACAAGGAAATAGAAACAAAATGATTTCAGTTGTCAAGTGGGTAATGGTGATTGATAGAGAGTAATCGGAGATGAGGAAACTCCTGAAAATAGGGCCATAACAAGGGCTTTCAAAACACAGGGAACTTGATCTGACACCTCCGTGACAAAACAGTGCTGATACATCACTGCAGATAAACAGAATAGTCAAGCACAATTCTCCAGAAAAGAGAGAGGTTCATATGTCAAGTGTAGGTGGAATATATAAGTCAAGTCGAGAGCAGCCTGGCATGAAATCATACAGGTGGAAAGGAATTGGATGGTGTCAATCCATGAAGTTCTTGAAGAGCAGTTTATATTTGATTCTGAGAGTAACAGGAAACCTCTGGAGAGTTTTATGTGGCAAAGTGACAAAACACAATTTATGAATTTAAAACATCCGTAGGATACATATAGAAGGGCATTGGTGATAGTATATGTGTGAGAGCAAACATCTGGGAAATAACTAGTTATACACCATCAAGGACAAGGTGGACAGTCTATGACAGGTGCTTACATTGGATTGGAGCACCAGGCAGCTATGACAAAGAACGGGGCAGATATCTACACTCTGATATGTGTTACCTGCATGCAAAAAGGTACAGTGGCAAACTTTTGACTGTTTGCTACCTTCGTATGAAAAAACAGAGTAGAACCCTAAAAGTGGAGAGCCTGTAAAGAAATGGATTCTCTTTATGGTCAGTTTCAGGTAGTTCCCTATCAGCTCACCACTATTGATTAGTGCTGGCCAGACAGTTAGTCCTGCTGTAACTGTGGGTCTGTCTATGTTGCTGTTGTCTTTACCACCAAAGGCCAGTCACAATGACACTAGTCTGTCCAGAGCTGTCTGCTTCCACTTGCCCTTTTGATGGGTTCTGAGTGGGAGAAATTTTCAGTAAGAGCCCTCTCAATCATAACTCACATTTACAAAACTGGGCAAGTAAGTAATCCTTGAGCACAGAGCTGAGGATTAAGTCTCTTTCATATCAAAGGAGCTGGGGTTAGCCTGTGATTTGCCACGGAGTTCTATCTTGAGAAGAGAATTTGGATGGGCTGAGACAATGGAGTCAGGTGCAAGGGACAAAGAATCTTTCCCTGGGACATCTTCCAATAGGATCAATAGTGCATCTGCTTTTTCTCCGCCTTCCTCTTTTTTTTTTCTTAAAAAAGAGAGAGTGAGAGAGAGAGAATTTTTTTTTAATATTTATTTTTTAGTGGTTTTTTTTTTTTTTTGGCGGATACAACATCTTTGTTTGTATATGGTGCTGAGGATCGAACCTGGGCCACATGCATGCCAGGCAAGCACGCTACCACTTGAGCCACATCCCTAGCCCTCCGCCTTCCTCTTTACCCCCCCCCCCTTCCTTTCTATGTTCCACTCTAGAAGGCTTTGAGAAAAAGCCTTCAATCACTCTTACCTGCATCCTTTTCAGACTGAACACATGGAGGCTTGCTATATACTCTAATCAGCTTCATGACACTCTCAGAAACCATCTCAGAAAGGACCAGTTTGGAAACTTAGATGGGACTGACCCTAACATAGAAAAGTAAGAAAGATTATTGAGTTAAAAAGTAAGTTTGTCATAAAATAACTCACCACTGTTTAACTCAATGGAAGTGTTTCAAAATATAAGTTAATTGAGCACTATTTTCTACTTTAGTAAAGATTTATGTTAAATAAAAATAAGAACTGTTAAAATCTGGAACGATGCCAATATGTGTGCCCTGCCCATGAGTCTTAACATCTTCCCCTGTAGTCTAGGTGACTGGAAATTTGTATCCATCGTTGTGTGTCTCTGTGCTTATGAGACATGGAGACCAGAGACAGGATCAATCAGCAGTTGTTGCTTGGGGCAGTGTCTGATCATAGAGAAGAACTTTTTGATGGGGACAATGGGGATGTCCCCACATCCCTAGGTGGCATGAGAGAATAAGGGGTGGGACTAAAGCATATCAATTCATTCCTTGAGGGGTTGCCTTGAGCACATGTTATGAGCAGCAAATATCATCACCACAACCTGCTAGACCACTGGGATTTCCCCCCACATGGGTCCCTTTGGCATTCAGAGTTCTCAAGGAATTTGAAGGGTACAGAGCAACCAAAGCAGCACACAGTGTAAATACCACGCAGCTGTCACGGCAAATGCACATCGGTTCGTCCTGGCTAGCTGTGCTATCAGGGGAACACTTCTGAAGGAATCCCTGCCAATTACAACAGAAGCAGCTCTGTATTCGTAATCAGTCCAAATCTTGTCAAAATTAGCAATATATCCCAAAGAAATGGCAGCTTCTGGATCCTTCTATGATTGTTGAATGGCTCAGCCAAAGACCCCAAAGTCATAATATCTTCATTCACTCTGCATTCATTGAGCAATGGCTTGCCTGCCAGTCACAATGCTAGCCATTAGGGAAACAAAAACAAATAAGACCTGGTCCCTGTCCTCAGGGGCTCCCGGTTTCAGGGAAGAGATGGATATAAATGATGACAGTGCAATGACATCCTTGGTCAGGATGTGGCCACAGAAGATGCAGGGTTCTATAGCAACATGGAGGAGGACTCTGTGACAGGCCCAGTGGGCAGTGGGGGCATGAGAGAAGGCTTCCTGGAGGAGGTGATAACCAGAACTGATTCTGGAAGGATAGTGGGCATGAACTCCATGAATACTAGAGTTGGAAAGTGATAGAAGTTTCCTTAGCCTTGGGAACATCCAAAAGATCTACTCTGCAGGCCAGATGTCTCTGTTGTGAATCTGATGAAAGCGACAAGCCCCTTCCCTGGTAAAAATGTCTATTTAATTATAGCACAGTTTCCATGGCCCATAAACTCTTAAATTCCATGTGCAAGTCCCCTACAGATCATGAATCCCAGGCTAAGGGTTTGCAAAGAGAATCTTATCCTACTAGCTGGAGGAGCCCTCTGAGATCACCTCACCCAACTCATCACCAAGGAAACTGAGGCCCAGAGAAGACAGAGAAAGGGTCCAGGGCTGCATAGCCTGTGGGTTGGGGGAGGGAAGCCTAGGAAGACATGGAGGGCACCTCCAGCTCCCAGTTCCCATGACGTCTCTTCCACAGGGATATTTCCTGGCTGGCACCTGAGCTATGTTGACGTGAAGGACAACTCCCGCGATGAGACCTTCCGCTTCCAGTGTGATTGCTGGCTCTCCAAGAGTGAGGGTGACAGGCAGACAGTCCGCGACTTTGCATGTGCCAACAATGAGATCCGTGAGGAGCTGGAGGAGACCAGTACGTGGGGAGACCACAGGGGCCCAGGCTAACTGTGATATCTGAGCTGGCTCTTAAGGAGGGTGGCTCCTGAGGAGGTGGGGACAGTGAGGGTGAGAAGATACCAGGACAACTGTACATGAATCAGATCCTGATGAGGGAAATACTATGGGGGAGATGCCCAAGAAAACTCCTAGACATTGCTCCATGAACCTGGAACTGCTAACATGCCAACTCATGGCCCTGAATCACAGGGGCCAATTAGGTAGCAGGGATCCCCACTGGGGGCTTGCACTAGGCTGGACAGGTTGGTGTGAAGCTCTCCTTGGTTTATTTCTACCTGGTAAACTAGATCCAATTGTACCTTTGGCAATAGCTGTGAAACCAGCCTTTCTAGAAACAGAAGGCAGGTCCAGCAAGTCTCAGCCACTCTCTCTGTGTCCCTTCCTCAGGGGATATTTAAAGAGAGAGAGTAATTGATCCCTAAGGTGGATGGCCACCAAGGCCCAGGGAGGTATATCTTTAATACACAATTGTCTGGGCCCAGCTGTTTAGAAGGCTTGCCAAAGGCAGAGCCCAGCGCAAGAAAGTATTTGCTAACTCAGTTATTAAGGCAACACTAGCTGCACTAAGAGGTGAACCCCCAAATCTTAGTGTCTTAACATAAGGAAATTCATTTCTAATGTAATTTGTGGTCTAGTGTGGGTGATTGGTGGGAGATCCTTCATGTGGTGATTTAGGAACATAAGAACTTTGCATCTGGGTCTTTGCCATTTCCAAAGTGTGGCTTCCACATTTCTTGCAGAAAGGAAAAGAGAACCTGGAGGAGGCCCTCCCCCACCTCCTTAACACATTAACACATATTCTATTGGTGAGAACTAGTCACATGGCTCCACCAGAGGCAAGGGCCAGCCAGGGACTTGGGCCCTGGCTGTACAGCCCCTTCTAGGGGACCACTGTACACCCCAAAAGGGAATTATGCATTTGGTGGAAAACCACCTAACCTATCTTTGCCAGGATATCTGCCCAATGATGAAGTTGGTTGTCCTAAGAGTTAGTGAGCCCCAAGTCCCTGGAAGCACTCAAATGAAGGCTGAACACCCTTTCTTCAAGTTTCCTATAGGGGACTTCCTGCCCTGATCCAGAAAGTGGGCTCCCAGCTTCTGTAATTGCACTTCTTGAGGAGTTACTGGGCCCAGTCTTTTCTGAAGGTGCTATAGGTGATGCATGCTGCTTTGTGATCTCTAGTGTGTCTGCATGGACCTTCACACGAGTTAGGCTCTCTAAAGATCCCAAGGTTCGCCCAGGTCAGGGAGAGCACTGTTCATGCTTGCCACCCTCTGTAGCACCTCCAGCCCTGGGGCTTAGTAGAGACTCAGTGAATGGAAGAAGACGTGCTCCTCTTCCTAAGAGCCTCACGGTGTAGGCAAAGGGGGAATGGAAGCCCCTTATACAAGAGCCAAGGGAAGTTGCTAAGGGGAGTTTAGTTCTGGAAGGATGTGTGGGTGTGGAGGAAGGGAGGACAGGGGCAAGAGCTAGGAGAAGGCCCGAACCCATGAGTCATTGCCACAAGCCTTCAGGGGACAGCATGGCACCCTCTGGGCTGCCCAGGAGGGGACAGGCAGCCACACCCACATTCAATGCCAGAGGTTTGCCCTGGGAATGTTATGGACACAATCTTAGCTACCTTTATTTAACCAAGTAACAAATTCAGGTTGATCATCTTGAAGTGCCACCCCCTATTGACTTCAGGAAATGCTGTCCTTGTGGCACTTTCATTCTTGGATGGCTGACCCCACGTGGACCTCTAGGCACTCCATCTGATGGCATAAACACTCCCTCATGCCTGAATAGAGCTACCCTACCCACATGTCCTCACCCTCAGGACCATCTCCTCTCACATCTCCTACTTGAGTTCATGGTGGTGGGCATGGAGGTTCCTACAGCCCCCACCTCTCCCTCATGCTGACAAACCATGTCCTTCGCAATGCCCCTTAAACTCACCAGTGCCTGTTCGCCAAACATGACTTGGCTTCTGCTGGGAAAGCAGAATCTCGGCAATGGCTGGGATCCCTGGTCTGGCCTCTTCCAGGTGTGGAGTGCTCCCTCCTGCGGGGCTATGAGCCCTGTGGATCTTTTCCCTCGCCTAGGCTACCTGCCTCTGCCCAGTTCCTTCTACCTATTTTAGGGAGTGAGAGAAATTACAAAGGCAAAGGGGTTGCACCGGGGCTGGGATTGACCTCACACTGAGCAGCAGACTCAGAATCCCTCTCCTTGATTGTCTTGATCCTACCTCTGAGGTAAAGGCACAGAAACTGAGCGATCCCTTTGGATCCCAAATCCCCAACCCTTAAGGATTCACTGCCGTCAGCAGAAGCTCTATGCACAAGGCCCACTCCTGGTGTCAGCTCCATCCCTGGCCTGGCCCCTGGGGAGAAGGCTGGGTCACATCTCGCCCCCATCAGTATCTTATTTATGTTCTTCCCTCTGCCGAGAACACTCCTCAACCTTCTGTTGATTGCAATCTCGGCTCTTCTTCAAGGCCAACCTCAAACACTGGCCATGAATGGTTTCAACCATTCATTCTTTGGTTCAGTAAATACTTACTGAAAGCCTACCCCATGCTGAGCTGTTCTGGGCACTTGGAAGTCTATCAATGAGCAAAATGAGGAGTACTGTCTTCATGGAGCTTACATCAAATAGGAGAAGAGAGGTACAAACAGAATTAATAAATAAATGACATAGATGAGGACAAGAGAAAATTACACAGCGAAGCAAGACAGACAAGTGCATGAGGGAAATGCGTTGCCATTTTAGTGAGGGGACTTGGAGTCGGCTTTCCTGAGAAGTTGACTTTTGCATAAGGAGAAGGAGAGGAGGGAGGGGTCAACTCACTCTGAGGAAAGCATTCCAGGCAGAGGAAGGGGCAGCGCAGAGCTCTAAGGCAGGTGCAAGGGGGCAAGTGGCTGGAGAGAGCAAGAGAGAAAGTTCTAGGAGCTGAAAGGGGTGAGGGATCGACCCCGTTTCTTCTCACCCCGGATGACTCTGGGGTTGCAGGGTTATCACGTTTTGTCATACGGTTTGGCCAATGTTTGTGCCGAGGGAGTTCCAGTGTCACCAGAGTCTGGTGCAGTCCCTGACCTGTGGCACCAACTGGTCAGAGGCTGGATGAACGAATGCTGATGCAGACATGCTGGACAGAACAGCAGGGCAGAGAGGTTGCTGTGTGGCTGATGGTGGCAGCTGAGGCAGGTGGAAGTGGGGCTGCACACTGGAGCAAGTTCAAGGCTCTCTTGAGGTCCTTTGTCTGCCAGGTTTTGTCCTCGACTTTTCAAAGCTGGACCTAGCCTCTCCCTACTTCTTTTCCTTGTAGCATCTTGTCGAGCCCTGAGTCAGGCCCAGCGTCTCCGGAGAATTCATCCTCACATCCTGCTTCCTTCCCAACATCTCCCCTATTTGCCCAGCAAAGAGGTGGCTACTATAAATAAGACAGAACTGTCGCTGTAGCCTCAGAGTTGGGCACTTGTACTTACCCGGCTGGGACTGTGATGATGCTAACCTGCCTCCCCGCCCCCAGGCTGTGGCCTAAGATCAGAAGAGAGGCCCCGAGGAAGTGGTGCTGTATTCCCGTGGTGGGCGGCTGCTTCCCCTCTGCTGACCCTCTCCCGCCTCCTCCATCACAGCCTATGAGATCGTCATAGAAACGGGCAACGGAGGCGAAACCCGGGAGAACGTCTGGCTCATCCTGGAGGGCAGGAAGAACCGATCCAAAGAGTTTCTCGTGGAAAATTCTTCCAGACAGCGGGCCTTTAGGAAGTAGGAACAGGGTACCCACAGGAAAATGGGTGTGGGGTGGGTGGGAGACGGACCCCAACAATCTCCCTCCCCCTCAGGGGGAGCCATAGGTCTACAAGTGGTCCTAACTAGCAAGAACTTTTTGAGAACCTACTGTGTGCTAGTTCCGTGCTACCCACTGCAAACACCATCCCAGGCACACAGATGGAACTTACTTCCTGCTTCCTCAGAGCCGCCTGCGAGCTACTCAGCTGCTTGGACCGTCTCCACCTCCCCACTAACTCCACTAATCCTGGCTTAGTCCATTCGGGCTGCTGCAACAGAAAAATCTGAGAGGTGACTTGTAAATGACAGTAATTACTCAAAGTTCTGGAGGCCGGAAGTCCAAGATCCAGGCACCTGCAGATGCAGTGTCTGGTGAGGGCCTGACTTCTGGCTCATAGACAGCCATTCTCCCACTGTGGTCTCACACAACAGAAGGGGTGAGGGGGCTCTCTGGTCTCTTTTCTATAAGGGCACTAACCCCATTCATGAGGGCTCCACCCTCGTCAATTTCCAAAGACCTTATCTGTAAATACCACTGCACTAGAGTTTCAACATATAAACTTGGAGAGGGCATAAAAGTTCAGTCTTCAGCAGACTCCCTGGCTACCAGGACAAATTCTGATTTCCTTAGACTGGCACTTACAGACCACTGCTGACTGCCCACACTCCCACCTTCTCCATTGCCATTTCCCACACTGAACCCAAACTTCACCCATGCCAGAATTTCCTCGCAAACACCTGCATATCTACACCCCACTATTCCCATCTGTGACTTTGCTAAGACAGGTGTGCATTAGGGAATGCAGTAGGCACTCAGTAAATGCTTACCTACTTCACAGGTCACAGGCAGCTCATTAGCCACACTTTGTTTCTTTCAGGGGTACCACAGACACATTCGAGTTTGACAGCATCTACTTGGGGGACATCGCCTCCATCTGTGTGGGCCACCTGGCCAGGGAGGACCGGTTCATTCCCAAGAGAGAGCTGGTCTGGCACGTCAAGACCATCACTATCACCGAGATGGAGTATGGCAATGTGTATGTACAGTACCTCTAATGCAGCATGGGCCAGGGGTGTGGGGAGGTGTCCCTCCCAAAGCCAAGGCCACCCCATTCAGGAGGCTTACAAGGCAGGACAGGAAGGAACAGCTGTTCTTGTTTTGGAGCTATATGAATTATTTATCAAACTCCGGAGGCAGGGGACTTGACTAGATGACCTTGGATGTGTTCAGCCTCTGACTCCAGGGAGACTTCCTTGGAGGAACACTGAAAAAGCCAAATAGTGCCGGATAGCAGGGCCTTTCCTTGCCCTCCCATCCCTCCCTCTGCAAGGACACAGAAATATCACAAAGATCAATACTTACATAGTCACAGTGAGAACATCTGTGGATGGCACAGGGACCAGAAAGCAGCAGGGTGATCCAACAGCACCCCATCCTTTGGGCCCCCTACTCCTCTCATTGGGGTATTTAGGAGATAGGCATTTTGGGAAGATTCAGAGCCTTTGTTACCTGGGCAACATAGGCACAGCTGTCAATTTGTCTAATTAAAGTCACTTGGAACCCATAATAGCCTGAAGGCTCCAGAAGGCCCGGAAGACACCAAGAAGAACCCAGGCAGGAGTGGGAAGAGGAAGCCAAGGCCAAGCTTGGCTGGTTGCTGAGTGTGCAGCCTCCTGCCACATCCCATTCTGGGGCTGTGGCATTCCACACACTGGAGCCTTTCCTGCACCTGGGAAGGTGGCCATAGCCCCCACAGAAGCAACACCCAGGAGAGTCCCTTGTCTGCAGGCTCCGGCCATCAGGAACCCAAGCCTCTCAGAGCAATATCTTTCCACACTCCGTTTGTGACCAGCAAGTCACAAGTGCCCTGCATTTAGCTCCCTTCATCCAGGCTTTCCCTTTTGGAATTGGGCTGTTAAAGGGTTCTGAGCTCCAAGCTTCTGTCTTAGCTTGGGCTGCCCTAACAAAATATGGTGGCTTAAGCAATAGACATTCATTTGTCCCAGTTCTGGATACTGGGAATCCAAGATAGGAGTGCCAGCATGGTTGGGTTCTGGTGAGGGTTCCCTTCCTGGTGTGCAGATGACTGCCTTCTGGTTGTGTCCTCCCATGGCAGGGGACAGCTCTGGCTCCTCTTTCTCCTCTTTTCAGGTTGCTGATCCCACTGAGGGTCCCACCCTCATGATCTACTCCTAGTTATCTCTTAAAGGTCCTGTCTCCAAATACCATCACAATGTGGGTAGGGCCTCAACATGAGTTTGGATTGGGGGAAACATTAGTTCATAGAAACTTCCCTCTTGGGCTGCAGTATCATTTGTTGCTCTTTTAGAGAAAACCTAGCCTGAGGACAATCAATCCTGCGGGAGTGGGGTAAGGGGGTGGGGGGGTTGGTTTTGGGGTGTGGCTTCTCTGGCCAATCCTGATGAGGATTCGAAAGCTGGAACTTCAGTCCCAAGAGTTCAAGACTCAATCAGCAAGTTAGGGCCAGGTTAAATCCCCTTGGGCTGCCCAGAGCTGCCTCTTAACCACAAGGAATGAGTTTGCTGATGCCTCCTCTTCATGCCCCCAGATAAACAAAATCAATTAATAAGAGAGTCACCACTCCAGGTATCTTTAAACCTACAATGTTGTTTGTGAAAGAAAGAGAGAGCTAAAGACCCCCACGCCTCCTGGTCTTTTCCTACCCCAAGAAGAAGGAAAGGTGAGGTTCCCACTCCACGGTTCTGAGGCCAGGTTGTAGGATTCATGTATCCAGTTGAGAGATGCAGCCTCTCCCAAGTGAAGCATCTTCTCCTGCACCCTCAAACTGGGACCCGTTGTCAGTGTGTCCCCAGGGCTACAGGAGGAAGAAGAGGTGTCTGTGGGAGTGGTTTCTTCCTGAAGTGAAAGAAATTCAGAGAATCTGGGCCCCTGGACACTGGAGCTGCCGTCAGACAGCTTGTGACCTTGAGCAAGTGCCCATCACCTCTCTGTGCCTCACTCTCCTTTGGGAGAGAGCTAGATGCCCCCTGGAGTCTAACTAGAGGGGAAGGACAGCAGGAGTGCCATCCTGGGGTGCTTTCAGAAGTCTCCCCACCCACTGCTTGCCTGTGTAGGTCTCAAGTCGTGGTTCCTGAGGAATAAGAAACTCCCCCACCCCCTAGAATTATCACCTTCGTCCTCAGCGCAACTTTTCAGGTGGGTCTAATCATTGCAGCTGGTTACATGGTGTCTTTCTAGAACGTACTTCCATCTACACTAGAAAAGACACTTAGCACCGCGAATGTGCCCACAGTTCCTTTCCAACTACCATGTTAGCCATATTTGAATTTCCATGAATTTAATCTCAATCTCTTATAAGCACAATAACCTCAAATTTCCTTCCTCCGATCTTTTCCCATTCTCTGATTTTGCTTTCACCTTTTCTCTTTCTCTTCCGCTCTGATATCCTCAGGATTTTGGTGGAAGAACACACAGAGAGTCTTTTATCTATTTTTTTAAAATCAGAAACCTCTATTGTTTTATCGCAATAGCCTTTCTAATACAAAATTATCATCAAAATTCAAGTAACACGGAAAAGTAGGCAAAAGAAAGTAAAATTTCTGTCAGGCCCTGCCAGCCGGTGTTTTGGTAACTCCGTTCTCTCTGGCATTTTCTAATACTTCACATACACCGTGTGCACAGAAGGGCGATCATTTTGCCCGTGTTTTTACGTAGCGATCGCTTCCTGCTCATCCTCTACTTTGGCCTCCACTCTTACTGGCCACCCTATGCTCATTTCTAGCTGGAGCCTGGACTCCACCAAGCCCTTGAGTCACATTATGGGGATCTTCTAATTATGTCTATTAGAAAACATTTCCTTATATCTACATCAGGGATTTTTTTTTTAGCCATCAAAATAATGAATTAAATATGTACCAGATGACTTGGAGAAATTCCCAGGAAGTATTGTTGAGTGAGAAAAGCAAGATGCAGGAAAACATGTCTTCTATGAAGCTGTTTAGTCAAGGGAATACTGACATCCCCATATGTCTGTGTGTGTGTGGGTCTGGGCATGGTTGGGTGGAATGGGGGGAAATTTGGCAGGCTGCACCCTCAACTGTTACTTGGGTTATTTGAGGTAAAGGTGGGATGCTAGAAGGAGGGAGAGAAGAGGAGGTAGAGCCAAGCGAAAAAGAGAAAGAAAATGAGTACATTTGGGAAAGCATATATATGCTCATACAACTTGTGCATTTACATAGTTATTATGGATATTGGTAGGCATATGCATGAAGAAATACATTTTAAAGAATTCTTAAAACAAAGAATGCAAGTATATCTCCCTCTAAGCAATTCTGGAATGGAATAACAATCCAAATATATTAAGTGATAAGTTGGGGAAAGAGATCTCAAAAAATAATCAAGATTTCCTGTGAAGCATCTTTAAATGGCTTGTTCTTCAGGGCCAGACGCCCCTGGCTCTGGGTTACATGGAGCAGTGACTTTTCCTCTTCAAGCCTTAGCTCCCGCTTCCATAAAATGAGAGGATAATGTTTAGGGTTGTTGTGGGAGTTAATGAGATGCCAAATGCAGAAGACCAAGTTCTTTGTGCTGTTAAGAATGTTCGTCTGAGGGCTGTGGGTGTAGCTCAGTGGTAGAGCATGTTCTTAGTGTACTCGAGGCCCTGGATTCAATCCCCAGAACCAAAAGAAAAAAGGAATTTTTATCCAAAATAGATGTTTTAGTCAGGTTTTTGTTGCTGTGACCAAAAGTCCTGACAATAATGACATAGAAGAGGAAAAGTTTATTTGACGATCACAGTTTCAGAGGTTTCATGATGGCCAACTCTATCTCTCTGGGCCTGGGATGAGGCAGAACATCATGGCGGAAGGGCTTAACAAAGAAAAGCATCTCAGGGCATGGAAATCAAGAAGCAGAGCTCTCTCTGCTCACCAGGGTCAAAATATAAACTCCAAAGCCATGCCTTGGTGATCTACTTCTCCAGCCACACCCTACCTGCCTATAATTACCACCCAACTAGTTAATCCATATCAGAGGATTAATCCACTGATATGGTTACAACATTCATAATCTAATGATTTCACCACTGAATGTTCTTGCATTGCCCCACACTTGAGCTTTGGGAGAACACTCCAAATCTAACGCATAACAATAGGGGTTTTTCCTCACTGGATACACCTTTCCATTGCTTCATTCCTCAAGTGGGCCCATGCATAAAGAAATATGCACATGCTCATTCACCAAGTGCCATGACTGCTCATTTCCAAAGCTGATAGAAATATTAGCAATTTGGCGTGGGAAGAATCCATACCAATTGTTCATTCCAAACCTAGGGAGCAAGAAGCAGGGAGATCAGTTAGGAGACCTTTGACATTCTCCAGGTAGAAGAGCGTGGTAACTTGGACCAGAGCAGGACAGACAGACAGATACTGGGTAGTTTTTCCAGTGAGCTCATTCTGGGTAAACTTTAAAAATAGAGTCAAAGCTTTTGCTCATGGATTGGATATGGAGTGTGAAGGACAAAGAAGTATGTAGAAGAATCAAGGTACAACTAGAGGATGCCACCTCACTGCAAATGTGAACAAGCCCCAGACTCACAGCTTATTGCAGACATTTCCAGCCTCATGATCTTGGGCTGGAATCTTGGGAGGAAATTATCAATGGGTGGGGGAGGGTGAGATCCTGGGTGGTGTCCCCTGAGTCCCTCTCTCTCCCATCCCTCTGCCAGGTACTTTTTTAATTGTGACTGCCTCATCCCCCTCAAGAGGAAGAGGAAGTACTTCAGGGTATTCGAGGTTACCAAGACAACGGAGAGCTTTGCCAGCAAGATCCAGAGCCTGGTGCCCGTCAAGTATGAGATCATTGTGACGACAGGCTATGAGCCAGGGGCGGGCACCGATGCCAATGTGTTCGTGACCATCTTTGGAGTCAATGGGGACACAGGCAAGCGAGAACTAAAGCAGAAAATGCGCAACCTCTTTGAGCGGGGCAGCACCGACCGCTTCTTCTTGGAGACCCTGGAGCTGGGCGAGCTGCGTAAGGTGCGGCTGGAACACGACAGCAGTGGCTACTACTCGGGTTGGCTGGTGGACAGGGTGGAGGTCACCAACACCAGCACGGGCGTGGCCACCATCTTCCCCTGCGGCCGGTGGCTGGACAAGTCTCGGGGGGATGGGCTCACCTGGAGAGACCTCTTCCCCTCTGTCTGAGATGCCCTCCACGAGCTTTCCTGCCTCCACCTGACATTCAGCAGCCACTCCTGAGACCTCTGGGGACAGGGACCCGTGGCCAGCAGCCTCTGAGAACTTCATGGTCCTTCAGAGGCCACTATGTGTGGTTGACCTTTTGTGGAGTGCGGCTTTCCATTGTCCTAGTGTCTTGGACCTAAGGAATCATAGTCATCATGTGTCATATTCCATGACTGCACAAAAATTCCTTTTTGCGTTTCCTTTTTCTCAAATAACAGTGGTGACCAGGCTAGGACTTGCTGCAGGGTGTGGATGGAAAATTGGGGCTTCACCCAGGGGAGAGAAGTGGGGAAGGAGAGGCCACCAAGATGGTGTATTTTAAGCAAAAACTAATTAACACTTTTTTCCCAAAAAAGCTGGGCTAATTAAATGATTACAAACCACACCCCACAAAGAACTCATCTTAGCATCTCCTCAGTAAGAAAAGCATGCCTTTCCTCAATTTTAATAAATCCAGTGGCAAATGGAGAAAAACATCAGAAGGAAGTGTTTATGGGGGATTTATGAGCCTGTGAAATGTAGATAATTCTTCCCCTCACTTTACAGAGAACACCTGGGCAAGGGCCAGCTGGTTAGCCCAGTCCGTGGCAGCACAGGGGGGACAGGCACCAGCTGATGGGGGACAGCACCTGGAGCAGCCTGGTATATCTGAGAGAGTCAGTTAGCCAGTGCTCCCTGTGGTTCTCTGTGGGCAATATTTGGATGATAAGCTGAGGTATTAGGAACAAGATGAAGACCTTGATGCAGAAGCAGCAGGAAAACTGCACACTTGTGCACGCACACGGATATGCATGTGCGCAGACACATGCATTCACACAAGCACCTACATGCACACATGGCCCCCCAACTCTCCCTGAGAGACAGTCACAGAGTCAGGCGACAGACAGCCAGACTCAGCAGAGCTCAGGCTCTAACGTCTGATTTTCCTGCAGAGAGGGGCAACAGGAAGAGGAGTTAGGCCAGGAAGTATTCCACCAGGAGAGGACCAGTTTACCCTGCAGTGTCGCCTGTGCCCTCTACCCCAGAGAGGTCTACACTGTCAGTGAGGCTTCATGACTGCAGCAAGCTCAGAGAGCTCTCAAGGATTTCTTGGGCAAAGGTAAAATGCACAGGCTCCGGCACCCCAGCTCTGCAGCCATGAGACCTTGGGCACTTCATTTTGTCTCTCTGGGCCTCAGTTTCCTCATCTGCAAAACAGGGAGAATACTGATAACACTTACCTCATAGATTATTAGGAGGACTAAATGAGTTAACATGTGTGTGGTTTGAATGCAGCACCCACACTTAACAGTGAGTGTAGCCATCAGGTCAAACCAGCTATCCTCACAGGACACCAGGAGAGGAAAAGTGACCCTGAAGCTACTGTATTTCTAGCCTTCATTGGAGCTGGCTCTTCCCCTGGGCCTGGATGAGAATTCAGACAGCCTTGCCATTCCTCTGGACTCCATTAGGTCACAGAAAGTCCAAGGAACACTCGAAGTTACAAAGCCCACCTCTAGTCTATAACTGAATGTTCCTAATAGAGACGCCCAAACATCAAACCTAAAATGAGCCTCCTCCCAGTCCCCAGATCAGCCTTGAAGTGAGGGAGAACTGAGAATGTGTGTTTGTGTGTGTGTGTGTGTGTGTGTGTGTGTGTGAGCACATATTGGTGTGTGTATGTGCATGGGTGTGAATGGTGTGGAGGGTGTATGCAAGTGTGTTTGAGAAAGCCCCGCCTCTTTCCCCTGCGGGGCCTCTCCCCTCCTTCTCCTGCCTTTGCCTCCAGACTTCTGACTCCTCCAGAGGAGGGACAGGAGTGAGGGGAGGCGGCTCCCTAGTTAAGTGGTAGCTGTGTGGCTGATGTCTGTCTTTCTGGACTTGGTGGGCATTTGGAACTTGTCCCACAAGCACCTGTGTGGGTTCATCCCCCCACACTGTCTTCTTGGTTGGGATCTAGTACACCCCCAGGGCCCTACCCCACCCCCACCCATCCCTAGCACGCTTTGTTCTGTCAAACTCTGGGCCTGCAGGCCTCTTATTCCTCTCTGTCTTGAGCTGCCAGCCCACCTCTCAGCCCTGCCATTTTTCCACAGGGAGCAGGCCACTGTGTCCTCAACCAAGGTGGACACAAGACCCTCTCCAAATAGCCCTGCAAAAGCCCCAGCCACTCCCTTTGGGCTAAAGGGCAGCCAAAGGGAAGGGGGTGCTCTCAGCCCCCAGTGACTCTCTCCGAACATCCCACCCTCATGTCCATTGCCCCCTCCCAGCCTGTCAGGCCCCATCATAGTCTGGAGGGGGATGCTCAGCTCAGAGTCCAAACCATTTTCTGCCATGTCCCAGCAAGTGCTGCCTCATGGTTTCGCTGCAGAATGTGGCATCTGTTGTCTTCTTGATTCAGCCAAAACTGGTGTGGAAGAGCCTCGCGTTCTCCCGACAAACACTGGTTTAGTGTTCCGAGGATGCGCAGGCCTGGCTTAAACACACCCAGGAGCTCAGTCAACTCCATTGCCATCCATATCTGTCCGTCCCCTCTACTTTCCTCAGAGGGCTCATCAGGATCTGCTAAGACTCTTGCTGTGAACGCTCCATGTAAAAAAAACAAACAAACAACAACAACAAACCCTCTTACTTCCTTTGGTTTATTCAGGTGCACTTGGTTACTCCCAGCGCTCCTCTCCCACCTGGTTCCTCAAGTTCCTGAGACCTGGGCTACTTCTACCTTGAGCAATTTGCCCACAGCTCTGAGCCCAGCATGGTACCTTCCAGCAATGCTGTGCACATTCCTCTGTGTGCCTCTGCCAGGGCGGCCCCTCTGTTGCAAGTCTCCACCCCCTCCATCTTGCTAGGCCCTGTGCTCACCTTCTTTAAGTCTCAGCTCAAGATCTCCACTCACTTCCAGAGTTTCCATTATCCCTCCCCCAGGACAGAGGAAGGAACAGCCTCTGTGCCCACATCTGTGAGAGATATTTTGGGATTTCATGCCACCTCATTGATTGTCGAGAGCTGCCCTGGATGCAGATGCCTTTAAGCCCTGATGCATGGAGTTCTGAACAATTATTGCATTCAGTCTGGCATGGTAGTGCCAGGTCGCAGTAACTTGGGCGTAACCCCAGCTCAGCTAACTAGGCGTGGCTTCTGGGGTAGGCATCACCAGCTGGGGTTGAGTTACACTCACCTGTTCCTTTGTAATTCTACCCCTTTGCCCTTTTTGGGATAGAATGTTTCATGGAACCACCTTGTGTGTCCCCTATATAAGAATAAAGAATTCCAGTGGCTCTTTCTCTTTCCATGGACCCCTAAGGTAGCAGAGCCGTCCCCGCATTATTGAAAAGGTACTTCTGTATGTTTGCGTGCTTTCTTTGTTGTTTTCTTAAGTTATTGGAATAGCCAGATTTTGTGAACCCAGTGTTAGGTCGCCAGCTAGGATAAATGGTGATAATGAATCTCTCCAACTAGAACATGAATTTTAAGAAGGGCTACATTGACTCCATATGTGTAGCTCCAGCACTCATCACAGGGTCTGGTGCATAGTTTATACACTAAATGTGTGGTGGATGATGGATGGATGGATGGATGGATGGATGGATGAGTGGATGGATGAGTGGACGGATGGATGGTTGGGTAGATGGGTGGGTGGATGGATAGATGGAGGGGTGGATAGATAGATCAAGGCTTAGAGACCCATTCCAGCTCATCATCTCTGGTCAGAATACTTGCAAAAGCAAACCCTTCCTGATACCTCAACTCTTTGCCAAGAGGCCCTTCTTAGCCAGTCTAGGTAGGTTATTTCTCCAGACGCCTATTGTCCAAGCTTCTAGCAGCCTATTTCTCCTTTAATGAAATTCCCAAGTTCATGATCTTCATATTTCAAACTCCTCAGGGCACACAATTATGCACATTCAGTGGTGACCCCAGGGATGCACAGATGAGAAGATCGTTCAGGTTGTCCCCATTGGATCCTCAGGGAGCTCCTATGTATTGTTGGGGCTGGGGAAGGACAACACCATTAGCCCTGGTCTGGCCTAGAAGTCACTCCTGGCCATTCACTTATTTCATAAATATTTATCAAACATCGTAATATGCCAGGCAAGGCTGAGGATACAGTGCCAAGAAAAAGAGATAAAAATCCTAGCTTTATGGAGCTTATATTCTTTTTTTTAAGCATATAAAGCAGGGTTTATTTAAAAAGGGGTAACATAGACTTCTCTCAAGAGGGAGATGGGGGCCATAGCTGGTATCCTGGTATTCCAAGAAGTGAGGTCATTTTGCCTTTTTTATATGTCCTAGGCTCCCTTTGATGGAGCTAATCTAACTGGAGGAAAGAGGTGTTAAAAAAAAAAAACAACAAATAAATTTAAATAAGTAAACTCTGTGGCACATCAGATGGAAATACATGATGGAGAAAAACAGAGAAGACATGCAGGTGGGGGTGGAAAGAAGGGGGCTGCAACTTTAAAATCAGATGGTGGAAAGTTAACAGTGAGTAAATGAATCCCTAGAGGAGAGAAAATGACGTCATGTCAAGATATGAAGGGAAAGTTCTCCAAGCCAAGGGAAGAGCAAGGGTAAACCTGGAATGTTGGAGGAAGTTTACGGAGACCAGGTGGCAGGCGCAGCATGAGCTGGAGAGCCAATAGGAGACAAGGTCAGAGTGCTGGTAGGCCCCATAGGACCTCTAGGCACCTGAGGGTCTCTGCTGTGTGCTCTGAAAGAGAGGGAAGCTGTTGGGAGACGTGAGCAGAGAGTAGCATCGTCTAACTGGATCACTCAGGCTGCATGCTGAGGACACAGTACAGGGCGGCACCAGGGCAAGCTGACGGGAGGCTACTGCAGTGATCCAAGCAAGAGATGAGGACAGTTTGGAGCAGGGTGGTAGCCGCAGAAGAAGTCCAAAGTGGTCAGGTCCTGAGTCTATTGCGAAGACACAGGATTTGCTGAGGGGTTGGTTAAGTGTGAGATGTGAGATCAAGAAAGGAGTTGATATTGTTAGAAACAAGCTTTACCTGTGCACCTAGGAGAGTGGGGTTGACATTCCTTGAGATGGAGAAGACTGTGGGGGAGGCAGTGGTTTGGGCTGTGCTGATTTTCTTGTAGGTGAGGGGAGGGTCGGAGCTTTAGATGTATGTCTCTTAGATAGGCGGTAGGCACCTGGTGGGAAGGCATTTGAAGTCAAGCACATATTCAAGGGAGAGATGGGGCATCTGTGATGACATACTCTGAGGAGAGGACTCTTCCCAACTCTTCCACTTTCCCAAGTATCCCTAAATACCCCTGGAACAATGCCAAGGGCCAAGGACTGTGTCTCAGAGACCTGGGCCTTAGGAGAGAGGCATGCTCTAGAGGCTGGGTTCAATGCCATTCTCACTTTCTAATTATGTGATCCTGGGCAAGTTATAAAACTGCCTGTGCCTCTTTCCCCTAAAATTGGAGATGATTCTAGGGCCACAGAGATTCCTATAAAGAAAAGTGTAACCAGCTCATCATGGTGCCTGGCACCCAGGACCTGCTTTGTGAGGGCCAAATGTCATCAGCCTCAGTACCCGCCCTGCTACTCCCTAGATCAGTGATTGGATGCTTCCCAGGCCCTTCCTTGCAGCTCTGAAGCTGAGTCTTTCTCTTTTCCAAGAGAGAGGCAACGGTCTTTGGGAGCCACCCGCCCACCACGGTGGAGGAAGAGGCTGCCAGGTGGCTGCCAAGACATCTTCAGCCTCAGGAATCAGGTGAAATGGGGCTAAATAATAAAGGCAAACACTGACTCTGGCATCCTCTCTGCTTCCTCTTCCCCGGGATTCCCACAGCAACCCCACCCCCACCCCATCCTCTCAACACACACACCTTGATGGTGTCTTTCTGATGTCTCCAGTCCTCCCAAAGCTCTGGCTGTAGCCCATGCAGCCTGCCCTTGGCAGACAGCTCCCCTGTGCAGGGAGCTCTTTCTAGCAACTGGTGAGACTGAGCACATCCTTCTTCCCATCTCTTCTGGAAAACCCTCTGTCAGTGCCTCAGCATTTGCAAGACATCATGAGAATGCCCTTAATCAGAGCTTTGAGTACTCCCACTGCAAGCCTGGGCAAAGGAACATTCCAGCTCAGCCTGGGCTTCTGGGTTTTGACTACAAACTAAGCTGCTAGCGTGTATGGAGGAGAGCTTCAGAGATGTCTCCCAGTTCTAGGTCACTCACATATAGGAGTTTGTTTGTTTGTTACCAAGTATTGAACTCAGGGCACTTGACCACTGAGCCACATCCCCAGCCCTATTTTGTATTTTATTTAGAGACAGGGTCTCACTGAATTGCTTAGGACCTCGCTTTTGCTGAGGCTGGCTTTGAGCTCGCGATCCTCCTGACACAGCCTCCTGAGCCACTGGGATTACAAGCATGTGCCACTGTGCTTGGCTCACATGGGAGTTTTGAACCTGGCCTCCTGCATATTTTCCCATCTCTCTGCCCAAAGCCACACCACAGTCCGGGGGAAGAGGCCCTATGGAAATCAGCCCTGCTGCCTGCCCCGCTGAGGCGCCGCCTCACGTTCTGCTCTGTGTTGCCCTGGCCTGCTGAAGACCCATGTGAGAAACGTATTTTCCAAAGTCCAGACGGCTTCCCACATCTGAGAAGCAAGAGTGACAGAGACACATGCTGGGGTCTCGGGATGCAGAATGGAGGTGCTCACTCCCAACATTGTAAAGCCCCTTAATCCCACCTCCCCTGAGCCTCCTGTCCCTCACCTGCCCAGAGTCTCTCCTCGAGCTCTCCAGAGAACAGAGTGCCCTGCGTGACAGGATGGGGTCTCTGAGTGCATGGTAGTCACTGAAGGAGATGTGGAAAGGATCCCAGGATCTTGTTAGATTCAGCCAGCACCCCTGATTGCTGCTCCCCCACCCCAGCCTACAGATTTCTTCATTCCTAAGACTCTGGCTCCTTCAGCCCTCTGGCGTGAGTTTTATTCTCTCTGCTGATGGGTTTCATCTCGTTCGTCCCCCTTTATCTTATAATATTTTTCTGATATCTCTTATCTCCTGGGCCCAGCGGATTTCGGATATTAGCGCCTCTTATTCTTTTGTAGTCTTTTAAGTGAAGCTTCAAAACAAATAAGTCAAGTCTAATCTTCAAATATAAATGTAGCTATTTCCAACTTTAATTTTCTGCATTCTGGACTTTGATAAATACATTTTTAAAATGAAAATTAAGCATCATTCTAATCCAAAAAAATTTTTTTGAAATCCAAAATGCTCCAGAATCTGAACATTTTCCAGCCCTCATATGATAGCATAAGTGGAAATTCTCACATCTGACTTCACATGATGGGTTGTAGTCAAAAGGCAGGCACACTTAAAATGTTATAGAAAATGACCTTCAGGCTGTGTGTATAAGATATATATGAAACATAAACAAATTTTGTAGTTAGACTTGGATCTCAGCCCTATTATACCTCATTATACACACACACACACACACACACACACACACACACACATGCAAATATTCCAAAAATCTAAAAAAAAAAAAAATCTGAAATATTTTGATCCCAAACGTAATTTTGGATAAAGGATACTCAATCTGTATGTATATATAGCTAATGCTTTATGTATTACTATAAGCTACCTCAGACTCTTAAAGCCACAAATTCAGAAACATATAAATGAAAATATACCTCCAACACATCTCTAATTTTTAATAAAATAGGTAACGCTGACTTATGCAAAGAAATGAGAATCCAATAAGAGTGTCAGGTACCAGTGAGGGACCAGAAGCTAGTCTTGCTCCAGAGGAACCTCCCAGAGCCAGAAGGTACCCAGCTCTGTTGATGGTAATAGAGAGTGGGAAAGAGCCCCTTCTGTGCAGAAGCTGTTAGGAAGCCCTGTGCTAGTGCAGCCTTCCAGTGTCTGGGAGTGGAACTGGGGGCCAGAAAGAACCTCTGACTCACCAACAGTGGCAGAGGGCAAAGCTGGTTTTGCAACAGCCTCTCTGATCCCTCCACATGCTGTAAAGTTCCAAATGGGACAATCTTCTACACAGAAGCAATGGAGGAGGTGAGAGGGTGGAGCATGGTAGTGGGAAGGAGAAAAGGGATAGGAACCTGGAGTCTTGTAGAACTCATTACCTGCCACATTCCATCTCCACCAGTTTAAAGGCCCCTTTCATCAACATGGCCCTGGGGTTATTACTGGTGCTACTCTGGAGCCTGCATCTTTGACTGGGCACCTCCTTCTTCCTTGGGGGCTCCTGGGGCACTAGGAAAGTTTTATTGCCTGAGGGCCTACAGTCCAAAGGAGCTGGAGAATTGCTTACAAGGCCCTCTGAGAAAGGCAGAAAAAGACTTATCTCTGCTCTGTTCTATTCTCACCTGGTTGCTATGCCCAGGCCTGGCTGCTGCCCCTTCCCCTGCCCTGTATCCTGAGGAAGGACTGAGAGACACCCATGAGAAGCCCCTAGAAAGGGACTTCCCTTCCAGTTTCACTCCATCTGCCCCTGGTCTGGGCTTTGCTTTTCCATACATCCCTTTCCTCCAGACAGGGCAGTAAGCAGGGGAATGAAGGTCAGGCAAGCAAAAACTCGGGGTACAAAATTTAAGAAGATGTCCAACCTCAGGCTCCTGCATGTGGAACCTGAGAGCTAAAGTCTCCTTCACTTTTATACCAGGGACACCTTACTGTTCTCACCATAGTCCTGGCCCCAGCAGAAAGACATTTTTCTACCTGCAGCCCCTACAGAGATTTGTACCCCCAAAATCCTAAACTTGAGAGGGACACCCTCCAAACAACCATGGTGAAGGTGAAGAAGTCTCAGTCCCCCAACCTGTCTCACCCCAATGGCCCCTGCCATCAACATGGCCCTGGGGTTATTATTGGTGCTACTCTGTGATGGGAAAGTGCACCAGAATACCACCTCTCCCCAGGTCCCTTCCTATGGCTCATGCTGAAGGAAACAAAGGAAAAATGGATCTCTTCCTCCCTGGCCACCTCCTTCCTCTTCCTTCAGTCCTTGTAGGAGCAGCTCATTCCCTCCCTAAACCCCCCGGGGAACCCAGGGCTCACACTGTTGGAAAGTTCTTCCTTATAAGGACAGTGGTTGAGTGACAAGCTCTATCTTTCCTCGCCTGATTTAGAGACACATCTGTATTAAAGACTATTTGAAGAGAACCATAATTGCATTGCTTTCAAGTAACTGCTAACAAAGTATTTCCAAATAAATATACCTGAGGGTCTACTTTAAAGAAAATACTTTTTTTTTTTTTGCAATTAGCAAAAGCTGTTTACATACAAAAGATTGTACAAAGTCTAAAAAACACTTTTGCTTTTAAATAGGTAAAAACAAAAAAACAAAAGCCTTCCCATTCTATTTTCTCAGGTCTTTGGCTGAAAAGCTTTTCATCCAAGGTTTTGATAAGAGTAAACTTGCCTCAGTCCAGATACACCCTATCTGAAATCTGATTATGTGGGGTCCAAAGGGAAGAGATCAGACAGTACTCTGGGCACCCCAGTTCCCGAGGTGTCCATTCTGAACAGGCATCTCTTTACCCCAGCCTCTTTGCAGAACAAGGAACTAGGTGTCAGCCATTTAGGGACACCTCAAAATGCCCTAAGCAAGGGGACTGCCGGGAACAGATGGAAGATCTTAACCTCAGACAAAGCCTGAGGGCAAGGTTTTGGACACAGGGGCCTGGAAAATGAATGACCCTTTAGAAAGGAAAGAGCATTTTAACACTATATTTAGAAGGAGCAATTTGGGTGGGGACAGCTGACAGTGGGGAGGAGCTTCTGAAGGGGAGGAGAGAAAGTTTCACACTTCTAGGCTCTGACCTCACTGTGGCCCTTCTTCCAGAGGCCCCCCAACCCCGCCCCAGCTGAGCACAGCAAAGACTGTTCCAAGCCATGATTCCAGAAGTCTCGGTTGTAACCCTTAACCCCCAGCAGGACAGGTGATTGTTGGTGGCTGACCACATAGGAGGTGGCCAGAGAACATCAATGGGAACTGGAAACACTGTGAGAGAAGGAGAGGGAGGACAGGATAAGAAGATCAAAGAGAAAGATCACAGAGGCAGGGATTTTTTAAAAAAATAAATCATCATCATCATCATCAGTAAAATTTATATAGTGCTTAGTCTATTCCAGACACGTGTTAAGTGCTTCACACAGATAATTCATGAAATCCTCATTGTTTAAAAACAAACAAACAAAACAAAACCTATGGGTCAGATACTATGAATTATTCCCATTTTATAGATGAAGAAACCAAAGCACAGACAGTTTAAGTAATTTGCCCAAAATCACACAGCTAATAGGAAGCCAATAGGAAGGGCAAGGCTTTCCATCAAATGGTAATAAGATGGAAGCTCAACACACAGCGTAAAACAGAGGAAGGAATGGCTGCCCTGGCTGGTTGTGGGGATAAGACCCTGTAGGGAGAGAAGGCCACTCCCTGTGGGACAAGAGGAGGTGAAGACACATTCTTCTCGGTTTAAAGCTGCTAGATATGACACGTGACTGAGTGCTGAAGGGATAGGGACCAGAAAACTCTAGGCCACAGAAGGCCTGGGAGGGGAGAGGCTTCTCAGGGAATGGGGGATGGGGAAGAGCAGAGAACCACAGCAGGAGTGATGCTTCCGGTGGTGGGTGGTGCTTTGGGTGGGTGCAGGTGGGGGGACTGGGGGAGAGCTGAGGACAGATTCCTCTCCTACTTAGTTTGGGAGATCCTGATGGTGACCAGGGGTCTCAGGGCCTGGCAGAAAACAACCCAGATGTTTTCTGAGCAATTTCTTTCCTCCTGGGAGTGCAGTGGGAAGGGGGAGGGGGAGGAGGTAGGCTGAGGATTTTCTCATGAGCTACGCAGGTGCAAAACCCCAAAAAAGAAGCTACGCCCTGAGTCCCCTACCCTGAAAGTAGCCCAGGCCTTTGCTCGCAGGCTGTAAATGTAAACACAGAGAAGGGACCAAGGGACACTAAGGGAGGCAGAGCCCGTATATAGTGACCTGAGAATTGCAGAGCTGGGCCTTGCCTACCATCTAGATGGGTAAGCCAGGTGTCATGGTTTGGCTCTGGAATGTTCCCCAAGGACTCCTGAATTCAGAGGCAGGGCTTTTGGGAAGTGATTCAATCAGGAGGACTCGGAACTCCTCAGTGGATTCCCCCATCGATGGCTGAATGCATTACTGGGCGACGTAGGCCCTGGGGCACGCCTGGGCAGGGTGTATTTTCTCTCAGGCCCTTTCCTGTCCTCTGCTTTCCAGATGCCATGAGCAGCTTTCCTCTGTCTCGCTTTTCTGCCAGGATGTTCTGCCTCATCTCAGGCGCAGAGCTATGGAACTGGCTGGCCACGGACTGAACCTCTGAAGTCATGAACCAAAATAAGCCTTTCCTCCTTCAAACTGTTTGTGTCAAGTATTTTGGTCACAGTGACAAAAGGCTGACTAACACTCTGGGGAAGTACAGCGTTTTACCCACGCTCCCGTGGAGCTGACTGGGAGAGCAAGGACTCAGAAACCTGGCTTGCCCAGGCACTATGGCACACACCTGTAACCCCAGAGACTTGGGAGGCTGAGGTAGGAGGATCACAAGTTCAAGACCAGCACTGGAAACTTAGCAAGACCCTGCCTCAAAATAAAAGATGAAAAGGGCTGAGGGTATAGCTCAATAGTAGAGCATTTGCCTAGATGATATGAGGCCTTGGTTCAATTCCCAGTACTGAAAAACAAAACAACAACAACAACAAAAACCTGGTTCATGGATCCCAAGAAACATAGATAGAAATGTATGCAAAGCTATACAGTTTTGTGTTTCATCTCTCTGAATATGAACCAGGAATTTAAATGGCTCATTAACATATTGTAAATTGTGGAATTTAATAGTAATATATCAATATTGACTCATCAATTATAAGAAATGTATCACATAAATGCAAGATGTTAACAATAGGGTGACCTGGGGGTGGTAAGGAGACAGCAATAGAAATTCTCTATGTTCTACGTTCATTTTTTTCCCACAAACCTAAAACTACTTTAAAAAAGATACTGCCTATTGCTTTTAAAAAAAAGTTCATTGATATGGGTTCTGTTTGCAGCTTATGAAAGAAAGCAATTTCTCAGTTCACTGAGAACAGACTCTGAAGCGTACAGAATCCATGAGCCTGGGCTCCTACCAGGGAACCAAAATCCACACCAACTGTTGACGTCAAGTTCCCTCTCTCCTTTGGAGAAAGCAAGGAGCCCTCCAGTTCAAACAGCAAGAGTTTACATTTGAAGGTTGATCAAAAATGATAACTCGACACCCTGGAAGATTCATAACTAAAGCTTAGGAAACTGGTCAATTAGTTGGCTGATCCACAATCATAGGACAGATTCTTTGAGAGATAAATAAAAGATAAAAATAGTGACTTTCCCCAACTTAGATGCCCATCAATAGTTGAATGAATAAAGAAACAGTGGTACATATACACAATGGAATATTACTCAGCATTAAAAGAGAATAAAATTATGGCATTTGAAGGTAAATGGATGGAGTTGGAGAATCTCATGCTAAGTGAAGTAAGCCAATCCCCCCAAACCAAAAGCCAAATTTTTTTTTCTGATTAGGGGATGCTGATCTGTAATGGGGGGCAGGGAGCATGGGAAGAATGGAGGAACTTTGGATTGGGCAAAGGGGAGGGAAGGGAGAGAGAGGAGGCATTGGGGTAGGAAAGATGGTGGAATGAGACAGATTTCATTACCCTAGATACACATATGAGTGCACGAATGGTGTGACTCTACATCATGTACAACCAGAGAAATGAAAAGTTGTGCTCCATTTGTATACGATAAGTTGAAATGCATTCTGCTATCATGTATAACTAATTAAAACAAATTTTTAATGGTGACTTTCCTTCACTGTGATGCAGAGCCTGAGATAATCAACTTATTAGGAGGAAAGGTTATTTTGGCTCATAGGTTTGGCGGTTTCAGTCCATGTTTGGTTGCCCTGTTGCTTTGGGGCCTGTGGGGAGGCAGAGTACTATGATAGGAGAGTGTGGCATAGGGAGTTGCTCACCTCATGGTGGCTGAGAAGCAAAAAGTGCTGTGGTCCCCAGATCCCATTCAAGGGCACACCCCAGTGACCAGCTTCCTCCCAATGGCCCCATTTCTCAAAGGTTCCACCACCCCCAAATAGCACCAAGCTGGGGACCAAGCCTTCAGCACAGGGGCCTTTGGAGGACATTGCAGATCCAAACTATGGTAGAAATAGATAAGAGACACGAAGGAGGAGGAAGGGTGGGGGTGGAGAAGAAGGAGGACAAGGGGAAGGGAGGGGGGAGGGAGGGGGAAGAGGGAGGGAGGGGAAGAAGTGGGAGGGGGGAGAGGGATGACAAAGAGGATCTGGCAATTTGATGGGAGCCAGATCATTGATGCCACCTCATATCTCGGGCGAAGCCTTCCTTCGGATGTGACCTGGGTATGCGTAGAAATAAAGAGCCCGCACGAGTAAGGTGTAGTTAGCAATGCAGTTCATTTTTATTAGTTATAAATAAAGTACAAAAAATCCACCAAAAGTGAATCTAAGCATTTACACAATTCCTAATGTCTTCGCCTTTTCATTGATGCACTATTGCTTTAATATTCATAATAAATATTCTTCTAGCTTTCTGCTATAAAATAGTCTATGTAGCAAAATGTTGCACAGCACAACAGAACAGAACAGCAGGAGGATTACAAAAAAGGACAATCAACACTGAGGATAATCCTTTCACTTACCAGGGGCAACCAAATCACCCCCTGGTGTGGCCGGCTCCAGAGCTGAGAAATTAGCCACATTCATTGCCAGGGGTGGAAGCGGGGTGGGGGTGGTAGGGGAGGCTTGAGATTGGGGCACAGGCCAGCCAGGGCACAAGGCCCTATTCACTCGGTCCCCAAAGAGCAGCGTAAGGTATGCCCATCCGGGAGCCCTGCCAGGGCAGTGTCTGCCAGGCCCGACAGCATGGTGGTCGTACACCCACCAGCGTGATGGGGGATTCCACAGGCTGTGTCCAAGCAAAGCAAGGCTCCAGGGTGGAGGCCGAGGGCAAGCTGGGCAGCAGCAGGCAAGAAGCCCCAAGAAGGGTTCCCGTCCCCAGACCAGAGCAAAGATGGGTTTAGCGGCCATGCCCCATCTGGCCACTTGGGCAAGCCTAACCAGACAGGGTGGCAACTCTAGGTGTCCACTTCCTCCCCCAAGTCAGCACCATCCATCCCCATGGGGCCTCTTGTGGAGGGGAGTCCCCACCAGGCAAAGGCAGTGATGGCAAGAGCCAAGAGGGAAGGCAAGCTGGAAAGGAAGAGGAGGAGGAGAGAGAGAGGAAGGGCATGGGGCAGGTGCCAGCCCACTCAAAGGCTGCTCCCAGAGGCCTGGACCTCCTCTCCCCTTTTGGCTCAAAGACACCTGGGCTCAGCACTGTGCCAGCTGTTGATGCCATTGTTTCCCCAGGCCTCCCTCCTATCACTTCTCTCTGGGGCAGTGACACTGGAGTCCCACCCCTTATCCTCCCTAGCAGCCTCCTGCCCACACCCATGGTCCAGGGGCAGGCCCAGGGGAGATACTGAGAGGAGAGACCACAGTCCAAACTGTGTCCCAGGCAGTTATTGGTGGGTGATGTCCCAGTCACAAAGGCTCCTAGAGATGACAGGACAGGAGTGCCAACCCCCAACACCAGAGTCTGGGACTTCTACCTATCACATCCCTAAACCTAACAGGGCATGGACTTTAGCTTACTCTCCCAATGACCTGCCAAACTCGTGAAAGGCCATGTCCCATATCCAGGAATGTGTCCACCTAATTTACCTCCCTGTCGCCCTCCGGATGTTGCACTTAAAAGGACAGAAACCTTTGTGGACCTCTGTTCTGGGCAAATCTACGGGCTAAATCCTCCATCCGTTCCCTCTCTTCTCCTTTTCTTTCCTCTCCTTCCCTCCATCTTTCTCTTTTCCTTTTTTTCCTGAGAGGGCGAGATAGGTCCCCCATCCCCAGATCTGTGTCATATTCTGTCTGAATCAGAGGCATCCTAGAGATTCCCACTCCTTTCGCCTCCCTTCCCTAGCACAGAAAAACTGACTCGGGAGGTCAAGGACTGGCTCACAGTCAAGGGAAGACCACAATGGAGCTGATCCGAAAACCCAAGCCTCCTGGCCCCGCTATCCAGGCTCGTGTAATGAGTCAGACTTTCAATTTTCTTACACTCCTGCTGGCAATGTACCAAGGGCTCCAATTCTGGAACCTTAGAAAGGTGGAGCCCAAGTGGAGACAGTGACTTCTAGAGCCCAGAGACCTCCTTCAGGGGATGAAGCCTGGGTGGACTGAGGCTGTAAGAAGAGGGAAGGAAGAAAGAAAAGCAGGTTAATTGCAGGGGTGGAGGGGTCGGGGCGAGGGTGCCAAGGGTAGCAAGTGAAAGGATTACCCCAGTCTGCTGACGAGTGCAAATTATATTTATATATGTGCTAAATACAGTCACTATATTGGAGTTTTTCACTAAGTCACAGCATACAGAATCAAAGGTTTGCATTTCGTATGGAATGTATCCAAAGAGGCCAGCACCACAGTAGGACAGCTTGCAATCACACACCCTGATAGTTTGGACGAAATAAAGTTCGCGGAATTTTATTTAATTTTTTTTTTTTTGTATTCGTAGTTGTTTGTCATCGTACCAATGCATGCAAAGCATTCCACTCCCAAAAACAACGCCGAAATGAGGTAATAGGAGTAATAAAAAAAATTAGTATCCTTTCTAAATAAATAAATTATAATTAAAAATGCAAAACAACTATAAAAATAATTAAATAAGAACCCACGATATCTACAAGTTAGTCATAAATTATGATTGTTAAATATAAGGCATTTAAACTCACAAAACCCTGTAAACTAGCAACGTGCCATATTTTTTTTTTGTTTTTTTGTTTTTTTTCATTTTTGTTTTTCTATCAGCTGAAATCGCTCTAGCATTTGCTCTACGCGCGCAGGAGATGAAACACGAGGGGACCTGACAGACGTTGCTACAGCCCCACACGGGGAGTGTTGGTCCCGCCAGCGGGCGGGGGGCTTGGGGATTTCTTCAGGGGGAAAAAAAAATCTGGTGCTTTTTCTTCACCATTGAAAAAACTGTGCTTGTTCGTTAGGCGTAAAGAGTTAAGAATACTTGCTCGGAGGCTGAGAGCCTTTGCAGAAGAGAGCCTGAGTCCCGCCACAGGTGGTGGGCGAGGGCGACAGGGCCGGGGGTCCTGGCTGGGTGGAGGACACTGTGGCCCCTGCCCACCCTCTGCTGCGCCCAGTGGCTCGTGGCGTTGGGTTGATTGATTAGTGTCCTCGGTGGACCCGCTGCAGCCATGGCTGCGGTTTGGAGGCCCAACTTGAACCCTGGGGCTGCTCTTGCCCCAGAAGGCACTCATGCGTCTCAGTCAGGAAAGGGTCTGAGTCCCTTGAGTTGAGCAGGAGGACTATAGGTGTCTCCCTCCTGGAGGTGGTGGGTGTGAGATGCTGAGGCCTGAACCTGCCTCCTCTCCGCTCTTCCCAGGCTCCCGGGCCAGCTGGGGTTGGGGGGGCTCGAGGGAGCAGAAGCTGGCACCTGCTCTTCTCACCCAATTGGCTTCTCTGCTAAGGAAACAGGAGCCAGGAGGGCTCAGAGTGACTGTCCCCTCTCTCCTGTCCCTACCTGCAGGATACAAGGATCCCAGAGAGATGGGGAGGGGAGGGAGCTTCAGGATCTACTCCCTCCCCAGCCCAGTCCCTGTAGCCTGGGGCACTTGGAGAGCCTGCAGAGAATAGGAGGGAGGAGGGGACCAGGTCCCAGTCTCTTACTCAACGTGTGTACCCTCAGCCTCTGAAATGAATGTTCATGCCCGCAGAAGTCCTTTTCAATGGCCCGGTCAGCACACAGCTCTGACTTGAATGATGTGTTGATGTTGGGGGATCATAGAATGTGAGTGTTGGGAGAAATTCTAGCAAGCATCCACTCCAACTCTCCTGTGTCATAACTGGGGAAACAGGTGCAGAGAGACACAGGAGGAGGGTTCCAGCATCAACCAGTTTATCAGTGAGGAGCCAGGACTAGAACCTGGAATATGAGCTCTACTTCAACCCCAGTTCCCCCACAGATTCCCTTCCCCTGCTAGCCTTCCAGACCTGCCTCAGGGAAAGAAGAAAAGACTGACCCAGGAGAGGACTCGCCTACCCTACCCAGTCCACCCTGGTGATCTCCATTCCAGAGCCGCCTTCTGATGAATTCTTGGTTTTGACCCAGGCATTGGGGAGGAGGGGAGAAAATTCCCAACTCCCTGTGGCTATGAGTAAGCAGTATCTCCAGTGTCCTTCCCCACCAGTGGGATGTCCAGCCTTGTCCTGGAGACACTTCACACACTGCAATCACTGCCCCGGACGACCCAATGCCCATCACTGCTGACCCTGAATCTTGAACTCTTCACTGTTTCTTGCACTATTGGACGTGTCCTGTCTGGTCTTCGACTGTAAGCTCCTTCAGGCAGGGACGTTGTCTTCTTAGCTCTCATCTTTCCCAGCACCTGCACCGGTAGGCACTCAACAGAGATTGTATGGGACACCAGAAGATTGGTGCTGGGAGAGACCTTTGTCTGGATAAGATTCTGGAGTGACATCCCTAGGGAGCTGCTTCCCCAACTCTGTCCCGGGGTGTCCAGAGTAGCCTTTGCTCCAGATGGTGCAATGGTGTTAGAAGGTTCTACCTCAAGCTAAAATCAGTCTCCCTGTCATTGTCACCCACTGGTCCAGTTACCCCTGACAGCAGCAACATAGATTCAAATATCCTTAACTGCATGGAATTTCTTCATTTATGTGACGAGTGTCCTGTCCCTTAGTTTTTTTTTAATATGAGGGCATTGAGAGTGGGCTAGGGGTTGAGGTGAGGGAGGCTTTGAAAGCAGTGCAAATGAGGAGAATGGGGGAGGGGCGGGGAAGGAGGAGGAGGAGGGGCAGAGGAAAGTCACAGAATTCCAATGGATCTGGTGTTTTCCACATATGGATAGAGAGTTGGGTTTGGGTTGGAATTTGATGGATTTCCCCATCTCTAGTCTTCTATCCTCCTATCTCTCTGTTCCTTTGGGGGTGGGGTCAGAAAAATTGTGGGATGATACACAAAGACCACTGGGAGGTCACTTGGAGCTTCCAGATCTGTCTCTTCTGGCACCCCCGACCCCAAACCCTAAGAAGTTCCCAGGAGAGAACAGAGAATGCAGAAGATGGTGGACAGAGATATTAATCCTCAGGACATCTAGGTGAGGTAGAGGGAGTGGAAAGGGGATACACTGTTGTTTCTCCCCACTGGAAGGAGAAGGAAACTGAGGCACAGAGGAAGAAAGGGGCTTGCCCACGGTTATCTAAGATTCAGAGAAGGAGCCAGAGGTTAGGGACATAGGACCTCCCACACCCAGCCAAAGTGGTCTCAGAGCCAGGGCCATCTCTGAGGAAGTGATCAGGACTTGAAACATCCCAAAGAAAGCTCAAGTTCCTCCTCAGGTCCGTGGTGCTGGACCTCAGCTCTGGGTGCTATGCTAGCTGGGAGCGTTTTGGCCAAGGTCAAGTGTCCATTGCCTATGCTATTTGATCTGCATCATCTGGTTAATTTTTTGCATAGGGAGGCAGTGGCTACATTGCCTCTTTGTGACAGGACAAGAGCCTAATCTAAAGAAAGAAGCTGGAGTGAGCAGGGGCCCCCTGTCCTGGGGAACACTGAGGCCGCGGTAACTGGAGGTCAAGTCCACCCTGGTTCAGTGTGGAATGCAAGGAGGGCGGGGATGGCCAGGCTAAGAGGTGAGCCCTAGAACTGGAAGCCCTCCCTCAGGACAGACTTCCCCCCTTCCCCTGCTGGGCTCTACCTTCCTCACCTGGCCTGAACCCCTGGGAAACCCCTCGAAGACCCCCATCTGCTCTTTGTCCAGTCCTCTCCTGCCCGGATGCCCCTTCCACACTCCGTGCACTGTAAACATGAGAAAATCAAAAGCCAAGGAGAAAACAAAAACAACAGAACGAGAACCCCCCTCCCACCTCCCAACTGGGTGAAAAAAAAAAAATCATCCTTTTTCACCGTAAACAGGATTTGGCTTTTCTTTCTTTTTTTTTTTTTTTTCTTTTCACCTTTGATTCCTTTTTCCTTTCTCTCATAAAGACGGGAAGATTGGGGCTGTCATTGGTTGGTTCAGTCAGGCACCAAAACAAGAAACTCAATGAGAAACATTTGGTGCAAGTTGGGCAATAGCGACATGTCCACCACAAGATGACTAGAGCACCACACACGACATTTTTCTTAAGCTAACATGCTCCGGCTGCCATCCACAGAAATAGCTAGAGACCCCTACATGGTTTCTACGTGGTCGAGAGGTATATGTACAATCCTTCGAAGGACAGGATTGAGGGGCCGGTCTATCAGCTAGTACCCTCGGATCACATCTGGGTTCTCCACAGCGTGGGCCCCCCACTCCCGCCCTGCTCTGGGCACGGCCAGCTCCCTCCCTCCTGTGCAGCAAGGCGGATGGGGGCAGTGGCCACTCTGGATGGGTGGGTCCTCCCCCACCCCCTCCTCTCCCTCGGACTCGGATACCACCAACTCCTCTTTCCACGAAATGTGCTTGCAGGCTTCTCCTCTACGTCAAATGGCTCAGAAGGCAAAGTTTGGCTGCAAGGGCTATGGCCGTGGGGGGACCTGGTGAAGGAAATGGGGCGTCCACTGGCTAACTCCTCCCTCAGCTGTCAGCTCCCAGTTGTGTCTCAATGTCCACTCGGCAGATGGGGCATTTCTTGCTCATGGCGAGCCACTGGTCCACGCAGAGTTGGTGGAAGAGATGCATACAGGGTAGGCGTCTGGAAGAGAGGAGGAAAGCCAGGTGACCAGCGTGGGGGTGAGGGGAACGGCTGCAGCAGGAGGTGATGTGAGGGGAACGGCTGCAGCAGGAGGTGATGTGAGGGATGTTGAGGGGACCAGGAGACACACCCAGGACCACTAGGTAATTGCCAAAGAGGGAGCCTTGCAGGAGCCCTGCCCTAGAGTGGGGCTATGGCTAAGTTAGGAAGGGAGCCTCAGGCCCTCCTCCATGAAGCCCAAAGCAAAGCCACGATGTGGCCCCAGACCATCCCCAGGCCAAACGTGGCACCGTTCTACACTCTCCCTCCATGCATCCTCACCCTCCGTCAACACATCTAGAACATTCCATGCCCCATCCTCCCAGTGCAGTTCCGAAGCACACTACAGCACACCTGGCACACTCACACGCACCTGCAAAGAAGCACCCTCACCCCAGACACAGTGCAGTGGCCGCTCACCAATGCCTGTGAGAGGAGGGAGAGAGAATCAAAGGGGCCTCCTACCTCACGTCTTCTCCATCTTCCAGCATAGACAGACAAATTGTGCATTTCTCATCTGTGTCGGACTCCTCGCCCTCATCCTTCTTGCCCTTGCCATCCTGGGGTCTTCTCTATGACAAGCAAAGAGAGGAGCATCTGTTACCTGGGGCCGACTCACCTGATGGCCGTTGGCCTTTACCCACAGCCTCCTCCCCCTTGCAGCCTCCTCTTCCTGGGGGGTCAGTCTCTTTTTAAGTTTCCTTCCCTATCTCCTCCCACGTGCTGCAATAGAGAGAGAGGGTGCGAGCCACGTGAGGAAGAGGCCAAGTGGACTTTACTGTCCCAGGCACTATCAAGGAGCCCAGGTTGGGAAAGGGATCAGGTTCCTAGTGAATTGACCCTTTGCGAAGGTACAGCTCCTGCCTAGCAGCTTCCTGACTCTGTTCTGCTCTCACAGTTCACTTCTCACACCTTGTCCAGTGTGGACTCTTGCCTCCGGGCTTGCCCTCTACCTTCAGGTTTAGTGTGATTCATTCCTGCGCACATTCATTCATTCATTCACTCATCCAGTCATTCTTTACCAAGTCCCTTCAGGTCTGCTCTCATTACAGACGAGGATAAAATTCCCAACCCTAGGATTAACTCCTGTAATCAGTACCACATTGTTACCAGCTATTTTGTGTTATTGATTTCTCTTCCCATCCAGAATGTTCACTTAGAGAAGGCACTAGCTTTAAGACAAAGTTTGATATCATGCAGACACACTATGCATACTTATTGACTTTAATATTTCTATTTTCAATTATTCACTAATTATTTGAAAATAGTTTTTCACTCTTTAGAAAGTTCCAAGTTCTCAGATGGCGTGGACAATGGCTTACCCTTTTTTTATATACCAACCTACATTTAACCAAGTTCAAGGCATAGCATTGCTCTTAATCAATATTTGGGGGAAGAGGGAATCTAGTGAATGGAATCAGCCCACCTTCCATGTTTATATCTCTTTGCTCTAATGTGAAATAATCTGATAATAACCATAGGAAGAAAACCATAAGCACACTTAAAGGTCATTTTGTAAAAACAAAAATCTGGAGTCACAAGACAAAGACCATCCAGAGAATGACCTTGGGGCCAAGCCAAAATGTCAGGTCCTCCTACTCCAGTCCATGGTCCTAAGCTCTGGAGCTCCTCATTTTAATTTAGTCTGGGGAATCCTGTGCCCTTGCTGGGATACATGAGAAACTCTATTCCTTCTGCTTTCAGCCTCTCAGTCTTCTATACAGCCCCTGCAAACCAGGCTGGGCTTCTAAGGTAGGTTTCTCCTCGTCAGAATTATAGCCATTGTAGCATACATTTGTGTGGATCTTGAATATGAATAGAATCATGATGATCTGCTTATGGGTCCAGCTGTTTGCAGGACCCATGTCTTTTGGACATCTAGAAATTCCAAAAACCATGCCTTATTGTTGTTGTTGTTGTTATTGTTATTATTATTATTACTGCATGCTTATTTTCTGCTGTTCTCCATGGATTTTCATGATTCCCTTTTTATAGTTTAATAGATTATTAAATTAAGTATTAATTTTACCTTAAATATTACTCTGTTTTGCTGTGGTTAATCTTTACTTCCTTAGACTAGTCTTCCCTTTCAAATCTTATTTCCTATTCTTAATCTTTTTTTTTGTTGTTGTTGTTCTTCTGATTTTTGTTTCCTCTTTATTACCTACATAACTTTTCGCGGGGAGGGGGGAAAGAGTGAACCCAGGGTGTCTCACCACTGTTTTATTTTGAGACAGGATCTTGCTAAGTTCCTTAGGCTCTCCCTAAGTTGCTGAGGCTGGCCTCCAACTTGAGATCCTCTTGCTGCAGCCTCCTGAGTTGCTGGGATCGCAGGCATGTGTCACTGTGCCACACTCTCTACCTAACTTTCACCTTTAACTTTTTTCAGCATTTATTTATTTCAGTGTTTATTTAATTCTTTTCACCCTTACCCTCTCCTTTTATTAACATTTCCTTTTAATTCTGATGTTCTTAATTTTAATTTTACACATTGTTTTTATGTCTTTTCCTAGTTCCCATTCCTTCCATATTTTTCTATTGTGATTGTTTATGTTTTCTATATTTTTTGTTCTTACATTATTGCTATTTTAAAATATACTGTTTTATATTATTTTACTCTGAATCTGAGTTTTTAAAAGTGTTTTTTGTTTGTTTGTTTTGGCATTTTATTTGGATCCTAAACTTTGTTATTTCTCACTTTTACTTCTTCTTACTTTTTTAAATAACATTTTTATTCTTTTGATTCTCCTTAATTGTCCTGATTAATTTACTGTCTCCCATAATTTTACCTGCACCTTCTGTCTCACTGATTCAATCCCTTTCCTCTTTTCATTCTCTGTTATTCTTTCACTATTTCCTTGTGCCCTGTTAAAATGATAGCAGGTGAGGTATGTCACCCTGGCAAAAATGAACACCCTGTGCCAGGAACACACACTGCTCCGGGCTCCCCAAATGCCACATATTCTCCTCCACTTTCTCCAATAATTTAAAGTCCTCTCTCCAGAGAAGGACCAATTTCCCCACACAAATGAGACCCTTAGTCACTGAAATATTGTCACATCCCTTATTAATACACCTTCCAGTGTCTGACTCATAGTAGGCACTCAATAAATGTGGTTGAATTTGTTCATGAACAAACCCGATGCTACCGTGAGAAGATGCTTATGCCAACATCCAGCGTCTTCAGCACTGACACTTAAATTTCAGAGCGCCTAACGAAAGCAAGGGCTTCTGGATTTTGAACTGCACCCCCACTGGACAACCAGTCCAGGGGTGAGTGGACGCACTGACAAACCCCTCCCACCCCCTGACCATGTAGGCTGGCCTGCTGGCAGCCCCACCTTCTTGTACTTGTGGGGGAAGGTGAACCTCTCAATGGTGTTCTGCACAGCTCCCCGGGTCACGTTTCCCAACCTGTCCTCCAGCTGCAGCAGCTCCTGTAAAGAGGAAAGCATAGACAGGTGGACTCAGCACCTAGAAGCACATACAGACCCACGCGGGATGAGGAAGGGGCACCGGAAGACATTAATGGGAAGTGTTCACAGAGCTCGTGCTGAAGGCTGCAGTATCTCTCCTTGCTCTCTCCTGGGGCCTCCTCCACCCGTGACCTACCCACCAGCATGACAGGGAACGATGGATGGTAGTTGGCACCAGACGCAGCGACTAACCTCATAGCTCTCCCGCACGGCAGAAGTGTGTCTGCTGGGATTTAGCCCCTGGAGAGCGAGGAAGTGAAGCTGGGGGTAAGGATAGTTGCGGATTTCATGGACGACCTGTAGAGGGACAAAATGGCTTAGACAGAGCAAAGGATTCCAGCTTCTCCATGAGCCCATCCCAATCCTGATGGCCAGCACAATCCTGAGATGCTGTGAGCTGGTGGCAGGGCTGTCCCTCCTGCTTTTGTGTGTCTCTCACCTCATCAAGTTGGAAATCTCGGCCCAGACCAGCTCAATCAATAAAATGACAACTCACCCTGACTGGCCACCCATTTCATGGCTCGCAATGCTCCAAGTCCTTCACAAGACACACCAATGTAATGATCTCCCTTGATCTAAAGTGTGGGTGCAATTGCAACCCCCACTTTACTGATGGGTTAAGTGAGGCACAGATAGATTAAGGAATTGGCTCAAATTATGCACCAAGTGTCAAAGCCAGGACTCAAACTCAGGTATTTGTGTGGCATAGTTTAATCCCCCACCACCCACTCTGAGAACAGCAGGTGGGTTAAAGGCTCAGGCCAGGCCCAGGAGCAGGGTGAGGCACAAAGAAGTCAGTCATCAGGGAAATGCATTGTTTTTTATGTTAAAATGAACACAAAAAAGTCTATGCTGAGCAAAATAACAATATTTTAAATAAAAACAGACTCTGGTCCTGTCATTGCTCAGCCTGACTTACTCTCCCTTTCTTAACCCAGGCTAGCAGTCAGTTTCCACCCAGGGAACTCTAGGCCTCATTTTGCCAATCTGTCAAATAGGGATATATCCACTGTGTGATTGACAGAATAGAAGATGAGTTATATAAATGCTCAGGAAAGTGCCTGGTATGTAGGAAGTGCTCCATAAGTGTTCCCTTCTTTTATTCTTCTTTTATTCTCAAGAATAAAGAGTTGCCACGGACTTTAGAGACTGTTCATCTTGGTTCAGCTAGGTGGTTCAGTGACAGAGGCAAGGGTGGGAAGAAACAACGTGGAGCTGTCTGGAAACGGGGTTCCATCAGTCTTGCTGCCTCGGTGGGGTGTCATTCCCTGCAATCTGCAACCCCAAACCCAACCTGATCCTCTGCAGCGTTTAGTACTCTGCAGTCACAAGAAGGCTGGCCCTGAGGAGGAAGGCAGAGCTGGACCAGCAAGCCAGGCTGAGGGCTTCCTCCGGGATCTGTCTTGAGCCTCAGGCCAGCCCTGGGAGACAGGGCAGGGCAGGCACCCACATTCCCATTTCACAGACAGGTAAAACCAAACCCAGGGAGAAAGGGCCACAAGAAATTAAATGAGGTCCTATGAGGGTCAGAATCCGCCCTTGCTTGCGGCCCCAGGTGTTCCTCTGCAGACCACCAGGGCACTAGGAAGCAGGGACACGGGGGAGCTACGGGCCTCAGCCCAGCAGCGGCACCCAGGGGGCAGCCAGAGAGTTCATTTCCACAGGACCTTGCACTCACCATCTGCGTGGAGGAGGAGTTCCTGGGAAAGTGGTGCATTCGCGGAGTGGCTAGGTAATGCTGATAGTGCTGCGGGAGGGGCCGCACCTGGAACTGAGCAGGACTCAAGCCAGCGTCCACACTGAGATCCCTGTGGGGACACAGCCTCCGTCAGCATGGGGTGGGTGAGGCACCATCAGGTTCCATGAGGGTCATGGAACACAGTAGCACTCGGTCAGGGTGGCTCAGAGCTCCCCATCACCCAGCTCTCCTCCCCTCTTTGGAAGGAGAAACTAGGTCCAGGGGATCTGCCAGTTCTGAGGGGGCTGGAGCAGCCCAGGCCCTGTAAACCTTGAAATGAGGGCCCAATCCTCCTACCCCTAACTAAACTCTTCCCTGAGAGAAATATTGAAAGAAAAATCCAAATGCAGAGAGTGTCAGGAATACACAGCAAAGAAAGGACAAGGTCCAGGGGAGGAGAGGACAGCGGCCAGCCGTATTTTTACCACTTTGAGAAAACAAGGAAAGAGAGGAATCTCTATAGCTGGCTCTGCAGTCAGAAAAGCTATCCTAGCCCATTGCCTTCTGCTCCCTAAAAGTATAGGAAACTCATTTCACTTAAACATGGTTAATTACTTACACTCAAGAGGAACTAATGTCTAATTTGAATTATGTTTTATTTATTATAGACTTGTTTTATTTCAAGTCTATAGAGAAAATATGTAAAATGAGACAAAAACACTTTTGTCATAACTGAAGGCAAGAAAGCTATCAAAAGGCACCAGGGTCATGGCAAAAGGATTCATGAATCACCCAGAAGAAGCTCCCATGGGCATATCAATAACTATAGCTGAGCCAGTAGCACATGCCTGTAAGCTGAGACTGACGCAGGAGGATTGCAGGTTCAAAGCCAGCCTTAGCAAAAGCGAGGCGCTAAGCAACTCAGTGAGACCCTGTCTCTAAATAAAATACAAAACAGGGCAGGGGATGTGACTCAGTGGTCGAGTGCCCTGAGTTCACTCCCTGATACCCCAAAAGAAAAACAATAACAACAGCAACAAAAATTTATAATTGTAAAAGTTATGGAAGACCCCAAAACAGATTTGAATCCATAAGACTAAATGATGCTGAAGAAAACTGATTCTCTTTGAAGGATGCTAAGGAACCAACTCGTCACTTAGGAAACTAGTAAATAAAAGGAAGAACCAAACATTTATCTTGTTTTCCCCTTAATAAGTGTACTTCAGGGTAATCGAATAGTTGAGGAGGGAAAATTTCCCTTAATAATAGTTTCCCAGCAAATAAATGAATAAGGAATGATTGAATTATTTGCCACCATTTTCCACCCCTGAAGAAACAAAAGATCCAGGCAAAGATCTTCAATTACTGCTAACATCACAGAAGAAGAGACAACCAGACATTAGGTGCCTTCTGGTAGAAAGACACACTACCTTCCCGCAAAGTATCGCTAAGAAATAAGAGTCAAACATGTATCTGCTGAAGCCTTGACTTAGGTTCCCATGTATAGGGGCTACAGGAAACTGGGGGACATCTTAAGTGATACCTCTAGAGAGTACCAGCAAAATCTAGAGAAGGGGAAACTCTCCAGGAAGAAGAGCCTGTTTTCTCCAATGAAAGCATTAAATATCTGTCTATCTATCTATCTAGACAGACAGACAGACAGTCAGACAGATAGAGAAAGACAGTCATTAAAGAAATTTCTGTTTCCAGCCATATGTGAGGGTAGCAGGAATCAGATGCACCCTCCTATTGTAAACCACTAGAAAACCAGACAGGATATATGCAATCTGTTTTCAGACACTTACAACAAACAGCGCAGAGCAGTGATCCCTGGAAGAAGGAAAACAAGGTGAGCCCTGCCACCTCCCTACCTTTTCACATGAAGGTGCCTCTAGACCTTGAACAGGGAAGGGAACCCTAAGCAGAGCATGGTGGTCTCCATGAGTTGAGGATCAGAGATCCTATTTCAGGGAGGCTGAGCTCCCTGAAAGTTGTGGTAGAGTGATTTGGAGAGGAGGAGCTCCAGAAAGCTACAGAGAGTCTTTACTTGAGTCCTTGTTGAATACTAAGATAATGTACATGTGGCACAGACCCCCATCATGTTGAACAAAGAGCGCACATGAAATAGGAAGAAATAGGGAATACTTTTTTCCCAGGAGTTAGACAGGGTTGGGAAGCATTCAAGTCCTAACACATCAGCACAGAGTCCTATGAATCACTCAGGGCATCCAATGGAGACCCAGATGGCCTTTGAAGCTTGTGGATAAGCTTTTTTAGGGAAAGTCTTGAGAACTCTCTAATCTAGGCATATTCTAGAGCTCCTGTAATAAGACTTACCAAGCCTCCAAATGATCAAAATGAACTTCAAGTATTGCTCACCAGAACAAAGTCCAACACTCTCCAAATGAATAAAACAAATCCAGTAACTCAACAATATATAATTCATCATGTCCATCATTCAATAGAAAATTATTGGACAGGCTGAAAATGAGTAACATGTCTCATAATCAGATGAAAAAATGAAGCCACAGAAACACCCCAAGACACAGAAATGACAAAGATGGTGACGTAGCAAACAAAGATGCTCAAATAGCTATTCTAATCATATTTAAATTGTAAATGAAGACATATACACAGGGAAGAGAAAAATGAAATATGGAGGGAAATGACCTAAACAGAACGTCCAAAGACAAAAAAATGCAACATTTGAAATAGAAAATTCCCTGGGTTGCATTAACAGCAGGTTAGATACCGTAGAACAAAAGATTAGTGACTTAGAGACAGTGATAAAAATATTATCAAACAAAGCACACAGGCAAAAAAAAAAAAGACTGAAACATTAACACTCTCAGTGACAATACTCAGTGGTTGGTAAAATTCAAAGGGGGAAGATGGAAGGTAAAGGATTTTTAAAAATGTATTTTAGAGGAAAAACTGACTGAAAAATTCCAAATCTGATGAATTCATAGATTCAAAGAGTTCAATAGACTTTGAGCAGAATAACACAAAGAAAATCACCTTAAGGCACATAATAATCAAATTCCTAGAAAACATTAGTGAAGATAAAAAATTTAAACCAGAGCCAGACCAAGTGGTGAGCCACTTGGGAGGCTTGAGCCTAGGAGTTCAAGACCATCTTGGGCAACAGAGTAAGGCCCTATCTCAAATATATAAATAAATAAACCAACCCAAAGAAAAAAGACCTATTAGACACAGAAGAAAGTGGATAAGAATTATCATAAATTTTTCATTATCATAAACTAGAAACAAAGAAAGCCAGAAGACAATGAAATAACATCTTTAATCTCCTGAATGAAAACAAACAAACAAATCTAGAAAACCCAGCAAAAATATCCTTCAAAATGAAGGTGAAATAAGACATTTTCAGACAAACAGAATTTGAGAGAACGCACTACCAGTAGACCTGCACTAGAAATATTCAAGAAGGATCTATGGACAGAAGAAAAACAATACCAGATAGAAACTTAAATCTATACAAAGGAATAAAGAATATCAGAGATGACAATTGTGTGGGGGATTTTTCTCCATTTAAAAACTTTTCTTTGAAGTTTGGTTGTTAAGAGCAAAAATTGGCAATTTTTTTTTTGTAAAGGATTAGAGACAGTATTTTAGGGTTCAAGGATTATACTTTCTCTGCCACAATTACTCCAAATGTGTATTGTAGTTCAAAAGCAGCCTCAAACTGCATGTAAACAAATAGGTATAATTGTGTTCCAACAAAACTTTATTTACAAAACAAGGTGTGGGCCAGACTGGACCTTCGAGTCATAGTTTGCTGAACTCCTGGTTAAAGCAAAAATCCTAGCAATGTATTATAGGGGTTATAACATATATATGGATAAAAATCTACAAAAGGAATAACACGGATGGGAAAGGGATAATGAAAGTATACTGTTGTAAGAGTTTTATATTAGATACAAAACAGTATAATTCTATTTTAGATAAAGTAAAAAACTAAATATGCATATTGTAAGCCAAGTATGTTCACAAAATATAATAACAAAATAAAATGGTAAGACTATGAGGCCAATATTTAACACTAAAAATACTCAACCAATGAAAAAGAAGGCATGGAGTAGGAAATAATAATTTTAAAATGGGCAAATAGAAAACAAAGAGTAAGATGGTGTATTTAATCCCAACCACATAGGTAAACATTCCCCTTAACAAACAGAGATGGTCAACTGGAAAACAGTAGCCAACTATATGCTGTCTATAAAGATTTGTCAAAAAAATAAATCATCCTAGATATTAGGAAATTCCTGTTCCTTAAAGAAAAATTCATAGCTTTATATGTTTATATTAGAAAAGAAGAAAGATCCAAATCATTACTTCAGATGCCACCTTAAGAAGCTACAAATAAGAAGAAAAGAACAATAGAACCATTAGAAAAATCCTTCCTGGACAAGGGCTTGGTCAGCTGGACACAGTTTCCCCAGCCCTTAAGCAGTTTAGATGGGAACTCGTCCTAGAAGGTATCAGCTCCTAAAGAAGCAGCGTTCCTCATTTTCTGCTGTTGCCACAGCCAAAAAAGAAACAGTTAACTGAGGTTCTTGACTTTTGTTTATTTGGTTGGTTGATTGGTTGTTTTTTGGTTGGGGGTGTCCTAGGAATATCCCGTGCACCTAAAGTCACAGAGTTAACCCAGAACCATGTTGTAGAGACTTTTGTGTGTATGTGGACTTTGTCTCCATGCATTTGTTTTTCATCTGTGTCTAAACAAACAGCTCAATCTTTTTTTTCTCTATCAATTTTCTTGAAACATGGCATGCCCTGGTTGCTATGCAGACCCTCAGGTTCTCTTCGGGAAACTGGCCTTCAAAATGTCAGCACCATCTGTGGGTGACTTCAGGCTACAAGAGCTCTGGAGACTTGGCTAAGTCAGGGCTGCCTATGGGCAAGGGAGGCTCTCATGCTCCTCCCACCCTCTGCTCACAGGTCCCCTGTCCCTGGAGACCTCTGCCTAGATAGGGCTAGAACCATGAGGAGCAGGCTTTCGTCTATGAGTTGCAAGGTCAGAGTTGGGATTGAGAAGCCAGGACTGAGAGAAGGAGAGTGACTAGGATGGGGACACTGGGGATACGGGGCTGTGGTTCAAGGTCAGGGTCAGGTTATTGGACAAGGCAAAGAGATGGGGAATTTTTGAGATTCATCTCCAAAGAGCCGCTGCTCCCACCAGAGCTCAGGCCAAGACGCCCAGCTGAAGAAGCTGCTTCAGGAAAGCAAAGACATTCCAAATAAGGGCAAAATCTGGGGCAGCCTTAAACCTGGGGCTAGACAAGGCCTGCTGCAGAATTCCCAAATGACCTAGGGCAGAATTCAATGTTTTTTGATACTTCTGTAAAGAAAAGGGGGAAGAGGCTGCTGCAGACATACTACCCCGTCCCCCAGAGGCTCCTTGCAGAGGGTGAGAGTAGCCCCTCCTACAATGCATTTCCTGTAATCCAATTACCAGGCTCCCATCTCCTGGCAGAAGAGATCTCTCTGGGAAAGAGGGTTGGGATGCAGTTAGCATGATCACAATTACAAAACATCCCTGAGCATCGCTAGGCCAGCCCTTGCTGGAGCAGAGCTCATTATAAGGGAGGAGAAACTGCCCCTGTTGCACTGGAAACAGCTTTCTACCTGGGAAGTGAGGGCTGGATAGGCAGAGGGGGCTCAGGGATAGACCCAGGTAGAACTCTGAGACATGGACCAGCTTTGTTTCTTTGGACAGCAGGGGCCAAGAAGGCAGAATGGTTGAAATGAGAAGGAAGAGAAAATTTGGCTCAAGAAAGTAAGCCAGGGGACAAGCTAACACCTGCACTGTTCCTCCTGACATTTGACCAGGACAATCCCTTCCTATCACCTGTCCAATCTCACATGCTTCATTGGACCCTGTGTGTGTATTCAAATTACTGAGCCGTATGCAACGGAGCTCCATGTGTGCTGAATGGAATCAAATTGAATTGACTTCACTGCTGAGGGACGGAATTTAATTCAAACTGCAATTAAATCTTCCTAATTTGAATCTGCTAATTAGAAAAAGGCTGGGTTAAGGTTGGCAGCAATGTAATCTATCTTTTAAGGGATTGTTCAATTTAGCAGAGAGTGTACCTGAGAACAAGCAGAGAACTGGGGACGACGGAACGTGCTGAACCAACTCTTCACTGCACTCAGAAGTGCCCTTGGCATTCAACCAATCAGAACTGCCCTTTTGAATCATTCCTAGGTGTCATGGAAGGGACTCCCAAAGCCACCCTTAACTAAGCCAGTTGCCTGACCAGATGGCTAGAAAATGACACAATGGCACATCCATTTTAAAAATAGTCCATTCTTTCCATTAAGGGATTATTTTTATTTTTACTTTTTTTAAAATACATTTTTCACCCATCAGTTGCAAGAAAAACAAAGAATTCCTGAATACCCTCAACCCAGATTCCTCAAATGTTACCATCTTACTACTTTACTGTATTTTTATTTCTCTCTCTCTCTCTCTCTCTCTCTCTCTCTCTCTCTCTCTCTCTCTCTCTATATATATATATATATATATGTGTGTGTGTGTGTGTGTGTGTGTTATATATATACATATATAATATATGTCCATATACATACAGAATTACGTATATATACACATATATAACACATTAATATACATACACACCCACACACCTCTGTGGAGAGACAATTTTTTAAACTGAATTCTTTAGAAATACATTGCAGACATGATGCTCTTTACCTCAAAATCCTCAGCAAACTGCACATCTTTTAAAAGTATTTGAGCGTTCTAATCAGTTAAGATGAGCCCTCTTTTGAGCTAGAAACAGAGAGCTGGGTGGGGCCCAGGATCCAAAACCAAACAACCTTACATCCCAGGACAACAAAGACCTCTGTGCCAAGTGCAGGAAATGATGGGAAGACTTCACAGGCGCCCTCTGCCTTGAAACTCAACAAAACCAAAACTCTCAGCTTTCTCCCCACCTTTACCTCCAAGGTAGCCAGCTATCTCCATCCCTCAACACCACCCCCTCCAGGAAGCCTTCCCCGACTCCCTCACCTTCTTGGAATTGTTTTCCTGTCTTTCTCCCAGGGATCACTAGTTCATAGCTCCACTGAACTTGGGAAATGTTTTGCATCCCTGTCTCCCCGTCCCCTGCAGGACCATGAACACTGGGCCCCAGGTTGGACACATGGTGGTGCCCAGTTACATCTGAGCTAATTGCTGGAACAAGGCCCAGGTGAAGCCATCTGGCCATGAGATTGGCTGGGAACAGGTGCAAAGGCTGGGGACTAAGGACAAGGCTTCCTACATCATTCAAAGTGAAGGAAAACAAAAAATCCCTGGATCTGGCAAGACCCACCTTCTTCCCTCCCCCAGGACCCCAGAGACTCACCAGTCAGTGCCCTCAGCCAAATACCTGGGCTGAGGCGTCTGCAGTTGGTGGCCGAAGTCAAAGCTGGGGTGGAGGCGGTGGGGATGGACGGACACACGCTCCTGACTCCGCCTACACGGGAAAAGAAAGGGGTCCCAAGGTGTCAAGGGCTGCCTCAGTGACCTGCCAACCTGAGGATGCCCCACTCCTCCAACCACTACAGGGCAGTGGGCTCCACCTTCTCCTCAACCTCTAAGGAAGCTTCCCAGAGGCTCAGGACTTGGTGACTCTGACATTCCAGCTGTCTCCAGGCTGCCCACTAAATTGACATCTCTCTCTAGGTGTGTCTGCAGTAGACCACCTGACCCCCCTCAAACTGTCACCTCCTCAGCCTTTTCTGTTGCTCCTGCTCTGTCCCTAATGGACCATCTTCAAACATACAGAACCCTCTCCTGTTAGCCCTCTCCTCCTCTCCTCTGTTCCCACCATGTTCTTCTTCTCTTCTTCCTTCTCCATACTCTTCCAGTGTTCACGGCCCAGGTCAAAGTCTGCCTCCACCAGCAAGGCTTTCCAGAACACCCCAGATCATGGTGACCTCTCCTTCCTGACACCTTCAACACTCACCTGTTGTCCCAGGCACCCCAAACCCTCCAGCCATGGAAGCTTAGGGCTTTAGCGATCATGCAGTCCTGTGGCTCTCAAAGTGCCCCAGTACCCTTGGGGGTCCCCGAACCCCTTCCAGTGGTTCGAGAGCTCAAAACAATGTTCCTAACAAGACTATGATGTTATTTGCCTTTTCATCCTTATTTTCTCACAGGTGAACACTGGGGTTTCCCAGAAACTTTGTGTATGTGTTTCTGCAAGATTTAGTGCAGAAATAAACGCAAAGACACAACTGTTTTCTATTAAGCTGAATATTAAAGAGATTTTCAAATACATTTTTAAAAAACTCATTCCTCACTAAATTTATATATAGTCATTTTTAATAAAAATACTTTTTTGGTTTAACATAAGTTTGTTGTTTTTACATGAGTTCCTAAATAATTTTTAACTAATATGGGAAGCATCAACATTCTAACCTACATAAACACAAGTTCTTTAAAGTCATTAATTTTTAAGAATGTAAAAAGAGTTTGGAGAACCAAAAATTTGAGAACCATTATGGTAATCCAATTCTTTTTCTTAGCAATTTGAGGGTCAGAGAGGTGAGGTGACTTGCCCAGGTCCCCACAGCTACTTCAGACCCGTTTGATTGGTGTTGACTAAATTTCCTCTCCAGCTGTTTCATGGTATACAACTGGACTTTGACTAGACCATCGCCTTTGAAGGCAGAGCTGGAACCAACATCCTTTGGTATTCTTTATAGTTCTTGGGTGTTAGAATCAGTTGATCAGGAGACTTAGGGGACCTCCCACATGAGTCAAAGGTCCACTGTGAGCATCATGGACTGCTGGTTACCCAACCCCCGACCCTGCACCTGGATGATGTGACAGGGACACATACTAGGGTCACAGTAGTGCCCACTGCCTGAAATGAATGTCACCAACTGAGGCAAAAGCTACCTCCTGCACAGTCTCCTGGTGACTACAGGCCCAGTTTGGCGGGAAGAAGCCAGTGTCCTTGCCTTTGGCCTCGTCCTCCACCCCACCCTTTTCACTGGCCCCGCCCCCTCTCCAGGTAGCCCACCTGGGGTGCGAGACGAGCCTGCGGTGCTGGGCTTCCAGGAGCTGCTGCTGCAGGAGGTATTGCTGGTGCAGGGCCTGAGGTAGGAAGGAGGGACCTGTGACGTCCTGGAACTGCAGGGTGGGCAGCGGGGTCAGCGACTGGTGGAGGGCGCCGCTGTGCTGGTGGGCCGGGGCCATGTGGGCGCTGAGGCCCGGCTGCGACTGCACGGGGTGGGCCAGCGGGAAGTCTGGGGCGAGCTGCTGCGGCTGCGGAGGGCCGAGATGGAAGTGGCGGCAGGAGGTAGCGTGAGGATGCTGAGACCTTTGAAAGGGGGCACCTGGGGAGGCAAAGACAGAGAAGTCAGAGGGTCAGAGAGGTGAGGTGACTTGCCCAACTCTAGGGAGTGGACGGACACACGCTCCTGACTCCGCCTACACAGGAAAAGAAAGGGGTCCCAAGGATCAACACCGGGACTCTCCGGTTGGGGCCAGCCTGGAGCTGGTGGAACTCAAGACCCTTAGAACACAGCGATCCCATCACCTTTATACACAAATGGTCATCTTTAATGCCACCAAGTAAAGGCTCTGCATGTTGTGCTGGAGGGGGGAAGAATGTGTATTTATATAAATAGGTGAACATCCTACATATAAATAACACACTTGTTAAAGGGTTTTTAAGATTCCCTAGCTGCGGTTTGGCTTTCTGGAATTAGACTTTTCCCGTGCAATCTCATTGGCTGAAGCTTTTTAAAATAGATGTCACATAGAAAAAAAAAAATGTAGGGCAGCCTAGCCAAGCTCTGAACTTCACCAAAGCCTTGGCTAGCTAAGACCCAACCAAGAGGAAGTCCTAATTTCCACAGAGGAAGCAACCAGAAGCTGCTTTGCATGCAGTTTTAAAGAGGGAGGGGAACTCACAGAAAATAATTGCTTTATTTAAATAATTATCAATTTATTACAGCAATGTAATTTCCTTAAAGACAAACATACCCAGGTATAAGCTGGGCTCAAGTGACATTTAATTTATTAGACTCTGGTACTTTTCTAAAGAAAATTGCATTTGATGACAGGAAAGCCTTACAAATGCTCCATGAGCAGAAGTCTAGATCTGGGTACTGGAGGAGACCTTTAAATGAGGTAAAGATGTAGACCTGGTACTGAAGGAAGGTCAGCAGATTCAGTACATCCCTGCTCTTTCCCAAACCCCGCCAAGATAAGAGCCAAGAAATAAAGAAGAAGATAAACATACAAGGACAGAGATGCCAGGAGGGGTGGCATCAAGCAAGCAAGAGATGTCAACAGATTTTTAAAAGATGGAAATCAGATGGAGGAATTAGCAGAACTGAGAAATCAGAAACCAAGCACCTACCAAAGAGGCAATCAACAAGAAGGGGACAAGGCTTGCCACATGAAGCTGGAGGGGTCAGGAATTGGAGGCAGTGACTACTTTGCAAGTCACGAAAGAGGATCAAGCTAAGAAGAGGAAGACTAATGACAAGTCTGTCAAAAGGGGCAGTTACACAAGGGGCTCATACCCTTTCCCATGCAGGGCAGTGACTTCCCCTCCCAGAAAGTTCCCAGTACAGCACGGTGCAAAACAGGATTAAGTGAAAATCTATCCATGGAACTTTGAGACTCTCTACCTTCTTCTGCCCCTTGGTTCCAAAAACCCTGTCATGAGGTGTGTGGACCCACACATCCTGGACTGGACACTGGAGAATGCTTCTCTAAAGAAAACCAGTGGTCCCAGAATGCTCGACAGATAGTTCCAGTTGGAGGCACCTCAATAAAATGGCTGGATTTAAGCTGGGATTGTGGCTCCGAGGTGGAACACTCACTTAGCATGCATGAGGCACTGGGTTCGATCCTCAGCACCACATAAAGTAAAATAAAGATATTGTGTCCACCTATAACTAAAAAAATAAGTATATATTTTAAAAAAAAAAAAATGACTGGGTTCCCAACTGGCCACTCTTTAATGAAGCCCATTAGTCAAAAAGTCCTTTGTCACACATAGGGCTTCTGGAGAGCTTTTAGGAAGCTCTTTGACACGATCACACAGCCCAAGGTGACCAGTCTGAGGAAGATTACAAAGTATAAGGGAGGGATCATGCCAATTTTAAAAAGAAGAAAAAGAACTCAGAGGAGCAGAAAAAAAAATGCAAGCACTAGAAGGAAAATAAATTTCAAAACATTGTAATTAATATCCTCTGAGAAATAAAATGTTGGATCCAGGAAGCTCTTTTAAAGGGAGCAATGAGAACACAAGAAAAAGAGCTCTTAGAAATTATAAATACACGAGGTGAAATGTGAAGTTTAACAGCAGGGATGGAGATGAAGTCGGGGACATTTCCCAGGAAGCAGAATGAGAAAAGGTTGGGCAGAAGACTCCCTGCACATTTCACTAGTAAGAGAGAAAGAACCTAAGAAACACTGAAGAGGAAATTATGAAAATAATTACAAAAACTACTTCCCAGAACTGAAGGTCTGTGTTCCTAGATAGGAAAGACACTCTGAGTGCCCAGCAAAAGAGATGAGGACCAGAATCTCAGACTGAGGCACCACATTGTGAAATGTTCAAACAGAACAAAGAGACAATCTTCTAGCACCTTCCAGAGAGAAATCAGATAGATCCCATGCAAAAGATCAGAAATCAGAATAGCATTGGATTTTTCAAACAATACTAAAAGCTTAAAAACTACAGAGCGACTGCCTCCTGAGGGGGGAAAAATGTTCTTCAATCTAGAATTCTCTGTTCAGCCAAACCATTAATCAAAGTGGGAATAGAATAAAGCCATTTAAAAAAAAAATAACCTTCTTATTATCCTTTCTCAAAGATGAACTGACTCAAACCAAGAAATAAGATCAATGAAATAGGGGATTGCATCCCAAAGGTGGGGTATTCCCAAGCTGGGCAGGGGCTCCTCATCAGGGTGAGTATCCCCAAATAGTATTCAGAGGGGAGGGGAATGAAAACAATAAGATTGCTAATAAATATGGCTACAATAAAATAATATTTGGAGGAATTTTACATATTGATTGAGAATTTGGTAAGAATGTGTAAAAATAACAAAGCAATGAGTAATGATTACTTCCAGGAAAAAAAGTTGCACATGAAAGTGCAATTATTCTGCACCACTTGGCTCAGCAGTAAACAATATTTATATATTAACAAATAAAACTGCTAGAACAGAAAAGGACACTTGTTCCATAATATGAAGAACATAGTGTCAGAAACTGAAAAATCAACAAATTGCATCTAATCATTTTTTTGAAATTTATTTAGTAATTTATATATATCAGGAAGTAAATGCCTGAAGAAGGGTTGGAAGTGCTGAGCTGGAGGGAGTTTGACTGACAAACTCGGTCAGACAGAGTTTGACCAAGGTGAGGGCAGAGGCCAACAATAGTTGTTTTACTAAATGTGTCTTATATTGATCTAGTGAAGTTTGGAAATCATGTGTATGTCATTGATAGACGTAAAAAAAAAAAAAAAAGACCACCAGGTGTGTGGCACACACCTGTATAATCCCAGCAACTTAGGAGGCTGAGACAGGATGATTGTGAATTTAAAATCAGCCTCAGCAACTTAGTGAGGCCCTAAGCAACTTAGCAAGAGAACTTGTCTCTAAATAAAATATAAAAAAGGGCTGGGGGGTGTGGCTCACATCCTGGATTCAATCCCTGGGTTAAAAAAACAAACAAACAAACAAAAAAAAAAAAACCCTACTTATTTCCTAAAAGAAATGAAAAGAAAAACTTGACTCCAAGTGAGCCAGAACTGTCTAGAACCTTAATTTCCATAAGTATTCCAAATAAGGCCAGGAGCCTTCTGCCTTTCAAATTGTGACTTTGATGAGTCCAGGCACTGGGTCCCCTGCGGCTCACTTCACCACCCAGCCCTGCTAATAGATTTATAGCTTGAGCCATTTTGGTCAGTAAAATTTTTGAGTAATCACCTTTCAAAAATAAAAAGAGAAAGGTGAAGTTAATTTTTGTTACTTAACTCAATATATCCAAAATATTACTTTAACATGTTTTTGTTATAAAAAAGTATTGAGATATTCTACGTTCTTTTTTTTTCCCATAAGCCTTTGAAGCCTGGTGTGCATTGGTTCTTACAGCACATCTGTTGGGCCTAGCCACATTCCAATTGCCCAATAGCCACTTGTGGTTAGTGGCTTCCATATGAGACAGTGTGGCTCTAAAGGACAAAAGCCAATCCCATACATGGAGCAAAGGACTTTAACCAAGTTTCTCCACTGGCTTGCCCTCAGGTGGAGAGCCCCCAATGCTCACTGGTGAAGTCCAGACCTGCCTAGCCTGTATTAAAGTTCCATCCTGCCGCAGACTCCACCAAGCCCTCCCCAGTCCCCTGTGTCGGTCAACTCAGAATTCCAGGCACTTGGGCACATTCCCACTGAGGACCTTTGCTGGCATCTCACCAGTGCCTTCCCCAAATCTTTAAAGGTCTTGCACCACCTCTGTGCTCTTTCCCAAATGCCTCCCTACCCACCAGCCCCCAGAAACACCCTCCTCCTCCCAGCTCTGTAGAAATCCCTGCCTCTCCCACCCATTGGGCACCTGGCGGTTGCAACCTTGAGCTGTCCCTCACAGTGACTGCCCCCACTAGCTGAGCTCAGAGCCCTCACTCTTTCTGGATCCCCAATGCACCTGCTTGGTGCTGGTGCTCAGGAAATTCCCGGGTGTATGCCTGACTATTGGAGGGAGTGAGGGGACAATACTGTCTCCAAGGGACTGAGGTACTGAAGCGGGATGAAGATAAATTTGAAATTGAATGGGAAAGAGAGGGGCATGTAGGCCCCGGGGCGAGTCTGGGTTTTAACTGCGCATGGCAGGGATGGGTCAGCATCCCCACTCTGGGGCCCTGGTGGAGCCTCTCCTGCTGCTAGGAGCAGCAGCAGCAGTGGCCTCCCGCTCTCCCACAACCCTCCTGCAGGGGGAGCCTCCTTTGCCCCGGGGAGCCTGCAGGTTGCTGTGGAGGCCCACAGAGCAGAGGACCGATGGCCCAGCTTGAGGAGGTTTCTGCCTCCTGCAGCCTGGGCCTTCCAGTTGACACACAGGGAAGTGAGAGCAGATGCCCCTCAAAGTGGGCTGCAAAGGAAAAGAGAATAAATGTTGCTGTGTTCCATAATATTTCAGGCAATCTCTGCCTGCCAAGGTCCTTTGACTTCCTTTCTGGGACTCTGCACCCCTTGCCTGTCATCTCCACCCCCCACCTCATCTCTACCCCTCAGCCTCATCATCCTGCTCAGAAGCAAATTGAAGCCAGGAGACCCCCCCACCCCCCATTCTGAGCCTCTGGACCCATGCTCAGCCCTATGTCACATAGATTGTGACAATACTAGGTAACAGCTGCTCTGTTTGGTCTTAAAGACCCAGGGAATGAAGCTCCGGAATACACAGGTCTGTGACAAACCAAGGACCAGTGAGATCTAAACAGCAGCGACATCCCCACATGCCCCCCCCCATTAGTAGACAACCTGCAGTTCTTCCCATTAGAGTCGCTCTTTCAGGTTAAAAAAATAATCTCCAGATGTCCCTGATTACATGATGCATTTATCATATTTCCCCAAGGCCAAAATGCCACCAATTGAAAGATCCATCATGAGCTAAATAATGCCTTCAGGGAGTGGGGAGAAAGAAGGGTTTCCCAGAAACAAGAAAAGAAAAAATAATAAAATAAATGAAAGCCCAACATTAAATAAACACATCAATTGTAAGACACGAAATTAGTTTCAGAAGAAAAAAAAAATGTGTCTTAGGATTCTGGAAATTGATGCCAATGATTAGTGCCTCCTGAGACGTGGCTCGAGCTGTAGCTTCCGGCAGGGGGCTGGGCTTGAGCAAGGCAGGTGCAGACCTGAAGGGGGATGGCCTGGGGCTGGCCCTGCACAGCTGTGACCAGGGAAGCCCACAGGTGTGCAGCTCACCTGATGCCCACTGGTCCACCTGAGACACGAAACAGGTGCTCCACAAATGCCTGGGAACCAGTGGCTGCTTCATGCCTTGTAGGCAAGGAGCCTAAACAGGCTGACAGCTCTAGAAAGGGTGGCTCTGGGCTTTAACTGCGCATGGCAGGGATGGGTCAGGTGGGATGGGTTAGCATTGCACGACCCCTATGGGGAAGGAAAAGAGAAGGAAAGGCAGGGGACACAGGGCTCAGGGCTGGGGGAAAGGTGGTAGAGACAACAGTGAGGAGGTGCTGAGTCTAGAATGTTCTTTGACTGCCTGGGACACCCATGACACCCATCTGCTAAGGAACAGACTAGAGATCTGAATGCAGGTGTTGCCTGATGGCCGTGTCGAGAAGGTACCTGCAGAGCCCCGGGAGCTAGGAGGCTTGACAAGCAGAGGTGACAGCGCAGGGGGCTATGGTCTGAAAACCCCAACTGCCATGTTGTCATGTTGTGTGTGGGGGGGGACATTAGGAGATGATGAGCTCTCATGAAAGAGATTAGTTTTCTTATCAAAGAGCCCAGAGATCCAGCTAGCCCCTTCCACCCTGTGGGGAAAGAGCTGGAAGGTGCTATCTGTGAAGAAGGTGGACCTCACCAGACATCTTCCCTGCCGGTGCCTTGATCTTGACTTCCAGACTTTGGACGTGTGAGTGATAAACATCTCTTGTTCAGTAGTTCTCTAGTCTGTGCCTTTTGTTATAGCAGCCTGAAAAGACTAGGACCCGGCCTGCTTGTGAGTACACACACACACACACACACACACACACACCAGTATTCATCCTACTCTGTTTGAAAGTGATTCTTCATCCCCAAGACTCCATGACTGAGAGGCACCACTTTCATGCCCTCAGAGGAAGACAGAGATGAAGACACAGCTGAAGGAGAGTATAGGTGGTATTAGAAGCACCACAAGGGCCCCTGATGCAGCCCTGCCTGCTGCCCACCCAGGCGTCCTGGAGACAATGGCCTTCTGCCTGCAGGTGTCTAAAGCACAGACAGAGTCCTATCACAGGCTGGCCACCCGACCAGGTCCAGACCCACCCCCTCCTCCGGACACAGGAGACCCTGGGAGGGGAGGATGGAAACAAGACCCTCCAGGGCCTCCAGGGAAGCCAGAGGCTTCCTCCTTCCCAGGCTGGTTCTCAGGGTGTCCGGTTTCCTGATGTGCCTCAGCTCACTGACCCGGTGCCACTCCATCTCAGCACTGGGGCAGAACAGGGCCATGGCAGAGTCGAGGGAGGGGAAGGGGCACTCGGGTTGTGTGGGAGCATAGGTCAGGGGTCTGGCCGCTGGGATGGCAGGGCTGAGCCTCATCTCTGGGACTCAGCGTTTAATCCTTTTTTAAAAAGCCATGTGCGCAGCCAAGGAAACCATTTTTGCAAAGCAGCTGTCTGCCCACAAGAGGCCATGAGGAAGCTGTCGCCACAGAGAAGCTGTCCAAGCAAGAGAGGTGTCCGTGTCAAGGCTCCATCGGAGAGGCCGGGGCACCTCCCCTCGCAGTCACAAGAGACCTCTCGGGGCCTTAGTTTTGCCAGCTTGTGGCCCGGGGTGATGCCTGGCTGGGTCCACCTGCGGGAGCCTCGTCGCCGGCAGGGCCCTCATGCTCTCCTCCTGTTCATGGAAGCCAAGCAGAAGCACAGGAAGACACCCACAGACTGACTGTTGTGGCCACCCCACTGTCCCACAGCTGGACTGAGATGACTGTGAGAAGTGGGCAAAAAGCGGAGAGAGGCAGGGATGCTGTCAGCATGGCTGTCCCAGATTGCCTCACAGCACTGCCGCTGTTTCTGAGCATTCCATTTCCCACCCGAGCTTCGCCCCTGCTCCCCCACTTCCCTGCGTGTTCTTCCCTCTCATCTGTCCCAGAACCCCAGACTCCTTGCCTGCCTCTGGGCCCTTGATGGCGATTCTCTGCCCCAACACTGCCACCATTCCTCACAGACTGTCACATCCCGCTCACCCTCCACTCCCCAGGGTGATGGCAGGGCCCCTCAGAACCCTCAAGCTCTTCCCAAATGACAAAGCTCCCCTCTCCCTTTGACTTGTGGCATTTAGCTTATGATACTTGGCATCTTGGCTGTGTGCAAATTTTATCTCCAGTAATAAGCTGGGAAGTGAGTGGTTTCAGAGTAAATACCATGAGGCAAATGTCCTTGTTCTTAGAAGGAGCTTGGGGATAGGAGAGTGGTGAGAGGTGGGGGGGGGGGGCAGTAATCGTAAAAGGGGGAGGCCCATTATCTTAGAGAATTTGAGGATTGAATTACCAGCTGGGAGGAAATATGGTTCTTCATGACATCATCAGATACGCAAGGCAAATGTGACTCAGATCATGTGACCGTCATCCTACAGATGGAGACCTCAAGGCTTGGAAATGAGAGCTGTTTTGTCGCAGGGCTGTCCTGTAGTCCAGGCTTCCTGAGTCCCAGTACAATGTGACCCTGTGCCTTTCTTGTCACAGCCCCTCCTCCCTGGATATGATACTCAAAATATTCATACATGTTTACACAAGGTCATCCCAGAAAGGAATCCACATGCCCAAGTGACCTCAGAATGGGAATGACATGTGGTAGCCCTGGTGGTCCCATGTCCCCTCCCCTTCTGCCTTCTCTCTAGGAAGCTCCCTAGGAATTAGCCTACTCCCGCCCAAGGGAGTAACCTGGAACTGGCAAAGCCCCAGCCGCTGGCTTCCATAGGGAACAGTCTGGAATCTCTCTGTGAAGGGGCTGAGCAGTGGCCATGGTGGTGAGGTTGCTTAGACACGGGCCAGTCCACCTTGGCCAAAATTCTCAGGTCCCCTCTGTAGCCTAAGACCAAAAACAGGCAGGGGTGGGGGTGATGGGGGGAGGCTTTAGCAAGACAAATCCTACAGCACCTCTAACTGACCCAAATCCCTTGCACAGGGTCTAACTGATCAAAAGGATAGTGGAAACTTCTGGGACACTGAAACCAATTCAGGTTACCTGCTGTTAAGAGGGACATTGATGAACTCTGATGGTGAAGAGTGTTCTGAGGGGATTCAAGTGGTCTGGCATGGGCAACAGTTGGAGATTTGGGTGTAAGCAGAGGAGGGGGCACTCAGCCAGGTCACAGCTGCAGTCAAAGATGTAAGATTAATATTTTCTTTTCTATCAAATGTAAACCTGTAATGCAACACACAAACATGTTTACTGTAACTTAAACTTCACAATGTATAATGGAGCCATTTTAACTTAGGAAACCACGTGGTCAGAATGTAGCCATTTTTAAATTCCCTAGCAGGTACAACTATAGCCTTTTCCCCATGCCCTCTGTAATTTTAAATTACTAATCACATAGATTGTAACCATGAACTTCTCCTATCAGAGCAAGGGGCTCTGATAGGGTAAAAGCAGATGAACTGCCCTCCCAGGGGTGCTTGCTTGCAAGCTTCTTTTTGGGGGCACACCCTTCTGCAGAAATACAGTTTTGCCTTGCTGACCCACTTCCAAGCACATGTTTGATTTCTTGCTGCACCTTGGTCATTCTAAGAAAGGGACAAAGCTCTTTCTACTAGGCGGATTTGAGTCCATAAAAGGAAGCCATTTTTCAGAAGGCATCTGTCCCCCAGAGTTCCTTGTCCTTGCAAATGCCCACACAGAGGCCAACTAAGTATCCCACAGAGGAGCATGAACACAAGCAGGTTAAAGGCCCTTCTAGACCCTCCATGAGACAAAGCAAACTCCCTGAAACATCTGCTCTCATTCTCTTCCCTTCATACAGGGTGGACTGATCATAGTTGAAGTTGCCAACTAGTCAGCACCCATCTGTGATGTCTGGGAGAAGGGAGGGAGGAGCTGGCGGCCAGGAAAGCAAGCCTGGGGTCCTTCGGGACCTGGCACCTGAGCCAGGGTGCAAGGAGGAGATGCAAGCCAGAGGCTGATGTCCTAAGACAGGCTTCGCATTCTCCTCCACGGATCCACTGAGGAGTCTTCTCTTCCCTTCGCAGGAAGCAGCTCAGAATTCTGTTTCTTAATCTCCAGAGCCCACACTGATTTCTGCAGCCTGGGAGACATTCAAACTGTGGCACTAGGGAATACATCCTTTTTGATTCATTCAGATGCAGAATGTTTGCCAATGTGCCACAGGGAAGAGGGGGGGAAGGGCAAATTGCAAGTAATCTGAATGGCAGACTAGGAATCTGGGGTACATTTCATAAACTAATATTTGGTTATAAATCAGTCAAATCAGCAATGAAAATGAAAGTGGGCAGCTGCCCAGAATCCAAATGCCTGGGTCATTCTTCCTGGTTTCCTGGCCTCTTCCAGTTAACTCAGTTTAACCTCTTCTGGTCTGGTCTGATCAGCCCTAGAGGCCTATTCCCTGGCTCGTCCCCTCAGGCTGCCAGATGTTTGCTTTTCTCACTGTTCAAATGTGTTCCCTGTCCAATGGAGGACACCTGGGGCCTAGATAGGAAGTGATAGCCCAAAGGGGTCCTTAACACCCCACAGCAACTTGGAGATGCTTCCCCAGGGCCAGTCTTTGATCTCTGATGAAGAGCTCAGCTTTTTCCAAGGAACCCAATTCTGATTTTGAAAACACTAAAGGGAGGATATTTTGCATCCTTAAGAAGCCTACTTATCCATGGTTTTGAGACAATTAAATAAATAGAAAACTCCCAGCCAGAAGCAAGTCCTGATATATGGGTCAGTGGCCCCAAGGTCCAGGAGTAAGGGGAGGAAGCGTAGGAGGAGTAATTGTTCAGAGACAGAGTGCAACCAGAAGAGAAGCCCTGTGGGTAACGGAACAAGTCTTCCGGGCTGCCCATCTGAGAAGATGCCTTTCTCCATCTAAGCCAACAAGGCCTCTGCAAAACTTCTTACCGCAGATGTCACAGGGCATTTTGTGGACAGCATCTACAGTCAGAAGATGGTGCACTCTGTGAGGGCAGGACTTTGGATGCTGATACTGGATACTGGATGTTGATATGGATGTAGGACTTACTGAATGAATGGATGGATGTCAATGAATGCCTGAACACACCACCGGAAGCAGCATTTTGGTAAAATGTTTGGTAGGATGCAGGCGGCTGCCTCCCCATCCTGGAGGCCCTCATGGAGTTGCACAGCTGGAGAGGAGCAAAGGCAGTTCAAGCAGTCTTGAAAAACTGCAGACAGAAAGATCGAGAACTCTGTGCTGAGTACAGGGGCCTGTTGCAAATCCAGTGTGGAGTGGGGAGGCCCACTGCATGAGCCGTCAGTGTGGATCACAACCAACTAACCCGAGACACAATTTCAGACCCAGAACAGCAGCCCTCCTGCTGCCATGCATGACCAAGGGCAGAAGGCCTGCACTGGGCCACACTGGGCAGCTTTGTAAACCATGTGCCCACCCTCTTAGATCAAGAATTCAGATATTCCTCTATCATTGTATTCTTGATAGAAACCCAAGTAAATTTTTAAAACCCTCAAACCTCAACAATTTTCAGGAAGTCCTGGATGGCTCCTGGGCCCACCTCGCAAGATCATTGCCTGGTGTCCAGAATGGTGGAGAAAGTTCAGATTGCAGTTTCCACTGGGCCCTTCCCGTGGAGGCTGCGGGGCACACGTTACAGGCACACTGGCCCAGTGCTGGGGACTCTATGGAGAGAACAGGAGGCTACCTCTTTCCTGGACCTCCACTGCTCCCAGGAGAATTCTGATGACATGCTCCCTGCACTCCTCTGCTCTGGCCCTGGGACTCCGCACTCAGAAGTGCAGTGATGCAAAAGAGTGGAGGAGGGGAATTGGGACGGTGGCTTTTCTCAGGAGCAGATACATTTTAAGGAGATGGTGTTAGGAAGTTCTAATGGTAGGATTTCAGACTGTAGCCTGTGCTGAGCAGCTTGGGAGCATTTAACCTCATCAGCAGCTGGGTCTCTGCTTGTTTTCAGAGGGAGCAGGATTCACAGCCAGGACAGCTCCTGGGCACCTACCCCATCCAGCCCGTGTGTGTGTGTGTGTGTGTGTGTGTGTGTGTGTGTGTGTACAGAGAAGGATGTGAGGGAGGATGTGGGTGGAGAGAGAGAAGGTTATAAAAGAGAACAGGTAGAAGATAGAAAACAAAGAGGAGAGAGGGAGATGATGCCTGGGAGAAGAAAGGCCCATCTCAGATCACCTCAAAAGACCCAATCAACCCCTTGGCTGCCCTGGTGTGGCCTGTGATTGTCCCTGTCCAGGCAGGCATGGTCCTGTGGTGCCCTTTCTCCCTCTGCTCATCACTTGGAATCCTATGTAGTTATTCCAGGCCAGCGTCCCCTCCACCAGGTCACGCCAACAGGACCAAGAGGCCTCTCAGGCCAAGACTGTGCCCACTCCTGTGGAGGAGAGCCCTGGGCAAGCCCTCAGGGGAGCGAATGGGGTCACATGGCCCCCCGTCTCTGCATTTCCACTTTGTGATCTGCAAAATGAGCAAGTGGCATCTTACTCGCCCAGGTGGCAGGGTGAATAGAAAGAATGAAGTGTCACCTGTGAAAGTGACTCCCAAAGTGAGATTCATCTCTCCTCCACTAGGCAGCCCAGGCTGGCTCCAGACAAGCCGCTCAGGGCCTTCCCGGACTGGAGACACTCCAGAATGCTGAGACCACCTGCTCCTCCTCAATCCTTGCTCTTCCTCTTCCAAGCCCCAGCACGATTTGGTGTGAAACAGCAGGCAGGGAAGAGGAGCCAGGCCACCCAAGGGAACCTACCAACAGAAGCACCTGGCTGGCACCCTACTTCTGGGGCCAACCCTGAAACACTGGGGAGGAGGAGGATGCAGTAACAGCATTCCCACCAGAGCCAACCCCCTGCAGGAGAGAGTCGCGCTCCTCTCCCTTCTTCACTGCACACATGTGCAGAAGAGGGTGACAGATCAAATCCCTGCTGTCGGAGAGGATGAGCTTGCAAGACTTTCTGTCTGTTCAGAGAGAACGGAAAACATGGAGAAGCTGAAGAAAGTGGCAAGGCGAGACGAGATAAACCACACCTAACCCCACCCAGGTTCTGCCCCAGCAGCCTGAGGAGCACAGCCAGACACCTGCTCTTTCTGGGTCTCAGACTCTCCTGCCACATCATTGCATTTGATTCAGAACCTGACGTATTCATTCACCAAAGATTGATGGTTTGCCTACTGTGTGCCAGCTATTGTCCCAGGGGCATGGAGGTAGCCTTGAATAAAAGAGTCAAAACCCCTGGCCCCTGTGGAGCTGTGGTCCAGTTCTGCACTGCACAGCGTGCAAAATGAGCAAGTGTGAAATGTAGCGGGTCCAAACTGATGAGCAGACTTCAAAGACTTAGTACAAAATATGTTAAATCAAAAACTTAAAATTAATTGCATGTTGAAATTAAAATATTTGTAATAATGTATATTGTAAAATAAATTTCACCTGCTTCTTTTTGCTTTTTAAAATGTAGGCTGTTAGAAAATTTTTAATTACATGTGTCTTACATAGTACTTCTATTGTATTATGCTAATATAGACAATAAGTAGATATATAAGAACACATGTCATTTATTGATGATGGTGAGAGAAAATGGAAGTGGAGACGGATGAGGTGGGGAGGTGATTCCATTTTAAATAATATGGCCAGGAGAACTTTCACTGAGAAGGTGACTTTTGCATAAAAAGCTAAAGGAGGTAGCTTTTATGAACTGCAAATGCAAAAGCCCTGTGGTGAGAGGAAGCCTGGCATTTTGAGAAACCCTAATGGGTTTGTGTGATAGGAGGTTAGTGAGATGGATCTTGGTGAGGGGGAGACAGATCATGCAAGATCTTGCTGGTCATCATAGGTGTTGACTCTTACTCTGAGTAAGAAAAGGAGCAGAAAACTGATAGGTTTGACTCTCTTGTTGTTGTGTTTAGAATAGGCTGCAGAGGACAAAGGAAAGAAAGTACAACCAGGAAAGGGAGGAAGGTTTCTTAGGGCGTTAAGGCTGAGGGAAGGGAAAGGAATGGTTATATGCAAAATATATTTCATTTCAACGATCACGGTGACCAAATTTGCTCGTGGTTTGGATAGGGAACATGAGAGAGGACAAGATCTCGATCTTTCATCCTGAGCAACTACAAGAAGGGTGTAGTTGATAGTTTGCAAAATTGAGCACCCCCAAAGCGCTCATCCGCCGCAGCTCCTCCCACCAAGAGGCGGAGTCTAGGTCCCTACCTCTGGAATCTGGGCTTGGCCATGTGACTGACTTTGGCCAATAAAATGTAACAGAAGTGACATCATGCCAGTTCTGAGCCTAGGCCTCCAGAGACCTGGAAGTTCCCATTCTCTTCCCCCAGCGCCCATTCTCTCTCCCAGTCCCCTGCAGCCATAAGCACAAGCCCGGGCTAACCTGCTGGAGGATGAGAGGCCATGAGAAGCAGAGAGGGACTATCTCAGCTTCCTGAGCAGCTGACCACAGAAACACAGTGACCCTAGATGACACCAAAAGGGCATCCCAGCTAAACCTAACTCAACTGACCAGCCACAGAACTCACAGAACTGTGAGCTGGGGTAAATGGTGGTGGTTTCAGGGCCAGGTTTTGGAGTAGTAGTGGTATAAAAAAATCTAGCTGTTACAAATGGCACTGTTTGCTGTTCAGTGCGGTGGAGACTCAATTTTGAGTTATGCTCTGATTGATTTGCATGTGAGTGTAAATGCTTAGAGAAAGAACCTCTTTTCTTTCCCAGTGACACCCAGTGCACCCTCAGAATGTGGCTGGATAGAATCTGGGTGCTCAGTAACCGCTAGATGGACAGATAGTGGGTGGATGGATAGATTAAGTGGATGGTTTATTAATTGCCATCCAATTCACCAGCCAGGTCCCTGTGTCGCCCTCTCCTGACAAAGCCAGAAGAGCTTTAACTGCCCCCTCCCCCCCCCCACCCACTGTCCCTTAAGAGTTTGCAGGTGCGTGAACCTTGATTTCCTAGAGCTTTCACCAGCGATAGCAACAGAGAATGGAAACCCACAGACCTGCGTATTTCCTTGAAAACGTGAAGCCGTGATTTTTAGCTTGGATTTTGACCTCCCACACCCAGCCTTTTCCCAGATGTGCTGGCAGACAGACAAATCAATTGTTTTGAGTTGTTCTTCCTCTCCACCCCCATGACATGTTAATGAGCAGTGAAGACGCCAGCCGCAGAGTCAGCAAGGCTGAGGACAGGCCCCAGCGAGGGCAGCCAGCTGGTGCAGCGCTGGCTGTCCTAACCCTGCCATCCCGAGCTGGCTTCCGTTTCCCCTGTTTCCGGCTTCCCTGCCCAGCTGTCCCCTGATCCTGGTGCGCTGGCTTCCTTGTGAGCTCTGCTTTGGTCCCTCTGTCATGGCCCCAGTAATGGCAGTGGACCACTTCACCTCTCATAGAGCTTTCCCCAAGGTCTGCCCCAAGACCACTCTGTGCAGTGAATTTTGAAGAATATCCCCAAATTAGAGATGGAGAAACTGAGGCCCAGAAGGTTAGAAAGACCTGCTCAATATCACATGGTCCAGGTTGGGGATTTGAAGCCTGTGTTTCTGGTTCCTGGCCTGTCCCTTCACTGTCAACATCATCAAAATATGTTCTCAATAAAGGGACAAGTACATTGGGGAGGGGCCCCCGAGCCAGTCACCAGTGAGGCCATGGTCTGAGGTCTCACGTGGAGCTTCTTTCAAGGGCGTCTGTCAATCTCCGGCCAAGGCCATCAGGCACTGGGAGAGGCCCTCCCAGGCCCTGGTGACTGCTACCCACAAAGCGGATTTGGCTTCTGCTCTCTCACCTGCCCGATCTTCTGGGCTTTGGCTTCAGATGTCACCTGAAACTAGTGATATGCCCATGAGTTGAGAATAAAGGACTTGGGGTATAGATGAGACCTGGTCTCACACGTCCTCCTGCAGCCTTAGGTGTGGATCCACGCTTCCCATGTGCGGTGCTACGAAGATGCCTCCCGAGCCTGTCATGGCCTCTCATTCAGCATTTCCCAGTGAAGGTCCCCTACCTCCCCGCCGGGGCAAGGGAAGCTCTGAAGACCAGGATTCCACTTGCTATGTTTGCCCTGCTGGGGTCTGAGAGCTGGATGTGTGTGTGCGCACATGTGTGACCTGTGTGAGTGTGCTTTGTGTGCATATTGTGTAGTATATGTACATGCATGTGTGATAGTGTAGTGCGTGTGTGTAGGTGTGAATGTATACGTTTGCCAGTATATGTGTGGGTGTACGTGTGTGCGCGCGCGCGCGTGCATCAACATCAAGGGCAGCTGTGGTCTTGAGTATCCACCTGCCCCATGGCCTGCTGGGATTAGTCAGGCCTTCCTGTTGGCAGTGCCCACAGGACCCTGGTTTGCCAGGCCAATTATTATTTTTCTATTAAATAACTGTTGTCTGCCAACATAATAGAGCAGGAGGAAAGGATTTTTCCTGAAAGACACCATGGAAGGGATCTGCTTGGAAAGTCAGGCAAGTGACATTTTCAGGTCCAGCCTTACATACTGTGTGACCTTAGGTAAATATATCTTGGACTCTCTGAACCTCAGCTTCCAGATGTGCAAAGTACACATAAGAATGCAGCCCCCCGGACTGACATGGATTGGATGAGATGTGATGGGGAGACAGTAAAGTGCTTTGACTATCATAGAGACTCACACCAATGAGGCCTGGTGTCACAGATACTGCCACAAACAAATACAGGAACCAGAGAATGCTGCACTAGCTTGGATTAAGTTGTGGTTTAGGTCACAGTGTGTATACAGCAAAATTAATATGCAGATGATTCTAGAAGAATCCATGAGGCATGACCACAGAGCTTCCTCATGAGGAGAGAAGCTGGGCATCTGGGCTGCCTATCCTGTCTCTCATCTGTCCATCCATCATCCACCTGCCCTTCTGTCATCTCCTATCTGTCCATCCCTATCTATCATCATCTATTTATAAATCCTTTTGTGCTATATGAATTTTGTATCACATGTGTCTAGGATGTTTTTAAAATACACCAAGTATTTTTAAAGTAAAATAATTTTCAAAGAGAAAGCTCAGCAGAATGGGGAACGTGGTCTCCTCCACCACCCCCACCAGCCCTGGGTGCCCAGGGCTCCCACAGCCCCCTCCACGCCTCTCCTGAATGCAGCTCTCCTCCCCCAGGTAAGAGAAAAGTGAACTGAGACTAAAGGAAAGCACACCACACTGTCACATGTCCCAGGTCACAGGGCCAACAATATAGAGTGAGTGGCTCTAGGATCTGCAGTAAAGGTCTCAGGACAGCAGTGCCAGGGAGTGTCCGACCCCACTAGGAACTGATGGGAAACTGAAGGAGGGCCACCACCACACATGAGTATGGGCTCAGCATATGTGACAGTGCATAGGAGGCTGGGAAAGGTCTTCCCAGGGCCCCAAGGAGGTCACCACATGGTTCAGGTAGGGCTGGGCTTATGTAACACTCTTTATAAAACTTGAGATTTAGTCCCCTTGCCATGGGTCAGGGCAGCCTGGCTTACTCTAATTCCCCTTGAGAGAAAGAAGAGGTCCTGGAAGGGTCCCCATCTTGCAATGTTTGAACCAAATAATTCTGAAAACTGAGTTAAGTTCTGTCACCCAAAGTAACAAACTTGAACAGAGTCCGGTCCGTTCATTGAGCAGGAGCATGGAACACCTGCCATTTCTGAGATGGGCTGAGTCATGTGAGGTCAAAGCACCCCTCATTCTCTACGTCCAAAAGCCTCAGACCTCTGGAGGGTCTTGCTCAGGGAGTGGGGGACCTGCCAGTGAGCTTGGCCAAGGGCTCCCTGTGGGACCTCTGTGTCCTCTGTAACAGAATGCAGTGGCACCTGGCTGCAGGTGCACTGTCTGGATCATGGAATGCTGTCACTCTATGCTGGCTCTGAATGGCACCTCCACATTCTTGACAGCTCCTGCGTGAGGTGGTCGGTCTTTCTCCAAGAGTGGGAAGAGGTGGGCGAGTCAGGACCACTTAGAATGGCACTTCCTGTCTGCCCTGCATCCCCTGGGAGGGAGCGTCTCTGAGCTAGCTACTGGGGTGGGAGCTGGGGGAGAGGAAGAACTAATGAGGAGATGCAGACAAACGGAGCAGCTCGTCAGCAGCCTGACAGAACGTCAGCCTCTCTGGAGCCCTCTGTACCTCCCTGGGCAGCGTGCAAGATGGGTCTCAGCTCCCAGCAGGAAGTGTGACAGGAAGGTGGCTGCTCTCTGCTCTGTCTTCAGAGCTTGACAGGCAGCTGTGAGCTGCTACCAAGAGTCAAAGACAGCAGCAGGCAGGCAGGGACACATTTGCCTGCAGGCTTAGGGGTGAGCCTCTGGGGCTGCCAGGCGACCAAGAGACCAGGGCTGTGGGCTCGCCTCCAGCCAGTCGGGCAGCAAGCCCAAATCAGAATATGTCGCCTGACCCTGTGGCCCGGGGAGTCCACCCTTCCCCAAACCAGGGCATGTGGTCTTGACAGGATTCATGGGCAGCTGCCCAATTTGAGATCTGATTTTGAAAGATGGAGATGGGAGAACTTCCTCTTGGGCGGCGGGGGCTGTGTTTGATTCCCAGGACTCAGAGATGAGCCGGCCTCTCCCGCTGAGCCGAGCTCTGCACTTGGAGAGAGAGGGCGTTTAAAAATAGCCCCGCTTGACTTGAATACCTCTGCTCCCTGCCTGCTGCAAGTCAGATCCAATTACTCTGCTGACAAGAGGCTTTTAGCCCGGGAGCCTGGATCATGGATGCCACACCAGGGAGCCCAGCCCCCAGTGCCCCAACCCCTCCTACCCCTGCTAGGCTTCCAGGGGTCCAGAAGAAAGGGACCAAGGGCATGTAAAGATCTCCTGCCCATGGCCCAGCTCCGGGCTGTAATTCCAGCAGGTCCAATGCCTTGACCCAATCTGATTTCCTTCATCTGTCCCCTTGTGTTGGCATTAGGCAAACAGCCCCAAGTAATGACCCAGGCCTGAGATGCCACCACAAGAGCCTCACTCCTTTACAATGTGAAGCCTTTCTCAAGGTCCCCGCTAAGGTCAAGTGCCCCTCCTCTGGATGGATTCCTGATCATAGAAAGGGACACAAAGCTAGCACAATAGAATGTCATCTCCATGAGGCAGGACCTCAGCTGTCCAGCTCCCTGCTGGCACGTAGTAGGAGCTTACCAAATGTGTACTGAAAGGACACTACCCGTGGTAAAGAGGATGTGGCAGGAAAATACAAAGGGCTTCATGCAACACCCCCCTCGACTGTAAGGGTTAAAGACAGGCTGACTCGGAAGCACTTATCCTAGCCACCATGGTGACGTGCCATGTCTCATCAACAGAGGCCAAGCACAAGGCCCCTAGGAAATCTGCCTCTTTCCTTTCTGCAGCCAACGCCTCTGGACAGTAGCTATCATTCAGCAAACTCACCCAACCAAAGCCACTTGCTGGTGACCCTGTGAAACCAGCAAATGGCTAGAGCTGAAGCTCCCTCCTCCCACGGCTCACCCCGCTTCTCCACGGATCTGTCCTCTCCTTTCTACCTGGGCTCTCTCCCTTCATTAAACCCTCAACATTATCAGATGCTCAGAGAACAGGAATTGTGAGAACTGTCATGGGGTGCCAGAGCCATCAGGCATGGATAACCCGCCCTGTTGTGACACTTACCACTTTCTGCTCTATGCTTTGTCACAAGAAGCCTTGTCTCAGCAGTGCCCTGGGGTGGAGGCAGGGTCTTCGTCACCTGCCATCCACGCACAGCCAGTGTCTGGCACATGCTAGTGCCCAGGAGACGTTAGATTCATGAAGGGGTGGGCTTCAAGTGCTACACCAGCAGGGCAGGGAGCCTGGGGTTACTTGTTGACCACTTTCATGAGCCTGGGAAACTTGGGGACTGATGCACCAACCACGTCAATGACAAGAGCAGGAGAGACAAGGTACTCCCCCATTTGCGGATCTCTTTACACTTTCTTGTAACGAATGTCCACTTGTTTGCTGGTCATTGTAGTTTATGCTCCACTTTCTCTACATCCAGGAATGATCATTAGTGTCAGATTTGAGTGTTTGAGGGCATGGCTTCAGGTCACAACCAAGATCTAGGCCCTGCCAGTGCCTTCCTGGGTGAAATTACCACCAGGTCTCAGGAGCCTCACATCAGGTCAAAGCAGGTGTCCTTTAGCTGAAGTCCCTAGAAGAACCCTGCATGGCCAGTCTGCTCCTCGGTCTCACTGTTGAGGGGTCCTGTCCTTTACCATTGCACACATAGGTGGATGGCCTCCTCCACCGTCTCCTCCTCCTCCCCTGCCTGTGGGAAGCCATGTGTGTGTGCATAGAAGCTAGATGACAGTTGCAGGCACTAGTAAGACACTGATCACCCGAACCTTGATCTCTCTCTCTCTCCCTCCCTCTGTCTCTCCCTGGGGGCAGCTGGAGAGCAGAATCGCAAGGTTAGAGGCATAACAGAAGTCTGGTACAAGCAGAGGAGCAGGCAGCCAGGTCAGGCTAAGTTTTTGTAACCAGAAATAGGGGCCAAAGCAGGGCCCTAAAGTCGTGTAACATCAGAGGTAAGATGCACTAGAGCCGCTGTCTCCACGACGCACCACCAACCACTCCTCACCACAAAGGAGAGCAGTGGGGCCCGCAGCTTCACGGGAGGATCATAACTTGGTGTAAGTTCTACAGAGGGTGATTTGGCAATGGCACAGAAGTCACCCAAGCACAGCCCTTGCTGACCAGCGACTTCACCGTGTATCCTAAAAACAAATTCATACAACACCATGAAGATACGTGTAAAGAATGTGCACCAAGGCTGCTTAAGTGCAAAAAACAACTGGAAACAACCAAATGTCCGCTGATGTGAGAATGTGCATTCAGGGGCTACTGTGTGGTCACGAGAAGTAATGGCCATGACCTCCAGGATGCTTTGAAGTGAAGAAAGCAAGGGACTTGGAGGGCCCTTCAAGAGCCTCTTACTCTGAATGCCCAGGTTATAAATAAAGACTGCTTCAGACAGAATGAGGAACGAGCAGCAGTAAACCAACCCTCAGCTGCCCAGAGCAAGTTCAGCCCTAGGCCAGGGCTGCCTGATTCCTGGTACAGAGGTCCCTCTGTGGAACCAGTGTCCACCTTGCTCAGAAGTGGCCAAGGGTCCACAGCCTCTTAGCCTCCACCTCCCTAGGGCTGGCAACCCCAAGTCACCCTTTACCTACAGATGTGACAAACCTCAATGGAGCCTCTGATCCCCTGCCTTCCGTCTTTCTCAGAAGATCATGTCTATCAAACAGAACTTATTCATTCACGATCACGGTGTCTGCTCCTCAGGACAGCATACTGTCCTGGTCATGGGTGCCCACATCAGGGCTCCCCTTTATCCTCCTTAATCCTTAAGTAGAAAACATACCCACATACTATCCTTTCTTTTTTCTTTCTTTTTTTTCCCCCCATGCTGGTGATAGAACCCCGGCATCTATGAGCCACACCCGCTCCTGACCAGTCTTTCTTTTGTGCATCAATGTTCTCTTCCTCAGTCTTAAGGCTTTAGTCACACAATAATGGCTGACGCGTATATTGCTCACAGTGACGCCAGGCACCATCTTGTTCTTCATATATATTAATTCGCTTAATCCTTAGAACTCTGTGGTATTGCTATTGTTATTGTCCCTGCTTAATCAACAAGGAGACCGAGGCACAGAGAGGCCAAGGAACTTGGCAGGAACAGAGTCTCAGAAGAAAATGCCCTGTGCGCATCTCGGCAGTGAATAGCGAGCTAAGACTTGGAGCAAAACCCACAATTTGCAGAAAAGCCTGTGAAGTGACTCATGACACAGATAAACAGCACTGGCAAACCTTCATGTTCATCTCAGACTATCAGACTATCACGCTCTTTTGACATCAGCTCATTCACAGCCATCTGTTCCAAGATGAGACCACAGACAAACTGAATGCAACAGTAATTTTACTCATGCTAGAATGTTCTTAGAGAAATTTCTGGTTGGTCCAGCAATTCCTACCATCTACAAACTCTGACGAAGACATGTAGAACTCCAGCCCTCAGACTCTGTTTTGTTACCAGGGATTGAACCCAGGAGTGCTTAACCATTGAGCCACATCCCCAGCACTTTTTATATTTTATTTAGAGATGGGGGTCTAGCTGAGTTGCTTGGGGCCTTGCTGAGGCTGGCTTTGAACTCACGATCCTCCTGCCTCAGCCTCCTGAGTCACTGGGATTACAGGCATGCATCACTGAGCCCAGCTAGCCCCCAAACTCTGTAAGTTCCTCTCCTTGAACATCCCCTTTGAGCTGCCCCACAGGTTCCCCCGATGTGTGGTCTCCCTCAGAGCAAAGCCTAATACCTCACTCTGACTACTCCCAACAACCTCAGTCCATGGCCCGTATCAGACAGTTCTGGAATGTGAGTCTCAGAAGTCCGGCTCTGTGCTGAGCGTGTGCCCTCTCTGGACTCTCTACTGCTTCCACACTGTCATCACGGGTGCTGCACCAAGCTGGCACCACGCAGATGAGCCTGAGGCCTGCTCGGGCTCTGGGTGGGCAGCGGGTGGGGCCAGGAGATGGCAAGCAAGCTCTGCCGCTAGGCAACGCCCTCACCGTCTTGGTGTTTCTGAAAGCAGACTTAGGACACCTCTTGCTCACACTCCCTGAATGGCAGCCTCAGTCACAGCTGACTAAGGTCACACCTGTAGCCAACCTGCCAAACTGAGTGACTTCCCAGCTCCACATGTCCTGGAGCTTTCCCACCTCCAAATGTCTCTCTAGCCTCTTTCCCTGGTCAGAAGTGTCCCCCTTCCCCCATCCATCTGGCCCAAACTGACTCAGCCTTCAAAGCTCAGCCACATGCCCCCTCCCCAGGAGGGCTTCCCTGACACCTCACCGGATCTTTGCCACCCGAATTCCTGCAGACACTGTTCAATCTCTGCACTACTAGAAAGTCCAGGGCCCCAGGCAGCCTTGTGACACTAGTAAGGATGTAGCATCTGTGGTTTTACCCAACTCTATGGACAGGTGGATCTTGTCACCCCAACTGGAATAGAAGCTCCTCACAAGCAGAGTTACCTGATATGCCCCAAGGCTTCCAGCCCTGTGCCAGCCCCAGCAGTCCTTCCCTGCTCTCAGTTTTTAGAACCCAGCTATGAATAACAGCTGTGACTCATTCTTTTTTCCCATGCAGGCCATTTGCTGGACTCTCGGGTCTGAAAATGTCCTCTGCATGATTAGCCTCCAACTCCAAAAAACAAAACCAAAAAACCACTCATCTACTGAAGACCTCATCTGTCCAAACCTGGAAGGAAGAGTGCTACCAGGCGGGCACGGTCCTGCTGGGCGACAGGATTATGAGCTGTATTTTTTCAAACTTCTTGTTCCAGGGTTTTATAATGGGGGCAGAAATAAAGCCATAGAATAACAATATTAAAAACAGCATGTCCCAGAGACAGAGAGGGCATCTGAGCAAAGAAGACTGGGCCAGTCCACGCCAGCCAGTGGCAGCCATGCTGGGTGGGAGGTCAGAGACTCCTGAGGAGTAGGAAATGCAGTTTCTGCCAAAGATTGTGGGTTGCAAAGTGGACTGTCAGGCCAGAGCTGGTCCCTGACTCTGTGGGATGAAGACTGCAGTGACCTGGAGAGGGAGGCAGGAGCCAGGGCTGCTAATCCCAGGGTTTTCAATTGATCTCAAACACGAGAATTCGAGGCAAATGAAAGGAAACTCACCTCGGTGTGGCAGGGTGCAATTTGTAGGACTCATTCCTCCTGCCCCCCACCCCCAAGAGGTGGCAAAGGCAAGGACAAAAGTCAAGTTCAAGAAGGTTTTAGATAACTCTTAAGTAAAAGCTCCATAAATAGTCTTTCTTAAAGGGAAACTAGGTTGTTTGGGGACATGAAAAGATCACCCATTGCCTACCCTATCTTTGCGTGTCTCCATCAGGGTTTGGATTCTGGGATGGAAGGGACAGAGCCTGGAGCTGCCTGTCTACTCCCAGTCACCAGTTCCTTGTGGGACAGTGGGGAACAGAAGGAGCCCGACAGTCCAATACCTGGCTGCTATAGGTCTTGTGCCCAACCCTCAAAACTTGGACCCACATCCAATCCCTCTTGGGATCCATCTTCCCAGCTGGGGCACCCTGATGGCTCCTGCCCCAGACAGAGGGATCTGGTATTCCAGTCCCCAGCCTGCCACCCCTTGGCAGGGAAACTCTGGGAAAGTCAGGCCCTCTCTGAGCCTCAGTCTTGTCATCTGCACAATGAGCCAATGAGAGGCTCTCTGGGGACCGCTGTAGTTTGACATCTGTCCCCTCTAAGGCCATCAGTCTCATGGTTCCTAAAGGCCCAGAATAGAGACCAGAAGGGCTTCAAGCCCTTCAGAGTGTCCATGAGAGTTGGCCTGCCCCAGCCAGCACCTCAGGGTCAATGGCAGTGAGGGATGAGCCCCGCCCCTCTGTAGGCCACCCGGCTGAGCTGTGCTGTGGCTTCCAGGCATTGTTCCCCTGAAAAGGACCACTCTTAGGGAGGCTGAGAACAGCTGGTTTTATGCAGCAAGAGCTGAATAGGACTGGGCCTGTGTGAACAGTAAGGATGCACATGTGTGAGGCATGTGCGTGTGAGTGGGTGAGTGAGTGTATGAATGTGCACAAGTTCAGGAGAGCAAGGATGCAGGTGTGTGTGGATGTGTGCACATGAGGGTGCTTGGGAGTGAATGCAAGTGTGCACAAGGACAGCATGGTGTGAGCATCATGTGCACATGTATACAGGGGAGTGTTATGTGAGTGTGTAAAGTTGTGCACACATGTATAGCTATGATGTGTGTGGGGGAGTGAGCATGAGGATGTGTAAAGTTGTGCACATGTGTGTGGATATGTATGTAGGTGGGCATGGGGGAGCAGTTGGCATAAGTGTGGATGCCTGTGTCAGGATACACAAGAGTGTACATGCCACACAGAATCTGTCTGGATGGGAGGCAGGGAATGTAGGTCCTACAGGAACAAGTGCTCTGGGTTCTGCTACCTAACCATCATGGTAGGAGTCCTCAAAGCTCTCCCATCTCCAGACCCCTGCCTGGGTGTCCCACATAGACATCCTACTTGACTCACCCAGAGCAAATTCCTTTCCCCTCCCACCTTCTCGTCTGACCCCTTGGGGTGTACGAAGCTCACATGGATCCAGTAACCATCCATCCCCTCATGCAACCATCAGCATGGCGCCAACCACTCCACCCTCCTGCTGGTCTTGCTTTCAAACAGCTGACACGCTGCAGCCAGGCCCTGTCAGTTGGCCACAGTCACCTCCTGCAGGCCCTGCTATTTCCAAGAAGCCCTCAGAGTCGAAAGAGTCACTGAGGACCCCTGAGCTAAAACTTCTCTCCAGGAAACTCAACAAATCACCGGACCTCCCCGTGTTCCAGAGGGCAACGCCCCCACTCCGCCACACAGTGTACAACAGATGTGCTAAAAAATAATAAGGTGTCACTTTAGGAACCAGGCTCTACGTAAAAGAAATTATATAATGAGCCTTATCCAAAAATGGGGGCAGGGTTGCCACATCAAACTTGCTAGAGTTAAGCTCGGCTCTTGGTACAGTGGAAAGACAGGCAGCTTTGGAGCCAATATGTGAATCTACATCCAATATACAGCCACACTGGGTGACATTGAGCATTTCACCTAATTTCTCCAACTTCTTCAGCCTCAGTCTCTCCAACTCTAAAATGGGACTCATGATCCCTACTCACTGTGTTCTGTGAGAGTGATATGAGACACTGAATTCTGAATACATTGCATGTCTGACACAAAATCAGTGTTTTACACCTTTAGTGTGTTTCTGTCACCCTTCTCCCTGTCCTTGATCTACAGCCATCAAAATTACTTAGTAACTTGGACTGGGTTGGGGCTCAGTGGTTGCACACTTGTCTGGCATGTGTGAGACACTGGGTTTGATTCTCAGTACCACATATAAATAAATAAATAATACAGGTCAATCAACAACTAAAAAAATATTTTAAAAAATTACTTAGTAACTCGTTAGATTAAGTTAAAAGGAGTGAGAGAGCCCTCGGTTCACTGGCCGTATCACATCTTCCCACAACATTAAATCACAATGCAGCTGTGGGAAGAACTTGCAGACGTGACCCCAGAACCACTGAGGAGTTTTGAGGAATTGAGATCCACGGTGGAGGCGTTGCAGATCATAAATCATGTTTACATTTTCCTACAGGGAAAAAAGATGAATTCTAGAACTTTCCTTGAGAATATAAAACACCCTGACAAATTTGTAACAAAGTTTAAAATGGTTTATGATCACTTGAAAAGGGGAGGAGAAGAAGTGGGCACACATAATCAGGAGGGGCCCTGTGTCACTCTTTGTGACAGAGTCAGCTGGGCTGGTGGATGAAGACCACTAGAGTGTGACAGATCCAGTGGTCACCAGGCGTCTGGTATGTTGCAGAAGGAAACGTCCAATAGCCATTCATTGAAAAGGACGAATCAGAAAATTGAAGAAGACAGTTATGAAGTGCTTGTGGACAGAAATGAGATATGTAGTCTGGGCAATAGATACTACACTTAGGTCAGGTGGCCCCATGAATGCGGGTTGATGTCAACCTAGAGGGAGGGAGGGGAGGTGGGAACTAGAGCCATGGGACATGGCTTGACAAGGCTAACACAATCCTAACATCACAGATGAAACTCCTAGCGTGGAGGCCAGAGGAGGGGCTATGTACACCCCAGAAATACAGGAAGTTTTGGAACACTAGAGACACTGAGACCTGTCTTCAAATACCAGCAGGGCTGCCCCTTGGCAAAGGGAACATGTCTACACAGCTTGAGAGGGTGAGTTGAGGATTGCCCACTAGCCAACAAAAATACTGGGAGTCTAGTTATATTGGAATTTTACATAAACAACAATATTTTTAGTATAAGTATATCCCTTGCGATAGTTGGGATATACTTGTACCAAAAAAATCATTTGTTGTTTATATGAATTAACAGGGTATCTTATGTTTTATCTGGCAGATGTGCCTTTCTGCCCTGTTTGGGGACCACAGAGGAGACACTCATCTCCTCAGCTGTCAGGTGCCATGACTCCAGGAAGCTCCCTGGAGAGGCTTAGACCACTTGGGGCTGACTCAAGGGTTTGCATATATTCACTTAACAGTGTTCCTGGAGGGCTTCAGTGTGTTCTAGGGGGCTCAGTGGAGGGACCCCAAGATGGAATGAGCCTCAGCTCTGTTCTTGTGTCCTCTGACCTGGACATGATCCAGGCACAGCCAGGCCCTGAGGAGCAGAGTGACCATGGGCAAGCCACTGCCTCTCTGGAAGAGGATGAAGCATTGGCTGAGGTTCTTTTGTGCCCTCATGTTCTTGGATCCATGATAAAACTTAACTACAAAGAATCCTTATTCTTAATTGATTGACATTGAGAGACCTGAAAAATTCCACAAGAAGAAAAAAATCTTGACAGCAGCAATAGGAGAAGTTAGGGTGGGGTGACACATTCATGAGCCCTCTGCATGGGCTAGAATCAACTCTGCTGACTCATCGAGGTTGGGATGACCATTCCAAGGTCATCTTGGACTCTGGTGGTCCTCTCCCCAAGAAGAGGGACAGAGGCTAGACACCCTTGACACAGTTAATGTTTGTTTCATCACCTCCCCCTTCTCCTCCATTCTTGTCTGAGTGCCTGGGACACTCTGCTAATGGCCATCAGAGTGGGCGCTTTCCAGGAAGCTGCAGGCTTTGCCCAGTTCAAGGACACACATTCCCAGGACATATGCAGTCACAGTCTCCTGGGGGCACATTTGATGGGGGAAGGATCAGGGCATCTTGCACCCTGGCACCCCAGGACACGCACAGCCATGCACACCCTGGCCCTTTCAGCTGAGCTGCCCATGAGCACAGCCCTGGTATCAAGAGTCCATTCCCTCATCCCAGTTCCACCTCTCCCTGTCACCCTGAGCTGTTCCTTGGAAGGCTTGTCTTGTTTCCATTGCAAACAATGGAAACCACTGGGACAACTCATAGGATAGCAGAGAGTTCAGAGGAACACCCTACAGTTGAAGATATCTTGTCCATCATAAAACATGCCATAGTTCCTCATGACCTCCTGGGGACTTTGCTAACTGCAGATTCCTGGGTCTAGTGGCAAACTCATTGCTTATCCATCTCTGGACGTCATTCCCATGAGCTTTAACAGGTGCTCCTGGGGTTCTTTGGCACAGTGAACTTCAAGCCACTGTCCTACATATGTGTCCTAGATAGTGACTACATGTTGGTGATATGTCTCCTTAGCAATTAGAAGACAAAGGACAGAAGCCAGTGGGATGAAGCCCTGAGCGACAGAGGGAAGAGCCTTGGTATTTAGGATGTTTGGCCTCTCCTGTCATCAGTGCCAGATCCCCGGATGTCAGCCCATTAAGGCCACCAGTCTCCACCCCCCTCTCCCTCAAACCCTCCCGGCCTCCTCGCCTCTGTGTGCCCCAGCCCTCAAGTCCCAGCCACACATTCCATGCTTCATGGGACATGGCCCAGCACTTCTGTGTAGTGGTCTCACTATGTCAGGCTCATGTCCCTACCTGCAGGCACCTGAGGGCAGAGAGGTGGGTTTTTCTTGGTGGACCATCCACAGTTTCTGACAGGGTCAGAATATCTGCTCCTCCCACCTGTTTCCTTCCTTCCACCGGACCCTGCCACCTCACCATGACATCACACACACCCACCCACACACACACACACACACACACACTCTCCCACCTCACCACACACACACACACACACACACACTCCCACCTCACCATGACCACATGCACACACACACTCTCTCTACCTCTCTCTTCTCTAGCTCTGCTTTGTCACCAAGTGAGAAGCCACACACACTGGTCTGGTATGTCCTGCTCTGGAGGATTCCCACATTACTGCCCACACCAATCCCCGACTCCCGACCCCAGGAAAGGCTGAAGTGGGGTGAGAGACAGGAATGACATCTAGTGAAGGCCCCTCCTTGCCTCCTCCTGGAAGCTGCAGGGCAGGAAGAGCAGACGTCTCCAGCATGGTCCTCCAGGCCCGGCCCAAGGGAAGCGAGCCTCATTGACTCCTGGCAGAAGACAGCTTCCTGTTTCTAAGAATCCAGGCTTTGAGAGGCTCGGGTGCCCAGCTGCCCTTACACAGACAGTATTGTGGTGAATCTCAGCCGGCTCATATTTCCCTTGCAGAGCCCTCAAGCTTTCAAAGAAAAAGGGCGCCAGCAGGCTGCTTCGGATACCCGCTGGATTTGGCTGGTCTGAGCCAGTTGGAAAATCAGCAGAAAATCCACCCAAGTCACATCATGCCAAGATCTTGGGAAGTTTTCAGAGACTTGGGCCTCTGCCACACCCTCCTTGGATGGCTCAGGCTGTCCCTGTCTGGGTGTGGGGTGCAAAGCCAGTACTACCAAAACAGTCCCAACCCCTTCTTCATAGTCCCCTATTGACCACGCCGATAATTGGTTCCTGGCCCTGAAATCCAGGCTGAGAACTGAACAAGTCCTTCACCCCTCTTGGATTAAACATCATTGAGCTCAACAGATGGCAGGCACTTGACAAAGACCACTGAAATCCATTACGTTGAAGTGGTTGATGTGAGCAAAGTGAGTTGGGTTCACATTTAGTCACTATTAGCTTAGGTTTTACTATGTGCCAGGAACCTGCTAGGTCTTAGGACTTGGATGGGGGAAAGTATGGGAAGGACATAGTCTATACCTTCATGAAGCCCGTGTCCTGATTGGTAACAGGAGACTTGCATCCAGACAGCTGGAATTTCTCTTCAGTTGCCTGCACCTGCTAATATTCCCCTTTCTTCTCTCAATGATGGGCCCTGATGGCCAAGCCAGAAGGCAAATGAGAACTATGAGAAAAACACAAAATGGCTTCAGTGATGCCCTCTCTGTCTCCCCCTTCTTTTCAATGTGACCAGAATCTCTTCCAGTCAAGATATAGAGTCTATTCTCCACCCTGCAATTCCGCTGGCTTTGGACTTGCTTTGGCCAGTAGAATAATGCAGAGGGGACTACTATAGTTCTGAGCCTAGGCCTCAGAGTACCTGCCACATTCCTCTCTCTCTCTCTCTCAGATTCCTGCTTCTGCCATGTGAGCAAGGCTGAGCTAACCTGAAGGACCACATGTGGCCCCATGGAACAAAGCCATGTCAACCCAATTGTCCCAGCCCAGGCCACAGACACAGAAGAGAGGCTAGGGAAGAGCAGCAAGCCATACAATGAATGAGCCCTGCTGAGCTGACATGGGGCCTGAAGAACCGATTCTTCTATGTAGAATGAGCAATTATAAGACTATGGTTCTTGGCCCCTGAGTGTTGGGTGAATTATTGGGAAGCATCATTGTGGAAACAGATACCAATACCAGCCCAAACCAGACCACCTACTGCAGACACCTCTGCCACTCGACTGCTTCTTCCAATCTCCATCTGGCCCCAGAAAGCCACTGGAGAAAGAGAATCCCTAACTTGGAACTCTTACCCTGAACACTGCCAATTAGCTCCTGTCTCCCAAATTCACTTAAGCACATTCTAGGTGCAGACCTGCTGAGATCCTCGGATCCTTGGAGTTTCAGAGAATGAACAAGATCTTATCCCCTGCAGCAGGAATCATGGTTAAAGTCACAGATGTGGAGGTGGACAGATTCAGGTTTGAGTCCTGGCTCTGCCATTCACCAACTGAGTGACTTAAATCACTCAGAAAAGTGACAATGTGGTTCAGCCCTGGCAAACGCATCTGTAAAGCAGGGATGATACTCAAGTTGATTTCTCAAAATGATTCCTCAAAAGGAATCAACGGTGAGAACTGGGTGTAATGATGTATGCTCAGTAATGATGTGTCCCCATTGGGAGTTATCTTGTCCCCAGGGGACATTTGGCAGTATTCAGAGATGTTTTGGGTTTCTTGGGGCAGGAGTACAGCTGGTGTCTAGTGGGGAGAAGCCAAGATGCGGCTGAGCATACAATGTATGAGACAGTCCCCCAAAGAATTATCCAGTGCCAAAGTAAGAAACCTACCCTCTGGCTCTACCTCTGGCATACAGCAAGCAGCAGAGGAGATGGTCAGACAGTCCCCTGGAAATGTAGGGCTCAGGAGCTCCTGCACCTTCCCAAGAGGCTCAGGAGGAAACACTAGTAGCAAACCTGGTGCTGAAAATAGCTCACTCACCTTCCGTCTTTCAATCCATCCACCCTCTAGCTCTGTAAAATGGGAGTCCAGCTGGTCTGGACTGATTTAGGTGTGAGCTTGAGTTCCACAAGTTCCTCCACGAGAGAAGTGAGGCTTTGCATGGAATTCATCGCAGGCTTGGAGCAAAGCCCCATGCACGAGAACATTCCCCATTTGTCAAATGCTCAGGTTCTTGAAGTTACCCTGTATCCTCCACCAGGACAACTATTCTCAAAAGAACTAGCCATAATAAAATACACTGGAACCTTCCTTTGTCGATGCAGAAAGACTTTGGCTCTTGCAGAAACACCCTAGGGGCCGTGGTTAGGAGTCACAGCTGCCCGTGCACAGTGGTGGGGACAAGGAGGGAAGTTCTGGATTTCCCGTTGTTGGAATTTGGGGTGGTGTGTATAAAGGTCTATTAACTATTAACCCCACCAGGGTCATTAGTTTTTATGCATATGCTTCAAACCAACTGAAACTGCTTTCCGTTTGATCAGTGGCTCAGAGTAACTCCCCCTCTGTGACCATAGTGCTTAGCTGAGAGCAAAATAAGAGTGAGGCCGACTGGCTGTGGGCAGTGGAGGGCGGAGAGATTCACCCATAGTGGCGGAAGCCCCCCAGGCTCACTTAAGTATCATGCAGCCGACCCTTTGGGAGGGAGAGAGAGAGGTCTCACAGGAGTAAACCCAGCACAGTTGAATTTCAGAGACAGCTGGCAGGCTAGAAGGAGGACACGGTCCCAGCCTTGGGCAGGGGACATGATTGGTGAGACAGAGGCTGCACAATTACAGATTCCCAGGCTGGGGCCATGCTTGTCTTTGCCCAAGAAACATTACGCTGTCATGATGGAATCAGAGGATGCTCTTTCTCACTTCAAGTCCATGGTTTCACCCATCTTAAAGTCTGCCACATTTGTCTTGCTGTCACTAGTCACTTATTTCTAAGGGAGAAGGTTCTAGAGGAAGGAAATCATGAAAGTCTGGCTTGCAGCAGGATGTACATCCAGGAAGAGCAGGAAGCCAGCGGGAAGGTGGGCTCACCTATGGCAGGCTCTGTCTGCTTCCCATGGTCTGGGAGCTGCCCACTGGAACCTCCCCTGGAGCATCCTGGCCTCCATCAGGCAGTGAGTGCCCTTGTTCCTCCAAGTCTCATGGCAATGGGGATTCAGAAGAGTTAAAGGGCCCCATGGCTACTAAGAGGCAGAGGTAGGCTTTGAACCCCTCCAGCCAGACTACAGAGCCCAGCTACAGCACGCGAGCTCTTGTGACCTGGCTATCTCCCTGCTGGCCCTAGCACAACAGCCCAAACCTCTGAGTATTGGGACATGGCTTCCCAGAATGGAAGGTTTGAGACACCTGGAAGGTACACCAAGGTTTGGAGTGAGCAATACAGGTGCAAGACCTCACGCTTTGATAAGTCATATAGCGTGAGGACCAGCTCCAGCCCTGCCTGGACAGGAGGGGAGGGGCCCTGGCCCAGGCAGGGCTTGAAACTGGAAAGAAAGAGTAGGAAGCCTCCTGACTGCTTTTAGGAAGCCCTGAGGCAGAAGAGGAAACAAGAATCTCAGATCTGAAACCACTGTGGGGCAGGGGGCCTCCCCCAGAGAATTCCTGGTGGCTCAGGTGGGGTCTGGCCATCTGTCCCCTACCACCTCGGAATTCCTCTACCACCCTAAAATAAGGGTTGGGACTATTGCCCCACAGAGTTCTCCTTGAACACTGCCAGGTGTGGTCAAGTGAAACTAGTGGCACAGCCTGTTGGCAAAGATCAGTGTTCATACACAATGCCTTGTCTGGGTGCTGTTTTTAAATATAGACCCACAATTTAAGCAAATCTGACCATGACAAGTGTGTGAGGCTGATACACCAGCACTTGAGTCCCCAAGCTTTGCCGGGTTCATCCTGCCACTAAGTGGCTAGGGAAAATGAGCAAGTGCCTGGATCCCTCTGGGTCTCTGCACCAAGGGAGCGAGGAGGCTACCTGGGGCCTCTGGTTTCCCTCTGAGCTCCTGCATGCTGTTTTTGGGTTCCCGGAGGCTGGAGGTACAGCGACGCAGGTTGGAATTCCCACCCTAATGCCCTCCTGTGAGTCATATTGAACTGACAAGTTCAACTCCACAAAGGCATATTGTCTTCCTGGGTGCAGAAGCAGCAGTGCCCACCTCTCCCACAGGCCCAATCTAAAGCCGGGTAGCTGGGAATGCCCAGTGGGGGACAGGGTCATGCTCAGCCCCAACGATAATCCAGGGTACATCAGCCTAGACCTCCCCCTGTGGGTCTTCTCCAGTAGACAAACCCATCACCCCACCTATGTGCTCCCTGACCAGCTTCCTCTGAGCCCATATCCACTGTCCCATGGGACAGGTCTATGGGTCACAGGGAGCCTTCAAGGACTCTCAGAGTGGCTGTAAAGAGCTGTCCACTTCCACCCAGTATGGGCAGCAGGAGACCAAAAGAGAGCTCTGGGGGTCTCAGTTGGAGAAGCTTGTGGGGTGAACACATAGGACCCCACGAGAAGCCCCAAGCTGAAACCCATCAAATGCTCCATTGATTGGCCTTTCAGGCAGCAAGGGGTCTGGAGTGATCCAAAAACCTTTGGGGAAGAGGTGAGTTCACATAAAGGTCAGGGAACGGGACAGGGTGACAGGGGAGTGGCGTGGGGAAAAACACATAGGCAGGAGTGAATGCTGAGTGTGCGTGTGTGGGGGGGTGGGAGTGGAGAAACCTGCTGTGGGAAGAGGACACTGACACGTCCCAAGCTCTTCATTTGTCACAGCACAGGAAAGCAGCTGGGTGACCACTAGTCCGTGATGTGCAAACTTAATGTCCACAAACCAATCAGAACAGCTCAGGAGAAGGGGGGAGAGCCTGCTGCTCATACTAGCCCTGCCCCCACCCCAGGGCTCTGTGCCCACAGATGCACACAAAACAGAAGAGTCAAATTAGATGAATGATGTGCTTTGGTTTTTTTTTTTTTTTCCTTATGACATATTATGTGTCTGTCCCATGGGAATTTATCTAGTGCATTTAGAACTTTGAATGATGTTTCATTTATCAACATTGTTGGGAAAGAGAAGCATAAGTGAATTTTCCCTGTAACAGAAACTTACTCATTTAATCTCCATCATTTAACATGAAAACCTTTCCTAATGTTACAAGCTTGTTCTCTGGGCTCTGTAAACAGTGTCTAAATACAATGGACCCTTCCTTGTTTCTTTGGAGTCCTAATTACCTAAAGGTGAGTTATGACACAGGATGACAATGTACCTGCTCCCCTTATTACAAGTTTTGGGGTCCATAGCTTGTCCTTCCCCTTCCAATTGGCTGTTCCCAATCTGTTGTAGACCTTGAGCCAAGAGAGAACTCTGCCTCTGGTAGAAGCCTTTGTAAACTGAGGCAATAAACTATTAAAGAAATCCAATATGCTGTCCCTGAGTTAAGTAGACGTGTTTCATGACAACTATTTCAATGTTTTGTGTCTTTTGTTAAATCTTCTTCTTTTAACCTTTATATTAGATCCTTTTTTGCATGTTTGTGTGTTCATTTTTGTTTTGTTTTGTTTTATTTTTATTTTCTGTTTTCATGGTTCTGAGGACTGAATCAGGACCTCACGCATGCTAAGCAGGTGCCCTATCACTGAGGGGCACCCCAGTGGGGTGCTACCCTTTCTTTCACACCCACCTCTACATACAAACACATCTCTGAGTTCTCTAGGTTTACTTCTAATTCAGGGAAATGGAATTTTCTTTGGTTAGTCCTAAAACCACTCTCCAAAAGAGTCGCTTATTCTTGTGGACTAGGATATAGTAAGCAGGTCCATGGTGCCCCCCGCCCCACCTGCACACTCTCCATCTGAGAAGACTAAACCACCAGAGTGAAAAGAAGCCATGAAGATCCACTACACCCCAGATCCCAGCTGAGGGAAGCTTCACCTAGCTCTGACCCTCGGAGCACTCTGAGCCCTTGACCATGGGCAAGGGCAGACCCTGGAAACAGTGAGAGCACTGCAGCCTGGTATGGTCAGCCTACAGGCTCCATCTGTCCTGGAATAAATTATTCTACAGATGGAGCAGTGTCCATGCCTCCAAAGGAATCTCAGGACCAAATGCATATAGGAAGTTTCAAGTGTAAAAGTCAAATTCTCTCTTGCTGGCCTTTTCCAAGCCTTTCATACACCATGAGTAGTGAATCTTCAAGATGGAGGTGTCATTATGCACAGGAGTTCTCAAAGTTGCTTAGCCACCAAACCCAAGCCCACTCTGAAAATGCCACATTTCTCCTCACTTCCCTCCTCTAATCCTAAAGAACTATGTGACCTTGAGCAAGGCCCTTTCCCGTCTTTCGGCTTCATGTTCTTCATGTGTCCAGTGATCACCAATGGCAATGAGCTTTGCAGGGAACCCACGTGCCAACTTGAATCTTGGAAAGTCACAGCCTATATATGCTGCCTGGGGGTTAAGGGAAAGCTACCGTGGTTAATTAGACCTGTCTGCCCCGGTCTGATAGCCTGCATGCCCACACTGACTGTCCCTGTAACTGGACAACCCCTGTGATCACATTTTGCTTCAAGAGTTTGCTTTGAGCACAACCAGGCCCCTGACATGACCCTGGGCTTTCAGAACTCCATAGTCACCCGGATCGAAAGCCTCTCCACTCTCACCATAGGCCTCCAGAGCTAAAGCTGTTCCTATCCATTGGCCTTACATAGCCTGCAGCTTGGCTCTTCCAACCGTCTCAAGTTATGCTGAGAAACTCAGGGATTTCCACATTTTGCACAACCTCAAGAGAATCTGGCATCAACGTTTGGACAAGATTCCCTCCTACAAATCCTGGAATACCACAGGTCCTATACACATTCTTTATCCCCAAAGCTAAGTGTCATTTTCATATTGGATTCACCCCTGAAGGCCTCCACTGTCCAAAGAAAACTGCTTTCCTCACCTCAGCACCACATGGGTATCACGGGGAGGGGGTGTTTTAATGAGGCCCCTATCCTCCACGCTCACTTACTGGGTGGGACTCCAGAGGTGGGACCTAGCCATCTGTCTTTTTTTCACACTTGCTTCAGTTGGACACTGAAGTTGAGAACCACAGGACCTCAAGCAACTTGTCTCCTGAGCTGGCCAGACCAGGGCTGTGTACTGACAAGGTACAGCAAGATCTCACTGGGTGAAACCACCAGGAATCAGTTTTTCTGACCTGGCTCACTCACAAGGCACCTCATTCCTCATCCTGTCTGCTGCCTCTTGGGGTTGTTGTGAGGAAAGAACTAAACAGATATCTTTGCAAAGTACCTGGTCCAGCACCAGCACCCAGCAGTACTCCAAAACATCAGTGTCCTTCCCTCCCTCTGCTAATATGTAGCTGCTCCTCTGTCCCAATCTTGTTCACCCTGCCAGAGGTTCTAGAAATCAGAAGGTGGAGTATCCCCAAGAATTACCCAAATCCTCTGGGTATGGTGGTTCGCACCTGGGGTGGTGCATGCCTGTAATCACAGCCTCTTGGGAGGCTGAGACAGGAAGATTACAAGCTCAAGACCAGTCTCAGCCATTTAGCAAGGCCATAAGCAACTTAGCAAGACCCTGTCTCATAATAAAAAAATAAATAAATAAAGTGGTTAAGAGCCCCTGGGTTCAATCCCTGGTTTAAAAAAAAAAAATTAACCAAATCTATTTTGCTGTGGGCAGAAGGAAGAAGGAAATGGTGGGATGTGATAACAAAATGTTACTCTTAGAGCTTCGTATCCAGGCTCCCACTGCATATCCTGTTCTTCCTACTAGAGATGATACAATTCCCAAAAGGAGAATCTCCCCCAAATCGACAGCTCTTGGGACAGGGTAAAAGTCCTTTTTTGTTCATTATTGCTATGTACATGGTTGGCATGAAATGGGCACATAATAATTATCTACTGTGTTGATGAATGATGGATGGATAGATGGATGGATGGGTGGATGAATGGGTGGGTGGGTGGATGGGTGGGTGGGTGTGTTTATAGGTGGATGGGTGGATAGACAAGATGGATGTGTGGATGAATGGATGGATGGGGGGATGGACAGATGAATGGGTAGACAGATGGATGTGAAGTCAAAACATACGGCAACATAGGACAAGACCTGGATTCTGGTTCTGGCCTCAGGTCTTATTTCTGTTAACACATCTGAGCCTCTGCTTCTCATAAAACAATGGTGGTTATACCTAGCCTAGCTCCACCACCAAGGAAATTTGTGTCTCAGCTGGAATTACTACCTACAATGGTACTTAATAAACTATCAGATCATGCAATTGTCAGAGGTGATGGTGAGGGTGATAGTGATGGCAAGAAAGAGCAGCCAGAGTGTCAGAGAGTTCACAGATCCTTCCATAGTAACAGGGATGCCTTTTGTTCAGCCCACCTTGCCAGTGTAAGCAAGTAGGCAGCGGGAGGAAGACAAGCTGGGCACAGCGGGTACCCAGCTGCTTTCCTCTCTTACTCACAAGAACATTCCCCCGAAATGATGGACCAAGACATTTGCTCATGAAGCTGTGGGTGGACCCCAATACCTCCTTTTTGGCAAATCAACCAAGAAAGAGGCCCAGATGGCCTGGAAACAACTCCTCCCTGCAGACAAGGGGTTCAGAGAGCCAGAGTGTCAGAACTGCAAACACCATGAGGTCATCTGGCCCCCATCCTCTCATTTTGTGGAGACAATATTACAGTCTTCTTGGCACCAATTAATAACTGCCACTCCTCCCACCCACGACACCTCACCAGGCTCCACTGGGACACTTATCACTTACAGAGGGGGAAAAAAATCACTTTTCCAAGAGGAAGGCAAACACTGGTTTATTAATTAATTACCTCAGGGGGTCTGCAAACTGCAGACAGGGAGCAAAAGGCTGGAGAGGCGTGGAGAAGCTCTGAGAGGAGGTGGGGGGTGCTCGGCTCACACTCCAAGGGTGAGAGCTGACACTTCCAGATGGGTGCTGCAGGTGTGTTTTGAGATTTTCTCTGTGTGCTTGAAAGGAAGGCTTGTTACTGCTGCCACCCATCAGCAGAAAAGAACAGAATTATAGGATTGGAGGAGTGGTCTCTGGCTCTAGAAACTCTTCCATGTCCCCCAGAGCAGCAGAACCACCAAGAAAAAGCTCCCAGCCTCAAATTCAACATCCTTGGGCATGACCTTCCTCTTCAGAACCCCAACACACACACACACACACACACACACACACACACACCAACACACACACATGTTGGGAACAGCAATGGAATTATGGTTTTGAACTATTCTGTGACAGAGGTGATGCCGCTTTGGAGAACTCTTGGTGTGAAGGTGCTGATCGAGATAGCCCAGTTGCTATGGTGACACCCTGTTCAATAGGAGGTTCTGTGCCAGCCAAAGAGCTATTCAATTCTTAACCTTGAGTTTCAGGTGCCAGTTGCACCAGAGTAGAAAGTTATGGGCACAAGCTGATAATCAGTCTGCTCATACTCATGACCTTGGCTCCTCTTGCTTTGAAGAATCTTTCCCACATAACCCTTTCTATGATAAAATTTATAGAATAAATATGCTGAGCTGACTTGTGGTCATTGCACTCTATCAGAGTGTGGTGCCCATTGGGTCCCAGCTTTTTCTCTTGTTGTGTGTCTGTTTGTTTTTTCTAATCCCCTCATTCAGTTTCCCAAATTAACTGTCTTGCAGGCCACGACACACACATACACACACACACACACATACACACACGTCCATCTAACATCCAGAGCCCCTAGACAAGACAATCTATTGTCAATCATTTATACCCACTTGTGAAAATGAGCCCCCACTTCCATCTGCTTAAGAGAATTTACAAAATGACTCTCATTTCTGTGCAATTGGATTTGGGACTCAGAAATCAGCCCTGTAATTGGTGGGGCAGAATAGGCTCCTCTGGCCCCTGATATCACACTGCCCTGGTCACCATATTCTCCAGCCTATGGAACAAGGCTGGCTCCAGCGTGGTGAGCAGGATCTCTGAGGATGTATGCCAATGCTCCCACTAGGAACTTTTGCCAACTGAGAGGCTGAAGGGAGCCCCGGAGACCACTCTGAACATCTCTGAGGAGGAAATGGGGCCACCATCTGTAGGGGTGCTGCCCACTCAGTGCACTGAGGTGTCCAGCAAGGAGTGTGTCGGACTGAAGCAGCTATGTGTGTGCCCTGGCTCTGTGTTGCATCTGCCAAGGGAAGGAAGGCATTCTCTAGTTCATGCATAATTGGCCAGCCATGGTCCAGATGGAAGAGACGGAGGATGGAGATGAGCCCTCTTCTATGAGGAGGATCTGCTGCTTCCACAAGTCATCTGAGTGGGCTTGCTTATGTGACAGGGGTTATGTGTGGGCCTGTGGGTCAGGAAAGCAGCAGAGGGGTGTCCATGTGTCCATGGGAAATTTTCAAGTAAAAAACAAGGAATTTGGGAGAGGATACAAAATAGGAGCCAGTCAGCTCTGGACAGAGCCCTGAAGGAGAGAGTTCCTGGGATAATAAGAAAGAGGAATCATACATACACACACACACACACACACACACACACTCACTCACACACACCAGTCTGAAGGTCCTCAGTAAGACTGGTCAACTACAGGAACCTCACCCACAGCTCCACAGCTTCATGAGGCCTTGGACGTGGACGTGGGTCCAACTGAAGTGTTCAGCTTATTTTGACAACCAGAGTAGAATTTTAAATGGCTGGAGGAAGGGCAGGAATGGAAGTGGGGCCAGGACAGCCGCTTTGGATGTAAAAGTCCTGCTGTATCAACTAGATCTTGACCATCTCTGTCACAAGCTCTCTCTGGCTAGAATTTCTATTTCAATCCTTGACTGCTTCCCCCACTGTTAAAAAAAATACATATCCAAAAATTTGAATTAAAGCAAAAAGAGGGCTGGCTGTGTCTCCCTCAGCCATGCCAGCACGTGGTCACACAGAGCTGCCTGAAGGGCATCTGCCTTCCAGGATGAAATTACTCTGACTTACCACTGAGCAGAGCCCGGTTAGGTGCTAGCAGTAGAGAACTGGTCCTGTGATGGCGATTTGTGTTGAATGGACAGTATGACACCAAAGTTTATGATTTTATTGTCCTCCTGGATATTAACCTATTTTATATCTAATTTAACAATCTTATTCCAGCATTCTTTTTCCCATTAATGTGTATGTTTATACATACAAATATATGTAAACACATGTACACACGGACATACACATAGATGTGTATACATATATACCTATTTTTTCTCATTCTGTTTTATTAATCTCTTGGTTCCCTCATTTGCAAATTAAATAAATCTGCATATATTTGTAAGATAATCATGCCTTTAACAGTTTGAAACTTCTACTTTGACATTCATTTAGATGGACCTTCTGTCTTCAGTCCCTGATGCTCACTGTCTCGCCCAGATGGCTGGGGGCTGACAGCGTCTCCCTCTTGGGTAACCTCTTCTGGTCCATGTCCACCATACTAGCCAGTGAATATCTGGCCTGGACAGGCCCTCAGCCTGATTGTGGCCTAGCTGGTGATGGGAAGGGAGGTAAGAGGGGCATCCTGTGATCCAGCCACACTGTCAGAAACAGCAATTCCCTAAAACCCCGTTGAAAAAGGAGTAGAAAACTCTCTGGGAAACTCCCCCACACCCCTGGCAGGCAGGGGAGGGTAAGAGGTTCCAGAGCTGGAGGTGAGAGGGGGTATCTCAGGCTCTGCCCAGATTCTGCCTCCCCTCCATCCAGAGGGAAGGCTCCTGCCAGCTCAGGCTGCAGGACCTCTCTCTCTTTCCCTACTCATGGAGGAACCTCCTGCTCATTCTCACGGGACTGGGGTGGACATCAGAGGACGGACAATTGACGGAGGATATCTGGAAAGGCAGGAAACTTAAGATGCTCAAGTGCCAGCAGAGCCTGCAGGACCCACAGGGAGGGCAGATTTTCTCTTCAGTAGTAAGCAAAATAAACAGTGGGAAACAAGAGACTGGCATTTGATGAATGTGTCCATTTTAAAAAATATTAAATGTGTACAAGGGGAGGACTGAAGAAGAAAAGGAGGGGGAGAGCAAGAGGGGAAGCAGACAGACTCATCTCTGAAAGCCACAGGTTTGCAGCTGCAGCCCAGCGAGGGCCCAGCAGGAATCCAAGGCCAGAGGCTCCTGCAGCCCTGAGGCCCTGATGGCACCAGGCCAGGGTGGCAGAACCCTGCTTCCTCCCCAGCGGCTGACCTGAGTGAACCCTGCCTCCCAGGCCTGTCGTTCTCAGGAGGAGGGAAAGACGGCATTACGGGAGACATCCCAGCTGCCAGGGACCACACTGCCCAGATGCCAGGATTTGCCATGTTGAAAGCTTCATAACCTTTCTATTTAAGTATTGAGGCCCCCAAACCAACCCCTGAGAGATGTCCACATGAATGCAGCATGAGAGCCTGAACCTGCCACACAGCTGCCCCAGGTCTGCTGCAGAGCCTGAGGGATGCTCACCAAGGCCAAGGGAAGGAGGTGGTGATGGCGCATGAGCAGGACCCTGGGCCAGAGAGCCAGGAAAGAGGCCATCTCTCCTAAAGGCCTGAAGCATTGTTCTGAGGGTCTTAAAGGATGGACTCACCCCTCTCCAGAAATAGGAAGAGCTTGAGAGAGGCAGCATTGATGCAGCTGACACCCCCATGAGACCTGGGCTAGGGGAGCCTGTGACCCACTGGGACAAGCTAGGCTTTGTGACTGGAGAGACAACACAGGAAGGGGGAAGAGGGCAGTGAAGCACAGTGACCTTGGCATGGGTCAGTGTTTCCTGGGGCTGGAACGGCTTCGCTTCCCTTCCCTCATTCCCTGGAGCAGTGACAGTGACAACATTGTCCCCATTTTACAGATGGGGACACTGAGACACAGCCGAGCACCACATCTAAGGCTTCACCACACTCCCACACATGGCCCGGGAGGTAAGGTGTGTGTCTCTGCCCAAGAGCCAAAGATGTTCTCTACCACAGGTTTGTGTCAGACAGACAGCAATCTGGGCCGGGCTGGGTCTGCTTCCTGTGCAGTCTTCCTCGGTCCCTGACCTCTGTCTGCAATATGGGCAGGTTCTGGAGTTTCTGAGACCAGGGGAGGAGGGCTGGAGAAAGTAAGATGGGCACCAGAGAGGGAGTACCTGTCCTGCCCAGGCCTCGCTCTGGCCTCAGCTGGTGGCTACTCAGAAACATCCATCCCAGGACACACGGGCTGCGTTCAGGACTCCAGAACCACAGATACTGGGAACTCGGGGGACTCAGAAGCCACAGGCTCCCAGCTCCTCCTCACACCCCAGCAATGAGAACAGTGTCTCCTGAGACGGCAGGTTCACAAGGATGGAGTATCAGGTCCCAAGGAGCCAGAATCCTGGTCCTGAGCCAGAGTCCCCTTAGGTGAAGCGCTGGACAATACCTGGCAGGGCTCAAGTGCTATGGGAGCCTCTGCCATTGCTAGTACTGCCATGGTCTATGCATTGTCAACAGCATCGTCATCCCTCACGTCCTTCTCTAGGGGAGCTTGCTGGACCTCCCTCAGGCCAGTGGATGCCCCCTGCACACCCCCACCTCAGTTAACAGAAAAAGGGGGGACAGCGCGGTGTACATCTTCCAGGGCCTGTTGAAGGGCCGCTGGGAAGGGGCTCCACTCCGCCTGGCCACGGCACAGGAGACAGGCAGAGCCTAAAGGCCCTGGAGAGACCTTCTAGCTCCTGTCTCCCGTTCTACAAAGGAGGAGGCCTAGGAGGTGGCGAGGCAGGCAGAGGTCAAGGCCCTCCCCTCTTGCCCATGGTGAGCAGGTTTGGTGTGCAGCTGACTTAACCCAACAGCCAGCGCTCAGAGAGAGACTTTGAGGCCAGTGGTCGGGAGAGGTTTCAGGGCGGGGAGCTCTCGGTTGGCTCCTCGTCTTTTCTCTCACGTTCCACTTCCATCTGAGATGAGCACAGCAAGCAGGGCTGGTGGCAGGAGGCTTCCAGTGAGCTGAGGTCCCCAGGGCAGGAAAGCCACTCAGAGTGACAGTGCAGGTGGAAGTTTAGGGATAAATATACCAGGTACGGCCTCCAGGCACTTCTGAAAGGGACCCTGAAACACACCCTTGGTGTCAAACTCCTCCTCTGGCTGTGGTCCTTCAGATTTAGCTCCCCGTGGTGGCAGGTTCAACTGTGGCCACCTCGGAGAGGTCATTCCTTCCCCAGGGAGGGAGGCCCCGGGGCAGGGAGAAGAATTCTGCAGGTGGCTTAAAGGAGGAGCTTTGCCATGTAGTCTTGGTGGAAAGACAGAAGATTGGGAGAAAGAGATGTGGACAGTGCTGTTGGTCAAGCCCAGAGGCTAGCCTAAGCACTGTGAGATCTCAAGTAGGTCCCTTCACCTCTCTGGGCTTATCTCTTCATCTATAAAAATGGATGAAGGAGAGGGCAGTGGATATGAAGATAAATGGAGATTTCTAGAATCTGGAAGAATGAGGTACAAGCCCTGAAAGGAAAACAGTGCTTTGTCTTACGAGTTTGATTTGTTCTTTTAAATTTAAGAGAGAGAAGTGACATCTACAAGCTTAAAAACCTCTGGACTTAAAAAAAATAGTAAAGAGGGACTTGCCAGGACAATATCATTTCTAGTAACTCACCTCACCCGGTAAAATCAGAGTGGGGTCACTCCCAGCAGGGACAATGAGGACTCCGAGCCTTCCATTTTCCCCAATGCTCCCCCCACACCCTCCATGGGGACCAGATACCTGCTGCTGCCCTTTGGTGCTCCCTCCCCTCTCTCCACAGTTCTAATGAAGCAAGATGGCCTCATGCAGCACCCCAGGATCTCTCCCTTTGACACGGGTGGGTTTGGGCTCTATTTATCTGCTCTGCGTGGGGACTGTGGGCGAGATATCCAGGGGGAAGGCTCCTGGGAACTCCACCCGACCTCCTTGGGCCTCTTCAATTTGGATGAGGAGTTGCAAAAAAAGGTGCAAAAGCCCCCCTACTCCCCACCCACTCGGTGTTCAGAGGGATGAATGTTCTAGAAGATGTGCTCCAGGCTGAAAAGTCTGGGAGCCCGGCTTCTAACTCTGGCACTGAGTCTCTCTGCAACCAGCCACTGGGCCACAGTTTTCTCATGTGTAACATGGGAAGAGAGAAACCGCTGTGTGGTGGGGTGGAGACTGGAGCCAGGCCACCCAAGGAACATTGAGTCCTTACCTCGTTTTGAACACCAAGCCCTCAAGTTGCTCCCCCAGTACAAGCTGAAAAATGGCTACATTAATGGAATCTGCAGAGCAGTTTGCTCAAGTGCAAACCCAGGACCATCTTCCATGGGCCTTATCTCTCATGACTACCAACACCCACCACCATCTCCCCAAACGCCTCGTGGACATGTCCCTCCTCCATTCTTGCACCTAATCCCTTGTGCAGATCAGCTGCGTGCACAGCAGTTCTCCTGCCTCAGAACTTGGTCTGGGATCCTTGCTCATGCCGAGTCCCCCCAGCCCCCTGCTCTACATGTTGCCTTAGACATGGTGGCCTGCACACCACCTGCTAAATATACTATAGGTTCAACTGTGTATTAGCTCATGCCATTCCTTTGCTCATTAAACTCCCACTCATCCCACAGTACCCAAACAGCAACTTCTCCATGGAGCCTTTATCTATCCCCCACACCTCTGTCTTTGACTTAGCCAGACCATGCTCTGACCTCCCAGATGTTTGGCTTATAGTCTTCAAACATACCTGACGCCCTCTTCCAGATCTCTGCCCCAACTCCAGCCCTCCACCTTACAAACACCACTCTCCTCACCTCTCCCACAGTTTCTTCCCAGAAAACCTCTTCCAGAGGCTCCCAGGTCTGGGTGAAGCACCCTCCACACATTTTGGAATCAAGTTGCCATTGCCCTCATGGAAGAACATGCATTTATTGTGTGTCTTGCACAATGCCTGGCACTAACTGGGTTCCAAGAAATAGTTGTTCAAGGAAGGGAAGGGAAAGAGAAAGGGGGGACATTAACTGTAAGTCTCAGGCTTCCAGTATCAGTCTCATGAAACATCAAAGGCTATTTACTGAAGGGGTAAATTTAAATGTGGTACATTTTATACCTTAAGATCATACATATAAATATGTTCACCATTTCAAACAACCCGTGATCGGGCTATGTGCTGATTTGGAGTTCTGAGACAAGTACCCTCTCTATACTTGTCTTGGTGCATGCGCCATACACTGCCTCCCAGCAGCCTGAATGCTCCCCAGAGGCGGGGCCTGGGTGTGGCCTCTCTGAATCTCTCAGAGTCTCTGGACACAGTTGAGTTTTAACCAGCACTTGCTGAATTAACTTCAAATAAACTGCACTGAGGTCCCGAAAGACATTCCATCCCAAGTCACAGGGACAGAATTTTGCAGCATCCTACAAAAGCTGGTCCAGGCCACAGGTGGGGTCTGGGGTCCCAACAGGGTGACTTCAAAAGAGACAAACATGTCCCCAAGGGGGTGTACCTTCTGTCTCCTTTATGCCAAGCTCCTGCTCTTCAGCCACCAGCAGCAAATTTCTACACTGGGCAGGCCAGGGCCAGGCTGCAGCTTCGACTGTGCCCACTGTGCCCTGACTGTGCTGTCCTGGGTGTGCTCCTTAACCACTCTGAACCTCATCTCCTGTGTAGACAGTGGGTGTAATGACTCTCATCTCACAGAGAGTCTCACCACGGTCAACCCAGCTCAGTTCCCTTTGGGTCGTGTGTTGGTGTAGAGAGGTCTGAGAGTGGATGGGAAGGTCAGGCGACTTTTGCTGCCAGGGCTGTTTAAAAGCCAGGGGCCAACAACAGGTATGTAGCCCCCAGCCACAGGTGAGGGGAGATCCAGGTAGCCCATGCTTGCTGGCTGGCTCCAGGCCACACCCTGTTCTGAGCATGGCATACTCTTCATCACTAAACTGCAAACACTCTGTGAAACATGTTGTCCTAGATTACAGATAAGAAATGGAAGTGTGGTCCCTCAAAGGCAGGGACTAAGCCGGTCTTGCTCTTTGCCCAGCCCTTAGTGTGGCCCTGGAACTGCCGGCAAAACGCTGTTGCCTGATAGAAGCGGAGTATTAAGTTGCAGGATGAATTGGGGGGATGCCCCAAAGATCCTCTGCCCCATGTGCTCCTTCCATCCATAATATGGCAGCATCTTACCCACCATGGGTTCTGGAATTCTAGGTGTGCTCGGGATATAAGTAAAACTGTTGGGAAGCAAGAGTGGTGTGACAAATGCAGAACTTCCAGGATGTGTAAGACCAAGAAACCACTCACAGAACTGTGTGGTTAATACCAGACACTGAGCAAATGGGACTCAGGACAAGTCATTTCTGACAGCAGGGAAAGGAGATGTCCAGAGTGGACAGGTAGGTGAGGCCGGCGGAGACAGAACAGAACAGAGTTGGGGCAGCCTGGAGGGAGTCAGAGGCTCTGTGGGCAGGCAGAACTAGGGGAGGGAGGGCTGGGAGGGGGGGTACCAGGTCCTTTCTCCAGGCCCCAGAAGAGAGTGAAGTGCAGATAAAGTCAGCCAAGAGGAGGTTTGTAGGAAAAGCCCCAAATCCTGCAGGCAAAGATGGTACATCTGGTCTCTAGGCCTCCACTGGGTTAGACCTCCACTGGGTTAGACTTCCCATGGACCTTAAGAGGACACGCAGGCTGGAGCTGAGGGCAGCAGGGAAGGCCGTAATGAGGGAGGCTGGCCTATGGGGAAGGCTGGCCCCTCAGTGCCAGCAGATGGGCTCAAGGGCCTCTCTCCCATGACCTGGCCTCCTTCCCTGCAGGATTGGGTGTCTACCAGGGACAGAAGCCCAGGAGCTACTGGGACACCAAGGGTCACCAAGGCTGAGGTCGGGGATCCCCAGCCCCTCCATTCAACACAGCGCCTCTTCTTTTGAAGGCCTTACATTCACTGAGCCTCCATATAAGACTTTGGGGAAGGGCAAAGCTGAAAAAGCTTTTTTTGTTTTTAAGTTTAATAACCAAAGAATTAAAACTAAAGAGAAGGCATCAAGCCACCTGCTGGAGAAGGCAGTTCAGACACCTGCTTACTGCACAGATGAACCCTGAAGATGTTATGCTGATTGGAATAATCCAGACACAGTCCTATAGGACTCCACTTATGTGAGGAACCGGAGCAGTCAAATTCACAGGGGCAGGAAGTACAATGAAGGCTGCCAGGGCCAGGGTGCTGGGAAGGGGGAGTTGGGATTCAACGGGGACAGGGTTTCAGTTTGGGAAGATGAAGAGCTCTCTGGATGAATAATTGCTTCATTGTGGATGTGCTTAACGCCACTGACTGTGACACTTCCAAATGGTTAAATTGGTAAAGTGTGCTTTATATTATTTTACCACAATAAAAATTAATTAATTAAAACTATTTCAATAGATTGAGTCATGTGGCGGGTCCCCAGATCTCTCCGTGACCTCTGCCAAGTGCCTGTCCCAGTGTTCTTGTTTGTGAGAGGGACTCCATAGCAGGACCCTTGGTGGGAGGGGAGGCAGGCGACGGGTTGACAAGAATGCCCGGCCGCCTGCGCTCACCCGGAGGGAAGAAAAGAACACCAGGAGTAGCTGGGAACACAGGGCCTGAGCTTACCATGGGAACCGCACGCGGGCGCCACGCAGCCCCTTTGTGAGAGCCACTGCCCATCTGCTTCTGGAAAACAGGCAGCTGCCAGGAGGGCTCAGGGCACTGGGCGGGGCCTGAGAGCTCAGAGCCTCAGCTCTGCTCCCTGGGGCACCAAGCCACGCTGAGCACAGCCTCCCCACGTGTGTGATGCAGAGAGCGACACACCCATGTCAGCATCCTGTGTGTGCTCTCCCTGTGGCCACGGAGGGATGCTCAGCCCTTGTCCTCGGAATGAGCGGGAGTGAGTGAGCCCTTCTCAGTGCCCAGGAGCCATGCTGTGTCTCATCACTGGGTCACTTTCTGCAGGGTTTCTCATAATGCAAGACACATCATGCCCTCTAGGATTCTCCCAACTCGACCAGTGCTCCTGACCCGGACTCTGGGGCATGTGGGGAGGCCTGGACAGTGACCACTATTCACTAGGCTAGCCCAGCCCTTCAGCCCCCTCTGGGCCTCCCTTTTCTCATGTGCCTGGAGGGCCAGCCACCTTTCCAGCGACTAAGGGGATAAATGACAGGATGGGCACTGTAGCTGCCCCTTACCTCTGGCTAAGAATTCACCATGCTACACCAAGTGCTATGGTGTCCAGCTCAAGGCCCTGGAGGCTCCTGGAGGCTCAGTGGGGAGGCCACATTCTTGGGGGAGGGGACACATGGATGGGGTGGGAGGCTTTCCTTCTCACTCTGGTGTGTGGAAGGACAAAGATGAGAACCCTCTGTGCACCGTCTGGGAGGAGTGTCCAGCCCACCCTTTGCACACCCTCCCATGCCCTCATGTGCACTTCCAGTTCTGAGCAGGAGGGTCTCCTCCATCACCATACCAGGGCTAGTGGCACCATTAGGAGACTGTGGGGAGAGAAGGAGAAGTGGAGGGGTGAAGCAGTGAGAAAGCTCCTTTTTCCTGTGCCCCCAGTGGTTTCCTGGACACCACAGGCCCTTATGTAATAGCACTGCAGTGTGGTCAGAAGAAGGGAAACATGCAGATTTGGGCCTTTCAAAATGTCCAGGGTTTAGCAGAAGAAATAAAACTGCCTGGCCCAAAGCTACACAAGATCTCTGTTCCTGTAGCCCCAGCAGGAGAAGGCCCAGCTCCCTCCTCCTGTTTTCTGTCCCCAATTCCCAACCAGAGAACCCTAAGCCCCAGGCCAGCCTTTCCCAAGGCACACCTGGGCTTGGAATCGAGATGCCTGCCCGTTGCCATGGTAACATGGGCTTGGTTCTCCATGGGGTGGACCCCTCTTCCAGGCCTGCAGTCAGCTAGAATGAAGGGTGAGCTGTGAGTGAGCCTAAGAAGGTAGCCCCAGACATGGATGATGGAGACCACAGGAGTGCCCTCTATGTCACAGAGCACTATTCCACGGTGTCCCCACAGGGACTTCTGAGGGTGTCATTTGTTCTCCAGCTGAGCAATGATGGAACCCAGTCAGGAAAAAGGGGAGTGTCTTGCCGAAGTGAGCAGGTGGCCTTGGTGACACAATTCATGTGTCCAATGGACTCACTACAGAAAACCATGCCTCCACCTTGACCAGCACCCCCTGAAAGACCCTACATGAGGACCTCAATTGGGTATTGCTAAGACATGCCACTCTCCTGTTTTTGAAGACCTGCCAGCCAACCCCCAGCCACCATCACTGCTCTACCCTGTAAGAATGATGCTTCATTTTCAGGACACCTGACATGGCCCATCCGGGATGCTATACTCAGCTTTCAGAACTAACAAACGGCCAAGGGCAATTCATCATGAGTCAGTATTTGATAAGCAGCTGTTGGGTGGGTGGATTTGAGTAGACAATGAACAAATGGTGACCTGCCTATCTTAGAGAAACCATCTGGACAGCGAGGACCGCTGTGGTGTAGAAGGCCCCACACTCAGGCACACTCCACCTGCCCCTTCTCGCTGCTTGACTCTAGCCCCCGACATTGGCTTCTTTTGTCTTCGGTTTCCTCATCTGTATCACTGGGAAAGAAAACCTACATAAAGCTGGGATAGCATTCAGAAAAACACCAGCGCTTCCAGGAGAGGACCAGGATTTCATTCCCCACCGTTCACCATTCATACTAACCACTGCTGGGTACCAGGTGCCCGAAAGGGGCTCTATGCCACAACATAATCTGATCTTCATTACGACCCTCTTTTGGTTGGAAATTTTTCTAAAATGCCTGATCTCCTTTAACTTCTCTCTTCACCAGAGAACACGGCTGAGTCTTGCTTGTATGACTGAGTCACTCATCCCTTGGATGGAATTTCACTGTCAGACTCCTCCCTGGCCCAGCCTCTGTTGCCCCTTCCCCTCATTGGACTCCATGTCCCTCCTTGCAGTGGACCATGTTCTTGGTCAGGAAAATTCTAGGCTCATGACTGTTGTCCCTGGCCACCTCCTCGTGCACTCAGAATGTGCCCCTTTCCTGTACCCAGTGCTCACTTGTCCCCCAAAGCCCACAAAACTGACCTTTTGTTCCCTGAGCTCCAAGAGCCACTGGGATCTTGGCCTCTGGGATGGATCCCACTGCTCTCTGGGATGTCTTTCTACCACATGTGAATTTCTGTCACATCATAACTGTCCCTTGGGTCTTGTCACCTAGAGGGTGGTTCAAGAGAATGAGGACAGAGATGAAATCTTATCCTACTCTTGCGTCCTGCACCTGCCATGGGTCAGGTTCTGGGGAGGCCCTCACCCACACCTAGATTGTCTAAGATCAGATATGGAGAAGAGTGACAGGTAGGGATGACCGTAGCTGGGGGCCACACAAACCTTGGATCTCAAGTCTAAACATGAGTTTCTTTTCCCTACAATCAAGGACAGAAAAGGCATTTCTATGCATCAAGGGACATGACTGAGAAGTAGAGTCTCCCCAGAACTTTCTCCTTCATCCGCCAAAGCTCATGGAACTAGGGCAGCGTGAAAAATTGAAGACTTTAGCCCCGATTTCCTTGATTCAGATTTTATCTCAGCACCCTATTAACTGCCTTATTAGCCCCTCAAGGCCACGGTTTTCTTATCTGTAGAATGGGAAGAATGGTATCTCTCCACCCTTTCCCATAGGGATGTTATGAGGATAGCATATGAAGCCTTAGCACAAGACAAGTTTGGTGCACTGTGGGCTCACTAAATGTTAATTGTTATTTTGTATTGTTTTATTCCCTTTGTCAGAGCCAGAGAGAAGGTGGGGACCTAGGCTGGTAGACAATGCTGGAAAGAGGCACTCTGGAGATAGAGGGCAGCAAGGCCTTTTTTAGTTCCTTGTCCTGGAAGCTTCTGTGGCCCCAAAGGTCCTGTCAGGATCATCTCCAAATGCAAGGGCTGTGTGCGTGTGCGTGTGTGTGTATGTGTGTGTGTGTGCGTGTATGTCCATGCACACACACACGTGTATAGGGCCAGCAGTTTTCCCAGGAGTGGTTTCTTGGTGTTAATCTGTAGCAGATGGATCCATGGGGGCCTGGGCCACACCCCAAGACCAAGATCTCTGGGGGAAAAACAAAGGCCGCCTGCCTCCATGAGATGCACAAGCAAAATGTCACTTTGTCCACTGGAAACGAGAGCATCATCGGAAGAAATGCTGAACAGTGCGAAGTAAGGTCGACTGGAAATCTGCCCCCACCTCCAACAAGAAGCTGTCTCAGGCCAAAGTTGTCTGGCCGAATGGTGTGTTAGAAAGTGGGGGAGGGAACCCCTGCCCTGCACACTGGAACATCATCTCACCAGCCGGCGGAGGCTTCAGGCATCTGTCACCTCCCCTGACACTCACAACAAGCCTCCAGCATTCCCCGGAAGCTGCCCTATCTCACCCCTTCTTCCACTCATTGCTCTCTCCCGCTCCTGCCAGCTCCCACTCACATGTGTGTGCACGCGCGTACACACACACACACACACACACAACCAAGATCCTACAATCCCCTCTTCTCAGCTTCGGCCTCCTGCCCCTCCAGCAAGTCCCAGCTCAGGTGGCCTCTGACTCAGTTTATAAGCATATGCCATTTTGCTTCCCCTTCAGTTGGATATCTAATATCATCTATAAATAACCCCAATTGCTCTTAGATATAATGACAGTTTTGTTTGTTTGTTTGTTTGTTTTCTTGTTTTCCACAGATCCCCAGCACTGGGGGAAAAGCTTGGACTTTTAAGTCACAGCAACCTGGATTCAAACCCTGGATGGCCACTCATTGTGTGAACTTGGGCAGATAGCTGACTTCCTCTGGACTGTGGGTTCTTAATCTCAGTATATTAACATTAAATCACAGGATTAAATGATATCAAACAACCCAAATAAACACCACAGTGCCTGGCACATCATAAAAATGAAGATAGTAAACACTTCCGTGTTGTGCACTGCCCTAAACTCCACGAGCATTAGCTCATGCTAAATCCTCCTGACTCTGCAAGACAGATGTTAGCTTCAGCACCCCACTTTCTTTTTCTTTGGTGGTGCTGGGATTGAACCCAGGGCCTTGGGCATGCTAAGCAAGCCCAAGAGCTACATCCCTGAGCTACATCCCCAGCCCCATCATCTCACTTTTAATGCAAGGACATTGAGGTTTAAAGAGGTTAAACGATTTGCCTGAGGTTACAGCCAGTGAAGGCAGAGCTGGGTTGGAGCCAGACATTCTCGCTCCTGTCTACAATGCTGACCATCACGCTAGGCTGTCCACACACTCCTGCTTCCTACTTAGGGACCACCTATGACCTCCTGTGCATCAGAGCTTAACTCCATTGAGCCATTCAAAAGAGAACAGAATTGAATTGCCTCGGGACAATTTCAACTGGCTTCTCCTAAATGGCCAATGGAACCAGAGACAAAGCCAGGTCAAACCTTGACCAAGGTGATCTGAGTACCCCTCGCTCACAGAGAAGCTGGGGCCACTCATTGGCTTTTCCCTGTTCCCGTATCCCATGACAAGAACTTGGCCTGGAAATTTTGGTTTCCCACTCAAGGGCCTTAGTGGGGGTTTAGTGTGGACAGAGGGTGGGGACAGGAATGGAGGCTGATGGGAGAAGAGCTGAATGCTTTATCAGGCACGTTTTATTCTCTGTGTAGGCTCCCACACTCGAAGCCAATCTCAACCAGCAGATGTAGGTAGGCAGGCCCAACCTACACCTCAAGCCATGAACAATAAACTTAGCCTGGGAAGGACTTCTTTGCTCAAGCACAAGGGCTTATGAGGTCTAAGGAGGCAGACAAGGTCTAGAGCAGTGGTTCCCACCGTTAGCACGCATCAGAGTCACCCATGTAGACTCTCAGGTGCAATCCCAGAGATTCGAATTCAGTAGCTGTGGGGAGAGCCCAGAAGTCTAAGTGTTTAACAAGCTCCCAAGGGAGAACGCTGCCTAGAGAATCATGCTTGGACACACACTGGCCACAGGGAGTAGTCTCAACCTAAACCAGGTCTAGGATCATGTAGAGAGAGGTTTAAAGTACAAATGCATGCCCCAACTGTTCACCACTATGGACCTATTATTTCCCATCACCCACCCTGAACTTCAATGTAGTCCTCCAATTTGAGCTCAAATCTCAGAGTCTCCTGAAAATCCATGAATTGCTGAATTCTAAGGCAGATGGAAACCCCAGGGGTCCTGTGGTCTACTGGAGGGGAGGGGAAGAGAGCCAGCCATGGGAGAGGGAACAGAGTGAACCCACTGAATGAGAAGCTAATTTCCACAAGGCCCTTGGAAAACCCCCTAGACTCCAACTGTGGAGAGCCCCCCCATCCCCCAGCAACCCCACTCGGCACGGGGTATTCCTGTTGTGTTTGGTATTATAAGGTGCATGGTGTTGTTTTACTTGGTGATTTATTTCCTTTTTCTTGGAAATTAAGTATATGATGAATTTCCTCTTGGTGTGAATCCCAGAATCCCGACATGAGGACTAGGCCTCAAGCCAGTGTTAGAAAACCCATTCTTTCCAGCAGGACATGGAAGGCCTTTGGCTGGACATGGATCTTCATTTTTTGAGACAGTTGGGTTTGCTCCCTTGTGCATAGTGCTGGACAGTCTGTTATTATGGTGGACAATCTGTCCCTGTGTCCTAAGTAAATGAGCAGATGAGTGACTGAGTAAACAAACTCACCTAATCCCTGGACCAGTAAGGGTAGGGGAACCTCTCAAGGAAGGTCTCGATGCCTGAGCCATCCCAAAAGGAGACACCTTTCTCCCAGATTAGGAAATTTCCAGGTATTCTATTCTTCCTGTCAGCCATGACTCCCACATCTAATAATCATGAGCTGGAAAGTTCTAGATTCCCCTGGCCCACACCCCTGGGGCCCTCTATTTACTCAGGCAAGAAGGAACCCAGGAAGCAACTCTCCTGACCCCTTGGCAAGTTGTCCGGGGCTCATCACGAAATGAACTTTGGCATGTGAAGGGTGCATAGGGGAGGAATAAGAAGTCCTCAGCTGGGCTGGGCCGGGCTTGGGACTGAGGGAAAGGGAGCATTATCCATTTTCCCCAGCTTGTCTCTCCCCAAACTTTCAGAGAGGTAATGCCTGTATCACAGAGTCTGTCTTAATTAGGCCCCAAATTGTTCTGATCCCTGACTGTTCATTCACAAAATGAGACCTTTCCTGCACTAGTGATTGTGACTTCCTTCAGGGGACCCCCATGTTCACACCTTTCCTGCAGTCATTCCTGTCCTTGACCACACCCTGCACTCCAGGGAAATCAAGGCACAAAACTAGAGCTCCCAAGACTAAATGAGGAGGTAGAGACCCAAGAGTAAAGTAGGATGTCCAATGTCACCAAATGAAAAAGTACCCCAGTCAGTCTCAAATGTGCGGCCTTCCATATATGTCAAGAGCCAGCATTCTTGTGAAGAAATGTGTATATCTGTTTTGTTAGCATAGAAAAGCCCTCCTTCCGGAGAATTCTAGAGATAGACACTGGTGACCTCCGAAACAGAGCCCCTGGACCCTTGACCCTGCATGGCTGTGAATCAGGGATGTGTGTCAGCAGCACTGGGAGGACATGTGGGTCTTCCCTGAAGAGCCCGTGTGAGAGCTCAAGGTCTGAGGGGGCCACCTGCCCCTCCTCCTGCCACCCACACCCCCTTTTCTCCAACAGGTCTGGTTCAGAAAAGCAACTCTGCTCTCCTCTACAGGAAGGTGGGAGACCACTCAGAGAGGATGTGGAATGAGAAGCAGGGAAAGATGGTGAAGCAGGAAGATGAGGAGCACCAGAGACTCAGATCTCAACCCAGCCCCCTTCTCCAGTCACAGAGGGAGAAACAGGCCCCTAGACCCTGGGTGGGGTCACCTGGGACCCAAGGGTCCAGCCATCCTGAACCTTCAGTCAGTGCTCTTGGAGGGACTTGGAGGAATATATTGGACTGATTTCCCTAGTGGTTCTGTCCTCTTGGGTCCTAAGGGCAGAACTGGCCCAAGCAAACTTTAGTCACTAGAGGATATTTTCATGATGCCACCAGCCTCTCATTTGGCCACCTCTGAAGAAAATAAAATCTAATTATAAACCAATTCTAAAATCTAGGCACCAAGCAGTAGGTGGAGGAGATTTTTTATATTTAAAAATGTTTTTTATATTTAAGGGTAGGGAGGTCACCTGAAGTCACATACATAGGTAATTATTTCACCTTTGTGTGAGGTAGGCATCATGAAGGGTCCTCTGGGGAACCCCACAAAATGAGACCCTCTCCAATTACTTTAGAGTGTGCAATCTGTCTTTGGTACTCTTCATTGAACTTTTGCTAGATCACATCCAAATATGTTTTGTTCCATGCTGTATACTCTTGTGGACTTTTGACCCAAGAAAACTTCTGATTGGGGACTAAGGGCACAGGTGGGGGTGAGCAGTGCCAGAACATCCCAGAGGACCTTAAGTCCTCAGGAAAGAAGTCCAGGAAGCCGTTATTTTGTATAATTAATGTGCACTAAAAATTATAATAATTTTAAAAAGCGGTTCAGGGAACAGAGCCTGGACCTCCAGCTCTCTGAGAGGTGAGTCAGAAGGTCACACTCTCAAGAGGGCCCCCACTATTTCATGTGACCTCTTCAATTCCACTCAGAAAGTTCAAGGAGAGCTGAGTCAAGGAGGAATATTCCCTGGTCTCAAGGTTACAGTCAGCTGGGGAGAAAGGCCAGCTCACTAGGAGAGGGAGAGTCTTAGCTCCATGTTGCCCCTACAGTGTGACCACCTGCTTTCCCAGTGTCCCGACCCCTGGGCCCAGGACAGGGCTGTGCACAGAGTAGATGTAAACTAGCACGTGGGAAGAAGGTGTGCAGGAGCGAATTAGGACCCAGAGCCAACCAGCTGAATCCTAGCTCACGGGTGGCTCAAACAGAGGAGAGCAGAGGCCCTGGAAAAGCTGGGCTTGGGTCCCTCTCCTCAGGGAACCCAGGCTTGGTAAACTGCACAGAACAGTGCAGGCACTGCCATGTCAATACATTCAGTATTTTAAATTTCTGGAACAGAGCCATCTGTTCTGCAGGTGGGAGACTTGGCCTGGGCTTTCTCTGCAACCACCAGAGGGAGAAAACTGAGGGCTCATGTTCAGGACCACAGTCAAAACCCAGGGCCACAGTTGGCTGACTGTACAACAAAGCCACATTTGCTCCAATTCTGCTGATTTAGGCAATGATGTGATTGCCATCCACCCAGTCTGCAAGTATTGACTGAGCATTTACTATGCACCAGCCCTGGGGAGATGGCAGTGAGTAAAGGAAAACCCCATGAGCTTCCATTCTGGTGGCAAGAGAGGCTCACCTGTTTGACTACACTTTTTATGCAAGTGTGGAAAGATCTCTGTGGACTCCAAACAGGAGACCTGGGTGGATGGGCTTGCCCTTATCCTGTGATTCTTCCCCTTCAGGACTCAGTTGCCACATCTGCAGAATGGAAGGGCTGAATGAACACATGTCTAAGGCTCCTCTTGGCTGTGCTTCTATAGAGAAATGGTCAGGTGCATTGTAACCTGTAACCCCAGAGACTTGTGAGGCTGAAGAAGGAGGATTGCAAGTTTGAAGCCAGCCTGGGCAACTTAGTGAGACCTTGGTCTCAAAATAAAATAAAGAGGGATGGGGCTGGGCACAGTGGTGCACACCTGTAATCCCAGTGGTTCAGGAGGCTGAGACAGGAGGATCTCGAGTTCAAAGCCAGCCTCAGCAAAAGTGAGGCACTAAGCAACTCATGGAGACCCTGTCTCTAAATAAAATACAAAATAGGGCTGGGGATGTGGCTCAGTGGTCAAGTGCCCCTGAGTTCAATCCCTGGTACCCACACAAAAAAAAAATGGTGGGGGAGGATGAGGATGGGGCTCAGTGATAAAGCAACACCGGATTCAATCCCCAATCCTGTAAAATGAAAAGAACCAGAGCCGACTATGGAAAGAAAAACCTGGTTGAGCATTTTGACCTCATTCACTTAGGTGCATTTGAACTTGGTGTGGATATAGCAGGCCACTCCTCTTCCTGAAGTGACCTTCAAAGCTTCACTGGCCAAGGCTAGATACCCTATACCTGTAAATCACAACGCTTTGAGGATTTCTTTAGTCCAAACAAGTAGAGATTGACTGGGCCACCATCCATTTGGGTGGCTTCTAAGCTGTCCTCAGGGTTTCCAAGAACAGAAAACCTTGGAGTCACAAGGAGGGTGTCCAGGACTAAATTCCAGGCTTTGCTAATGAACAGGTCAAGTCCTCAGGCCTGCCACTCCCAGCAAGGTCCTCATGGGAAATGTCTGCTGTCCCCTACGGGGCACCCTGGGGACCCACCTAGCAAACTCCTGCCCAAGAAATTCAGGTAGAAACTATATTTCTGACAAAATCCTAGAGGAAAAGCTGGCCTCCCCCATGAATTCACCCCCAGGGCCTGCTGTGCCCCACTCAGAGGTGATTGGAGGTGGAGAGGGAAGCTACTGCCCCCTGACCCAACCCCTAATCCCAGAGCTATGCCTCCCTGTGACACCCCCTGGAGTAGGGCTGGGGGCAGGAACTGGGAGTCCTTAGCAGGCCAACCACAGCTGAGCTCCGGCTCCATTTTCTTTGCCATCTAGAAATGCCTTTGAAATCCTTCAGGGACGTAAATGAGCTCTTATCTTCAATGCTGCTCTATTTCTTAATTTCTTTAAGTGGGGAAACGGGGCATGAAGTAGATAATAGGATCATGGAAATTTGAGCTAAATGAGATCTTGGAGAGCATATCACCCAACCCCCTCCTCCACTAGTGCAGAAGTCTCAGTTCTGGAGAGGGTCAGAGATTCTGTCGTCCAGAAGCAGGGGTGACCACAGCCTACAACATCTGCATCTGCATATGGACATATACAATGACTTATGTGTTATTATAAGTAATTAATGTTTTCTTCATTTCTAGAAGTTCAAGGCTGCAGGGTTGAGGTTGAAGTTTCACTGTGGAGAGCAAGGTTGAGAGTCCATCTTTTCCTTTGCTTGTCCCATCTGTAGCTAGGGTTCACACCCCATTGGAGCACCCATGTTCTTGAAGGATGTCAAGAAGCCAGACTAGACCATAAGCAGTGGGCACGGAGATATATAAAACCCTTTCCACTGGGCATCAAGAAAAGGCACTCATGGCCCAGCTGCTTCCAGCTACTGTGAGACCTTGGGCAAGTGGCTCTCCTCTTCCCAGCACACATCCCAACCTGCCTCTTTTATTGCTCAAGGAGAGGTTGCTAGAGGCTTAAATGTTTTCTAGTTACAGAGACCTCCCTTAAAATGCTGTTCCATAGAAGCCCACTTGGAAAGCAAAAGCAAAGTGTCCTGCTGTGGGGCAGAAGCCCTGAGCCTCCTTCTCTACAGTTCCACAGTCCCCAGACAGCACAAGGATGGATAGCCATAGGCTTCCCCTCCAGCAAGATGCTCCCCAGGGGGAATTCCACACCCCACCCCAGGAGTATCAGAGGACAGGCAGGCCTGTGGGAGGCAGGAGGACAAGGCAGCCTTGGGATGGAGGATCTCCTATTAGCAACACTGATGCTGGGGTCTCTTCCTGGAGATGCCTCATGCTTTGGCCCCAAAAGAGAAAAGGAGGAATAGGCTGCAAAGCAGGGGTTGCCCTAAAATGTCTTCAAGTAAAGGACACAAGCAACCTGGGTCTTTTTTGTAAATGAGGACTTTGGACTCCCAGTTGTTTTTCCATAGGAACCCTAGGTTCCCAGGCTAGCCCACAGGAGCAGGAAATCTGCTTGTTCACATGGGCCTGACCTCCCAGCCCCCAGTGAAGACAATCCTCTGTGTTGCTCCAGGGCCAGGCACTAGCACAGCACCCCTCCTGTTCTCATCCTCAGTGGGAGGGAAGGTCACCAACAGCCTTAATACTCTCAATGGAGAATGTGGGTATCATGGAGGAGAGGAGAATAGTCCCTGAGTGAACCACACTGGTGGGGGGAGGATGGCTTCATCTGGGTGAGCTGGAGGCCCTCAATGGAGCCAGTAATGGACTCACAATGCTTTTCAGGATATTGTGGACCTCCAGCACCCCTCATCACTAAGAAATAAGTGACTATGGTAGAGACCTTGAGTTGCCCCCCAATATACCTCTTTGCCGCTTTCCATAGTAATAAAACCCCTCATTCTTAGTTGTCACATGGATATCTGGAATAAAGATACCTCCCAGCTTTCCTTGCAGCTCAGTGTGACCATGTGAGTAAACTCTGTGTATTTAAGTGACATGGTGCATGCCATGTGTAGGAAGTGACTTCAAATCAGAAAGCATCCCCATCCCTTCCTCCCTTGAATCTGCTAGAATGAAGATACAAGAACTGGAGCTTTAGCAGCCACTTTAGGTCATGAGTGACTTTGGAAATGGAAGACATGAATGGCAGAGTAATAGTAAGTGGCAGAGCCCAGGTCCCTGAGTTGATGCCACACCACATCAGTCCTGGATGGCGACCCCCAGACTTCTTTCTGAACAGGTGAGAGAAATAAACTGTAGATTTTAAACTAAATTGAATACTAACCAATATGATCGGTGTCCGTCCTGGCTTTCTGGCCCCAGTTCTCACACCCTCTTTGCTCCAGACACCAGACTGCTCTCTCCTTCCAGCCACAGGTGACATAGGCCAAGAGCTTCAGCTGCCAAGATGCTGCTCCTTCTGCAGAGAACTCTTTCCCCACTCTTAGCCTGGCCAATGCCTCTTTGTTGTCCAAATGCCCTCTTCTGTGCCACCTCCTCAGGAAGGCTTGACCTGACCCTAAATCAGCTGAAATCCCATCTGCCTCTTGGTGCTGTCCGCACACTTCCCTTGCAGCATTCATTATTTGGGAAATGCCTTAGATAAAATCCATCTTTCCCAGAAGACTGACCATAACCCCTGTGGGCAGGGAGGAGCCTTGTCCTTGTCCACCCTGAATCCCTGGGCCTGGCAGCATGCTCAAATTGCTGGGCAGGAGCTCAGATTGTGGCACCCAGTTGAACTGCGCAGTTCTAGCTTCTAACAGCTGTTTGCTCGGCCTCTCGTGTTAGCCCTGGAAAGCAGTTGAAGGCCTTGCTGCATTTGACAGACAGTCCAGCTGAGACTTGAGAAGAGAAAATGTCATGCCTGGGCTCAGGGACAGGACTCGAGCCCAGTGCTGACCCACAGTGGTAGAGATGAAAGGTGGGGGACTTGGGCTGTGCAGGGGCAAGATTGGAGTAGGGGCTGGGGTTGTGGCTCAGTGGTAGAGCACTTGCCTAGCATGTGTGAGGCACTGGGTTCAATTCTCAGCACCACATATAAATAAAGAAAATAAAGGTCCATTAACTAAATATATATATATATATATATATATATATATATATATAAAGATTGGAGGGGTGGGCAGGGTGCATATAATGGATTCGCATCTCTCTAGGGTCTTAAGTCAAAAAGTGGATTTCTCATGAGTCTGCTCTGAGCAGGACCTTCTTCAGGTTCCCGGAAAGGAGTGCTAAATAAGGTACCGCCTACCGTTTCTCCCTGGGCATATGAGAAGGAAAGGGATGACCGTGTGATGACAAGGAGAAGAAGGGACTGTCCTGGGTGTTTGCAGCATGTCATCAAGAGGCTCTGGCTGTCATCTCATGTCATCATGAGTCCAGGTGACAGTCACTCCTCTTCTTCTGCAGATACCATACAAGAAGGCCAGAGCAGAAAGGAGCTGGGAAAGTCACAGAAGGAGGCTGAGAGCCCCCAGAGTAGGACATGCTGCAGGCTTCATAGTGGCTGTGGCCTCGTTCCACTGGACTCCGTTCTAGAAGACGGCTCTGAGGAGATCTGCGCCTGCGCCTGCTCCTGCCGTGTGTGTACTTCTGAGTTCCTGCCTCTACCTTCACTCCCGCTCACACTCAGCTCACCCTCCTCCCTGTATTCACAAACCCTCCCAAAGCACTGAGGCCTCTCTTTCCTGAAGTCTACAAGTCCCCAGGCTCCTTCCCTAGATTCTTGCTGCCGTCTCAGCTCCCCCGTTCCCTGGGGCTATGTGACTCATTCTTGTCCTGAGTTGAGTTGTGCAGCCTCAAAAAAAGATATGTTGAAGTCCTAACCCCAGGGCTTGTGACTGTGATCTTCTTTAGAAATTGGATGCTGCCCAAACATGGTGGCACATGTAATCCCAGCTACCCAGGAGGCTAAAGCAGGAGGTTCACAAGTTCAAGGCCAGCTTGGGTAACTTAGCAAGACCTGTCTCAAAATAAAATGAAAAGGGATGGGGATATAGCTCAGTAGGAGAGCACCCTGGATTCAATCCCCAGTACTGCAAGGAAAAAAAAATGGGAAAAAAAATAGAAATAGGGTTTTTACAGATGTCATCAAGTTGAGTTCATATAAACAGGTATCATTATAAAGCCCTGCAGAGACACTGAAAGATACAGAAAAAAAAAAAAAAAAAAAAACCACCTGGTGACAGGCAAAGGCTGGGGTGATGTGTCCACAGCCAGGGAGCCCCAAAGACTATCAGCAATCACCAGAAGACACAGGAGACAAGGAAGAGTCTGTCCTGGCTTCTTCAAAAGGAGCTGGTCCTACCAATACCTTGATTTTACACTCCTGACCCCAAGAACTGGAAGAGATTACATTTCTGTCATTCTTAAGCTGTACAGTTGGTGGGACTTTGTTGCAGCTGTCACAGAAAATCAACACAATCCTTATCCTGGATGAAGTCCTGCCTCTGAGCTGGACAGTAGCTCCCAAGCACTGGGCAGGGTCTTGCTTCCCTCTCTAGCCCAGACACTGAGCTCAGTGCCCCTCAGTGAGAAGTAGAGAAAGGCTGTGGCTTAAATCCAGGGCTCCCAGAGCTGAGGATCCTTCACAACCACCTGGGATTCTGGAAAGGAGGTCAGGAACACCTCACTCCATCCTCTCACCACCCTAGCACAGCCCACCAAAATTATGTCATCCTTGCTAAAATGTGTTCACAGTTGGACATTTATCTGTGGGTTGTTTGCTTATGCTGTCTCCTCCTTGAGACTACAAGCTCCAGGAGGGCAGGGGCCACTGTTCACCACAGTGTATACATTGTCCAATGCAGTGCTGGGTAGATATAAATGAGGGGTAGTGACGAGTGTCTGGGGAAGGGGCCTGACGGCCAATGGGAAATAACGGGAGAAAGAGATACACTTACTAAGCAGAGATGGGTCTTCCATTTTGCTTTTTCCTATGTGCATTTCTATCTTCTTGAATGTCAAAGCAACTAGCTCATATTTTAAATTCACAAATACATAAAATGGCAGATTCCTACCAATCCCTGCAATGCACACCTATAATCCCAGCTACTCAGGAGACTGAGACAAGAGGATTGCAAGTTCAAGGCCAGCCTGGGCAGCTTAGACTCTATCTCAAAATTTTAAAAGGGCTGGGAATTTGTATCAGTGGTCAAGTGTCCCTGGGCTCAATCCCAGTACCATCGATAGATCAATCAAACAATCAACCAATGATTCCCATCTCAGAAAAGTAGACCTTAGGTGGGGCCTGTCAATGTGGATTTCTGCAAGCTGCCAGGTAACCCTAATACAGGCAAGAGAGCTGGACAAAGCTAGCTGTCCCCTGACTGAGCCCAATACTGCAGCTCAGGACACAGAAGGCTGCCTCCCCCAGAATCTCTGGCTCAAGAAGATGACTCTGTAACCGCAGGAGTCTTAGATCTCCCTAAATGTAAAATCTCTTCACCAGCACCACGACTGGATGAGACCTAAGGTAGGAAGTTGGTGGGACATGACACCATGATAAGATCAGATAATAAAGCTGTGGAAGACCTGTAGGCATGGAGCCTTGGGATGGGGTATGGAGGTCTAGGTCCCCTCTGCACATTTAAAGTGAGCACAGTCTCTCCTGGGTATCCTCGGGGGATTGGTTCCAGGATCCCCCAGAGATTCCAAATCTGAGGACCCTCCAGTCCCTTATATTAAATTGTGTAGTTATTCACCTGTAACCTATACACAGCCTCCCATCTACTTTAAATCATCTATAGATGACTTAAAATACCTGCTATGTTTGGATATGAGGTGTTCTCCCAAAGCTCCTGTGTTTGTGCAGAAATGTTCTGAGGTGAAATGATAGGATTTTGAGAACTGTAACTTAATCAGCCCACCCCAGTTTGAAAGGACTGACTGGGTGCTAACTGTAGGCAGGTAGGGCCTGGCTGGAGGAGGTGGGTCACTGGGCGTGTGCCCTGGAAGGGTTCATCTTGCCTGCCGGGTCTTCCCTTTCTCTGCTTCCTGGCGGCCATGATGGAGCAGCTTCCCACCTTGAAGCTCAGCCTCACGAGAGCCATGGAGTCAGCCCACCATGGACTGAAACCATGAACCAAAATAAACTTTCCCTCCTCTAAGCTGTTCTTGTCAGGTATTTTAGTCACAATGACACAAAGATGACTAACACAATTCCTAACAATGTAAATGCTGTGTAAATAGTTATTATACTGCATTGTTTAGGGAATAATGATAAGAATGGAGTCTGTACATGTTCAATACAGATGCAATTTCCCCCCCACCCCGAAATGTCCCCTCTGAGATTGGTTGAATCCCTGGATGAGGAACTCATGGATACAGAGGGCTGAGCGTACTGTACTCTGAAGTCAGTAGGCAGGAGTTATCCACACCTCACCATGCTCACGACAAGGGAGGCAAACCTCACCTCCTAGTGTCTGCTGGGCTCCCTCTCTCATTGCCTGAGACCTCAGGGCTCTGGAAATCACCATGCTAAGCACAAGGCATTTCCTGAGTATCAGACATACAACAAGCACCTCCCTCACATCTTGCCCCACCAGCATCCCCTGGCCCATTCCCCTGTGCCATTTTGCACCATAGCATGTATCATCTCAGACTTGCTACCTACTGACCTGACTACTTGTTTGCTGTCCACCTTCCCTGATATAAGCTCATAAAGCTCATAAAGCTCATAAAGTCAAGGCATCATTCACTATAGTGTCCCCAGCACCTAGAACAGGCCTGGAATTGGACGGACTGGCCACTCGATCAAGAGTTATAGAATGAGTAAATGAATGAATGAGTAGACAATAAAGCAATTTCCTTTCCAGTTTCTGCATAGTTCCTTGCACAGACGAGGGCATTAATAAATGTTAAAGTGATAAATAAAAGAGAGAATAAGGGGGACAGGATTTGGACCAGGGGCCTGCACCAAGCCTAGTTCACCCTGCCTGAGGGCCAAGGGCCAAGGGAAACTTGCCAAGGATCAAACTGGTGCCTGGCCCTACAGCCCCATCAGCTGGCCATGCCTCCACCTCACTCAAAGCCCTTCTGCTTCATCGCTATCATCAACATGAATATCATCAACTATGGTGGCCATGTACCCAGCATGATGGGACCACATTGAAGAGTTGGGTGCAGGGGTCCTACAAGCATAGCATGATCATGTGAGGTTTGGGACCATCTGTGCAAAGCTGGGTTTAGAAAAAGTCTTGAGGAAGCAGCTGAGCATATGAGAGGTGGAAAGATAGAACCAGAGAACCAGAGACCCAGAGTCCTGCCAGGAGACCAGGCAGGCACTGAACGCAGTAGGCGGCAGAGGCCCTGAGAGAAGGGACATTTCAGGGTACTTAGAGACCATGGCTGCTGGAGGAGCACAAGAAGAAATGAAAGTGTCTTTGCTGAAGATCACTGGCGTGCCCAGAAGATTCTCAGTCCTTAGAGGAACACAGGAAGGGAGTTGGAGTTGGGGGAGAAGAAAGCTTGAGGAAGTTAATGTTTTTCTAGAATTTTAACTCTGGGGCATTAATGTGTCCCTTCCAAGCCTTTTAAAACAACAAGTAACTCCTGTGAGCCTCATCAGGGGCTAGAGAGTGAAGCAGAAAGAGGAGCGTCATTCTTGAGTCAATGAGGAGCCCAAGGTCCTGAGAAAGAAGAATGAGGCTGGTCCTCACAGGAGGGACCCAGGACACCAGCCTCCCAATGCTATGACTTCTGACCCTCTCCCAAGTGTTCATCCCCCTGAATCCTTGGGTCATATTTAAAGTGACAAAAACAAGACCATAAAGAATGTCTAGGGTGAGAAAGAAACTTCAGTCTCATAAATCACAAACTTGGCACTGATGTTTGCATTTAAGGATCTCATAGATTTATCTGTGGCCCCAAAAGCTTTGTGTATAGAGCCCATTAAAAAAAAGGAATGCCAAGTGGCCTCAACACTACAAGGCCATCAATTGCATGGTGATCACTTTATGAACCACTAAAAGATTTTTAGGAGGCAATTAAACTAGGACACACTGTTGTTTATAAGGCACATTCCAATTTCCAAGATATGGAATGTGGGTAAGTGTATATCTTGGAGTCGTACCGGTGCTACAGCTGAGAAGAGTGGGATATCTTTTGAAAAGTATCATTTAGGGACCCTGCAGATACTCCAGCCAATTCCCAAGTCTCTATGGTAAAGGTTTGTGCAGTTGGGTCTCTGGGAGAGAAGAGTACCACATCTTGTCAATGGCACTGTTGGGTATAGGCACTTACAGACCCGGTCAAGGGTCCTCCCATCCTGTGTTCTGTGCATGAGGAGCCTCTTCTGTGCAGTCTGAATGTCTGAATGGTCCCTCACAGTTTACAGATGTGAGTGAGTTAATCTCCCCCTCTAACCCCCAGAGTCGTCTGACTTTGCTTACACTGCCTTCAGCATGCACCAGGGAGCCGCAGAGATGGTATCTGAGCCCAATCCATGCCCTGCAAAGCTCCTATTCCACCACAGATGCCTCCCCCAAGAGGTTTTCTCCCTCCACTCCTCATGCCTCTGCTAATGTACATGCCCCTCTGGGCCTTTTTTATATTCAATGACAATAAAGCATTGGAAGAAACAGAATAATCCATAAATGCAGGCAGAAGGAAGAGGAGAAGGGTCAGGGAGCAGGGTGACCCTGTGGCTCCTGCTCTCCTGACCCAGGAGAGTGAGTGGAGACAGAAATGTGGGGACCTGAGTCTTCATCTCTGCTAAGTGATCCTGGCCAAGTCCCTTTCCCTCCCTATAAAATGAGGGGCTGAGGGATGGCCTAATATCACTGGGGTCCCTTCTAGGCTAATAACACTGAGAACTGGGTCTTGGTGGACAGGAAGATAGAATTACCTGGGGCCCCTGCTATACCAGCCCTCAGCCCCAGAGCCTAAAGCTCTCCATGGGCTGCCTGTGTCTGGTTATCTCTTCTGGGTCAGCAGAGTGAGCACTGAGGCAGGAGCATGGGCTAGTGGATAGAGTCCTGCCTAAGAAGCCGGAATCCTGTCAGCAGCTTTGTCTCCTACCCACCCCCCATCACTCAGCTCCAACTCCCCTGTGCTTCCATATGCAGAGATGGAGTGCAGTTAAGGGACTTTTAGATAACATCTCTGATCAAAGGCAGCGGGGCATGCTAGCATCCATTGAGTGCTAGTGACTAACCAGGTATCTATGCTAAAAGTGACAAGAACCCCATTTCTTTTTCACAACAGCTCTCTCAGGGAGCTGCAGACTCTGACTCTCACCCTGCCACCTGACCCACAGCCTGACCCAGTCCAAGGTCTCGTAGAGTCTCACTGGATCTACCCAACAACCCAAGGGGGGAGGCACATTCCCATTTCTTAGGTGAGTAAACTGAGGCACAACGAAGTTGAATAGCTTGCCCAAGGATGTGCAGCCTTCATTTAGGACCTACTGCCCAGCACACACAGTGCATCCTCTCATTTCACTTATGTTTCCTACGTATATCTCGTGGACAAGGAGGAAGCACAAGCCAGTCACAAGGAAGAGGAGGTTTGCAGTGAAGTGAGTGAGCACATCTGATCCACACAGGTCAGCGGTGTGACTCCAACTTGGAGGATGGCTTATCACTTCCTGCCATGGAGCTCTGCTTTGTCTATTTAGGTGAAGCAACAGAGGACGTGGGGGTCCTGTCTATGTTGCCACTAAATAAGAAAGCGATCACAGGACAATCCTTAACCAGGATCAATGTAAGGCCTGACGTGTGGTCCTAAGAATAAACTCAGGCAGAGATGACTAGTTGGCATCCAACATTGGTTGGATGGTAATAGAAACCCCAAATTTAGCTGGGCATATGGCCTTCCAGAATAAACTACACTTCCCATGCTCCTTTGCAGCTAAGTATAGTCATGTGACCTGGTTCCAGTCAATGGATGGGCAGCATGGTATTGTACCCTTCCTGTCCTTTCTGGTCTTGCTCCATCCTGATGCTTAGAAAGTATGCAGAGTTGCTCCACACACCCTAAGGAAGGTAGAACAACAAAACAGGAAGCACCCGAGCCCCAAAGGGGCTTGGGTGCCACACCTGCCCATGACACACTGACTCTGGGCTCTTCTAAGCAGAAATCCCTCTAATCTCCCTTATTTGTCACCAGAGGCAGACTTAGCTCCCACCCAATAAGCCTCCTCCTCCAGACTGATGTATCACTAAGCAGATGTGACCAGATCCAATTCTGATCCATATGAATTAAGCTCAGCCACAGGGTGATGGGGGTCTAGAACATCCTATGCAAATGAGATTACATGAATGTAAGAGTAGCTTCTAGGCAAGGAAAGGGGTCTGATGGGGCCCAAACTAATTTCCTTCCCACCAGTTCTTCCAGGGGAGCTTCCTAGAGGGGAACCAAAGAACCCGAGGAGAGAGGACCAAGGACAGTTAGCCTAGAGGGTTCTCAGATGTCTCTAGCAAGCCCTGCAAAGGCTTTGAGAGACAAACTAGGGATGTAGCTCAATGGCAAAGTGCTTGCCCAGCATGCTCAAGACCCCGGTTAGACCCCAGCACCACAAAAAAAAAAAAAAAAAAAAAAAAGGAAGAAAGAAAAAAAAAGTGATGATGGGAAGAAAAGGCCAAAACCTGGGAGGCAGAGGATCTAGAGCTGCCTTCCTGCGACACAGGCTTAGATAAAGTAGGAAAGTAGCACAGGGGGCAAGGTCACCATCCATGGGCCGCAAATATTTTCCCCACTGAGCTGCAGCTGACAGGGCTGGCCAGGCCACAAAGGGAAAAAAATTCCATTATGGTCTGACAGCTATTCACTCTAGATGCCTCGGGGAAATAACTACTCCTGCTCCATGCACTGCTGTGTCCATATGCATCAATTCATGGCCCATCCCTGTCCCCAGCAAGGGACAATTGCCTCAGATCACGGTAGAGGCATGAGCTTGGATATAAGCCAGCCTCAGTTTCCAGGCTCTGTCACTGAGAGTCACCTCTTACAACAACTCAGTTATCTTTCTATTGGGTTTTTTAAAAGACAACCCAAAGATCAACACCAGAGGACAAAATGATAATGTCTCCAAAGTCCTCAGCATGGCATCCATGAACAATGCTTCTCTGCTATTGGGCAGGAAGGGACTGGCAGCGAATGGACTGGTGACAACAGTGAGTGGCTCTGTAGGTGCAAACCTCATCACTTTGCTTAAGGACCTAACCTCCTTATCTGTTCCTCTCGCCCCTTCTACTCAGACTTCCAGGGAAGGAAAGGCTTGGCTTGGAGCAGGGGGACTTGAAGCAGGGGGGACTTGAAAGGGACCTTCCCTGCCTGTCTCGCAGCCCACCCCTCTCCTAACCCTGCTCAGGCCAAGCCTCATGGAGGCAGGAGTGTCATGGGCAGGACACCCCTGAGAAAACTCCAGACTTGGGGAATCCCAAGCCCCATCCCTGGAGAGGGTGACCCTGTAGGACTGGGGGAATCTGTATTTTAAGAAGCTTCTAGATGATTCTCACTTAGTATGAACTCAAGAGGATGAAGCTCCCTGGCCAGGTGACCTCCCAGGGTCTCTCCTGGCATAGATGACTCTGCAGGGCACCCAGACCCACACGTGAGCACCAGGTCCTGTCTGCCTGGGTCGCTGCCAGCTCTCAGCGCTGGCCTCTACCAGGATTTATGGCTGAGACTCACGCAGGCACTCCGAGGCAGAGGGACCCAGAGCGCCATTCACAAATTAAACCCAGCCTTCTCTCCTCCCAGGTAATGGGCCCATCTGATGATAGAAGAGCTTATAAACAACTATCGTCAAATTAATCTCGATGTGGGAGAAATAACAGCGGCCGTAAATAAGACTAGCAAGCCTGGCCCGCCAGCTGGTTAGACACTTTATAAAACTGAGCAGCCACATTAATATCATATGGTCTCTTTCAGACCCCTGCCACCTGTGTGACAGAAGTGAGCACTAGTTGAGGGGTCTCCCGCCTCTGAGGACTGCTGCCAGGGGCCAGGGCCACCATTGGGGCAGCAGGAGGAAATGTCAATAGAGTAGGGCTGCTGGACACTTCCTGGACCTGCCACTTCCTCCCCTGCCTAAACTGTCCCCAAATCTGCTGCTGGGGACCTTGGGATTGGGGGGGGGTGACCACCAGGCACAATCACTTCTTTTGTTGCCATCATGCAGCCTCCACATTTTGGTGATCCCCTCTCACTCCCCACAGACTCTGCACTCACCCTCTGCCCCAGCTCAAGACCCTCCTCCTCGGGAGCCCTCACAAAAGGCAAATGTGGCTTCTCAAAAGGCAAATGTCTGCTTTACCCACCATAGTGGAGATCACAGCCACTCGGTCACACCCCTCTGTTATGTCCCACACAGGCCACTGTCCCTCCTGATGCACAAACACCCATGGAGATTGCAGAGCCCTGAGGGCAGTGGCCAGTTGGTATGTGGACCCTACAGCTGCTGGCCTGGACACACAGGCACACTCCAATCTCATGGTACCATCCTGATTGAGGCCTCCTTGCTGGTATGTTTATTGTGTAAATTCAGTAATGGCAGGTGGTGACCACAGGGGCTCAGGGGAAACATCAGAGAAAAGTAGAAACGGAACCTAATGCAGGAGCCGTGGGATGGACGTGTGGATGTGTGTGTGCAAGTAGCAATAGTGTGTGTGGCGCCTCATGAACAGGACTGGTGCCCTGACAAGAGACTCTCTTCTTCTGCCTTGTGGTCTTACAGCAAAAGGGCCACCCTCCAAGAAGTGGGTTCTTACCAGGCACAACTCCTGGTGCCTTGATCCTGGACTTTCCAGCCTCTAGAATGGTGAAAAATCAATTTCTGTTATTTATAAATCACCCAGCCTCTGGCATTTTATTGTGGCAATCCAAATGGACTAAGACCATAAGAAGGATGACACCCTTGGAAGGAAGACTAGAGTTGGGGGACCTTGAGACAGGCAGTCACAAAGCAACGAGTCATCCTTTGTGGCCTTTCCCTCAGTGTCCCTCCCCCCCTCAGTGTAAGGAAGCAACTTTAGGCTAGTCTTGAGTTAGGTGACCCAGTTCCCACACCAGCATCTCCCAAACTGTGCTCCAAGCACCAAGTTCAAAGGATGTTTCTAGAAGTCATGCATGCGCACATACCCAGAGTTCTGTGGTCAGATCATTTTGGGAAACGCTACCGAAGCAAAGCCCAGGGCTCTCCTTCCTGCAGGTCAGAACAGGGCTTCCAATGTGCTGAGAGGCAACGGCACTCACCAAGCCAGGAGTGTAGGGCGTAGGGTGTAGCGTTTCCAAATCTTTGAAACATGTGACTCTTTTGCAGAATCAATTTTAGCAGAAGGGCCTCTGTGTTTGGTTGGACAGTGCGAGAAACGCTGTTCCAAGTCCCTGCTTCAAGGTCAGCTCCACCCTGTGTCTTCCAGGAGGTCTCCCAGACACCACAGCTCTGCCCCTCCACTCCACCCTGGCAACCCCCACTCTCCACCACAGAGCATGATGACCCTCTTACTGTGGAGGGCGCTGCCCCCTCGTGTTTCATGGGACTGAGAGGACTCCTGCCTGGTTTTTTAGCACTTGAAGGCTGGCACCCAGGTCTCGCCTAAGCCCTGGGCTCAAGGTCAAGCTCAAGCCAAGGCTCTGAGTAGGCTGTGTGCCCTTCAGTCCTGACAGCAGCCACTCACTACCAGCAGTGCTGACAAAGCCCCAGCCAGCTCAGCGGGGGACACGACCCTGTGGCTTCTCTGCAGCATTCTCTTTCCGGCCTTTCACCCCTGTGGTGGCACCTTCACCCGCCTCTTCTGCTCAGCCCTGCACATCCTTTAAGACCCACTCAGACATCAGGAACTCCGGACATTGGGCCTGGCCTCCCAGACGCCAGGCTGAGAGCACCCAACACAGACATCAGGATCCTACCTTGAGACCGCTCATGCATCTGCTTTCCAGCAGACTCGGTTTCTTTAGGACAGGTAAGGTGACTGGGGGAGTGCCTGGCACAGAGTGAGCGCTATGTGAGCATCTGCTGCTGTTCTTGTGTTGTTATCTTCCTGTCCCCAGGGCCAGTGCAGACACCTGTGCTCAATTCACATCTGTTGGATGAGCTGAGCAGACCCATGATCAAATCTGAGCCGCCTTATAACCATGCTGGGCGGTTACTATGATTGCTTCCATTTTACAGACGAGAACACTGAGGCTCAGAGTTCTTCCCTCCCATCCCCATTGTTTCCCTTACCACAGTCAAGGTACCTACTAGGAATAGGCACGGGGAGTCTGCAGATGGTTACCTCCAGCAGGCAGCCACACATAGCAAGAGCGGCCCTGCTTTGTGCCAGGCCAGGGATCATGGTGGGTGTGTTACGTTCCAGTGTCACTTAATCCTCGCTCAGCCTGGCAGGTGAGCATGAGCACCCGTTCTCAGGGAACAGAATCAATGCCCTGGGAGGGCTGCTTGCTTCAGGAGGCCACGAAACCCCTGCTCCTTGGGCAGCCTCCCCCCTCCATAAGGCTCTCTTCCAGGGGACGGCGCAGTGACCCGTGGGAGGGCTTAGGCAGATGGGCAGGAGAGGAGGCAGAGAATGACAGCAGAAATGGCCAAGCCAGGGGGACAGCAGGGAGGAAGGGGGCTGGAATGGGTAGGATGAGAATGAAATGAGAAGGCCCAATGCTTCAGAAAAGAAAAAGAAAACTCAGACGAGGGTGACAGCCACGGACTCTGACATTCACCTCTTGGGTGGGATCTGGATCTTTGCCAGAAAGGGGCAGGGCTGATCTGACCTGCAGCAAAGCTGCTGCTCTTCCTCCTCAAGGACAGCTCCGGTCCTGCTTCCTCCAGGGGCTCCCTCCCCAAGACTTCTGCCGGCTTCACTGACCTCTCCCCATCTCATGGGCCAAGATGCTGCCGACTGGCTGGACCACACTTTCTAACCAGCACCACCATCGATTTGGCCCTCCGTGTGGCCTGGTCTATGGTCTATTCATTCCCCCACCAACTTTGGGGATGCCCAAGGGTCTCCCATCTAGGCTGTGGCCTGGTACTGCCAGTACCTGTTGCCCACAGCCCAAAGTGGATTCCCAGTAACTGCTTAGGCAATTACATGCCCAGTCCCTTCCTATCTGCCTGGTCCCCTTTGCACTCTCCTAAATCCCCTTAGACTGTTCCTGGCCTAAAGAGGCAGGTCTATGTGTTTGCAGAGGGGGAGTGGGGTGTATAAGTGGCAATGAATCTCTTGCTAAGTACTTTCCAGGATTCTGTGTGCCTCATATTTTACGTCCATCAGCACTTACTTTTGTGCTCACCTCCCTGTGACACCGGTGTTCATATCAATTATATCTATCTCTCCAGAAGGTTTAGAGAGGTCCAAAGTCACCGAGCTTGTAAGTGGTAAAGCCAGATTGCCCAATGGCAAAATCTCCGCATCCATTGCTACCACTTAATACCCTGTCCCTGACCGTCCTGGTCCTTCCTCCAGGAGACCCAACAAATACAGCCCTGTCCTGCCTGGGAACAGGAAAAACTAAGGGAGCCCTTATTTGTTTGGAGTGATTAAAGAAGGTTTTGGAAATAGAAAGTGGTTATGGTTGCACAACAATGTGTGTGAGTGTATTGAAGGCCACTGAATTGTACACTCTTAAATGGTTTAACATGCTTAAAATGGGGCTGGGGATGCAGCTCAGTGCTTGCCTAGCATGCGAAAGGCCCTGGGTTCCATCCCCAGCACCACCAAAAAAAACACAAGTTAAAATGCAAATTTTATGTTATATGTATATTTTCACAATAAAAGAAATAATCTTTAGTGTACCAGGAGCAGCCCTGGCTGGGTGACCCCTTAGGAGCTGGGACCCACAGAGTAGCTGGGAAGAGCCCTCTGTTCATAGATTCGTCTCCATGTTCCAATCTCTCGTCTCCTCTGCTCACCTTACACCCACATTGTCTTCAAGCCTCACCTGGGCATGTATGCCACAAAGCAGTCTCAGCTAGAGCTGCTGGGGCTCATGTGGCTTCCAAATGGCCTTGAGTGGAGACCTGAGGAGCATCCTGGCCCTCTGAGTCAAAAGACCCAGTTCCAGTGGTGGGGGACTCTTGTTCCAGCCACTGGACAGCTTGGGTCTCCAATGCTGGGGAGAGGAGACCTTGGGCCGACCCCTGTGTATCCCTCACACTGAACATGTCACCAAAATTCTACATCTTCACTCAACAGTTCATGTAAAATTTGCACCTGGAGGCATAACTTCCTAATTTAGTTTAATATAAAAATCACCTTTTCGCTGGGCACAGTGGTACACACCTGTAATCTCAGACACTTGGGAGGTTGAGGCAGGAAGAGCACAAGATCAAGGTCAGTCTCAGCAACCTAGTGAGACTTGGACTCCAAATAAAAACCAAAATGGACTGAGAGGGTAGCTAAGTGGTAAAGTGCCCCTGGGCTCCATTCCAGAGCCAAAAAAAAAAAAAAATCACCTTTTCCCCAAATTGAGAGGTAAAACCCAGAAGCTGCACTAAGTTTATCCTGCGGCCCGTTTTTGCCCTCAGTCAAGGTTCTGCTATATGCTGAACACAGACCTGGTCCCCCCGCAGTATGGATACCATAAGATGGCAGACTCCTACTCCCAAGCAGGACCTCGGAGGTGCCAGCACAGACTTGGGAACCACGTGGGATGGATGAGTGCCGCTGCTGAGGGGTAGGGAGTGACCACAGGACAAGGCTCCAGCCACCTCTCCCACCTTCTGGCCCTGCTCCTTCTCCACTCCATCTCTCTCCTGGGGGAACCTGGACTTGTCAGGGACCCTCGGGGTGAACTGCCATCCCAGGCCAGTGGCTGCGCTCCACTTTCACATTCTGGATCTCATTCCCACCTCACCAGCCCAGGCAGACCAAGCTTGCCCAGGTGAACTCGGCTCTCCCACAGCCCCGCCTCCTCGCTCCAAGGCCTGGGTCCTGCAGGTGTAGGCGGGCCCAGTCTTGCCACTCAGCACCTCTTGCTGTCCATCTCCTGGGGCTCTGTGGCAGGTACCTGCTCTGTGTACCCAGTACCCTATTCTGGTGCTGGGTACACCCTATCACCTTGGCCAAAGGAAGTCTGGCCCGGCTTCCTCCCTGACAGCCCTCCTTCCACCTTTACCCACCAAAGGTGAGGCCAGCACCATGGCCTACTCACCCTGGTGTCCAAGATGTGGGCTCTGGTGAACCCAGGGCTCTTCCCAGCTACTCTGTGGTCTCCCTCCCTCATCAGGAGCTGGGGACACCTGGCACTGTGGTAACTGGTGACTGTTGGTGTGGAGTACCTTGAGGAGGTAGCCAGCTCCATGGGACCAGCCACCCCTCACCTTCCCCACAATCCCTCACCTTCCCCACTATCAGAATCTCATCTCTAGTCAGTAGGTCCATGCCTCCTGGGTGGAGGGACAAGCCCAGTGACCCTTCCCACCTGCCCTCCCAGAAGCAAGCCCTGCCATGGTGCAAAGGTATCCTTTGGTTTCAGGTAGTCCAGTGTCTGCAGCCCAAGGTGGGAGTGGGTACATTAGCCCATCAGCTCCCATAGGACTTGGTAGCAGAAGTAGTTGCCCTGAGGTCAGGGAGAGGGGTAGGCCCTTAGCTCTCTAGAAGGAGGTGGCTTGGGAGTCCTGGCAGCTGGGGGAGGAGAGCCAGAGCTAAGCTAACTAGAGGGACAAGGAGCAAGCCACCCCTTCCTCACCCCTTCAGCCCCAAGGGGAGCAGCTGCTGTTGGAGCTTCCTGCCTTCCTAGAGACAGGTGCTGGCTCTGTTCTGGCTTCCTCCTGCCTCCAGAGCTCCGCACCCAATCCCACAGCAGGCGGGCGCTGACTCAGCCCCACCACTTCTGCTTCTAGGCCTGGGAGGCCCACATGCAAAGCTGGGGATGCGCCTTGGCGCTGTTGCAGCCAAACCATGAAGCGGGTAATGTCACCATCCCTTGTTGGCTGGGGGACTTCCTGGAGGGCACCCCTGCCCCAAGGCAGCGCACCTCAGGGCAAGTTTGAAGGAAGGCAGCTTCCTGGTCTAGGCCAACAAGAGGCACAGCAGAAGCAATTCCAACCCTAACTCAGGCTGGGGAGCCCTGGGGTGTACCCAGCACCCCATTCTGGTGCAGTCACAGCCCTGGATGGGCCACCAGTGAAGCAGAGGCCATGATTGCTCCCTTCCCACCTATGGTGCTGTGTGACCGTGCCAGGGGAAGGGCATGTGCCACTGAGTGCTGAGGAGTGTGTGGCTGCTGTCCCAATGGGAGGGAGAAAAAGCAAGGAAAGCACAAGTTATTGTCATCGGGAGGAGGTCACAGTTTCTCCGAGCAGGAAGGGGCAATTAGGTCAATTATCTCCCTTGGCAGATAGAAAGTGAAGGGGCCGAGCAGTCAGACTTGGCCAACATCACACGGGTGATTATTGACAGAGCAGGACTCCAAGCCAGGACTATTTCCATTGTGCAGGATGCTAGTCACCATCATTACTCTTCCCTTTGGCTGGTTTCTCCGTCTGTTGCATATGCATTACTTCATGTGACAAGGCACCAACCGTGGACTCAGCCTATTGACAGGTAACTGAGAACTAATGGGAGGAAAGGACTTGCTCAAGACCACCATGGGAGCCAGGTGCAGTGGCGCAGGCCTGTAATCCCAGTGGCTCAGGAGGCTGATAGGGTAAGAGGACTTCAAGTTCAAAGCCAGCCTCAGCAATTTAATGAGGCCCTCAGCAACCCAGGAAGACCCTGTCTGTAAATAAAATATTAAAAAAAAAAAAAAAAAAGCTGAGGATATGGCTCAGTGGTTAAGCACCCCTGGGTTTAATCCCTGGTACCAAAAAGAAGAGTGAGAGATCACAGTGGGTGTTTGTGGCAGAACAATGGCCAGAATCCAGGCCACAGAAAGAGTTTATCCCAATCTTAATCCTTTCCCAGGCCCTTCTATCTTGCACACCCATGGAACTTGTTGGTGAGCAGAGGGGCTTGGGGCCTGTTGGGCCAGTCCACCAGCCCTCCTTCCCACATGGCTTAGTACAGTTGAAGGCATGCAGGGGTGGACTAGCACAGACAGTCCCTGTGACCTGTGGCAATCTAAGCGCATCAGAAGTCACCAGCCCTGACAATTAAGCCACCATTCAAGTGGAATACTATGCAATGACTAAAAGTGATGTTTGTGATGTAACGTTAAATTAAAAATGAGAGACTGCCAAGTTGTATATTCACCATGTTTATAGATCTACAAAACACACACAAATGTATGAGCAAAAAGGTGGAAAGAATTTCACTCATGTGATCACAGGGGCTGGGCTCCTAAGAGACATTTCCCCTTTGGTTTCCTTTCTCAACTTTCCAAAATGGAATTATACTACCTCCATGATGTAAGAGATCTAATTTGAGAAAGCATCAAAAGTATCTGCAAAAAGATGCAAAATATGCTCAAGACACAGCTGAGGCAAAACTGGGAAGCAGATACCTATTATTTCAATGGAAATCAGAGCACAGACTGCACTACCCTCAGGAGCCCCCAGTGAGCTGGCCAGGCTTCCTGAGGTGGCACCTGAGGCTAAAGAACTCACCACCCCAGGTCCCAGCCCCTTGCATCTTTCCTACCCAAGATGTTCTCTAGTCTTCCAGGCACCCACATACGCCAGCCCCTGTCTATCTCTAAGCTCGGTGCAGGGGACTTAAACTCCCTGTAGCTTGACAGGCCATGAGATGGGAAGAGGCCTCTCCTGGTGATACATGCAGTGGAGGACACGGGCATGGCTCCCTGGGGCTTGTCTAGTCTTGATGGGTCCTGGCAGCCTGCAAGCTGTGGAGGGCAAAGCAGGAAGCTGAGGCTGAGCTTCAGTTACATGACTCAGCCAGTTACTAGCTGAGGGGAGGGGCCTCCCCCCACTCTTGGCCTCAGTTTTCCCCTCTCCACCCCAATTACCTTCTCACTAGCTATGTCCAGGAGGAAGTGAGATAATGGAAGAGGAAGAGCCTTGAATCCTTTGACTGGGGGAAATCCCTCTCTGCAGACAAGGACCAATCCTGAGGCCAGAGCCCTGCCCCTCCTTCACCCTCGCCCTTGTCCCATTTACCACACCCCTGCCTTGGTCTCCCACTCTGCCATCCAGGGCGGGCCCCCTCCTGCTCCTCCTTCTCCATGGGTGGGAGTGACATTTTTGCCAATCCATGGAGGCAAGAATCCTGGCACTTGCCTGTCCTGTGGTCTTGCCTCTTGTGAAGATGGAAATTCAGTAAAACTTGTTCAAAATGAGATACCACGGCAGAGTGGTACAGCTGCTGAGGGGCTAACTTTGTAGGAGAGGCTGCTCCTAGGGTTCAAGAGCCCTGTGAATCACTCAGTACAGGGATGTCGGGCTTGGAGATAATGTTTTGAGGGACTGTCGTGCAAATATGAAGATTTTTTACTGTTGAAGTTCATTTCCTACCCCAGTTGGAGCTCTGCGTTTAAAAGTACTAGAAGTCTCTACTCCCAGACTCTATGCCCTTCGCTCTGCCAAATTCTACATTTATCCACACGCTGGACTCATTTGTCCCCAAAGCTGGCTGCTCCTCCCATCTTCCTGGTTTGTCCTCATGGCCAGCCATACATTCTCCTAGGCATGCCAAAGACATTCTGCCCCTCAGCTGCCCCCAGCATGGACTCAGTCCTTCTTGCTCCTTCCTTGTGGTAAGATCTTTTATGCTGGGCCTCTTCCCATTCCCCAGGCCTAGGGTTTGGGTCCCCATCATCCCTAGAAGCCTGCCATGTCCTCCTCCCTGGCCTTAGCCCCTTAGTCTCACCCTTCTGTCATCAACAGAATAAACTATCTAAACACTCTGACCCCAGAGAGCTCCCAGTGGCCACAGGAGCAAGCCCTACTTCCAAAGGCTTTCAAATCTCTTGCAGCCTTTTCCCCACATTCTGCAGACCTCCTGCTGTGTGGCTCCTAGGGAGAGCCAGTCAGAGCAGGACAATGACCCTGCTGCCCCTGTCACCTACAAACCCACCCACACTCCCCTCTCCCTCCTTACGTGCATGTCCCTATGTTCCATTCTTAACAAAACAGCAGAGCCACTGGCCTTGGCCCAAAACTCATTTGTTCCCCACTCCCACATAGTGCTCTCCCCACTTTCTCCACCCCCATGTGCTAACCATTTGACTGTCCTACCCCACCCTGAGGTCGTCTCTCACTTTATTTGGTCCTCAAGCCAGTACAGTTGGAGAGGGGAGAGGCAGCCAGCTGCTAGTCCATGCTCCTGCTTGTGACACGTGATTTGAATGCACCCTATCAGGAGGGTTCCATGATGGTCATGGTCTACGTTCACCCCTCCAGTCAGGATAGGCCTCAGACTCAAACCCTGGGCTGCTCCCCGCTGCCTCGCTGGCCAGGATGTCTTGCCATTCACTTGGATGCTTCAGCTCAGACATCTTAGACAGCATCTGGTTTCCTACAGTCTTCTCTCGGCCTCAGCACAAGCCCCTGAAGGTTCCCCTTTCTTCTGCACCTCCCTTAGCACAGTGCTTAGCCCCAACCAGGTATTTAATGAACACTCATTAACTAATGAACAAACCAGTGAGTGAATGAATGAATGACTGGGCACATGAGGTTCAGGCATTGCGAGGGGTGCAGCTGTAGGGTCCGCTTTGTTTTTCACTCTTTAAATTATCCTGAAAAATCTGGGCTGGAGCTGTAGCTCAGTGGCAGAGCACTTGCCTAGCATGTGTGAGGCACTGGGTTTGGTCCTCAGCACCACATAAAAAAATAAATTGAATAAAGGCATGCTGTCCATCTACAACTATAAAAAAGATTTTTTAAAAATTATCCTGAAAATCTGAGTCCCTTCAAGGGAAGCCCGCCCCTCCCCCCAATTCTCTTAGAAACACATTGGCTCAGCTGTGGCTAAACCACACCAGATACTAATAAATACTAACTTGCATTCATACTATATTAAGCCAAGAATTTTAAAAAGCTCTTTAGATTCATAGAGAAACTAAGGCAAGAGTGTTCCACCCATCTTTCCCCCCGTGGTGGGTAGAATTGACAGAACCAAAGTCATGCCCAGATCAGTGAAGGCATGTTGTCTCATGGCCTTCCCCCCAGGAAAGGGCCCCACCATGAACGTGAATCCAGCACAGAGCTGTAGCTTCGCTTGCCTAGGAAACCACCAAGTTTTCCAACGTGACACTGCAGGATGCTTATTTAAAGATGAGGAGGACACAGGCAAAGGGTGGGGCAGGAAATGAGAAAACTGCTTAGAGATGGCTTAGGCTCTGTCTCTGCATATGAGGGTTCCAGCTCTCGGTGACCTTTTTCCCTAACCTCAAATGTTTAAAAGTATTTGCTGGTTTGTGAGAAATTGTTATCCAAGGAAACTCACTAATTAAGTAGGCTTTATCTGATGCTAGTCATGAGAGAAGTCCTCAAGTTCAGAAAGAAGAACTGTAAACAAAAGCTGTGCTCCATCTTATTACAGAGTAGGAGGCAGAGAGTCCACCTAACAGGTGGCTTTTCCAAGATCCTAGAGTCAAAAGCTATTAAAGCAGATATGTGTCAGAAGGTTGAGAAAATATACCTAATGTACAACAGCTTTGCAGTTCTTGAATCATCCAGTCCTTAATATGATAAGTGTTTAGTTCTGACAACCTGGGTGAAATATAGTGTGTACTTGATAAATTGTTAAAACATAATTACCCACTAACCCCAACTCTTCCTATATTATTACTAGGCTACTAAACTATCCTCAAACGGCACTGTCAAATACAACACTAATTTAGAGAAATAAAATCTTAAGAGTTGGCTAATGATGTCATCTTTAGGACAAAAATGAAATTGGTCACCTGATTTAGGAGAGTTTTTTTGTTGCAGAGGTTGAATTGGGGGTGGTTTATTTTGATTTCTCCAACAAGGAACAAAATCAAAAGTCTTGTGTAAATAAAAAAAAAAATTTTTAAGAAGAGGGGGAAAAAAATCCACAACAGACTGTAAACCTACGTATCTCCTCTCACACACACTACAGCACCTGCCTCTGCCTGGAACATCCATGTGTATCCATGTGTAATGGTAAATCAGCTCAGCTTTCCCACTGGGCTGGGAAGAGCAGGAGAACAAAGGGCCAGAGCCGAGAGGGCACCATGATTCAGAGGGGAGTTGTTGCCTGAATACACAAGGTAAGGAAGCCCAGTGGTCAGGCAGGGTGGTCAGGCAGGGTAGTCAGGCAGGGTGTGCCTGCTAACAGGGGAAAGACAAGGGGCAGGCCAGGGAGAGAGCCCAGAGGAATGAGGACCAGGCACATCCGCCAACACAGAGACAGCTTCAAAATGATGACCTTTTGAAGGAACCATGAATTTCTTTCATCAACTGATTTCCTTGCGTGTCTATGATGCTTCATTTAGCAAGGCTTGTTCTGGGCTGAAATGGAATAGGTGTAAATTGACAAATGCTTGGAATCGGGTTCCACTCTGGAGGAAAAAAATACCTCTCCACTGGCTCCTCCAATGCAATTAAAGGGAAAAGACATTATTTTAAGGGTTCTTCTTCGAATTCAATTTGAAGGTAGGTCCTGACTTCCCTCCTGACCTCCCCCACCCCCACTCCAACACACACACACTTAGACAATGGCGGAGATCTGGCTTGCTTTCTCTTAAGAGAGGCCCTAGGGTCACAGACGAAGCAGCTGTCAGGCAAGCGGGCTATAATCAGCTTTAACCAGCTCGCAGCCTGCAGAGGGCATAGACCTGCTTATTCCTACGGAACCAGATCGGGCTGCCGCCCGGGATGGGGTGGGGTAGTCTCGCTTTCTGTTTGAAATATCTTCCTTATCCAGGATCTCAATGTCCAACTTACACTGTAGGTCCTGAGAATTTAAATATGCACATAGAAGAGGGTCCTTTAAAACTCCAAATCATGACTTCCACTACATGTCACATGTCACCCCCAGCATGATTTATAAGGACAGTAAATCAATGAGACAGGAAACAGAAAAGTTAAAACACAACTCAAAATGGGTTTTTCAGGCGAATCTGAAATGCTACAAGATTGCTAGTTAAGAACAGTATCCCTTTTCTCAACCTTGGTGTCATCTCCCCTTCCCTCACCAGCGACACTCAGTGCCTGTGTAACTTGGAAACTAACATGAAATGTGGAGGCTATTGAATATACAGGTGGCCAAAGATAGGGGCTCTCTCTAGCAGTTGAGCTGTTTCAGGGTGACAGAACAACTGACCTCTCCCATCACCCCAGACTTCTATTGTTAAAAGATATGGACTAGATGAGACTAAAGTCACCATATCTGTACCACGAGAAAAAAAAAAAAAAAAAGGAAAGTAAAAAGAAAAGGCATTCACTCAAATCTTACAATGGGAGGTGGGGGTGGTGGGTGAGGGGTGGGGATAGAAAAGCAAGGGGGAAATCTAAACAGCGGGATACGACAATAAATGGGAAAACAGCAAGAGAAAAAGCACACTAGGTTAATATAGGAAAACTAGTTCTTTATTGAGAGATTGTATATTAGTATTAGTGGATTCTGTGTGTAACAATGTCGTCATGCACACGATACAAAAAAAAAGGCTGGGCCCACCATGCTTCGGAAGGGCAACAGAACAAAAGCAGCGTACAATGAGCAGATGGCCCGGGCTGCACGACCACAGTACCACAGTACGGTTCAGCGGGGTAACATCTCTAACCGAGCGCTGTACAGTGTCAACTGGGGGATGTAAAAAAATACAGATCATGCTTTAGTTTTAGTACAAGAAAAGGTGAAAAAGATACACAACCAAAAGGATATTTGATACAGAAAAAATTACCCACAAAATAAGAACAGGAAGTAATTCAGCACAGCAGAACACGCTACCCCTGTTTAATGGAAAACCATTTTGCTGAGATTTTTTTTTTCTTTCTTTCTTTTTTTTTTTTCCTCTTTCTTTTCAGATTGCCAAATGGCAGTCTGGGGAGGCTACTTGGGACTTTATTTTGGAAGGGCCCTCGAAGTAGGGGCCTTATTCTTTCATGATTGCTGCTGTTTTGTTTCAGTTTTTGAGCAGGTCTGGCTGGCCAAGCAGCAGAAGGGAGCCGGCTGTTAAAGGGACAGTTCTGAGGGCCAGGGCAGATGTCCAAAGATGCTCTTGACATTGTACAATTAAATAATTAAGACCCTATGGCCACGGCTCCCCCTTAAGCCACAGACCTTGGTATACCAAATTTTCAGAGGCTTGAAAGCAGCAACTGCCATTTCATCAAAGATTTTTCTTTTTAACAGATAGATATTAAATAATTATGCCTCCAACTAAATGCAATCCTCAGTTATGTCTGGGTGCTGCCTGGAAGCCAGCCAATGGCCACCCGGACAACTGGAAAATGGGGTGCTGCAGCCTCTATGCCAAGGCAAAAGGAATCCACTTAACAGGGATTTACAGTGCAATGTATTCGGCTAAACAGGATGAAGATACAAAAATGGTTATTTCTCTGCATCTATTCTGAAATGGCCTACATCCTACACTACTACAATGGATACTAAAAGGAACAGATTTAAGCTGGCAGACTATCTAATAGTTTTACAAGAAGATTGTGGTTTAGGACCTTGTTGAGTTAAGCATTAGTATCCTCTATCGGAAGGTCATGATTTCTTAGCACATTGTGCTAAATTTTACTCACAGCCCAACTCACCCCTCAGCCCTTAAATTTCCTGTGGGCGTGTTTGCCATGAAAGTAAACTTTGACTGATGGGCAGAATTTGTTTTGTTGGGATTTTTTTTTGGGGGGGGGGGAGTGGTATTAAAAATAAAATTTAAAGGCAGCTGAACAATTTGAATTTCAAAACATGAAACCGCATCCTGCAATGGTATTTAGAGATTGGTGGTATTAATGAGGATGATAATGATTTAATCAGGATAATTATACTTTCAGGCTCAACATCCTTCTTAATCATTTTTGAATTTCTGCCTAGTGTAATGTTCCACACCCGTTTTAAGAGGAAATGCCAAGTAATAAGAGATAATTGTGCTTTGGGGGTGGGGGCTGGCATTTCCAAGAGTCTCATGCAGCCCCCCCCTTCTTCCTCACAAACCCCTTCACCCCCCACCTAGACTGGCCTGAGATAGGGGATACTGCAGCTTAAATAGCAATGCCTTCCTCAGATGGAGACAGGAAATGGTTAAGAGGGTGTCACAATACAGCTAAATGCGAGGCAGAAGGGTCACAGCGCGCACAGCAGCGAGTTGACCATTCACTGAGCTACACAATGAAGAAAAAAAAAAGATTTGATAAATGCAGAATGTCATCATTCTATCATCACACAAAAAACTGCGGTTCAAACAGGCCTAAGGGGGCCAACCTTGCCTTTTGGGTTCTGGGGACAGGCGCGGGGCTGGGGACAGCTGGGCTGGAAGAAGGAGGGCCGGGCTTTCCTTGCCTGGCCCAATCCGGCCCCTGGGGCGCACTGAAGCGCTGGCCCTGCGACCCCGCCCCCCACTCTGGCTCCGTGAAGGAGCCAGGTCGGCAGAGGGAAGACATCATTCTGTGTGTGAGGGAGGGGGTGGGAGAGGAGGGCCTTAGCCAGCAGGGATTTAAGCAGACGTGGAGTGGGAGAGAAGAAACATTTCCAAGAAGAGAAATGTGAGTCCAGAGGCAGAATACAAAAAGGAAAAAAAAAAAATGAAATGCATCTTGGATTTGCTTTGGGAGGTGGGAATATTTGATTAAAAGAAAATGGAAGAAATGTGGGGTGGGGGAAGAAGAGGGGGAAATCAAGCTATTGCTGTAGCAGAATGTAAGGAAAAGGGGATGTGGGAAAAGGGGACCGTGCAAACACACCCCGTATATCACAGTTAAAAACAAAGCCCGCGCTGGCCTGCTGCTTGGTCAACCGCTGCCTGGGGCAAAGGCCTGGCACGGGGGCAGCTTCCCACCTCACCCTCACACACAGCGCAACACCCAAGGGCCAGACACCCCACTCCGGCAGGACCCAGGGGTGCACGGCAGCGCACGTCTGATCTCTGAGGCGCGCACACACACATGCATGCACACATACACACGCGCACACACACAAGCATTTTGAACCCGTAAATGCAACTGTCATACAAAGACAACTGGGAAGTGGGGAGGGGGGGACGTGAGCAGGGCCACAGCACAAGGTTAATAACATAAAATGGGTTAAAGGAGAGAAAAGGATGGGACGGGAAATCGTGCAAGTGCCCACCAGAGGGTGGGGGCTGGGGCATGGGATGGGGCAGATACCCAGATCCCAGCTCACAAGCCATCGGTATTAATAACCAAAAAATGAAAAAATACAAAACACACACAACAGAAAATACACATAGACTTCAAAAAAAGCAAATTACAGAAAACCAAGCATGCTTTCTCTTCTCTCTCTCTCTCTCTCTCTCTCTCTCTCTCTCTCTCTCTCTCTCACACACACACACACACACACAGAGTCATATATCTCTCCTTCTTTCGATCATACAGGGCTAGGTATTAGGGGAAGTGGCTGTGATTTGGGGGAACCACGTCCGCCGCAAAGAATAAAAAATGGGGCTAGGGAGGGAGGGACCCAAATTCGCCAAACCCTAACTTCACTACAAAAGCTCCCACGAGGGCGGCCACCCCGACACTCGGGGGTCTCCCCAAAAGGGTGTGGGGAGCGGCCACCACTCGCCCTGCGTCCTCGCGGGTGTGCCCTGAGCCCCCGGCCGCCCGCGGCGCCCGCCCCCGCCCCGGTGCCTGCGACGATCCACGCTCGGAAGCAGACCCCGAAAGGAAAAAGCGATACCTCTGTTTCGCACAGAGCCAAACACTGGAAGCACGAGATAGCCGACGTGGACCAGGACCATCCTGGCTCCTCGCGCGGCGGCGGCGGCGGCGGCTGCGCGCGGGCCCTTTGTGGCGCGGCTCCGGGGCGCGGGCGCGGGCGGCGGCGGGGCTGCGGGAGCCGCCGGGGCGGGAGGCGGAGCGCGGGGCGCGGGCGGCGGTGGGGCGGCGGCTGGCGGGGAGACAGATGGCCCATGGAAAGGCTCCCTTCCCGGCCCCTCTCGACATTCAAAGGCGCTGGGGCCGCAGCTGCCGCCACACAAAGGCGCGCGCAGCCAATGGGAGCGGAGCGCAGCGCGGCGCGGCCTCGCCGGAACCGCGGGGGACAGCGGGGACCGCGGGCGCGCGGGTGGCGGGGGGGAGGGAGGGGTGAGGGCTGGGAGGGAGCGGGCGGCCAATCGCCGCGGCCTGCTGCGGGGCGCACGGGGGAGGGGTCACCCCCACGGGACGCGTGGAGCCCTGTGCGGGTCCCTGGACGCCAGCGGGTCGGAGCGCGCGCGCAGCGCCCCTATATACGCATATACACACGGGCGGCGTGCACACGGAACGTGCACATATGGAAAAGGACGTGCTCTCAGACATGTGGAGGTGCGTTCGTTAGTGCAGAGTCAGACACGAGCGTACAAAGTGCACACGACCCAGAGGTCCCTGCACATCGCGCACAGGTCACTCAGGGACGTGCGCATGGAGGCTGGCGCACGTGCAGTGCCTGACTGCGGGCACAAGTGAAGCTGGAAAGCAAGCAGCCAGCTGCAAACAGGACTCAGGCACTGCCGCACAGACACACACACACACATAGCGAAAAAACGCCTTGTTAAGGCAGGACACGTGCCAAGAACGCATTCCCAAAGACACACAGAGGGGACACACAATGCAGACACAGGTAAGACTGTACACTCAGGCTGACACACCACAATCTTGCTCTTGCAGAACAGAAAGCTCCCAATAATTTGCTGAATTGAAAACTACACATTCACGGAGATGTGTGCTCACAGTCCATACACTGACACACTGTCCACAACTCAGGGCTACCCAGCGCAGACTCTGACACAGGCATACCCAACCATATGCACAGACACACCCACTTCCACAGTCTGCAGGCAGATATGTGAATCAATCGGGGCTCCTGCAGATTCACTTGTGGTAACATGTCATGTGTGACTGTGGCTGGCCATCTGGGTACTCACAAAACAAGTGAGACCCCTCATCCTGAAGCCCTCTTCTCAAGTGGACTGTTAAGGGCATATTCATGCACACTTGGTCAACCTGCCATGAAAACCCCCAACTCAACCATAGACCAGACTCAATGTCCACACCAAAGCCAGGGAATACTTGGGGGCCCATCCACAGACATTTCCTATTCTGGGGCTTCTCTTCAAAACCCAATGATTCCTTTATTTAAAGAGTTTGCTAAAAACAGATGATATACATAGTATGTGAAGCTGGAAAGAATCTAACCCCACCCAGCCTGCCCACTCTTAGAGACAAGGAGAAAGGGCCATTCCTGCAATCCATGCTGAGCATGAGTCAGGGTACAGGGAGGAGATCCAGATCAGCTTGGGATCCCAATCCTGGTAGCGGAGAGGGAGCCTTCAATAATGTCATCAGGCAGTCACCACAGCCTGCTATGTGCTGAGATGGGCCACAGAAACAGGGCATGGGGAAGGCTGCCAGTGTGTGGGAGTTGGGGGAGCAGTTGGAGTTGACTCCAAGAAAACGTCTTGTAAGACTTCTGAGACTTGAATGAAGAATCAGAGATGTGTGGTGAAGCAAAGGGAAGACAAGTTTGGCCTAGACTGTTTCCGTAGTTACAGAGGCAGTGGCAGGGCAGAATCATTTCTCTCCTACACAAGCTCAGGGATCCATCGAGCCCCAGCCCCTGTTATGCTCGAATTCGGGACCCCCAGAGACCCAAGATCGATGTAAGCAGCAAAGAGGTGTTTATTGCGAGCTAGCTTGGTCCTCCGCGCGCACACACACAGCAACTGGTGATGCTGAGAGGCCCCGAACCTAGGGTTTGCAGCATTTTTATACATTCTTTGGAGAGGGCAGGGACTTCACATACATCATAGCCTCTTTTAGCAAATCATCACACACCGCGGGAAAATCAAATAACAACTCTAAAACATGATTAGCATATTCACTGGTGGGAACAAGTTGGGTAGGGGTGATTGGTCAGTACAAAAGGGGTATTCATTTGAACTGATTGGTTTAAGCCAAAAGGGGTGTATGTGCTGAACTACATGGTTTCCCAACTTGTTATCAACCACCATAAACTACTGGGAGGGTCATCTGGCATCCCAGGTATTTCTCTGTCTCATGCTAATTGGTGGCTGCTAGGGGGCTGCTATGGATCCCCACCTAGCCTGAGTCAGGGACACCTGGTGCAGCAGATCTCTCCTGTTATTTGTAGATAAACAACTTAGCAGGGTGGGAATGTGCCTAGGAGTGCTCTGTGGGTTTTTCCAAGGACAAAGGCCATTGCCCTTCCTTGGACAGGCTTTGCTCTGAGATAGAGGCTGGTTTTTCACCCCTAGCCCCACCCTGAACCCCTCTGGCTGCCTCCAGAACTCAAGGATGGAGCCAAAGGGAATCCACCCAATGGTCACTTGAGACAATCATTTCTACCCATGACTGCCACCAGCTTTTTCTTCTTTTCATTATCTGTTAAATAGACACAATGCCACCACTAATACAAATGTGGGAAAAAAAAATGGAATGACTTTAACATCTAACTACTAGAATTTTTTCCTATTCTATTTCAAGCTTTGTTAATATACATACTCATATCAGAGTTGTCATCATAATCTACATATTTTTATCCTGTTTTTAAAATATTAAATAGGGAACATTTTCCTGATCTTCTACAAATCTTTGTAATTGCCATTTTAAATGTTTGCATAATACTCCAACAAGTGAATATATTGTGAAATTACTTGATCATACCTTATTCTAGGACATTTATATGTTCCCTGTTTTCCACTATTACAGTAAACTTCTTCATGAATATGGCTTCTTGCTTTTGTGAAACTATAAACTTAGAATATTTCTTTTTTGTGTGTAGTGCTGGGGATTGAACCAAGGGCCTTATGCATGCAAGGCAAGCACTCTACCAACAGAGCTATAGAATACACTTCTAGGATCAGCATTCCTAAATTAATATAGAAAGCATTATAGCTCTTGCCACATATTGCTATTTATCTCCCCCTCTACTGAGAATTGAACCCAGAGGTGCTTAACCACTGAGCCACGTCCTCAGACCTTTTTTGTATTTTATTTAGAGAAAAGGTCTCACTGAGTTGCTTAGGATCTCGCTAAGTTGCTGAGGCTTTGACCTTGTGATCCTCTTGCCTCAGCCTCCTTAGCCACTGGGATTGCAGGCGTGCACCAAAAGCCCAGCCCCACATATTACTTTTTAAAAAGATGAAAGTCATCGTCAATGGTATATAAGTTCCTTTATTCCTCTGAAATCTTGCTAGCTTTGGGAGGACATTCTTTATTTTATTTTATTTTGACTTTTTGTTAGAGCAGCTCACAAAGCCTCATGACCTTAATAGAAGAATAGTTAGAGTACAAACTCTGAAATCAGAAATCAGATTGCCTGGGTCCACATCCTGGCTCCAACACTTTTTAGTTTGGACAAGTTATTTAACTTCTCTAGATCTTGGTTTCAGTATTTGTTAAATGTGCATAGTAAGAAACCTTCCTCCTAGGATTAACATGAGAATTAAGTAATACTGGTGGAGTACTTACACTAGTGTCTGGCTGTTCCACTTTTAATTCTTTGCCCTTTCCTTGTCCATCTCTCCTTGCCCATCACCTCCCTCCACCCAGGTAATACTTAAGGTTGCCTATTTAATACATTTAGTGTAAATTATACCATTACAGAACACCCGACAGGTAAAAGCAGTCACATCAAAGGATAGACCAGCAATGTAAACCTAGAGAAATCACAAGTCCATCTAACAATTATACCCTTTACATATCTTATATATCTGTCCACAAGCTTGAGCCTCCTGCTAAGATTATTGTGGATCAGGAGGAAGAGTTTCATTTTTAATGAAATCTTGAGCAAACACCTTCCATTCCTCAGCCTCAACACATCATCTGTCTAATAAGCCTAATAAGTATATCTGCCAGATCTAGTACCTTGTAGATTTATTGTGAGGATCAAAATGAGGAGATACTATGGTGTCTGTAAATGTTAAAGAGAATGCTAAAAGTATAAATACAGCTGTAACTCCAAGAATGAAACTTGATTATTATCTTACCCATCACTTATTTTATGGATAAGGAAACTGAGGCTCAGACACAGGGTTATGAACAAGGTCACAATATTCATGGCCAAGTTAGAAACAGATTTCTAGTTTTGCTCCTGCTTCCTATTTTCCACCATCATGTCAGGATGGCTGTTTTTCCAGCCACTCCCATTATCTAAAGTCCATAGATGTACAATGAAACAGATTTCTGAGAAGAGAAAGATTTGCAAAAATATGCCATTCATAGGGGCTTTGCATGTTCTTTCCATCCCTTGCCAAAATCAATGTCTAGTACGTGTTTAGGGGCTTGGTATGTGAGACTCAGAATCATACAATGCCGCAGTCTGGCTGGGCACAAAATAACCAAGCCTCCAGGAGGCACTTGTAGGTTCAAACAGGAACTCCTTTATTGCCCGAACTCCCGCGAATGCCACCCACGCGGCCCTTCCAGGAACACCACACACCAACCGGAACTCCCTCCACCAGAACCTCACCAAGCAAAGCGAACTCTCCAGGAATCCCAGCGAGAGCTCAACTGGACTCACTCATGGGAACTCTAGAGGAACTCAACTGGATGATGCTGGATTGAAACAGGCTGTCTATTCAGTTGTATATGGACCCCTGCTGTCCTGCAATAGGGTGGCTCAATGGGGGTGACACCCTATTACAGGACAGCAGGGGTCCATATACAACTGAATAGACAGCCTGTTTCGATCCAGCATCATCCAGTCACAGCAATTATACACAGCTTAACTTAATTATCATCATCTTAATGGCTCGCTGGCATCACCTCTCAACCACTCCTTCTGGTAATATGCCAGGTGCCATTCCGACTCGGCTGTGGCTCTCAACAATACAATATGAAAGGTAAGGTCCATCTATACTTCCTGACCCAAAACAGAAAAACACAACCCTCTAATGTAGACAGAGCATTGTCACAGTGATCCCTGCCCCACACTTTGATTGCTCACTCTCTGAGGCTCCACTACAGCCACCTACAGCAATTGCATATTTCTGGGGCCCAGAAGCATCTGATTAGAGAACAACTCCTGTAGAGCCCAATATCGTATCCAGGCTACAACCACCATGTCCTTTAATCAACAAATGAAAAGGAATCTACCACATCAGTCACGTAGACATCAAACATTTCCAAGACTGATGACAGAATTCCTGCTCTTCTCCACACTGTGTTGGCATCGAGTGGAGACAGCTTTCAGAATCGGTGCAAAGCAGCTGTGCTTCAGTGAACCCATCGTGACTAGTGTCACAACAGCCCTGTGATAAATATGGCTGAGATTCTAGATGCAGCCTGCTTCAGAGAGGAACATGGCCTCTAGCACTGACAGCCCTCTGGGGATCAGGTCACAAACACAAGAAAATAAAGACTGATCAAGAGGAACGGTCCATAACCCAGGATGATAGCGAGGCAGGCAGAAGTCAAAGTGGCTGTGGGTAATCAAGAAATTCTTTGGCTGGGGTTGGTGTTGGGTAAACATATAATGGCAGCAGCACCCCAGAGAAAAACCCCAGCATGGCGTCTAACGACCCTCTTTCTCCTCTTTGAATCTTTCACTGGCTCGAAACGTTCCCACCGCGCCAATGTTCAAACCCTGCTGGTGGGAAGCCTTAGCCCCAATTAGAATTAACTTCTTGGGCTCCGGAACTGACATATGGGAGAGCTTGCCAATAAACGGGCGACCTGTTATCTACCTCAGCCCTGCGACCTCTCCTTAGACCTATATAAACACACAGCCTTTTGTAATAAAGTGGGAAACCTCTTTGGTAATCTGTGTCTTGTGGTGCGGCGTTTTTCCAGTCTTACAGTTGGGAGTGTAGCTTAGTGGTAGAGTATTTAGCATGCATGAGGCCCTGGACTCCACCCCCAGTACCAAAGCAAAAAGAAAAAGAAAGAAAGAGAAGAAATCCTTCAGATGGACAGAGTGAGATGAGAGACCCTAAAGAATGGACTCATTTGTAATGGACTGAGAAAATGAGGGAGCCCTTGGGTTAAGGAAGCAAAACATAAACAAGGCCTGGGAGTACATGTAGAAGAAAGAGGAGGAAAGAAAGGGGAAAGGAAGGAAGAAGAGGAGGAGAGAAAAAGAGAGAAAGGGGAAGGGAAGCAGCAGAGGCCTAGGCTGAGTGAGCTCAATGACCTGAGGCTGGCCCTGGCATGGTGGCGCATGCCTGTAGTCCCAACAGCTTGGGAGGCTGAGGCAAGTTCAAAGCCAGCCTCAGCAATTTAGCGAGACCCTGTCTCAAAATACAAATTTAAAAGGGGCTAGGGATGGGGCTCAGTGGTTCAGGGCCCCTGGATTCAATCCCTGCTACCAAAAGGGTAGGGGGAGACCTGAGGCTGAATAGGGAACATGACATGGATGGGAGCAGGGAGGACAGGACCGCTTACTCATGGGTCCCATGCACAGTCGCAGAACCCTGTGTGCACAGGAAATACAAGGGACAAATTGGGGGAAGCACTTCAGCCTTCACTCAGGTATGGGTCAACAGGATGCAAAGCAGATACCCAGGCTCCACGATCTTCCTCTCCAGCATCGCAGGGAAATTGTCTGAGCAGCTGGCTGCCCAGGTGAAGTGCTAAAGATTCTGGATGCCCTGACAGTGAGCGGAGCTAAATGATGAAGTCCTGGGAAGGGGTGGAAGCAGGAATGTTGTGGGATGGCTTTCTTAGAAGATAAAGCTCAGGGGATTAAAGAGAAAGAAGTAAAGAGAAAGAAGCACTGATCATATTTTTCACATATATTCTCAATTATTTTGAGATAACAAAATATTTCATAGGAGACATTTCTCTTTAAGAGAAGTATTGGCTAGAGGGGTGTGGTGGCCCACACATGTAATCCCAGCAACTTGGGAAGCTGAAGCAGGATGAACACATGTTCAAAGCCTGGAAAACTTAGTGAGACCCTATCTAAAATAAAATTTAAAAGGCTAGGGATGGGGCTGGAGTTGGGGCTCAGTGGTAGAGCACTTGCCTAGTATGTGTGAGGTACTGGGTTCGATTCTCTATCAATAACTAATAAAAATGTTTACAAAAAAAAGGCTGGGGATGTAGCTCAGTGGTAGAGCACTTGCCTAGCAGGCATGAATTGCTGGCTTCCATCCCCAGCACCCACCACCCCCTCACACACAGTATTGATTAATAAATTAAATAGAAATGATAAAATGAGAATATCATCCTAACAAAGTAATAGTTCTGGGCAAAGACCCTTAACACTGCTACTATGATGAAAAGAGAAGCAACAGGACATAATGTGTCCCCTGATAGAACACACCCCACCTTGAAGTAGTCATTACCAATCTATAGGCAGCACAAGACACAGAGAGATTTATTAAAAGGGCCTTTGGGATACAATCTGAAACTCTCTGAGACAAACCAACCATTTTCTTAAAAATAAGTAATCGGGTGAAAGAAGGAGATGGAGGGGGAACCTATAGAGATATAAAGGTTTAATCAATCAAATGCAATGTTTAGATTTTTGTGAAATGTGATTTGAACAAATAAGCTATAAAAATCATTGGGGAAAGGCAAACATTGACTCCATCTTAACTGATACCAAGGAATTGTTTTATTTTAGATGGGATAATGGTATTGTGATGATGTCTACACAAACAACTTTCATATTTACAAACACTTTCCAGATGACATTAAATGATGTCTAGAAGGTTCTCAGGAGAAGGGACAGGTGAGTGCGAGTATAGGTTAAACTATACCCATGTAGATTGACAGTGATTGGTAACTGTGGAAATTAGATGATGAATACATGAAGGTTCATTGTATCATTCTTTCTACTTTTGTTTATATTTGAAAGTTTTCAAAAACTACAGTAAAAAACAAAAACAAAAAAGACAGCTAGCACATATCCTTGAATTCTGAAGATTCACAAAAAGATCCTCTCTCTGGGTAGGCAAGTTAGAAAACGGGCTCTTCATCACATTTGACACAGCTAGGCCAGAAGCTCAGGCCACATTCCAGTTTCCTCTCGCCCCTGCCCCTTGGATTGCCACCTCTTGGCCACATGACATCTCATCCTCTGGAACACAAACGACTCCAGCTCACGACCCCAGTCCAGGACCGCCATGGACAGTTTACTCACTCCAGACCCTTGGTGTGCGAGAAAAATAACCTCTCTTGTTTATACTACTGAGACTTTGGTCTCGATGTTCACAGTCAAACCTAATACTGAGTGACAGTAGAAGTGATTCCTACCTAAAGAAAGGACTGAAAATACTGTAGAGGGCTCAGACAAGGAAAGAGCATGTCTAGTCAGGTGGATATGTTACCGCTGTTGACCGGCGACGAGTTCTTGCTTCCCCAATGTTGAAGAATAACACCAAAGAAGCACGCCGAGGCAAGGTCAGAGTAGAAATTAGAAGTTTATTAAAGGACAGCAGAAAAGACTTCTCCCGGAGGAAGAAGGGGACCCAAGAGGTGGAATCCGTGGAAGTGCGGTTGTTTCCCCTTTTTATAGTTTTGGTGATGGAATGTAGGTTGGAAGGCCCGAGGGGTGGGACACAGGTGGGCCAAAGAAGTAATCTGGTCAGGAAGGACTTCTGAGTCAGCACCTTTTTGCTGGGGGCTGTTCATTAACATTTCTTTGAGGTGGACTTTGGCCTAGGGCCTTTTCGGGACTTCATTAACATTCCACGAGCTGTCCTGCGTTTCCCGGAATCATTGCCAGCATGGCCTCCATTTTAGATTTCACTCGGCATTAGACCCGATTTATCTAACTACACTGACTACCTAACTTTAAGTCTGGCTTCAGATGGATCATTGGCTACTGCTGCAAAAGTATTATGTCATAAATAAAAATAACAGCCCAGTTGCACATACCAGCAAGCATTTATCCTCACAGGTCTGTGGGCTGGACAGGGCCACTTCTGCTCTGGGGCAGTTGTGGTTGTTTCTCATAGAGTCAGGTCTGTGCATTGCCGGGTAGGGTATCTCTCATCCTCCTTCAACTAGTCAAGGAACGTGTGGTTTTCCACAGTGGTGGCAAGGAGACATCTGCAAAGCCTCCAAAAGCATGCCAGAGGTGACAGCTTATGCAGGGACCCAGGGTGAATTAAGAGAACACACATAGGTTTATGTGATGGGAATAGAAAAATGCATGCACGTGCTTATGGGAGAGTGTGTGTGAGAACGAGAGAGAGCTCATGTATGCACTTACTGAGGGAATCAGGAGTTATTTGGTAGATGTTGGGGGCACACTGACTAGAAGATTCTGAGCCTTTGAGTTAAGTCTCAGGAAGTCATCTACCATCTATGTATGAAATGAATGAGGGTGTAGGTAGATTCTAGGAACTGGGGAGTCAGTTAGATGGGATTGAGAGTCAGGCTTGGGAATGGCACACTGATCCTGCGGGCAGGGAGTAAGGGAGGAACAGAGAACATGCCTGACAGGGTTAACCAGAGAAAAGCGTGTTCTATAGCCACTCCTTTCCTATGACATATAATATTCCAAAAGTGTCTCTGGATCCAGACGTTCCCAAACCCAAAGTGGCACAACTGATGTACTCATCTCTGCAAAGTTAAGCTTTCCTCTTATTACCTTTGTAATGATGTCATTGTTGCTAACTTCTTCACGTGTTCTCTGATTTTGCTTTTATTGGACATTAGGCAGTTATATATACTCATAAATCAACCCCCAAATAGGCTTCACTGTAGCTAACATGCCTCAGCTTGAGGAAGATGACTATGGTGCTGCAGAGACATTCAAAAGCTTGAGTTTGCTTTCCTTCCTCCTTGGACAACACAACCACTGACGTTTTACCGACCCTGTGGCTACCTGGAAGAAAGACCACATTTCCCAGAATGCTCTGCAGTCAGGTGTGGTTGTGTGGACTAAGTTCTGACCCGATGGGATATAAGCAGAACTTCATCTGTGACTCCCAGGAAGAGTTCCTCAAGACTAGAAGGTGTATCTTTCTTCTCTTTATCATCTGTACCAAGTGCAGGTTGGATGTAAGGGCTAGACCTGGAGCAGTCATGTCGAGCACTAATGTGAAAAGTATATGCTAAAGACAAGGCAAGTTTGAAAGATGCTGGGATGCTGAAGGATCTCATGAAGCCACACTGACCCCAGACAGCCTGGCGACTTCTTTAAAATAAGAAAGAATTAAATTTCTGTCTCTCTGAAGCCATTGCTATTTTGTAGTTTTGACTTTCTCCCACCTGCAATCAGGTGTAAAATCTCCACATGACCACTGATTTCTCCCTGTGCGGGCACTGGGCTGAGGTGACACATTTTTGGCTGTGTAAAGGTTTGACTTTGTAAAAGGTTTTGACTTTGTAAAGGTTTGTGGAAACGGGTCAGCTTTAAGTTCAGAAGACAGGCGCTACCCCAGTGTACTCGGAGAGGGCCCCAGGAAGGGGAGAGCAAGAGGATGAGGCCCGGGTGTACTCGTGAATGTTAAAGGCATATTGAACAAATTAGGTGCAACAGGATGGATTGATTAAGGTTTTTCCTCCAGATAATGGAGACATTATGGCCTTATCTTAGTCCTTTAGTTCCCTTTGGGCACTTCCTTCTCATCTGGCAGGGGTGAAGAGGGGTGAAAGTGCTTTATATAGAGGGCACAAGGTAGTCCCTGGTGCACCAGGGACCTCAGTGGGCTGGTTCTCACACAGGAGCATAAGAATCAGGTGGAGGCCAAGTTTAAAAGGTAAATACCCAGGACCCAGCCCCTGAAATTCTGACTCAGGACACTGCAGGGCAGGGCTCAGGAACTGTATACAAGTACCACCTCCTTCTGAGGGAATTTTATGTGGGTTTCTGTCAGGGACTAGAAGGAAATTCTCCTTCATAAAATAGCCTGACAGCCCCCTGGGAGGCATCCTGCAGCCACCTATCTCCCTGGAACATCCTGCGGTTATCAGGATCATCAGACATCTTTATCAGGATCATCAGCTGGCAGTTTTACCACCCACATCCAGCAATTGCTGATTAGAGAGCTTCCCCATCCCCAGCATATAAATACCCCTGTGTGAACAATAAAAGTTTCCAGCTTGATCAGACCCCTGTCTTGCTGTCACCTTTCGTGTCTCTTGTCCCTTCATTCCTCCCCATCTAGGTTCGCTGCCCACATTGATGTGTCCTGCTGGACGGGACAAGTTTCCTCTTTGAAAAACATAGCTCTGAGATCCAGACCATCTGTGCTGAGATAGCTGCACTCTGTCTGCTACAATGTCCTCTGAGTGCCCACTGCCATACATTGCTGGTCGCAGGGGCTGCCCAAGCATGAGAAGCAGTGTGAGGTTTTTTGTTGTTGTTGTTTTTTGTGGTGGTACTGAGGATTGAACCCAGGGCCTTGTGCATGTAAGGCAAGCACTCTACCAACTGAGCTACATCTCCAGCCCTCCATGTGAGTTCTTGAGCAGGAGTGATCCAAAGAACACACCTTTCCTTCTTCTGGCTCTGCTGCCCTGAAATCTGCTGCAGGAGAACAAATGAGATTTCAAATCCAACAGGAATAGAGGTTCTTTAAAAAAAAAAAAAATTAGGTTCTCAGGCTAGCATTTTGACCCTATTCTGGCTCAGCCTACTTTCTGACTTGGCGACTGGAGTGTGATTGGCCCACAGTGAACTCTAGATCAGAAGTCATCTTTTTAAGCCAGGTGTAGTGTCATACACCTATAATTCCACCCCAGGGACTTGGGAGGCTGAGGCAGGAGGATCACAAGTTCAAGGACAGCCTCAGCAACTTAGCAAGACCCCTGTCTCAAAATAAAAAATAAAAAGGATTGGTTGGAGATGTAGCTCAATGGTAAAAGTGCCCCTGGGTTCAATCCCCAGTACCAAAACAAAACAAAATCAAAACTTCACAAAGAATAAATAAAGTCATCCTTTTAGAGACAGGGACCTGAGTTGTTGAGAGAAGAGGTCAAGTTGGTCCTGAGACCTGTGATGGGAATGTACTCAGTGCTTCACACGGATGTGGCTCTTTCCTGCGTCCTCAAGTCCTCTTACAGAGGCTCAGCATCTCTCCCTTCAGTGGGCACAGTGGCTCTGCTTGTCACTCATGGGGGAGGAACTTGAGGCTCTCAGAGTATAGATTTTTTTTTTTTTTTTTTGGTACTGGAAATTGAACTCAAGGACACTTAACTACTGAGCCACGTCCCTAGTCCTTTTTCATATTTTACTTAGAAGCAGGGTCTCACTGAGTTGCTTAGGACCTCGCTCAGTTGCTGAGGCTGGCTTTGAACTCATGATCCTCCTGTCTTAGCTTCCCCAACTGCTGGGATTACAGGCGTGCACCACCATGCTTGGTCGAATTTAGGATTCTTTATCCAAGTCAAGGAGGCCAGATTCACCCTGGGTACACACCCAGGCACCTCCTACTGCAGTCCTTCCACCTCATGGCACTTGCTCATGGTTTACATCTCTGCCCCAACCTGCAGAAGCAAAGCAAGGTTGCCTGCAGCACACCTCGGCAACGTGATGGCCTCACCTTACAGTGGAACCCAGAGGAGTGTCACAGCATCCCCTCAAATTTTCCAAAAATCAGGCACAGAAAATGCCATGGGCTGGCCCTCACCCCTTTGGGTTCAAGCATTGTTCCTGGATTAAAATGTGGCCTGTCAACCCTCTAGAAGCCAAGTCTCCCCCCTGGGAACTCAGCTCAGCCTAGCAACATATTCACCAAGGCGAGTGAATTGACCTACAGAGTCTTTTGTCCCCCCTCTGCCTCTCCTGAGTCCCCTGTCACTCAGTGAAACCTGAGACCATGCTTCTCTAGGGAGTCACAAGGCCTGGGGTCAGATGCCTGGATTCTAAAGATAGAGTTTCAGGGTTTGGGCCAAGCAAGGGGATAGATCTGAGCGGGCTGCTGAGGCCCAGGAAAGGCCACTGCTGACCTCTAAGGCTGGTCTTGGGGACCCATCATAGAAGGCAGCGAATGCCCTAGAGTAGAGGAATGGCCCTGCAGGGTGGGGGAGGTGCCAGGGGACAGAGGCCAGGCAGACCCCCAGGGATGCAGCCCTGCAAGGCAGATGTGGTCCAGGCTCCACCCCGCAATATGTTCAGGTCGCATCATTAGTGATGAATTGATGGCTGATTACCGATAATAACTGCTCCAAAGCAAAGCCAGATGGGGAGTGTTTGCATTTAATGGAGAAGGAAATGAGCTGCCATCCACTGAGAGAGTGGCTTCGTGGGGGGCCTTGGATCAGGGACTCTCAGAGCCAGAAGAGCTGTTTACAAAATCAGTCCACCTCCTGACTCAGGAAGAGTGTCCCCACAGTTGTCTCACCCACAAGTGGTCACTCAGCCCTTGCAAGAAGGCTTCCGGTGGCCAGAGGCTCTCTACTCCCTGTGGATGTCTTTCTGGTCCCATCTACTCAGTCCCTGCTGCTTGGACACTCTCTGGCCCTCAGACTCCAAATCCAGAGGACTCTGCCTGTGGGGACAGCAGTCCCAGATGAAGGGAAGGTCTAAGTGTCCTGTGAAGGGTTGGGGAGACTTTAATCCCAGGTGCTTCCAACAAGGCCATGAGAGTGGGCGTAGGTCCCTGAACAGACAAGGGGTCAAATGAGCATGAGACACCTGGGAATTCCCTGAGGTGCGAGTACGGAGTTCACCAGCCATTCCCTGACAGTGGGCCAGAGCTCACACGCGGGCAGCCCCAGAATATATGGGGCAGCAGAGAGCTTTCTCCTTCCCACAGTAGGCCCGCTCTACACCAGGCTGTCCTGTCCCTGCAGGGCTCTGAATCTGTCTGGTTCTGCCCGGTTCTTTCCTTCTGGGGCTATCCTTCCACACAGACACCACAGGGCTCTGGACGTGTGCCCCCCTCCCAACACTCTAGTCTCAGCCTCTTCTCCCCAACCCCCTCAGGGTGAGGTTAGGGCAGGTGGGTTGCTAATTTGCTTGTGTCCTTAGGTCCTTTCAGAGGTCAATGCCTATAGGCCAAATGTGTCTCTGTTTTCTTCATTTCCCTCCTAGCCAGAGGTAAGACAGATTCTCAACATTTGAGCCTTACTTTTTTATTTTGTTCTGTTTTATTGATAACGGAAAACACATAATGTGATATTTACTCTTTTAACCATTTATTTTCTTTCTTTCTATGTTTGTGGTACTGAAGACTGAACCCAGGGGCACTCTACCATGCAGCTACATCCCCAGCCCTTTTTATTTATTTATTTTTTAATTTTGAGACACAGTCTCATTCAGTTGCCCAGGCTGGTCTTGAATGCGAGATCCTCCTGCCTTAGCCTTCCAAGTAGCTGGGATTATAGGCATGCACCACCGCTCCTGGCTCTTTTAACCATTTTAAATGTGTATTACATTCACAATAAGCCCTTGACAGTGTTGCATAAGCAGTACCACTATTTCCAGAACTTTTCACACCCTGAGTAGAAACTTTCTACCATTAATAATCCTTCTCTCCCCTCTGCCAGCTTCTACTAACCTCTAATCTACTTTCTGTCTCTATAAATTTGCCTGTTTGGGGCACCTCATACAAGCTGAATTGTAAACTATTTGTCTGTCTCTGCCTGGCTCATTTCACTTATCATGATTTCCTGCAGGTGTGGAGGTGTTATGTTGCAGCAGGTGTCAGAACATCCCTTTTTCGGCTGAATATTACTTCATTGCCATGTGGACCCCACATTTTGTTTATCCATCCATGTATCCATGGACTCTTGGGTTGTTTCTACCTTTTAGCTATTGTCAATAACACTGCTGTGAACACAGGTGTGCCAACATTTGTGAGTCTCTGTATCCAGTTCTTTGGGAGATATATGCCTAGGAGAGGAATCGCTGGATCAATCATATGGTCATTCCACATTTAACTAGAGAAACCCACAAGCTATTTTCCTGAGCCTTGCTTTCAAATGCCACTAAAATATCACTTTCACACCCAGCTCTCTCCCCACCCGGTACATCCAAACTTCATGCCTTCCTTTGTGCTCTGGGAGCCCTGGTCATATGATAGGCATAGCCCGTCACTGTGTGCTGGCAGCTCTCTGTGAGTGCCTTGAGGGCAGGGACAGGGCCCACTCCACTCTCACATCCCCAGAAACCACCTGGAGCTTGCTCACAGTGTGCCCCATCATGATGACTGGGTGAGTTTGTTTGACTTTGACCAGATGATCAGACACTCTCTCATTTACTGCTCAGCTTTCTGATTCACTGCTGATCAAACACAGCACCCTCCCTGTTCTGCCAGATCATATTCTTTTCCTCCTGGCTGGAAAAGTAGTATTTCTCATGACCTGTCTACCTGGGAAGCAATTCAATGTAGAGTCAGAGCTCTAAGGCATACTAGCTGTATTACCATGGAAACGCTCTTGAAGCTCTCTGGACCTCAGTTTCTCCATCTGCACAATGGGGTCAACATGACTTCCTCCCACAGGAGGCTGGTGTGCACAGTGCCCACCCTGCCAATGATACAGGTAACTACAGTAATAGCATCAGAGACCCTGTGGAGTCACTTTCTGTGGCTGCCTCCCCCATCTTTCTGGTTTGGTTTTGGATTTCAAATCCAGTACCTAAATCAGTAGCTCATGCACGGGAGGCACTTGATAAATATCGAATGAATGGATTGCTAGTGTTTCTTCAACTCCAGGGGGGCATAGCTTTTTTCCAGGCACCAGAAGAATCTGAGCCCAGAAACATGGTCTGTGTCATCAGTCAGGCCACTTTCAACTGGAATGAACAGAAAACCATGTATTATTGACTTGCCACATCCCACTGTGGGAATAGGTGTGATATCAGAATGAGTTCAGAGACTCAGCAATGTAATCCAGACCCCACGCTCTTCCATCTTTTGACAGCACTTGCCACAAAGCATGGGCTTCAATTTTCTGGTTTATTGCCTCATGGTTGCAAAGTGGCTGCTCAGCATGGGCATAAGATCCTCACATGACAGTTTTCAAATCAGGAAGAAAAGGGAAGGAGGAAAGGCTTCTTCTCTGTGTGTCTCACTGTGTCTGAAAGGAAAATCTTCTCCAGAAGTTGCACCACATACTATACCACCCCAAGCCCAACTGGATGCCATCCTGATCCTGGGACCAATCTTAACATAGGGGAATGTGGTTGCTACAATGAGCATCAACCAACCGTGAGCCACCTCCAGGTAGGGCCAGGTGCCAGTGCCAGCCACACAAACGGATATTCTGCTAAGCAGGAAGAAAGTTCATGGCCACTCAATAAGAGACAGAAACTACAGTACCCCACAGAAAGAACAGCCAACGAGGGAGGACTTCATCTTCAAAGAGCAACTAACCTGACAAACAGGAATCATCCCTGTTCTGGAAAAGAGAGGACCTGGGCCCTGAAAGCAATCAGGCTTCAGAGACGAGCATTTGAATCCAGAAGGGAAAGAACAATGTCCGTGTCTTTCTTGAGTGCAGTCTCTCCTTCCTGCCATCTACAGCACCTGGTCACATGGGTACAAAGGCTATACTAGTTACTTGTTTGCTCAGTTGGTTTGGCCTTGATCATGCCTGGTGGGCTCCATTCCCAATCACCCCGGTGCTACCCATTGGCCTGCACCCTCTGGCTCTCAGCTCCCTGTGAAGGGAACACAGGCCTTTGAGACTCTGAGAAACCTGGGCAAGTTGGGGCTCTGTCCCCAGAGAATGTGTCTTCCAGCTGCAGCAATCTGAGAAGCAGCCCTGGGAGCCTGGCCTAACTGCCAAGGTCACAGAGGGATGAAGTCAGCAGCACCGAGGCCTCTGACACCATGTGATCACTCGGTACAAGAATTAGAGACAGAGAAGGAAGGCCAAGACGGCACTCAACCACACACCCGTCTCCTCCCCTCCAGAATTCTTCACAACTAATAAAAGATATTTTTAAAGACGTGAACCTACAAGAACAAGAAGACAGAGAGGAGACTGCAACAAGAAATTTGGGGGCTGAAAAGCAAATGAAAAATTGGTAACAGGAAGTGGGCAGGTCCGAGGGAGGTGAATCGAGGGAGGTGATGAATCCTAAGCTGTGGAAGAAGCCATCTGATTCTACTACAGACTTCCCGGAGGACTCAGGAGCTAACCTTGAAGGAACCCTGGAAACGGGGAGTAAGGAGGCTGATGAAAATTAGAAGATTGGAGAACAGCCAAAGCCTTCAGGTGCCCACCCCTCACTTCACAGAGCTGGGCTTCTGCCCCTTCCCCAGCCAGGTAGCGGTCGCGAGGTCTCTTCTCTGCAAAAGATAGGGCAGAGAGTAGAGGACAAGGAATCCAGTTGCCCCCATCTCCCACCAAGTTCTCCTTCCCAGCACAGCCTTCCAAACACTGGCACAGAACCTGCAGACAGGGGATCAGAAGAGAGCTCCCCAGACTTTCACCACCAAGGAGGACCCAGAAGACCTAGGGGTTCCCCAACAAAGGGCCTCCAAGATCACCCAACAGTGAAGGATGAAGTCAACATGCCCCGCCCATCTACCCATTTTTGACAGCTTGTTGGTTCCTTCCTGCCCTCCACCACAGATTTATCAGACTTTCTAGAAAAGCTTCGGCTAAGGAGAGTATATTCAAACACCTCGGGGGCAACAGACGCCATGCAGGAAGAATTTTAGAGATCATTAGTATCCCTAGAGAAATATGAGATGTTGTGTACCAAGAACAGAATGGCTATTTTAAAAAGAACATTTAGAGAACAACAACAGAAAAGAGTTCTTGGAAATCAAAAACATGAGAGCAGAAATAGGGAACGCAAAGCAATAGAAGGTACCAAGGAGCGAACCCAGGTGCATTTAACCACTGAGCCACATCCCCAGCCCTTTTTTATATTTTAGAGACAGGGTCTGGCTAAGTTGCTTAGAGCCTCCCTGAATTGTTGGGGCTGGCTTTGAACTCACAATCCTCCTACCTCAGGCTCCTGAGCCGCTGGGATTACAGGCATTCGCCACCACAACATGGCTCTCAAATCATTTGAAAATATTTCTCAATTCAAAAGAACTTCAGTTATAGAACTGTTGGAAAAACAGGTCCTCTGAGCCAGGCGTGGTGCCATGCGACTGTAATCCCAGCGACTGAGGAGGCTGAGGCAGGAGGATCAATGCCTCAGCAACTTAGTGAGATTCTAAGCAACTCAGTGAGACCCTGTCTCTAAATAAAATTCATAAAAGGGCTGGGGATGTGGCTCAGTGGTTAAGCGCCCCTGGGTTCAATCCCTGGTACAAAAACAAATAAACAAAAAACCAGGTCCCCTGGGTCTTCCCCTCTGGCTTGCAACAGGGTTCAAGAAGAATCCCACAGCACGTCATTTAAGTAAGGGATGGTCTTCACTGGAGAAAGAGAAAGCAAAGCCAAGGTCTGTAAGAGACATGCAGCCAAGGCTCCCTCTACGGCTGGGCACAGGCTGGTCCTCAGCCCTCCAAATGATTCTCTATGGATCTTGGTTTAGGTTCCCCCAGATGCAGGCACTGATTCAAATAAGCAAGTGTAAGTATTTATTTGAGAGGGGATTCAGGAAGACAATGGTAGGAGAGAGGGGAAGAGAGAGAAGGAAGAGAAGCTGATCAAGTCACCAGGTGTGGCAGATTGTCTAGTGGTCACTCTTCGTCCCATCAGAACCCCTGATCCTTGAAAAAGTGACTCCACACTCTTTCCATCCAGGGTGTATTTCTTACTCTGGCCCTTACATCTGGCCAGGCTTGGGACTTGTTTTGACCAACAGAATACGGCAGAAGTGGTGTCGAGTGAGTTCTAGAACCTGGGCCCAACTGCTGCTACAGGGTTCTTCTCAGAAACTTCTATTTAATCCACTGGAACGAGTGCCTGTTGCTTGCCTCCCAGGATCTTAACCAGTAAATGGGCTTCTCCATCCTGGTCCTCCCTGGCCACCAGTTAACCTGGCCCTTGTCTATCTCACAGTCCAAATCCTGGAAGCCATCAAGTGGCTCTACATCCTCCATCACCCTGACGGACACAGCTCTTCCAGCCTAGGAGCTGCCTGCAATGCGGGCCTGCTCTGACCAGCCAAGGTTCAGTTACTTCCTGGAGCAGGACCTCGGGGTGTGTGCAGCCACCATGACTAGTCTGCCCAGTGGGAGGGAGTGGGTAATTGAGGCCTGGATCCCTGCCCATGCCCCCACCTTATCCTGGGTTTGTCCATTGTTCTCAATGCAGAACCTCCAGAACATGGAACCCTCTGCCCATCGTAGTGGGTGGGGGCAGGTAAGGAGTTCCTAGTACCCAGAAGTACTTCCCCATCCTCCAGCTTCCCCGAGGTGTCCCCACCCCCGGGATGCCACTGAGAAGTGAGACATGCCTGTCTTTAAATTGGAATCTGAAATGCATTTTTCCACATAAACCACCCTTTAAATGGTGACCAAATAGAGTTAACACTGCACTGCTAATGATGAACTTCAGGAACGTTATGAGTTAAATAGAAATTTGTGGACTGGCCTGAAAAACCAACCACCATTTATAACTTGGTTTCTATGGGGAAATGCATTCTGAGTTCCAAAAACTGGCTCACATAGAGATTTCTGGAACACAGCCTGCTCACAACGTTGAGAACTGTAGGTGGCTTCTCAGTATACCCAATTAAGGTGGTCCCTGTAGGGAGTTCATGGGGGGCTCTCACTCCAGGCTCAGAGAGCTCTGAAGAAAGCTGTAGGATACTCTGGGAAAGACTGCGGAGGCTCCCCCACCCCTGCCTTCTAAAAGCTGGAAGTGACCTAGAGCTGTGGGGGCCACTCAAGGACATCCAGTTTCACATGCTACCCAGGGTAACATGCCTGACAGTCTCTGCTTACAAGCTTTCAATTTCAAGGTGCTCACTGCTTCACAAACAGATTTTATAGGACCCACTCACTGTCACTAGTCCACTCTGAACTCTGCCCTCTGCTTCCTCCCACCCCTGCATCAATTCCATCACTGCAACCTCTGCCCACCCTCCATCCTTGCTGAAGGATCTGCCTCATGAAGCCCTCCCCAAACCCCTGTGTTCGTAAAAGCAATACCAGCTGCCCTCGCAAATAAGCCACAAGTTTCGAAATATGAACAATGGGTGTTCCTTGTTCCTTGACAAGCAGGCAGCACTTCCCACCGGGTGAGTTAAGGTGCTCAGCTCCTGCCAATCTGCCAGCCTCCCCTGGGAAGGTGGTGAGGAGAGCAGGGAGACTGCGCATCTGCTCCTCAACAGCAGTGCTTCCTACCTTGGAAGGGACCCATCATTCTATTTGGTGGGATTGTCAAGAATTAATCACGTGGTCTTTTGTCAGCTTTTTCACTGCTGTGACTAAAGGATCAGACCAGAACAATTTTATGGGAGGAAAAGTTTATTTAAGGGCTCACAGTTTTAGAGGTCTTAGTCCATAGAAGGCCAGCTCCATTCCTCAGGGCTCGAGGTGAGATAGAACATGGCAGAAGAATGTGGCAGAGGGAAGAGGCTCATTTGATGATCACAAAGCAGAGACAGACTCCACTCTCCAGATACAAATATATACCCAAAGCCACATTCCAATTCCCCCCTCCTCCAGCCACACTCTATCACTCAGTTGCCACCCGGTTAATCCCATCAGGGGATTAATTCACTGTTTTGGTTAAGACTCTTTTTTTTTTTTTTTGCATTACAATTCTTAATACACCATTATACCATAATTTACCATACCTCTGATTATATATAATAAGGTATGTTGTGGGTTAAGACTCTTATACCCCAATCATTTCTCCTCTGAACCTTTTTGTACTATCTCACACGTGAACTTTTGGGGGACATCTCACATCCAAACCATAACACCTGGCAAATAGTAATGATCACTTCTACTTACTGGGCATTCACTATGTGCCCAGGGTTATTCTGAGAACTTGGATATCTCTTTGTCCTGGTGCTGGGGATAGAACCCAGGACCATATGCAGGCTAGGCAAGCGCTACACCACTGAACTGCACCCTAGCCCTTGTTCTGACACCTTGACACTATTAACTGCATTGACCCTCTGTTATGGTTTAGATATGAGGAGACTCCCCCCACCCCACCCCCACCCCGTGTTAACACAGGAATGTTCAGTGGTGAAATGATTGGATTATGAGGGCTGTAACCTAATCTGTCCATCCTATTTTGAATGGACCAACTGGGTGGTAACTATAGGCAGGGGGACAGGACTGGAGGAGCTGTGTCACCAGGCCATGCCCTGGGAAGGTGCACCTTCCCTGTAGCCCCTTCCCCACACTCTCTCTGTCTCTGAGCAGGACAGTGCCCTTCCACAGTGCCTTCCCGCTTTATGCTTTGCCTCATCCTGGGCCCAGAGCAATGGAGTTGGCCCATCATGGACTGAAACTCTGAAAATCTGAGCCCAAATAACCTTTTTCTCCTCAAGATGTTCTTTCCCCCCTGCCCCCTGCAGTGCTGGGGTTTGAACCCAGGGCTTCACACATACTGGGCAAGTGCTTTGCCGCTGAGCTACATCCTCAGTTGTTCTTGTTGGGTGTTTTGATCATAGCAACAAAAACCCGACTAATGTACCCTCTTTCACCCTATGACTGAGTTCTGTCATTGTGCTCTATAAAACAGATGGGGATGTTGAGGACTGAGGGTAAGTAACTTACCCCAGGTCACAGAACCAGGACATGGAGGAACTGGGCTGCAATCCCAAACCATCTGGCTGCAAAGCCGGAAGTTTAACCCCTGGACCACATTCCTGCCTTGCATGGAATCTTTCAGAGACTCTCAGTCTTCATTATAAAGACATCCTAGCCAGGTGCACACATATCTGTAATCCTAGTGGCTCAGAGGCTGAGTGAGGCAGGAGGATCACGAGTTCAAAGCCAGCCTCAGCAACTTAGTGAGGCCCTAAGCAACTCATCAAGACCTTATCTCTAAATAAAATATAAAAAGGTTCTGGGGATGTGGTTCAGTGGTTAAGTGCCTCTGGGTTCAATCTTTGGTACAAAAAAAAAAAAAAAAAAAGATATCCTAGCCCCTCCCCCATTCGAGTGCAGAAGGAAACAGGGAACATGACAACTCAGGCTCCTTGGGGCTTAGAGAGGAAGACAGTAACTCCCCCTGAGCCTGAACCCTAACTTGAACAATATTCTGACATGGCCTTGGTGTTCCCTTCCAGGGCAAGAGAACAGCATTCATTCTCCACTACAGGTCTGGGGTCCCGGGGCTCCCCCACTTCCACCCCTGGGCTGGCTCCATCAGCCACGTGTCACCAGAGCATCATACAGCAACTGTGCATGGGAGGTGGGCAATTCAACCCCAGTGTTTGGGGGCCCCTGGGCAGGGGAGAGGAGGCTGACCAGGACTGAGACCCCAGTAGGCTTTTCTGCAGGGATGTGTGACAACTTCCCAAGCCAAGCTCGCCATTGGAGGGAAAGGAGGCGCTCCCTCCCCTTCCTGCACCTCTCCAGCCACACCCTGAAGCATGGACCAGCCCTGCTCCAGACCTGAGGGTCCTCCACCTGCAGTCTCCCTTTTCCCCACCCATAGCCCACAATCCTGGCTGAGAACCCAGGGCAGGGGAAGGAGACCAGAGGAAAGTGAGCTCCAATGTCCCCAGAATGGGAAATAACCCAAGCCACAGCCTGGGGATCAGGATTGGAGAGAATTCCTAGAAAGTGCCTCCAAAAAGACTCCTCCCCACAATGTGGCGTTGGAGAAGGCTCCGACCAGGCTCCAGATTCACTCTGTCAACGACTGGGAAATAGTCCAGGCCGCAAACAGCATCACTTGGGACCTCAGTTTCTTCCTCTTTGATATGGGGATACCATCCTCAGTAGATTACAGATGGATTCAATGGGTTAGAGGTAAAGTAGTGAATGGTAAGGATTAGAACAGGGGTCATGTTTCAGCTTTGATTCCCAGAGTCAGTTATAGAGTAGATAGTGTTTTTGAATGAATTAGTATTGTAAAAATGGCTTCCAAATTGAAGGCCACTGGACAAGCAGGATAAAGAAAATGTCAGACAGAAACCTGAAATATTAACTCTATAGCCCAATATCCTTCCATGGGTCAGAAAAGCATTCCTGAGGAGTGGAGCTCCATCCACCAACACCTCCTCCCTTTTTACTGAACACCTACTGTGCACAAGGTTCTTACTGGGAAAGCTCCCAGAGGGGAAGACAAGAGGGTATAAGATGTGCCTTTGCCTTTGAGGAGCTCACAGACTGGGGAAAGGGAACAGATGTGGGCAAATCAGTGCCAGACTTGAAGGCAATTAGCAGGGGCAGGGTGGGGGGGGGTAGGTGTGGGCACATGCTGGGGCAGGGACAGGCAGATCCAGTAAGCAGGGGGGATTGGGGGCAAGACATGGGAGTTTCTTTGTCTCCTTCCTAGAGAACTCTGAGCATGGGGTCACTGCTGTAATGAGATTCCTGTTAAAAAAAAAATCAGGCTAGCCACAGGAGAGAAGTGAGGCCCTAAGGTCTTAAGAGGCTATTAAGATTCAGTTGCTGTAGCACACACATGTAATCCCAGCTACTCAGGAGGCTGAGGCAGGAGGATCACAAGTTCCAGACCAGCTTCAGCAACTCACAGAGACTCTGTTTCAAAATTAAAAATAAAAAGGTCTAGGAATGTAGCTCAGAGATAGAGCACCCCTGGTTTCAACTCCAATACCAAAAAAAAAAGAAAGTCTATGAAGATACATCAAAGTATAAGAGATACGGACCCTACCTTTTTATGAGTCAGTGGCCATGTTGCTGCCCCCACGTGGCCCCCAGGAGCCATCTGGTCTCTGACTCAGTAAAGCAGCAGCTCCCAGCTGTCACTTCATTGCCATCCTATCTTGATTCTGGCTTCTGGTATCTTCAATGCCTCCTGCTCTTGGCTTACCATCCCATTCATTTCAAGAAGCCCTGCGGGAGTCCTAATCCTCCAGGCCAGACAACACCACCAGGCTGAAAGGGCCTTGCACACACGTGTCTAGTATGAAGTTAGGTTTGGGGTAGAGAGAGGGACAGGGAGGGGACCTGTATAGGAGCACACCCATAGGCCCACCCTCCCTCCTTTAGGAACTCTTGTCTGGTCGTCCATCAGAGAGCCCTGAAGGAGGTCAACAATTCACAGTCTGCACTGGGAAGTGGGGTGGGAATAGAGCCCAGACAGGGTGAGGATAAGTCGGGCTGTGAGGGGGAGCTTGAGTTTTGTGGGTCTCTCTCCCTCTCCCCAAGTTGAGTATCCTACCTGAAGGACTCTAGGTTCGCCCTGCATCTGCCTTTGGCATCTCAAAGCAGGCCCCATGATGAAGGAACTGGCCCAGACCAGCCCACCTCCAACTCAGGAGCCTGCAGGGGCTTCTGGAGCCAGGGTCATTTTAGCAGGAAGGAGGTCCCATCTCCAACCTCCTGCCTATGAAGCCTGGGTATGGTTTACCTGTCCGCATGATCCACCGCTTGCCCCAGGCCCCTTTATTCTCAGTTCCAAGGGTACTCATGACACCCCTGTGCAGTTGCTAGCTTTTGAGCCTTCCCATCGGTCCCTCTGTCCCTGCTCTGCTTGGGTCCCTTCACACTGGGCTTTTGCTTAGTGATCCTAGCATGTCACCTAACCTCTTGGGTCCTGCATATCCTCATCCAAAGAAGGGGAGAGGAATGCCTACTGCTCAGATGGCTTTAGGAGGCACAGTGCCCAGCAGATGCCAAGACCAATGCCAGGTCCTCCCAAGGCCCTGCTGTCCCTTGCCCATCCCGGGGGATTGATGCAGACCTGAGCATCTGAGCTCCTGTTGCGATGGGACTTGTTTGTTGTCCAGTGTCTTCTCTCCAGGTAAAGCCTGGCAGAGACTGTCCTTATAGAAGTGACCGGGGCACCCGAGGGGCTTGGCAGCAGGGCACCAAGGCCTTTCACAGAGCTTTGGAATGAGCAGGGTTTCCCAGGAAATTCCCTGACTCCATGCCGTTAACCCACTCCCGCCTGTTTCTCTAGAATTTATTTTTGGCCTTTAGTTCTTTGCCTATTATGGATTCTGAAGTTTACTTATTGTGCTCTGGATGTCCCCAAGTCCTACTGCAGGGAGTTAGTCCAAGGTCAAGGATTTCATCACTTCTCCCTATACCCTCAGGCTGCCAGGGAATGTGGGCCTTGGCCTCCAGGCGCTTCGCCCAGCGCCTCCCATAGGAAAAGGATCCAAGAACCTCTGTGCTTGAATTCTGCAGCCATGAAAGTGGATGTCGTAGAAAAACACTTTATAGCACGGGGAAATGTTCACTATATATTGAAAAAAATGGCAGGTAACAAAGCAGGAGGTTTATATGATCCAAGTTTTATTTTATATATAAAATATCTTGCTACCATAATGCCCACAGGGTAAAGTAATTATGGTAAAGTTTCAATTTTCTTTTTTGTGCATTTTGGCTTTTTAAAACACATTTACAGGTATTTGTTGTCAGATTGAAAAATGTTTTCCAAGTACTAAAACCTTCATTTTCCCATGTTCACTTCCCTACCCTTTGCAACTCCAAGGGCCCCTTTCAGTCCATGTAATAAAGTCAGTGAGAGGATTTTCTGTGCTGGAAGCGCCTGGGGTGGTGATTTTTAACTCTTTGGGAGCTACACAACTCTCAGAGAATCTGACCAAGATTGTAGGCCTCTCTCTAGAAAAGTGCACACACAGATGCGAAATGTATGTCTTTTAGACGCCAGTGAAATGTGTCCATGAGTTTCAGGTTAAAAGCTTCAGGTCCAAGTGAATCCCCTGATTCTATGGATGAGGAAATAGGCCAGGAGAGAGAAAGAAACTTATCAACGTTGCCAGTGAGCTAGTGGCATTTGAGTTCCTTTAAGGCTCTGGTAGTCTGGTTCCCCCCACACTTCCTCCCACTCTGCCCCGCGTCCTGCGCAGACAAGTTGGTCATGCAGCACCTTATCTTCTCCTGGCTTTCCCCCACCATTGCCCTTACCCTCAGCTCCTTCTCCTCCTCTCTACCTTCCAAATGCTCTTCATCATTACCAAGATCAGCCTCAGTTACATATAGCTGAAACCCTGCTCTCTCATCAAGAGTGACTCAAACACCCAAAGGTAGATTCTACTTGGGCAAAGGAAGACCAGAGGTGAGCAATGCATACTGGGACGGTAACTCCATAAAGGACCCACACTCCTCCTGGACGCCAAGGACCCATGCTCCTTCTGCCTTTTTCTCTGCCATCCTTAGTATGCACAGTCCGTACCCAAGTCAGCCTCTCAGACCAAGATGTCAACGGAGAGGCAGAATTAAGGAAGCAGAGAAGAGCAATAAAGGCACACCTCCCCTGGGAGTCCCTTCTTTTGGGGAGCCTTCCCAGCCCCCACTGACCCTTCTGTGTCTCACTGATAGAAGCTAGGCCCTAAGGGACAGCTAATTGCAAGGGAAGCTAGAAATGTAATTCTGAACACAAATGAGCACTCTGCTCAGGTTCTGTTACTAGGAAGATGAGAGGAATGGAGATAGACCAGGCAACCGTCAGCCTCTGCCCTGTCATCTCTGTAGCCCTTTCAGATCCCAATTCATTTATGAAGCCTTCCTTACCTGCCCTCTCCCAACTGCCGGTGGGGTCCTCTTCCTATACAATCTTCTAGTCTGTGTCTAGTCTTTTATTTATTTATTTTTTAATTTTCTACCTCTAAATGCTTTATTAAGAAAAAAGAAAATTAGAGGTTGGGGCTGGGGCTGGGGCTCAGTGGTAAAGCGCATGCCTCACATGTGTGAGGCACTGGGTTCAATCCTCAGCACCACATAAAAATAAATAAAGATATTGTGTGTGCATCTACAACTAAGAAAATATTAAAAAGAAAAAAAGAAATTTAGTCATCTAAACTTCCACCTTAGTAAAAGAAAATCAAATTAACCTCCCCCACCACACACACACACACACACACAAAAAAAAAAAAAAAAAGAAGAAGAAGAAACATGATAAAGAACAAATCAATTAAATCTTAAAAAGCAGAAAAACAAGGATAAAATTAATGGAAATAAAAGATGGTTTTTGGAGGTGGGAGGGTTGATAAACCTCCAGTCAGACACACTAAGAAAAAAATACAGAAGACACAAATTACCAAGATCAGAAATAAAAGAGGGGATAGCACTACAGACTCCACAGACATTAAAAGGAATAGAAGTTCAATGGCCAATTTCTTACACAAACCACCAAATTTACTAAAAAAGAAAGAGATAAACTGAATAAACCTGTGCCCATTTAAAAAACTTATTCATAGTACCTTCCAACAAAGATAACTAGAGCTTCTTATTCTGTGAAATATTTAAGGAAGAAATAATACAATGTATTATTAGTATCTTTTCTGCTTTTTAAGATTTCTGCATAGTATCTTCCAAAAATGGGAGAGAGGAGCATTTTCCAATTCATTATATAAGACCAGCATTATCCTAATGACAAAGTCAGACAAAGACATTACAAGAAAAGGGGATTTAAACTCAATATCCATCCCTCATGAACGTAGATGTAGCAATCCTTGAGAAAATATTAGCAAATTGAATCCAGAAATATATAGAACAGATAATACACCAGGATCAAATGAAGCTTATTCCAAGAAGGCAAGACTGGATTCACATTTGAAAATCAATATAATCCATCATATTGACAGAGTAATAAAGAAAAACTGTGTGACCATTTTATTAGATACCAAAAAAAGCATTTGACATAATTTAACAGCACTTCAAGATTAAAAAAAAAATACACAACCCAACAAACTAGGAATGGAAGAAATTTCCTCAACTTGATAACTGCATCTGTAAAAACCCTACAAATAACAACATACTAAATGATGAGAGGTTTAATGCTTTCTCCCTAAGACAATGGTCCTCCCTCACCACTCCTATTCAACATTGTACAAGGAACTTCTACCCAATGCAATAAGGCAAGGTAAAGAAATAAAAAATATATAGAATACAAAGAGAAATAAAACTTTCTCTAGTCATGGATAACATGATTACCTCTGTAAAAAAGCCCAAAACATCTACAAAAGGCTCCAGGAACCAAAAAGTAACTTTAGCAAGGTTGCAGGATATAAGATAAACATACAAAAAGAAGTTGCATTTCTATATTCCAGCTACAAACAATTAGAATTCACTTTTTAAAGTATTACTTACAAGATCACCAAAAATGAAGTACTTAAGTATAAATCTAACATCAGAGGTATAAGATCTTTTTCCTGAAGAGTATAAGTTAGTACTGAAAGAAATAAAAGATAAATGGATAGACACCGAATGTTCAGGAAAAGGAAGGCTTGATATTATGAAAATGTTGTTACTCCCAAAATAATCTATAGATTCAATGCAAACTCAATTTTAGTACTCCAGAAAGATTTGTTGTTGTTGTTGTTTTGGGCTTTTTTTGGAACAGGGGATTGAACTCAGGAGCACTCAACCACTGGGCCACATCCCCAGCCCTATTTTGCATTTTATTTAGAGACAGGTTCTCACTGAGTTGCTTAGGGTCTCAATAAATTGCTGAGGCTTTGAACTTGTAAACCTCCTGCCTCAGCCTCCTGAGCCACTGGGATTACAGGTGTGCACCACCACACCAGGCCAGAAAGATTTTTTTTTTTTTGTAAATACAAACTAGCTGATTATATAATGTATATAAAAAGGCAGAGGAATTAGAACAGCCAAAACAACTTTGAAAAAGAACAAAATTGGATTTTAAGACTTACTATTAAGCTGCATTAATCAATACAGTGTGGTATTGGCAAAAGAATAGATACTAACATCAACAAAACAGCATAGGAAATCCAGAAATAGACCCTCACTAATACATTTAATTGATTGTTGACAAGGATGCAAAAGTAAAGCACTGGAGAAAGAACAGTCTCTTCAACAAATTTCCAGAACAATTAAACAAACTGGTGGGAATGAAACATGGTACAGACTCTCTGGGAAACTTTAGCAGTTTCTTATAGAATTAAGTATGTAGTTATCATTTGACACAGCAATTCCATTCCTAGATATTATCCCAGAGAAATGGAAACATAATTCTGTACAAAAATGTTCGTAGCAACTCTATTCATAATCTCTCCAAACTAAAACCATCTTAGATATCCTTCAATCAAGCAATGGGTTGATTACGTCCTACAATGGAATACTGTGAAGTAATAAAGAGGAAACAACACTTGATTCATGCAGGAATATCAAGTGCGTTTTTGCAAAATAAAGGAAGCCATATCCAAAAGCCTACATATTAAAGTAATTCCACTTACATTACATTCTAAAACTGCAAAACCATAGGGACAAAGAACACATCATTGGTGCCAGGGATTTACGGGAAGCACTGACTACTAAAGAGCAACACATGGAATTTTGGGGGTAGGGGGGCGGTGACAGAACTGTATCAGTTCTGGACTTTGGGTGTGCCTGGCTGTAAGCATTTTCCACAACCCTGAAACTGTCACCACAGTCTACTGGATTCATTCTATGTACACTTTAAAACTTTTTAACATTTTCCTACTGTGAATTTCCTGAAAATTAAAAATATAAGAGTAGACCAGCTCCAGAACTTTAATCTTGGGAAAAAATAGGAAGCCAGTTAAAAGGGCAAGGCTGGGAATGTGTGGAGGAAGAGGAAGCCCCTGGAAATGGAAGGTCCACACTTCCCAGACACCTCTGACTACCTCTAACTGTGGCAGCAGGCCCTGCCTAGGTGAAATGTGGAAACGAAAGGAAGGTAGCTTGGGAATCCTCCCCTCCTGCCTCTTGCTTCCTTCCAGGAGTATGCCCTGCCCCTCTCCCCATCAGGGACATTATTCAGGTACACTCAGGAGCTCCAATCTCAGGAAGTTACATATTGAAAGATACCACAGATATCACAGATCCCATGAGCATTGATGGAGGAATTTCAGACTTCAATTAAAAAAAAAAAAAAAGCAACCAGATGATGGGGAAGGAGAGCAAGCATCACTGGGAGTCCCCAGGGACTGGGCTAATCCTTGAAATTCCACCTGAAACTTGAGACACCCCTGTGCATCCCCAGGGGAAAGGCAGCATGATGAAGCCTGGGCATGAGTTCGTTTATTAGATTTCTTTAAAATGATGAAATGTGAGGTTTCAGGCCTCTGACCTCACCTTCCTGTGCTCCCCAGACCTTTGGCTCCTGCTCTGTCCTGCTGACCCAGCTTCCCAGGGAGGCCACCATCCTGGGCCAGGGCCTGGCCATATGCTCCCTCAGCTGGATTGAATTAGGCTGTTCGCTTCACCACACAAGAGCCATCCCCAGACACTCAGCTGTTAGACAGCTGCCCTTTCCTCACAGCTGGAGCAAGGGCAGGACCTGGGGGCCTAGTGCTCAAGGACAGACCCTAGCAGGCCTGGAGACCTACCTCCACCCTGCACTATGCTGCAACCCATGAAGGGGCCAGGAAGTAGGTCATCAGGCAACTTCTGTCACAGCTGAACAACACAGTTCCAGAGAGAGTGCCTGGATGGAGCTCCTGGGAAGGTGTCCTTAAAGTCTTTCTTGCCCATGGTATTCATTTCCCAAATGGCTTTAGCAAATGACCACAAGCTAGGCAATTAACACAACAGAAATGGATCCTTTCACAGTTCTGGAGGCCAGAAGTCCAAAATCAAGATGACCACTGTTTTCGTCAGATTTTTTGCTGCTGTGACTAAAAGGGCCCAATCAGAACAACTGTAGAGGAGGAAAATTTTATTTGAAGGCTCACAGTTTCAGAGGTCTCAGTCCACAGACAGCTGGCTCCATTTCCCAGGGCTTCAGGTGAGGCAGAACAACACAGCGGAAGAATGTGGCAGCAGCTCACCTGATGATCAGGCAGCAGAGAGAGACTCCACTCTCCAGATACAAAATATATATGCCATAGCCATGCTCCAATGCCCACCTCCTCCAGCCAAACCGTACCACTTCAATTAGCACTCAGTTCATCCCTATCAAGGGATTAATTCACTGATAGAGTTAAGACTCTTATAACCCAATCATTTCTCCTCTGAGCCTTCTTGCACTGTTTTGTGCATGAGCTTTTGGGGGACATCTCATATCTAAACCATAACAATCACAAAGTTGTACGCCTTCCAAAGGACCTAGGAGAGGGGTCCTTTGCCCCTTCCAGTTTCGAGTGGCTCTAGGCATTCCTTGGCTTATAGCAGCAACACTGAAAACCCTGCCTCTGTGGTCACACGGCTTCTTGTGCCCCTGTGGCTCTAGCTTCTGTCTCTACAAGGACACTTGTCATCAGATTCAGGGCACACTTGGGTAATCCAGGATGATATCATCCTAATCACATCAGCAAAGACCCTCTTCCAGAAGGTCACATTCACAGGCAATTTGTTTTTGTTTTTTTGTTGCCACAGTTGGGTGTTTTTTGCGTGTATGTGGTGTTAGGGACTGAACCCTGGACCTCACACTTCCTAGGCAAGCACTTCACCACGGAGCCACATCCCCAGCCCTCAAGAATTGTATTTTTTTAAAATATTTTTTTATTGTTGATAGATCTTTATTTTATTTATTTATATATGCTGAGAATTAAACCCAGTTCCTCACACATGCCAGGCAAGTGCGCTACCCCTGAGCCACAGTCCCAGCCCCTCAAGGATTGCATTTTGAAGGGTCCCTCATTCACCCCAATACACCAGTCATGTCCCTTGGGCACTACATGGTCTCTGCCTTTATTTCTAGTAGCTCCTCCAAGAGAAGGTCACCTTTCCTCTTGTGCTAGAAAGAGGCCTGATTTACACCTGTTACCCAATGTGATTGATAGTGTCCCTTTTCACTCTCAGAAGTGTTGAAAATTAATTCCACAGTGACATTATGCAAGGGCCAGACACTTCCCATGGCCCCTCAACATCCAGTGTCTCATTCCATCCTCTTTGTTAGACTGGTAGCGAGTCAGGTCCAGTTTCATTTTGCAGCTGTGGACATTGAGACTATCAGGTCAAACCCTTGCTCAAGGTCATGCAGTTGGTGGTCATGCAAGGTTCCTGAGTTCAAGTCCTGCCTTGGAGCACAGATGGTGACAATGTGCAGAACACCTAAAAGAAAAAGAGCCTCCTCTGTCGTTATGAGCATCATTCAAACCAGTGGAGCTCGTGAGGACACACCTGTGTGGATCAGTAGCTGGGGCCACTGACACAGCGTTAACAAGGGAGGCAGCATGCCCTGGGACCATGTGCCTCCCAGCCCGAGTGGTTAGAGAGGGGTTAGAAGGGAGTTGGTCTAGGTTTTGATAATTTTGCAGGGGGGCAGGGTTCAGGGAAGCAGGGATTTTCTCTCTACTGGGAGTCTGCAAGGATCGGAGCCATCCTATGACTGGGAAACTTCATGGTCCTGATTCAGAAGGGGCAGGAAAGTGAGGTGAGGCAGTCACCCCAGGTAACTGGGAAGGCAGGTACATGTGTGTTTGTGTGGTTTTGCTAGGATTCTTGTTTCTCTGTGCTTATGAAGAAGAGTTCTTGTTTCTGTCTTGGTCCACCATGGCCTTTCATGGTGTTGGTGCTCTTTGTCATTGTTCCTGTTCAAGCGGGAGGGGCCATCAGCTCTGCTCTCACAGGCTGGTTTCCTTTTTGCAAACTGTAGTAAACATCTCCTTAGTTTTGGTCCAGGTTGGGTCCCTAAGGGGTGGGGAAGAAACGAACCAATGGAGGTACTGCCAGACCTGAAGATGGGTTCCTGGGCTGGGCAGCTGCTCGGGGCCATGCCCAGAGTTAGTTTCCAGGCACCTCCTCGTGGTGCCACCTGCACACACACAGAGAATGGAGAGCAAGGCACAGGAGCAGTTTGCAAGTCTGGTGTGTGAGCCCACTTAGGGGCAGCGGGGCAGCCCCCTTTCATCCCAAAGTGCCCAGTGATCCTGGATCTTTGCTGGTGGTCTCCCTCACCTACTTCCAGTCATCTCCTGGAACCTGCCTGGTGAAGACTCTATTTGCCCTTGAATTGGAGCAACTGCACACCCAAGTGTCCTATTCCTGCCATGGTGGAGGGGAAACTAAGGTAATTCAGTGGCCAGGTAGTCTTAAGGTGGGAATAAAACTAGGAAGCAGCAGGGAGATGGGGGTGGAGGGGTGTCTTACTGGAGGACCAGAGCAGTGGCTTTCATGCTGAGCTCTGGGACTGACTGAGACCCTGCGGAGCAGCCAGAGCTCCATCCTGCCACAGTCAGGGCACCTCCCCTTTGCTGTTCTGCCAACAGAGGCTCGCAGCAGCAAGGTCTTATGGACCTCTCTGGGCTGGACTCCGGCCCCTCCCGCTCCCAGCTCCTAGGTACCCAGCCTCCAGCCCCTCTGTCAGTCTCTGATTCTGCTGAGGAGTGGGCTGAGATCTCAGCTCTTCTCTGATGACAGGAAGAGACAAAATGACTCCTCTGGCAGAGGAGCTGAGGGAAGCCAAGAGTTCTAGTGAGAACTGGCTCCTCCGGGCTCAACAGCGACCCTATCACTTTTCCAATCATGTCCTGTCCCTCCCCCCAATACACACACAGGTGAGGTTGAGCCCAACTTGCTTGGGAGCAGGGGGATCCTGCCACTTCCCACCCACCCATCATGAAAGATCTGCCAGCTGTCCTCTCCCAACAAGTTCCTACCTCTGAAAGACACCGAGAAGCTTCCTTCTGTTTGACTCACGGCTGTCACCTCATCAGCCTATCTCATACAACAGTGGGACAGGCAGGAAATTGAGGCACAGCGAAGGTCCCATAACACAGCCAGGGAGACATGATTTGGAGCCTTTGGTTCTTCAAGCATTCAGCATTTAGGAAAGGCAGTGGGTAGGGGCCAAATATTCTACAGTCGGTCAGAGCTAGCTTCAAACTATCCCCACAAAATAACCAGCAGTATGACCTCAGATAAGTAATATAATCTTGCTAAACCTCAGTGTCCTCATCAGTAGAACGGGTACAGTGAAGTTCTTGTTTGGGAGTGTTGGGAGAATTGATGAGGAAACAGATGAAAAGACACAGCCAGGCCCAAAGCATGGAAAGTGCCCAGAATGAGACCTTCTTCTTTCTTCTTCTTCTTCTCCTTCTCCTTCTCCTTCTCCTTCTCCTTCTCCTTCTCCTTCTCCTTCTCCTTCTCCTTCTCCTTCTCCTTCTCCTTCTCCTTCTCCTTCTCCTTCTCCTTCTCCTTCTCCTTCTCCTTCTCCTTCTCCTTCTCCTTCTCCTTCTCCTTCTCCTTCTCCTTCTCCTTCTCCTTCTCCTTCTCCTTCTCCTTCTCCTTCTCCTTCTCCTTCTCCTTCTCCTTCTCCTTCTCCTTCTCCTTCTCCTTTTCCTTCTTCTTCTTCTTCTTCTTCGTGTGTGGTGCAAGGGATGGAATCCAGGGCCTTGCACATGCTACACAAGCATTCTACCACTGACCTACACCCTCAGCCTTATATGAGAGCTATTGTTATTCTTTTTTTTTTTTTACTTTGTATTTTGTAATAATTTCAAATTCAGAAATGTCACAGGAATCCTTTGGTATATATTTCCTAAGAACAAGAATGCTCTTTTACATAACCACAGTGTAGTTAGCAAATTTGGTAGTGTTGAAACATTATAACCACTATTTTCATTTGTCACATTGATACAATTCTTTTTTTTTTTTTTTTTTGTATTCCAATTTGTCAATTGTTCCAATAACCCTCTTTATGCTGCTACAAAAAGAAAGCCAAAGAAGAAGAAATCAAGACTTACTTCTTGTTCTTTCTGTCTGTAAACAAAAATTACTCAGGTTGCTTTTTTTCGCCCCTTCATTGTGGTTATTTTATTCATTTGAAATATGGTTGGATTCATGCATTTCCACTTAAACTCAATTTTCAAGTTCCCACATCCTTGTTGAGTTTAATATATAGGATATTAGCATAATTCCCAATGTGAAGATTGCATGAAATAGTATTGTCACAAACCTTTTCTTCTGTCTTTGTACCCCTCCCCATGACTGTAGCTGACCTTTTCATTAGTTTCTAGTTTATTCTTTCTGTGCTTCCTTTTGGAAGGGGGAAAAAAAGCAAAAGTCAGACACAGGCCTGTTTTCCTCTTTCCCTTGTTTCTTACATGAAAGATAATATATTGTGCATTGTCTTTGCATTTTGTTTTTTCACTTAATAAAAAATCCTGCAAATCCCTGTCTGCCTGTCCAATGAGAGCTACCTCATTCATCCTTAGGGCTGCATGGACCTGGCTATGCAGATGTCCCCTAGTGTATTCAACCAATCTCAGACACTTTGACACTTAGGTAGATCCTATGTTTGGCAATTACAAATAATGCTGCCACAAACCACATGTGCTTATTTATTTGTATATTGTTGTGGTGTGCCTTCAGGGTCAATTCCTAGAAATGGGCTGACTGGGTCGAAAGGCAAACATGTTTGTAGTTTTCTTAGGTGTGAACAGATTCTCCTCTGTGGGGTGTGCAGCTCTGCGCTCCACTGGCAGTGAGAGCGGTCCCCACAACCTCGCCACCACGGTGGGTTGTCCAGTTGTTGCCACCTGAGAGTGAGAAACGGTGTCTCAGCATCGTTAACTAGGCTTCATCTAAGTAAAGTTCAATGCCTTTTCCTTTCAGGACTATTTTCATATCATTTTTGTCTCTCTGTGGGAAATGTTTGTTCATTTCCTTTGTACATTTTTGTATAGAGTTTGAAATCTTTCTTCTGCAGCATTTAAGTAGTCTTTATATTTTGTGGATGTATCATTCTATTATCACTACATTGGTACCTCCTCTGGGTTGGGTGCTAAAGTGGGTGCCATGGATCCTATGCCTGGAGCCATCACAATGTAGAAGGACACACAAGTGACTATCCAAGTGACAAGTGACAGCACAATAGCCTAAGGTAGCAATATGAAGCTCACTGCTAGCCCCTTTGAATGTCACTGAGGGGATCCTATGGCCCCGGGTCACCCCTGCAGATTGGTTCCTGAGGCTCCTTTTCTTCCCTCTCTCCCTTCCTTCCAGAAGGGACTTCTTTTTTGGCTTCTCTAGTGGGTTTTTTGTCTGTTTGTTTTGGTTTGGTTTTGGTACTAGAGATTGAACCCCTGGGGCACTCAACCATGAGTCACATCCCCAGCGCCCCCTCCCCTTTGGTTTTTATATTTTATTTAAGAAACAGGGTCTCACTGAATTGCTTAGGGCCTCACTAAGTTGCTGAGCCTTTGAACTCATGATCCTCCTGCCTCAGCCTCCTGAGCCTCTGGGATTACAGTCATGCGCCATGGCCCAGCTTCTCTGGTGTTTTGAAGAGGACATTGTATCTGCCCGTTGTCCTTTGTGCTGCATTCCTTGTAATGGAATTTACACAAAATGAGAGAAAAGTCTGATTTTAAAAAATCATTCACCAATACCATTTCCCATTTTTGAAAATCAATATTTTCAAAATATTAATATAGGCTTTATATGTACACTAAATATTAGCATAGGCTTTATGCACTTAAAATATATATTACAGGGGCTGGGGTTGTGGCTCAGTGGTAGAGCACTTCCTAGCATGTGTGAGGCAATGGGTTTGATTCTTAGCACCACATATAAGCAAATAAATTTTTAAAATATTAAATATATGTTATGTATTTACATTAAATAAATCCAAATTTTATTCCTAGGAAAAAAACCCTGCAGAGGTGGTGTGTAAAGACCTTCCTTCCTCCCTCCACCCCTCTGCAGCCTCTCCTCTCTCCTCCCTGAGCCTATCTCTCCCTCTGGAATCACTCTCTCACAGGTTTCATACTTTTTTCTACTTGCACGTTCTTGTTCAGGGTGCATATCCTCTTAATTCATGTAAATGGGTTGTGTCATGGATCTCCCTGTGACTTTTTTCTCTGACTCTGTTTTAAGCTCCTCCATTTGGCCGTGCGTACATCAAATCTGTTGCTTCTGACTGCAGTGCGGAGAGGAAGGAACCAGCTTTGGCATCGCATGCCAAAGGATAGAACAGGGAAGCTGGAGTCCAGGACGCAGGATGTTTGAGCATGCCAGGGTCGACCTGTCTGAAAGGCCCTGCAGTCACAGAATGGAGGCCTTGGTTCTCATGTGCCCATGCACGGGTTGACCCTGCAGCCTGGCTGCATGGATTTCAGAGGTGTTGGCCTTCCCTGGTGCAGGGAGATTGGGCACTTCCAAGATGCATTTTGAGGGACTGGAGGGAGTAAAGGGAACAGAAGGGGTAGATGGTGAGAGATCATCACATCAGTTCAGCTGGGCTTGGGAAACTGTTTCTAAAGTCCACCTCCACCCCCCATCCTTTCCCTCTGGGCCAGGAAGGCAGAGTGTTGGGTTAGATACTCACTTTTCCCCTCTTCCAAGCTCCCAAGATGATAGAACAGGAAACCTCCAGAGAAAGGCTGTAGAGTAGGGAGGGCTTAGAGTAGGGAGGGTCTGGGGCTAGGCACACACCAAACACTGTGGGGGCCTTGTAGGCGCAGAGCTAAGCAGGTGGCCCAGAGGTCCCTTTTATCCCCACTGTACACCTGGCCAGGGTCCAGCAGCAACTGGGGAACAGAGTTCTGAATTCAAGTGCTGGCCAGGTTCCAGAACTGGGAGGGAGTTGGCTTGTAGGGCATGGGACAGGGACAGGAGGGACCACAGGCTCAAATGGCTGAGGAAACCCCAAAATAGAGACCTCTCTCCTTTGCTGTATGGCCCTGCTTCCTCGGTCTCAGTAGCCTGCATAGTGCCTCGGGCTGCTGCCTGTGTGGCGCGCAGCCTACCAGGGCCCTGACTCCTGGGCCTGAGGGCTTGGGTGAGGGCAGGTGACAAAAGGGATCTGTGCCATTGGAAGACCACATCTAGGTGCGGCCCTGTCTTGACCAAATGCATTCAGTCCTCAGCACCTTCATGAAAATGAGTTTATTAAGCCCCTTTGCCCCTGAATGGAGGGTGCTTTGATTGTGTGAGTTCCTATGCACTTTGGGGACCAGGGCAGCCTGCAAATTGGAAAAGGAGAGGCTGGTGAGCCTGTGAGAACAGCTTCCCCTGCACGGCGCCAGCCCTCCGACCCCTCCCCAGCTGCCTTCTCTGGTTCCAGGCTTCCCACCTGTTCATGCTGAAAAGAAAAGACTGTCTGCACTGGGGACAGCCCCCAGAAGACAGAGGGCCCCGGGTGATACCAGAGACTCTCAGGTTCCCCTAACCAGACTCCCCAGCTCTGGACAAAGCAGGGTGGTCCCAGCTCCAGGCTGAAAGGAGATCTGGCTGGGCTGGATTTCAAGATGAGCCTCTGGCCGTTGACATGCCACCTCTTCCAAGCAAAGGAGGGAGAGGATCTACCTCTGGCATGGGCCTCGCAGAGACCACTGCTTCCCTTCACCCATGTCTGATGTCAGCGTAGGAAATCACAGCTGTGGCAACATTCTTGAGTGGTATGGGTCATATTCGGTGCTTGGTGCATTATCTCATTTGGTAAAGGCTTTGATTATTTCCACGTTATAGATAAGCAGGATTGAGTGACTTGTCCTGGGTCAAATAGCTTGTGGAAAGGGTGGGCTAGTGACACCGCAGGCAGTCTGGCCCCCAGCCCCAGGCTCCTCTGGGAGCAGGTGGCTCCATTCATCTCTGAGCAGATCTGCATCCCCACAGGCTCCCCAGCACTCCCAGGAGCCTCAGTCATGGTTCTGGCCCTGACTGTAGGTGGGTATCAGATTTGCTCAGGAAACATCCCAAAACACGCGTATCTTATTCCCACCCCTCTTATAGGTTAGACTAAGTAGCTCTTCCACGGTAAAAATTTCCCAGATGACTGTGTCTATCTCCCCAACTCCAAGGACTGCCGTCCATGGAATCTATGCCCATCAACCCCAGGAAAAATAGCTTTAGTCCGTCTTCATGTTCAGAAGGAGCCTGGTAGCTCAGGTGGGGACAGTCCCCAAGTTGCTGCTGCTCTCCTGCCCCCAACCCAGAGGATCAAGAGTTTTGCCCATTTCCAAGCCAGGCAGAAGGGGTAGACGTGATGACACCATCAAATGTGCCAAGTGCCAAGAAGTGTGGGGGCAGCAAACACAGAGAATCTAGGGATTTAACTTCTGGCCCCCACTGCAGAACCCTGTGCTATGGGACCTCACCAAGATGGGCTTTTCGCTAGGAAACTGCCCCAATGAAAAAGTGGATTTTTTTCCTAATTGTTTGCTGTGGATCAAATGACATCATAGATGCCCTGTGCTTCCCTTCTGCTGGTGTGAGGATGCTTGCAGGATTAACTCATCTCTAATTCTGCCTGGAAGAGGGTCTGATGGAGGGTTGGGGATCCATCCCTGAGTAGGAAGAAAGACACAGAGACCCAAGGAGAGTGGCCAAGCCACAGATCTGCAGGCAGGGTACAGGGGTTTGAAACTTATGTAGTATGTGTCTATAAAATATATATATCAAATGCAAAATTAATACAAAGATGAAAATTTATGTGGAATGAAAAATCATAGCAAATTACAAATGTTTAAAAACGGATAAATACTATGAATATCACAAAATTTAGAAAGATAACACTTAACTTTTAGTAACTAAGAGTCGATCCATCCTGATTATACTTTACCTCCAAGTTTTTGAGCTTCAGATGCTTTGATTACCTCTTCTAATGACAATTTTATAATTTTTTCCATAGATAAAATAAAAAGATGTTTCACTCTTTCATCTAACACAGTTGATCCAAATTTGGTTTTTATTATGATTAGTTAAAAAAGTTTATGAATTATGATTGGCATTGTCATATAAATGTTTAGGAATGTGGTTAAATTTAGAAAAACCTCTATCATTGTCTTTTGTATAAAATCCATAAGATATCAGGACATTTCAGGTTCTCTTGTTTTTTTGTTTTTTTTTTTAATTTTTTTATTGTTGGTTGTTCAAAACATTACATAGTTCTTGATATATCATATTTCACACTTTGATTCAAGGTTCTCTTGTTTAAGCCAGTCAGAAATCTAAACACACAACCAAAAAACCTGAGGAATTCTACTTCTTGTGATTTCTACTTTCAAAATAACAAATATGACCAGGCATGGTGGCGCACGCTTGTAATCCCCGTGAACAGGAGGCTGAGACAGGAGGATCTCAAATTCTAGACTAGCCTTAGTCACTTATCGAGACCATCAGCAATTTAGTGAGACCCTGTCTCAAAATAATAAATTTGTTTTAAAAAGGGCAGGGAGCTGTAGCTCAGTGGTAAAGCACCTCTGGGTTAGATCCCCTGTACCAAGGGGAGCGGGGGAAAAAGCATGGTGTACATTATAGGTTTGAACTTCCACTTTGATGAGGGATTGATAAGAAGCAAAGCTTTTGATTTCATGCATTCAACCCTCAAAAGAATGTTCCCAAAATTAGCTTCTAGCTCCATCTAGAAACTCTTCTTCTCCATTACTGCTGCATATTCTGTAATCAGCCTCCTGGGATGCACTCATAGTACAACACAATCTCTCTGGTCTAGAGCCTCCTCATCCCAGTGTTGGTGGAGTCAGCACCATGAGTCACAGGAACATCCCCTGAAGTCATTTCTACACTGGGACAACTGAGCAATAAGCTAACTGTACATGGTACTGACAGTAAGCCATATAAATAATCTCCACTTAACCCTAAGTAAATGTATCTCCAACTCAACTTCCTCTTAGCTAGATCCCCAAATACACAGAGCCACTTCAACACCATCTGTCATGAGGGGAGTTACAACAGGGCTCCATCAGAGGAAAGAGACAATGGACTTAACCAATTACATTTAAGATTATTTTACTTTTGCAAATTTTACAAAAGCATCTTGGCCATGTGCACCTATTGCTGAGGCCTCTCCCAGCACTGCTTTTTAAGTGGGGGCTTTCACATTAAATCCACTTTTGACTCACCTTTGATTCAGTAAACATTCTCTCCATTGCAAAGTCAAGCACACACCACCATCTGGGCAGCATGAGGGAAGACTGAAAAATTGATATCCAAGCTCCCTCTTTAGACTTGGTGGGGGGTTGCATGTGTATGCCGGGCATTCTGGGCACTCAAACTAGGGCCTTGTGCATGCTAAGCCTATGCTTTACCACTGAGCTACACCCCCAGCCCCTGAACATTTCATACTTAGAGGAGGGGACAAGTGTGTTCAGTGAGGTACTACAGAAGAGTGAAAAGTTCAAAGAATTTGGCTTCAGGAATCCTGGGTTCCAGTCCACATCTGTCATGTCAGCCAACCACTACCACGGCAAGGTCCCAGGTTCCTAAGCTGTAAATGGGCACAGATGATACCTCTTTTGACATAGCAGATATAGAAACTCACTGTGCGCTGCAGATTTCTGAGCAGGTAGAATTGGAAAAGGAACATGGTTCATAGAGACAGGTGGTCCAGAAGAAGAACCTCCCACTATTGGAGGTAAAGGGCACCTGGCTGAAGGCATCGTCACAGGTGGGGGTCTTCCAGCTGCCTCAGAGCACCTGGGAGCTAAGAAACAGGTTCAAAACGCCCCAGTGAAGAGGGATCCTGGACAGGTGGGGAAGGAAGGATTCCCCCAGAAAAACAACACTGAAGATCAGCCAGCAGAGGTCACAGGAACTAGGTGGGGCCTGCTCTTGTTAAGTGACTGTCAAAAGGTCTTTTGATCATAAGGGATGAAAAATAACCCAAATGGGCTGTTCTACAGGCCAGGCCACTGGGGAGGGGGCTTGGACAGAGTCTGGGGCACATGTGACTGCTGCTTCACAATGACCAATGGCAGTGAGTGGTAGTGTAGAAGCCACCACTTAGGCAGCCCTGGGGGCCATCTAATCAGCAAGAAAGTGCTCCCTTCCAGTCCTCTGTCCCTGCCTGCCCTGGACACAGCAATCATATCTGATATGACCACATCCACCTTCTCACTGGCCTTGACCCCAGGCACTGTTCCCACAAACCTGCTATTCATTCATTCATTCATTCATTCATTCATTCATTTATCAAGTGCCCAAGGCCCAAGTCCTGATAGCCTCTGGGCACTACACTTTTTTCACTAGAGATACAGCTCTGCACAGAAAGAGCTCAGAGGGTGTGAGGGGGCAGACAGGTGTGTTGAAGCAACTGTGAAACAAACACCTCCAGGATATCAGGTAGGCTGGTGGTGGTGGGGAGGGGTACTTACCCTGTGCTGGGGCTATACTCCAGGTAACTGGGCTGGGCCTCGAGATGCCAACTCAGATGTCACCTCCTCTCTGATGCCTTCCTTGACCCTACAGGCTGAATGAATTATACCTTCCTCTCTGTTCCCCTTACTTTCTGGTGCATCAGCCTGCTCTAAGCACTTGGGTTACCTCTCTCAATAGGACTGTCCTATTGTGGAATCATTTGGGGTGCTAACTGCATCTCATCTCATAGCTTGGGCATTGAGCTGGCACATGGTAAGCATTTGGGGAATGTTTATTGCAATAAAGTGTTGATTGAGTAAATAATCATCCAGCATTGGAGGCTCAGTTCAAAGCCAATCTTGTGTTCACAATAGCATCCCTATTACCAGCCTAATGTTTGTTGAGTGCCTGTGTGCACCCCACTCTATTGCAAATGCTGAAAAGAAAACCCTTAGCACAAGTGTGAAGCAAGCAAAGACCCTCTTTGTATATCACTGAAATTTCCATTCTCATCATTCCTGTTCTAACATTCAGAACCGCTTATCTGGATTTCCAGGTCCCCACTAACTGACCTAACCTTTCCAGCACCTTCTAGTGTGTCCTGTACTCAAGTCCCACAAGACTTGATGACATCAGTGTCTAGTGTAGAGCTAGGGCTTAGAAATTATTATCCAACTGAAGGAATGAACAAGCAAACCAATGTCACTCCCTTAATCCCACGAACCTCCCAATTGCAGTAGTGATTGTCCTCATTGAGTGTTTGTGTCCTCCTGAAATTCCTGTGCTGACGCCTTAACATCCAAGGTGATGACATTCAGAGGTGAGGACTTTGACAGGCAATTAGATTTATTTTTTTAAATATATTTTTTTGTCAATGGACCTTTATTTTTATTTATTTATACGCGGTGCTGAGAATTGAACCCAGTGCCTCACACATGTCAGGCAAGCGCTCTACCACTGAGCCACAACCCCAGCCCCGGCAATTAGGTTTAGATGAGGTCATGAAGGTGGGATCCTTCTGGTGGGATATGTCTCCTCATAGGGAAAGAGTCCCTGCTCTCTGTCATGTTGGGATATAGTGAGAAGGAGGTCCTCTGCAGGGCAGGAGAGCCCTTATCACAAACTAGATGCTGCCAGATCTTGACATTGCACTTCCCAGCCTCTAGAACTGTAAAAAAATAATTTGTTGTTTAAGCTACCCGTGTGGTATTTTGTTGTGGCAGCTTGAGCCGACTGAATTTCACTTACTATATTTAGTCATTGTTTCCCCATAAATAAGCTATTTTTTAGATCATCACTCCTGAGTTTGGTTCAGCAAATAGGGTCATTATCATTGTCATTGTGATGACCATCAAATCTAAACAGCTCTGTTTGTCCAAGTCAACCCCATCCTATCGATCCATCTAAAAAACATCCCCTTCTGCCCCACCGTAATCTATTGTCTCAGTAAAGGGAGCATCCTCCCACCTGTAGGAGACACATGACATGTTGGATTTGAAAGTAAGTCAATTATTAAAAACATTGTCAAAAATCAAAAGTCCAACAATGTAAAGCAGCATCCCATAGACCAAGTTTTAATATTGATTTTCTTGCCATCTCTAGGTGTCCCTGATGTTTGGTCATTTTCAATGCCAATAACTAAACTACAATATTTCTCCCACACCTGGAAGCTAATGAGTAATGAGCACTATTAAGGCTTATTTCAAATGCAAAAAAAACTTGAGATAATGTACTAAATTGTTCAGAAGGTTGTTTTCTTAGTAGAATGCTACAGGATTTTCTTTAGCCATCCGGAGTTCCTGCCTTCGTCCCAGTGCCGGTAAAGACCAAGGTGGAAGAATTTCCAGTGTTGCTGAAAACCGGACAAGACTTCAGCTGAGAAACGGACAAGACTTCGGATCAAGCTAGTTGCCTGCAGAACTTACCTGGACTGTGATTTAAGCTAGCTGCCTGCAGAACTTACCTGGACTGTGATTTACCTGGACTGTGAGTTAATCTATTGATACACTGCTTTACCTGGACTGAGACAACAAACTGTAATCTACAACAAATTGTAACTTTGCTAATGGTGTCATTGCTGGTATAATTTTTCCAAGGGCTTCTTGCATGGAGCCATCAAGTGGCTTGGTATTGTGGAATTTTGTATCCTCCCCTTTTGCTTATAGCAGATTATTTATGGTGTTTGTGTAAAAACCACTATGGTCGTTATTTAAATTAAACAAAAGGGGGAAATGTTGGAGTCTGTAAACAAGTCAAAATAACACCTGGCATTTAGCCAGGGGAATGTTAGAGTTCGTAAACAAGTCTGGATGGTGCCTGGCAAAATGCCAGAGGGAGTGGTTTGAGAAGTAACAAAAACAAGCCATTAAGTGTGGAGATTCCTTATTGGTTGACTGATGTATCTAGTTTATGCTAATTAGATAAGCTGTGTGGAATGTATAAATACTGCTCCTGTCCTTCAATAAACGGCTCCTACTCCTGCTGTATCAATGCACACAAGTTGTTCGTCACCCCCCGGTTATTCTGCTGCAGCCGGACTGCGGCACTCTTGGTTTTTTGCCGTGCTGGAGATTGAACTTAGGGCCTCAATCATGCTAGGAAAGTGCTCTGCCACTGAGCCACACCCCCATCCCACTTGCCATCTCTTCTTTTATCTTTTTTGGTACTGGTGATTGAACCTAGGGGCACTTAACCACTGGGCCACATCCTCAGCCTTTTTAATTTTTTATTTTGAGACACGGTCTCACCAAGTTCCTTAGGGCCTTGAAAAGTTACTGAAACCGGTCTTGAACTTGCAGTCCTCCTGTCTCAGCCTCTGGAGTTTTTGAAATTATAGGCATGGCACCACCACGCCCAGCTTGCCATCTTTTTTCAATGAATATGTACTTAACCGTATGCCTCTAAAACATTGAGAGCACACTGTTCTGTGACACACTCATCTCTCTTAGCAGTAACCAAATAGTTCCTGTTCCCTTCTTCACCTGCAGTGGCACAGGGCTTAGAGTTGAAAGGAGCCAGAGCAGGATGGGGAATCTCCAGTGCCATTCAGAGAAAGTGACAAAGAACCAACTTCGGCTCGAATTCTCCCAACAAAAGAGCATTTCCTCTCTCTCAAGGCCCGCAGAATTGCTTCCTAGAAGGCCCTCCAGTTTTCTGTGAGCTAAAATTGGCCCCTCTGAGCCTCGGTGTTCTAGTTCCACCCTCTTAAATAGCACAGGATGGATTCTGCCTATCAACTCTAAAAGACTGACAGCAGGGCTCCTTCTGTAGGTTCAATAATCCGAACCCCCGCCAAGAAATGTCCCCCAAGATCCGCTGTCACTGCCATTCTTCTCAGTTATGCCATTAAACTGTGCCACTCAGGTAGAGTTACAAGTGATGAAAAACCAGCCTCTACCTCAGAGCAAAGCCTGTCCAAGGAAGGGACATCACCTTTGTCCTTGGAAAGACCCACGGCGCACTCCTAGGCACATTCCCACCCTGCTAAATTGTTTATCTACAAATGAGATCTGCTGCACCTGGTGTTCCTGTCTCAGTCAGGCTAGGTAGGGACCCATAGCAACCCCCTAGCAGCCACCAATCGGCATGAGACAGGGAAATACCTGGGATGCCAGATGACCCTCCCAGTAGTTTAATGGTGTTGGAAAACCATGTAATTCAGCATGAACACCCCTCTTGGCTTAAACCAATCAGTTCAAATGAATCCCCCTCTTGTAGTAACCAATCACCCCTACCCAACTTGTTCCTGCCAGTGAATGTGCTAATCATGTTTTAGAGTTGTTATTTGATTTTCCCGCGGTGTGTGATGATTTGCTAAGAGATGCTATGATGTATGTGGGGGTCCCTGCCTTCTCCAAAGAATGTATAAAACTGCTGCAAACCCTGGGCTTGGGGCCTCTCAGGTCACCAGTTGCTGTGTGTGTGCGTGGAGGACCCAGCTAGCTCGCAATAAACACCTCTTTGCTGTTTACATTGATCTTGGTCTCTGGTGGTCTTCTGGGGGGTCCCGGATTCGAGCATAAGAGTGACTTTTAGTTACTTTGTTATGATTTTCTATATTTTTCCAATTTTCTACCATGAACTTACATTATTTTTGTTACTAGGAAAAAAATAACTTAGTCAGACATGGTGGTGGCACTCTCCTGTAATCCCAGCAACTCAGGAGGCTGAGGCAGAAGGATCACAAGATCATGGCCAGACCCCTCAACTTAGCATGACCCTGTCTCAAAATTAAAAAAAAAAAAAAAGGGCTAGGGAGGTAGCTCAGTGGTGAACTACCCCTGGGTTCAATCTCCAATGCCAAAAAAAGAAAGAAAAAATAACATTTCTACTTCTCTTTTTTTCTGTTATTAGTTACTCTTTGCTCTTAAGTAACTTTTGTGTGTGTGTGTGTGTGTGTGTGTGTGTGTGGTATTGGTAGGAATTGAACCCAGAGCCTCATGAAAAATATAAATTCTATTTTTTCTTTTATTTATTTTTAAATTTTTAATATTTATTTATTTATTTTTTTAGTTCTCGGCAGACACAACATCTTTGTTTGTATGTGGTGCTGAGGATCGAACCCGGGCCGCACGCATGACAGGCAAGCACACTACAGCTTGAGCCACATCCCCAGCCCCTATTTTTTCTTTTTTAAAAATGACCCAGCTAACACATGGTTTGGAACCATGACTCAGCCATTGTTTACTGGCAAAGGGTTGGTTACAGTACACAAGTGTAAAACCTTTCTGAATCTCAGTTTTCTCATCTGCTAAATGGACATTATCATAGCATCTTTTAGCCAAACAATTAAAACTTTTATATATGCTCGAAAGTATGATACAGTGATAAATAAGTAGTGAGTTAGAGTCCGTTAGTACAGTGCCCGACAGAGACCAAGTGCTTAGTAAGAGGTGGCTCTTGGGTTGCTGTTCTTTTGTTCTGGTTCTGGTGACCTATAGGAGTTCCAGAAAGGATGTCTGCTGATCCTGAACGGCCTGCGGAGGAGACAGGACTTACAGAGTGGGTTAGAGAAGAGAGGAAGGCTTCGCAGCCAAAGGGAGCAAAATGTCCTGATTTTCAAAAAGAAAAGAATACATTCTTGGCATGTAAGCTTAATGTCACTCAACAGCATTCTAGAATTATTAAACAGATGGTCTGGGAGCACTTTACAAAGAACCATACTCATTCCAGAATTAATTCATTAAATCATGTCAAACCAACTTCCCAGTGGCTTTTGTTATCAAAGGATTTTTTTTTCACTCTACATATTTATTGCCAGCCTGATAGGTAAGCACTCTACCACTGAGCTATATCCTCAGCCCTTAAATAGGTAAATTCTTTTTTTTTTTTTTTTTTTTTTTGAGTACCAGAGATTGGACCCAGGGGTGCTTAACCCTAAAGCCATACCATCCCCAGCCTTTTGTTATATTTTATTTAGAGAAAGGGCCTCACTAAGTTGCTTAGGACCTCTTTTCATTGCTGAGGCTGGCTTTGAACTCCTAATCCTCCTGCTTCAGCCTCCCAAGCCACTGGGATTACAGGCATGCGTCACCATACCAGGCTTAAATAGGTAAATTCTTCAGTGCCAAAGATGTATAGCAATCATCTCTTATCCTCAGTTTCTGTTACCTATGGTCAATCTCATTCTAAAAATATTAAATGGAAAATTCCAGAAATAAACAACTCATAAGCTTTAAATAATTTTTACTAAAGTTTGTTGTTGTGATTCTACTTTATTGTGAGTTATTATTAATCTCTTACTTACTTAATATATAAATTAAATTTAATCATGGAGCTGGGTGTACAGTTCAATGATTATAGTGTGTTTAGTATGCACAAGGTCCTGGATTCAAAAAAGAAAAACTATATCATAGGTATTTCTGTAAAGAAAAAACATGGTGTATTTATTGCTGGTCCTAGGCACAGTTTCAGGCATCCTTTGGGAGTTTTTGAACACACCCCCTATGTTCTTTTTTTTTTTTTTAACTGGTCATTAATGGCACAGATCTTTTATATTATTATTTTTTTATTTTTTAGAGAGAGTGTGAGAGTGAGAGACAGAGAGAGAATTTTTTAATATTTATTTATTTAGTTTTCAGCGCACACAACATCTTTGTTTGTATGTGGTGCTGAGGATCGAACCCGGGCCGCACGCATGCCAGGCGAGCGCGCTACCACTTGAGCCACATCCCCAGCCCCACACCCCCTATGTTCTAAGACCCAATGTACTCTGCCATGCCATCCCTCCCCACTCCATGCTGACTCTTTAATGACTGGACTGGAGCCCTGTGGTCCAGGGTTACAGACCTCACGCAGTGGAGCATCTCCTGTTCACATCTGTCTCTCAGGTCCACACAGCAGTTCCTTGCCAAGATAGCCTTTGCCTTTCCTATGATAACGTCCATTTAACAGATGAGAAAACTGAGATTCAGAAAGGTTTACACTTGTGCACTGTAACCAACCCTTAGACAGAGAACAATCGCTGAGTCATGGTTCCAAGTTCTTACATCTTCATTATTATGGTTTGGATCTAGAATGTCCCCTAAAAGTTCATGTTTGAAGGCTTGGTCCTCAATACAGCAATGTCCAGAAGTGGAACATTTGGAAAGTAATTGGATCATGAAGTTCTCTGACCTCATCAGTGGATTAATCCACTTGATGGATTAATAATTTGAATGGACTACTGGAAAGAGGAGGAAATTATGGGCAGGTGGGACATGGTTGAAGGAAGCAGATCACTAGGGGCATGCCCTTGTCCCTGGCCACTTCCTTTCTCTTTGCTTTCATGAGCTGAGCAGCTTCCCTCTGCTATGCCCTTCAGACGTGTTTCTGCCTTAGAACCAGTAGACCATGGACTGCAACCTCTGAAACCATAAGCCAACATAAATTCTTCCTCCTTTCAGTTGTTTGTGTCAAGATTTTTGGTCATAGCAACAAAAAGCTAACATACTTACCCCACCATCACACCAACATTGTTTCTGGGGTTTCCATGGTAGTATTCCTGGCCTCTCCTATGCAAGACCTAACATGGCCATATGCATACAGTAAGTTTTTCTTGAGCACTGGACCTGGTGTTGCTTGTTGCTCCAATCCTTCACCTTCATGCCAGGCACTGGGAGATGCCAACTGAAGGGGTTGGGCAGAAGCCCCAGGGCTGTCTCAACCTCGTCTAAAGGATGGGAGAGGAAGCATGTTGGAGGGATGTGCCCAACCCCCTGAGGGCTGGGAAGGATGAAGGATGACACTGTGAGACATTTCCACCTTCTGTTCTCTCCCACTGAGCCCCTAGAGGGCTGAGGCCCCAGCTGACAATTCTGATAATCTAATTTTCACCAAGGCCTTCCTGACTGGTAATTGAATTCTGTTTCCCTCCCAGCCCAACCAGGGGGCCTTACCCCACATCTGCTTCACAAAACACTGGGTCAGGCATCTTGGGAGGGACAGAGTCCTGAGAGACCCTTTTCAGCTTCCATGAACCTCTATTTCAGGTGCCACAGACACAGGGACTGACATGCAATTAAGCAGCACCTCTGTGACTGCTATCCATCCCCAGGACCAGCCCTGGTCTGGAGGGCTTCAAAAAGGTGAAGCATGGTGTGTCTGTGGAGGAGTGGGGGTGATTGACAACAGGTTCCTGCTGCAGATAGGGGAAAAGGGAGAAACAGAGGCCTGGAGATGGGAATAAGCAAGACACATTCAAGCTGTAAGTGACCCTGCCTGGATGCTCCCTCACAGCCTTCAACCAAAGAATGACAAATGACTCCACCTCCAGTCCCCAGGAGGTGGAGGGAGGCATGCCAAATGTCCACTGTCACTATGCCCAGGATCCAGCTTTGATACCCAGAACAAAGAGAAATACTGGTGCTAGGACTGGGTGCACAGGGGTGCTCCCCAACTCAGGACACAGCCACCAGGTCTCTCCAGCCCAGAAACAGGGGCACTTCCTCATCTCCTCTCCCACACCTCATCCAGTGCACCTCCAAGCCATTTCAGCAGTTCTTTATTCCTTCTCCAGCAGGCTGTCCCTGGACGTCCCCCCTCACTCCCCCTCACCTGTTGCTCTCCTGCACTCTCCTCTCACATCCCCGCACACCTCCCCAGGGCCTGGCACTCTCCAGTGGCTCCCTAGTGCCTTTAGGTCCAGTCTTCTGTGGCTTTGACCCCCCACCTCTCCAGGGCCATCTCTTGATGCACTGAGATCTCCCAAATGTTTTGGCTTAGTTCTGCGCCTTTCACTCAATTTATTATTGTCCCCCTCCCATTTTGTAGATGTGCTTAACCCTTAATCCCATGTGGATGAGAAACAGGGAGGTTAAGAGACTTGCCACTGCTCACCCAACTAGTGGCTTGTCTCCACAGCCCGGCTTCTTTTGCTTTATGTTTATTAGTGCACATTAATTGCCCAGAACCATGGGTTTCTTTGTGGCATATTCATACATGCATGGAATATGCTTTGATTATATCCACACCCATTTCCTTCCCCTTCTTGATTTCTCTGACCCCCCCCCCCCCACCCGCTTCCTGTTCTTTAATAGTCTTCTACTTTCATGTCATCTTTTTTTTTTGGTCTGGCTATTTACTTGACAGGATGACCTCTAGTTCTGTTTTCCTGCAAATGACATGATTTCATTCTTCTTTATGACTGAACAAAACTCCTTTGCCTGTATATATCTTACCTTCTTCATCCATGCATCTGTTGATGGGGTGCCTAGGCTGATTCCATAACCTAGTCATTGTGAATTGTGCCGTGATAAACACGGGTGTGCAGGGATCTCTATAGTATGCTGACTTTAATTCAGGTATATATTTAATTCAGGTATATACTCAGGAGTGGTATAGCTGGATCACAAGGTAGTTTTTTAAGAAACCTCCACAGTGATTTCCATAATAGCTGTATTAATTTACATTTCAACAACAGTGTTCTTTCCTGCCCTGCCCCCTGTATCCCGGCCAGCATTTACTATTTTTTGTAAACTTTTTTTTTTTTTGTACTGGGGATTGAACCCAGGAACACTTGATCAATGAGCTACATCCCCAATATGGTCTCACTAAGTTGCTGAGGCTGTCCTGAAATTGCAATCCTCCTGCATCAGCCTTCCAAATCACTGGGATTATAGGCATGCACCACTGTGCCTCCATTTTTGGTGCTCTTGATGATAGTTGCTCTGACTGGGTGAGAAGGAACCTCAATGTAGTTTTGACTTGCACTTCCCTGATAGCTAAAGACACTAAACATTTTAAAATGTGGCTATTTGTACTTGAGTGTCTGTTCAGTTCATTTGCCAATCATTGAATATGTTTTTTTTGGGGGGGGGGAGAGGCTACTTTTTGAGGTTATATATTCTGGATATTAATCCTCTGTTGGAAAAGTTGCTCATTCCCCAGCTTCAGGGACACTCATAGCCTCTTCAGAAACTTCTGTGGGCACAGCAGGCCCTCCCCTTCTCCCCTCCACTCCAGGTTCACTCCCAGCCCCTACCTGACTTCCATTTCTGCTTATATGACATTTGTCCAGGAAACTTGCTCTAACAGCCCACCTCAGGTCAGAGTTAGGGCAGAAGTCTCCCTACTTGGTTGCACAATGGCATCACTTAGGAACCTTTTTAAAAATACTGATGCAAGTCGACTGGGGCTGTGGCTCAGTAGAAGGGCACTTGCCTAGCATGTATGAGGCACTGGGTTCGAGTCTCAGCACCACATATAAATAAATAAATACATACATACATACATACATAAAATCAAGGTCCATCAACAACTAAAAACATATTTTAAAAAAATACTGATGAATGCTGGGCATGGGGGTACATGCCTATAATCCCAGAAGCTTGGGATGCTGAGGCAGGACGACCAGGAGTTCAAAGCCAGCTTCAGCAAAAGCAAGGCGCTAAGCAACTCAGTGAGACCCTGTCTCTAAATAAAATATAAAATAGGGCTGGGGAGTGATTCAGTGGCTGAGAGCCCCTAAATTCAGTCCCAGGTACCTGCCCCCAAATAATGATGCCTAACTCCCACTCCTAGACACTGTGGTTAAATTGGTACTGGGTGCACCCTGGGCAAAATCCCCAGATGGCCGTGCAGCAAAGTCCGCTGGGATTGGAGCAGAAATCAGTCTCTGGGAGCACTATGCAGATTGCTGGCCATCCCATGAGTTCGTGACCTGGGTTAAGGACCCAGAATGTGTACCTGGCAAGTCCCCAGGTAAGGGTGCTGCTGCTTTGGATCCAGAAACCACATCCTGAGAGCCAGGGAGCTAAGGTGTCCTCCAGGTGCCCATGTGCTCCCAGAGCACTCAGTGCTAAGCACACTTAAATCCATATCACTCTGTTGTATTTGTCTGTGTTTCCTCCCACACTGCCCAGGCCCAGAGCTTTCTACTTAGTTGCTACCTTTGGTAATAAGTGTCGACATAGGTCAGATCAATGAATCCATGAGATACCCAGGTGAGCACGTGCTTCTCAGCTATTGTTGTTTCTGAGTGGAAAGGAGCCGTTGTCACAATCAGTGTTCATTTTTACTGAGAGCCTCCTGGGGGCCAGGTACTGTGGTTAGCAGCTCACATCCAGGGCTCCTGGAATCCTCACAAGCACCAAAAGGAGGCAAGTGCTATCATTCAATTTCAAAGACAAGGAAAGCAGATCAGATTCCAGATGGACAAAGTGGCAGAGTCAAAATTCCTTTTTTTTTGTTTCTTTTTTTGATGGTACTGGGTATTGAGCCATCGGCTGGTGGGGCAGCAGTGGGAAGGAGGTCTATCACTGAGCTACACTCTCAGCCCCTCCCCTTTTACCTTTTGACACAAGGTCTGGTTAAATTTTGAGGCTGGCCTTGAACTTGTAATCCTCTTTCCTTAGCCTCCTGACTCTCTGGAATTACAGGCTTGCACCACTGCCCTTCAAATGACTTGCAGTAATTTTTTGAATGAACAAGTCTCCAAAAGTCCTGAATGGAAACAGGCGAGTGCACCCAAGCAGTAAAAGTAAGCATGAGCTTAAATCCATGGGGCATCATGATGTAAAATGCATGTCTTACTGTGGATCACAGTAAAAAAAAAAAAAAAAAAAAAAGTTTTAAAATACTACCTTAGAGAAAAAGCCTGCATCAGATCTCCATGCAAGTCAGCAGTTCTCCAGCCAGGCAGAAGCTGGGAAAGAGTTAGGTTGCCCTCTTCTGGGCATCTTCAGCATTACAGCAAAGCCAGGAGGAAGTGAAGACCCTGCCTGGTCATGCGTGTAAACAGGTTTCCTCCAGGCAGAATATCAAAACACAAAACAAACTTATAAACAAAATGGTAAACAAACATTATTTATTTCCAAAATAAATAATGCCCTGGTTATCAGTCCCACAGTCTTCACTGTGGTCTGTCCACAATTGCTTTGTCCGTTAACATTTCACCTTCCCAGGTACAGCAGAAGTTCCTGAGGAGCATCAGGGATTCTTACATCCCCACTGTGGCCACTAACCAGGAGCACTGTGAAAGGTGGCTGTCCAATAGTTGAGCTAATCTCAGAGAATCACTTAGCTGACGCTTTTCAACCAGCAGGCAGGAAATATGAAAGCTCATGTCTCTTTTATGTTGCAAAAGCAAAGGAAGGAATATGATGTCTAGAATATATTAGGTAGACATTTTGAGGCAGGTAATCCGATCTCCTACTTCTTTAAACCTTCATTCCTGCCTCCCTATTTTCCCTTTATGGATGCAAATACCAGGCCTGAGGTCCCATTACAAGGCCTATGAGCAGATGGCAACTTTTAGGCTAGCCCACTGGAAATAGGAGGGTTGGGGTGGGGTGGGTGGGACCCTTCTCCCAGCTGTGCTTGCCTTTCAATTTCTCCCTACACAGTCCCTTCTAATACCTTAGAAGACAAGACAGTGGTCTTGGTAGAGTGGCGCCTTCCCAATTAGTGAGTAGCTTCAGTAGATTTGGGCATAACTCTTAAACTTTCGAAAACCCCACTGCTTAATTTGTGATCTTATGGAGAGCACATTGTCATTATTTTTAACCATAACTGCCTTCTATTGGTGAAGAATCTAATAGAAGGCCATCTTGTGTACTGTGTACCATGATGGTTTGAGTGAAGCCTGTTTCCAGGTGTGGAGATCAGGAGAGCTGGGTAAACAGAGGATCTGGACATGAGACAATAAATGAAACATATGAGGAACTGATAAAAAGGGAAAAGGATGAGCAAGGTGCTCATACAAGGACAGAGTGGGTACTCCAAGACCCTAGACCCCTACTCACCAGGAGGCTTGAAGAGGCAGGAGGCAGCTATGTGGGGTTTTGTTTTGCTTTGGGGGGGCAAGTATTCTAACCCCCAGAGCTACATCCCCAGAACACTTTTTTATATTTTATTTTGGGACAGAGCCTTGTTAAATTGCTGAAGCTGGCCTTGAAGTTTTAGTCCTTCTACCTTACCGTTCTCAGTAATTGGAGATTACAGGCGTGAGCCACCATGCCCAGCAAAAAGGGGGTTCTGCAGAACAGAGGGTTTTGTGTCTCAGTTTTAAGTCGAAGGCAAAACAGCACATGCAGACACAGGAACCAGAGACAGAAATGACCCCAAGAACCGAAACCAAGTTTATAAACATCTTGGAGAGAATTCTAGATTGTTATAGGGCATGCCACAAAGCAGGGGTGTTTCAGCTGATGTCTCAGAGGAAACCTGAGCTTCTACCAATAGCCCTGTGCTAGTCTCTGGAACTCATCAGGCAATAAAAAGGACAAACATCTTGGAGACCCTTTGGGAGAGCAGAGCAATAAAAATTTCAGCACAGTAAACAACCATGTGTAATGAATCCACAAGCAGTTATTAATAATAGGCCTCCTGCTCTAACCTTCTCCCCTGTGTCCTACAGATCCATCTCCTGGACTTGCAGAGAACAAAAAAGGCCTGCAATTCATTTCCTCACGTGGACACTCCCTCCCCACAACCACAGATACAACTCACCCCACGGTCTGCTTCCAGCCTCAGGGCAAGTTTTTCTTCCCCAGGCCAAGTTATATTGCCTGTACTCGGCTTCTTAGTACCACATATGTCCCTGCTCTCTGTCCCCATCAATCATCCTCCTTCTTGTGTCCCTTTATAATGGCACATCCAGGATGTTTGTCATTCCACTCTTTTCAAACTCTTCTTTGACCCAGTAGCTCTTAAACAATCCTAGCACCCACTTCTTTCCTTCACCTCCGAGATCCTAGGAAGATTCTGTCCTCACCTCCATTAACTGCCTTCCAGTCATGGCCTCTCCCATTCCAAACTGGCCGAACAGTCTGGGTTGCTAACTTAATGGGCTGCTACTGGGTTTTACTTCCCTGGAGCCCTTGGGCAGCACAGTCCTGCTACTCCTCTGGACTCTGGCTTTCACAGTGCCCTCCTGCTGCTCCTTTATAGTCTCCTAGAGCAGCTGTTCTCAACCTCAGCATGATGGACATTTTGCCTGGATAATTCTCTATTATGGGATCTGACGTGCATTGTGTGTTAGAGGATGTATGGTGTGTTCCTGACCTATACTTGTAGATGCCAGCAGCAGCAGACATTCCCTTCTTGTGACATCTAAAAATGTCTTCAGGCACTGACAAATGACCCCTGGTTGAGAACCAGTATCTTAGAAGGGTGCTTTATTTCCACTAGTCTCTTACAGATGAGTTTTCCCTAGGTCTGTGGTTTTTATCTGCCATCCCATGCATAACTGTACATCTCCAGAAGTCATGTGGCCACTGCCTGCTGCCCATTTTTGGTGGATCTTTCTTCAGCCAGTAAAGCTCAGGGTGAAGGCCACTTCTTCCTTCCTGTCTTAGTTTGATTCTCCTGGACACACAGCCTAAGGCAAGGACTTGAGTGTAGGTGGTTCAATTGGGGATGGCCTTGGGAAGTAAAAGTGAGGAACTGAGGTATGAAAGTGAAGGAGGAAAAGCCAATATAAGGCCCATCACTGAGGTCCCCACACTACACACTGAGGGCTCAGTTCCACTGGGATCTTCCAAGCAGCATACAGAATGCCTCTCAGAACTGTCCAACCAAGAGAGGACTGGGACATTCATCCCATCATTGGGGCATGTGAGGCTGGGACACTTATCATCTGGCTCCCATCCCATCTTCCACTGTTGAGGGTTGTCCCAGGGCCATTAACTCCCCTAACTTCTGGGCTTGAGCCACAAAAGACAAACAGACTCCTGTGGCTTTGGAGAAGGCCCTGAATAGAAATTGGATGGATACTCCATGTGCTTGGATTGGAGTGCTGCCAGCCTTGTGTCTGCTCACACAGTAGTGCAGCTGGAACCTGGAGCTGACGAAGGGGATGCAATGCAGACAACCCAGACGGTTCACTCATGACCCACAGGAAGTCCATCCTGTCACTGAGTCTTCAATGTGGTACAGACATCTAGTAAAAATGCTCTGTACAAGAAAGACAGTGGACAAGCTATAACCCACTAACTGCTGTAGCAGGTCCAGAAGCTGAAACTGCTGTTCAGTATCTTCCTTGACCATCTCTCATACTCAATTTCCTCGATATCAGCCAGCACTTGAGCTGATCCAGGTTGTTTTACTGGGTTGTTGACCCAGACCTACATCCCTGAGAGGTCCAAGCCCTCCTCTGTCTTGCCCGATCACACCATGGTTGCTGCAAGGACCTATTCTCTGCTGTCACTAGTCACAGAAGCCCCAAAAGACATTCCCCTGAATTTCAGGCATAATTTTTGGGCAAATTCCCCGAGTTCCAGGCATTTTTTTTCAACTTGGTGCAAGTGGATCACAGAATAACAGTGAGAGGGACCAGTCGTACATTCATTACTTGCTTCCTGAACCTGTATATTCAGACAATTGGGGACCTAGAACTATGTATCAGCTGTATTCTGGATGACAGTAGCCAACCCCAGTCTTATCCTCGAGTGCATACCTTAGTTGTTGTCCATAAGCTCTCCTCTCATTGTGGTAGGTCCACTACTTCCACCAACTTGACATACACCAGACCATTGGCTTCCATGGTCATGTGCCCACTGATTTACCTCTTTTGCCATAAAATGGGCCTCCTGATCTAAGATGGTGGAGACATAGTACGTGGACAAATCAAAACACCCAAGAAAATCTTAGATTAAAACCAGAGTAGTTCTCAACCCTAGGAAATGTTTTTAGCTGCCTTTTCCAAGGTGGAAAGGGCCTAATGTAATCAATATGCCTTTTGTGGCTGGTTGGTGGAGGGCTCAGGGCCTGTCTGTGATGACAGACCCATCAGCAATGGCAGTAGTTTGATCCCTGGGCCCATGCCTAACCTCCATCCTTATCACCATGGCTACCGCATTCATAGGTTCAAGGCTTAAGTCTGAGGACAAGGCTGACTGCCACAGGGTGAGTCACATGTCTACCTGGTTACCTGGCACTTCTTCTACAGTAAATGTTCTCTGGTAGGCATTTGTGCCTATACCCATAGGATAATCCACATGCCTCTTCCCTGTACCTCATAGCCCTTCTTCTCATCCTCTTGTCTTTCAGGCCCATGACCACTTACTGCCCAAGACTCCTTTTGCACCTTTACAGAAGCCTTCTCCAAGAGCTTGTGTATCTTTTATTCACCCCATCCTACCAACTAGCTTACAGAGACTTCTTTTTGTGCCCCTGGCTACTTTTCCCTCTACACTGAGTTGAATAGGTATACCTGAGCAGGTTTTGAACTACACCCACAGGGAGGGGTTCCCCTAACCATTGTCTTTAGGGCTACTTTAATTGGGCTAAAATACAAACAATAGTCCATTTTTGGCCAATATCAACATCACAAACCAGGTCCAGGGTTGTTATTTTTCCATCAGCTGATCACAAGAAAACAAAATCCTTGGCATGATCTGAAGGCAAGTCTTCAGTTCAACAGAGTAAGGGCCTGGTAGCCAAGGAAGAAGCATGTGCAATGAAATCTGTTCATGCAGTTTACTTGTGCCTTCTGAACCTGCTCAGGCCCAACCCTAGATGTTCCTCTTCCATCTTAAAATGGATTGGTGTTAGGTCAGTCTGAATTTATGATCTGAGTGGTATATAACCACAATGAACAACTCTGATGCTTTGGTCAACTAATGTCCCATGGTCAGATGCTCTGTATCTATCAGGGACCAAAAAGCATGCTGGGAGCTGCTTTTCAGGCATAGCCTTGCTCCAAAATCCTTAGGTGTCCAGACTCCACTCTGCATCCTTGTCCACTGCTTTAGTCAGCTTTTTCACTGCTGTGACTGAAAGACCCAACCAAAACAATTAAAAAAAATTTTGTAGATGAACACAATACCTTTATTTATTTATTTAATGTGGTGCTGAGGATCGAACCCAGTGCCTCACACATGCAAGGCAAGCACTCTACCACTGAGTGACAACCCCAGCCCAATGAGAACAATTCTGAGGGAGGAAAAGTTTATTTAGGGGCTCACGGTTTCAGACACCTCAGTCCATAGAAGGCCAGTTCCATTCCTTGGGGGATTGAAGTGAGGCAGAACATCACGGTGGAAGAGTTTAGTGAAGGAAGGCTGCTCAGAAGATCAGGCAACAGAGAAACTACACTAACCAGGTACAAATACATACTCCAAGACCACACCCACCACATGCCCACCTCCCTCAGCCACACCCTACACTTACCATTCAGTTAATCCCATTAGGGGATTAATTCACTAACAGGGTTAAGACTCACATAACCCAATCATTTCTCCTCTAAACCTTCTTACATTGTCTCACACATGGGCTTTTGGGGAACACTTCACATCCAAACCATAACATCCACCATAAATATCTACAGCACGAGTGAATTTGCTGGGTCATGTGGTCCAAGTAGCTGGTAGCCTGGATTTTCTGTAACCCTTGCTCCAAGTCACCCAGTGAATGGGTCAGAGCAGTACTTCTAAATAAGGTATGTACTTGCTCCAAAGACAAAGGGCAATCCCTGGCTTGGCTCAGTGGTGCACACCTATAATCCCAGTGGCTCGGAAGGCTGAGGCCAGAGACAGCAAGTTCAAAGCCAGCCTCAGCTACTCAGCAAGACACGGTTTCAAAATTAAAAAAAAGAAAAAGGTTGGAGATGTGCCCAGTGGTAAAGCACCTCTGGGTTCAATTCCCAGCATGCACACACACCCCCCCTCCAAAAAAAGGGCACTCAATGTCTTCCTAAAGTAGAAGGTACAATAGGGCTCTGAATGGGACACTCGTAAGCATCTGCAAGGCTCTCCAAACCTGATCCCTTTTATTTCCTACTTGGTGGATGCAACACTGGCAGACTTCTTCCTCACCCACATGCTCTGCATCTCTCCGGCCTGTGCATCATAAGTCCTGTAGATTCAAACTCTCAAATATTTCTTCATTCTGCTCTTTGCTTCATTCCCCCTCACTGCTTTGATTCCACTTTATCATTTATGTTTGATTCCTGTAGAAGCTTCCTAATAAAATCTTCCACATTTAAATATTAACTGTCCTCTCATTCACTTTGGGGTCAGGAAGCACTGCTCTTATTCCTTCCTCCATACAATACCTTAGTACTCTCCATCATTTCCTAAGTGCTTGGTTATTGCAGTCATGTATTTTGAAGTCCAATTCCTATCTCTAAATTTAGGCTTTTTCAGGGTAATAAAGTCTCCACAGCCAGTGTACCCGTGGGGTGTTCAAAATGCATCCAAGGCCCTTCACCACAAGGCTCTTAGATCTCCAGCTTATTCTCTACTACTCCCCTTTCTCTCAACTAGAAATTCTTCTATGCTCTCACCTCCATGCCTTGCCTGAGCTCTGTACCTGAATGACATCTGCCCTCACCCTAGACCCTCTATTTTGCCAGAAACCATAGTTTCTACCAATTTAGCTGAAGAAATCTCAGCCTTCTGCAAAAGCATTTCCATCATTCGTTCACCCCATCCCACCAACTGACTTGGGGAGACTTCTTTTTGTTCCCATGGCACCATGCATCAAGCTCTGAACTTAGCATTTGTCAGGTTTTATGACAATGGTTTATTGCACAAGATAAGGCCAGTTACATGAGGAATGAGGACTGACCCAAGGGTCTGTCCCAATGCCTAGCACAGCAAACAATTAAGTGTTGGAGGAACCAGTGAAAGTGGTACAGTACAGAGGTAGCAAACAAGTAGCCCACAGGCTAAATGAGGCCTTCATACGTTTTATTTGGCCCATACAGTTCCCGAGTTGGGCCAAATAGGATTTATTCAGGTTATGTGGCTGGCAAGATTTATGACACAGTTGGCCTCCATTCTCTTTGGATGTTTCTTTAAAAAGCCAAAGCTGTATTCAGGAAATACATCAGACCAAGGACATAAGATGCCATAGCTCTTATTGAGTACACTCTGTCCCTTGTTGGAGTGGCTCATCTATAGCTCAAAACTTTAGAAGCCTACAAAAAATGAAGGTTGGAACAGCAGGCACTCCAGACTCGTTTTTTACCCCATATCAGGAGGGCTTGAGGATAGGAAGTTGGGGAGGTGGCAAGTTAGTGATGGGTCCACCCTATTTTGACTTCTTCCAACCAATGAATCTATCAAGCTGTCCCTCCACAGGCCTGACCGTGGCCAAATACACACATTTATGAGTCAGAAATTTCACATTTACATTTTGAAAATCCATACTTTGATTTTCTTTGGAAAAAGTCAGGGATCTGGCAACATCGAACTATACTGGCTCCCAACAAGAGTTGAAGTTTTCCCCTTTGGCCAAACAAATGCTCTCTCTAGAGTTTGCCACTCTCTTCTTCTATCTGGCCCAATGCATTACTTCTGTTACAAGCTTGTTTCTGTAGTCATGAGTTTGCAACTTCTAAAAATGCTGTAATGCTGTCAATTATCTTATGCTATCCTATTACCTTATTCAATCCCCTCAAAGTCTAGGGATGCTGGGAGGCCTACAAATAGGCCCCCTGCACAGATGAAGATGAGGTCTTGTAGGTCTCAGCTTATCAGTAAAGAAGGTAGCCCCTATTCTTGGGACTTTTTTCACTACTCCATGCAAGTTATCACAATCCCAAAGTCTGGCTTACTATTTCCTTTAATAAAATATTTCACTCATATTTCCAAGAACACATGTAATACTATCATGTAGTTGCTATGAAATTATCAGCAGGCCAACAGACAAATTTTATGTGGTTTATACTTCTCAGTTGAGCTAGCCAAACAAGCTTTGGTGCAAGGCTGAAAGACCCATGACATAGACCTGGCCTCTACTCATTCACACCCGCTCTCAGTCTGGGGATTAAATTCTGGGATGCTTTACCATTGAGCTATATCCCTGGTCCTTTTTAGTTTGAGACAGGGTCTCACTAAGTTAATGAGGCTGGCCTCAAGCTTGTGATCCTCCTGCCTCAGCCTCCTAAGTTGCTGGAATTACAGGCATGTGCCACAGTGCCCTACCATTTATGTACTCTTTACGACAATCTAAGGAGTTGGATACTATTATTCCCATTTTTAGCAGGAAATCTGAAGCACAAAGAGGTCAAGTGAATGCACCAGTGTGGGTTCTATCATACTAGTGATGCCCTTTGATTCTGATTAGGAAACAGCCCCTGCCCTAAGCTGCTGAAGTGTCTTCCCCACTCCACTGGTCGCTGTCTAGCAGTGATAGGGTTGATATCATATCTGCCACACACTGGGTCCCATGAGTATGTGGCAGCCATCTCTCCAGTGTTAGTTCTAACTGGTTGGTGACTGAAAGAATGCTAAAAGAATCAACCTGGGGGTGCACCCTGAGTTCAATCTGCAGCATCACCAACGCCCCCCCCCAAAAAAAAAAACCCCAAAGATTTTGCACATCTCATCAGTTTGCATTTTTAACACTATACATTTTTAATGTAACAACAAACAAATATACTCTGGCAAGTACCCAAAGAGCATCAGCAGAATTTAGCCAAGACTTAAAGGAGATCATGGAAGACCACTACATAGGTGAAAGTCAAGTACCCAACACTGCCTAAAGTCAACATCCTATTTTCTGCCTCAGTACCACTGACAGGTACCACAAACTCTCCTCAGTAACAGTGACTTTCCAGAGCTTACAACCAAGTAAAAGAATGGGAAAATGCCGTAGCAGAATCTTCGAGTGGGAAGGGTCAAGTATAGAAAGAGATTATCTCCAACCCAACCTAACACCCAATGGATACAGTTACAGCCATTCCAGCAGAATGTCAGCTGTCACCTATGATCCTGTGTTAGCTTCTTTCTTTTTTTTAATATTTATTTTTTAGTTATATGTGGACACAACATCTTCATTTTATTGTTATGTGGTGAGAATCGAACCCAGTGTCCCATGCATGGTAGGTGAGCGCTCTACCTCTGAGCCACAATCCCAGCCCCTGTGTTAGCTTTTTATTGCTGTGACAAACACCTGAGAAAGTCAACTTAGAGGAGGAAAGATTTATTTCAGTTCACAGCTTCAAAGGTTTCGGTCCATTGTCTCCTGGCTGTGGTGAGGCAAAGTATCATGGTGAAGAGGCATGGTGGAACACTGGTTGCTCACATCTTGGCAGCCAGGAAGACGAGGGAGAACAAGGAAGGGGTCAAAGAGAAGATAAACCCTTCTAGGGCACACTGCCAATGACCTACTTCCCCAGCAAGGCCCTGATCCTCAGCTTCTACCACCTCCCCCAAATGCTATTAAATATGAATCCCTTTGTGGATTATACACTGATAAGGTCAGAGTCCTAAAAATCCAATCACTTCCCAAAATTCCCACCTCTGAACATTGCTGCATTGGGAACCAAGCCTTCAACACATGACTGTTTGGGGAATACTTCATAACCTAAATCATAATGGGCCCTCTCAGAATGGCCACAAAACTTTCTGGGAAAAGCCAGGGTCTGAGCCAGAGGCAGGCTTCAGGAGCTCAAGATTGTCCCTGAGGTAGACGCACCTGTACTCATCGACCCACCTCCCACACAAAGCCTGCTTCAAGCCTTTGCTGCAATATGGTCAGCACTCACAGTTCAGGAGGGAATAGAGGTTAGGATTTTCCCTGAATAATCTTCAACGTTGGTCGACAAATATAAATGGCACAGAAACCCCAGCAAGCTACATCTCTTTCACAGAGGGTAGGTCTCCACCAGTCTGTAACCAGTGAGGAAGCTGGTCACGCCTTCAATTACAGTCATCTTAGTCTTCTTAGTCTCATGCAACTAGGATGTACCTTCCTAATACCTTTGTCCCCACTATTTTTTTAATACCTTTATTTATTTATTCATTTTTTTATGTGATGCTAAAGATTGAACTCAAGTGTCTCACACATGCTGGGTAAGTGCTCTACCACTGAACTAGAATCCCAGCCCCTGTCCCCACTATTTACACCTATATTCAGAAAAGTGTGTGGCTCTTATGCCAAAATATTAATAGTTTAAAGCATAGTAACTTGAATTGAAAAGGTTGTTGGTATTTTTTAATTCACATACTATAAAATTCATCCTTTCCTCCGGTTCTCAATGCTTCTCAGAGTCTAAGGGTTTCCCCCACTCATTTCTCCCACCCCTTCAGCCCATGACCGGCCTCCATCCCCTGCCCTCCCAGAGCAACCTATGATTAGTGACTGTGTCTGGCACAGCCGGTGTGAGACAATGAGACAATCCTTCTCTGGATAATCAAGAGTTTTGGCCGAACCTTTGAGTATACACGGAGATAGAGAGAAGCCAGACAAAAAGCACAGACTATGACACTGAAATGGATTAATGAGGAACTTAGTGATTTGGTCTGTGACCCTCCAGCACAATGTTCTGCAGATCCAGTTAGGGATAATATGTTTCTTTGGCAAGCCACAATTATGGGACTTAATGACAGCCTATGGGCTGTCAAGGTGGTGCATTTTTTTGACAATTCATTTTCCTACAGTCTACCTCTTCAAACCACCTAAGGTTGCATTTACAACAAGAATTTATCATCCAAATATCAACAGTAATGGCGGCATTTGTCTCCATATTCTAAGATCACCATGGTCTCCTGCTTTAACTATTTCTAAAGTTCTTTTATCCATTTGTTCACTGCTATGTGATCCAAACCCAGATGACCCTTTAGTGCTGGAGACTGCATAGATCTATAAAATACATTTAAGTACAAGACTTATCTGTATAAGACTATCTCAGGAATGGACTCAGAAATATGCCATGTGATGCTACCTTAAGTCAGAATAAACTGCATTATAGCTGGAATAAACTTTAAATCGCTGTTAAAAAAAATTCTGTCCTTTCAGGATGTACAATTCAATGTTTTCTAGAGGGGTGTGACCATTACTACTACATACAGAATATTTTTATCACCCCAAAAGGAAACCCCCTATTAGCAGTCACTCCATTTTACCTTCCCCCAGCATCTGGCAACTAATCTACTTTGTTTCTATTGATTTGTCTGTTCTAATCATTTCCCAAAATGGAAGAATATGTGGTCTTTCATAACTGGTTTAACATAATTTCAAGGACCATTCATGTAATTAGTATCATGTATGACCAAATAATATTGCTTAACCATGAGCCAAAAATGTTTTCCAAAGTGGCTGTACAATTCTATTCCCACTCGCAGTGTACAATGGTTCCAATTTCTCTATTTCCACATTGCTTGCTGTTCTGACTTTTTGCTCTTAGACATCCTACTGAGTATGCGGTGGCATCTCTCTGGTGACATGTTCCCATGTTGAACATCCCTTCCTGTGTTTATTAACCAGTATATATTTTTCTCAAAGAAATTATCATTCAGATCCTTGGTCCATTTTTAAATTAGGCTTTCTTTTTACTGATTCGTAAGAGTTCTTAATATATTAAGAAGCTCTTAATATAAGTTCTTAGTATATTAATATATAAAGTCTTTTTTTGTGTGTGTGGTGCTGGGGATTAAACCCAGGGCCTTGTGCCTGCAAGGCAAGCCCTCTACCAACAGAGCGATCCCCATCCCTTAAAAAAAGTCTCATCAGATTTAAGGTTTGCACATATTTCCTTCCATTCTATGAGTTATCTTTTGAATTTCTTATGGTGTCTTTTAGAACACAAAAGCTTTTAATATTAATAAAGTCCAATTTGTCAAATTTACTTTTGTTGTTGTACAAGTTTTGAGTGACATCTACAAAGTTCTAGGCATCTAAAAGGAATCAGTTTCAGATTTTATTTATTTCTACTAGCGAACTGGGAATGTCATAAAATGGCTTTTATTCTGTTTAAGACAGGAAAAACTTGATTTTATGATAATAATTGATATAGAAAAAGCAAAAATAATAACATATATCTTATGTTTTCATTTTCCAATTTAAGAAATTTTACTAATAAAGTTGAAGTCCCTGGGTCCCTTCCATCTCCCCCTCCCAAAGGGGAACACAAACCTTACTGTTTATTCTTCTTGTGCATTTCATTATATTCTTATGATGTATGTATCCTATATCAATATATAGTATTATTTTGTCTTCTGAGATTTTGTACAAATGGTATCATATAGTACATATTCTACAATTTGTTTTTTCTCCAGTCTACATTGCTGAGATTAATCCATGTTGGTGGAACTGATATATGTGTATAAATATTGCTCTAATTCATTAATTTCCACAATGGCTTAACACTGTATAAATACTTTATGTATCCTCTTGATGGAATTTGCCAAAAAATGCAAACACTGACATCAAGCATTTTGAGCACATTGTGTCCCTAAAACCATGGCTTTCTTTTTTTTTTTTTTTTTTTTAACTGCAACCCACAGTGTATTTTACCTCTCAGTGTGCTATGTGCGTGCAATCTTTTTGTACAGATGTATATCAGTATATAACAAAAGTTTCATATAATAATACTGTTCGCAAGTATTTCCTACTATTCTATTTCCTTAAGCGAAAGTGGATTCATAGATAATGAACTGATCACGACTTCCCTATACAGGCTACAACCACAATGCCCAATGGTTATTATGCCAAGAAGTAGAAATGCTAGGTTATGGGGCTACACTATTAATAAGCTTGACTAGACAATTCCAGTTTTCTTAATTGCTGAAAAAAGTTATGTATGCTGCCATCGACAGACAAGCAAGTTGCCATTATTCTGACTTCTATTGGATTTAAATTATAGTCCTACCTATGTGAAATATAAGTTTGTATTTCCATAATTAATCATGAGTCTGAACATCTTTTCCTGTTTATTGGTCATCTGTATTTTCCTATTCCATAAACTATGAGATAGGGAATCTGTCTATGGAAAGTTTCCATGGCTATTCCAGAGAGAGAGCTGGAACAAACACTCAGATGTGTAGTTCTGATCTATGATGTTTAAAATTGTGACCACTTGTCCAAGAAAAAAGAGAACTAATCAAGCATTACCTACTTAGGAAGACTTCTTCTCAGACCAGAAGACAGCAAAATCAGCTAAAAGAATGATGAAAAACTAGGTAGAGAAGTGAGGTTTTGTTTTTCTTAAAAAGTCCTCCCTTGTACTATACTAAAAAAAAAAAAAAATCTGCTCAAGGGGTACGTTGTTACTGTTCAGTTTTCAGTTTTCCCATCTGTAAAATCAGGGTAACAATCTGTACCATTTTTTATCCCACGTAGAAACTTTGAAACAAACAGTTTTTTAAAACTTTGAAAATAAAAACTTCACAGAAATTCAAAGTTGTGTGGGTGTTAGTCATTCAGTGCCCTCCGAAAGCTTAAGCAAGAGGAGCAAACTGAAGCCCTTTGAACAGCTTTTTTGGAGTGAGTCGCTCTCTTGAGTTCTTGCCTGAAAACCTAATGGCTCTGCAGAACAATGAATTATCCCCTAAAATTACACAGCCCGAATTTTCAGTCTAGAAATCTAAGAGTCTCAATTTTACATGTGTCTGCTAAATCCATTATAGCAGACACATAGCCTTTCTGGGGTCTCCTATTTCCTGGATCAAGGACTATTATAGCTCACTCATCCACCTTCTGGTCTGATCCCCTTCCACCCAAAAGTCAGTTTTGCTTTAGAAATCAGCCAAATGAATTAGAACTCAATATCTCACCTTCCCACTCCCAGGATGAAACAGTCACAGAAAGGAACAGATCTGACACCCCTTCATCAAAGCACAAAGGATAAAACTGGTATCAAATAGCTTCTTTCACCGGACAGTAAGAAAGTAGACAAGTTCAATTTACAACCAAGCGATAGTCCCAACCAGTAGGTCAGGATCTAGGAGCAAGATCACACCTGTCACTGCTGCCACCCCTCCTTACTGAGGTTTGACTTTGCTCACTTTCATTTCCATCCTTTATATATCCACCCTACCAAATGGTACTTCAAGGTTTGGCAGAAAGCCTTAGCACACAAAGGGATCCCTGCCTACAGCCACTTCCACCTAGAGGGCATTTCACCTGTAGAGCTATATATAGGCAGTATTGGAGTGAGCAAACAAGATAGCATCGTATGACATCCTGGGCAAGTAAGAGCTCTTTCCAGACTCTGTGACATTCATGACAATCATCTGCATCTTTTTATGAGCTCATTGCTCCATCTGCTACCTTCTCCTGCCTTCTTTTGCTCCAGACAGATTCTCCCAAAGTTCCACTATAGCTGGGGACCTTCTCTATTTCTGTGCATCACTGCTTTCAAAGATGGAGTCAGGAAAGAAAATCAAACCTACCAATAAAGTCAAGGAATATTCCTTCACAGAGAAGTAACAAAGTTGAAATAAAATCTAGAAGAAATTCACCTTACTCTGGTTGCAAAAATGAAGCTGAAGAAATATGTATGTATTCGGTAAGAGTTTTATTTGTAATTTTCTTCTGTTTAGACTAAAGTTATAAATAGCTGGCATCTACTGTGAAAAACACTGAGGGAAGAAAAAGCCCAGAGCCAACAGAATAGAAGGGAGAAGCCCAAGTGAGATCAAGAACTACCCACAGAGGGCTGTGGATATAGCTCAGTTGGTAGAGTGCTTGCCTTGCATGCACAAGGCCCTGGGTTAAATCCCAGCACCACAAAAGAAACAACAACAACAACAAAAACTATCCACAGACTTTACTTACTTAAATCTGTCCTTTAAAGGCAGTTTTCAAGGATGAAACAATTCAAAAGTAAGGTCCCAGAAAAATAATTTTATTCTAGAGTCAAAGAAGAGTTTCCCATAGGCACTAATATGCCTAGATCTCAAATACAATGAAGTATAAAAGAAGCATTAAAAAAAAAAAACTGAAAACATTTCCTACTTTTAACAGTTGTTAAAATCTAATTGTTAACAATCTCTTTCAGTGCAGCCAGAACTAAAAATTTCTGAGGTAAATAAAAGATTCAGGAGTTGGGTGATTTAATAAAGATAAGTTTCATTCTCCTTGCCTCCTAATTCTCCCTCATGTGAAGTTAAAACCGCTTTAAAAGAAATTTCCAATGTCATAGGAATTATATATCACAGAATTTTATCATTTATACCTTGCCTGAAACCACATCTCCACTCCTCTGAATGTGTAGCATAGAATCATGAGATGTTAATATGATAGCCCCTATCATTTTGATAAACAAAAAATTTGAAAGTTGGGCCAAACTAGGGGGAAAGTTCATAAAGTTATTTCTGAAACAGTCTACACGGTATGTCAAGTATAGGAAGTCAATGCATCTTATCCGGATGTGCCAGTCTCTGGAAAATGATCAGCAGGTGAGTTTGGTTCCCAGGAGCACAGGTGCCCCAGCACTACAAAGCTTTCAGCCCTCTCTAAAACCTGGTCCTAGCTGGAGGGGAAGTAAAGTCTACAGGAAAGCAGCTGTAAAGCTATTTTTTCTAGATCTGACAGATAACAGGATACCTGGCAAAATATCTTGGTAGTAGTATACAGATCTCTCTTGGAAAAAAAATCAGGCATCTTATTATGATCTATTAACAAAACATCCACTTTCACATCCAAAAGGTAACTTGGGAGCTGCTCCAGGAACCATGTAATTAACTGAAGCAAACAGAAAAAAAAAATCCTCAGAAAATATCATTGTTTAAATACACTCTATTTTATTTTGTCTTAAAATAGTTTAACCTTTATGCTACAGACTTATTTCAAAAAACAGAAAATCTTATCTTGCACCAAAAAATATATATATAACACTCTGTTTTATTATTTTTTTCTCCAAAGACCATTAAATACTAAATGGAAACAAAAACTAAATAATGAATGTAACGAACCAAATTTCATTTTAAAAACTAGAGTTGCACATTTGAAAACATTACTTCTACGCAATGATTTGTCGTCACTGCATCAAGTCCACGCTCACACCCCAGCAACAGCAGATCTGTTAACCGCCAAGTGCATTGGTTCCTAGCCATACAATGGCTGACATTTCTCGTTCACGGTAAGGGGAGTAAAAGGTTAGATGACCTTGTACTCTTTAAAACAAAACAACAACAAAAATATTTCCTAGTTATCCAGTGATTTTTTTTTTAAGATCACTACCCTTTAAAATTTTTTAAAATAATAAGAAGTAGTGTTTTAAATAAAATGAAAAATTACAACAGCATTGGACTAAAATACGTGATTATTTTAAACAAACAGTGCACAATATGAGGAAGTTTGGTTAGGGTGCAATCATTTTTATATATACACGTACTGGAGAACAGGGATTAGGGGCTCTGTTCTTTGCCTTTATGAAAACAAAAAGATTAAAAGACAAAACTGTGTCCCAAGCTTTTTCAAACACCTGTGACGTGGTATAAAAAAAGCAGGCAACACAATTATTTTAAGTTATGTATGGTGTTAATCTGCAAAAGTAAAGATGACCAAATGGCTAAATTATCAAATCATATGGTTTGTGTTCGCAACTGGTAACAACAAAAACAGTTTATGGGATGCTCAATCGTAAATTCTGAAGTCCACTCGGTCTGGCCCCACCATCAAAATGAAAAGACAATACTGGTGAGCAGCAATTTAAAATTACAGGGCAGTCATGATGATGCATAGCTAGATTGCTGGTCTATTTTTTCAAATTGGAGGGGCAGAGAATTTAATCAAGTTGGTGGGATCAGCCAATCTATGACCCAGCTGTACGAGTGTAACAGAGATATTACTTTGAAAAAAGTCCTGTAAGCATAACTACTTACATTACCAAATGCAAAAGTTTGGTTAAGAAAACGATTCCTTTAAAAGAAATTTCAAATGTCACGTGAGTTGTGTATCAAAGAATTTTATCACTAATACCTTGCCTGAAACCACATCTCCACTCTTCTAGAAATAGCAATGAATGAAGAGCTGAAACATCCTCTAGTTGTTAGGTGGAAAAGTCCCAACCTAATAGGTAGGGGAAAAAGCTCACTGCCTCTAACATCCCTTCCCTTTCCCTTTTTGCACCTTAATGCTTGAATCTTTGCTCTGGTATATCAGGTGAGGTAATGAAGAAGCTGGAAACAGAACAAGTGAGGAAAAAAACTGCAACCTAATGTAAAAGCAAAAGGTCAGAAAAGGGCTTGGTTGCAATCCAACTTCTTCCCCAATCCACAGTGCACAAAGCACACCAGAAAGTATTCTTCTTAGAGGATGACTATTAGGGGCTAAAGAAAATGTGTCATGGGAAATAACTGGACAAAACATACTATTAACATTAAAATAGATAATACGAGAAACATTCTTTAAAATGGGGCTGTGACCTGATACTGGGGGGAAAATAAGCTGCAAGAACTTCAAGTTATATACTCCACTCTACTCTCTTCCCAATGATTTTCCTGGAAAACACAGACCAGAAATTGTACATTTCTGCTTTGTCTAGTATTTTAATTCAAGTAAAAAAAAAATGTGTAACAGTAAAATTCAATAAATTAATCCTAAAGTAAGATGTGAAGGTCCAAGGATACACCAGTAGTGAATCTTCAGAAGGTCCTGTTTCGCTCTGGCCTCTGGGTCTTTGGTTTTTGTCTAGGATTACAGCCATGTGAAAGAATGATACATGAGGCGCTAGAATTGGAGGTTCGTGATCTTAAAGGCCTGACCAATTAAAAGTAGGTTGGAAAAAAATCAAAAGTTGGAGAAGAACAGAGGCCAGATCAAATGAGATGCTAATAGAAAAATCAAAGAACACATGCTGAAGTACATTTCTGTAGAAAAAGGGGCATACAGAAGAACTCAAGTAACAGGAAGTAGGGTAAAGGAATAAACTTGTCTTTATATTTAAAAAAAAGAAGAAAAGGCCAGGCAGGTAGAGCCAGGCAGACTCTGATGCATGCACATGCAAGCTGTGCCTTCATTCATCTCAGGGCTTCCATGCACCCACCCTGCACAGTGCTTGATGCAGAGCAGGCACTTGGTAAATATGTGTTCACTGAATGGAAACTGAAAACGGCAGATCTCGTGGTCTTATGATCAGTAAGAGCCACCAAGGCATTTGGGGAAAAAAGCAAAGGGCATAGCAACTTCATACCATAACAATGGAAACAAAAACACAATTTAAGAAGCAAACAAAAACACTGAAAAACAAAAGGTGAAGTCTTCTGAGCCAATATTACTTCACACCTCCCTGTGCACAATACATAGTGTTCTAACTCTAGGTATTGCTTTTAAAATAATTCACTAGTATCTACGTGTTATAGGAAAAAAGGTAGTAACTAATGCCACAAAACTCCAATGCTGGCATTTCCTGAATTCCCTGAAGTTTCAACTACCCTTTGCTATTATTACTTTTTGATACTGTGAGACTTACAGTGCCATTAATATGGTTTGCACTGACTTCTTATGACTTGTTTTTTCTTATGATTTTTTTTTTAGAAGGAAGAGAAAAAATATACCCAAATATGATATCAGGTCCAGTTCAGCGTAGGTACTGAACAGTTGTCATACACGCCTTATGGAGAGATCAGCTCTGAAAAAAGGTACTTTTCTCTCAAGACTTGCAAGCGCCTGAAGACTCAGAAGCCACACAGTTTTTCATAGTCTTCCTCGGTAATAGTTTTCTAAGTTCTCCCATTATTTTAATAAATCAGGGAAAAAAGTTAAAGAAAAAAGACTTTCCCACTGATCTCTCAATACTCTCTCCACATGCCCAGAAAACCTCTTGATGGTTACCAATCCAGAATGCTTCTGCTCCAAAGGAGACATTCTTTAGAACATTATGAATTATTGCAGCAAGGAGACTAACTAAGTCACCTTAACAGTATTTAGAAATACAAAGGGGCATGTCAATTATTTGTGTTGTGAGGAAGTCAACCAGGAGTAAAGTCAGGAAAGAAGGCAGAAGACTTAAGCTGAAAGAACAAAACACTTGTAATACTTCTGTCTTCTATTTTTAAGGACAGATTTTAAAATACACATGCCCTATCAGGTGCCAATAAGGACCTGAGTGATATGTGTGCGAATGCCCTAAGGTGGGAGTTACAATGAAGTGGGCAGATAGTGGTCAAATCTAGATATTAATTTCATTATACAGAAAAATAAATACAAGATTCGGAAACTGAAATCCACTTTACTTGGCAATTAAACTATTATTCTAAAAGGAAGGCAACTTTCCTAAGATTAAAAGTCACCAAGTAAAATGAAGTTGTCTAATGAAATTCATCATTTTCATATTCCTACTGAGGGAAAGAAGAAATTATTTTCTCTGTGATAAGTTATTTTCCTAAGTGACTTCTTTTAATTAAAAAAAAAAAAAAACATAAAAAAAAAACAAGGTGTGGAGAGGTTTCCATGAGTTTCAATTCTACAAATGCCACAAACAGCTTCTGAAGCTGAAGCTATGACAATGAACTTCTGTGTCACAAAGAAGAGGAGGAAGTGGGAAGTGGGAGGAAACAGTGCAGAGGAAACACAGTGACATTGTATTACAGTAGGTATTTACGCCTGCTATCCTCATCCAAGGTAAGATCAACAACTTCTGCTGGTGAAGCCCAAGTCTGCTGGGGGGTCACAGTAGTCCATGACTGGTTTTGCCGGGTGCTAACATACTGTGTGCCAGAGCCATGTTTCCATGAAGAAACACTCTGAATCACACCCCCTCTAGGATGAACACACCTGCAACAAAGATGAAGAATAAAAGCATCATTAACCCCACCAAAGGAAAACCAAAAGACAACATTACTTTAGTTGTACTGATCAATATTTTTACTATTATGCAAGTTTCATGAAACCCATAATCGATATTCTTCTTCCTTTTCTCTCCTCCTCCACATCTGGCCTACCTCCCAACCCTCTCCGTCTCTCAGTTTAGCAGTAAAAAGGCCAAGTGCCTTGTCTCAGTCATAAACTCTTGTGTCCAAATTAACTAACAATGGGTAAGATGATGCTTTCCTGGATGCATTTAAATCTCTGGCATCTTCATCAAGGGACAATACATATATCCACAACAAAATTAAGATTCCAAATCTTAGTTGGAACAAATGAAAGAGTAAGCAAAATAGGTAAAATTTGTTCTTAAAGTAAATTTTTTTCTATATTTGAGTAATAATACCTTTAAGATCGTTACAGATCAGACTTCTAAATGTTTGCTAAGTATGACTTAACAAATGCATCCAGGAAAGCATCATCTTACCCATCTCATCCTGAAAGTCACAACAGAAACACTTAGCTCATTAATTAGATATGCTTATGCTTTGGTTAAAAAAAAAAAAAAAAAAAAAAAACAAGGCTGAAGTAATCAATTTATATCCCCTAAAAGGACCTATCAGAGACTCAGAACTGCCTTGCTGACAAATCAAAACCATTTCACACTGACAGCTTAAACACCACATTCCAGTCAAATGAGAGAACTCAGAGCCTCCAAGATGAAGCAGTGAGTAAGCTCTGACTCAAATGAGTGGAAAGCAGGCAGCTTGAGCTACCACTGCCACTTATGTCCTCACATCTATATCACTGACTAGTACCCACTCAGCTTATGTGAGAAATGTCAAGTGGCATGAGTTTTATTAACTGAACTCCTGAAGTGGCTCCTGACTAGTTACTCTGTCAATAAGTGTATCGTGAGTAATGCAGGTCACTTGAGAATTCCAATTTTGATTTAAATGCTACCTGTATCACACAAGGTTTAAAAGAATATGAAAGTGACAACAAACATGATTCAGTGAAGACACTGCCCCAAGGACCCTTGGACTCCTGGAAAGAGGCCCGCCATCTGTTCAGAAATGGGCTAGTAATAGGCCAGAATAGGCTAGGATAGTAATAGGCTAGATTACCTAGTAAAAAGCATTAAAGTAGGGGACAATATCTAATCCACTGCTGTCCAAATGATTAAGTAAACTACAGTCATGAAATAATGTCCACCAAAGGAGTCTATTCAGCATCTATGGAGATGGTTTTAATGACCAATGACCAACAGAACGTGATGTTTATAAGGTAGTTTCACATGGCTTCACTGGACAGTTACAACAGACCTGTGAGAGAGACATGGAAGTTATTATCCATACTCTATAGGTAAGGAAATTAAGGCTTAAATAGATTACATAATTTGCACAGGTCAAATTGCTTGAAAGTTGTAGGCCAAGGAATTTCAAAGCAAATCTGACTGATTTCAGGCCCCAAAATGCTCTGTCACTTTACAAATGTGTGTATTGTATTATATGAGGAGTAAAACTGCAAGATATCAGAAGAGTACAAAGATGGGTCCAAACTAATAATTTGGGCCCCCCCCCCAACAGTCCAACAGTATTAGGGAATCTAACCCAGGGTTTTGTACACGCTAGGTAAGTGCTCTACCACTGAGCTACATCCCTCTCCCCCAGATTAACAATTAAAAAAAAAAATAAAGTTTTTCAACAATTCAAAAGCTCATTTGCATAAGCATTAACTGAAGTCAAATTATCCAGAAACCTAGTAAGAATTCAAAGATAATGGCTACCAAGAGAATTAATGTTATCTTTAGCAGAATCTTAGAAACTGCGAAGCAAAAGAGGAATTAAAAGTCCCAATTGTTACTATGCACCGCTTTCCAAGTAACTCCACTATGTAATATATAAAGCAGTGTTTTTTTAAAAAAAGATCTAATCTAATCTGTTTATAGTACAGAAGAGAAAACCAGAGCCAAAAGACAATTGCCCTAGATCTTAAGCAATGGGAACTAAAACAAAATCATGTCTCCATTCAGGGGTTTGTTTTCCACTAAATTACTATGCTTTCCTCAGATGTAGCTTAAAGGACTATACTATGTGTGACTGACAGGAGCACTGCATGCATGGTCCCGGGGCCATATGACAACAGCAAAGAAGACTGTACAGAGCACCTGGTAGGAAAACAATTAGGAATAATAGGTTTATAAGAGACCGTATTTACTACCGATGAATGGATGAAGGAGAAAAGAATAAGGAGATGAAGCACTTCTTCAACTATTAAAACAGATCACTTTTAAAGTTATGCAACAAGTGTGACAGTTACCACCAACCAACTTAGGCCTCTTAAGCAAAAGAGGAAATTTAATAAAAGGACACTGAAGCACCTGAAAGAACCTAAAGATGACAGAATGAGCCCCAACTCATGTCTGTTTCTCCTTAAAATTTTAGATTCTCTGGGCTGGGGATATAGCTCAGTTGGCAGAGTGTTTGCCTTACATGCACAAGGCCCTGGGTTCAATCCCCAGCACCACAGGGAAAAAAAAAAAAAAAAAGATTCTCTGAAGAAAAAGAGACCATTTCTGGACCAAAGCTTTCCTACCTCTAATTAAAAAGGGCTAGGGATATAGTTCAGTGGTAAAGTTCTCCTAAGTTCAATCCCCAGTATGTATGCATGTATGCATTAATTAATTAAACTGATTATTTTTGCTTTCATTTACAGATCATGAAGGTGACCTCTTAGATAATATTCTTACTTAGTTTTCTTAACTGAAATGAATTCTTTTGACTTTAGGAAAAGTTTGTTTTCTTCCTAGCTTCTAGTGTTAATGTTATCAACTTGTTCTTAAACACAAAAGTTTAATATACCAATTCATTTACTGAGGGATTAACCAACATTAATATTGATGACCACAGGGTTAATAAACTCAAATAAATTTATAGCCTGCTTATTTACAAGTCTTAGAACAGGTATCAAAGGAACTGTTCCCCAACAGTTCCCTAACAAAGATCTATGCTATGTGCATTCATCTTCCTAGGAAAACTACCAATGAGGCTAACAGAAGAAAAGGACAAAGGAAAATATCGGCATGAGGATCAGAAACTTGTGGCAAGAATAAGCACTAGAGAGAACAACTAGACATCTCGGGAAAGTCTTCATCTTTCTAGCAACATTTTTTGAAACTGGATTGTCCCAAAATTAACATCTAGAAATAACAATTTAGATGCCAGGAGGTCACTACAGCACTACAAGGCAGATATACAAGATGCATTCAACCATTAACTCAGAAAGCATGCCTCTCATCTATGGCTAGATGAAACATAGAAGCCAAGAGAACATATCAAAATCTGAAATAAAAGAATAGTGAACAATACCAGCATACAACAAAAACTTTATGGGGGAGGGGGAATGCATATCACAACCAGAATTGAATTCTTAAATATAAAGAAATGGCACCCAACACAAGTCAGAGAATACAACCCTAAAGAAAACAAAGACCAAGTATGAGTTTTTAAAACTTTCAGAAAGCCCATAACAATGTAGACTATCAAAAGAAAAATAAGAACAGTGCAACTAATCCAAACAAAACATCTATACATGTAAATCAAATGAGAACAAAAAGCTATGGATCAAAACCTAAAGCATTTTTCCAAGCGATAGCCCTGCCAGGAACACCTCAGTACTTTGCAACTGCAACCCTAGACCTGTGGAAAAAAAGAAATTCCAGATGAGACACAGGTAGCCAAAGGAGTAAAGCTACCAAGAAGAAAGCTTCTTCCCTACCTGCTTCCTAGTGTTTGAATCTCAATGTCTGAAAGATTTATCAGGTTACTTCTAAAGAAACTGCTGGGAAAAAAATTTAAAAAAGAACAGAGTCAGTAAGCCTCTACCCAGCCCTAGACTCAAAGACCATATAACATCTATCCTAAAAATGATAGAGGATTTAGTTAAAAATATTCCAATAGACTCTGTAACTTCTACAACCCATTGTATGGATAGCTACCAATGAGGTTTCAAAATGGATTGGTCACCTGTAAGACACTATTTTCCCAAGTTTCAAACCAATGGATCAGAATGAAGTACAGCTTTATGTCCAGGGTATGTAAGAAAAAGTCCTTGAAAGTCATGATATAGCAAGGTATTTAAAATGTAGCCAAAGTCATTAGTTCAAGAGTAGAATGAGCATGTCTCCAGAATGAAACAACAATCTGGATAAAAGACCAACAGTTCAGAGATGGGATGTACGAGAGACAGAGAGAGAGACAGAGAGAGAGAGAGAGAGAGAGTGAGTGTGTGTGTGTGTGTGTGTGTGTGTGTGTGTAGGAGTGTGTATAGGAATGAGTATGTGTGTATGTGTGTGGAGAAGGAGGGAGGAAATGGAATCCAGAATTTCAACTTCCAAGTTTTCATAAAAATATGATAAGCACACCTGCAATCCCAGCAGCTCGGGAGGCTGAGGCAAGAGTATCTCAAGTTCAAAGCCAGTCTCAGCAAAAGTGAGGCGCTAAGCAACTCAGTGAGACCCTGACCCTGTCTCTAAATATAATACAAAAAAAAAAAAAAGAGCTGGAGATATGGCTCAGTGGTCAAGTGCCTCTGAGGTCAATCCCTGGTACCCTCCCCCTCAAAAAAAAAAAAAAATCATAATGGTAACAACTTAATGAGGCCAACAACAATGGAATCAATGACCCAGGCAGAATCATAACAGAGTAGCTTAGATTGTAGGAATTTCTGTTGCTACTGAGGAAATTTTTTATTCATACCAATAACACATTATTTTAAAAACAACACTGTAGGAAAACCACTGCCAAAACAGCTAATACTTATGATTTTTGCATAAAATTTCTATATTATTTTAAAAGACTTAAAACTAAAAATACTCTTTGAGTATCGATCTTCATGAATTTTGTCAAAATATATGTACTGGGTTGTATATCATGCTATAGGATAGTAAATTTGGTGTATATCTTTCTAATGTTTAAAGTAATATAATAAATCTTTAAGAAATTTTTAGTTTTCAACACATTATGTAATCAATGTTTAACATTTGACACAATAATTATAAGGAATTTCAACTTAGTGGTTACTATTGCCTCAATGTTCAAATAATAAAGAATAAAATATTTAAGGAAAAAAAAATAATAAAAATTCTTCCCAGGCATGGTGGTACATGACTTGGGAGCCTGAGGTAGGAGGATCATGAGTTTAAGCTAGCCTCGGCAACTTAGTGAGACTACCTTACGGTGACCTTCGGCTCAATCCCGTCTCTCTCTCTCCCTGTCTCTCCCTCCCTCCCTCCCCACCCCCCCTCTCTTTCTCTCTCTCTCTCTCTCTCTCTCTCTCTCTCACACACACACACACACACATACACACACGGAACAAGAACAAAAAATTCTTCCCCATCAAAACAGGAAAAAAAAAACTAACCATTAAAAACAAAAATTGGGGTGGGGGAGGGGAGCTACTCAGGCATACTTTTGGCATTGCTGTAGAATCAAGGATGAGGTACTAGAACAATACTAGTTCCAATAAAGAAAGAATTGGCCACTCGGGGAATCTGCATGTTAAACTATAAAGCAACTCTATATTCTTGAGTTCCATTTGTTTAATTGAAAAACGCTCTTGAAATGTAACTAAGGGTTAGTGGGTATAGAAAATGTGCTCTAAGAACAACTGAAGATAGTATAATGTGTCTCAGAAAGTATAATCTGATATCACTAGAAAAAGGTAACCTCAATTTATATGCAATTTGTATTTCACTCCCTCTATACTCCTAAGTTCACCTTTTTTATATATAAGAAATGAAAGAAATGCTGCTAAATGCTTTATTAATTTACTAACTAAAGAGTAAAATAAAACAGCAAAGAAACAGAGTTACTGTACTATAAGCCTATTTATCAGAAAAATCACAACTTAACCCTTGCATCATAGAATAAAAGATTTTTGCTACATAAAATACAACCTAAAGTCAAAATTTTTCATTTGTATGTACATGTATATGTTAAATATCAAGAATATTTCTGAGAGGGCTAAAACCAATTCTTATGAACATAAAAGCAGGAGTCAGCAAATGTTTTCTAGCAAAAAGCCAACCAATAAATCTTAGGCTTTGGGGGCCATACATTATTGAAACGGCTCAACTCTGCAATTGGAGAGCAAAAAGTAGGCACAGATGATATAAACAAACTAGCATAACTCTATAAGTTTATTTATAGACTCTGATATTTGAATTTCATGTTAATTTTCACATCACAAAATATAACTTTTTCCCAATTATTTAAAACTAGAGGGGCTGGGATTGTGGCTCAGTGGTAGAATGCTCGCCTAGCACGGGCAGGACCGGGGTTCGATCCTCAGCACCACATAAAAATAAAGGCATTGTGTTGTGTCCATCTACACCTAAAAATAAACAAACAAATAAGTAAATAAAAATAAAACTAGAAAAACCACTCTTAGTATTCAGTCCATACAAAAACAGGTAATAGGTCAGATTTGGCTTTGTGGGTCATAGTTTCCTGACCCCTATGTTACAGAATGCCAAACTGATGTGTGTAATACTACATGCTAGCTCAGTGAGAAGACTTGCATGAGGCCCTGGGTTCCACGCCCAGCACAGGGGAAGGGATATGATATCAGACACATGGTTTCCAGATGTTTGTTCTCAATATATTTCAAGATAAGGGTGAAAGAAAACAGAAATGATAGGGCAGGAAAGCAGAAATACTTCTGCCCTAAGAGAAAAATCTGTCAAGCTATTTAGACATTTGCTTAAAATATAAGAGAAAATCAGCTCTAGCTCAACAGACACGGAAGCCTGTGATGTTGGATGTAACAATATGCAACATTCTGAGGCTCATGTCATATTTTCAACAAAGTGTTTCTTGGATCCTAATTAGAAAAAGTTATATTCCATGTATGTATGATATGTCAAAATATATTTTATGCCATTTATACCTACAGAGAACTTTAAAAAAATTCAAAAACCAAACCAACCAAACAAACAAAAAAAGCATTTCTTAAACCAAAGAAAGATGAGAGGCCAACAGTTCATGCCAGCCATACTATAAGATCTGCCCTTTTCTTATCACTTATTTTCTGGTTAAAATAAAATTCACAAAATAAAACACCAGAATTTTTCAATTAATAACCTACCTCGCATGTTCCTGAACACCCACAATCTCTACTTCACTATCTGAAGAGGCAATATTAATTTCTTCATTAAGTGGTGCATTGCCAGCAGATGTTTTGTCACTTGCTAGGAATCCTGGATCCAAGTGACCTGAGAGAAAAGAGGAGAGAGAAGCACTACAGTTTAATTTCTTACAAACAGCAGAAACAACTTGACAGATTTCTTTCCAGTTTTAATCAAAGAAATGGTAACCTTATAATCCTATGACGGCTTTTGCCTCAGCAAAACTATCACCCATGTCAAATAAGCTCACAGTGTTCTACCATTTTCTAAATTCATTTTACACAAATAAAATATAAGCTCATCACATATATTCTAACAGTTTGTCAGTACATAAAGGCATGAACTCAAAGTCACTCACTCTATACTCTTATTCCTTAGGAGAAAAAAAAATTTCAATACTTTAGTAAATGTCTCTATCTAAATATATAAAATATATATAAAATACATAAAATTTCACAATGCTTTTTGTATTCAATTCTAGCCTACTTTTTAATGACCTACATAACCACCAAGAGGACAATGGGGTAGTTCTCTGCTGTTTATTGTAATAGAATAAAATTCTAAACCAGGCAATATAAAGGCATAAATGAAATAATACAAGTTTTCATTAGTACCATATTTATACTAGGATGCTTTGTGAAAGACTTAACATTTTTCTCTGTAATAAAGGAATGCAGATTTGACAAATCCTGATCCCAAACTATATCTAAAAGGGAAAGCTACAGGTAGATCACAATTCTGGCTCTGAGCAATTGAAGCAGTAACTGTATATTGTTGATAGTTCTCATTACACTTAAATCACACACACTGGAAAAGCACAACAGCTCATAAAGTTGTTTATTACATGATGAAATAAAATACATTCTCCAACATTACAGAAGCATGAGCTTCACAGACCTCTCTCTTTCAATAAAGGATAATGACATAAAATCAAAGTACATGGCTCTACAAACAATTTTAGTTAAAATAACTCAGCTTATATGCCCAGCACTTGAATGTTTTAACTTAAAAACACGAATATGGAAATGTCTAAAAGTTAAGATGAAATAAACAGAGTTGCAATAGATACAAATTTTCACTTCCTTTAAAGAGTACTTATATATTGATACATGATACAATGCGATTTTTCCATGTTTAAAAAATTCTTCATGACACCTTACATAAACTATATCAATGTAAAGGAAGTTTACCATACAACTTTCCCTTTCCCCTCCTTTCACTTTTTCCAATATTTCAATGTCACTGAGAAATCTTGTACTTTCATATTCCTCCTGTCAACTTTCAATATACTTCTTTCCTATACTTCTGCAAAAGTATAGGCAGTCTCAAAGCAACTTGACAATTTTTATATTCTCTGACCCTGTAAACCCATCCCTGAGAATTTACCCTAAGGGAAAAGATTTTAAATAAGCAATACGTTAATGTCCAAAGACATTCACTGTAACACTAGATGGGAAACTTGGGAAGGTCTTACACATAAAATACAAATTATCACATACTAAAAAATGTGTAGATGAGGAGTAAAGCTGTGGAAAAAAATGAATGAGACTGTAGGTCTTTTTCACAATTCTTCCCCCAATCCCCCGTACTGAGGATTAAACCCAGCAGTGCTCCACCTCTGAGCTACAATTCCCCAGCCCTATTTATTTAATTTTGAGACAGGGTCTCATTGAATTACTCAGGATGGATTCAAACTTGAAATCTTCCTGCTTCAGCCTACTGAGTTGCTGGGATTATAGACATTCACCACTGCACACAGCTCACCATTCTTTAATGTTATGTTTACCTGTTTTTCTTCAATTGACAAAGATGTGCATATGAGAAAACAGAAAACTGGAAAGCTTAAAATGGACCCTAGACACACCTACATAGATAGACTAAGATATATGGGTCTGTAACCTAGATAGGATCCTGTACAGTGGCACAGGCAATACACACAAATCTTTGAACCCTACAGCACATAAAAGGTACATCCGAAAACACCCAGTTTTTTAAAATCTAGACCAGTGTGGTTATTTAAATGGACTTTGGTTAAGTCTAGAATTCGTAACCTAATTCTTGCTCTGGCTCCCAACACCTTGCTATATAGCCAAGTCTTATCCAATTGACTTGATGTTTTAATTATGGCTATCCACTGTGCACACTATTCCAAATGTTCTACTAGAGGAATACATATTGATAATCCTCTGTCAAGCCTTCAACCTATCCATGGTCTTTACTGTTTTCTTTTCTTTTTTTTTTTTTTTTTTTGTGGTGCTAGGGATTGAACCAAGGACCTTGTGCATGCAAGGCAAGCACTCTACCGACTAAGCTACATCCCCAGCCCTTTACTCTCTAATTCATCTGTTTGTTCCTCAAAAAGCACTTGTTTGTGACATGCTCTACACTATTCCAGGTGCTCCAAGACTACAGGGCAAGGGCAGGCATAATCTCTATCCTCTGTGAAACTACAACACATTCAAGGACAGTAAAAAATAGTCCATTGCACTGTGACTTAAAAACTGCTGATATGGAGATAAAGAATAGCCCAGAAACATACAGAAAAGGCACAGTCCCCAGATTTGAGGGCCATCTGGGAAGCTAAGTTCTCAGGGAAATTAGGCACAGGTGAGGATATGAAGTAGCACAAGGAACACTTTGTTGTCCTTGAGGGTCCAAAGGTTTATCAAGATTTGGGGTAAGAGTACTAAAAGAGCAATGAAAAACAAAGCTGGCAAAGTCAGCAAAGATAACAGCATGGTAAACAGTCTGAGCTTGATCTTGAGAAGTGGGAAGCCACTGAAAGATCTAAGCTGAGAAGTGACATGATCTGTTTTTGTATTTTAAAGAGTCTCCTTCTGGAGCATAGAAATGAAACTAACAGCAAAACAGGAGGCAAGGGAACCAAACGAACTACTGCATTCTCCTGGGGGACAAATGACTGTGGCTAAATTAGAAAAGGCAACTGTGTGTATGTATGTTCAGAGGGTTAGAGGTATTGGGAATTGGGCAAATGAAAGAAGAAACCAGGACATGAAAAAATGATGCTTAGATTGCTGATTTAGGTAACTGTGTAGAGTCATAGTACTATTCAATGCACTAATGAAAGTGGAGCTGCTAAATATGTGTTTAAGATAGATGTCCAGCAGGTAGTTGGAGGTACTCTTCTAAAGCTCAGATCAGAGGTCTAGAGAAGAAAAAGAGACTTCATAAGTCTTTGATAACAGTGGGAAGAGAAATTTCATCCACAGGACTGCAGGACGCCTACAACAGAACCCTGATGAACAGCAATAATTAAAGAGATGGGCAGAGGAAGGGGAACCCACAAAGAGAGAAAAACCTAAGAATGACATCATGGATAACAAAGAGCATTTCTAGAAGTGATTAATAATACCCACTGAGAAATCAGGTAAGAAAAGAGATCCAGGAGACTGACTAGAATCAATGATAAGACAATTATAAATGACCTTGACAAGCAGAGCCTCATGAGTAATAGGGCCCAAAGTCAATGTGGCAAAGCAAGCTGAAAAATAATGGAAGAAAAGGAAAAGCAGAAGTTTAAGTCTGAGTTGGAGGAAGGATACAGGTAGTACTGAGTGAGAATGCAGGTTTGAGAGAAGGAGATGTGTGTGTATGTACAGTTTTTAAAGATAGGACAGTGAGACAGGTACAGTGGTATATGCCTGCAACTCTAGCAACTTAGAAGGTTAAGGCAGATGAATCACAAGTTCAAGGCAAAGGGCTGGGGATATAGTTCAGTGGTAGAGCACCCTAGGGTTAAATCTCCAAATCCCTCTCTCCCTCCCTCCTGGCACCCAACACACAAAGATGGGAGAGACCTGGTCATATTTATAAGAATAAAGGCAAAAAACAGGTTTGATGGCAGAAAGCTGAAGTGATAGTCACCTGTGAAGAATGTGCTGAGGCCATCTACAAAGCACAAATATGGTTAAGGTAGCAGGAGCTTAGAAAAGTAAGAGTCATTTTAAAAGGAGAATGCCCCTAAGGAAAGGGGGTAATTGCTGGGCAGCACTGAGAATAAGAATGAAGCTGCAGATACGTGATTTTCTCCAGCTTACCTTAGCAGTGTAGACACAAGACTCTAAAAATTCATCAAGGGATCAGATTTTGTCAGGTGGGCACATCTGAAAAGTCAACTCTACAAGACAGAAGAGGAAGGATACTGGTAAAGCAGAGTTGGCCCAATTGCAGGCTTGACAAAGAAAGTGAAGCTGGGAGGGGACTAATAAAGGGCTTTAGGGACAGGTACAATGAGGTACAGAAAAAGTAAAAATGGTATAGTGGAAATAAAAGTATGAGAGTACAGAAAAGCCCTCCAGTGGAAAAAGAGAATGCAGTCAAGAGAGCTAGGAGGAAACTAGTGGTTAGGAGAAAACTGTATTTCCACCCTCTTAGCTACCCACAAAATCCAAGTCCTGGGACCATTCCTTTTCTCCTGTCTTCCTTCTACTCTGTTGTTCTTTGCTGTGACTACCTACAACTCACCTTCCTACAATTTTTCCATTGCCCTTCGGAATCCCAGTTCCATGGTAAACTGAAAAACTGAACTAAATGTTCTACTTCCCTGTGGAAACAGCCTTTCCTGAAAATGCTGCCTCCCCTGCAGTCCTATTAAGAGGAAACTGTTTCTGACCCCTATTCTGGGATTGACATCACTTGTAAGTGACTATCATCCATCCTACTGCACCAACACTAGCAGTTGACATGCTCCAGGGTGTTACCTTTCACTGTCTTACAGTGACCCATGACAGTTTTACTTCATCATTAAACATTATTGGTACCTGGCTTAGTCTCTATTTCTACTTTCCAATCCTGCTTCATGAATAATTATTTATGTACACAACTTCAAAACTGTCACTGACTACTCACTAAGAAGCAAGGAGGTGAGCTCCAAAAGCCACTTAGAGTCACTTGTGGACACTCATATCAAGGGGTTCAGTCTGCCTTGATCCTAAAAATAACAATGTGAATTAAATTAAACCAAGTTTAAAATGCAAATCTGAAGAGTCACTGTTGCTATAACCAAACTCTTTCTCCTTGATTACTCAATGCTCTTAACAATAGTAGCTAGGTAAACACAAGAATACAACAGGATTTAGTTTTTCTTTTTTTTTTTTGGGGGGGGGGGCAGGGGTACTCGGGATTGAACTTAACTGGGGGCACTCAACCACTGAGTCACATCCTCAGCCCAATTTTGTATTTTATTTAGAGAAGGGTCTCACTGAGTAACTTAGCATCTCAATTTTTTTTTAAGTTGTAGTTGGACACAATAACTTTATTTTATTTATTTATATGTGGTGCTGAGGATCAAACCCAGGGACTTGAATGTGCGAGGCGAGTGCTCTACCGCTGAGCCATACATAACCCAGCCTAGCATCTCAACTTTGCTGAGGCTGGCTTTGAACTTGCAATCCTCCTGCCTCAGCATCCCAAGCTGGGATTACAGGCATGTGCTACGGAGCCCAACCAGGATTTAGTATTTCTATCCCCAGTTCTAGCACCACAGTTTAAATTCATAATTCCAACTTTTTTGGTAGGAATATTTTCTGATGTGTCTCAGTCATCAATATTTCTGAATAACCAATCTTACTGAGTAGGCCCCTCACCCCGACCCTACACTTCCACTCCAGAGCTGGAAATGTCATCACTCCATTTTATTTTTCTTGCTTTCAAAGAATGGAAAAAGAAAAGTCACTATGCTGTGTATTCATCTTACACTGTCTTAAGAAAAACAAGGTACCTATCACCAATATTTCAGATTTTTCTAACTTTATTCATCCATTACATATCCCAAAACTATTAACTTATGCCCTCCTTTCCCATTATTAGATCCAAGCAAATTTGACAGTGTAATTTTGGCCACAGAATTGCAACCCAATACTGTTGGCATTTAGAATTATAACAAAACCTGCATAATGCTCTAAAACTGATCACTTAAAATAAGGGTCTGTTCTTATAGCTAACATTATTTAGTCGAAAAATCATATGAAATAAATTAAGGGACATGATAAAGTGATAGGATCCTAAATAAAACTTCCTGGTAAGTGTTAATAACTCCTAGACTAAGCTAGAGGGGTGGCACAGGCCTATAATCCCAGCTACTGGGAAGCTGAGGCAGGAAGATCACAAACTGAAGATCAGCCTGGGCAACTTAGAAAGACCATCTCAAAACAAAAACTAAAAAGGGCTGGGGATGGAGTTTAGTGGGAGAGTACTCTGAGTTCAACCTTCAGTACTGCAAAAAAAATAATAATAATAACAATAATAAATTAAAAAAGAACCCTCAGACTAATGGTGCAAGAGTTTTGCACCATTTCTCATCACAGTCATTAGATAAAAGGGGCCACAAAGCCACACAGATAACAAGTGGGCTGGAAACCACATTAGTGGCCTGCTAGGTATATTTAAAAAAAAAAAAACAACAGTATTAGCTTCAAAAAATAACAATTATTAATTTGTGTTTAATTCGTTCAACAAAAACATGTCATACTCTACAAGAGACATGGAAGGCATTCATGGATGCCTCTCCCTGTTCTATCTCAGAGGTGAGACAATAGTCCTTTTCTCTCAAAATAACCCTCTAGAGCAAGCAACACATTCCTTTTGGACCTCTGTGTGGAACCTGACTTTCTCTGCAGTTGGGGTTCCTCTGTATCCCATGCCCCTCTAGGAACTCTCAAGAATTCAATGGTAGAACAGTCTCTAGAGCATACATAAAAACAAAAGCATAGCAAAGATTCTATGAGGTTCTGCACATACTGTCAGTGGTACTATCTTTGTCAGTTCTAAGACAAGAACAAGCCCTGTAGCAAAAAATATGAATACATGATTACCGTATATTACACTGAAAATAAAGCAGAGTACGCATATTTAGCTATTGTGGCAGCTGGCTGTCTCCCTATAGGTCTTTGCCTGTGTAGATCTTTGGGAGAATTTCATTCACTGTGAAAAAATTCTAAATTTTTGTCCTCCCACTACAGACATAAATAAGAGTTACTAAGACAGGACTTAAAAAAAAGAGAGAGAGAGCAGCAGCAGCAAAGAAAAAGTAGTAACTAAAATACCATGGTGAACTGGTGAACAGTTTCTTTTGTCTTCAAAAGAAATAATGCAGCTACTTTTAATCAATCCCTTTCTTATTCAGTCTAATGGACAAGCACTAGGCCTTTGCCTGTTTGCATCTCATTAAAGCAAAGTATTACATACTGGATGACAAAGGGAAGGCTAGGTAAAACAAGGTTACTACCTTAAATCACTTTAGCCTTAAAAACATGCGAATTATTACTATGTGCTTACTTTTTTCAACAAGAACATTAAGGGGAGATGAGAACCTAAACTTATTACTTATGATCAAAAGAGGCTTGACCACATCACCTCCTTCACAAGACTCATACTTCTCTGATCTGCTATCAAGAAACAGGGCCATTCTGGTCAGATTATTAAAAAAGAAAATCCTACATTAGGGACAGGAAAATCAAGGTTTGTTTCTCTGCCACTATGCTTCTGTTATGCAAAGATCAAGATTACTATCCCTATTTTAAGGATAAGATAAAATGTTCACAGCCTACCTAACTTTGACCAGAAAGGCATGATGGAAAAATAGAGATGTTTAGAATTTATCATTTCCCAGGACAAAACCAACAAATTCTGTTTATCATCACAACTACAGATCTTTCTTACCAAGAGTATAACTCAGACTTCTTTTTGTAATTCCAACTATAATTACGTTTATAGTGGGTAATTACTAACAATTAAAATAAAGCCATTTTTCAGCTATGCAGGTCCATTCATTAAATATGCTAGACATAAGAATTACCAGGGAGTTATTATTAAACAGATTCCCAGACTCCATTTCATATCTATTAATAAAATCTTCAGGGAGAAGTGAAGGATTCTGAATTTTATTAGAACACTGGATAATGTCTAGGCTCAAGCAAAGTTGAGAAAACATTGTAGCAGGAACAACTCATGCCAGGGAAGGACAGTGAACTATAAATGCACTGACTGACCCATCAATCCCTTTCTTATTCAGTCTACTTCAGCACAGTATTTATTAACCTAATGCTTTCCCGAGGGCTTTAAATGCTACTGTGTGCTAGGTCCCATGCTAAGCACACTGTTATATTATTTCACTTAACAGCAACAATAATCTTTTGGAATAGATACTAGTTGTTGGTTTTGTTGTTGTTGTTGTTGTTATTAGGTACTGGGGATTAAATCCAGGGACACTCACTCACTGGGAAACATCCCCAACCCTATTTTACATTTTATTTAGAGACAGGTTCTTGCTGAATTGCTTAGCACCTTGCTTTTGCTGAAGCTGGCTTTGAACTCCTATCTCAGCCTCCCAAGCTGCTGGGGCTACAGGTGTGTGCCACTGCGCCCAGCAGTTAGAATAGATACTACTTTTATCCCAATTTTTGCACACAAGGAAAACTAAGGCTTTTCACAGTTTACCTAAGTAAGGTCACACAGTTTCTAAGTGGCTGCTTGTTGAAAACCACCCTATACAATTCTAGCATCAAGTAAAGAAAAAGTAAACACATGGCAAGAGTTGAAATTGAAATTTTAAGTCTTTTGTTGACCAGAGGCTTCCCTGATTTCAACTTATTTTTTTTAAATCTGCTTGCTATTCAACTTTTAGGTTAAAATTAAAACTATTAAATAGCAACATCTATTTTGGATGTAAGAACTTCACCCAATTGCTTTGAAAAAGCAGCAAGTTATTCTATCTCCAATTACTGCTTACATGACCCTAAAGGCTGTAGAACTGCTCTGAGATGCTACTACTGATTGAAATGAACCCTTAGTTAGTCTGTTCAGTCAGTAGGATTCTACTTCACTATGAAGGGAACACAGAGGATCCAACTAACCATTAGAATATTTATCTTAAGGCTTGGGATATAGCTCAGTTGGTAGAGTACTTGCCTCACACAGGGCAAGTACTGGGTTTTATTAATCCCCAGCACGACCAAAAAAAAAAAAAAAAGAATATTTATCTTAAATTCAAATCTTAATAGGCCAAATCTTGAAATTATAAACTGACAAGCATAAACTCTTAACTATTTTGTTGTGACCATGTAAATATACTCAGCTTCGTAAGATGGATTGCCTCTATAAAATAAAGACAATATTGTTTTATTTATTATTCACATTCCTACATCATCAAATTTTAATTTATTTGAAAGAGCAAATGGCTTCATTAGAAAAGATCACTGGGAGCTACTAAACAATGGTGACTACATTCTATATCCTAAACAAAAACCTCCACACAATTAATGGCCCAATACAGACATGTGCTCTCTATTATATGCTATGAAAAATTATCACACACACATATCAAAAGACACATACAAGAAATGTTAACAACATCATTTAAAACAGCTCCCAAACATCCAACGAGAATATGTAAATTGGAATATATTCATATAGTGGAATACTAAATAGCAGGGAAAACTCAATGAACTAGACCACATAAAACAAGCTCAAAGTTCACAAAATGATGAACTAAATGAAAGTTTCAAATGATTACCTGCAGTGTGAACTACAAAGTTTTAAAACACACTTGTAATTACATAACACATGAAGTAAAAATACACCAAGAAATACATAGGAACATCAAACATTAAATGTCAAATTTAGGACGGCTCTGGGGAAAATGGAAGAGCAGAGATGAAACCATTGGTGCTTCCCTCCTCACATACTTTTGCCATGCTACAGTTCTTAAAAACAATGGTAGGGGGCTTGGGATTTAGCTCAGTTGGCAAAGTGCTTGCCTCCCATGCACAAGGCCCTGGGTTCAATCCCTAGCACCACGGTGGGGAGGGTTAGGGTTAGGGACGACACAAAATGGTGAGTACCAGGGTAAGATGTTTTAAATAAACAAGCTAACAATTACAGTATGACCTCCATATCCACAGGTTCCACATCCACAGATTCGAGCAAATGCAAATGAAAAATATTGGGGGCAGGGGTGTTGTGACTGTACTAAACACATACAGTGTTTTCAGGTTACACAATATAGTATAAAAACTATTTACAAAGTTCTAATACTGTATTAGGTATTATAAGTAAACTAGAGATGATTGAAAGTATACAGATGATATGCACAGGTTATATGTAAATATTGTACCATTTCATATAAGGAACTTGAGCATCCTTGGTCCCAGAACTTTCAGAGACCAATCTCTTATAGATACTAAAGGACTATATTTGAATCTGAAAATGTAAATGCTATCCTTATCCCTGATAATGGTAACTTTAATGATGTTTTAAGACCTCAAACCTTCACTATTTGGTTGAAACAAATAAAACTGCTAGGATTGTAATAGATCAAAAAGTTAAATTAGTAATTCTATATGGTTCTACTTACTATTGAAGAATTCTCTACATGAAAAGCAAAATATTGAGAGTCATTCATTTTTTTCTTTTTCCTACAAGAACTTTACTATAACATGGTCCATATTAAGTGACACACTAAGGGAATGGGGAATAAAACTGAAGTAGAATGATTGATTGGATTATCAATGGATTAAAAAAAGATAAACCATCTAGTATACAGAACAAATTACATAGTTTACAAACCTATATTGTACAAAATGTGATTAAACTACTGTCCTTTGATATAAAGTATTATCATCATTGAATACTTTTCAAAATACTTACACATATTCATTGTATTAGTAAATCCTTTAAAAAGACCCTGCTTGGACCAAAAAAAATTATTTATAAAAGCCAAAGTCAAGAGGAGAAATGACTGATCCAAAATCAATGAGCAAGTTAGCAATCAAAACAAAGCCAAAATTAAATCTAGGCACAGGTTCAAAATCAGCCTCAATAAATTAATCAAAAGGTCAACAAAGATTATAAGAGGAAGAATTCAGGACAATGACCAAAGGCACACTGCTATACTATAGTACATTCTAAACTATTACTCATTTTTGGGTAATAAAATTCATTTTTCATAAAAACAATACTTTCAACAATGATTAAACTAAGAGACTTGGTATTTAAGTCAATGCACATAATCCTTCAAAAGGACTGAAGAAAATACACACTATATAAGCAGTCTGTTTTCTTATTCCCTCTTCCCTTTATCTTTAACTAAATTTTTTTTTTTTTTAAGGTTTAAGTTAGAAAGAATGTTTAAGGATGACATTGAAGGAAACATGGAGACACTGTGAGAATTTTCCAAAGGAAATAGTGGTGGGCTTTTTAGTGAATAAATTCTCTTAAGAATAATCACAGAACCAAGATAAATAATGCAAGAGATAAGGACAAGGAGAAGAGTTTTTTCCCCTGAAATAACAGAAGCAGAAATCGAAAGATAGGGTTAGAAGAGACAAAGAGAACTTACTGAAAAGAAACTAACAGAGACATTCCCCATCAAACAGAAGAAACAGTGACAGCATTGCAGATGAAAAGCTCCCTGTTACAGGTTACAATTCAGAGTTAAGTGACGAAAAAAGAACTAACCAAAGAGTGCAAGAGTATCTGGATTGTTTTTACACATGTTGGGCATTTTTAACTCAAGAAATACGCCTACTGAAATCTACTGATGCCTACAATTAACGTCTTATATATTCTTATTTTTGCTTCCTTCTGATTAAAAAAGATGATATGCTACCCAATTTTTTCAGTTATCAGTGGCAGCCTCATTAGTCACAACCATTTGATGTTAGATGGCTCTGGTATGGCCTGCTCTCCTCAGCAGGGTCCACCACCAGGAGATACAGCTACCAGGACACATGCAGATTACATCATTAGAGAAGGGAGAAGGGAGAGACCAACCTGCCTTGGCATGCAGCCCGCTGGTTCTCCAGGTAGCTCCTGTGTCCTGGCCGCCTACAGAATTAGCGTGCTCTTGAACTACTGCAGCCGCCAATAAATTGTCCACATTTACCACTTCTGGGTCAGAGCTGGTGTCAGACATATCATAATGAGCTACAACTGGAGGTCCATCTAGGGAGGAAAGAAAATGTATACTTGTATCTAACTTGTGGGGTGAAAAATACTTCTGAAACTAAACAAGAATCTTCTAAATGTTATTACCTTTACCGTATTATTATCTCACTAGAAAAGCTGAACTTTACACATCTAATATTTTGTCATGATGTGAAAGTGAAAAAGATAATCCAAGTTTACAAAGATGAGGAACACATTTTGGAAGGAGGAAAAGGAGTGTTATTATGAAGAACAAAAGACAAGACTATACTGAACAATGTTACACTGAATTCCTGTCAGACTCCTAAAGAGCAACAGATTAAGAAAAAAGGGATGACTCCACAAAGAAAGGGAAAGTGACTTTTTAAAGGAAAAATCTGGTGTAAACTATTAAAATCCAATTTATTATTTTAAGAAAATGAATCTAGTTCTCCTTATAACTAAAAGACACTAATAGATTCAGAGAAGAAAATCAAATTTATATTTTCCTACTTGCTAAAGAAATAAAGTTAACACTAGAGCTCTACTTATTTATCTAGTAAAACCCTTTTATAGTAATGTTATATACTCTACAACATTCTACAAAACAGCAATACCCACAGAAAAAAATTATATAGATTATATGTGTATGTATGTATAGTTCCTGAGACAGACAACCAGCTCATACTCCAAGTAAATGATATGCAATTTTATGAATGATTTTAGAGAGAGACATAAAAGTTCTTACTGGAAAAATAAGAGATCTCTCCAATCCCCAAATCACCTTAACTAGTTGGGGAAAAAAAAAAAAACAGTTGAATTTCAAAGTAATTACACTGCAGCAATTCATGCTAATATATCTCAATATTCATGCGTGTAAAATACATACATGCTTTAAAATGCTAATGCTACCCTTTTCCTAGCATGAGAGCGAAAGCAAAAATAGTTTTCGTTCAAGACATCCTCTACTACCCCCATTTTAGAATAAAGATAAAATAAAGGAATGCTGTTTCCTTCTCAACAGCTATTTATCAAATGCAAGCAAACCATCATTTATTTCTGGTTTTCTAATATCATCCAAAAAATAATAACACTCCTACTTTATGAAATTTTGTCTAAGAAATGTATATGCCAATGAAAATATAAACAATGAAGAATTATTATTTTAATACATACATCCATTGTGTAAACTGTCATTGAACAATAACACAGAACACACCTGGGGTATTTATTACTTACAACTGAGCACCTAATGAACCATAGGTTTATGTAGCAACATCTTTAAAACAAAAGGTGACCAAACATAAAAGCAAATGAATTGTTAAGTGCCACTGTATAAAGAACAGACATGTCACAAAATGAAATTCTGACGATCATGGCAATTTTAGTTGGCTACTCAAAAATAATTTCCAGTTCCCCTAATAGGGTCAATTAAGTTCATCAAAGACCGTGTGGTCTTGGTATCAGCTAGTAATGGATTTTAGTTCAAATAGAAAAAAAAAAAAAACTGTTGTTTTTTTGTTGTTGTTTGAGATTTTTCTTTTCTGAGAAAGAAAAGAGTTTCATGATTCATGGAATTTTCGTCAGAGTTCAAAATGATTATTATGGAATCAAGATACTGTGTGATGTCCAAATACTTAGGTGCAAAAGATATGAGGGCCAAGTACAATATTGACTATTTGACCATACATTCGATTTAAGTGGGCTTTGTGGATGTTTCAGGAATTTGCAATAAATTATTTAGTGATTTATTTTAAATTTATCACTATTACCATTCTGAACTTCTTGTCCTCACATTCCCCACCTCCACCCCTAAATTGAGGAACCAGGTCAACAGTCAAGTCAAAATTGTACCACTCCTACATGTATAATCATGCAAAAAGGTTTAAGTGTATATATCCATGCAGAGTGACATCACCTACCCATGGAAATAACTTGTCTGAAAGTCTTCATCAGTAGAAAATACAAGCAAAAACTTGTTATGTGGCTTCATTCTTGTATCTTCCATATTTCCAAACAGCATACCTTATAACTTAGCTTAAATTTAGTGTTTATCATAAACAAAGACAGCAAAATTTTCATATTTTAAATACATATAACAGTTAAATTATGACCACTGTCATTTTTCATTTCAAATATATTCAAACAATGACAAGGCAATACTATATAAACTTCAATTAAAAAGAAAGGATAATGGTTGCCTTTCCAACTTTAAAAGATAAATCACAATTAATGATCCTGTATTTCAAGGTCATCTCATACCTATCATTAGCAAACCAAGATTAAATAGCATGCTTAAAGCACTTGGCATCAAGGGCTTCTACTCTGAACAAATACATGAATACCAGTTAACTATGACCCAGGAGGGCTTCAAACTTGTCATCCTCCAGTCTCAGGCTCCCAAGTAACTAGAATTACAGGTGTATGCCATACCTGGCTGTGATATTCTTTTAAAAAAGGAGATTCCTGCTACACAGAATGATGAGATAGGTGATATTTTGTAGTGATTTCATCTGCTTTTAAGAAAAAGTAGCTCTTGAAGGAAAAAAAGAAAGAAAGAAAAACCACAAAGTAGTAACTAGGAAAACTCAACACTAACAGGAGGAGTTCTCAATTCATTACAAGAAAGAACAAACGTGAGGACACCATCCTTGCTCTCACTTGATTATTCTTCTATACTGTTAAAACATTTGCACTGCTAACAGACTGTTTTGACTTTCAAGAACATCAAAATAGTCATTTAAATTTTACATGAAAACATGTCCAATTTAAGATTTAGTCATTAACATGAACACATTCCATGCTTACAACATTTAAGGTTACCCAATCTGCACATTCTCCCAACTGCCAACTCTGATATGTGTCACAATCTTTAAATATAAATGAACTTACTAGCTTTCCTAAATCATTAAAAACATCTCTCTTTAAAGGTAAATTTAACACAATTAGTTAATTACTATTCAATCTACAGTTAATCCAGGCACTGCTTCTCTAATTGGAAACATTTTTGCCATTTGTTACAAAGTAGAAAAAAAAAAAGTCAAGCAATCTAAAACTACTTCTTATTTAAGAACATCGATTCATATATACTATGCTAGATGTTTGTAATCTCTTACTAATCTCCTAGCCTACATAAATAAATTCTGACTTTCCAAATACCAAAATGCTTACGTATCTGTTGGGTCACACATTCCTATACAGTTTTCCTCTTTTATGACCTCAAACCTACATTACTGTCATTAAATGTTTAATGAAATTAGTTACCTCAACAAATATATTCTAATGGGGGGGGGGCCTGAAAAAGAAAAACAAAGCAAAACAAAACCTAACTTTTCCTTTACTATGTTTATCCATGACACATTTCTCTGTTCAAATCTGATGACCATAAGTACAGCATTTTAAACTACACAAGATAATGATGCAATTTGCCACTCCTATGTACAGTCGAGAAATACGAGTTAGGTAGAACCAAAAGAGACTACAGTTGTTCTTATTGTTGAAAGAAAGACTAACATACAGTTAAAGCCTGGAATGCACAGGAGCTACAGATTTCTGTAAGCAGATACACAAATTGAAGCCCTTCCCTGTCCCTCCACTTAAATGTGTGACTCTGATAAATTATTTCACTCCTCAGTTTCTTCACAGGTTATTATGAGGGTTAAGAAAGTCCTAATACAGGATCAAACAGGACTTCAAATACTGGTCCCACTGCCCTACCTTTCCATTGACTACAAGTAATGCTTGCCCACTTCGTTATTTGTTTGCGTCTTCTTGCATATACACTCTGCTGAATACAGCCTACATTCAAAAAGCTTTGAGGAAACATCATTGCCTGGACTGATACTTTACACTGCACATACATAAACCCAAATTGTTAAATAAATGGTTTTCTGGGATTAAACAAAATAAGGTCATCACAAATGTGACATATTTTTGTTTGAAGTGAAATTTTAGACTGTATTCATATAAAAGTATTTCAAGGGCTGGGGATGTGGCTTGCCTAGCATGCATAAGGCCTTATGTTCAATCCCCAGCACTGGGGTAGGGGTTGAGAGGGGACACGACCTAAATCACAGGTACTCAAGTGGCTGAGGCAGAACAATGGCAAGTTTGAAGCTAGCACAGACAACTTTGCAAAACCTGTCTCAAACTAAAAACAGACGGGGATATGCTCAATGGTAGAGCACTTGCCTAGCATACTTGAGGCCCTAAGTTCAATTCCCATTAACAACATGCCCCACCCAAAAAAAAAAAAAAAAAAAAACCAGAAAACAATTTTCCATTTGTCCATATTTAGCATCATCCTTTATAAAATCTAATTAGATCTAGAACAGAATTAGATCTTGTACCACAGAGACACCTAGAAACATCACTTCTCCTTCCCTATTGTGACATCTTAGGTTCAAGGAAAAGTGGTGCAATGCACCACTAAATGGCTCCTTTGACCTCATTTCTGTGGCTGTAGTAACACACAAATAAGTTCTAAGAAAATTCCTTTTTCTCTCTGCCATACCTGAGCTCTCCAATCCCCTCACCAGGAAATGAAACTTCTGTCTTGTTGCTACTGAAGAACAATACAAAAGCTCCTCCTCCCCAATCTTCAAAGGAACTAGGCCCAGGGCTAATTATCTAAAGAACATCAAGAGAAAGGGGGAAAGGATAGATACTATACTCAGCCTTGATCTAGATAGTAAGACTCAAAAATGTTAATCAGAAAAAGGGTTCTTAGAAATTAACAAAGGGACCTAAAACAGGGGATTATGTGCACACATGTGCAATGGTGCCAAGGTGTGGGCATGAGGCATAGAGGGAAACAGGCAAACCTCAAGAGATGTAGAAGGGAATTTGCATTTTAGAAGAAACTACATAAGAAAAAAAATGCCATTTTCATTACCTACTAGAATGCTTACTAAAGTGAAAATTTATATTTGCAAATGGCAAAAATACTTCCGCTACATTTTCAGTACAATAAGTCAAATAGAAAATATACGCATAATAATCTGAAAAAACAGAAAGCAGTCATTGTCAAAGCAACTCTAAACAAATGAACTACATTAACCAAAGGCATTAATAAAACTTATACAGAAAAGTTCCATGTCCTTAAAAAAAAAATCTTAAATACCAAAAACATACATATTTTCTTTAGAATAATATCATAAAGCTATTTTAGCAAAAAACAAAACAAGAACAAAGGGTTAAATGAAAACAAAATGCAACAATATGTACTTAAGTTTTATGTTTAGGAGTTAAGTCATCTTAAAAATAAAACTGAATCAATATCTGTTTTGTACTTTTCCCATTGCACTTATCTCAACTATTAAAAATTTAAACTTGACAAAGTTTCCAACATGGAAATAAAGTTTTAGGATCACACTTGGTCTTAATGTCATAATGGTAAATAACTGGTCATTTTATTATACCCAGAAAAGCTATATATGAATGATCTAAATGAAGAGTTCAAGAAAGAATCAAAGAAGTAGAAGACTCAAGATTTTCAGAATAGTTCAAAGTTGATGAAAAGACATACTTTTTAACATACCTTTAAGCTACAAAGTTAGAAAAGCTCTGAATCAAGTGGTTATTCAAAAGATAACTAAATAACATATCTGAATATTTAAGGGAACCTAGAAATACAGAAATAGGGCATTTGAAGAGATCACCATCCATGATATTGCTTTGAGAATTACCATGTGTAGAGAATAAAATTTAAATGCACTACAGTGTATAATACCTAAGAGTACAAAAATCAGACATTAGATTAGCCACATTCCTAGGTATACTACATTGCTAAAGATACATCCTTTCCAGCTTTCTTGTTACTCCTTGAAGTAGCCAGTCTAAATTTTGCCATTTTTCAAATATTCCTTAATTTTTAACAGGATAATTTAGTAGGGCATATACTTTAAACAAAAAAAGAATCTTGACTTTCTATGTTGATGGTGGTATTTTTTCAATGTAAAAATAATAAAACTGAAAATCATCTGAAAAAAGTCAGACAAAATCAATTATCTATTATTCTAATTATAAAACCATTTATTTCATTAAAGAAAAGCAGGTTTCTTTACTCAGGAACACCTAATATGAAATCACTAATAGAACAACATTGTCCTCAAAAGAGTAACAAGAAACATTTCTTTTTTAAAATTTTTATTTATCTAGGTTAGTTACACTTCAAATGCACAGATGTGTAGAAGATAGAAACAATAATTTGATAATATTCTTCCCAGATCTTAAAAGTTATAAGACGACTTCATTACCAAATACACTTAATGGACCATCCTTTCATTTTTTATGACATCCTCTATTTTATACTGTGGAAACTTAATACAATATGAAATTATCTACTCAATGCTTATAAACTACTAGTTTGGTGCCAATTCCCACTAATTTTCCCAAACTTCTGAATAGGAACAGAAAGAAAAAAATGAAAAGTATAGAGTTCTAAAGTTTTTCATATTATTTACAATTCATAAGTCCATATAACTTCTAGGCAAATTAAAATGGTACATTACTTCGCTGTACTTAAGTATAATATATGCCATTTTTGAAGAGGATGTTAAGAATTTTTAAAAATAATATTCAAAATTTCACCAAAAAAGTAAAGCCTATATTATGAATGTGTAAGTTTAATAAACTTGGATTTTTTTTGGGGGGGGGGGGTACCAGGATTGAACACAGAGGAACTCAACATGGAAATAAAGTTTTAGGATCACACTCAACTACTAAGCCACATCCACCATGTTATTTTGTATTTTATTTAGAGACAGGGTCTCACTGACTTGCTTAGTGCCGCACCCACCGTTGCTGAGGATGGCTTTGAACTTGTGATTGTCCTGCCTCAGCCTCCCAAGCCGCTGGGATTACAAGCATGTGCCACCACACCCAGCTGGAATTATTCTTCTGATGTTATATTTTCTGACATGTGGCACTCCACAAAATCTTTTTCATCGTGCCCACAATGTACTATACAAACAACTTTTAGAAGAAGGAAATCAACATGAGCTCAATAAAAATATAACAGGTACAATTACGTTAAAAAGGTTACCTTCTGCTGGGTATGGTGGCAAGCGCCTGTAATTCCAGACTCAGGAGGCTGAGGTAGGAGAATCCCAATCCCATATTCAAGGCCAGCCTCAGCAAACTGAGTAAGGCCTTAACAACTTTGCAGGACACGCACGCGCGCGCGCACACACACACACACACACACACACACGAGTGCGCACATACACCAATCTCAGAATTAAAAATAATTAAAGAGGCTGAGGGTGTGGATCTAATAAAATGCCCCTGGATTCAATCCTCAGTACCAAAACCAAAATAAAATGTCACTTTTTTTACTCAAGTAACTTGCTTATAAATTTTCTAATCTAAACAAATGATGATAGCATGAAGTCCGCTTACCTTCTTTCTTATAATTTTAAGATACCTATATTATCAGGCAAAATCAACTGTATATTAAAAATGAAATATCATTGCCAGGGTGTTCTGGCACATTTCTGTAATCCCAGCTACTCCGAGGCTGAGGCAAAAGGATCACAAGTTTAAGGCCAGCCTTGGCAAATGAGAAGATCCTATCTCAAAATAAAAAATTTAAAAGGGTTAGGAGTCAAGTCCAGTGATAGAGCACTCCTAGCCTGGGTTCAATCTCTAGTACCACCACTAATGCCCCCCCCCCAACAAAAAAATTAGATATATATATATCATTAACAGACTTAATGCACTTCAAATGATTTTGCATATAGCTTTTATGTAAATCTCATATAAACTGAGAGATAACTATAGCCAGAGACCCTTGGTGTTAAATCTATTTAATTAGTAGGGGAATAGTAATGAAAAACACAATAAGCAAAATAAATTAGTTTTCATATATTCTTCTACTCAATCTGATAGTTTAAAAAAATTAAGTACAAAATATTTGGTTAATTTTTTAAAAGACTTTTTTTCTGATTTTTGTTGTTGTTGTTATTGTTGGGCCTTTTTTATTTGTTTATATATGGTGCTGATCATAGAACCTAGTGCCTCACACATGCAAGACAAGCGCTCAATCACTGAGCTACAACCCCAGCCCTTTCCTCCTATTTAATTACCATAACTAGGTTTACATGTGGGCAACTTTTTACTCACATACCTGGGAATGAATATTATGTCAGTGACCTGTATCCATTAGAATCACTGTAGACTAAAGCATAGTTAACTGCCTACAGTACGTGTCAAACATAACATTAAAGCAATTGCCAGAATTATTTCAGAATTCTGATCATGGGTATGCATGTGCATATACATACTCATATACAAATCCCTGAGATTAGGCTCATTTCTCTGACTTGGGAACAACAACAAAAAGATAAGCTTCTAATTTTAAAAAACAGAATGCAAAATATTCAGTATCAAACTATTAATTTAACCATGTTATGTTCTAAATTTTTATTTGTACATTTGAAGTTATACTCAATTTTAATACACATAAAATATGCATTAATATGACTAAGAAAGTTATTACTGCTTAAGAAAGTGGCTCAAATAACCAGACCTTCTAATCTGCTGGTTAAATTCTCTTACAATGATTAGGTCTCTAATGTTCTAAAACAACGAATTAGTAAAAACTAGGCAGAAGGCGAATGTGGACAGATTATCAGAAAATACACTTAACTTTAGATAGGGCCATCTAAATACTACCAACTAAAGAGAAATACTATGATGAAATATCAATAAATTATAACAGCTGGTAATAGTTATAACTAAAATTTTCCCCTAACATCTCTCAAGTGTTTCTTTAAAAGTAATTTTTTTTTAAATATGTTTTAGATGTTGATGAACCTTTATTTTATTTATTTATTTATTTATTAGTTTTCGGCGGACACAACATCTTTATTTGTATGTGGTGCTGAGGATCGAACCCAGCGCCGTGCGCATGCCAGGCGAGCGCACTACCGCTTGAGCCACATCCCCAGCCCCTAAAAGTAATTTTTTTAATGCAGTAACTTTTTAAGTCTATAACTTAGTCATTTAATTAAAAGCTACAAGTGAAAATATCTTCTGATATATTAGATAAAAATGCACATGTTAGAGAGATGAAATATTCAGAATATAGTATTTTATTCTTAAATAGAAAGCACTTCAGCCATGACTGGATTAGTGCTATAGGTTAAAGATGTTTCCTGTCAGCATTAGTCCTTCATAGTCTGCAAATAAATCCAAATAGAAAACATTCTTAATCCTACTTAAAATTCTAGAAAAACTAAAGGAATTCAAGGGAAATGAAGGAAGGACCACTAGGCACTTAAATAACACCTAAATTACAGAGTCATCATCACATAATGCAAAAGTTATTCTCACTAGTATCAGTACTTGTAATCTTAGGAATATAGACGTTGCCTCTGTGAAGGAGAATTCAATAACATATAACAGTACTTCTTTAAATGTCCATAATACAAAACCAAATTATTTTGGCAGAAAAAAAATTTAAATTGTGCAATCTGGAAAAGGTGTTAATATTTTTAAGCCAAGTGTACTGCTTTTCAAAACAACAATCTTTATGACAGTAACATTATCTTTAAGGCACTGTACAAAAATGAAAATCAGAATTAAAAATTCTTTATATATGTTTTTGCTGTAAAATTATTCTTAAGGTTAAACTCCAAACTAGAATGTCAAATTTTACTTCATAGTAAGTTTTTGACATATAATCTATTAATTAAAATCAGTGTATTATGGAACTCCTTTCTACCAAAACCTATTTCTACATCTTTAAGCAAAATTGTGTAGAAAAGGGCTCCAAAATTATTAGTACTAACTAACCTTGTAAAATATTAAAATGATATTCTTATCTGGAATATCAAATACTCAAACTTGTTTTAAATTCCATTCCACTGAAATTGTATTCATTTTTTCTTAAAGAAAAATATCTACAGAGCTCTTACCCAATTATGCAATGATAAGAAAAATTAGAATATATCCAGTCAATACAATATTGGCAGTAATTTGTTTAGATGTTATTCTTAAAAGATAAATAATTTAAAAATAAAAAGCATTGGGCTGGGGATGTGGCTCAAGCGGTAGCGCGCTCGCCTGGCATGCGTGCGGCCCGGGTTCGATCCTCAGCACCACATACAAACAAAGATGTTGTGTCCGCTGAAAACTAAAAAATAAATATTAAAAAATTTAAAAATAAAAAGCATTTCAGACATGCTTAATATATTAAACATTTTATCATGAAACAGAAAACTGTGTTAAGTGCTTGAAGCAGTTTATACATGCATTTTAAAAGTCATTTTTTAATGTCATATTAACATGCTGAAATGAAAGTAATATTTTCTAATGTCCAAAAATTCATGTCTAGTAAAATCTGTGATCCTGGGAGAAAGGTAAAGACAGAATAAACATAAGCTTTTAAGATGGCAGATTAGTTAAAATTCAGTCCATCAGTATGCTCTTTTTGATGTAAGACTTAAAATACATATATATTAGCAGACACAGAGTGCAAGTGTTGTATTATCATTTCAAAGAAATACCCATCATTATAAATAAGCTTCTATATATTTTAGGGTGAAAAGTCTTGATGTTAAAAACCTATGCTTACTGGTCAAATACAAAGTTCAGCAATTCTGACAGTCATTAGACAATAAAAGTCTCTACTTATGCATATGTTTTTAAGTAAGTGAGCACATTAATAAGTCTTCCCCAAAGATAACTCCCAATTCTCATGCATCAAGTTCTGAAAAGAAAAAACTAAATCATAGTTATTTTTCAATTCAAGACTTGAAAAGGAAAAAACTTGGCTTAGTCTATTACTGTTAATTTACAATCTGTAAATATTTGGACATAGAACTGAATTTAAAAATGACAGGGCTATGATATAGCACAGTGGTAAAACATGTGCTTAGCATTCACAAAAGGCCCTGGGTTCATTCCCAGCAGGAAAAAAATAAAGCAATGACAGTTTTCCTAAGTATAGTTACTGACGAATACGAAGAAAAATTAAAAACTGTTTTTATATTAAACTCTAAATAGGCCAGCTCTTATAAAACACTTCATCAAGTAATAAAATTAACATTTTTAATACAGTCATTAAGTTAACAAATGCTAAGAGAAAGCCCAAATTTCTATTTTAAGTGAAACTAGTACAAAGCACATTTTTTAAAAAAAAGCCAGTTACATTAGCAAAGTTACATATTCTTATTGAAAATTTTCATTTTAATTTAGCTGTTTCTCATGACATTCCTACAAATCCTGGGGCAGGGAGGGGAGACAGTATTTCTCAACTACAGGCCACATATAAAAACATAGGTTCCAAGACTTTCAATCCTGTGATATTTCTTTCCTTTGACACACTCCATAGGTCTTTAACATAGCTTAAGAGACATTTATTTTCAGTACAGAGATTGAAAACCAACAAACTTAGTCATCAGCAATTTAAAAACCCACTGAATACATACACTTGATAGAGTAACCATTTTGTCTTTGTCCTCTAGAGGTACCTTTATACTACAGTACCAGATAGTACCATTGGATGATATTTGCTAGATTATTACCTTGGGTACTGGGCTTTAAGTTAAAGCGCAAATTAGTTTATCCATTTAGTGATGAAAAATATAGTTAGTAGTCCCCCAGTGGTTTCAGTTACCTAAAGTCAACCACGATCCAAAAATAGTAAAAGGAAAATTACAGAAATGAACAATTCACAAATTCTAAACTGTGTACTATTCTTAGTAGTGTGATTTTTCCTGCCATCCAGGTCAGGACATGAATTATCACTTTGTCTGGTGTATCCACAATGTATATGTTATCTGTCTATAAGTCACTTAATAGAAATATTGGCTATAAAACTGAGTGACTCAGTACCACAATTTTTTGTCAAGTAACCCTTACATAGTAGCCCATTTCTAGGCTACAATACCTACATCATTTACTTCACTTGTCTCCTCATGTAGGCATTATATCATTTCGTGTCATCACAACAAGATGTGTACAATAAAATATATTTTGAGAATATTATTACAGTATATTGATTTTTCTATTATTAATTTGTTACTGTGCCTAATTTAAAAATTAAACATTATAATAGTTATAGGAAAAAGTAGGGTATATATAAGGTTTTATTTTTTGTGGAGTTTGTTTTTTTACTATCCACAATTTCAGGCATCTACGAGGGGTCTTGGAATCCTCTGCCAATAAGGGAAGACTACTGTACTATTTTTCTTGTACATAAAAATCACACGCAATCTAATCTTTTTTCCCTACAATATCTTATATAGTAGGTACAGTCAATATTTGCTCAAAAAAACTAATGTATTCTTGCTATTTCAAATGTTATTTAATATTTTAACTCTAAATAAAGACTAGCAACAAACAGGTTCATTTAAATGACATAGGTAACACTGATATAAGAACGTTCATTCTGTACACTCATTCATCTTTACTGAATTATAAGACTTGAATCAGAAGGAGTCCAGTGTTGGTAGAGTATAAATGCTAATGCTAAGAGAGTCTCAAATTATTAACTATTTTCCTATTTTAATTCAATAAATTCCCAATTTTAAATGTTATTATTTTTTTGGCCTGAACGAGTATAAAGGTGAGAATTGCTCTGATTATTATATAAATACGATTCTACATTCCAATCTACATAACAAAGTCAGACTAAAATTTATCAAACTCTACTGCTTTAGGACTGGAGATATAATGGTTCAGTGACAGTGCTTGTCTAGTACACATGAAGTCCAAGGTTTGAACCCCAGTACCAAAAAAAAAGAGAGAGAGAGAAAGAAAACAAACAAAAAACCCTCTGTGGCTTTGTTTTGAATACTTAATTTTTTTAAAAATCAGGTATTCAAAATTAGCCAGGCACATTGGCATCCACCTTAGCAAGGCACAGTGGCTTACATCTATAACCACAGCTATTCAGGAAGCTGAGGCAAGAGGATTTCACATTTAAGTAAGGCGAGCCTGGGCCAGATAATGAGGCTGTTTTAAAAATGTTTTTAAATAAACCATTTATTACTTTAGTTTTCAAAACATTATGAAATGAAACTTACAACGGGCACAATCCAAGAAGCAGACAGTTAACAATTTTGTGATAGACCTTTAAATTGTTCCATATTATTCCCATTTTTAGAAATATTACCTAGAAAATTGTTGTTTCTCTGGGAATTCTTACATTACTGTCAACATTTCAACAAGTCACAATAAGAATCAACAAAGGGTTGTTGTGGCTGTACTTGGGAATCAGGCATCCATCTATAAGGGGATGTCACCTGATAGGGTGACAGGGGAAATTCTTTGACCAACTAGTGCATTTTAGGTACCCTGGGTTCCAGCAGCCACTTGATCTCTTCACCAGCATCAAGATGAGTTAGTTTTTTCATTCGTATGCAGAATTTCTTCTGTCTGCTTCTGCATCTTGGAAAAACAGCTCATGCAGGGCCTCTTTTAGGACACTGCCTATGCAGTTGCTAACACACACAGAATCCCCATCAAGTAATCCTGGAATTTCCTTTGGTGCTCCTTCAGATACCCCAGCATGAATGAAGTCAGCTTTAAAGACATTGAGGTCATTTGATAAAAACAATATTAATTCTGAAAATTGTATTTTTAATAAAACATGCTTACTAAAAAAAAAAAAAACAGCATAAATGTTGCTAAGAAAAGCCTGATAAATACAGCACTGATAAGTAGCATTTAATTCATTAGCCAAATGAAAGTAACCAATTCCAAGAGAAATAATAAAAAAAGACTAAGATAACATTATCATTTTTCATAGCTTCAATGATTCTGCCTGGGAGCATGTATTCTGTTACTATACAACAGACTTAATATATAACAGTAGTTTTTAGCCTTTGCTGAACATTAAGACCTGGAATAATTTAACGATACCAAAACCTGGGATGGATACAAGGCATCTGAGGTTTATTTTGTTTTAAGCTCCCTAGATGATTTTAATGAACAGTCTTGATCCAGAACCACTATATCCTTGAATATAGTGCTTTGACTGTGAAATTCTTAAGAATTATTTTGGCAGCTGACCTGTAACAAATTATTATATAATAATTCTCAGCTGACTGGTTTTCATCAAAAGTTTCATTTAAAAAAAAAAACCTATGGAAAAACACATTGAAGGCATACAGAATCCATATGTACCTCTGGGTTAGCTTTATATAAGCAATGATCTGTGAAATATGTTCAAATGTATATATGCAATCAAAAAAAAAGTTTTATGGTTAATTGGGATATGATACAAATCGTATCCTACTCCTGTGGAGAAGTATGGCTCTGATTTGTCCTGCAGAAAAGAAAACCTGTTTACATATAATGCAGCTAGTTCCAAACATGTAAATATGTATATAGCTATTAATATCCAGTAGAGGAGTGATTTCTTAGGATTTTAATTTAGGATATGGTCCTAAGCCATACTGTTTATCCTTGAGTTAGGCTAATTTAGGTCTCTAACAAAATTAACATTAAACTCTTCATTGTCAGGGACCTATTAAAAGTATTCATTCCTCAGACCACTCTTGACTACTCTGTTCCCAGTCAATCCCCAATGCTGCACATTAGATGTGCACAAAAATTCACTGAATAAATGATCAATGGAATCAATCAATCTTGGCCTTATACCATCTGCCTACATAAAGAAGTCATTTGGGGGGTGGAGAGAAGACACTAGTAATTGAACCCAAAGGCTCTTTACCACTGAGGCACATCCCTAACCTTTTTTATTTTTTATTTTGAGATAAGGCCTAACCAAGCAGCTCAGGGCCTCACTACTAATTTGCTGAACTTGTAATCCTCCTGCCTCAGCCTCCTGAGCTGCTGGGATTCAGTCAGGCATGTGCCACCACACTTAGCATGAAGTTTTATAAAGAACTGTCCTATGAAATGGCTCTTATGTACAGGGTACTTTTGAAAAAATGGCTTATTTATCACAAAGTGGCTGTTTATGAAGATAAAAAAGAATGCTTCAATATCAACCTCACAAGAATAGTTAGATACAACAAGAATGTTTTAATCAGTCACATCACCTATTTTCCATGCCTTTAGGCTATGACACAACTTTTTAGCCCAATTCTACCCAGCAAATAAAAATCTCAGAAAGGCTTGTCCCTAACACCTCTCTAACTTCACCTTATTCCTTTTCCTCTGATTATTCCTTACCCTATGCTGTCTTGACTTTAAAACAAAATAAAAAAATAAAAAAAAACCCTACAGAACTCGGGAAAATGGTGTACAAACACTTGTGCAGGGGGGCAACGAAATAAGTTGCAGCCTCATAAAGACGACTACCAGCAATAAACACTGATAACCAAGACATTTTTGAGGCTTTAAAAAGAGGGACACATTTGCCCAAACCCACAGATCCCAGAACAAGAGGGCACCCTAACAGTAAAGGATAGACTCTGGATGACAATGACATGTCAATATATGTTTATCATTGTAACAAATCTAGATTTTAGTTCAGGATGGTGCAAGTGAGAAAGGCTTTTTATAAGGGCAAGGGTATATAGAAACTGCTCAATTCTGCTATAAACCTAAAACTGCTCTAAAGAAAAGCATATAAAAAATTCCAGTGGCCATATTTTCACTTTAAAGACACAGGCCACTTTTATTAACACTGATATATCCTATTTTGAGAAAAAGACTTATATCAAAAGCAACATTTATGCTTTAATATATAAAAACTTAACGCAGGCACTCATTTTAGAAAATAAGGTAGGAAAAGCAAGTCAAAAATAGTATCTTACTGCTTTAACACAACAGACTGCCAAAGGTAGGATATCTACCAAACTTAAAAGCTTGTAAACTGAAGTTAACATCCATATTTTAATATACAGAAAACTACATTTTAAAAATTCATGCTTTTAAAATACTCATTTAAATAGAATAAAAGATGCTTATGCTTGTTAATTAATATAAGACAATGCATGGCTTATAATAATACAATTTCAAAAAAAAAAAACAAGGCTGCATTGTTTAGAACTTGATACCCATTGCTATGAGAGACTTAGCATATCACTTTATTTTATTCTATTTAATTTTTCAGATGGAGGTCTTGATATGTTGCCTAGGTTGGGCTTGATCTCCTGGGCTCAAGGGATCTCCTACCTCAGCCTCCAAAGTAGATGGAGCTAAAGGCACATGCCACAGCATCCAGCTCACCTTTCATTTAACTGAGAGTAGCTCTCAATCCTGGCTATTCACTTTCATCACCTGGGGAGCTTTAAAACTGCTAATGCCATAGGATCAGACCCCAAAAATTCTAGTTTAATTGGGATGAAGTGGGTCCCAAGCATCATAATATTCTCCCTGGTGATTTTAACATATAGCCAGGTTAAAGTGGATGAATTTTATCCACCTGGTTTGTATTTACTGAACAGTTTTTACCTGATTACTCTGTTTCAGTGTTTTATTATCAGTTTTTTTATTTAGTAAGTCTCTTAAAAAGCTATCAAAATATAACCAGATTACAAAAGGCCAACAATAGGGACATGGAGCTTTTGTCACTAAGAGAATAACTTTATAGTCAATCTAGGAAAAGGCCAATAATGTGCTTCATGGAATTCTCTCTATGGGCTTAGGGTCTTATGAGTTCACACTGCTCAAGTTATTCCAAACAATTAAATATCCAATAGGTTAAGAACCCTCACAGATTAATAAGGAAAAACAATAGCAACAAAACAACACGCCAGAGGAAAATGTGAAAAGAACAAGAATAAACTGTTTATCAAAAAAATACAAATGGCCAAACATGATTTTTCAACTTTACTGTATTGATCAAAGAAATGCAAATTACTATAAGATACAATTCTTCTACTTCATCAGCAAGATTTTCGAAAAATAAATACTCAATAGCAAGAATATAATGGACAGACATCCAAAACTCCTGGATAGAATAAAATATATTTTATTATTTACTTATTTTTGTGTGGTACTGGGGACCGATCCCAGGGTCTCATGCGTGCTAAGCAAGTGCTCACTGATCCACATTTCCATCTTAAACATTTAAAAAGCAGTAGGAAGTATAAGGTCAAGAGCCCTAGGTGTTCATACTCTTACTCATGATAGCAAGCTGTAAAAACAGCCCAAATGACCGACATGGAAGAAGTTATAGTTAGCTCAATTATTCAAAATCCAAATATCCTAGATAATAGCATTTTGGTTAAAGGCTCAAAATATAACTTTAAAAGGAAAAGGAAATAGAAGCATTATCTAGTGACAAATTTTGTTATATATTACAGAATGAAACATACTCAAATGTTGACAAAAGTGAATCTATGGGTGACTTTAATATTTTACTTCACAGTTTTCCATTTCCAAAACTTTCTACAAAGAATTTACCATTTCAAAAGAAATGCTGTTGTTGTTATTGTTTTAACTTCCAAGTAACAGTAAATTGATCAAGTATAATAATCTCTACCAAAAAGTGTGAGGTAAGACAACAGCTTGTCATGATACATTCAGTACATAAATCTGGTGAATAATGGGTGCTGGGATCCTAGCTTCAGCAGACTGAGCTACTCTGATTTGCTCGTGTGGATTTAGAGAATTCAGGTGACCTTAAACAGCTGTCTTCCAACAACATCTCTGACATTCTTCAAGAGAGGAAACTAGGTGAGACAACTGTCTTTTACCTATTACAATGGGTACCATTTTTGGAACCCTACTCTAGGTATTTTATCTGGTATACCATTAGACCACACAAAAGCAAGCAATTATAGCCAAGACAAGATGAAGCTACCTGGGGTTCACCCTATGTTAATTATGAAATTTTTTTCCTGCTGCCCATGTACACTGATGTACATGTCTATTCACAGAATGAATTGCTTGAACTGAATGGAGTCTAACGCCCATTATTCATATTAAAAAATCAAAATGCCTCCAACAGCTTATTTTATAGAGTTAAGGAGTGATTTTACAGAGAGACTGCCCCACTCATGAAAAATAATGCTCCAATCATGGAAATACATAAAACACACCAAAAAATCTATAAAGATGAATCAGACACTTGATAAAAGTCATGAATAACCATTTTGACATTAATTCACTACAAAATACTACAAATTTTACTATAAAATACTCTTGGCTCATTTCTAAGTCACCCAAATGAAAGAATTGCCAGAATTATCTTGGTATGATATCTCCAAACAGATTATTATAACATCCATATTCCCAAAACCTTCGAGAAGAAAATGGTCAAATGCTAATAACAAGCCACCTGTCAGTTAACTAATATTATTTTTTAAAACCTTAATAAGCATCTGTTGCCTAGATATGAAAATAAATTATTAAGCTTGATCATGCACTATATTAGTCTACATCATTATTTGCACTTTTTAAAAGAAAATGCACTAATTGTTATATTACTTGGCATAAGAGTACATTCAAGATAATTCCTTCAACTTTTATGCTGCTACCAAAATCTTATAAAGCATTTTCTAAATTATCGACTTGGTTGTACCTTGATGAAACAGCATGTAGTAAGAAGTTTTTACTTTTCCCCTTGGTTTCCACTCTGTGTAAACAGCTGGATGCAAATTTCAACATCCAAGATATTCTCTTAGGCACATCCAGTTTAAGTTTCCCTGAATGTCCATGTTATTCACTCAAGTTAGTTCATAACACAACTTTTCAACAACTGCTCTTGCTATATGGTTGAACATGTCTCCCTTCTTGCCCAAAGTCATAATCAACTCAGGAAACTAAAGTATACCTAATTTATATTAAAAATGCATGATGCACATTTTTTCAGAGATAACAATATAGACAGCTGACCTGAAGTCTCTAATATTTAAACTCTAGGTTGTTCCATCTTTGCTGCTTTGCATAATAACAGAAAAGACCATTCATAGTTGTCTTATATGAATGGTACTTCCTCCGCAAAATTATGCAGTGCCCAACATAGGTAGTCGTATACGTGGGTCTGCACCTTAAACTGTCATTTGATTCTTCATCATTACCTTAGAAAACTCTACATATTTCCAAAAGCCAAAAATTCACTAAATAGTATAAAAAAAAATAGAAACTACAGATTCAGATTAATTTACTTTGGTGTTTGATTAGTATACAATTCAGAATAGATAAGAAAGAGACTACTGGTGTTTTAGAGGTTTTAAACAATGGTCAAGGTAGTCAAATATGACTAAAGCATACCTAAGCTATTTAAAAAAGCCAAACAGGGAGAATTACCCATGAAGATATTTATCATGGCACTTCTACAATGGGGTTCCACCTTCAAAGAGAATTCTGTCCACTCATCTTCTCCCTTTCCATAAAAGGGTCATGTATTGGGAAGTTACATAAAAACTATTTGGTTAGTGGAATGAAAGACTGTTCAAGAGAGCTATCATGATCTTGATTAATACATCAGAACAGGATATAAGAATGCATGAGAACAGGATATAAGAATTCATGAACAAGTTTATGGGTGTTAATAAGGCTTTCTTAAAAACATTACTAACTCTAAAATTGAAATATACCTAGAACCTACCTTAGAACAACCCTGAAGTCTGCTTCTCTAATGAGCTTTATGTAAATTCCCTCTGAGTGTTTTTTATACAAGGAACTACCAAATGAATTTTCAAGAGATATTCAAAGAATAAAAAGCATTTCTAAAGACTGTTTAAAATTCATATTTAATATTTCATATGGATGAAGCTTTTATTTGTAAGTTGAACACCTATAAAGTGCTTCTAAAATCAATCATTCTTATTGATGAATTTATATAAGTTTGGTTAGTTATAGGCTTAATTAACCAATATGATTTTTCTTGAAATATCCTTTGTATATCAGCAATATGCTGTCTTTGTGTGTAGAAACAGAAAACTAGGGGGGGAAGCATAGTCACCTATAAAACTTTAGAAAACCAAAATCTCCCCCTCTTTAATGCAGCAATAAACAATATTATCATGATCTATTAAACATTAGGTAGTTTACAAAATTTTTCTAATCATTATCAGTCTTGACCAGTGAGAATTTCCCACTTCAAAATCATTCATATATCATCTTTCTTCCACTATGAAATTTCAAGACTGTCTCTGTCATAGTACACAGTATCTGATGTGATAATACAGGGAAAGTAGAAATACCAAACATGTAATAAATTACAGACCCTTACACCAATGACAGCTGGAACAAATAAATTTCCAACAAACTTTTTAAAGCTTTGGGGATTAACGGGAAATTCTGCCAAAAAAAAAAAAAAATCTGTCCAATGTGAGTATGCAACAAAGATAACTAGTTTATCATTCATAATTGGGGGAAAACATAAAATTACCATTTTAGGAGGAGCAGTTCTTAGAAAACTTTAATGAAAGACAGAATGTGTCATTTCATAAGTGCAGTGACTATATAATAAAGCAAGTTGCCTATTCCTGAGGAAAACATACTTCATAATAATGCTGAATAGTAAAATCTAAGCCGTGCTAGAAAGGCAAAGATGGGAGTTCAGGTAATGTATTACAGAGAAAGAGACTTGTGAGAAATTCCATTACTTAAAAAATAATCTTGTCCCTACCAGTAACAACTTAAATAATTTTTCTGCTGATGTGCTAAAGTGCACTGGAAAACCTCAGAAAAGGTTTGGTGTTTTTTGTTTTTTTAATTGGCCACATCTTGTTAACAGACTGCAGTCTTCAAATTTACTCAGAGCTGCAGGTCTCCTGGATTTTTTCAAGTGTCACTCATCTAACTGAGCCTGACAGCTGAGAAATGCCATCAGTTGCTTTACAGTCAGTTTAAAAAACATCCTCTACCTGGTATCTCTGCAGTGATTGTCTTGCTGCTCCCTGAAACCTCTTCATCATCATCTGAGGAGCTTGTACTTGAGTCACAAGTCAGGTCACTGTCACTGGTACTACTGTCCTGCAGCAAGTTGTACTTCTTTCTCGCAGCAGCCTCCCGTTTCTGCCTCAGTAGTCTGATCCGCTCCTTGTGCTTTTGGCTCCGATGACCTTTAACCTTGGCAACTCGGCCATTCTGTTTATCACTGGATTGCCGGTTTTTCTTGGCAGCCATAGTAGATGTTTCACTTTCAGAACGGGATCGCCTAGACTTACGCCCAACTGTGGCACCAGACACTCCAGAAGGGTCTCCTTCCACTGCTGTTTCTGCCTGGGACGGTTCATTTTCTTCTGCAGAAGACAATGTATCTGAATCAGCCAGGTGACCACTAGAGGAAGGGGAAAGCATGCAATGATTAGAGGAGTCACTCTCATAAACTCGACCAGTTGTCGGCTTGTCACTCTCTGTGGATGCTAATTGAGACTCAGAAGAGTCTCTTCTCAGTTCCATCAACAAGCAAGGCATTGAAGAAAGAACTGTAGAATCTGCTACACCATCTTTCTGAACTTGAGATTCCAGTTCTACAGATCCATCTTCCTCCTTGGCTGTCTCTTGTTCAGATGTTTTCGGTGGGACTTCAGACTCAATGAGTTCTTCAACTTTTCCCACTGCCTCTTCCATCTTCATTTCAGAATTTCAAGTTAAATCATGGAGCAGAGTCTAGGAAACGATATCAAAGATGCAACAGGAAAGCAACCTGTACAAAAACACACAAAATCAATAAAAAGAAATGGAGGATTATTTATTCAACAAACATGCCTACTTTTTAAGATTTTCTAACCAAAATTACCATTTTGAAGGCCTTTAAAATATTATATGTCCTTATCCATTTGCTTTAAACAGTCTGAAAATTCAAAGAGCTTAGCAAAATCCTAGCAAATTCAACTACTAAGAAGGGCACATTATTCCACTATTACTAAACTTACAAAGCCAGCAAATAAACAAGAATTTTCAAGTTTAGAACTTTAAATAAATAGAAAAAGGATCTTCAAAACTCTGATGTACTTAATATGTATATTTGACTTTGATATAAATGAAAAAGAACACCTTAAATAAAAAAAGTAGTCTGAGGGCTGAAGCTGTAGCTCAGTGGCAGAGCGCCTGCACTGTATGTGAGAGGCACTGAGTTCAATCCTCAGCACCACATAAAAATAAATACATAAAGGTATTGTATCCATCTACAACAAAAAATAAATAAAAAAGAAATAGCGAGGTAAACTCTTTTTTACAAAACAATGCGTGCTTTACATGCATTTGGCAAATGAGCAACCAAAGTATGCATATCAAACCGGTAAGACTGCTCAAAAGTAGCATTAAAACGAATGGCCAGATTCACTGTTCCCTCGGTCCTTCCTAGTTCCCATCTCTCTCTCATGCTGAATTTGAGTATAATGTCTAAGCAAATGCCCCACCACCACCAATAAATAATGGCCTCTAAATACAGTTCAACTACTTTGTGAACCCAGGAAACTCTACTCTATGAATGACTCTAAAGGGTTTAAGAGAAGGCATCCTACACACATTTTACACCTTACATGCTAAATTTAGAATTTAACACCCACACCACCACTGTGAATAATATAACTCTAATTAATCATGAAGAAACAGTCCAAAGGAAGTGGGTGAATGGAAGGAAGGCAGGGAAGGAAAGAGGCAGGGATAAGTAATCTTTAACCACAAGATTCTGTGACCTATGTAGTGCAGATTTCATTAACTGGTAAGTTTTTAAGAGGATGCTAAGAATGTACAACACAAGTCAATATCTTGCCTGCCCATGGAACATTACAGAGGGCAAAAACCATCATGTTCCATAAATCACAGACACAATATTAATCTAATGTTAGTCATGTGCACTGTGGCAAATTTATCAGTTGACTCTACCAAGTTACCTGATGGTTCAACTTATAATAGAAGATAACCAAAAAAAAATCTGAAAAATTATTTTATTGGTCTAACAGGCTAAGCCTTTTTGTTAATACAAACAGAGATATTCTATACCTGTTTTTATATTTCATAGCCCTGTTCTCAACTGCTAATAAAACAGGAATTCTGATAGGTTTCCTTAATACTTTTGTGAAAACCAGAATATTCACAGCTACTGGAATATTTTATTAAGTTTTAAATACTCCCATGGGGGGCTGGAGTTGTGGCTCAGTGGTAGAGTGCTCGACTGGCATGCGTGAGGCACTGGGTTCCATAATCTTTAGCACCACATAAAAATAAATAAAGTTAATGTACTGTGTCCAACTAAAGGAAAAAATGTTTTAAAAAATACTCCCTTGGATAGCCTACTTCATAAGCATATTTGTATCATTACTAATTTTTCAATTAAATGAAAATAAGCATAAATGTTTTTCCTAACACTGTTTCAAAAGTAATGTAACACTTTTGAAAGTCAACAGAGTAAAAGTTAAAACAACAAATTTAAAGTGTCATAAATGAAGTATGTTTGCAATACAAACATGAAAAAAAACTGTCGATTTAAAATACCTCCCGCGCACAAAGAATTAACCCTAGATTTTCTAACAATGAGTGTTTGATGTTGGTCATGGTGGCGCAAACCTGTAATCCCAGCAACTCAGGAGGCTGAGATAAGAGAATCACAAATTCAAAGCCAGTCTGGGCAACTTAGCAAGACTCTGTCTCAAAATAAAAATAAAAAGTTCAGTGGTAGAGCACTTGCCTAGCATGTGTGAGGCCCTGGATTCAATTCCCAGCAACAAAAAAAGAAAATTGATTTTTCTGTTGATATATAACCAGGTGACCAATAGAGGAAGGGGAAAGCATGCAATGATTAGAGGAATCACTCTAATAAACCTGACCAGTTGTCGGCTTGTCACTTTCTGTGGATGCTAATTGAGACTCACTACATATATAAAGTGAAATACAGATTTTTTTCCTTAAAGTTAAAATACCTGAGAAATATAATGAAATGAAATTAATATCAACCATAAATAACAAACATCAAGCCTCTACTTTTTTAAAAGAAGGCAGGACTTTTCAAGGATAGACCTTTTCAAAATATCACAATACAATGTCATGTTGAAAAATAAAATTTACTGCCCCATTTATTCAGAAACTGCCAAGGGGGTTGGTCCTTCCAAAGAAGCTAAGGCCTTGTTGGGGCTCTCACTTAATCTGGAGATAAGTGTCATGGAGTCCGGCACTGCCCCACCATGGTCTTCTGATCCCCCATATCACCTAGATCTACATTACTCTCCTTATGCAGGACAATGAGGTAATCTACACAGAGAATACCATCAAGGTTGTCACAAGAGCAGCTAGTAGAAATGTAGGCCTTTTTGGCCTGGCTTATTTGCAAACGCCCTGGCCAAAGTCTACACTGGTAGCCTTCTTGTTAACATAAGTGATGCTAAACCTGCTCTAGCTTCTGGTGCTACATCAGCAAGTCCTTCTCCAGGTGAGGAGAAGAAAGTGGAAACAAATAAAGAATCTGAGGAGTCTCATGATGACGTGGGCTTTGGTCTTTTCAACCAAATTTCTTTTGTAAATGTTTAATAAAAAGATGAAAAATAAATTTGCTGAACTACCATAACTCTTATTTCTTCTGGAAACAAGTTGTGTGGGTAGACAAATGAATATAGACTTTTTCTTAAAAGAAAAATGATAATACCAATTATTTTCAATAAGGCCCATTAATCAAATGATCTTTCAAGTTCCTTAAATTTAAGTATTAAATGAGATTTAAATTTCTGCTATCTAAATAAGCAACCAGAATTGTGGTCAAAACCACTCACATTTGCCCGAATCAATCACAGAAGACTAACATCAACCATAAACAGGATACCAGTTAGCTCATTATGGATGTCCATACAACAGGGCCACAAGAATGAGAAAGCTCTTTATATAGTGACATGGAGCAATTCTCATGAACAAAATTTAAAGGAACAAAAGAGATAATTATACAATTTGTATAAAGGCAATTATATTTATTTATGTGAATTTGTTTGTAGAAGCACAGAATCTCTGGTAATGCCAGCTGCTCTGGTAAGGAAAGAGTGGATAAAGGAACAGGAAGAGAAGATTTGGTACTGCACTTAGTTTTGTACCTCTTGAATTCTATATTACAAAAAATCGTCTTTTACTCCTCTCTGACATAAAAATTTTCTGAAAAATCTTCTGAATAAAAGGGAGCTATGCTTTTTTTTTCTGGCCCTGACACCAAACTACTTTTGGGTCAATTTTATTCAGTGAATTCTACTAGGTTTTCTCCTTATTGTACAAATTTAATTAAATAAAAGCAGGGGAAAGTCATCAGAGGTGGAAAACCAAGCTCTGACAAAACTCCCTATAGTGGAATTAAAATGAAATTCCCTAAATACAAGAGGAAAAGATGTCATACATAGAGTTTAATTTTTCCCAATCACCAGACTACTTATTGCACAGATCAGTTTGGTTGAGGGAGGCTGTTTTTGATAGGAACAGTCAAGTAGATGGCAATAGAAAGCGACAAGATTATCAAATGGGAATTGCATCAGGTAAATGGACCACTCATTCATTCACTCATCTCTGAAATTCTTTTCTTACCACCACTCCAATCTCATATCTCCTTCTCCAGGTATTACTCTCTTCTTTCCCAAGATATTTCACTATTTTGTTGTCAGAACACAAAAGATCCCAAACTGATCACTGGGGTGATCATTTGACTAACCCTCTTTCACCACATTAAAGGTTCCAACCCTGAGTTACCTAGTGAAGCACAGAACTACAGAAAATCTTTTCTACCATGGTATAATGTAGGTACTAAAGAAGAAATGATTACAGAATTTAGTTTGTTACTCCAGGAATCTTTTTTTGGTTTTTGTTTTGTTTTGTTTGGGGGGGGAGGTTTGGGGTGGGGGTGTAAACTGGGATTGAACCCAGGGGTGCTTAACCACTGAGCCACATCCCAGCCAGTTTGATTTTTTGAGACAGGGTCTCACTAAATTGATGAGCTGGCTTTCAACTTGCAATCTTCTAGAGCCAAGCCACTGGGATTACAGGTGTGCGCTACTGCACCCAGATCTAGGAATCTGGAGCAGAGGCTATTGCTCCACAGCAGTACTCATTCAATTCTCTTGCTAGAGTGACTTTAGTTAACAGAATAGCTCATGATTATTTCCTGGCTGACCAAGGTGAAGTCTGTGTTGTTAATACTACATGTTGTACTTGGATCATTCCTCTAGGCAAGATGATACCCAAACAGACAAAAGAACAAGGCACATGGCTACTAATCTCACTCAGTCCCCCTTGATCTTTTGTTATTTGTTTCTGTTTGTTGTTTTTGTTTGTTTGTTTGTGATACTGGGGACTGAACTCAAGGACTGTGTGGTACATGCCAGGGCAAATGCTCTACCATTGACCATGGTACCTGGTTGCCTGTCAAATTTCTGAAGAAATACAACTACTAACAGAATAGTGCTGGCCAAACACTTTACAATGATAGCTAACTGACAATGATAGAGTAGATAAAACTAAACTTGACAGTAAAATCCAGGTGGAGTAGCCTGAGAGCTTTGCTTTCTAAAGTCCCTGTTGCTCCAATGTGGCAATAAAGAGTTTTTAAATCAATTCCTAATGGCTAGCCATTACCCTCCATTATCCTCCTGGATGAGAACCACCATGACAGGTCCAACAACAATCAAACCTAATTTCAGAATGGTTGATCGACAAATGCTTTCAGAGAAATTTCTTCATCAAAGGAGGAAAATGTGACAGCTATCAATATCAAAATGGAGTCATTTGTATGTGGGACATAAAGGAACAGCCCTCTTTCATATGTGCTTATGATGGAAATAATACAAAGAATTCCTCAAAAATCAAAGTATTCCAGATAAGGCCCTTTCACAAGGATAATTCCATGACACTGCAGTCTCCACCAACGAGCTAATGTCAATTCTTGCAATGAAAGTTTGCAACCAATGGTCTCTGTTTCAAAAAAACAGTTTACATAAACTTCTTGTTTTTGTCTTTGGAAGTTTCCTCCTTGGGGCTGGGGTTGTGGCTCAGAGGTAGAGCGCTTGCCTAGCGCATCCGAGGCCCTGGGTTCGATCCTCAGCACCACATGAAAATAAATAAGAACAAAGGTATTGTGTCCAACTACAACTAAAAATAAATAATATTTTTTAAAGTTTCCTCTTTGCCATCACCCCTTTGGATGTACCTACAGTCCTCCACAGCACATTTATCAAGACTATAATTTCCTACTACTCTCAAACTCTTTGCTTTGAAAGGTGGGTATCTCTAACATTCACTTCAGGTTGACTAATTCTAAATAGCTTTCTAGCCTGTCCATTAGTCTCAGTATCCACTCTCACCACTCTAGACAGAAACTCTGTCAGGTATTTCTCAATGAAAGCAATGATGTCATATTCTGTCCCTCTTCATGCTCTTTCTATCTTGATCCTACGTGTGAATCTCTTCTCATAAGGTAGGCTGGACGATACTTTCACAAAGAATCACATCTTTATATAAAAAGGTATTTTTAAATGTCCTAGAAGGAGATGGAGATGTGGTTCAGTGGTAAAGTGCTTGCCTCACATGCATGAAACCCTGGAGTTCAGTCCCAGAGTTTACAAAATAAAACGAATGAATAAATGTCCTATATAAAATTAGGATGGAGGAGAGATGACCATGAGGAGAGAAAGACAACACAAGCTTTGTTTGTTTGTGCCATGTGTGGTGCTGGGATCTAATTTGGGGTCTTGTGCTAGGTGAAGGCTCTACCAGTGAGCCTCATCCCTAGCCCTGCAACATGGGATTTTGTGTTTTTGTTTTGTTTTGGGTTACTAGGGATTACTGCGTGTCCTGGGGCGGGGGGGGGGGGGGGGGGGGTGTCCCCTACCACAGAGCTACATCCCTAGCCCATTTCTTTTCTCATTTTCTTTTGAGACAGGATTTTTGGTGAATTGCTAAGGCTGGCCTTGAATTTGAGTTCCTTTTGTCTCAACCTCCTGAGAAGCTGGCATTACTGCACCAAGCCTGGTAGATGTTTTTCTCTCCTGTTAAAAAAGAATTAGAGAGGCTGGGGCTGAGCACTAGTTAACTTGCCTGGCATGTGTGAAGCACTGGGTTCGATTCTCAGCATTATATATAAATAAATAAAGGTCTATCAACAACTAAGAAAAATATTTTAAAAAAAGAAAAAAAGAAAAGAATTAGACCCAGCAGCTCAGGAGGCTGAGACAGGAGGATAGTGAGTTCAAAGCCAGCCTCAGCAAAGGCAAGGTGATAAGCAACTCAGTGAGATCCAGTCTCTAAATAAAATGCAAAATAGGGCTGGGGATGTGGCTCACTGGTTGAGTGCCCCTGAGTTCAATCCCTGGTACGAAAAAAGGACTTAGCTGAACTGTGTGTGGTGGCACATACCAGTAATAACAGCAATTCGAGAGGGTAATGCAAGAGGATCACGCATTCAATGCCAGTTTCTGCTATGCAGTAAGAGCCTACTTCAAAATTTTAAACAGGAATGTGGGGGAGACTGGGGGTGTAGATCAGTGGTAGAGAGCACCTAGGTTCAATACCCAGTACCTATATATATACACATGCGCGCGCGCACACACACACACACACGCTGAATAGAGCATGTGCCCACCTATAACCCCAGCTACTCAGGAAGGCTGAAGCAAAAGAAGCCAAATTCAAGCCAACTTCAGCCACTTGGCAAGATCCTGCCTTGAATTTTTTTTTTTTTTAAAGTGGCTAAGTATATATGTAACTCAGTGATAGAGTGCTTGCCTAGTATCCAAAGGCCTTATGTTCAATCCCCAGTAAGGCAAAAAAATAAAATAATGTATGCAGTAATCTAAAAGGCTAAATTAATTTTAATTCTGGACAACAAAAACGTGCTTGTTTTATTAGATGTTGTAAACCTTAAGAAACTAAGGCAACAGAAGCTGAATACAGGGGTAAAGTTAATAGAATCAAAGCAGTAAACTGCCTCCATGGGAAGAGACAGGAAGTAGAAAGTATCCTGCTGAATGAGGTTATTGTGAAGATCTATGAGAAAAGTTGAGGGAGTTTGTTTCAGGTCAGATGTCCTTCTTGGCCAGCAAAGCTTAATACAAAATGAAAAAAAGGATAGACATGGGGGTTTGCAAAACATGTAAAGGGGGAACCTGATGTAGCTCAGTGGAAGAACACTTTTTGCCTACCATGCACAAGGCCCTGAGTTCTATCCTCAGCCCTGGGGAAGGAAAGACACAGGGGAAAGAGGAAATGCTCAGAGAGAGAGAAGCTGGGGAGGGGCACGAGTTATAACATCTGACAGAATAAAACTGCTGGGTAGATTAATTTATATAAAGTCAAAAAGAACAATTTAAAATATTCAGTTTTCAAACTATGTAGGAACCATTAACATAAACTTAAAGGTAGGGTGGAGAATGTGATTGCTCTCCCCTGCTCACCTCTCCAGTTTCCTCTGGGACATCACACACCCTAGCTCCCTCCAGCTACAAAGAATGTCACAAAAACAGAGTTTTTTCAGATCTCTGGCCTTTCACACTCATTTTGTGTTGCCCTCTTGCTGGATACTTTTCATAGAAACCAGAACAATACAGACTAGTACCCCTATTATGTGTATATTACCAGCCTTATGTTCCTCCACAGCATCTGGCACAATTTTAAACTGTCCATCACCCAAATATAAGAACATGTATTAATTTTAAGGGAAAAAAACTGTATAATCAACCCCTACCCCACCCCCCAGCTTATTTACCTATGTATGCAACGAGCAAAGCAGACCTTCAGGCAAAAACTATTATCAAGGCAACAGGAACCTATCTAATCTTTCACTGCCTAATGATAAACAAAAGAGGAATCCCTGAAAGTTTTCTCTGGACTACAAATTTTCCAAGGTAGAAAGCAGGATTACTAGTTAAAGGTGAAGATGAAGGAGATGATGCCACAGTATGGTCTGAGAGTCTCCAAGGGTCCAATGTGATTAAAGGCTTGGTCTCAGGATAGTTTCTATGAGTGGGGACTGGGGAAGGTCCTGAGGTCACTGAGGTTGGGCATTCAGAAAGTAGTTCTGGTAGTTCTCAAGAAAGGGTTGTTATAAAAGCCTGACTTTGGTCCCACCCAGCTCTCTGCTCTAACTTGCTTACTTTCTCCACCACTGCTAACCATGCTGTGAGGAAATACAGCCAAGGGGCAGCTCTCACTGAGTCTGTGTTAGGCCATTTGAATTTTCAGACTCCAAACTGTGAGGGTTCAATCCCTAGTATAGGAAAGAAAAAGAAGGGAGGGAGGGCAGAGAAAGAAAGGAAGTAAGTTGAGGAAACAAAAGGAAAGGGAGGGAGGGAAGGAAGGAAGGAAATAAATGGCAATGAAAAACAAGAAAACCACTTATCCATCCTCCAGGACAGACAAGATAGAGACTGCAAGAGAAAAAAAAACAAACCACCACTAGCAAGGCGAAGCCATTTCCTCAGTGAAAAATCAGGTCACTGTTAGTGTAAGAAGGTAAAGTTCAGAATACGTTGATAATATAGTACTGATGATTTTGCAGATGAAGAACTTCACTGGACAACATGAAAGGGCATTACAGAAGGAAAGACACAGAATAGGGATGGTGCATTGCTTTCTCTAGAGATGGTAGTATACAAGAAAAAGGGTTATCTTAGGAGTTGGGGGTGTCTTCTGGTGATATTCATGAAACAAAAAGATACCCTTACATGTGTAATATACTTAGATCATGACTGAGTCAGCTTATTTCACAACCAACAGGTAGCAACTGAACCTTTAAAAACACTGTCTAAAGAAACTCATATACAGCTGGTCTTGGTGGTGCACACCTATATTCCCAGCGGCTCAGGAGACTGAAGCAGGAGGATCAGGAGTTCAAAGTCAGTCTCAGTAACTTAGCAAGGAACACAGCAACTCAGTGAAACCCTGTCTCTAAATAAAATATAAAAAAGGGCTGGAGGGGGTGTGATTCAGTGGTTAAGCACCCGTGGGTTCAATCCACAGTACCAAAAAAAAAAAAAAGAAGGAAAGGAGGGTGGGAGGAGGAAAGGGAAACAAAACTCATATACAGGTAAAATAATGTTCATGTCATCTTTGTTTTGTGAGATACTAACAAAAATAAACATATACTAAAAATAGAATGGGAAAATTATGGTACATTACTACAATGAAGTAGCATAAAATAATGTAGACAAGTGAAAATCAATAAATCAAAATGGATGAATTTCAAAAACAATGGTAAGTCAGTGGGTAACACAGGACTATAACATCAGTTCCTAGGATGGGTAAGGGAAACCTTCAGGAGGATCATACATTCAGGGCTAGCCACTCTCCACAGCTTATGGAGATGCTGTCTCAAAATAAAAAATGAAGGGCTAGAAATGTAGCTCTATGGTAGAATGCACTTGGATTCAATCCCCAGTACCATGGCGGGGGGTGGGGAGGGTTTCCCCAAATGTCAGTCAGAACACTGATTACCTGTAAGTGGAAAAAATTGTGAAAGATTGTGAATAGACAGAGCTTTAAAAATATTAGGAGTGGAAGACCACAGTTTTTCAGTTACACTGTTGGCCAGCACAGGACTCTTCCCCATGGCCTATGCTGTCTAATTGTATGTGTGTGCAGCAGAGGTTTCACCTGGTTCCTGAGGTCACAGGTGTCTGTATCTTGACTGGGATCTTATATAGAAAGACCTACAGGGCATATGTCACAGGCATGGCTTGATGGTGTTCAAGGAGATGCACTCCCCAAGAGAGGCCATGTGGCTGGGTGTAGTGGCATATATATAATCCCAGTGGCTTGAGAGGCTGAGGCAGGAGGAGCGTGAGTTCAAAGCCAGCTTCAGCACAAGCAAGGCTCTAAGCAACTCAGTGAGATCCTATCTCTAAATAAAAGACAAAATAGGGCTGAGAATGTGGCTCAGTGGTTAAGTGCCCCTGAGTTCAATCCTTGGTACCCCCCCCCAAAAAAAAAAAAAATGTATTAGCAGAGCAGGGAATGATGGTGCCTGCCTGTAATCCCAGCAACTCAGGAGTGAGGCAAGAAAATCAAGTTCAAGGCCAACTTGGGCAACCTAGCAAAATCCTGTCTCAACCTAAAAAATAAAAATGGCTGGGGATGTAGTGCTGTGATAAGGTGCCCCTGGATCTGATACTCAGTATACCACTACCACCAACACCACTCCTACACACATACACACACAAACACACACACACACACACACACACACGTACGTACGTATTGGAAGGACAGGAATTCTAAGGGCAAGTACTACAGTGTGCAAATCTCTCCAAAATACTATTATAAAGCAAGTCAAAATTAACAAATAAAACCATTTCAATGCTCTGAAAATCCATGGAACTTTGTACGAAATGACAGGAGAAACCTCTAAAAAGTCAAGTTCTTTATATATCCTAGAGATTAGTGCTCTATCTGATGTGCAATTGGCAAAAATTTATTCCCAAAACGTAGGCTCTTTTTTCACCTCACTGATTGTTTCTTTTGCTGAGAAGAAGCTTTTTAGTTTGAGTCCATCCCATTTATTCTTTATTTTAATTCTGATAAGAGTCTTATTAAGAAGTCAGGGCCTAATCCAATATGAGAGATTTGGGCCTACTTTTTCTTGTATTAGGTGCAGTGTCTCTGGTTTAATTCCTAGGTCCTTGATCCACTGAGTTGAGTTTTGTGCATGGTGAAAGATAGGGGTTTAATTTCATTATGGTTCAATAAACGGGCCAAAGAATTGAACAGATATATCTCAGAAGAGGATATAAAATCCATCAACAAATATATGAAAAAATATTCAATATCTCTAGCAATTAGAGAAATGCAAATAAAAACTACTCTAAGATACCATCCCACTCCAGTCAGAATGGCAGCTATTAAAAATACAAACAACAATAAGTGCTGGGGAGGAAATGGGGCAAAAGCCACACTCATACATGGCTGATGGGATTGCAAATTGGTGCAGCCAATATGAAAAAGCAGTATGGAGATTCCTTGGAAAGCTGGGAATAGAACCACTATTTTGACCCAGCTATCCCACTCCTCGGTCTATATCCAAAGGACTTAAACACAGCATACTACTGGGACGTAACCACATCAATGTTTATAGCACCACAATTCACAACAGCTAAACTGTGGAACCAACCTAGATGCCCTTCAGTAGATGAGTGGATAATAAAAATGTGGTATATATATACAATGGAATACTACTCAGCATTAAGAGAATAAATCATGGCATTTGCAGGTAAATGGATGGAGCTAGAGAATATAATGCTAAGTGAAGTTAGCTAATCCCAAAAAACCAAATGCCGAATGTTTTCTCTGATATAAGGATGCTGATTCATAATGGAGTTGGGGGTGGAGAGCATGGGAGGATTAGACGAACTCTAGACAAAGTAAAAGGGAGGCAAGGTAAGGGAGGGCGCATGAGGGTAGGAAAGACACATGAGGATGGAATGAGATGGACATCACTGCCCTAAGTACATGTATGAAGACGCGAATGGTGTGACTCTACTTTGTGAACAACCAAAGATATGAAAAATTGTGTTCCACATGTATAATATGAATTGTAATGCATTCTGCTATCATACATAACAAATTAGAATTAAAAAATTTTTTAAAAAAGAAAGAATTGCTCTGCAAAAAGATAAGCATAAAAAAAAAAGTCAAGTTTAAGATTAAAAAGAAGAAAGGGGGCCGGGGTTGTGGCTCAGTGGTGGATATGCATAGCTGCAGGCACATAGGTTCCATCCTTAGTACCACATAAAAATAAATAAATAAATAAATATGTCGTGTCCATCTTCAAATAAAGCAAAAAAAATATTTAAAAAAGGAAGAAAGAGGAGAAAATATATAAACTGGGCAGAGAAATCAAGTAACTATACACTGCAGCAGACATATTTCACAGATTTGTCTTAGTGATCTAAGAGGAAGAACCGTCAATAATACTTAAAGGGAAAAATATCAAAATTCAAAATGGCTACAATACTTTATCTAAAATGCCCCATTTCAACAACAAAAAATGAACACTTTCAAAGAAATAGGAAATTATGACCCATTCACAGAAGAAAAAAAAGTAGTTGGAAAAAATGAGTGTCCTCGAGTGTTGGGCTGAGCAAAAAATTCAAAACTTATTTTAAATATGTTCAAAGAAGGGGCTGGGGCTGGGGCTCAGTGGTAGAGCGCTCGCCTAGCACATGTGAGGCCCTGGGTTCGATCCTCAGCACCACATAAAAATAAGTAAATAAAGGCATTGTGTCCAACTACACCTAAAAAATAAATATTTTTTTAAAAAAAATATGTTCAAAGAAAAGAAGGAAGGGACTGGGGGATGTAGCTCAGTGATAGACCATTCCTTGGGTGATTATGAATAGACTACAGAAGAGGTAAAAAGTCTAAACCAGGCACAGTGGCACTCACCTGTAATCCCAGTGGCTTGGGAGGATGAAACAGGAAAATGGTGAGTACAAAGCCAACCTCAGCAAAAAACTCAAGTGAGACCCTATCTCTAAATAAAATACAAAATAAGGCTGGGGATATGGCTCAGGGGTCAACTTCAATCGAGTTCAATCCCCGGGACACACTCCCCCCCAAAAAAGAGTCTAGTGGTAGAGAAAGAATCAACTTGAATTTGAAATGGATATTAGCTCACAAGAATACAAGCCTAGGGACTGGGTATATAGCTCAGTTGGTAGAGTGCTTGTCACACAAGCCCAAGGCCCTGGGTTCAATCCCCAGCACCAAAAAGAAAAGAAAAGGAAAACAAAAGAATACAAGCCTCAAAGAAAACTAATGGAACTAGGTATATAGCTCAATGGTACAGAGCTTGCCTAGCATGCACAAGGCTCTAGGTTCCATACCCACTGCAGTGCAAAAATAAATACAGACTTGAACATCATCAATACATGATGGCAGAAAACATATAGCAAGAAAGCCCAGGATGAAGAAATTTGTTTAACAGACATTAATATTAAAAAGATGTGAACTGTGGGACGTGGTGGCATACACCTCTAATCCCAACCACTTGGGAGGCTGAAGTAGGAGAACTGCAAGTTCAAAGCCAGCTTCAGCAATGTAGGGAGTCCCTAAGCAACTCAGTGAGACATTTTCTCTAAATAAAATACAAAAAGGGCAAGGGATGAGGATCAGGGGTTAAGCACCCCTGGGTTCAATCCCTGGTACCCCATAAAAATTAAAAAGATATAAACCAGTCGCTTTCATGTACAAAGTAGTAGATAATTATCTTTGGAGGAAAAAAAAGACATAAAATACATAGAGAAGCCTTCCTTCTCTAAATGCTCTTCTATGTTTAACAGCTTCATGTAGACTTGAATTGTGTGCAAGGACCATGATTAATGGAGTCTTACCTAAGACCAACTACTACCGGAAACTTTCCTGAGGATTTTGACGTAACAGTGTATAAAATCACAAACCCTTCAACATTAAAAAGGCTTGCCTTTCACACCTTTCAATTTTACACTTGATGAACAACTGTCGTTAACCATCCTTCATAACAATGACATGAGAGTTTCATTAAAATAAATGAGAAAACTAATTGTATTATTGCTCTTTCTGGTGACAAAATGCAAACTGAAATCATTTGGTGTTACAAGTTGACTGCTGCCACAGGAATTTTCCATTTAAACCACAAGCTGACACAGGCACAGCCCATTAAATGATACTGTTCCTAAGATCGGAATGTTACCTCCATGATAGTCTCCACCTCCCATGCACAGGCTCTAGGTTCTATCCCCAGCACTACAATAAACAAATAAATAATATGGTTTCTTAGACAAAATTTTGCTCCAGTCATATAGAATGGGTCATTCTAATTGCTAGCCCTTCTGGAACTATACATCACTACCCTTGAACTGTAAGAAATATAAGCAGCTACTGTCTCAAACAGAATCTATATGAACTAGTCAACTACTGCTGCTCCATATGTATAAGCTACAGCATTAGACAAATTCATGAGTTCTAGCTTTGCTCTTTTGCACAAAACTAAATATGGCTTTCTAATTAATCAGGAAGAAAAAAAAAAAGCTTTAAAAAGGGCCAGTTTTCTACTGACAAACAAGAATGTTTGACGTCCACTACACTAGAAGCTATATTCTTCCTGTCATACTGGAGACAGAATTCAGGAGTGTTCCACCACCAAATCCCCAGCTCTTTTAGAACTTTTTATATTTTATTTTGAGAGATGGGGTCTCACCAAATTGCTTAGGGCCTCACTAAATTGCCCAAGCTGGCCTCAAACCTGCAATCCTCCTGCTTCAGTCTCCTAAATCCCTGGGATTACAGATATATGCCACCACCAAAATTTGTCATAGAAATTTAAGCTTTAAAAGAGACTTAGAGTTGATCTTGTCTGTGCCTTTTCAATGCAGGACTTGTCAAAACCAGACACCTTCTATTTTATCTACTATAACTTCAAATACTAAGTGATATGGCTTACACCAATCCCCCTTGAAAGAGTAGTGTGTGTGAGTAAAATTAAAGGCTGTTTTTATATGATACAAAATAGGGCTGGGGATGTGGTTCAGTGTTTTAGTGCCCCTGAGATCAATCCCTGGTCCCTCTCCCCCTAAAAAACACAGCAGTTCCAGACCAGCAAAAAAATAAAACTTAAGCGGCTGAGCTCTCTGCTCTTTAAATCTGTTTTTCTTTTCTTTTTTAATTTGAAACATCACCACAGAGAATATTACATATTACGAGTGTGCAATTTGATGGATATTTTTTTCCAAAATGAACATCGATGACAGAGAATATTTCCAACATTCCAGAACTATCTTTCATGCCTGCTCTAATCATTATAAAACAGACTGAAATTAAGGAGAACTTCCTTATAACTTTTTTCACACCCCATACTTCCTCATACTGAGAGTAAAGACTAGAAGGCTGCCCCTCTTAACCTAGCAGAAGCCAAGGACACTAAGTGGAGACTGAAGACTATTCCCACAACAGTGTCTAGGACTGCCTAGCTAGATCTGCATGTGTTTACCACCTGGCTTTTATTTTTTTTTTTGGGGGGGGGGGGCAAGGGATTAGCCAGGTCCCCAGCCCTATTTTATATTTTATTTAGAGACAGGGTCTTGCTGATTTGCTTAGTGCCTCGCTTTTGCTGAGGCTGGCTTTGAACTCCTAATCCTTCTGCCTCAGCCTTCAGAGCCACTGGGATTATATGCATGTGCCATCCTGCCCGACTACCGCCTGGCTTTTATTTCCATAAGGTGTAATCACTTCTGTGGAACTGGAGGAAAAGCTATCTAGTTGCTTCTCCCATGTCTGATCAAATTACAAAAGCATATTTTTCATTTTCCATCATTTTGCCTATTTCTTGCAAGGGCAGCCAAATCCAACCAGCTGGGTTTCCAGCAGGGTCCCTGGGCTAAGCTGCCAGAAACAATTACCCACCCCAAAAAAACAAACTATTTCAAACTTTATCATCATAAACAAGTTTTGCCTATTCCCAATTTTCACCTAAAGAGAATGCTATTAACAGGTACTCTTTGGTGTCAAACCACTTTAGTTCAACATCATGTCTCATATATACACTCAATCATATACCAGTATTTCATTTTCATTCTTCCAAAGTATTCCATTTTATGACTAGACCACAACTTATCTATCCATTTCATTCTGATGGACATCTGGGTTGTTTTCAGTTTGTGCTGCCATGAGCAATATAGAATGTTCAGAAGAAGTTTTTTAAAATGGTTGTGTCAATTTTCCCTCCCAGTCGTAAAGTGCTTGTATACTATGTTCAAGGTCCTAGGTTCCATCCCGCCACTGATTTGGGGGGTAGGTTTCCTTCTCACCAACAATGTCTGAGAAATCTTCATCCCCCCCATATCTTCATGAATATCAGCATTGTTCTTGTTTTTAAACATTTAATCATTCTACTGAAAGTAAAATAATATTCCCTCTAAGTGTTTCCTATTCAATAGACATAACCAGATCTAATACAACCCTAATCTAGACATTTCCTTTTTTTCGTGGCACTGGGGATTGAACCCAGGGCCTAGTACAAGCACTCTACCCCTGAGCTATACCCCAGCCCAAAATATTTCTATTTCAGTGTCTGCAACAAAAAAACAAATAAAATGTCCCCACCCAAATGCACTCTCTTCCTTCTCTATAATCACTCTAGTGACACTAAAATATTACCTTACGTGGCAATTATTTGAAAATATCTTATTTCCCCCCCTTAACTCAAGTGCTAGTTCTGGCAAACTACAGACAAAAAAAAATTAGTGCCGTGTGTGTGTGTGTGTGTGTGCGCGCGCGCGAGTGCACGCAGTATTGGCACTGGAATCTAGGGCCTTAAGAAAGCTATACAAGTGGTTTTACCACTGAACTACTTCCCCCCACCAAAAAAAAAAAAAAAATTTTTTTTTTTTTTAAATCTTGAAACAGGGACTTGCTCAATTGCCCAGGCTGACCTTGAACTTGGGATCCTCCAGCCTCAACCTCAGGAATAACTTAAGATTACAGGCAAATACCACTGCAATTGGTGTAAATTTTGTTGCCCTGTCACCTTGATGACATAGAGGTCCTAAAAATTTAAGACCCTACCAAACAGATAAAACTCATGCCTGACCCAGAAGCTGGCAAAAGGAAGAAGGGGAAGGTGGAAGAGCTGCAATCATAGAAGGTATCTCATTACAAAGAGGTGAGTCAACAGATAGCCCACAATGTGCATAAAGTACAAAATCGTTGCAGCTTCATTTCTGCCCTCCAAATCTCATACAATAATCTGTACGTGCCCAACCTTTTTAGAAACATACAGGAAAGGAAATTCTGGCAAAGGCAATACAGCCTAATCCAACTGAGAGATTATAAACTTCTATGACAACAATGTAGAAGATAACATAAATATTAAGAAAGCAAAATAGAATATGTAGTCTAGGAATGCAAGACAAGGAAGAACATCATCAATACTGACTAGTGGCCATTCTCAAATTGGATTCTGTTTTATCTCATCAACTCCCAGGCCATTATCAAATCCATGCCACTGGCAGCAGGGTAGGTACCAAATGCAGTGCTTCCTACATGCTAGAAAAGATCTCTGCACTGGACTATATCCCCAATCCTTTATATATTTATTTTAACACAGGGCCTTGTTAAGTTGTCCAGGCTATTCTCAAGTTCCTAGGCTCAAGTGATCCTTTTGCATTACCTTCCAAGTAGCTGCCAACTACAGGTACACATCAGGTTCATTTTTAAGGAAAATTAAGTGTGTATAATGTCCCATTTGTGTAATAGTGAGAGGAAAACCTAAGTGTATCTGTGCATTTTAAAAAAATTACAAGGAAACAGGAAATCAATAGTGGAGGGTAGGAAAGTAGAAAGTTTAGAAGATGAAGAGACATTTTTCATTATATTACCTCTTAATTATTTTATCAACCAACATAAAAACTCACCTTTAAAAACTACATTTAGGTTGAAATTGGCAGCACATATCTGAAACCCCAGGCCACAGGAGGCTGAGGCAGGAGGATCTCAAGTTCAAAGCCAGCCTGGCCAACTTACTGAGACCCTATTTCAAAAATAGTTATTTTTTTAAAAGTCTGGCAGCATAGCTCAGTGGTGGAGTGCTTGCTTAGCATGAACAAGGCACTGGCTTCAATCCTCAATTATGGGTGCCTCCCTACTCAAGGGAGGCTGAAAGCCAAAAACAAGGGAAAAAAATCTTACAAAGCAAGAAGAGAAAAATGACTAATTACCTATACAAGAACCCCAAAAAGTTTACAAATGATTTTTCAACAGAAACGAAGAAGGCCCACAGTTGTGCATAGCACAAAGTGCAAATCTTAGTTGGGCGCAGTAGTGCACGCCTGTAATCCCAGAGGCTCAAGAGGCTGAGGGAGGAGAATCACAAGTTCAAAGCCCTAAGCAACTTAGTGAGACCCTGTCTAAAAATAAGAAGGGCTAGAGATGTGGCTCAGTGGTTAAGCACCCTGGGTTCAATTCCCTGTACCAAGAAAAAGAAAACAAGAAAGTACAAAAGTGTAAATCCTGTATCCTGAACAAAGCTATCTTATGAAGGTGAGAGCTGGAATTGTAGCTCAGTGGTAGAGAGCTTGCCTAGCACCTGTGAGGCACTGGTTCAATCCTCAGCACCACATAAAAATAAATAAAGGTATTGTATCCATCTACAACTAAAAATATATGTTAAAAAAAAATGAAGGTGAGAGTCAGCAGTGAAAAAGGAAAAAAAGGAGAAGGACGAGGCCTGGGATGGTTCAGTGGAAGAATGTTTGCCTAGAACATGCATGAGGCTCTGGGTTCCATCCCCAGCACTGCAATAAATAAGCAAATAAAAATGATTAATGGACAACTACAGAATCTTAAACCTCTATTACAAAGCAAGAGAAATGTAAGAAAAAACAAAGAAAAGAACTGGGGGCAATGGCATACAATTGTAAACCCTGCTATTCTGGAAGCTAAGGAAGTAGCTTAGCATTCCAGGCCAGCTTCAGCAATTTAGTGAGACCCTGTCTCAAAATAAATGTTTCAAAAAAGGACAGGGAATATATCTCAGTGGCAGAGTACTTGCCTAGCATGGATGAGGCTCTGGATTCAATTCCGAGTACTGAAAATAAAAAAGAAAAAAACAAGAAAGGTCATAGGCACCCAAGAAAAGATTTCAAAAACCCCATCATCTGAGATAACTTCAAGGTATTTAATTATCCAAAGAATCAAGGTTAGGAAATTTGCACAAATTCCCAGAATATGAGAGAATCAGGATTTAAACCAAAATGGTATCAGACTCCAAATTCTTAACCACATTCCATTCTGCAGCATTTACCATAGAACATTACTTCCTGCAATCATGAATTGCTCAATAAGTAGATGCTGTTAATGATAATAAAGTCAAAATAAAGGGTGCTTCTATTATAAATAATTCTCCTAAGATTGATTTTCATTCAAAAATGCTGAAAATATCCAGCCAAAAATTCAAAGCAACCAAAGATATCCTTCAGTTGGTGAACGAATAAACTGGTACATCCAAACAATGGAATATTATTCAGTGATTAAAAAAAAAAATGAGTTATCTAGCCACAAAAAGAGGAAACTTAAATTCATATTACTAAGTGAAATAAATTAATTCTGGTGTGTGTGTATGTGTGTGTGTGTGTGTGTGTGTGTATTGGTTATTGGGGACTGAACCCAACCACAGATGTGCATCCCAGCCCTTTTTTATATTGAGACAGGTTCTAACTAAACTGCTCAGGTTGGCTTCTAATTGCAATCCTCCTATCTTGATCTGCCAAGTAGCTGGAGTTATAGACATGTGCCCTGCTAAAAGAAACCAATTTTAACAAGCTACATACTCTACAAATTCAACTACATGCCATACTAGATATGGCAAAACTAGAGTGGCAGTCAAAGATCAGCGATTGAAAGCAGTTAGAGGAAAGGAAAGAATGAAGAAGAGATAAGAGTTCATATTTTTAAGTCAGAGAAACTATTCTGTATGATACTGTAATGGTAGATACATGTCATGATTCTCTTCTTCAAACTCCTAGACTACAATACCCAAAGTGAACTAATATAAACTATGGACTTTAGGTGGCAAAGATTTGTCAATGTAGGCTCATGGATTGTAACAAATGCACCACTGTGGTGGAAGATCATTGATATCTGACATTAGGCACTGTCCAAACCCATGGAACTGTTTATTCAGTGAAATGTTTTGGCCAGCTTTTTCATCGTAGCAACCAACAGATCTGAGAAGAACAACTTTGGAGGAGGAAAAGTTTAGTTGTTTCTCAGTTTCAGAGGTCTCAGTTCATACAGCCAACTCCATTGCTCTAGGTCCAAGATAAAGCAGAACATTATGATGGTAAGGGTGTGGAGGAGGAAAGCAGCTCAGAACATAACAATCAGGAAGCCTACAAAAAACTCCCCTCACCACGGAAAAAACATAAACTCCAAATGCACACTCTCTGGATGACCCATGTCCTCCATACACCTCACCTGCATACAGTTACAACCCAGTCATCAGGTGATTAATACCCTGATTAGGTTAAGAATCTCATAACCCAAGCATTTTACCTCTAAACTTTCTTGCATTATCTTACACATAAACTTCTGGGGGATACCTCACTTCTAAATCATAACAGTTAATCCACATAGAATCTCAGTTATTGAACATAAAAAAAAAAAAAGCCAAACCCTCATATAAACTATGAACTGTAAAAATATATCAATACTGGCTCATGTACTAAAACAAAACTATCAAGGTAATGTCAAGATGTTAATAAAGTCAGGTGTGAGGTGTAGTGGCTCACTCTTGTAATTACAAGACTCTGGAGGCTGAGGTAGAAGCCTTGCAAGTTCAAGACCAGCCTCAGCAACTTAGTGAGAACTTGTCTCAAAATAAAACAATAAAATTTAAAAGGACTGAGGCTGTAGCTGATGGTAAAGCATCCCTGGGTTCAATCCCTGGTACCAAAAAAAAAAAAAAAAAAAAATGTATTTAAAGATATTAATTAATAAAAAGGCAAACTGGGCAGGGGGAAAGGAGGTAATACAGGAACTTTGTACCTTGCTCAATTTTTCTACAAACTAAAACTGCTCTATAAAATAATGTGTATTTTTTAAAAAAGAAAAAAAAAAAAGTTAAGCCTCATGGTTCATGCCTGTAATTCCAGAAACTCAGGAACTGAGAATCTATCTCTGATACAGTGCTTGCATAGCATGTGCAAGGTCCTGGGTTCAATCCCCAGCACTGAAAAAACAAAACTGCAACCTTGGGAGGTGGAACAGAGGGAGGAGTTGCAGGATCTGGGGCAAAATGCTGAGGAAACTTGTTACCTCACATCTGCCAACTTTGCCTCATGAGAGGAAAATGTGGCTGAAAATGAAGTCCGAAAAAGCAATATGCAGCAGCCTCAGCAACTTAAGAAAGGACTTAAGCCACTCAGTGAGACCTTATTTCAAAATTAAAAAAAAATTATAAATAGCTGGGATGCGGCTCAGTGGCAAAGCACCCATGGATTCAATCCCTGGTACCTAAAAAAAAAAAAGTAGTGCCTCTAAACCACACTCTAAGGTGTCAGCTCCTGGTAACCTGCTCCCATTCCAGTAAATTTTAAACACAATCTAAATAAAATATGAATCATAATCTAAATCTAAATTTGGGGGGAGGGTTGACAACAAGGGTGCTTAACCCCTGAGTTACATCCCCAGCCCTATTTTGTATTTTATTTAGAGATAGGGTCTCACTGAATTGTTTAGTGCCTTGCTTTTGCTGAGGCTGGCTTTGAACTTCCGATCCTCCTTTCTCAGCCTCTTCTTACCAAAGCATCCGGATCCGCTGAGATTATGGGCAATTGCCAGCCCTGAGACCAGGTCTCTCAAAAATGTTTAGGGTCTCGATAAATTGCTGAGATTGGCTTTGAACTTGCAATCTTCTTACCTCAGACACCTGAGCCACTGGGACAAAAGGCATGTGTCACCTCACCCAGCTTAACCTAAATAATCTTACCATGAATCAGCCAAGACCTCAATGTTTTCGATGTTCCAAGAAATATTTAAAATATATACATACACACACAAAAAAAAAAAAAAAAAAAACACATGCAATTTCATTTTTAAAATGCACTAAAAAAATGAGCATGGTGGTACACATATGTAATCCCAGATACTGGGGACAGCTATGGCAGGAAGTTCCCAAGTTCTAGGCCAGTATGGGAAACTTAGCAAAGCCTTGCCTCAAAATCAAAATTTTAAAAAGGGACTGAGTATGTAGTTCAGTTATAGAGTACTTGCCTAGCATGTTCAAGGCCCTGGGTTCAATCCATATACTGACACCCCCCCCCAAAAAAAACTGCAATTTCAAAGCACTACACAAGATAAACGGCTACCCACACTGAAAACTAAACAATTCTATTTAGGGTTTAGGAACATTTTAATTATTTTTATTAATTACTGCTCATAGTTAACCTACAATGAATAATCCTCATTTCTAAGAAAAGAATATGTAGGTCAATGGCCATGATATATTTAGAAAAATATATTTAGAATACTTTCTGAATTTCCAGCCTGTTCCTCAGCCTAAGACTGGATCATGCTACAAAGCAGTCTTCTTTAACCAAACATGAAAGGTCTGAAAATCTGAATTGGGGGGGGGGGGGGTGCGGGGGGTGCTGAGGATTGAATCCAGTGCCTTGTGCCTATGAGGTAAGCACTCTACCAACTGAGCTATAACTCCATCCCCCCCCCTTTTTTTTTAATACCAGGAATTGAACCTAGAGGTGCTTAACCACTGAGCCCTTCATTTTCTTAAATATATTTTATTTAGAGACAGGGTCTCATTGAGTTGCTTAGGGACTCACTAAACTGCTGAGGCTGGCTTTGAACTAGTGACTCTCCTGTCTCAGCTGCAATCCAGAGCCACTGGGATTACACTGCACCTGGTATTATAGGCATGCACCACCATGCCTGACTATACATTTGGTTCCTTAAAAATGTTTTATTAGGGGGGCTGGGGTTTTGGCTCAGCGGTAGAGCATTCGCCTAGCATGTGCAAGACCCTGGGTTCGATCCTCAGCACCTCATAAAAACAAATAATAAAAGTATGGCGTCCAACTACAACTAAAAAATAAATATTAAATAAATGTTTTATTAGGGCTGGGGATGTAGCTCAGTGCTACAGTACTTGTTTAAGGTGTGAAAGGCCCTAGAATCTATCCCCAGCACTGCAAAAAAAAATTATCAAAATAGATTTTTTATGATGGGTTTGTTTGTTTGGTACTGGGGAGTAAATTCAGGGGTGCTCAACTACTAAGCCACATTCCATATCCTTTTTTGCATTTTATTCAGAGACAGGGTCTCACTGTGTTACTTAAGGCCTCACTAAATAGTTGAGGCTGGCTTTTAAAGTCATGATCCTCCTGCCTCAGCCTCCCAAACCATTGGGATTACAAGTGTGTGCCACCACTCCCAGCCTTTATGATATTTGGATTCTTTAAACATTATGATGACATTTTTAAAATGTTAGATTATTTGTTATAAATGTTCATTTTAATAATTCCCAAACCATTTAAAAATGGTAAAGACAAACTCTACTATAAGTAAACAGCTATCCTTTACCTCACTTTACCAACAGATGCATTATTAACATAATATGAGCCTCCCAGAAGAACATAAAAATGATAAAAGGCTTTACAAATTAATTATTTTTTCAAAATAGCAGCCACTGAATTAAAGACATCCAAATCAAAACTACACTAAGATTCCACCTCACTCCAGTCAGAATGGCAATTATCAAGAATACAAGTAATAAGGGGCTGGGGTTGTGGCTCAGCAGTAGAGAGCTAGTCTCGCACGTGCAAGACCCTGGGTTCGATCCTCAGCACCACATAAAAAAATAAATAAATAAATAAACGAGTGAAATAAAGGTATTGTGTCCAACTACAACTAAAAAATAAATATAAAAAAAATACAAGTAACAAGGGGCTAGGGCTCAGTGGTAGCACACCTGCCTGGCACATGTGAGGCAATGGGTTGGATTCTCACGACAATCAATCAATCAATGTCAATGACTTAAAAATATTTTTTTAAAAAAAGAATACAAGTAACAATAAATGTTGGCAAGCATGTGGGGGAAAATGGCCACTCATACATTGCTGGTGGGAGTGCAGATTGGTGCAACCACTCTGGAAAGCAGTATGGAGATTCCTCAGAAAACTAGGATGGAACAACCATTTGACTCAATGATCCCACTCCTTGGTTTATACCCAAAGGATTCAAAATCAGCATACTACGAAGACACAGCCACATCAATGTTAATCGCAGCTCAATTCACAATAGCCAAGATATGGAACCAACCCAAGTGACCTTCACAGGAGAATGGATAAAGAAAAGGTGATATATATATATATATATATATATATATATATATATATATATATATATATATATATATCTCAGCCATAAAGAAGAATAAAATTATGGCATTTGCCAATACATGGATAGAACTGGATACTATCAAGCTAAGTGAAATAAGCCAATCCCAAAAAACCAAAAGCCAAATGTTCTCTCCAATATGTTAATGCTAACCCACACCAAGGGAGTGTGGGGAGGGGAAGAATAGAAATTCATTGGATTAGACAAAAAAATGAAAAGAAGGGTGGGATAGGGGAATCAGAAAGACAGTAGAATTAACAATTGGACATAACTCTTCTATTCTTTTATATGAATACATGACCAGGGTAACTCCATATCATGTACAACCACAAGAGTAGGATCTTAACTAGAATAAATTATACTCCATGTAAGTACAATGTGTCAATATACACTCTATTGTCATGTATACCCAAAAAAGAACAAAAACGCTGGGGATATAGCTCAGTTGGTACAGTGCTTGCCTCATATGCACAAGGCCCTGGGTTCAATCACCAGCACCACAAAAAGAACAAAAATAAATAAATCTTTTTTTAAAAAAAAAACACCACAGGATATGCAACTTAGGGATTATAAGAATGAAGAAAGCAAGTTGGAAGTCACCGTGGACAACTTTGCAAGACCCTGTCTTAAGATGAAATTTGAAAAGGGTTAGGGGATATACGTGGTGATAGAGCACCCCTGGATTCAATCCCTCATACAATGGTGGGGTGGGGGGGATCTATGACTCAATTAGTACAATCTAAGGCTTCCCCTGCACCCTGTACTGGGAGTTGAACCCACAAGCACTTTACCCCCAGTAAAAGCTATACCCCCCAATCCTATTTTTTATATATTTTATTTTGATATATGGTATTACTAAATTGCCAAGGCTAGCCTAGCAAATTGATTCTCGCCTGCTGCAGTGGTGCACACCTGTAATCCCAGTGACTCAGGAGGCTATAACAGGAGATTCCCAAATTCAAAGCCAGCCTCAGCACCTTAGAAGGCCCTAAGCAACTCAGCAACATCCTGCCTCAAAAAGTAGAGGGGGGGGAGGGAGGAAGGAAAAGAAAAAGAGCTGGCGTATGCCTCAGTGGTTAAGTACCCCTGGATTCAATCCCTAATACCAAAAAAAGAAAAAAAATCACAAATTTGCAATTCTCCTGCCTCAGTCTTCTGAGTCCCTGGGATTACAGGGGTGCACGCTCTACTTATGTATTAACAACAAATACCAAGCCACTTCATAAATTTAAAAGCTATGCTACTGATTTCATAGTTTTCCCTAAAAACACAAAATCCAATTTTTAATAGATTTTTCTCCTCCTAGTGTTGGAGACATGAACCCAGAAGTGTTCTAACACTAAGGTACATCCCCAGCCCTTTTATTTTTGAGATAAGATCTCACAAAATTGCCCAAGCTAGCCTCAGTCTCCCCAGTACCTGGGATTTACTGGTTTGCCAACATGCCCAGCTAACTGCGAATTCATTTTTCAAAAGCAGTGGCAATTTCCCTATCAGTTGAGACCAAGATAGTGTGTGTGTGTGTGTTTTACTGGGGATTTAACCCAGGGGTGCTCTACCACTAGGCTACAACCCCAGTCTTTTTAAATTTTTATTTTCAGATAAGGACTTACTAAATTGCCCAGATGAGCCTCAAACTTGCAACTCTTCTGCCTCATCCTCCCAAATTGTTAGGATTACAGGTATGCACTACCATACTCAATTGGATCAAGATTTTTTAAAAGAAATCCATTAGCAATCAATCATCTTTAGAGACAAAAAGGTTTCTGTTTTGCTTTTTCTTTTTGCAGTGCTAGGGATTAAACGTAAGGCTTCTCACACACTAGGCAAGTGCCTAATCACTGAGCTACACACCCATAATTGTGGGTCTCTGAAATCACTTATTTAGCTACTTTGCCTTAGCTCAACTGTGCCTACTTTATACCTAGATGATTTAAAAAAAAAAAAAAAAAAAAGATGCTCAAGCCCAGCACAGTGGTGCACCCCTATAATCACAGCTACTAAGGAGGCTAACGCAGATAGATTGCAAATTCAAGGCCAGCTTCTTGCTTCTGCAGCAAGACAACTTCCGCAGTGAGATCCTCTCTCAGAACACAAAATAAAAGGCCTGTAGATGTAGTTCAGTGGTAGAAGTGTCCCTGGGTTTAATCCCCAGTACCAAAAAAAAAAAGAAAAACAGACAACCAAAAAAACATTTTGAAGTTCTATCTAGTTTTATTTTTTAAACATAAACAAATAGCCAGGCACAGTGGTACACACCTATAATCCCAGCAGCTTGGGGGCTGAGGCAGGAGGATCACAAGTTCAAAGCCAGCCTCAGCACCTTAGTGAGGCCCTAAGCAACTTAGGGAGACCCTGTCTCTAAATAAAGGGATGGAGATGTGGAGGGTTGTGCACCCCTGGATTCAATCCCTGGTAACAAAAACTAAATAAAAAAAATAAACCAAAAACCAGGGATAGGAAACACATAGACTGGAAAGCAACAGACAAATTGTAACATGAAAATAAGAAAGATGAAAGCTTTCAAACAGTATTGTGTGCCTATTTTCTGCTGATTTTAGCCAATATCTCGAAAAGTTTTAAAGTTATTAATATTTCACAGTGTTAGATAAGCTAGCTATCAAAATAGAGTACTGTGAAATATAATGGAAGGGGAGAATCACAATACTAATAACTACCCAAGAAAATTATCACCTATTATTACCTGATTTTTCTGACCATAGCACACAAATACATTCCACTGTCTACTGTATAAAAAAAGATAGTTTTCTTTTCTTTATTTGATCCCAGGGACACTCTACCACTGAGTTATGTCCCCAATCCTTTTTATATTTTGAGACAGTTTCACTAAGATGCCCAGTATGGTCTCAAACTTGCCATCCTCCTACCTCAGCCTCCAGAATTGCTGAGATTATAGGTGTGTACCATCAAGGTAATTTTTAAAGCAAACAAAAATAAGTGTCTTTTTGTTCTTAGAGCTGCTCACTGATTTCTTACACTGTTTCGTTCTATTACTACCCAGCTCCCATACACGGCCAAGGCCTGTGGTTTTGGAGATATGAAAAATCTTGCCAGCCTCCAGTTACTCAGCATTTCCCTGGCAGACAAGAGATACATGGAGGGGTAGGTGTCATTACGAGCAGATGTGGGAAGTATTTGAAACAGTTTCCAGCCCATCGCCTGTTGACTTCTTTCATGGCCTACATCAGTATAAGCACATCAAGACTTGTGAAAAGGAAAAGGCCAGACTTTTCCTTTTGTGAAGAAAGCTTTAGGCAAGTGTGGCTCTACCAATACAGATGACATAAGATGTGGAACTACTGACAGTAGAGATGATGAAGATACTGGTCTCTTTGGATCTGAGGATAAGCAAAGCAGCAGGAGGCTAAAGGAAGAATGCCTTGTATAGAATCAGTCAAAGATAGCCAAAAAAATCTATACTTCTTGCCAAGTCTTCCCTCTCACTAGAAGTGAAACATTGGGATGATGACATAGATATGGCAAAATTAGAAGTGTATCAGAAGCATTCAAACAGAGAGCTTGGTTTGGGACTTCTAAAACTACTTCTGGTGGGATATGAAGTTTAAAGTTTCAAATACTGTCAAAGGGAGATCAGTACAGTAAACTGACCATGGGCAGGGAGGATGGCAGGGAAAGGGGAAATACAGGGGAATTACAGCAGCCAAATTAACTGTTATATTGTGTGCATGAACTAATAGATAACAAATCACTCCATTATGTATAACTACAAAGCACCGATATAAATCTGGGAAAAAAACAAAAACTTCAAATATAGTGTGTAGTTGAACATGATACAGTTGGAACACACATGTTAGAGGAGCACATAACTGCTGTAGAGGACTAAGGACAATCCCTAGACATGGTTACTTTCATGGAAGATCTAAAATCCACCCTGGGTCCATGTAATTAAATAAAAGTTTGAAAGATTAAACACAAACAAGAATTTTATGCTACTTTATTTTTGTAGTACTGGGGATTAAATCCGGGGCTTCAAATTGCTAGACATTAGTTCTACTAAGCCACAACCCTGCCCTTTTTTGAGACAGAATCTCTCTAAATTATGTAACCCAGCCTCAAACTTGCTATCCCACAGTGTCTACCTCCCAAATAGTTGGGATTACTGACATGTGTTACCATACCTGGCAAAGCCCAAGGACTGAAGCAGGAGAACCCCAAACTTGAGACCAGCCTGGGCAATTTGGTGAGATTCTATCTCAAAATTTAAAGAGGAAAGGTGAGAAAGCTGGGGATGTAACAAGTGTTAAAGCATCTCTGGGTTCAATCCCCAGTACCACAATAAGGGGAAAAAAAGATTAATTTTATACTTGGGGGAAGAGAAAAATAAATTGCACATTATGAGAAAAGCATTTAAAAAGAAACAAATTATTTGTATAAATGTTTTCCTCATCTCCTCAGTCCCATTACCTTATAATATCCCATAAAAACAAGGATCATGTTAATTCCATTCATTCACAGTTCCTAACACATAATAAATACTTATCAAAAGCTGGGGACATAGCTCAGTTGGTAGAGTGTTTGCCTTGCATGTATAAGGCCCTGGATTCAATCCCCAACACCACAAAAAAAAAAAAAAAAAAAAAAAAGGAAAGAAAATAAATTGCCAAGACCAAATGGGCTTGATGGCACATACATAGTTCTACCTACCCTGGAGACTGACAAAGGAGGATCACAAGTTCAAGGTTAGCCTCAGCAACTTAGAGAGATCTTTTCTCAAATATAAAATAAAAAGGGCGGAGATGTAGCTCAGAGTAGAGTGCCCCTGGTTTCAATTCCCAGTACCACCAAAAACACACACAAAAAGAAAGAAAACACTATGGCCACTAATGAAATAAAACTCTTTGTAGCCAGGCACACTGGCACACACCTGTAATCCCAGTGACTAGGGAGGCTAAGAGGCAAGAGAAACATCAATTCAAAGCCAGCCTCAGCAACTTAGTGAGGCCCTAAGCAACTCAGAGAGACCCTATCTCAAAATAAAAATATACAAAAGCTAGGGTTGTGGCTCAGTGGCTAAGTGCCCCTGGATTTACTCCTCAGTATATAAAAAAAAAAAAATACTTAGGAACTTCATAGTTATGGATATAATGGATTCTCTCCTTAGATCTTGAGGGGAGGGGACTTTCTTTTGCTATTTAACAAGATACTACTTTTACCCTATTCTTTCTTGTGCCATGTGGCTTAAGATATTTAATTTTATGGTATCTGATTTTGCTGCTTTATGCATAAATATGCAGTCACTTTATTTACAGTATTCTAGTAAGGAAACAGCTTTACTAGGCTATTAGCAACTGTGTCACTTTTTGTCTTATGTTTTATGGAGAAAAATAAAATCAAAGAGAAGTTACTCTATGAGAAATCATACTGATTCTATGTAATGTAATATTGTCCTACACCATAAAGCAAACACTTTTTTGAGAGGGGAGGCAGGTACCAGAGATTGAACCCAGGGGCACTTAACCCCTGAGCCACATATCCAGCCCTTTTTTATATTTGCTGTGGCTGGCTCTCAACTGGTGATCCTCCTGCCTCAGCCTCCCAAGCCACTGGGATTATCACACCAAGCCCTTTTTATTTTTTGAGATAGGGTCTCACTAAATTGCTTATGCCTAAATTGTTTAGGGTTCACTGAGTTGCTGAGGCTGGCCAATAAACTCCAAGTTTCTGAATCTTTTGAAATATTGGAGGGGGGGGTCCTCTTTTCTAATATCTATATATAAACATTAACTTATTTAATTGACTACTAGTACTTTTTTCCCCCCAGTGCTGGGGATTGAACCTAGGGTCTCACACACCCCAGGCAAAACATTCTACCACTGAGAGGCAACTACTACTTTATATAAGCACCAATACTTGAAAACAATTTTGTGTTGGGCTCAGTGGCCAAACATATAATCATAGCTACTCAGTAGATAAGGCAGAGGATTGCAAGTGCAAGGCAGGCCTCTACAACTTATTAAGACCCTGTCTCAAAATAAAAAATAAAAAGGCTGGGGGTATAGCTCTGTGACGGAGTGATCCTGGGTTCAAACTTCAGTACTAGAAAACGAAGTGTAATTGAGCCCAGCCCAATGACAGACCTGAAATGCCAGCTACTCGGGAAGGAGGCAGAAGGTCGTGAAGTTGGAAGCCACCCTGTGCAATAAAGTGAGACCCAGTCTCAAAATTAAAAGGGCTGGGAGTGTAGCTCAATGGTAAAGAACTCATGCATGACGTTCTGGGTTTAATTCCTAGTACTAAAAGGGGCAAGGGGAACAGGAAAGAAAATGACTGAGAAGAGGTTTAAAGGGTTAGAGTACATAAAGAAAATGCTAAGGACTGGGGTTGTGGCTCAGTGGTAGAGCGCTTGCCTAGCAGGTGTGAGGCCCTGGGTTTGATTCTCAGTATCACATAGATAAATAAATAAAGGTGTTGTGTCCATCTACAACTAAAAATACAGACATTAAAAAAGAAAGAAAAAATGCTTAAAAATTGTATTTTTTTCCTTTTTTCTCCATTTTTTTACTCGTGGATTATAGTTGTATATAGTAGTTATTGGATGTTATTACATATTTGTATATGCATACAATATAACAATATAAATTGGCCAACATAAGGAAATGCTAAAATAAATAAAGCTAAATGAATCTGTCCACAGTAATATATGCTGGATTAGGCCAATGGAGAACCTGAAATATAAATTGTGAGACTGAAAATATGAAAAGAGAGCAGCTTTGCTTGCTTGCCAGCCAATCTTTTCTCCACTGATTAAAGCCCTATAAATAGGCCAAAAGTGATAATGGTTGCTCAAATCACTTATTACTGAAGATACTACCACTTCTGGCATGTACCTGGCCCAGCGCGGGGACTGTGAATAAACTAACATCAAATAAGAATCCACATAAGTTACTAAGTGCAAAAAAAAGGTGAGTTACCCATTACTCAAAAAAATTAGTGTAAATCAAAAATAATTTAAGATATAGGGTCTAAATTTCTCCAAGATTTCTGTTCTGGTCATTTTCTATCTCCCTCAGAAAACAATTCACATAAAGAAGGGTCACCAAATGTTGGAACCTGAAGTCCCCAAGACAAATTGCTAAAAATCTATCCACTGTACATATACAACAAATTGCTTAGTGGATTGCAGAAGAAAAAACAATGGGAAACACTTAATAAAATGCTGACTTCAAGCCAGGTGCAGTGGTGAATGCCTATAATCCCAGTGACTCCAGAGGCTAAGACAGGAGGATAGAGAGTTCAAAGCCAGCCTCAGCAATTTAGTGAAGCCCTAAGCAATTCAGTGAGACCCCGTCTCTAAATAAAGTACAAAACAGGTCTGGAGATATGGTTCAGTGGTCGAGTGCCCCTGAGTTCAATCCCTGGTACTGCCCACCCTGCCAAATGTTGACTTCAAAACATGCTTCTCAGCTGGGCACAATGGCACACGCCTGTAATTCCAATTACTGAAGAGGCTGAAACAGGAGGAATTCAAGCTTATGACCAGCCCGGGCAATATAAATATTTTTGTTTTGTTTTGTTTTGCTTTTTGTTTTTGGTACTGGGGATTGAACCCAGGGGCATTTAACCACTGAGCTACATGCCCAGCCCTTTTTATTTTGATTCAGAGTCTCACTAAATTGCTTAGGGCTCAGTAAATTGCTGAGGCTGGCTTTTGAAATTGTGATCCTCCTGCCTCAGACTACTGAGCCAGTGGGATTACAGGCCTGCACCATAGCACCCGAGAAGCCTGGGCAATTTAGCAAGACTGCCTCAGAATAAAATAGAAAGGGCGAGGGATATAGCTGGGTGATAGAGTGCTCCTAGGTTCAATCCCCAGTACCACCAAAAAACAAAAACAAATAAAACTTTCATCTCTTGTCTAGCATGTGGAGGCCCTGAGTTCAACCCTTAGCACTGGATAAAAAAGAAAACCTGTTTCTATGCTATGTTTTTAGTTTATGTTTAAACTAAGGCAGGCAGGATACTGCTTAAAACTTGACTGCATGAAGTTTTTGTTCTTAATACAGAAAGGAAAACAATCCTGTTTTCCTAGAGTTTTAGTCCACACCCAACTTCCCTATCCCCAACAATACTCTTCTCTAATTATAAGGAACTTAACAAAATAGTGACTCTAGACATCAGGAAACTTATTTTTTTAAAACCCAGACAACACAGTAAAAAGATAACTTCTGATTTCTTTGGTCAGTAGCTTGTTTCTCAAGTATTAACCATACTAATAAAAATTTAATAACTAGACTACCATAGTTTATATCTTTCTTAGGAATAACTATTATAAGTAAATTTGAACCCAAGGGTGCCCTACCACTGAGCTACATTCCAGACCCCCTTTTAAATTTTATTTTGAAATAAGGTCTTGATAAATTGCCCAGATTCACCCCAAATCTGCAATTCTCCTGCCTCAGCCTCCTCAGTAGTAAGTATACAACACTGTGCTCAGTTCCCAATACATAAATTTAACAGATTTAATTTTATTGCTCTAATCAGAACTGATTAACTAAAATGTGGACTTGATTTTCAGGTAGGAAAAAAGTATTTTGGAGCTGGTGCAGTGCACATGGCTGTAATCCCAGGAACTCGGGAGGCTGAGGCAGGAGGATCACAAATTTGAGGCCAGACTCAGCAACTTGGGGAGACCCTTTCTCAAAAGGTAAAGAGGGTTGGGGATATAGCTCAGTGTAAAACATCCCTGGGTTCAATCTTGGTTACCCTCTCCTCAAAAAAGAATATTTTGGGAATGAATGGGCAGTATAAAAAAGAACATTCACATTCAAGTCTCCAGTCCTATTCTTTTAAGCTTTTAGAGACCCATTTAAGAAAAATGTTGTAGGTCAGAGTGGCCCAATTTTATAATCACAGTATTTTGGGATGCTGAGGCAGGAGAATCACAAGTTCAAGGTCAATCTAGGCAATTCAACAAGACCCTATCTCAAAAAGGAAAAATAAATTTGTTTTTTCTTGGAATAAGAAATTGAAACCAGGGGCACTTAACCACTGAACCATATCCCCAGCCCTTTTTTACATTGTATTTAGAGACAAGGTCTTTCTAAGTTGCTTTAGGCCCTCACTAAGTTTATGAGGCTAGCTTTGAACTCACAATCCTCCTGCCTCCGCCTCCCAAGCCCCTGGGATTACAGAAGTGCACCACCACGCTGGCAAAAAAGAAAAAAAACATTTTAAAGGGGGGTGGGGGGTGGGGCGCAACAAATATGTAGCTCAGGGACAGAATGTCCAGTACTCACAAAAAAACTTTTTAAAGTATTCCTTTTTGAGGAATAGATATGATCAAAGTTATGTTATTTGCATGTATGACTATGCCACCATGAAATCCATTATTCTGTATAATTAAAGTACACTAATAAATAAGTCCAGTTAATAACTTAGAGATCTGCACCATTTACCAACTATTTTAAGTGATAGCCTAAGCAAATAGAAATGAGCTTCCTTATTTTGAATAAAGACATGAAAAACAAAATTTATAACAAACACTGTAAATTAAAAGCACAAATTCTAAATAAGAAAACCAATAGACTATGAGTCATTGGTTATTTTAAAATATTTTTAGGACTGGGGATATAACTCAGTGGTAGGGTGCTCACCTAGCACGTACAAAGTCCTGGGGTTAAATTCCCAGCACCACAAAAAATGAAGTATTTTAAAATCATTTTTACTATTCTCAGCTGTTACTAATATGTTCTGATAAATGTTTATAGTATATACAAAATGTTTCCACTCCTAGCAGTTAAGGAATAGATTTAAAACAAGCAAAACACCTTTTCATTTCACCCCGCTTCTTCCTTTTACAAGGCCCCGTAGGCTGAGTATAAAAACTGACTGACTAAACATCAATCCCACCTCTTATGAGAGAAGCTGCCCACACAGAAGAAAACACTTGCTTCTTTCCCTTAAGCTCACTAAAAGTTTTAAAAGAATAAGGAAAGTGGGTGGGATTAAAGATAAAGAATACTGGGACGAAGTGGTACATGACTAATTCCAGCTACGGGGGATGCTGAGGCAGGAGAATCACAAATTCAATGCCAGCCTCACCAAATTAGCTAGCCTGTCTTTTAAAAAGCAGGGGGAAAGGGTACTGGAGATATAGTTCAGTGATAGAGCATCTCTCTGGGTTCAATCCATTATGCAGTAGGGGGTGGGAGATTATTAAATTTCTTTAATCTGGTGATCATGAATCCAACTAAACCGACATGATGATGAATATGATCTCAGAAACTGGGGAGGCTGAGTCAGGAGGATTACAAATTCAAAACCAGCCTCAGCAATTTAGTGAGGCCCTAAACAACTGAGACCTGTTTCAAAATAAAAAATAAAAGGTGCTGGGGATGTGTCTCAGTGGTTAAGCACCCCTGGGTTCAATCTCCAGTACCAAAACAAAAACCCAAAATAAGTAAATGAGACCTGAGCTTGGGTGTTCTTCAGTGATAGGAGAAGTTGCCTAGCATGTGCATAGCCCTGGGTTCAATCCCCAGCAACAACCACCACCAAATTTTTTTTTTAAAGTATATATATATAATTTTAGAGAGAGACAGACAGACACACAGACACACACACATACACATCCTATATATAAACAGGAGCAGTACAATTTCTACTTTTTAAAGCCTAGGAGGCTGAGACGGGAGGATCCCGAGTTCAAAGCCAGCCTCAGCAACTGAGGGAGGCACTTAGCAACTCAGTGAGACACTGTCTCTAAATAAAATATAAAAAAGGTCTGGGGATGTGGATCAGTTGTTAAGTGCTCCGGGTTCAATACCTGGTACAAGGGAAAAAAAAAAAAAAAGGCCTATCTCATCCTTCATATACCACCTGAGTTTTTCTTCACTAAAAGAAGAAAATTCAAACTTGTTAGCAGACTGAAGTACATCTTTTCATTTCACCCCGCTCCTTCCTTTTACAAGGCCCTACCTCTATCTATCCTATCCACCCCTCTGAAAATTCAAGGCACTCGCCCAACAAGACTAATTCAAAAAGCTTGATATTCATGACTTTGCCTAGTCTGTTCATTAGACTGGAATGTCATCCAGAAACCTATCTCAAACCTCAGGTTTAAATGTTGAAGTTTCAGAAGCACCAGGACCTTGTTGGGTCTTAATTTCCTCCACAGCTTTTGCAACTACAGCACTACTGGCACACAACAGGGAATCAATAAATTAGTGCTGTGAAAATAAAAGAGGTTCCACATGAATATTTAGTCTTCTGTGCTTTCTCAATAGCTATTACCCCTTCTATAGTCTCACAACCTTTTACTCAAGTTATTATATGTCTACTTCATTTTGCCTACACAATTATAACTAGCCTCACATGCACAAGGCCCTGGGTTCAACCCCCAGCACCACAAAAAAAAAAAAAAAATCTGTTATAGGTGTTTCAAGCATTGTCAATTCAGCAAACACAACATAACATTATTTTCATGTCCCTAGTTACATGCAAGAAAATGAAAACAGTCTAAGATAATTTACCAAAGTTACCATATGTAAGTTTTGGGTCTCTAAAAATATACCAGTTCCAAACTTTAAAAAATCTGCCTAGTAAGCTCAAAGCTCAAGGCTAAAGGTTTGATTCTCAGAACCACAGAATAAAAAATACTTGCCAGGCAAGGTGGCACAAGCCTTAATACCAGCAACTATGGAAGCTGCAGCAGGAGGATCACAAGTTCAGGTCAGCCTCAGCAATTTAGCAAGGCCCTACCCACCTCAGTGAGACCTTGTCTCAAAATAATAAAAAAGGCCTGGGGATGTAGTTCAGCTGCCAAGCACACTTGGGCTCAGTTCCACTACCAAAAGGGAAAAAAAAAAAAACATAACATTGCAGATCACAAAGAAGTTGCTAGTCATACAGTGAAGAGATTTTTAAAGTCTAAAGTCAATATAAATATTAAAAGCAAACAACCTTTGACAGAAATACATTAGCATACAGTTCTAGCAGAGCTGCATTAAATTATAACCTAAAGCTGAATTTATCTTTATATGGGTTTTTTGGTGGGAAGAGGATACTAGGGACTGAACCCTGGGGTGCTGTACCACCAAGAAAAAAACCCAGCCCCTTGACATTGTTTCGTTTTGATTTGTTTTGTTGTGGTGCCAGGCATCGAACCCAGAGGTGCTTAACCACTGAGCCACATCTCCAGCCTGTTTTATTTTTGACGCAGGGTCTTGACAAGTTGCAGAGGCTGGCCTTGAACTTGCAATCCTCCTGCCTCAGGCTCCTGAGCAGCTGGGATTAAAGATGTCCACAATCACACCCTTAAGCACCTTTGTTTTCAGACAGGGTTTCACTCCTTTTTGAGAAAGGGATCTGCTACACTGCCCAGGCTGGCCTCAATCTTGCAAATCCTCCTCCCTCAGCCTCCCAAGATTCAGATGTGCACCACAGTGCCCAGCAATACATGGGTCTTGAATAAATCATAAAAACTATAAAACAGTTTTATGACAGTAACTCTCACATAAATGGATGAAAGAGTAATATAAACTGAATTGGTGAGTAACATAACAAACAAGCACACTATGAATTTAATATGAAGCCAACAATGGGGAGTAAGGTTCCAGTTTCAAAATCCAGTCCACCCTATTTTCCACAAAAAGGTTCAGGGAAAAAAAAAATCCCCATTAAAAATCTGATTTAGGCCAGACTCATGCACACCTGTAATTCCAGCAGCTCAGGAGGCTGAAGCAGGAGGACAAGTTCAAAGACAGCCTCAGCAACTCAGCAAGGCCCTAAGCAACTTAGCCAGACCCTGTCTCAAAATAAAAAAATAAAACAAGGCAGGAATGCAGCTCAGTGGTTAAGCACCAATGGGTTCAATCCCTGATAACAAAAATTCTGATTTAGTTGGTCTTTTAAGTACCTTGAAGTTTCTCCTTGCCTTTCAGACCTAAACACTTATTCTGATCTTTACAACTATATGTTAACATTATAAAAAAACATATGGTTTGAGCTGGGCACAGTGGCGCATGCCTGTAATCCCAGAAGCTAGGGAGGCTGAGACAAGAGGATTGTGAGTTCACAGCCAACCTCAGAAATGGTGAGGCACTAAGCAACTCAGTGAGACCCTGTCTCTAAATAAAATTCAAAAAAGGGCTGGGGATGTGGCCCAGTCAGTGGTCGAGTGTCCCCCCAGTTCAATCCCCGGTACTGAAAAAAAAAGAATAAAGGTGTTAGTGAAAAGCACTCTAGAGGAACCAGATTTAAGCCAAGCATAGTGGTACATGCCTGTCATCCTAGCTATTTAGGAGGCTGAAGCAGGAGGAGGATCACAAGTTCTAGACCAATCTCAGCAATTCAGGGAGACTCTGTCTCAAAATAAAAACGACTGTAGCTCAATGGTAAAGCACCACTGAATTCAATCCCTAGTACCACCAAAAAAAAAAAAAAAAAAAAAAGCAAGAGTTGGGTATGTAGCTCAGTGCTAGAGTGCTTACCTAGCAAGCAGGAAGGCCTGTGTTTATCCCCAGTAGCGGTGGAGGAAAAAAGGGGGGAGGGGGACTGACTTATAAATTTTTAAAGTGTTTTTAATTCTCATTTAATGAATCTGCCTAAAAATTTCATTCAGGTTCTTTTTAAAGTAGCATACAGCTCACTGCAGTGAATTCAATCTTAGTTACCTGGAATCAAATATAACTCATAACTTTATATTTACTGTACACAAGGCACTCTAGCAGACATTGTATTGGGCATATTAATCAGCCAAAATACTTTCTACTAAAAAAAAAAATAAATTATCATTGTGATTCCTCAGGACACCAGGTAACAATTATCCTGTTGGTCTGTAAAAATGCTTGTTAAACCAAAAGGCAATGCTCTGATTACTGGAGAAATCCATATTGCCAGGATCAGCAAAACTACCTTAAAAAGTTAATAGCCTCCACCCTTAAAATATCCCAAGAGAAGGGAGTGATTCAAACTATTAGTTAGCATATGCCCAGCGATACTACACAATAATAACCTAAGCAAAACTGCCAGATGCATTTGTAATTAAGAAGTCCAACCTTGATAAAGCATCATCAGTGGGATTTTCATCCAACTGGGTGGAAGGATTTTGCAAGCAAAAGCTCAGGCAAAATCCGAAAAGCATACTTAAGCATAAACTGCCAAGCAGTGAAGGATCTAAGAGAGCCAGTAAAACCCTCTCTTCCTTCAACCTGAGAAGCATCTCTTCTTTTGGAACCAGGACAGAGCAATTTAAAAGAAAGAATGAATGACCTACAGTTCCAATAGGGACTGCTAGATAATCGGTACGATACACAAATCAGACAGTAAGAAAAATGTATGAAATGCTACTATGGAAAGGAATAGAAAACCCTGGGAAATCAAGAAAGACAAGAAATTTTTAAACGGGGGATCGTCAGTTTACGTTCCAGCCTGCTTTTAAAGAAAATCGCAAACTCCCAAGAAGAGGACAACTTTGGATTTATCTCTCCCACTGATTTCTGGCATCTGCCGTCGGACAGTCTTGGAAGCGTCCAGAGGCAGGCAGCACCAATCCTATGACAGCCCTTTCTCCAAGGCCACGGCAGCGCGGCGCTGGGGAGGCCGCCGGGACTCTTCGCGGCAGGGGCAGGTGTCGGCGCCAGACTCTGGCTCGCCGACTTGGCGGAGCTGCGGCTCTGCTTCCCCTGCCCGCTGAGCGCCGAAAAGTTAAGTGAAGACAACTCCTGGGACGAAGTCGCTTCCCCACGCGGCCTGGGGGCTGCGGCCCCTCTCGCCTGCCCCAAGCCCCAGCGGCCGCGAAGGGCAACTCGGCGACGCCGGAGGACGCGGGGGTCACCAGCAGCAGGCAAGCCACGGGGTGGAAACTGTACGGGCCGCGCTTCCCAAGTTCTGGAGCAAGCCCCCAGCGAACCTCCGAGACGCCGACCTGGCCCGTGACGACCCCGCGCCCGAACACCGCAAAGCCCTCACCCGCGGCCCGCAACCCTCCGCCTCGCCCCGACCCTTCCCTGGGACGCAGCCCGAGCACCGCGGCTAGACCAGCAGCCAGGCCGCGGCCCTGCGCCCCTTCCCGCCTCACCTGCGCTCCGCTGCTGCGCCGTACCTTCTCACCCGCTCCGCGCGCCCCGTCGGGGCACGCACGGACCCCCGGCCGGGACTCTCCCGGTCGCGGTGACTAGAGACGCCTCGGCCGCCGCCGCCTTCTCTTTCTAGGCACAAATCCCGGCAACCAGCAGAGGGTCGCAGTCAGCGCCCCCGCCGGGGCCAAGAGAACCTCGCCGCCTCCGCAGCCTCCACCACCAATTCCCTTCAGTCGTCCGCGCCGCCCCAAGAAAATGTCACCAGAGGCCGTTCCGCTCTGCGCCTCACTTCCGCCCGGAACCACAGAGCTAGCGCGGGTCGCCTAGAGCGGCCGCTGCGGCGAGAGCCTCTAAGGACTGTAATAGAAGGCCAGGGGAAAGCCCGACAGCGCCATCTGGCGGGAAAGAATCCGCGCTCCTCCCGCTGCAGAGTGTCGGCGCGTTGGCGCCGGCTTCGCGGGCGTCTTTCCCACATGATCTCGTTCTGTACAGGCAGCTCCCTTCCAGAAATGTCTTTCCGAGGGGGTAGAAAAGCCAATCAGTGCAAACCAAGGATAGCGCTTTCATTCCCGTGCACTGCCCAGTACTCACCCCCTCCCGAAGGTTTCCCGATGCTAGCGAAATCTGAATCCTTGAATCACTCCAGCAGGAAGCCGGCTCCCTTCTCTACCCACTTTTCCTCGGAAGTCATCACCTTGGCTTGGGGAGACCAGGCTGTGCTCCTCTGGTGCCGTGGCCCCAACGTCCTGTTCAAGTTTCCGCACGGGAACCTTGCGAGCCTTGCAGATAGCGCGCCACCTGCTGGTACGATGGGATCCGCCAGGGAGACCCCGCTCTGCCCCAACGTTCGTTCCAAACGCCCCAAATTCCACCTCTGCAGAGTCATTCCTTGCATTTGCAGCTTGCCCTGGGAAGAGTGACGCAACGGCGCTGTCTCTGAGTTTTCCAGGCGCGTTCCAGAGATGGGGCGGAGGAGGGAGGCGGGGGTGGGGGTGGGAGGGATTAGTTCCTGTTGGGGGACCTGGAGAAAGATGAAGCGATCACAGCCGTCTGGAGAGTAGAAGGCTTCCAAAGGAGGAAAAGGAGATGCGAAGCACAACCTCACTACTCAATATCTGGCTCCCTATAAGCAATACAAAGTTCTGAAAGGGGACAAAATAAAGGACTGTAAGAGAAAATATCAAGAGTCTTTACCTTTTTTTATCATTTATATTTTTCTGCTACATTTATTATTCCTACCTTGATATTTTTGTTAGTGCATTATAATTATACATAGTAGTGGGGTTCGTTATGACATTCATACATTTCCCTTTTAAACAGCTGGATTTTGATGTGGTGGCCCATGCTTGTAATCCCAGTTACTTGGGGGGCAAAGCAAGAAGATTCCAAGTTTGAGTTCAGCCTGAGCAATTTTATGAGACCCTGTCTCAAGAGAAAAAATAAAAAGGGCTAACGATGTTGCTCAGTGATAGAGCGAGCCTGGATTTTATCCCCAGTACGGAATGTTAGTGTGTTGTGTTGGAAGAGATTTTGAAAATCCCACAACTCTCCAGCCCCTTAACAGTCTCCTCTTTAGACCTGGCCCTTCAGAATCCCCACCTCACCCCAAAAAGCTGAATTTAAATATATTTTCTAGTATGTATGTGTGTGTATGTATGTAGATAGATAGACAGATAGATAGATAGATAGATAGGGTACTGGGGATTGAACTCAGGACACTCAAACACTGAGCCACATCCCCAGCCCTATTTTGTATTTTATTTTAAAGACAGGATCTCACTGAGTTGCTTAGCACCTCACTATTGCTGAAGCTGCCTTTGAACCTGTGATCCTCCTGTCTCATCCTGCTGAGCCACTGAGATTATAGGTGTGTGCCACTGCACCAGGCTTAAATATATTTTTATTAACATATGATAATTGTATTATTTATGGGGTACAGTGTGACATTTCAAAAAATAATGTGTCATGATCAGGTCAGGTAAATCATATATCCATTACTTCAGACACTTATTGTGTTGAAAACATTCAAAATCTTCACTACTAGCTATTTTGAGATCCTTCACTACCACCACCATCACCACAGTGTATTGAATCCAGGGCCCCAGCCCTCCTGTCTTTTTTATTTTACCCAGGCTGGCTCCAACTTTCCCCCTCCCCCATTTAGTACTAAGGATTAAACCCAGGGACACTTAACCACTGAGCCATATTCCCAGCCCTTTTTATTTTTTATTTTGAGACAGAGTCCCACTAAGTTGCTTAGGGCCTCCCTACATTGGTGACACTGGCTTTGAACTTGGGATCTTCCTGTCTCAGCCTCCAGAGCTTATGAGGTTACAGGTATGTAACCACCATGTCCAGCCTGCCCTCCAAATTTTGACCCTCCTGCATTAGCCTTCCCAGTTTCTGGGATTACCTGCATGCCTGCTCACGGCTTCTAGTACCTATTTTGAAATATTCAACTAATTGTTATCAATCACACTCATACTTCTCTGCTACAAAACATTAGAAGTTACATCCACCTTAGTTGGGAATGTAACTCAGTGGTACAGTGCTTGCCTATCAGTGTTTGCCCAACACCACCACCACAATAACAACAAAAAATGGATTCATTCATTTAATCCTCATAACAACCCTGTGAGTTTGAAGCTATTACTAATCCCAGTTTGCAAAGATGGAAACTGAAGCACTGAGTGACCTGCCCAAGATGACACATTGGTAATGGGATTCTAACAGACAGTCTGACTCCATAGCCCACTTTTTAAACCATAACCACGAACTGCCTTCTTGAGATTCACTGAGAATATACTATGTGCCAAACAAATATTTTATCTGTGTTATTTCATGAATTCGTTCATTCATTTTCTGCTACTTTAGTTCTCAAGGAATTTGAGAAGTTGTGGGGTACTGACAAAGGCCCAGGCTCTTTCAGGAGAAAAAGAGAAAGGAAAATAACCACTGAGCCACATCCTCAGCCCTTTTTTGTTTAGAGACAGGGTCTCTTGAACTTGCTTAGGGCCTCACTAAATTACTGAAGCTGGTTTTGAACTGGTGGTCTTCCTACCTCAGCCTCCTGAGAGACTGGGATCACAGTACAGGCATGTACCACAGGCTCATTTTTCCAGAGCAATAAGTTCCCTTAGAACCAGAACCAGAATGGAATAGTGCAAAGAGATGTCATGAAAGGGGAGCCAGGAGGTGGTCAAGAATGGCAGGAAAGGGCATCTCCCTGGACTTCTCCTGTCCTCTGGGATGGATGTTGGAGTCTCTGCTGTCTTGAGTAAAGGACTCTGGAACCCAGCTCCGATGTCCTCTTTCCAATCAGATGATCTACCTAAAACCTGGTGCATATAGAAAGTCTCTAACTTTTTTTTTTTTTTTTTTGTACTGGGGATTGAACTCAGGGACACTTTACCACAGAGCTATATCCCCAGCCATTTTTATTTTTTCATTTTGAGACAGTATTTCACTAAATTGCTTAAGGCCTCACTAAATTGCTGAGGCTGTCCTTGAACTTGCAATCCTCCTGCTCCATCCTCTGGTGTTGTTGGAATTACAGGCATATATTTGCCACACCTGGCAAAAGTCTGTAATTTAAACAGGTAGAAATAAATATAAAGAACAGTTATAAATTTATCAGCAAGTATGAATTCACCTCTCTTTTATCTTTGCATCTTTTTTTTTTTTTGGTAGTACTGAAAATTGAAGCCAGTGCCTGTACATACTAGGCAAGCACCCTAGCAACTGAACTACACTGCCAGTTCACTACACACCTTTTTTTTTTTTTTTTTTTTTTTTTTTTTTGAGACAAGGTCTCACTAAATTGCCCAAAGTGATCTCAAATAAGATCCTCCTGGCTCAAACTCCTGGGGAGCTGGGATTATAGGTGTAGACACCGACACCGTACCTAGCTTCCTCTCATTTTTTAATGAAGGGATCAGCCTTATGATATGGTACCTGACCCTGACCTTGTGATCTGTATGATATGGTACCTGACCCCTGACATCCCATCCGAACTAGCACCTGACAATCCATCACAGCACCTGTGTGTTTACCTCCTAACTTTCCCCCTCCTGTGTTCTAGGGACCTATTTTTTCTCATGCTTCTGACAACCAGAGTAGAGCCCCACAGGACAGACTCTGTTGTCCTGCTCAGGCCTTCACACCATGACCCAGGAACACTGAGTGCACTTCTGGTCAGTGGAAGAAATATGTCTGAGATTCAGAAACTTGCAAGGATGAGCCAGGCACTGTGACACACTCCTGTTGTCCCAGGGGACTGAGGCAGGAGGATTGCAAGTTCTAGGCCAGTCTAGACAACTTATTTCAAAAATAAAAATGGCAAAGGCAGGGGATGTAGCTCAATGGTAGGGCACTTGCCTGGTATGTACCTCCAGTACTGCAAAAAAAGAAAAAGAAAGAAAGAAAGAAAAAAGAAAGGAAGAAAAGAAACTACAAGGATGCAGTGTCAGGTGGCAAGTAGATAAGAAGCTGCAGGGAATGTCTTGTCAGTTGACCTACCTGATTAAATGTTCCCCTCCTCAGCCCCTTGCTGTCTAGCAAAGGACTTGGTAGAAAGGATACACTTAGCTTGTAATGGAGAAACAAATATGCAGAGCAGCTGATGTCTTTAGGAGGGAGCAAGAGTCCCTGGGAAATCTGGAGGACAATGATCTGAGGGCCAGACTGCCCATGGCTGATCAGAGAAGCCAATGTTACAGAGTTGGGGACTTCAGAGGAACTGAGTCAGAGGGAAGAATCCCCCTTCAAACCCCAATTATTGCGATCAAGTCAGAAAGATTTCAGACATACTGCTCAAAGTAACAGGAATAAGTTTATTGAAGGGATAGCAAAAGGGAAAGGGGGCACTCTCAAGGGAGAGAACAGGTCCTCTCAGAGAGAGGAACATTATGCCTCTCTGCACTCTAGTTTGTTTTTTGGGGGGAGGGGTACTAGGGATTGAACTCAAGGGCACTTGATCACTAAGCCACATCCCTATTTTGTATTTTATTTAGATAGAGTCTCACTGAGTTGCTTAGTGCCTCCCTATTGCTGAGGCTGGCTTTGAACTTGCAATCCTCCTGCCTCAGCCTCCCAAGCTGCTAGGATTACAGGCGTGTGCCACCATGCCCAGCCCTGCACCCAGTATTATTGGGGATCCCAGAAAAGTTTCCAGAGAGTCCTGCCCATATTCGCCTCTTGACTTTTGACTGACAGCAAGATGACATCAGACTTTCAAATACTCACTGCCATGACAGGGTCAGCATGAGCCAAAGTGACCTAAAGTAGGTCATGCTGACCCTTTCTAATTGGAACCATAAATTCTTACAGATTTTGTGATTGGGAGGAATCATCCTTATATCTGTGAGTTTTGGAATCTGGTCTGTTAAATGTCACAAAATCTCCCCTGTAAGGTCCTTGCTTAGCCTCTGGATTGCCATTTTACGTGACAACCACTATTTTAAGAAAAATTTCCCTTTCCCACCCAAGGGCATTTTTGAGAACAGCCTGCCACTCCTTCATACCAACCCCATCCTTAAACCCCTCCCCTCACTAGGACCTGAACATCTCTAATCCCTGAGCCTGCCCTATAAAAGTCCCAAACCCCAAGCCTATTTTGCCTCTCCCTGTCTATGGAGAGCTGTGCCTTAATTTATCAGCTCTGACAAACTCTCATGTGTATCTCTGCCTGGTCTGCATCTTTCACTTTTTGCTTGACCGACTCCTGGTTCCTTGCTTTCCTTTCATCCCCTTCATGGAAACTTAGGTTCCTCTTATCAACATTATTTCCGGTCTGCTTTCCTCCTGCAGATAGCAGGCAGTTTGCCGAATGTGATATATCCTGACCACTTAAGCAAGACAGGACAGCAGATAAATGGCTTCTGGGAAAATAAGGCATTTTATAGAATTATTCTCTTTAACTCACGTTCCCTCCATTCATACCTGTCTGTCCCCTAACATGAGGAAAGAGGAGCTTGGAAGGGAAGTCTGAGGTCTGAATGTGAACATAAGAAGCCTGGGCTTCAATTATTTAATTAATTTTTATTTTATTTTATTTGTTTGGTTATTTATTTATTTATTTGGACCGGGGTTGAACCCAGGGGCACTTAACCACTGAGCCACATCCCTATCCCTTTTTTATATTTTATTTAGAGACAGGGTCTCCCTGAGTTGCTTAGGTCTCGCTAAGTTGCTGAGGCTGGCTTTGAACTGGTGATCCTCCTGCCTCAGGCTCCCTAGCCACTGGAATTACAGGTGTATGCCACTAGGCCCAGCTTTTATTTTATTTTCGATGCTGAGGGTTGTGCCCAGGCCTCATGCATGCTAAGCAAGACTTATACCACAAAAGCAATCCCCGTAGCCCCCAGGGTTTTCTCGTTTTTCCAGGGCTGGACTGAGGACTGAACCCAGGCCCTTGAGTACATGAGGCAAGCCCTCTACCACTGCGCTACATCCCCGAGGTCCCTGGGCTTTCTTTTTTAAATACTGGTTGTGATACTTTTACCTAGACTTTCCCCTCTGCTGGGTATTGAACCCAGGAGCGCTCTACTAATGAACCACATCCCCAGCTTTTTAATTTTTGAGACAGAGTCTTGCTAAATTGCTGAGGTTGGCCTCAAACTTGCAGTGCCCCTGCCTCAGCTGCCTAGGTATGTGGGATTACAAGTGTGTACCATGGGCACTCAGCCTAACCTAAACTTCCACCTGTCAAGGTCAAGACCAGCAGAAAAAGAGATCCTCCCCCAGCCCACTGACAGCTTGGAGAGAAAGAAGCAAAGGACTTCATGCTGACCACCCCAGGAGGCTAGTAGGAGAAGAAAAGGATGAAACAGGCTGGGGAAGAAGAAGAAGAAAGAAGAAAGAAGAAGAAGAAGAAGAAGACGACACTGGGAAGGAGGGAAGTGTCTCCAGCCCTAGGAGGCTTCCACGTGAGTAGCAGCAGGAGACACCAAGTTCAAGCTTTGGCTTCTATTAGCTTTTTTTTTTTTCTTTTCTTTTCTTTCTTTTTTATGGTGCTGGAGATTGAACCCAGGGCTTGTGCATACAAGGCCAGCACTCTACCAACTGAGCTGTATCGCCAGGCCCTTCTATTAGCTTTAAAGCCTTTGAAACAGCCTGGCCACCACCTTCCCTCTCCGTCTCTGACATCTATGGTATTTAAATAAGGAAGTCAGAAGATCTGTGGTAGAATTTTATGCCAGTTGCTGGCACATGCTTCTCACACTCTAGGAACTTCCTAATAGGAGTCTCTTTTTTAAAAATATATTTTTCAGTCGTCAATGGATCTTTATTAATTGATGGATGGATTGATGTGTGGTGCTGAGGATGTAACCTGGGCCCCACACAGGCCAGGCAAGTGCTCTACCACTGAGGCACAACGCTAGCCCCTGACAGGGGTCTTTTGTTATTCATAAAAAGCCCCTTTTAACCACTTCAAAGTTGATGCTAATGAGGTGATTCTTGGCAGGTTCCCACAGAGTTCAGGAGTGGGGATGGTCACCAGAGGAGGGTTGAGATTTTCAGCTCCATCCTTCACACCCATCTGCAACCCCAAACTTGCACCGTGGGAAAGACCAAGGGGATGGAGATTGAATTCTAGGAGCAAAGGTCAATGATTCAACCACACGCCGGCCTGTAAGGAAACCTGGGAATTGGGGAACTTCCTGCTGGTGAGCATGGTGAAGTGCTGGGAGGGTGGTGTGCGTGGCGTTAGGCAAAACTTGACATAGGCAACGCCATTTTGAAATATATCCTCTATCTTAGAACAAGAGTCACCTCATGGTCACACTGACTCAGCCTGACCTAAACCCAGACAATGCTCCACCATCATGCAAAGAAATCCCAAACAGTCCATCATCATAAGAAAGGAAGCTGTTATCTGGGGCTAAATCCTAAAAAACACCTAGTTCCTTATGAAGGTGACACCACAAAGACCCTTTTCCTGACAGCCTGACAGCCCACTAGCAATGGCCTAATCACCACACCATCCCCACCACCACCACCCCCCCCATATCTACCCCAGACTGTAAGCAGAAGATGGGTCTCAGTCTCCCCCGGGCCCCCTTAGCAGCTTTGTCCTGAATAAACCTGTGTTATTGATGGGCAGCCTCTGCTCTCTCCTCATTTCCTTCATTGGCTTCTTTCCTTACAGGTGCAGCAAACAAGCATGTCCCCAGGCTCACTGCCACCCTCTTGTCTCTTTCATCATGTCATTGTGGGTTCCTGAGTGGTGTTCTTTATAATAAGCTGTTGGGACTGAGGAGGTGACCCAGTGATAGAGCACTTGACAAGTATGCAGGAAACCCTGGGATTGAGCTTCAGTACTGCAAAAAATAAGTACATAAATTAAAATATAATAAGTGGGTGGTAATAAGTAAAGTGCTTCCCTGAATCCTGTGACTCATTCTAGAGAATTATTGAATTTTGCATGGCCTAGGCCCTGGGTTCCAGCCCCAGCGCTAGGGGAAAGAATGGTTGAATCATCAGATTTGAGAGGGCAGTTAAAGGAACCCCCGGATTTGCAATCCTCTGTACATAATTGTAATCTGGAGACTCTGCCTCTGGTAGGTGTGGAAGTGAGATTTAATCCAGGGATCTTTACCACTGAGCCACGTCCCCAGCCATTCTTTCCTTCTTCTTTTTTTTTTTTGCGGGGGAAGGGGGGTGCTGTGGGTTACTGGGAATTGAACTCAGGGGCACTCAACCACTGAGCCACATCTCTAGCCCTATTTTTTTGTATTTTATTTAGAGGACAGGGTCTCACTGAGTTGCTTAGCACCTCACTGTTGCTGAGGCTAGCTTTGAACTCTCGATTCTCCTGTCTCAGCCTCCTGAGCTGCTGTGATTACAGGCATGTGCCACCGTGCTGGGCTAGCAATTTCCAGACTCTTGACTCCTGGAAGAAAAGAATTTAAGATTCACAATAGGCCAATTATTTAACCAGCATAGGTGTCCATCAATGGATGATGCATAAAGAAAATGTGATACACACACACACACACACACACATACAATGGAATTTCATTCATCTATAAAGAAGAATAAAACATCATTTGCAGAAAAATGGATGGATCTTAAGAACATTATGTTAAGCGAAATAAGCCAAACTCAGAAGGTCAAGGGTTGTATGTTTTCTCCTATATGTGGGATCCAGATAGGAAAAAGGAAAAGAAAGCCAGCGAGGAGCTCATAAAAATGGGAGATCAGTAGAGGAAGGGGACCAGGGGGAAGAATGTGAGTAGGGAAAGGGGAAAGACTGGGGAATGACATTGGTTCTATCTTGTGCATGTACGAATATGTAACAACAAATCCCACTGTTATATTTAATTATAATGCACCAGTAAAATATGGGAGGAAAAACAGAAAAAAAATTAAGGATGCATCAGGTTTTAGTAAAGAGCAAGAGCTTTATTAGAAAGTAAAAGTTGAAGATATGCATTTAAATTCCCAGAGAAGAATGCAGACCCCCTCTGGAGCAAGAAACATTTTGGGGGGCTTCAGGGAATTTTTTGGGAGGGGGTACCAGGGATTGAACTCAGGGGCACTTGACCACTGAGCCACATCCCCAGCCCTATTTAGTATTTTATTTAAAGACAGGGTCTCACTGAGTTGCTTTGCACCTCACTGTTGCTAAGGCTGGCTTTGAACTCACGATCCTCCTGCCTCGGCCTCCCAAACCACTGGGATTATAGGTGTGCACCATCACACCCAACTTGAGTTCTTTAAAGTGAAAATTTACAGCCAGGCATGGTGGTGCATGCCTATAATCCCAGCTACTCAGGAGGCTGAGGCAAGAGGATTGCAAGTTCAAGTATGAGAGCCTTAAAAAAAAAAAAAAAAAAACTATGAAAGCCTTGGCAATTTAGCCCTGTCTCAAAAAAAGAAAAAAAAATGGGTCAGGGAATGGGGAGTGGGGATTGAGAGGTAGGCCAAGGAAGGTATGTGAGAAGGAGTCAGCCTGGCAAACTCAGTTCTTTGATCACGGTTCACAAGACTTTTATGATGGTCTGGCACTCTCCTGTATCTTCAAGTTGGCATTGTCTCCTCTATCTAAGTAAGGTTTAGAATATGCCTATATTATGAATTTTCTTAAAATATACCTCCTTTGCCAGCACCATAGCACGCACCTGGGATCCCAGCGGCTGGGGAGGATGAGGCAGGAGGATTTTGAGTTCAAAGCCAGCCTCAGCAACAATGAGGCACTAAGCAACTCAGTGAGACCCTGACTCTAAATAAAATACAAAATAAGGCTGGGGATGTGACTCAGTGGTTGAATGCCCCTGAGTTCAATCCCTGGTACCCACCCCCCAATACATCTCCTTTATTCTAATCTGAAAATATTTTATAGGTGAACAGAATACGCAAGCTTTAATCAAAATAAGGTAATTTAAGCTACCTTGGAGGCTGAGGCAGGAGGATTGCAAGTTTAAGGACAGGCTGAACAATTTAGCAAGACCCTGACTCAAAATAAAAAAATAAAAAGGGCTGAGTATATAGCCCAGTGGGTAGAGCACCCCTGGACTCAATCCCCAGTACTGAAAAAAAAAAAAAAAAAAGCAGAGGAGGGGTAATTCTCATAAATAAGTGATTTTACAGTAACTGTAAGATTTTCAGATTTTCCAGAAATTTGAGAGTGACTGGCCTGGAGGAAAATCAGGTTTGAAGATTAGTCTGATCATGGTGCTTATGGAGCTTTTAGATTTCCAGTTAGTACCTCTTTCTTTTTTGCTTCCTTTTTACCTATTTTTATTTCTTCTATCCTGCCTCAAATGGGTGAATGGATGATTTGTCCAGGGCCACCAGCGCTAAATAGGAGAGCTAGCTTTTCTCTTGTGCCTCCAAATTCCCAATTTTTTTCTACCTCAGAATATATCTGGAGGTAGCCACGTGCAGTGGTGCATGCTATAATCCCAATGACTTGGGAAGATGAGAATGGAGGATGAGGCAGAGGATAGCCAGTTCAAAGCCAGCCTTAGCAACTTACCAAGGCCCTAAGTTACTCAGTGAGACCCTGTCTCAAAAATAAAACATAAAAAGAGCCTGGGAGAGGGGCTGGGGATATAGCTCAGTTGGTAGAGTACTTGCCTTGCATGCACAAGGCCCTGGGTTTAATCCCCAGCACCACACACACACACACACACACACACACACACACACACAAACACACATAAAAGGGCTGGGGAGCCAGGTGCAGTGGTGCATGCCTGTAATCCCAGAGACTTGGGAGGTTGAGGTAGGAGGATTCCTAGTTCAAAGCCAGCCTCAGAGGTCTGTGGTTGTGGCTCAGAGATAGAGCACTCGTCTAGCATATGTGAGGCACTGGGTCCAATCCTCAGCACCACATAAAAATAAAATAAAGATATTGTGTCCACCTATAACTAGAAAATAAATATTTTAAAAAAAAACAGCTTCAGCAACAGTGAGGCACTAAGCAATTCAGTGAGACCTTATCTCTAAATAAAATACAAAATAGGGCTGGGGATGTGGCTCAGTGGTGGAGTGCCCTTGGATTCAATCCCTAGTACCCTCCCCTGAAAAAAGAAAAGAAAGAAAGAAAGAAAGAAGGAACATAAAGAAAAAGGGCTGGGAATATGGCTCAGTGCTTAAGCTCCCTGGGTTTAATCTCTGGTTCAAAGTATATATACATATACATACTTATATATACATACATACATGATTTAGCAATGCCATGGTGTGTGTGTGTGTGTTGTGAGGTTGGGAATTAGACTCATTATTATGTTTTATAATATGCTGATCATTTGAAAAAACTCCTGGCATAAAAACAATTCAAGCATTCATTGAAGTACTTCAGTAGACTAAAAATAGCAACAATCTCCTAAAACTAAAAAGCAAAGTATTTCATGTGAGCCCTCTCCTGAAGAGTTGGGGCAAAGGTGTCAGACCTTGTGGTACCAGGATGGGCACTCCAGAGAAAGACAAAGCAGAGATTTACAGAACTGGGCGAGGTAACAGGGTGGGTGGTGGGGCCTCCAGCCAGTTGGACAGGCCTCCAGAACACCAGGCGCACGCCTGTAATCCCATTGGCTCAGGAGACTGAGGCAGGAGGATCAAGAGTTCAAAGCCAGCTTCAGCAACAGCAAGGTGCTAAGCAACCCTGTCTCTAAATAAAATACAAAATAGGGCTGGGGATGTAGCTCACTGTTCGAGTGCCACTGAGTTCAATCCCTGGTCCCTCCCCTGACCAAAAAAAAAAAAAGAATATACACTCATGAAAACTTTGGTTTACATTGAGGGACACTTAAGATGTATAAGAGCTGGTCCTTACCCTCAGAGAGCTAAGACTTTCTTAATGAAATAGAACATTGTCTCCTAAATGAGTAACCTTTGCTTGAGGAATCCTTATCCAAGGCAAAACTATGAAATCAAAGTTTTTATTTAGTGTATGTTTCCCCACTCTACTCAAGACCCTACTTAGCCAGCCAGTACTTTCTCTCATCTTTTAAGACCCTAAAACTTCAATTCTCCTTGTTGTTCCTCCTTTCAATAATCAAACCTTCCTGGCCTAGGACCCAGTCTCTAAGCCTTCCAAGTCTCCATATTTAAGCAATTCATTATGGAAACTAATTCTTACTAGAATGATATTTGACTATCTATTACCCCTTCCATGATGGAATACTTTTTCTTCAACTAATACAAACACATTTCTGAAATCTGTCAGAGTGATGTAACAAGACAAATAGGAGCCGGATACAATGGCACACTCCTGTAATCTCAGGAGGCTGAGGCAAGAGGATTGTGAGTTCAAAGCAAGACTCAGCAATGGCGAAGCACTAAGCAGCTCAGTGAGATCCTGTCTCTAAATAAAATACAAAATAGGTCTGAGGATGTGGCTCATTGGTTGAGCGCCTCTGAGTTCAATCCCTGGTACCAAAAAAGAAAAAGGAAATTCACATAATAAGACAGGACAGGGAGAGGTAGATATTTTTCTTGAGCCAGGCTTTACAGAATCCTTAAATCATAGGCTGGGCATACTGGTGCATACCTAAAATTCTAGTGACTCAGGAGGCTGAGGCAGGAGGATCGGGAGGTTCAAAGCCAGCCTCAGCAATTTAAGGCCCTAAGTAACTTAGTGAGACACAGTCTGTAAATAAAAATGCAAAAGAAGGCTGAGAACTTGGCTCAGTGGTTAAGTACCCCTGGGTTCAATCTCCAGTACCCCATGCCAAAAACAGAATCCTCAAATCATAACATTCTGGTGACATAGAAAGGCCAGTTTAACACACAGACATCTGTGTATTCATATCAATCCTCAACCCCAACTCTTCCAAAGCTGGAAAATAACAAGCTCTAGTATTTACAATCTAAGAAGACAAGAATAACTTAAAAAAAACACAGATAAATCTTTGCTATAAAATTATTGATGTCATAATTTAGAGAAGGAAAAGATTGCTGTTGTGGGGGCAAATTTTCCCTCTATGAAAGGATAAGACTAGGTTTAAAGTGTAGATGCACTGGGTATGGTGGCACTTCCTATAATCCTAAGTACTTGGGAGGCTGAGGCAGGAGGATTGCCAGTTAGAGGCCTGCCTCAGAAAATTAGTGAGACTCTATCTCAAAAAAATAAAAAGGGCTGGGGTTGTGGCTCAGTGGTATAGTGCCTTTGTTTTCAATCCCTAGTTCTGCTAAAATTAAATAAAATAACAATAAAGCATAGCTAGAATCCAAATATAGACTGTTTAGATCTTTTAAAAAAGCACTGAAGAAGTTCCCCGGGAACACTTACTTTTCCCAGAATTTCCCCAGAGACCTTTAAGAACTTATCTACAATCCACCCAAGGATGAGGGCAACCGGGAGCGGGCAACCGGGACTCAAGCTGGAGAGCCCTCTGCCATAGAACTGCAGGAAGCTGCTCCTGTCCTGGCAGGTCCTGATCCTTTCATGTAATGATGTGTCTTCACATCTGTCCCTTCACAGAGGTGTGTCCTTGGTCAGAACAACTCCAGGGATGCTGTTGAACCTGAAGAGCCAGGAATGCCAAGGAAACAGTTTGTCTTCCCAGGAGGCCTCAAAGAGACTACCCCCAGCTACAGGGGGTGAGGCTGTGCACTCACTGCCAAGGTTAACCATCCCTGCCTGCTGCGTGCCAGAGGGAGTGCCAGCAAAGTCACTGTGACAGAAGGACTTGTCGCAGCCAGTTGGCAAGCTCTTATCTCAGGCCTGCTTCTGAGGGACCCCAGGCTGACAGCTCCCACGCAGACAGACATCTCCTTCTCTCCTTTAGTCCCCAGTTTCCACGCATGGGAAGAAGAAGGAGATTCCGTTTCCATGTGATCCCTGAGAGCTTAGGTCTCAACATCGAGGTACAAAGGACAGAGTGAAGCTAAAGAGAAGAGAGAAGGGGATACTTGCCATTTCTTTTTTTTTCGGGGGGGGGGGCGGTAGGTATTGGGGATTGAACCCAGGGGCATTTAACCACTGAGCCACATCTCTCTAGCTGTTTTATTTTATTTGTTTTTTTTGTGGTGCTGGGGATTGAATCCAGGGCCTCGTGCATACGAGGTGAGCACTCTACCAACTGAGCTATATCCCCAACCCCCCATTTTTATTTTTTATTTTGAGACAGGGTCCTAAGTTACTTAGGGCCTAGATAAACTGCTGAGACTAGCTTTGAACTTGCTATCCCCCTGCCTCAGTCTCCCAAGCCTCTGGGATTACAGGTGTGCGCCACCACACCTAACCCGAGTTGTTTTCTTTCTTTCTTTCTTTCTTTTTCTCTTTTTCTCTCTCTCTCTCTTTCTTTTTTTTAAAAAAAAAAGACAAGAAGAATTATTGGTCTTCAGTTCCTTCTGTTTTTGTACTAAGTCCAAATCCCTGACACAGGGAATCAACTGCCTGGCGGTATGATTGAAGTAGAAGGGGTAGAGCAGAATGCTATGAGAAAAAAATATAATTTAATATATCAAAAATGTCATCCCCACCAGGCATGGTGGCACATGCCTTTAATCCCAGCTGCGCAGGAGGCTGAAGCAGGAGGATCACGAGTTCAAAGTCAGCCTCAGCAACTGTAAGGCCCTAAGCAACTCAGTGAGATCCTGTCTCTAAATCAAATACAAAATAGGGATGGGGATGTGGCTCAGGGCTCAGTGGTTGAGTGCCCCTGAGTTCAATCCCTGGTACCCACCCCCCCCCAAAAAAAAGTCAATCTACTACTCATTCACTGAAGCAGGGATTTCAGGGCACCTGCTTTGGAGCCAAGCACCAAGTAAGGCACTGGGGACATAGGTGTAACCATAGGAAGTCCTTCCAGTGCAGCCCTCAACCTGGTCTGCCCTAGTGGGGAAGACAGTCATGAAGTCACCTAACATTAGAACTGTCTGACAGCATAAGAGAAATATGCACCCAGAATCTTAGCAATTGAGACAAGGAAGTGCCAATGTGGCCTGCGCCTTTCAGTGAGGACTGTCCTGGGAGGAGAGCTCTGAGCCAGGACTCCAAGAATGAAGAGAATTTGGCAGCACAAAGGAGTGGGGACTAGAAAGATTCACGTGGAATGAGAGTCAGGCCATTCTGGAAATGAGTGTGCCTGGGGATAGATGCCCATTTGGGAGTGGTTGGAGGCACTGGTGAGATAGGAGTTCCGAAAAAACAATGAACTCCCTAAGGAAGGTTCATGGGCAACTTGGACTATGATGGGTTGTATTTCTTTTCTCCTTGATGATCTGGAAGGGTGTGTAATAAATAACGCCCCCTCTCTCTTCCTCTCCTCAAGTTTGCAACCAACTGAGAAATAAGACATAGAAAACAAGTGGACATTTATATTTAAAAAATTTTTTTTTACTTATTTATTGGTACAGGGATTAAACTCAGGGGGGCTTAACCACTGAGCCACATCCCCTGACTTTTAAAAAAATATTTTATTTAGAGACAGGTTCTTACTAAGTTGCTTAGGGGCTACCTAAGTTGCTGAGTCTGGTTTTGATCTCATGATCCTCCTGCCTCAGCCTCCCCAACTGCTGGGATTACAGGTGTGGGTGGGCGTTTGAATGTCAATTTATGGCAGATAAAGCTCCACTGGAGGACATAATGTAGATGTATAATCCCTAGGCACGTCCTATTCTGTCATTGCTAAAGCAGACAGACATGTACTCAGGTGCTGAACAACACTGGCTCTCCCACAAAGGGCAGGTGTTTTGCACAGTGAGAACAGACCCTCTCTGTAGACGACAAAGTCCTAAAGAGAGGACCCAGCAAAGTTTAGCTAAGTGAGCACAGTTCCTTCCTGGCAACTCTCAAATCAGGAGAGTCATTCTTCTTCCCAAGGGAGACAGGCCAGAGAGATTTCAGGAATGGGATTCAAATGGAGCCCTCTCTCCAGGGAAATACTAGGAGTCAGGAGTGGAGGTTCTGTGTCACAACCCACATCCACTCTGTGGAAACTCACATTGTTATTGTTTCCTGAAATAGAGAATTACCCCACATTTACTTAGAAATCAAACTTGTTTTTTTGCTGGTGCTTGAAATTGAACCCATGGTTTAGTTCATGCTAAACACACTCTACCACTGAACTGCCATCCCCATCCTGAAACCAAACTTTTTAAAATTTATTTACTTTTAATTTTTTTGGTATTGGGGATTTACTACAGGGGTGCTTAACCACTGAGCCATATTCTATCCCTTTTATTTATTTATTTTTTTGAGATAGGGTCTCTCACTAAGTAGTTTAGGGCCTCACTAAGTTGCTGAGGCTGGCTTTGAATTTGCTATCCTCCTGCCTCAGCCTCCCAAGTCACTGGGATTACAGGCATGCACACCTGCCTGAAAACAAACTTCATAAAACACTTTCACATCCTTAAAATAAGAGCATAGAAAGAAAAGGTAGCCAGGTGCTGTGGCGCAGACCTGTAATCTCAGCTACTCAGGAGGCTGAGGCAGAAGGATTGCAAGTTTGAGGACCAACTGGGCAACTTAGTGAAACCATGTCTGAAAATTAAAAATAAATAAATAAATAAATAAATAAATGCTGAGGATGTAGTGCTTGCCTAGCATGACTGAGGCCCTGGGTTCAATGCCCTCTCTTCAAACAGTTGTGCTAATCTTCCGGAGAGCTAATGTTGAGAAAAGAATACAAAGATGAATAAAGCTTTGGGGTTGGGGGCCTTTAAGTCACATGAACATGTGACTTTTGGTAGTGCCAAAAACAAGTGAGAGATGCTGAGAGCACCTAACTACTCTATAAGAACTAAGGTGTTTGGCCCAAGAAATGTGTTTTTTAATATTTGCCAGGGCTCAGCACTGGGTCTTACCTACCATAGATCTCATTTTCTTTGGGTTGAATGTACACAGGAATAAATGAATTGTGAAAGAGCTGGAAGAACTGCAGAAAGGAAAAAAAAAATTTTTTTAAACTAGTGGAGAAGAATTCTTGCACCAGAGCAGTAAACTTGGCATTGATCTGAGGCTTCTGCTGGGCTTGTATTGTGGCACCAATCTCCGTTCTCCAGGGATCTTTAGAGGTCATCTTGGGCTCTTTCCTCTCCATCATCCCCATATCAAATTTGTTTCCAAGTTCTCTCATATCTCCTTCTTTTCCATCACTGTGGCCACATCCTGGCCCAGGCCCTTATCACTTGGCGCTAGTCTGGACTCGTGTGTCTGAGCAGGAGTGAGTAAAGAGGGCTGGGAGGTGGCTTTGAAGCTACCTCAGTGAATCAGGCTGCAGCTGACCCAGAGTTTGACCCCCTCCCACTCCAAGGTCTGGGTCTTTTTCCTTATTGGCTCGCTCACAGGTACCCCCCAGCCTCTTCCTTCCAGCCAGCACCCAGTTCCTCACTGGGCCAGACACTCCCCACACTTTCAGGCTTTCTCTGCCACCTCACTGGGGCCCCCTCCCCCCAACCCCTTCCTCGGGTCTCAATTAACTAGCTGCCCATAGATTGCAGCACATTTATACTCCCTGAAATAGAAGTGACCCATAACAAGGCTTAATGAGATCATCCCCCAAGGAATTTAATAAGGGACAGTTCCTTTAGACAGTCAGATGAGAGCGGCAGGTGTAAGTGAGTGAGGATTTAGGGGAGGGAGGGCAAAACGTAGATGCTCCACCTTGGGGTGCAGTGGGGACCCATGGGACAGACGGCAGGAGACATGGGAAGCAAGGAGGCTTGGCAGATTGACTGGGTGGGAGAAAACAGAAGCACAACCTCATTTGGTTTCCAAGTTTGCCGAGAGCCAGAAGGAAACCTGATGCCCTCCCTGACTCAGCTCCCCACCAGGTCCCCAAGTTCTAGAGGTCACAAGCCCAAGAGCTTCAGATGCCTCAAGACGAAGATTGTCGAGAGGGGGGGCTGCTCCCCCCTCCTAAATTCACAGAGACAGGTGCAGAGGTCCAGCATGGTGGAGCTTGCCTTACAAGCTGGGAAAAGAGAACGTTTGTTTCTCCTGCTCTTGAAAGCTGATCGCCTTTGCAGCCAGGACTGGTGCCAGCTGTGATCAGTGTCCAGCCTGGCAAATGGGTCACTGGGGACTCAGTGAGTCCTCAGCTGCCTGCATTTTTCTGTCTGTGCACCAGCCACATCAACAGCAAACCTCCTTGGCACCTACAGTGCCCTGGCCGATCTGCTCGCCCCCGCCAGGGGAAGACCATTCTCCCTGTCTCAACGGTACAGTGCTCAGCATCTGCCACCTACACGCAGTCTGCAAAAGCTAGAGCCTGATGAATCCTAGGTAGATGGCCTAGTCCAACCATCTCCCTCATGTACAGAGGACCACCTGGGGCCCAGGGAGGTGAAGTGACATTCTAAAGTACTAGTTTTCCATGTTGCAGACGATTATCACCATCTAGCAGGTAAAAACCCACACACATATGGCTAGCATGCATAAGGCCCTGGGCTCCATCCCCAGCACTATAAAACAAACAAAAAACAAATGGAAACCAACACACACTTAGCTTGGTGTTGTGAATGGGGAGCCTGAAGCGGTGGCTGACTTTGCTCCCAGTTTCACCAGACTGCAATCCAAGTGTCAGCCGGGGCTGCAGGCTCCCTAGAGGCTCAAGTCGGGGAACATCTCCTCCCAAGCTCCCTCAGGCTGTTGGCAGAATTCATCTTCTTGCAGTTCTAGGACTGTTTCATTGCTGGTGCTCATCTGGGTGCAGTCACAGGTCTTTAACTGGGCCACAGTTCCTTGCCAAGCAGCCTCTCCATGGGTCTTCCACAGCATGGCATCTTATTCAAAGCCAACAACTAAGAGTCTCGACCTCAGAGAAGGCCTAGTCCTTCTTTTAAAGGCTTTTGCCTGATTAAGTCAGGCCCACCAAAATATGTGTATGTGTATGTGTGTGTGTGTGTGTGTGCATACACACACACACACAAGGTTTTTTTTTTAATATTTATTTTTTGGTGTAGATGGACACAACACAATGCCTTTATTTTTATGTGGTGCTGAGGATCGAACCCGGGTCCTGCCCGTGCTTGGCGAGCGCTCTACCGCTGATCCACAATCCCAGCCCCACACAAAATGTTATATATGTATATTTAAGGAATCAAACCTGGGACCTTATGCATGCTAGGCAAGTGCTCAGTCTTTTTTTTAATTTATTTTTTAAATTTTTTAGTTGTAGTTGAACACAATACTTTATTAATTTATTGTTATGTGGTGCTGAGGATAGAACCCAGAGCCTTGCATGCGTTAGGCTAGCACTCTACCACTGAGCCACAACCCCAGCCCACTCAGTCCTTTTTATCTTATTTTGAGGCAGGGTCTCACTAAGTTGCCGAGGCTGTCCTTGAACCAGTGACCCTGTTACCTTAGTGTCCTGAGTAGCTGGGATTGTAGGTTTGTGGGCATGTGACACCATCCCTAGCTAGATGAAGGGGTTTATTAGGGGAATTTTGGCCCACGTGATTATGGAGGCTGAGGAGTCCCACAATAGACCCAGAGATCCCAATAGCTTTGTTCAAGTTGGAAAGCTTCCTGTAGGGTAGGATGGTGTAACTCTCAGCTCAAGGCTGAAGGTCTGACAACCCTGGTGTAAGAGAGCCTGGAATCCTGCAAGGGCAGAAGGACAAGAAGGTCCTGGCTCAAGAGAGGGGAGGAGGAAGAAAAGGAGGAGGAAGGACAGGGTTTTTTCTAACTTTTTTGTTCTATCTGGAACCTTTGTGGACTAAATGGTAGCTACCCACAGTGAGGGCCAATCTTCCCCACTCAGTCCCCCACCTACATGCCAGTCTCCTCTGGAGACCGACCTCACAGACACAAGCAGAAACAAAGCTCTACCAGTTCTCTAGGTGCCCCTTCATCTGGCCAACGTGACTCCTAACATGAAACTCCACAAGGATCTACCCACACTCAAGAGGAAGGAGTTATACTGGCGTAAGCAGCAGGAGACCTGCACTTTGTGGACACCCTGGAATCTGTCACCATGTCTAGCATCCCACAGCTAGAAAACAGCAGAGATACGGCAGAGACCCCGATTGTATGTAGAAGCAGGTCCTCGGACCAAAGTCTTGAAAGCACGTGATTATACCGTAAACCCATAACCACCGTTTGGCATTTGGGTTGGCACCAGTCCTCCTCACATGCTTTAGAGAAGACCAAACGGTGGCTCAGGTAAGGTTTTGTTTCCAAATAGATTCAGGCCAGATCAGATTTTGCAAATGAATTATGAAAAATCTTTGGGTTTTTAGAGCTTTGGGGAGCTTTGGAAATTCCAGTAAGGAACTGTGAACCTGTAATAACTGATGTTCATAGAGTTCATTTGCTCGAATTGGGCCAAAGAGCTGCATTCTCACAGCCCTGTGGGGGAATAATATTTTGGACATACAAACCACTTTCCTCCCTGTATCTCCTCCCCCTCCCTTCCTCTCATTTAAGTAGGCTGTCTGCACCATTGACATAGAGGTGGGAGGAGGCTGGGTAGAGCCCAAGTCTCTCTTGCTATTTTGCACAAGTGGTTCTTGAACTCCTGATCTCAAGTGATCCTCTTTCCTCAGCCTCCTGAGTGTTGGGATTAGAGACATGCACAACCAGATCCTGTTTTCCCAATGCTGCTGATGTCCCAGATTGCAGAGAGAATGTGGGACTTTGATAAAAACACTGTTTGTTTTTTTTTTCTCTCTCTCAGGTTCTCACCAATTTTGGAGGGGGGGGGTAATAGAGACTGTAACCAGATACTTCAGCACTCAGCCACATCCTCAGCCTCCCCATATTTTAGACAGGGTTTCTTCCAGTTGCCCAGGCTGGCCTCCAACTTGTGATCCTTATGCCTCAGCCTCCTGAGTCAGTGGGATTACAACTGTGCTTCACAGAGCCTGGTTGACAAAACACTTTAGATAAGGAAACACCAAGCAGTCAATCAACTAACCAACCAACCAAAGACTGAAAGTAGATCCTCCATACCAGGCAAAGAAGTGGAAGGAGAAGGAGGCAATCCTCAGCTGACAGGACTCCCAGGACTAGGGCTGTGTGTGATGTCTAGTCAGGCTGGAGTCTTGGGCACCTCTCGGCTTGCAGGTGCACCACCTAATGGAGGGAAGGGACATTCTGGCTGGAAGCTCAGGCCCTCCTTTATTGCTTTCTTATAGTGTTTTGCAAACCAGATCTCTCCTTGTGGAATAAATCTATTTCTCTCCAGCCCAAGGGCAGAGCTGGTTATTGAATAGAGTAGATGTTGCTCAGTAAGTGGTCCCTGGCTGACACCTGAGTGTACTTGACTGGTGGCAGGTTTGTGGGTGCCCTCGGCCTCCTCCAGGGGTTCCTGTGCAGTTAACTTCCTTGGAAGTGTTTGGTTTGGGAGACCCTATCATCTAGTTCCTCATGTTTCATCATATCATCCTCCATTTTTTAAGGGACAAATTGGTACAGTCCTAGGCCTGAGTACAGTGGTTTGGGTACTAGGCTTGTGTCGCTCTGGTAGTGAGTCTCCTCGGTGATTTGACTTTGGCTCCAGATCTTTAGGCACTGGGTTTAGGTGCCCCCTCCTCCCGCCCCCACACACATCCTTTGAAAGTATTTTAAAGATATGACTGCCCTCTGGTGGCTAAAATTATATATGTCATTGCTCCTATCTTTCAAACATGAATTGGATGAGGGATCACCTTCTGACTGAGAAACTTTCTAGGGTAGGTTACTGGGACCTGGGGTGACAGTGGACAAAAATTTTCTCAAGCCAGGTGTGGTTGCACATACCTGTAATCCCAGGGCTCGGGAGGCTGAGGCAGAAGGATCGCAAGTTCAAAGCCAGCCTCAGCAATTTTACTAAGAACCTGTCTCAAAATAAAACAATTCAAAAAAGGTTGGGGATGTAGCTCAATGGCAGGGAGGTTGCCTAGCATGTGTGAGGAACTGGGCTCAATCTCTGGTACAAAAAAATGAATGAATAAATGAATGAACTACTCTCCCAATGGGAACCCCATTCATTTATTTTTACCTTATTTTGCTGTCTCTATGTACTCTTCATAGATGTTAAAAAGACATTTGAAAGAATTCACTGTATACTTAGTAGTAATAGTACTGGGAATTGAACCCATAGTGCTTTAACACTGAGCTATATTCCCAGCCCTTTTTATTTTTTATTTTGAGATAAGATTGAGACAAGTTGCTTAGGACCTCACTAAGTTGCTGAGGCTGGCTTTGAACTTGTGATCCTCTCGTCTCAGTCTTTATGTGTGTGTGTGGTACTGGGATTGTGCATGTGAGGAGAGCACTCTACCAATTGAGCTATATACCCAGCTCTTTTCTCGGTCTTCTAAATCACTGGGATTACAGGCACGCTCCATGATACCTGGCTGTGTGTTTAATTTTTTTTTTAACTCAATAAAGTTATGCCTAGCATGTGCAAAGCCCTGGGTCCATCAACCAGTGCAGCAAACAAAACAAACAAACAAAAACTACAGCTTCTCCTCCATATCTGCAGGTCCACATCTGCAGATTCACCAATCACAGATTGAAAATATTTGGGGAAAGAAGGTGTATTTGTATTGGATATGTACACCCTTTTTCCTTTGTCATTATTCTGTACACAATATAGTATAATGGCTATTTATATAGCACTTACATTGTATTGAGTTTTATAAGTAATCTAGAGATGATTTAAAGTATATGGGAGCATATATATGGGTTATACGGAAATACTGTACATGGTGGCTTTGTTCATAGGAACCCCAAATTAAAAAAAATATATATTGGAGAAGTGACAGACTTTTAAACACATAGTGCTGGGAAAACAGGTTATCCATTTATCCAGAATAATGAAGCTAGACTATTATTTCTCACCCTGCACAAAAATCAACTCAAAATGTACTAAACACCTAGGAATTATACCAGAAACTATGTACCTCCTAGAAGAAAAGTAGGGTCAACCGTCAAGTATATAGGCATAGCCAACAACTTTCTCAAGACCTCTAAAGCTCAGGAAATAATGCCAAGAGTTAATAAATGAGATGGCCTCAAATTAAAAAGCTTCTGACAATTAGGAATGTGAAGAGAAAACCTACAGAATGGGAGAAAATCTTTGCTAGCTACTCTTCTGACAGGATTAATATCTAGAATATATTAAGAACTCAAAAAACTATACACCAAAAAAAAATCAAATAACCCAGTTAATAAATGGGGAAAGAATTAAACAGACATTCTCAAAAAGAAGAAATTCAAATGGCCAACAAATATATGAAAAAGATGTTCAACATCATTAGCTATTAGGGAAATGCAAATCAAAACTATACTGAGATTTCATCTCACATCAGTTAGAATGGCAGTCATCAAGAATACAAATAATAGCTGGTCACAGTGGTGTATGCCTGTAATCCCAGCAGCTCTGGAGGCTGAGGCAGGAGGATTGTCAGTTTAAAGTCAAACTCAGCAACTTAGTGAGGCACTAAGCAACTTAGCGAGACTCTATCTCTAAAAAATGTAAAAAGGGGCTGGGGATGTGGCTCAGTGGTTAGGCACCCTTGGGTTCAATCCCTGGTACAAAAAAATGTGATACACACACACACACATATACACACACACACATATATATAATATTTACATACATACATACGTAATATGTATATGTATATATATATATATAAAACATACACACACACATATAATTATAATGCACTGTAAGCACAAATGACAGAGACAGAGCATACCTCCCAGATCAGAGATGCTGTTTATTGAGCTGCAGAGTCAATCAGTCAGGCATTGGAGGGGCTCATTTTCTGGGTAGAAAATGGCCACTGGTTACAGGAGGGGTTTGTGTTTTTACAGGTTGCACTGAGAGGTGACTTAATCATTGGAGACTTCAACAGTATGTGTCTGGGCATTCAGGAAAAAGGTAGTAAAAATTTGAAACTTGTTTGTTACTGGCAAAGGATGGAGGATCCAAAGCTCAGCGCTCATGTTTTCCCTCTGGGGGTCATCATGTTGTCACTGGAACAGGATTCATGTATGGCTTCATTGTCACTGGGAAAGAATTTCCTGGGAAAGGATCAATGTTTGCTCTCTTCCCAGGGACTGCCATTTTAGGATTGATGTTTTTGCCTCCTTCCCAGGGATTGTCTTGTCACTGGGAAAGGATTTATTGGGGAAGGATCAATGTTTTTGCCTTCTTCCTCCCTCTCTTGTCTCTGGCCACACTGTCTTGGGGGTTGTCATTTCCCATATCCTTCATGCACTAATAAAGAAAAAAATGTGAGAAAGGAAAAAAAACCCAAATTGTACAAGCCTGTAATCTCAGTCACTCTGAAGGTTATGGCAGGAGGATGGTGTTTTAATCAGCTTTTTGACTGCTGTAACCAAAAGACCTGATGGAATATTAGAGAAGGAAAAGTGTATTTTGGAGCTCATGATATCAATCCATAAATGGCCGATTCCATTGCTCTGAGACAGGACATGCGGCAGAAAAGTACAACAGAGGAAAGGAGGTCAGGACATGGCCACCAAGAAGCAGAGAGATTGCTCCACTCACCAGGGACAAAATACATATCCCAAAGGCCCACCCGCAATGATTTACCTCCTCAAGCCACACCTGCATGCCTACAGTTACCACCCAGTTAATCCATTCAACCAAATCAAAGCACTGATTAGGTTCAGGGTCTCCTCACCTAATCGTTTTACCTCTAAACTTTCTTGCAGTAACACATGAGCTTCTAGATATTGATACACCCAATATCTAAAACATAACAGATGGCAAATTTGAGACTAGACTGGGTAACTTAGCAAGTCTCTGTCTCAGAATGAAAAACAGAAGGGGTTGGGGATTTAGCTCTGTGGTAGAGCACTTGTCTACCTTTCTGTGAGGACCTTAGTGGCCCTGGGTCCAATCCCCAGGATCACAGGGGAAAACAGAGTAGTTCAGAGTTTATGTATTTACTGTTTTGGGTGCTGGGGATTGAACCCAAGTATTCACACATGCCAAGCAGGCACTCTTCCAGTGAGCTATAACTCCAGCTCTGCTGCTTTTTTTTTTTTTTTTAAGGAAGTGTTATTTGTTTGTTTTGTGTGTGTGCGTGTGTGCGCGCACTCTGGGGATTGAACCCATGGCCTTGGGCATGTGAAGCAAGCACTCTACCAACTAAGCTATATTCCGCAGCCCCTGTTTGACTGTTTTTTCATTTGAGGAGCTTGGACAACTCCGATTCGCTTTACCATTGAGCCACATCCTCAGCCCATTTTTAAATTTTATTTAGAGACAGAGTATTGCTGAGTTGCTTAGAGCCTTGCTAAGTTGTTGAGGCTGGCTTTGAACTTGCAGTTCTACTGTCTCAGCGTCCTGAACCGCTGGAATTATAGGCATGGGCCACCATGCCCAGTTGAGATTTCTAAAGTAGTTAAAAGCTAAATAGGGTAACTGAGACCTTATAGGTTAGTCAAAAGCAAGTAATACAGAGGAAAGATCTTTGGGTTGGGAAATAAGCAATCCAGGTTGGATATGACGTCTGGGCAGTCATTTTCCTCCTTTGAGCTGTATAACACTAAATTTTGTGTTGAACAAATTACTGAGCCAGTAGTTTGTGAATTTATAAAGTGCCTCTCTGAGATTGAAGGAATTCATATTTATCTTTATAACCCCACTACCTAACACATAGTGTTCAATACTGTTCAGGAAGGAGTGCATGAGGGATGAGGAAGGTGGGCAGCTGTGCTATCCATTTGACATCTGGCAGTTTACATGGTGTCTTTAAGGTCACATTGCTAGGTAGCATTAGGGCTAGCTTCCATGCTCAGTGTCTGAACACGCTGCAGAAAATCTGGATTCTGAAGAGGTGGAGAGAGCAGTTCTCCCTCCCAACACTGTGGAGGCAGCTAGCTGTCAGCCCACAACTGCTGCTGCAGAATTTAAAGAAAACTGTAAATGTGGGAGCTGCGCACTGCAAGATAAGCCTAAAAATACACACCTGCCCAATGAGAGAGGAAGCTGTGCTAAGATCAGAAGGACGTATGTGCGTGATGATCCCAAATAAAGCCGGCAGATTGGCCTCTCTGGGTGGTGTCCCAGCCAACCCGCAACATCAGCAGTCCAGGCACAGGGCCACAGTCAGCCTGGGGTGAGCCATCTGTCACGTGTTCCTGTGACAACCCATAAGAAAAATTTTCCTGGCAATCAAACAGGCTCCAAGGACATCCACATACAATCCTCCGCTAAGTTGTTTAGGGCCTCACTAAGTTGCTGGGGTGGCTTTGAACTTTAGATCCTCCTGTGTCTCTGGAATTACAGGCATGTGCCACCACACCCAGCTCATCCCCACCTCTTTTTATATTGTATTTATTTATTTTTTTAGATGTTGGTGGACCTTTATTTGATTCATTTATTTATACGCAGTGCTGAAAATCAAACCCAGTGCCTCATATATGCAAGGCAAGTGCTCTACCACTGATCCACAACCCCAGCCCCTTTATATTTTATTTCAAGACAGGGTCTTGCTAAGTTGTCCATGCAGGCCTCCTACTTGCAATCCTCCTGTCTCTGTCTCCTGAGTTGCTGGGATTACAGGTATGTACCAACAGTCTGGCTTCAAAATAAACTCTCACTCTCCTTTCAGACCAATGTATTTCTACTTCTCTTTTTATTGATGCATTTTTTTATTGGTTCTTCAAAACATTACAAAGCTCTTGACATATCATATTTCATACATTTGATTCAAGTGGGTTATGAACTCCCATTTTTACCCCGTATACAGATTGCAGAATCACATCGGTTATACATCCACGTTTTTACATATTGCCATACTAGTGACTGTTGTATTCTGCTGCCTTTCCTATCCTCTACTATCCCCGCTCCCCTCCCCTCCCATCTTCTCTCTCTACCCCATCTACTGTAATTCATTTGTCTCCCTTGATTTTTTTCCCTTTCCCCTCACATCCCCTTATATGTAATTTTGTATAACAATGAGGGTCTCCTTCCATTTCCATGCAATTTCCCTTCTCTCTCCCTTTCCCTCCCACCTGTTGTCCCTGTTTAATGTTAATCTTTTTCTCATGCTCTTCCTCCCTGCTCTGTTTTTAGTTGCTCTCCTTATATCAAAGAAAACATTTGGCGTTTGTTTTTTAGGGATTGGCTAGCTTCACTTAGCATAATCTGCTCTAATGCCATCCATTTCCCTGCAAATTTCATGATTTTGTCATTTTTTAGTGCTGAGTAATACTCCATTGTGTATAAATGCCACATTTTTTTAATCCATTCATCTATTGAAGGGCATCTAAGTTGGTTCCACAGTCTAGCTATTGTGAATTATGCTGCTATGAACATCGATGTAGCAGTATCCCTATAGTACGCTCTTTTAAGGTCTTCAGGGAATAGTCTGAGAAGGGCAATAGCTGGGTCAAATGGTGGTTCCATTCCCAGCTTTCCCAGGAATCTCCATACTGCTTTCCAAATTGGCCGCACCAATTTGCAGTCCCACCAGCAATGTACAAGTGTACCCTTTTTCCCACATCCTCGCCAGCACTTGTTGTTGTTTGACTTCATAATGGCTGCCAATCTTACTGGAGTGAGATGGTATCTTAGGGTGGTTTTGATTTGCATTTCTCTGACTGCTAGAGATGGTGAGCATTTTTTCATGTACTTGTTGATTGATTGTATATCCTCCTCTAAGAAGTGTCTGTTCAGGTCCTCGGCCCATTTGTTGATTGGGTTATTTGTTTTCTTATTGCTTAATTTTTTGAGTTCTTTGTATACTCTGGATATTAGGGCTCTATCTGAAGTGTGAGGAGTAAAGATTTGTTCCCAGGATGTAGGCTCCCTATTTACCTCTCTTATTGTTTCTCTTGCTGAGAAAAAACTTTTTAGTTTGAGTAAGTCCCATTTGTTGATTCTTGTTTTTAACTCTTGTGCTATGGGTGTCCTATTAAGGAATTTGGAGCCCGACCCCACAATATGTAGATTGGAGCCAACTTTTTCTTCTATCAGACACAGAGTCTCTGATTTGATATCAAGCTCCTTGATCCATTTTGAATTAACTTTTGTGCATGGTAAGAGAAAGGGATTCAGTTTCATTTTGTTGCATATGGATTTCCAGTTTTCCCAGCACCATTTTTTGAAGATGCTATCCTTCCTCCATTGCATGCTTTTAGCCCCTTTATCGAATATAAGATAGTTGTAATTTTGTGGATTGGTTTCTGTGTCCTCTATTCTGTACCATTGGTCCACCCGCCTGTTTTGGTACCAGTACCATGCTGTTTTTGTTACTATTGCTCTGTAGTACAGTTTGAAATCTAGTATCGCTATACCTCCTGATTCACCCTTCTTGCTTAGAATTGCTTTTGCTATTCTGGGTCTTTTATTTTTCCATATGAATTTCATGATTGCTTTATCTATTTCTACAAGAAATGCCGTTGGGATTTTGATTGGCATTGCATTAAACCTATAGAGAACTTTTGGTAATATCGCCATTTTGATGATGTTAGTTCTGCCTATCCATGAACAGGGTATATTTTTCCATCTTCTAAGATCTTCTTCTATTTCTCTCTTTAGGGTTCTATAGTTTTCATTGTATAAATCTTTCACCTCTTTTGTTAGGTTAATTCCCAAGTATTTTATTTTTTTTGAGGATATTGTGAATGGGGTGGTTTTCCTCATTTCCAGTTCAGAAGATTTGTCGCTGATATACAGGAATGCCTTTGATTTATGCATGTTGATTTTATATCCTGCTACTTTGCTGAATTCATTTATTAGCTCTAGTAGTTTCTTTGTAGACCCTTTTGTGTCTTCTAGGTATAGGATCCTATCATCCGCAAATAGTGATAATTTAAGTTCTTCTTTTCCTATCTTAATGCCTTTAATTTCTTTTGTCTGCTAATTGCTCTGGCCAGTATTTCAAGAACTATATTGAATAGAAGTATGCCACAGTCTGGCTGGGCACAATCAGGAGCCACTTGTCAAAAGAAACTAACTTTATTTTTAGAACCACACACGCCAAACAAAACAGCTCCTCAGGAAAAACCCTCAGAGCCCCAATCGCCACCACCGGCTTCCCACAAGCCTCTTCCTCAACCACAAGCCTCACCACCTCCCCCCATCCTCCTGCTCTTGAGGCCGATTGGCTGGGTCGCGTGGGCGGAGCCAAAAAAGTCACCCAATGAGCAGCTCCATGGTCTGAAAGAGCAGGGAAACAGCCCAATGAGCATCACCGCAGAGGAGCCAATCAGCTAGATGTTGCTGGGGCCGCTGTGAGCCAATCATCAGCTGGCAGTCTGAAAGGGCGGGGAAACAGCTCAATGAGCATCTCCAATGAGCATCACCACAGAGGAGCCAATCAGCTAGATGTTGCTGGGGCCGCTGTGAGCCAATCATCAGCCGGCAGCTGGAAGTTTGATGGCAGCTGGAAGTTTGCTGGGGCCCCTTCGGCTGTGGCTCTTAACAGAAGTGGTGAGAGAGGGCATCCCTGTCTTGTCCCAGATTTTAGAGGGAATGCCTTCAGTTTTTCTCCATTTAGAAGCCTGAGGCTTAGCATATATAGCTTTTACAATGTTGAGGTAAGTTCCTGTTATCCCTAGTTTTTCTAGTGTTTTGAACATAAAGGGATGCTGTACTTTGTCGAATGCTTTCTGTGCATCTATCGAGATGATCATATGGTTCTTATCTTTAAGTCTATTAATGTGGTGAATAACGTTTATTGATTTCCGTATATTGAACCAGCCTTGCATCCCAGGGATGAATCCTACTTGATCATGGTGTACTATCTTTTTGATATGTTTTTGTATCCAATTTGCCAGAATTTTATTGAGGATTTTTGCATCTAAATTCATTAGGGATATTGGTCTGTAGTTTTCTTTCTTTGAGGTGTCTTTATCTAGTTTGGGAATCAGGGTGATATTGGCCTCATAGAATGAATTTGGAAGTTCTCCCTCTTTTTCTATCTCCTGAAATAGATTGTAGAAATAGATTGGTATTAGTTCTTCTTTAAAGTTCTTGTAAAACTCTGCTGTATATCCATCCGGTCCTGGGCTTTTCTTGGTTGGTAGTCTTTTGATGGCTTCTTCTATTTCCTCACTTGATATTGGTCTGTTTAGGTTGTTTATATCATCCTGACTCAATCTGGATAGTTCATATGTCTTAAGGAATTTATTGATGCCTTCACTATCTTCTATTTTATTAGAGTATAGGGTTTCAAAATAATTTCTAATTATCTTCTGTATTTCTGAATTGTCTGTTGTGATGTTGCCTTTTTCATCCCATAAGCTAGTAATTTGGGTTCTCTTTCTTCTTCTCTTTGTTAGCGTGGCTAGTGGTCTATCAATCTTATTTATTTTTTCAAAGAACCAACTTTTAGTTTTGTCAATTTTTTCGATTGTTTCTTTTGTTTCGATTTCATTGATTTCAGCTCTAATTTTAATTATTTCTTGCCTTCTACTGTATTTGCTGCTGATTTGTTTTTCTTTTTCTAAGGCTTCAAGGTGTAGTGTGAGGTCATTTATTTGTTGGCTTTTCCTTCTTTTAAGGAATGAACTCCATGAAATGAATTTTCCTTTTAGTACTGCTTTCATAGTGTCCCAGAGATTTCAATATGTTGTGTCTGAGTTTTCATTTACCTCTAAGAATTTTTTAATTTCCTCTTTGATGTCTTCTGTAACCCTTTGTTCATTCAGTAGCATATTGTTTAATCTCCATGTGATGTAGGATTTTTCCTTTCTCATTTTATTATTGATTTCCAATTTCATTTCATTATGATCAGATAAAATGCATGGTAGTATCTCTACTCCTTTGTAATTGCTAAGATTTGCCCTGTGACATAATATATGGTCTATTTTTGAGAAGGATCAATGTGCTGCTGAGAAGAAAGTGTATCCACTTGATGTTGGGTGGTATATTCTGTATATACCAATTAGGTCTAAATTATTAATTGTATTATTGAGCTCTATGGTTTCTTTATCCAACTTTTGTTTGGAAGATCTGTCCAGTGGTGAGAGAGGTGTGTTAAAATCTCCCATGATTATTGTGTTGTGGTCTATTTGACTCTTGAACTTGAGAAGAGTTTGTTTGATGAACGTAGCTGCACCATTGTTTGGGGCATATATATTAATGATTGTCAAGTCTTGTTGGTGTATGGTTCCCTTGAGCAGTATGTAGTGTCCTTGTTTATCCCTTTTGATTAACTTTGGCTTGAAGTCTATTTTATTTGATACAAGTATGGACACCCCTGCTTGCTTCTGGGGTCCGTATGAGTGATATGATTTTTCCCAACCTTTCACCTTCAGTCTGTGTATGTCTTTTCCTATCAGATGAGTCTCCTGTAGGCAGCATATTGTTGGATCTTTTTTTAAAATCCATTCTACTAGCCTATGTCTTTTGATTGGTGCATTTAAGCCATTAACATTTAGGGTTACTATTGAGATATGGTTTGTATTTCCAGCCATATTTGATTATGTATGTTACTTAACATGATTTGTTTTTCCTCTATGATTAGTTTTTCCTTTACTGTACTACCTCCTGCTGTTGGTTTTCATTGTTATTTTTCATTTCCTCTTCCTGTAATGTTTTGCCAAGGATGTTTTGAAGAGCTGGTTTTCTAGCTGCAAATTCTTTTAACTTTTGTTTATTGTGGAAGATTTTTATTTCATCTTCAATCCTGAAACTTAATTTCGCTGGATACATGATTCTTGGTTGGAACCCTTTTTCTTTCAGCGTTTGAAATATGTTGTTCCAGGATCTTCTAGCTTTTACAGTCTGTGTTGAAAGATCAGCAGTTATCCTGATTGGTTTACTCCTAAATGTAATCTGCTTCCTCTCTCTTGTGGCTTTTAAGATTCTCTCCTTATTCTGTATGTTGGGCATCTTCATTATTATGTGTCTTGGTGTGGATCTCTTACGATTTTGTACTTTCGGTGTCCTGTAGGCTTCTAGTATTTGGATTTCTTTTTCATTCTTTAAGTCTGGGAATTTTCTAGTATTATTTCATTGAATAGATTGCTCATTCCCTTGGTTTGGACCTCTATACCCTCTTGTATCCCAATACTCTTAGGTTTGGTTTCTTTATGTTATCCCATATTTCTTGGATGTTCTGCTCATGATTTCTTAACATTCTTGCTGAGCTGTCTATGTTCTTTTCAAGTTGAAAAACTTTGTCTTCATTGTCTGAAGTTCTATCTTCTAAGTGTTCTACTCTGCTGGTAATACTCTCATTTGAGTTTTTAATTTGGTTTATTGTTTCCTGCATTTCCAGGATTTCTGTTTGTTTTTTATATCCTCTATCTCCCTAGAGAGTTGATCTTTTGCTTCTTGGATTTGTTTATGTAATTCATTGTCAAAGTGATCTTTCATTGTCTAAATTTGCTATATAAAGTCTTCCTTGAGACTCCAGATCATCTGAAGCATGTATATCCTGAACTCTTTGTCTGACATTCCATCAGCTGCAGATATTACCTCATCTAATGTTGAATTGACCTGTATTGTTTGTGGTCCTTTCTTTCTTTGTCTTTTCATACTGCTCATGATTCTTTCTAGCTTTGTGAAACTGTTGTGTTAATGTTTCTCCCCTTATATATTTGTATTGTTCTTGTATAGCTCCAAAATCCCTCTTTTGCAGAGAAAGACAATGTTAACAGTTCCCAATATCAACAGTACATTATCTAAGCACAAGTTTTCATTATTAATACATTTATAGTTAGATTCTAAGTCTATAGATATTGGTTTTAATTATTACTTAAGAATATATTCATTAGTTTCATAAAAGGCATACCATATCTGGTGGCATATAGAAAACTTAATTTCAGACGAAGGATGTTATACTTAGAGGGAAAGGAGTGAGAGTATGAGGTTAAACTAACTTAGCACCTTTGGAGAACTCTAACCAATAGACTGGTAATTTATGGAAGAATGTATAGACTCAACCTCCTGTCTGTATTTAGATAGTTACCCTATGTATAGATAGCAAAAGTTAGGAGATTGAAAGTGGGATAGAGAGAATACAAATTAAAAAAAAAGAAAAAAAATAACAAGGAAGAAAAGAGAAATAAGAGAAGGAAAAGGAAAGTAAGATAGAAATAAAGAAAAAAATGGGGGGAAGGTGGGGTATATGCAATTCCTCTATATTATATTACTTTGGTAATTCGGTTATTCATGCACAGTTCTTGGTTTCACATATGTTGAAGTTGTGGAAGAGAGAGAAGAGAGAAAGAAAGAGAAAAAAAAAGTCTCTCAGAACACTGTTTTCCTTGCTTCCAGTAGGTGGCGTTGTCTATTCCTAGCTTGAGCCTCTGTATTCAGGGTGGTGGGTATAGCCAGTGTGAAAGGAAATGAGCTTCCACCTGTATCTTCCCTACTCTAGTCTCTGAGGTAGAAACCAGGTGCCTGTACAGTTGTTGTTTTGTGTTGATAGCTACAACCCCCAGAAGCTTGTGGGAAATATTTTGAGTTATCGCAGCTAAGGGTGGGGGAGTTGGAAACCGGGTACCTGGATCAGCCGCAGAACTGTGCTGGTAGCCACACCCCCTTTGATGGGTTTTAAGGGTTGATGGGCTTCCTCCGGACTAGCACATGGGGCGGGGCCAGACTTCCTCCTCCTGTCTGGTTTGGCTGGCGCCAAACCTTCCTCCTCCTGTCTGGCTTGGCTGGTGTCGGGCGGCTTCCTCCTCCCGTCTCTATTGATGCATTTTTTATGAGGGCTTTTATTTTTTTAATCTCTTACTCATCTTTTTCTTTCTTTCTTTTTTTTTTTTTTTTTTTCGGTCAGTATGTATTACATTTACCTACATATTTGCTATGTTCTTTGCTCTTAGATCTATGTGCTCTAAGCTTTCTATCTGAAATGATTTTCCTTCCTTTTTTTTTGTTTTTGTTTTTAGAATTCCCATTGGTGTAAGTCTGCTGACAATGAACTGTCTCCATACTCCATATCCATTTTTGTTTGTCTGATATCTTTATTTCACTTTTTTTGGGGGGGAGGGGTGGTGGTAACTGGGGATTGAACCCACGGCCTCATGCAAGCTAGGCAAACACTCTACCATTTCTACCATTGGGCTACCTACCCAGCCTTGTTTTTTATTTTGAGACAGGGTTGTGCTAAATTGTCCGGGGTAGCCTCAAACTTAAGATTTTCATGCTTAGACTTCCAGGAGCCGAGGTAACAGGTGCTTAGAGTTACTGCTGGGGGAGGAATGAGGCACAAAATAGCAGGTACACTTTGTGGCATGTACCTACCTTTCTCCAGTTACTCAGCCATCCACAAGTCTGTAGCTGCTGTAGGAGAGATTTTGCAAATGTAATTAACATTCCAAATCAGTTCAGCTTCTGACTTGGGCCAGTTTGGTTGATCTTTAAAGTCTCCTGGTGGATCAATCAGGTCTAAATAGTCTAAGAAGGTCTTAGTCACACAGCTGGTCCAAGCTTCTTTACATGGTGGGCTCGGAAGCTCCAATGTACAAAACTTTTATTCCTTTGCTTTTGTCACATTTGCTATGGTGTCATTGGCCAAAACAAGTCACACGGTCATTTCCGTAATCAACCTACCAAATTGCCTTACTTTAGCAAAAGCACAGCAATTAAATCAAATGAAAAAAACTTGGAAAAGTATTTATAAATCAAATCACAAAGGATTAATTTATCTAATCTATAAGGGGTTCCTATAAATTTTAAGAAAAAGGCCAGAAACTTGCAGGCACAGCAATCCTAACTATTTAGGAGATGCCTGTCTGTGATCAGAACTACTCAGGAGGATGAGGCAGGAGGATTCCAAGTTTGAGGCCAGCCTGGGCAAGTTAGTGAAATCCTACCTCAAAAAATAAATAGATAGCTGAGGATGGTGGAGCATATGTGTAATCCCAGCAGCTCAGGAGGCTGAGGCAAGAGGATCGCAAGGTCAAAGCCAGCCTTAGCAACTTACCAAGGCTTTAAGCAACTCAGCGAGACCCTATCTCAGGGGGTGGGGGGTGGGGTGGTGGGGGTGTTGGAATATGACTCACTAGTTGAGTGCCCCTGGGTTCAATCTCCAGTACAAAAAAATAAATAAATAAAAAGGTGTTGGGGATGTGATTCACTGGGTAGAGCACTCATGCACCAGGCTCTAGAATCAATTGCCAGTAAACAAAACACAAAAACAAAAGACAAAGCAAAAAAAAGACCAGAAGCCAGCCCAGTACAGTGGCACAGGACTGCTATAATTCCAGCTACTCAGGGGCCAAGGGAAGGAGGATCAAAAATTCAAGTCCAGCCTGTCCTGGTGGCACACTCCTGTAATCCCAGTGACTCCAGAGGCTGAGGCAGGAGGAATGAAAGTAGCTTTAGCAACTTAAGGCCGTAAGCAAACTTAGGCCTTGTCTCAAAATGAAAATAATAAAAAGTGGTAAAGTACCAGGGGATTCAATCCCCAGTACCAAGTTCAAGGCCAGCCTCAGTGATTTAGTGAGACCTTGACTCAGAAAAAAAAAATCAAAAAGGGGCTGGAGATGTAGTATAGTGGTATAGCACTTGCCTAATGTGTGACTCCCTGGGTTCAAGTCCCTAGACTGAAAACAAAACAAACTCAGGAGCCCTTGCCTAGCATATGTGAGACCCTGGGTTCGATCCTCAGCACCACATAAAAATAAGTAAACAAAATAAAGGTACTGAGTCCCACTACAACTAAAAAATAAAATATTAAAAAAAAAAAAAGGGTCTCACTAAGTTTTGGCAATCCTTCTACCTTAGTCTCCCAAGTCTTTGGGGTTACAGACATGCACCACCACACCTATTCTTTTTAGATAATCTTTTAAAAAATGAATTATTTTTTAAATTACATAGTACAAAATTTTAAATCAAAGTACAAACAAGCATACAGTGAAAAATCTCTTTCCTTTCTTTACCACATTCATCATGTCCTTGGTTTAAATATGATTTTGTGGGGGCATGGAGTTATTAATGATGGTGGAATTTGATGATCACTATTATCCAAAGTACAGGTATGAAGACACGAATTGGTGTGAATATACTGTGTATACAACCAGAGATATGAAAAATTATGCTGATGTGTAATAAGAATTACACAGCATTCTGTTGTGATATAGAAATAAAAAATTAAAAAAAGATATATAGAAAGCAGATTTGTCAAGAACAGATCATCATTTATAACTATTTTACACTAACAAATACTAATAAGAGCCTCACATAAATAATGTTAGGTTCCAGTCTCACAGCCATGCCCATAATATGAAAAAAAAAGCCACATCTATCCAACATGAAAATAAATAAATGATTTTGCCATATAGGAATTCTTAATTTTCCAAAATATTAAAATAATTCAACTGCTTCAATTTTAGCTCCTAAGTTTTAGCCATAAGTTTCTGACTCCGATTATTTAAAAATCAAAACATTAAAACTTTAGTATGTTATTTTTCTGTGGTATTAGAGGTTGAACAGAGTCATGCTCTATCTCTGAGTTATACCACTAGCCCTTTTAATTATTTATTTTAAAATATTTTTTTTAGTTGTTGATGAACCTTTATTTTATTTATTTATATATGAGACTCGAACCCAGTGCCTCACATGGGCTAAGCAGGCACTCTATCTCTGAGCTACAACCCTAGCCCCATCACTAGCCTTTTTTAGATTTTGAGATAGGGTCTCACTAAATTGCTCAAGCTGGCCTTGAACTTGTGATCCTCCTGCCTCAGTTTTCCAAGCAGCTGGGATGATAGGTATACACCATCATGCTTGGCTAGTACTTTTATTTATTTGGAGTACTAGGGATTAAACCCAGGGTGCTTAACCTCTGAGTCACATCCCCAGCCCCCTTTTTTGTGTGTGTGTGGTTACTGGGGATTGAACTCAGCTGCATTCATCCACTGAGCCACACCCACAGTCCCATTTTGTATTTTATTTAGAGACAGGGTCTCAGTTGTTTAGCAACCCTCTGTTGCTAAGGCTGGCTTTGAACTTTTGATCCTCCTGCCTTAGCCTCCTGAGCTGCTGGGATTACAGGCATGCACCACCTCACCTGGCAGCCTTTTACATATATATATGTATGTGTATACACACACACACACACACATACACACACACACATTTTAAATTTTGAGACTGAGTCTTGCTAAGTTGCTTAGGGACTTGCTAAGTTGCTGAGGCTGGCTTTGAACTTGTGATCCTTCTACCTCAGCTTCCTGAGCCACTGAGATCACAGGTGTGCACCACTTTGCCCAGCATGGCTAGTACCATTATTTTAAAAATTTTTATATCTAAATTTTTGATCCTTTGGATTACCCTAACATAAAACATGAAGTACAGATCTAGCATCAAGTGGTGAATTGTCCATTTTTCTACCACTGACACAAAAGGTCACTTTTCTTTATAAACTAAATTCTACATATTATCTACATATTATTAACATTTGGAGGTAGGCAAGTGAGCTGATCAGCAAGAACAGCTGCAAACCCCTGGAAAAGGAAGACAGTAGGCGAAGCATAACTGGAATTGTGTAACCTTCTTTTCACTCTGGCTGACCCAGTGAGTGCATGTATGGCTGCTGTCACAATATTCTCCTAACAGAGCTACTGGAGGGTTCCTAACTGCCAACCACAACCACACAGAACCAACAGTTGAGAGAAAATGCTTTTTAATATAAAACAGGGTTTGGGCACAAAAATACTATGCATAACCAGAAACCATTATTCTACTAATAAGGACATTATTATTTTATTTAAGAATACAGGAATTATGTTATTAAGGAATGACAGGAAGGAAAAAAATCTTTAAAGTCCTATTCAATTTACTTTGTTAGGGAAAAAGATGTTTATTTGGCTCTGGTCACAGTTCCATCATGTCTACTTTCTTTGTAAGTTCTGCTTCAATGGTATCCTAAAGAAAGAAAGAAAGAATATGAATAAAAATATAAGACTGATGCTATAACTTCTACTTTATTTAAAGTAGGGGAAGCAAGCTGGGGTTGTGGCTCAGTGGTAGAGTGCTCGCCTAGCATGAATGAGGCACTGGTTCGATCCTTAGCACCACATAAATATGAAAATAATAAAGATATTACGTCCACCTAAAACTAAAAAAATAAATATTTAAAAAAAATAAAGTAGAGGAAGCAAAAAAAATATTAAAATACATTTTTGAAAAATATCATTATATCAAATATGTTTTGAGATATTCCCAGTCCCTTACCTTTACATTTCCCTTCTCCCTCCCAGCCTCCATGCCCTAGTTTTCGGATTCCTTCCCCACCTGAAGTGGGGAAGAAGGCTTTAGAGAGATGGGTTAGTGTAGTGGTATGTGTCTAGATTCTTCAGACCTTTACCCCCACAGCAGCATTCCTCGGCAGTGCCTCTCACGTAACCTCTTCTCCATCTCATTGCACTTTCCTCACTGCTTCTCATCTGGCCTAAATGGGCCAACTGTTTTCTGCAATTATCTTTCTCCCTCCAATGCATCTTATAAATGGTTACAGAACAGTCTTCCTAAAGCATTGGCCTCATCAAAAAACACAGTTTTTTTGTTTTGTTTTTGACACTGGTGATTGAACCCAGGGGCTCTTTACCACTGAGCTATATCCCCAGCTGTTTCTTTTCATTTTTTTTTGAGACAGGCTCTTACTAGGTTGCTGAAGCTGGCTTCAAATGTGTGATCATTCTGCCTCAGCCTTCCATGTAGCTGGGATTACATGCATATACCACCATACCAGGCTAAAAAGCACAGTTTTATAATCATTTTTCTTGAACTTAAAACACAAGGAAACAGTTGAGTGTGGTGGTGCCCACCTATAATCCCAATGGGTTGCTGAGACAAGAGGATCGTGAGTTCAAAGCTAGCCTCAGCAACAGCGAGGTGCTAAGTAACTCAGTGAGACCCTGTCTCTAAATAGCATACCAAAAAAAAAAAAAAAAAGGACTGGGATGTGGTTCAGTGGTCGAGTGCCCCTGAGTTCAATTCCTAGTACCCCACCCACTAAAAAAAAAAACAAAAAACAAACAAACAAAAAAAACCCCCAAGGAAACAAAAAGTAACTTTTACTATCCCCTACAGCTTCCTCTATATATTTAGGATACTTTATATCCCAATCCAATGAACCTTTTTACTTTTTGTTTCTGGTAGTGCAGATTGAACCTAGGGGTGCTTAACCAGAGGAGCCCATCTCTAGCCCTTTTTATTTTTGATTTTGAGACAAGGTTTCACTGGGTTGCTAAGGCCCCACTAAATTGCTGAGGCTGACTTTGAACTTTTGATCTTCCTGTCTCAGCATCCAAAGACACTGGGATTGCAGGCATGTGCCAGGCTTCTAACCCTATTTTAAGTTGTACACTCTTAAGCAGCTGGACCTCATCACCAGCCACAGTTTGGAAAAGTCTTCCCATTTTCAATTCTTATGTCTTTGGCCGGAACAATAGGTGGGTATTACATCAACCAATCTTCTTCCATTAGGAAAATCTTCATAAAACTTTAAAAAACAAAATGTGGGCTGGGGTTGTAGCTCAGTGGTACAGTGTTTGCCTAATATGTTTGAGGTACTGGGTTCAATTCCCAGCACCACATAAAAAAATAAATAAAGATATTATTTCCATCTATAGCTAAAAATATTAAAAAAATAAAATTCCACTATGTATATATTTTTTAAATATTTCTTTTTAGTTGTAGATGGACATAACATCTTTATTTTTTATTATTTATTTTTATGTGATGCTGAGGATCAAACCCAGGGCCTCACACCTGCACGGCAAGCACTCTACCACTGAGCTTCAGCCTCAGCCTCAATATGTATATTTTTATGGAAACAAATACACACATATACACACCAAAAAAAAAAAAAAAAAATGAATAGATGCTTGGGAATGACACAGCAACTTTGGAACTACAGTTTACCTAGGAAGAGGAAAGGAAGGAGTATGAAAGGGGGTTTAGTTATACTGGCATTTGTTTTATTTCTTTTAAAGAAATTTTAAGAAAAAAAGTGGGAAGTACTTACTAATTCTCTTTTTGCTTCTTCAATTTTCACTTGAGCAAGTGATGGATTCTTTTAAAGGAAAATAAAATGAGGAAAGGTTATAATACTTCAATTCAGATGGTGGGGTGGTGGGTGGGGCGCAGGCAGAATGTACAACAATTCCTTCCAAAAAGCAGAAGAAATATCCAACATACAGACAACCCTGAAATTCACCAATGACTCTAAATCCTTAAGTGTAAACCCTCTATTATCATGACCATTCAGTGCCTTTTTTTTAATATAAAAAAAATTTTCATTAAAACTGGAAAAGGCACCATAAAAGTCCTAACTCCAGCTGTCCATCTGAAGTAGCACACCATGGAAACAGTGTCACATGGCAGGCACTCTGGGCTCACAGCTCCCTATCATGGCTCAATGGTCAAGCAATCAAGCAGGAAGAAGCTCCCATCTCAATTTGAGGCCCCGATATTACAGAGTTAAGCACCCAGGATCAATTATAGCAGGTGCCACCTTGTGCCTGGCTCTACAAAGCAGGGAGCAACAGGACTTGGTACCCATATGTCACCCTTTGGCTCTGAAAATCTAGATTCAGTTCAGCAAGAAGTCTTTTAACCCACTCCAGGTTCAGGGGGCCTGACCTCACTACCTTGATTTGACTCACTCATTCCCATCTCAGGGCTCTGTGCTTTTCTCTCTGCCTGGATCCCCCTCCCTAGATGTTCACGTGATCCACTCCTAGTTCCTGAAGCCCTGGCTCACATGCACTCTGCCGACCTTTCTAGACCACTTCATCTATACTAGCCTATGAGCACTCTATCATGTTACTTTTTTTTATAGTACTTTTACTAACTAAAACTAAGTTGATTTGTTCTTTGCTTGTTTTGTTTCTTCAACTAGAACACTGGTTCTGTGGAATCAGAGACCTTATTTTTCTTTTCAGTGCTAAATATTCAGGACCTTGAGAAAAGCCTAGCACACAGAAGTTCATGAAAATAGCAGTTACACTGTAATTCCTCACTAGGAAACCCTGCCCTAGGCTGAAAGGGGCCCATAGATCAGGACTATAGGATACAGAAGTCCTACCAGAGGGCCAAGAGAGCACCTATGGCCCAGCCTATCCCATTGGGCTCATTTTAATAAGTCACTCACTGCTCATTCAGTGACTGCCTTCACTTAAAGGCTTAGAGGTATCTGGCTGGTAGGGATTGAGGCCCTGGTCTGAGTTAATTCTCAAAGTTTTGGGGCATAGCCTCTTTTTTGCCAGAAGAGGGCTTTTTGGCCACCAGTCCTTTGTCATCCTTGCTGTTCTTGAGCAGGGCTTTGCTCTCTGAAGGGACGGAGAAGGTGAGAGAGCTCTTGTTGAAATCGAGTGGGAAGACACCAACATCTTCATCAGAGGAGTTCTTGGACACCCGTAGATACCGTTTCCCTGGCCCAGTTACCAGTTTCCTGTCCTGCAAGATCAGGACACTGTCTGCTTCTTGGCTTGTTGTGGCTAAGCCAAATATGGATGCTGTCTGCAGTTCCTTGTCATCATCCTCCTTCCGGGAGTGAGTGACCAGTGTCACGTGGCAGCTGTTGTCTGTTGCAAACTTCTGAAAGGCCCCAAGGATGTAGTCTTCAGCTGCAATTCTGTCTGTAGACAGCTATTCGTGACTCATCATGAACTGCAAGTTGTTGATGACCACATGACAAATATCACAGACATAGACCACATGTTGCATTGTGTCTATTATGCTCTGTTGCCTGTGGAAAGTCATGAAATAGAGGGGCAGGTCCTCAAAGCAGGTGGCCCACTCTTCATATTTGTCCAGTTGTTCTTCCAGCTGTTCCAAGGCAAACTGGGTCAGCAAGACCTGGGCTAGTCTCACATGGCTGATCTCAAAGCTACCCCATAGTGTTCACCACCTGGTTACACAAGTCCAGGGCATACTCACTGATAAATGTCATCTTTCCATTGCCTGTTGGCCCTGTAAAGACTCTCATCTCACCTTTCCGGTGCTCCTTTAAGAGATAATTGAAGTCTGGGAAGTGATTCTAGCAGATACCAGCTGCTTACTCTACATTTGACAGTTCTCCTAGCATCTCTTCCTGAAACTTCCAGAAGGACACAATAGGTTTGTGCCAGGGAGGCAGGGCAGTATGAAGAATACGAGAAATTTAAGCCTTAATTCATGGCCTTGAGGGATGGGGCTATTAGTCTCCAGGATGCACCAAGGAGCAACACATGGGGTTCAGTTTTCAGGCAAACACTTGGCAGTTTCCCAGGACTAAAGGTTATCCCCTAGCCAGAAGAGGACCTGTTGGAACTGTTCAAGGTAAGATAATAAGGCAGGGGGTAAGAAGACAGTTCCTGTGGGGAGAGTAAGGGCAGGAAGTCCCGTAGACTAGTTCAAGGCCAGGCTGTCCAGCTCATGACTGGACAGGACCATCGAAACATCCTGATAGCTGATTGGTGGTACCAACAGGTCATGGGAAGCACCAGGCCAGGGAATAGTGATCTTCATATAGAACATTCCATCTCCTTGGCCTTCAGCCCCCAGAAGCTTCAGGCCTTGTAATTCTAAATCCTGATGGTAGAACCAAGGAAAGACCAGGCTGCAAGCAGGTCAAAGACTCACTTTGGTAAGGCCAAACATCACAAGAGCCATCTGGGCTTTCACTGTGTCAGGAAGCTCCCAGAGGGGTATTGCTTGGTCCCAGATACTCCGGGCCTCCTTACTATCCTTAGCTTCTGGGGCCTCACCTCCCCTCTGGCCCCAACTCTCGTCCCTCAATGCTGGCCTAGAAGTCTTCCCAGCTCCCCTCTGGTTGGCTCCAGTCATTCAGAGAAGGCAGCCTGTGGTCCTGTTAATGAAGAGACTGAAGGAAGTGACAACACCAGTCTGATCTTTGAACTCTGACAACCCCATAAAGGGGCTTGGTGCTCAAAGGCAACCGTAGCCATCTTGTAAGAGGATTCCACATGCCTGCAAATATTGATGGATTTTGGTTGTAGCTACAGGGAACACTAGTACCTCTAAGACTGGGAGACCTTCCTTCCTGTACTTGCGACAAGGAGAACCTGGGACAAACTTCAGGGTAAACCCCTCCAACTCATCCACTCCCCATGCAGGGGCAGCAAGATCAGAGGGGATATGCACCTCAGAGGAGGACCCATATTCCTAGCGGAGTAGGAAGTCAATACTTGAAAAGCTTTAAATGCCTGGTTTGGGTGCCTTCATTAGGACAAACCCTAAGGAACACTCCACAGAGGTCATTGTAGTTGACTTCTGTCTCCCATAAAACTTGTCATAAACACCCCCCTGAATCTTCCTCACCCTTTTTACATTGCCACTTCATATCTGTTCACCTACATGACCTTTCACCTCCATGTCCCTCTATAAAGGCTCTCCTACCTCTAGGGTCCTTAACAGTTTCTCTCTCCCCCCACTTCACCTCTGTAACCCCTCCACATAGTCCTTGCTGCTATGGTTTCTCTGTATCTTTCCTCATCTCTACCACCCCTCCACACACTGTGTTCATCTCTACAGTCAGTCACCTGCATCCTTTTTGTGGTCCCTCTGTTCTATGACCCAAGAGGAAACCCTCTTCACAGCTCCTTTCCCTTTGGAGGGACCCTCCACACAGCTAGGGTGCTACTCTATGACTCCTGCCAGTCAGAACCCCGGAGAACATGCCCCTTTCCACCCTCCCTGCGTCTTTCCTCCACTGTTTCTAAGAGGCCCACGGTCCGGCCCCTGGCCAGACATCACAACCCTCATCTCTCCCCTTTTGCCTACAACATGGGTCATCTGCAGGTGCCACTAGTGGTAACATCAAAAGCAAAACTCCCCATTCAGTGCCTTTGAAGAATGTTAAAGAAAAGCACTTAATACACACACACACACACACACACACACACACACACACACTTACCGGCATTAAATCTAAATAAGACTCCAACTTTTTCTTCAAAGGTACAGTCTGTCGTTTTAGTTCTGCCAATTTCTGAGAGTGAAATAACACAGTCACAGTGAAACCCAGGTATTCACATTGCAAATAAATTCTCTGGTACTGGGGATTGAACCCTTGGTGTTCTACCACTGAACTATATACTTGTTCTTTTTTTTTTTTTTTTTCCATATAGAAACAGGGTCTTGCTAACTTGGTGGGGTTAGCCTCAAATTGTCATCCTCCTGTCTCAGCCTCCCAAGTACCTGGGATTATTAGGCCTATACCATCACTCCTGGCAAAACTGCCCTTTTCTGAAATAAAACGTGATAAAACATTAACACTGGGATATTCTATTTATTTATTTTGTGGTGATGGACATCAAACCCAGGACCTTGTACATGCTAAGCAAGTGCTCTATAACTGAGCTACACCTCCAATCTACGGATATTTTAAATAAAGTTACCAAATAGCTTGGAATAGATAAACTCACTTCCAATGGAAACAATACTTACAAGATGCTTAATATAGGAAAGTTCTACTCTACTCCCCTTTATTAAGAATAGGACTTTAGTATGCTGCCTAGAAACACAAAAGAATGTAATTAAGAAAAATCATAATGTAAAGGAACAACTAGAGTCTCAAATACATATTTATGAGTTGTCAACTTTAGATTCCAAGGAATTGGGCATAGTAACTCAGGCCTGTAATCCCACCCCCTCAGGAGGCTAAGGTAAGAGGTTTACAAAGTTAAAGATCATCTGAACAAGTTAGAAAAAGTCTGAGTCGAAATTTTAAAAATTTTGAAGAAGACTTAGGGGTCAGCAGTATAATACTTGCTATAAATGTGGAAGCCCAGGGGTTCAATCCTCAGTACCACACACACATAAAATGCTAGGAGCTGGGCCTGCTAACACATCTATAATCCCAGCTACTCAGAAGGTTGAGGCAGGACTGATGGACTCCAAGAGTTCAATAGCAGCCTGAGCAACATGTCTTAAAAACAAGTAAGTAAGTAATATAAAATAAATAAATAAATGATGTGGTTTGAATGATCCCTCCAAAACTTATGTTGAAATCTAACTGCCATTATAACAATATCAAGAGGTGGAAACTTTAGAAGTAATTAGGCCATGATCATGTGAGGGAATAAAGTCATTATGGCAGGAGTGCGTTCCCGATGAGAAGGATGAGCTCAGCTGATTTCTCTGACTCCTGCTGGCTTGCCCTTCTGCCAGTAGAAGGCCTTCACCAGAGGTTGCCCTCTCTGATCTTACATTTCTCAGCCCCTAGATAAGTTTCTATTACTTATAAATTACCCAGTCTGTGGCATTCTGTTGCAGCAGCAGACTAAGACAATAAACTCACCTCTGACAGTGCTAGTAGTGACTGATGAGACAGGGATGCATCCATGCCCCTAGCTGAAAGCTGTTCCTACAGTTACAAAAGAAGGTATTTGGTAAGAAAATTATTTTGAAAGTGACCATCATGGAGTATTTTTAATACATAATACAGTGAAGAGGAGCTATACATCACAGATGAAAAATTATACATGCATCTGAGTCTTCTATGTTACACGTAAATCTTTTCCACAGTGATAACTGTGACAAAATGGATATAGGGTTTAAAGGCCTGTGAGCTTCAGGGTTTGAATGCCTGACTTTGAATCTGGATCTGCTGCTAAGTAATTATGCAACGTTGGGCAAGTTACCTCTCTTCTCTGTATTTCCCTCATCCATAAAAACTGACTAATAATATTGCCTAGTTGTAAGGCTGAAGGTCAAAGAGAGCTAGCTATATTTGGTTCTTCACACAAACCTCTGCAGCTTTGATTCCAAATCTGAACTCCTCTGACTTGGCTTTTAGGAAGTCCATGTTCTGAAGACGATTGTCAACTTTGGCCCTTTCAGTAGACAGATGCAGTTCTGCCTTCTTGAGATCCCTTTTTCAAAAGCAAAATTAAAAGCATTTTTTTCTCCTCACCCTCAATGAAATAATTATTAAAACAAACAAACAAAAACTTTTTGGATTCAATACTGGCTTAGCCAATAATAGATAGCCTACTTGCTGGATCCTCTACCATAAATCTCATGTCCCAGACTACCATACATTCTTTCAGGTCACTTTCCTCACCATGCCGCCATCTGGGATTTTTTGCAGAGAATACAAAATAATTTTAAGATTAATTTATATTAATTATTCTTGGAGATAGTAATCTGCTACTCAAGAAAATGACTGAATAGCTGCTATGGTGTTACATGCTACTGAGTGGCTGAGGCAGGAGGAGTGAAAGTTTGGGGCCACATCAAAAACCTAAGGAGACTCTGCTTCTAAAATAAAAATAAAAAAGGGCCATGGATTTGTTTCAGTGGGAGAATGCCCCTGAGTTCAATCCCTAGTAACATAGATATACACAAAGAAAAAGAGAAAAAGTGACAATAAATCCTAAAGTCAATATTGTGTTCTGGGACCTCAGGCTCAGTGCGGGGAGGGCAAATCTCCACTCCCCACAGGCTGCTCCTAAGTGTTCTTTTGTCAGGGGATGCTGGTCTGGTTCCTGTAAAGAGGCGTACTCTCTTCAGTTTCAGGCTCAAATTCTTATCACCAATCTTTCTTCCATGACTACTGGACAATTCTGTTTTACCCACTTTTTTTGTGGGGAGGATGATCAAAATCTTAGAATCAAATGAACCCAGTTACATTTCCATTTTTAATCCTTTATCTTGTTGCTTAATCTTTTTTTTTTTAATTCTGTCAATACATCTTTTATTTTATTTATTTATTTATATGTGGTGCTGAGGATTGAACCCAGGGCCTCACACATGCCAGGCAAGCGCTCTACCACTGAGCCACAACTCCAGCCCTTATTGCTTGACAGTAAAAATCTGTCTACAGTTAACATTGGACAGTTATGATAGGTGCTTACCAAATGTTCTCTAGAACCCAGAAAACTGTCAACCAGAAATTAACAATGTAGATTTCCAAACTAAGAGCCCTGGCAAAGTAGCTAACCCTAGGTGCCAAGGTTACTGGGGCCAGTGTACCCCTTTCTCTGGACCTGGATCATCACTCAATATTTTAACTATTACACTGAAAGCAGGGGATCATTAAAACAAAAAAATGCACACACACACACACACACACATCCTAAAGCCCATTTGAAACACAAGGTTCCAAAGGTCTCTATACTAAATGTGACAATGACACAGTGTCTTGCATGAATTGTCAATATTTGAGTACTTTTATATACTACCAATTACTTCTGTGTTTATATAATCTCTATCACTGGCCCAAATCTCTTGGGCAACAAGGACCTAAAGAAGGACCACAGCATCAAAGAGGAATATCAGGGTTATAGTAAAAAAGCTCAGCAAAATACAAGGTATTTAAGTTTTATGTTAGTTTGGAAATTTCAAAAAAACAAAAACACATACAGTTAGATGTGGTGGCGTAAGCCTGTTATCCTAGTGATTTAGAAGGCTGAGGCAGGAAGACTGAAAGTTCAATGACAGCCTGGGAAACTTAGCAAGAGTCTGTCTCAAAATAAATAATATTTTATTATTTTTTTTAATATTTATTTTTTAGTTTTCGGCGGACACAACATCTTTGTTTGTATGTGGTGCTGAGGATCGAACCCAGGCCGCACGCCTGCCAGGCGAGCCACATCCCCAGCCCATAAATGATATTTTAAAAAGGGCTGGGACATAGCTCAGTGGTAGAGCATCCCAGGGTTCAATATGCAGTACCGAAAGGAAAAAAAAAAAAAGTACATTTGAAAATTATAAAACCCACATTATTTCTAAAACAAAAACAAAGGTAATAAATTATATAAAGTAAAAGGTAAACATTTGTACTTGACCATTCCCCACCTCCATTAAAGTCATTTTCTACAAAAAAAAAAAAAAAAAAAAAGTTTTATGGACCCCATTTTCTTATGTAGTTTTTTTGGTCCTGGAGAAGCAGTACACTTCACCACTGAGTCACATCCCCAGCCCTTTTTATTTTTGATTTTGAGACAGCATCTTGCTAAGTTGCTTAGGGCCTCAATAAACTGCTGAGGCTGGCTTTGAACTTGAGATCCTCCTACCTCAGGCTCCAGAGTTGCATATTACAGGCATGTTCCAAAAGGTCTGGCTTCTCATGTAGTTTTGAAAATCATACCTACTGTCAAAACTAAGTCTCATAATGTTATTACGTCTTTATAATCAAAATTGTCAACACATTCAACTCAATTACTTACTCTTGTAGACATTTTTCTAATACTAAAGTTGCAGTTAGATTTTTTTCAAGTTTTCCCAATTCAAGCTTTATCTCTTCATTTTTGGATTTGGTACGAAAAAGATCAGAGGTCAAATCATTCACTGCAGGGATAAAACTAAAAGAAGAATCTGGTTACATACCTGAGTTGAAGACAATAATGATAATAAGTATTTATTATTAAAAATGATCTTATCTCTATGTAGGTTCTGATATAATCAAATTGTTTCATACGCATTTTTTTGCAAGCTATTTCCATTGCTAGAATAGAAATAGCTTGCAAAAAATTCCATTTGTCTTTTAAATTCTTCAGCTGGCAAAAATTCCATTTGTCTTTTAAAACTCTGCTGTTTGGCCTACATGTTCTTATACCGAAAATGCTGCTCTGAGTATATAGAAATTCCAAGCTTTAATATTGGTAATTAAACAGAACAATTGTGTAGTTCTCTGATTATGATAAGTTATAATGGTAGTCCTAGCTAAGAAATGACCACCAGTGATAGTCAGATGAACTTTGGAGACTGGGTTAGGATCCCAATTTGCTATTTACTAGTTTGGAGAAACTATTAGCCCACTCCTCCCAAGTCTCAGTTTCCTCTTAAGGTTCTTAAAGAATCATGTATAGGTATACATATACAGGCAACTGTCACAAAGAATGAAGGTCTCTATCCTACTTTACTCAATAGAATTATAGGTACATGATCAAGATTTACCATACTGGGGCTGGGGATGTAACTCAGTAGTAAAGCGCTTACATAGCACGTGTGAGGCCTTGGGTTAAATCCCTAGTGTTGTACAGATAAAACAAAATTTACCATGCCTAACCAGATAATTTAGCCTTGTGACAGCTTTTCTTAGTGTTTATAGGGAACAATGTGATACCCAATCCTTCTCCAAATACATGTGAGCCCACCTTCACAACCTAATCCTAAAAGAAGAAAGCACCAAAAATTAACCAGTATCAAATTCATCTTAACTAATCTTTCTTACTAGAAAAAATAAGGAGTTAATTAAAATGGTTTTTGTATTTATTGTTAATTTTCTATACAGAATTACCTTGAGAAACAAAAAGTCTATGGGTCAAGACGTTACAAAATGACTACAAAAATTAAAACTGTCATAATTACCTTGCTAGTGAGGTGTCCTTTGTTTCAAGGGCCACTGCACTGTCAACCAAAGCATTCAGATACCTGGAACCAGTGCTAGACAGATTGGCAGGGGAAAAATTCACACTCTCCATGAGAAGGTCTTGAAGATGCTTAGCTGAAAGATAATTTCATGATGACTAAGATATTTTGTCTTTATTATTTTCTTAAACCTTTAACATCTATATTATAGTACAAGTCATACCATACAATCTACCCACTTAAAGTATACAATTTGATGGATTTTAGTATATTGAATTGTACACCTGTCAACATATCTATTCTAGAACATTTTTGTCACCCCCTAAAATAAACCACATATCTCTTAGTCACAACTTTTCAATCTCCTAAACCACAAATCCCTAGCAGCCACTTTATGTCTCTATTCATCTGTTTATTTTGGACATTTCATATAAATGGTATCATAAAATATGTGGTCCTTTGTGACAGCATAATGGTTTCAAGGTTCATTCATATTACAGCATGTATCAGCATGTTCATTCTCTTTTGTGGCTAAATAATGTTCCAGCATACAGAGAGAATACTCTCTGTTGTATGAACAGATCACATTTTGTTCATCCATTCATTCTTTCATGGACATTTGAAAAAATGAAAAATTCTGCTATAAATATGGATATATGTGATTTTTTTTATTTTTATTGGTTTTATTTTTTTAAATACATGACTGCAGAATGCATTACAGTTCTTATTACACATATAGAGTACAATGATTTATAGGTTTTGATATGAACATACATGTCCATATTTTTTGGTATATACCTTAAGAGTTAAATTACTGGTTGTAAAGTAACTCTATATTTAGCCATCTGAGGAATTACTGGAATGCATTCCCAAATGATCATGCTTTTACATTCTCAACAGAAATAAATGAGGTTTCCAAACTCTTCACATCTTCCCCAAATGTTATTATATCTTTTTGATTACAGCTGACCTATTGGGTACTAGATAGCATTGTAGTTTTGATTTGTATTCCTCAGTGGTTATTGATGCTGCTTATTAGCCATTTGTAAATCTTCTTGGAAGAAATGTCTAGTCATATTCCTTTTGCATTTTAAAAATGTGTCACTTGTCCTATTATTAAATCAGAAAAGTTCTTTGTATGTTGTAGGTATAACTACATGTGTATCAGATATATGATTTACAAATTTTTTTTTTCCCATTCTGTCAACTAACTTTTTTTCATTCTTTCTCTCTCTCACTTTCTCTCTTTTTTGGGGGGTGGGGATTTAACCAAGGGGTGCTCTACCAGCCCTTTTCTATTTTTATTTTGAGACAGGAACTCACTAAGTTGCTAATGCTGGCCTTGTATTTGTAATTCTCCTGCTTCAGTCTCTGGAGTCATTAGGATTATAGGTATGCACCCCTTGCCCAGCTTGAGTTAATCCTTATGAATGGCATGAGGTAGGCTCCAACTTAATTCTTATACATGTGGCCATCCAGTTGTCCCAGCACCATTTGTGGAAAAGACTATTCTTTCCTTTATCGAATTATACTGTCATCCTTACTCAAAAACAATTGACCAAGAGATGATTTCCATCATGAATCATGAACTGTTGCTGGCCTGTTTTCCAGTGAAAATTATAAAAAACAAACAACCACTAAGACACTGGAAATAGTCCTAAAAAAAAAACTAAGCAAAAGAAAAAGCATCTACTCAAGAAAATATCTATGCAAATTCAGTAAGGAAGGTCAAGACTACTCCCTCTCTCCTTCCTTCTAGTTTAATGAGGTGGGGACTCCATTGGGGACTGCTGCAGTCAAGAGCACAGGGCTCCCTTTGCTCCTAACTCCTAGCTTCAGGGCTTTCTTCCTAGTGGGAGCAGGACTACAACATTTTGGATCTTGTTGTAGCCACTGTTGCTAAGACCAAGTCCCAGATGACTTGTCATTGCTTTTGGCATAGTAGTTCAATCTTGGATGAGGTATAATGAGAATACTAGGGCCCCAGTGGCTCCTGCAGCAGCTAGTGAGGCAGAGATTCCACTTCAAGAGAGGCAAGGCAAGATGACCTAAGACTGCCACACTTCCCCACCACTCAGCATCCACAGTAGAGGTGCCACTCAGAAGCTTGCCATTGCTCTACTCCCAGACCCAGAGCCCTGGCTCAGAGGTTTTGCTTGGATGGAGGGGTTGCGGGGAGAAGCAAGTCATAAAATGGATAGTTCACCATCTCTTCCTAAAAGAACTAACTTCATTTGCAACAGAGCATGGAGAAGTTCAAGCCTAAGTGCATTCTCAAAAATGGCAGAAACTGCGGTAAAAGGCAATTGGGAGCACAGTCAGGCCAGTGAGTTTATAGAAGAGAACAAAGGAATAATATATCTAGGAGCCATGCTGGAGTTAGAACAACTATCCAATGGACCGCAAAAACTATTCCTATGCCAAATATTTAGTAGTGGCGATGTACCAATAAATTTTTCCCAGAGAAACAGAATTACTAGGCTTTACTAGGATATATGTAGGAAAGCCAGCAGCAGGCTTCTGATGGTGTAATACAAAGGCAGACTGTCTTCCTCAGGGAATTCTGGTTTTGCTCATAAGACCTTTCACTGATTGGATGAGGTCCAACCAAAATAAAGAGTGTAACTCCTGTACATACAGGCAGCTGATTGTAGATATCAACATCTATAAATTATCCTCCTGGTTGTACCTCTTAATTATTTTATAGATTGTATTGTATGCATTCCCGCTACTGTGAAATCTCTCATGTGACAAACTGACAGAGGTATTCCTTTTTTCCCTTTGTGATATCCCTGAGTTATAGAACATTTCATGTTTTAGGATAACTGGCATTTATCTACTTTTTTTTTTTGTACTTCTTGTGGAAGCTAATGTTCAATCTTTAAAAGTACTCCCAGCAGCACCAGACATATAGAAACTATTCTGAATAATTAAAAATAAATAAATATTTACAGTTATTTGCAAAACAGAAAAAAAAAAACTATTCCTTTGAAGGAGTAAGAATTTGATTAGTTTGTACAGCAACTTATGCCTTGAGGCATTGTTGAAAACAACTGTCAGCTATCAATTTGTGGAATTTCACAGCTGGATGGTCAGTGAGAGAAAGGAACAGAACCCCACCAAAACTACCATCATCCTAGGGTGACTGGGCATATTGAAGCACATGTGTCCCTGAGGAGCATCATCAGAAGCTTAACACTGTTGAAGGTAATGAGACTTCACTACAACAATCCAGCCAGCCACTGAACAAATAAAAAAAAAATAACAATAACAGGAAGGGAAAGGGAGAATAGAACCCAGCATTGCTATAACATATTATCTAAAATGTCTAGTTTCCAACAAAAACTATGAGTGTGGAGGATGGGGATGTATGTAGCTCAGTGGTAGAGTCTTTGCCTAGCATGTGTGAGGCCCTGGGTTCAAACCCCAGCACTGCCAAAAAACAACAACAACAATAACAAAAACAACAACAACAACAACAAAAAAAAAAACAATGAGGGATAGAAAGAACATGAACATATGACCCATAAACTGAAGGAAGGAAAAAAAAAGTAAGCAAAGGTCAGGCATGGCGGCACATGCATGTAATCCCAGTGACTTGGGAGGCTGACAAAGGAAGACCATAAGTTCAGGGCCAGCCTCAGTAACTTAGTGAGGCTCTAAGCAACTTAGCAAGATTCTGTCTCAAAATAAAAAAATAAAAAGGGCTAAATATATGTCTCAGTGTAAAGTACCTTTGGATTCAATCCCTCATACCAAAAAAAAAAAAAAAAAAAAAAGCAAGCAACAGAAACTGCCTGGGAGTCCATTACACTTATCAGGAGACCTCAAAATCTCCAAAATAAGCAAGTTCACAGAACTAAATGATGCCAATTTAAAAAGTAAAGAAAGGTCAGGTGACAATGTTGGATCAAATAGAGAGCATCAATAAAGAGCTAAAATAGTTTTTTTTTTTTTTTTTAAAAAGAACTAAATAGAAACTTGAAATTAATGAGTATAATAATTGAACCAAAAAAATTCGCTAGAGGGGGCTGGGTATGTATGTCAGTGGTGAAGTGATTGCCCAGCATACGTGAGGTCCTGGATCTGATCCCCAACAATACCAAAAAATTTAAAAATAAATCACCAGAGAGGATTAACATTGGATTGAACATAGCAGAAGGAAAAAAAATGAATGAATTTGCCAGGTACATGCCTGTAATCCCAGGGATTCAGAAGACATAGGCAGGAGGATCACAAATTTGAGGCCAGCCTGGGTAACTTAGTAAGTCCCTGTTTCAAAAAAATTAAAAAATAAATAAAAAGAGTTGGATATGTAGCTCAGTGGTAGAATGTTCCTGGGCTCAATCCCCATTACTAGAAAAATAAAAAAAGAAAAAGAAAAAATAAAAAGAAAGTTGAAAAAATGTAATAAGAAATAATACCTAAAAATTTATCACATTTACTAAAAAAAGAATAACTTATACAGTCAGGAAGCCCAACAAAGAGATTCACAAATAGACATTAGAATAAAATGTTGAACGTAAAACACAAGCAGAAAAATCTTAAAAGAAACAAAAGAAAAACTACTTGTTACTTACAAGAAAACCTTACAATAGACTAACAGCCAACAACAGGGACCATACATGGGAAAACATATGCAAAGTGCTCAAGAAAATAACTGTCAACCAAGTATCCCACATCTAGCAAAACTACTTTATGAAAATGAAGGCAAGAGCCTGGGGTCTATCTCAGTGGTGGAGTACTTGCTTAGTGTGCATGAGGCTCTGGTTTTAATCCCTAGGACCACAAAACAGTGTCACTCTGGCCAGGCGCGGTGGTACATGCCTGCAATCTCAGTGGCTCAGGAGGATCAGAGTTCAAAGCCAGCCTCAGCAAGAGCAAGGTGCTAAGCAACTCAGTGAGACCCTGTCTCTAAGTAAAATACAAAATAAGGCTGGGGGCTGGGGATGTGGCTCCGTGGTCAAGTGCCTCTGAGTTCAATCTCCGAACCCCCAAAATATGTCACTCCGAAAGGTTTAAGTCAGAAAAATAACCCTACTTTGAAAATTCTTAAAGTTTTAGTTATAGGCTATAGACAAAAAGAAGGCTCCTACAAAATGAAATTATCCTGGACTCAAAGCCCTTCTTCTATGTTGTATTTTAATAACTACAAAAATAATTATTTAAAAATAGAACAATTTTAGAAGAACATGTACAGAAGAATCTGAATCCAAAGCAGCAGTACATGGGAGCAATGGAATTGTTCTGTATCCTGATTGTGGGGGTGGTTCTAGACTCTACGTGTGTTAAAACAGTACATCAAAACAAAGACTCACGCTAAATGTTAATTTAATTTTATATTTTTGGTATTGGGGATTGAATCCAGGGGTACTTTATCACTAAGTTACATCCCTAGCTTTTAAAAATTATTTTGTTTTGTTTTATTTATTTATTTTATGTGGTGCTGAGGATCGAACCCAGTGCCTCACGTGTGCAAGGCAATTGTTCCAATTGCTCTACCACTGAGCCACAACCCTAGCCCTGCTTTTTTGATTTTATAAGACAGCATCTCCCTAAATTGCTCAGGGCCTTGAACTTGTGATCCTCCTGCCCCAGTCTACTGAGTCTCTGTGATTACAAAATCAACTATGTTAATTTTAGTAAGAAAAATTGGAAGAAAGTACACATGCAATAGAACTAAGTATAAATTGCACTATGTTCAAAACCTATCTAACAGTGCCATCTACTTGGTTAAATATAGGGTAAATGTAAGTTTCATTTCCTTTCTCTTTGGTATAGTTCCATATCTAAAAAGACTTTTATTAATCTTTAGTGGTTTATATTATGAAAAAATGAGTATCTGGAATGTACTTTTTCATTTATTGTTTTTTTTTTTTTGGGGGGGGATGGGGTATCAGGGATTTGACCAGGGGCACTCAACCACTGAGCCACATTCCCAGCCCTATTTTGTATTTTATTTAGAGACAGCGTTGCTTAAACACTAAGTTGCTTAGTGCCTCACTTTTGCTGAAGCTGGCTTTGAACTTGGGATCCTCCTGTTTCAGCCTCCCAAGCCCCTGGGATTACAAGTGTGTGCTGTCGTGCCGGGCTGTACTTTTTCATGTAACACATCCAACAGAAAATTCTAATGTGATTCCCTGATACATAGCCATAAGGTGATATGTCTAAGTTTCCCACTTCATGGCTGCCACCTCAGGTGTCCTAAAAATTCCTTATGACTAAGGCATGGGGGCTGGAAATAGACTAAACAAATATTTAAGGAAAAAAATACAAGGCATCTTATATATGAGGCTTATACTTTTAGACTCTTATTTTTTTAGGGCTTACCTATTTTTCTATTAGAGTACCAATAGAACATTTACTACAATAAAATTTGTGATTTGGAAAGTTACTCCTGGAACATTATAACAGTGGAAGACAATTCTGCATAAAATAAAGGATCAAAACAAGTATATACTAATCTTGAATACTTTCGTGTTATAAAAAATTTGGTTACTTCTATTATCTCTTTCATAATTCTAGACTTAATCTCACCTTCAGATTCATATTCGCTTGCTTTCTGTTTCAAGTCCTCTATTACCAGGTGGACGTCCCTGTCCCGGACCTTGTTGCGTTCTGAAAGGTGATATAAAATCTCTGTGGTCCGTGGGTTCACCTCATACTGTGGAATAGGATGATCTCCAAATATTTTTTTTAACCACGCAGCGACCTAACCATTAAAAGGAGGCAAATATTAAAAGCCTTGTTTGTTGTAATGGCACGATGCGACTATGACGAAGTACTCAAAAGCAAACTAAACGCTAAGCCTATTCCGGCATCCTACTTCACATCCCAATTTGTCTTTGGGGGGATATATTAGATGGCAGGATATAAAAAGCAAGCAAGCACATTGAAAAATGGTACAAAAGTCAAAATGAGCGTGGTGCGGTGGCGCTTGTCGGTAAACACTGCGACTCGGCGGGCTGGGGCAGGTGGATCACAACTTTAAGGTCAGCCTCAGGAACTTAGGGAGGCTCTGTCTCAAAAGAAAAATAAAAAGTTCTTAGGATGTAGTTCAGGGAAAAGTGCCCTTGGGTTCAATCCCCAGTGAGGGCTGGGGGAGAGGCCAAATGACCAAATAAAAATTCATGCCGCCTCACTTTGAAAACTTAAAGCTTGGTAAGCGGTGCAAACGCACGAGTATACACACGCAGGGTCTGAAAACATGCCTTTGCCCACACACCATAAACCCCGCAGTGTCAGGTGAATCGAGGGTCGGGATGCAGCTCTAGAGGAAAAACTCTAGTAGGAAGCAGCAAAGAACCTCAAGGCTTGGCTGGAAGGTGGGTTTGGGCTCAGAAGTCGCACTCCAGTCCTCCCGGAGGGGGTTTGAGAGGTGGCTGGATCCCAGCAAAAGGGAAGGCCGGAGAAAGGAAACGCCTTTCCAAGGGGTCTCAACAGACTAGTGCTCGCAGATTGGGAAGGCGGTTTAGAGTTTGGGAGAGAAAAAGTAGACAGGGCGTGCACAGGACATCCGTAGGCGGCGTGGATGTGTCAAAGATGAAGTTTCCAGGAAACCGCAAAATCCCGCTCCCGTCCCATCACCTGGGCTTCTTTTTCCTCCCTCGCCTCCATCACAGCGCCTCCCGCCACTTCACGCGCCACTCCTCGCGGGAGAAACGCTCCCTCTGAGGGCCCCGCCCACACGCTGTTGTCCCCGCCCCTCATCAGAGCGAGGATTTCTGGGAGTTGTGGTTTTTATTCCGACTCCAGGCCGTGGAGTCCTTGGACTAGGCTTGTCAGGGCTTCACCTCTGCAGCCTCCCCTCCTTGCCACACCTCCCTGTTCTCTCTGCCCTCTGTGGTCTAATCTTCAGGTACAACCCATAACACTGTATTTAACACTATGAGAAGTTCTTTATATAGCGATTTTTAATTTTCTGTACATTTTTATATATTTTTTTTTCACTTACAGGAACTCTGTAAAATAGGTAGACACAAATTATTTTATCCATTTTCACATTAAAACACCCACAAGTGGATTAAATGACAACCAAGATTAGGTAATAGAGTTAGACCTGACCAAAGTGTTCTGGTTGTAATTAGGAATTTCAATCTTCATACTGCTGCTAACAACCTCCTATAGTGTGTACTGTGTTATTATGAAGTGCAGAGAGCTCAAAGGTCTGTGTAATCAACTTTCTGTGATACTCGATTTAATGTGAAATTGTGGGTCAGACTTATCACCAACTATCTCCTAGATCAATTTTATGCCTATTTTAAATGATTAAGTCTTTATTTTCAAAGGAATCTTACTAGCTAGCCAATACCATATTTTATGACCTCTGTTTCAAATACAACTGTGCTCAGTAAACTAAGCAAATTTCAGTAAACTAAGTTGAAATTTATTGCTAAATTTCAGTAAACTAAGCAAATTTCAATAAACTAAGTTGGTGCAACCACTATGTATGGAGAAAATGATCTTTATGTTCTTTGACCTTATTTATTTTTTTACAAAACATATCCCTGAAATTTTGTTTTACATTCCCCCTCCCTCAAAGTACTTTTTTTTTTTTTTTTTACTTTAAGACAGGGTCTTGCTATGTTGTCCAGGCTGGCCTTGAATTTGCAATCCTCCTACCTCAGCCTCCTGAATGCTGGGATTATAGACATGTGCTACCACACCTGCCTGTATACTGTATGTGTGTGTGTGTTTAATTTTTTATTTTTGGTACTGAGGACTTAACCTAGGGGCATTTAACCACTGAGTGGCATCCCTAGCCCTTTTTACTTTGAGTTTTGTTAAATTGCTTATGGTCTCTTTAAATTGCTCAGTCTGGGGGGCTGTGGCTCAGTGGCAGAGCACTTGCCTAGCAAGGGCGAGGCACTGGGTTCAATTCTCCGCACCACATATAAATAAATGAATAAACTAAAGGCCCATCAACATCTTAAAAAATAATAATAATAAAAAATAAATTGCTCAATCTGGCCTTCTCAGGGTTAGCCAGTGCATCCTTAGACAAGGTGATGCTGGGAACCGCTTCTCTGCAGGTTCCGCTACTCACGTGGTCGCCGGGGCAACCACAAGGTCGACTGGAAATACTAAAATAAATATACAATGAATGCTGGGCCGAAGCTGGCAACAGGCGATTCATTCATTTTGAGGGTTCAGCTTAAAAAATAAAAAGAATACTTAAAAAATAAAGAAACCCACCCCTCACTCTCAAAAAAGCAGATTCGCATCCGGTGAAGCGAGGGGCGGTACTTCCGGGTCAGGTGGGCCGGCTACCTTGACCTTCCTCGGCGCTCGGCCATTTTGTCCCAGTCAGTCCGGAGGCTGCGGCTGCAGAGGAACCGCCTGAGCAGAAACCGAAGATGCTGTCCGTGCGCGTCGCCGCGGCCGTGGCCCGCGCCCTCCCTCGGCGGGCCGGGCTGGTGAGCACCGCGGATTGGAGCGGGGCGGCTCGGTGGGGCGGCAGCGGGTGGCGGTGCGCTGGCTCTGGAGCTCTGCAGCGAGACTGAAGGGTTGTGGCGGACGCCGCCATCTTGCACTGTGGCAGCTCGGCTGGGCGGGTGGGCGAGCGACAGAAGGGCCATTTTGCTTGCCATCCATGCGAAATGGTGCAGAGTGGTGCCGGGGAGTTAGTGACCTCGATGTTGCCGCGATACGGGGGTCTCCTTAGGATTCTAGTCTTGGGCCTAGAGCGGCCGGAGCAGAGGCCTTGGGCGAAGGTCAGAAGTTGGGTGCTAGCTTTCTCAGAGGACGGCTCTGGGGCTCGTTCCGGCTGATTGTCCCCATCTGGTACCTCTGAAGGTCAGAGGACTGCTGTCAGCTCTTGCTGAAGCAAGTCAGGGGAGCCTGACATTGTGTGAAGGTCAGCAGGACCCAGCATTTTACTCTAGTCGGAGGTCAGTTCAGAGCAAAGCAAACGTTTCTTGAATTCTTCAGAAGCGGTCGTGGACACACCGTGCAGATGAAGAAAAAAAAATTATTTTTGTGTGGCCAATATATCACAGCAATGAAGCTGGTTTCCAAATTGTTTCGGTGTCACCGAAGTCTGCTTTGTGTGATTTCTTGACGTGTACAGATTTCGTCCTTGAATTGTTCATCTGGTGGTTTGAGGAATTGTTGGACAGTGTTCAAGAATTCAAATAAAATAGAACACAAACTTGGAAAATGCCTCTAAGAGGTAGTGCCCTTTGTTACTTACCTCTGTGAAAGTTGAGTATGAACGTCAAACATTTATTAATTCCTAAGTCTATTGTAAACGCATTCACATTTGCCTCTTTTATCTCAAAAGTAATCTGAATTTGAAAGGTGAAATAAGTATAATGGCCGTTTTGCTGCCCTAAAACAGCCTGGTAGCTTCTTGGTTTTCTGTTAGCTGCAAAACATTTTTAACTATTTTCATCTAGCTCCTATAGAAGGCAGTAGCTTCAAAATTGACAGTGACCTGAAGGTGTGGTGGTGAACATTTGTGATCCCAATGATTGGGGGAGCCTGAGGCAGGAGGATCCAAAGTTTGAGGCCAGCTTCAGCAACTTAGCTGAACCCTGTCTCAAAATAAAAAGAGCTGAACTGGAGATGTAATTGAGTGGTACAGGGTCCCCGTGTTCAATTCTTAGTACTGCAAATACATAAATAAAAGTTGATAGTAACCAATCACAGTATTCTAACTTGAAGGAAAGAGGAGTCGTCCATGTTGCTACAGGATTTATTCATGAAGTTAAAAAAAAAAAAAAGATCCATGTGCCTTATCCTTTTAGTTTCTTAATTTAGCTCTAACATCAGTTTTTGTTTGCTTGTCATTTTCTTTAAAGTAAAATTGGGACCATATTAAGATTTGTCCTTTAGGAAGCTCTGCCATTGAGCTACATTCCAAGCCCCTCTTTAAATTTTTGAGTCAGGGTCTCACTGAGTTTCCAAGACTGGTCTCCTGAGTAACTAGGTACAGGCTATGCCACTGTCCTCAGCTAGGAAGAAGTTGTTAGAATTTCCACAACTCAAGTAAAATCTAAAGCCATAATAGTAGTACCTGATTACTTTGTTAATAGCTGCTTTTTAAAATAGACTCCATTTAAAAAAAATTATTTTATAAAGTGCTAATTGTGTACTAGGAACATTATTATATACTCAACATATACCTAAAGGTACTTCCTCAACTGAATAATACACTTCAAATTTTAAACAGAATATTTTAAATATACTTTATATTTTTATCAATAATTTGATCAAAATATGTCTGCATTTGTGAAGCTTGTCAGTTTCATGAATGAATATTCTTGCACTAGGTCTCCAAAAATGCTTTGGGATCATCCTTCATTGCTGCAAGGAACCTCCATGCCTCTAACACCCATCTTCAGAAGATTGGTAAGTCTGTGCACCACACTTACCACCTTATCATTAAATGAAAATATAATTTACAAAGATTGTATAACTGTTGGGCTGTTTTTTTTTTTTTCCATTTTCTGTCATTTTTAGTTACTACAGAATCCCAGATTCGTACACCTATTTGCCTTTTAGCTTTGTCTTGATATAGGTTCTGTTGTTCTACTGAAATGAACTCTAGTTATATATTTTTCTTTTGTTATTAGTACAGCTTCTTTGTTCTGGTAATTCTTGTGCAAAAACAAGGACATTGTAGTAGGTACCCTTTCTGATTTAGCAAAGAGTTCTTTTTCCTCACCTAAAAGCATTAGAAAATAATGAGCAGTTCTTACTGATATGTTTTCAAAGGCAGTGGCCACTCCTTTATACCTGGAAGTCTGAATTTGCAAGTTGCAAATGCAATAGAGAAATAGGGAGGTGAGTATAGGAATATGCTATAGGTTGGGGAATTTCTTTGAACATGTGTAGTAGGGTTTTTTGTCCTTTTTTTTTTTTTTGGGGGGGGGGGGGATGAGCCCTGGCCTGCATATGTTAGGCAAGCATTCTATCACTAAGCTAAATCACCATTCTTTTTTAAAATTTGAGATAGAGTCTTGCTAAGTTGATGAGGCTGACCTTAAACTTGTGATCCTCTTTCTTTAGTCTCATGGGTAGCTGGGTTACAGGCATATATCACTGCACCTATCTAAGTGCTCTGTGTTTTATATATATGCTGTTTTGAATCTTTAAATTTCTTTTAGTGCTGGGGATCAAACCATACATAGCTTTGCACATTTTAGGCAGGTACCACTGAACTAAACCCAACCCCAAGCCTTAAAACACATTCATGTTTTGTATGGATTTCAGCCAGAAATGTAGGTTTCAACATAGGTATAGGTTCTTTGAAAATTAAACCAGAAGACCAGGTGTGGTGGCACATTTCAGTTATCCCAGCTACTCGATGCTGAGACAGGAGGATCACAAGTTTGAGGCTAGCCTGGTAAACTTAGTTAAGACCCTGTCTTAAAATTAAAAAAAAAAAAAAAGAAGACCCTTAAGGATCTAGGGATGTAGTTCAGTAGTAGAGTGCTTGCTTAGCATGCTTGAGACCCTGGGTTCCATCCCCAGTACCACAAAAAAGAAATTAAACCAAAATGTTTAGCTTTGTTAACTTCTTGCCTGTTTTACATTTGACATGTGGAATACATGGCTTTGAATCATTTTCTTTTTTTATTGGGATGGTGGGTACTGGGGATTGAACTTAGGGGTTTTGGACCACAGAGCCACATCCCCAGCTCTATTTTGTAATTAGAGATGAGTCTCACTGAGTTGCTTAGTGCCTCACTGTTGCTGAGGCTGGCTTTGAACTTGCACTCCGCCTGCCTTATCCTCCTGATCAGTGGGATTATAGGCGTGTGCCACTGCACCCAGCTGAATTTCTTATTTTCATAGTGGTCGATATCCAACTTTTTGTAGAGTTTTGTGTTACATTTTAGATTGTAATTTGATTATTATGATCACAAAACTTTCTTGTTGGGAAATGGGTTTTGAGAATCTTAGCACCGTGTATTTTTTTTTTTTTTTAATTGAATTGTTCTTTCTCAGGCACTGCTGAGATGTCCTCTATTCTTGAAGAGCGTATTCTTGGAGCTGATACATCTGTTGACCTTGAAGAAACTGGGCGTGTCTTAAGTATTGGTGATGGTATTGCCCGAGTTCATGGGCTGAGGAATGTTCAAGCAGAAGAAATGGTAGAGTTTTCTTCAGGCTTAAAGGTAAGTTAAAAAACAATATTTTGGTTTTTTAGGATCTAGTTTTTCTCAATTCCAGAGATTGTGTAAGATTTTTTAAAACTTTTCATTTGTTGATTTTAGATATACCTGATAATGGTGTATTTTTGACATATATGCATAGAGTGCAACCCATTCCAATTAGGATCCCATTCTTGTGGTTGTATATGATGTGGAGTTACATGGGCATAGGAAAGTTATGTTCAGTTCATTCTACTGTCTTTTGTATTCCCATCCACCTCCCCCTCTTCCTTTATTCCCCTTTGTCTGATCCAGTGAACTTGTGTACTACTTCCCCTTTCTCATTGTGGGTTAGCATCCACATACCAGTGAGAACATTCAGTCTCTGTTTTGGGGGGGACTGACTTATTTCACTTAGCATTATATTCTCCAGTTCTATTCATGTACCAGCAAATGCCATAATTTCATTCTTATTTATGGCAGTGTAATATTTGTTAAAAACTTCTAAGTCTCTATTTGCCTCAGGCCCCCATCTTTGTTATTATGGATTAGAAAGGTGTTGTTTTTTTTTTTTTTTGTGTGTGTGTGTGTGTATGTGTATGTGTGTGTGTTTTTGACGGGGTGGGGGGGGACACTATTGGGATGGAACACAGGGCCTATTGCATACAAGAGAAGCACTCTACCACTTTGCTATATCCCCAGCCCTTTTTTTTTTTTTTAAGTTGCCCAGGCTGACCTCAAACTTGTATTCCTCTTATCTTAATCTCCCAAATAGCTGTGATGATAGGCATGTGCCACTGTACCTGGCAAGAGAATAGTGTTACAAGGTTTTGTAAGCGAGGGTTTTTTTTTTTTTTACTCTAAACAGATTTAGTCACACTGACTCCAAAATATAAAATTTTAGTGAACCTTTGCCCAAATGTCAGTAAGTTCAAATCTGGTTGTTTCTTTTCTTTCCTTTTTTTAAACCCCCTCACATGCTGGGGATCAAACCCAGGTCCTGTTTTTTTCCAATTACCTATGTAAAAGCATTTGATAACTTCAACTAAATTAATTTTTGGTGTAAAGTTGAAAGTTGGTGACTTTGTATTATTGATAGTGGAGTAGCTATCAGAAGTTCTGATGATACAAGTCAACTTTGTATTAGGTTGAGCCTAATTGGCCAGTGCAATGGCAATAAAAGTTGTGGGAGTCATGGGTTCTCTGGGGGGAAAAAAAAGAAAATAATAGGGGCAGTTTTATAAGTGTCTACTGTGGATAAAGAGCCTCTTGATATAGAAGACTATAGAGCCGAAGTTACCATTTGACCCCTCTTATCTTCAGTGTATACATCTTTACTAATGTTCAAATTTTGTCTTTCAATTGTGCAGGGTATGTCTCTGAACTTGGAACCAGACAATGTTGGTGTTGTCGTGTTTGGGAATGATAAACTAATTAAAGAAGGAGATATTGTTAAGAGGACAGGAGCCATTGTGGATGTTCCAGTTGGCGAGGAGCTGTTGGGTCGTGTAGTAGATGCCCTTGGTAATGCCATTGATGGAAAGGTAGGTTTGATGTTTATTAGATCTGTTTGCAGCTTCTAACAATCACCATAATTGATTATTCTGGGGGCTCCTTTTTATTTTAAAAATATTATTTATCTTAATTTGTTTCTCTTTTTGAGATGGGGTGTTGCTGTGTTGGCCAGGCTGATCTTGAACTCTTGGGCTCACGTGATCCTCCCTTTTCAGTCTCCTTCAGTAGCTAAAACTTGTTTATTTATTTTTTACAGGGTCCAATTGGTTCCAAGATACGTAGGCGAGTGGGCCTGAAAGCCCCTGGAATCATTCCTCGAATCTCTGTGAGGGAACCAATGCAGACTGGCATTAAGGCTGTGGATAGCTTGGTGCCAATTGGACGTGGTCAACGTGAGCTGATTATTGGTGACAGACAGACTGGGTAAAGACTTAAGCTTGTTAAAAGTTCTAGCTAAATTTGCTTTATGCAAAGATTACTTTTTCATTTTGGAATGATAAATGCTTTGGCTATACTGGGGACAGTAGAATGTGATATGAAGATTAGTAAGTAAAATTTTAGTACTAGTAAAATCCTTTGAAGTATTTAGTAACATTTATGTTTATTGTTTCTTAAGGAAAACATCGATTGCTATTGACACAATTATTAACCAGAAACGTTTCAATGATGGATCTGATGAAAAGAAGAAGCTGTATTGTATCTATGTTGCTATTGGTCAAAAGCGATCCACTGTTGCTCAGTTGGTGAAGAGACTTACAGATGCAGGTATTAAAGAACTCAGTCCCATTGCTGTTGTTTTTTTTGTGGTACTGAGGATTGAACTCGGGTGCTGTACTGTTGAGCTATATTACATTCCCAGCCCATTTTACTTTTTTTTTTTTGGTACAGGGGTACCCCTCAGTTCTATTTTTGTATTTTATTTAGAGACAGAGTCTCACTGAGTTGCTTAGTGCCTTACTATTGCTGAGGCTGGCTTTGAACTTTGAATCCTGTCTCAGCGTCCCGAGCCTCTGGAATTGCATGGGCAATTGTGCCTGGCTCCCCTTTTTACTTTTTTTTTTTTTTTTTTTGAGATAGGGCTTTAAGTTGTCAAGGCTGGCCTCAAACTTGGTGATCCACTTGCCTCAGTCTCCCTAATCTTTGGGATTGTAGGCATGCACCACCGTACCTAGTTCCATTGCTGTTGACGCCTATTGCTACTAATCCTAGAACTTCTAGTTAGCAAAGACTGATTTTTGTTTACTCCCTAATGAACTGAATTTTATAATATAAATAAACAGGTTAAAAAAATGGGAAAGTAATATAAAGTACCAATAAATGTAAAGGTTTTGTTAGTTTTTAAAAAAGTGGATGTTTGGCAATTTTTAATAGTAAATCTTTTTACCACTGAGTAATATTTATTATAGTAACGTCTAATTTAAAATCACAACTTGGCTGAGGGTATAGCTTCCTGGCAAACTGCAGGAGCCCGCTACTTAGAGTTCTCGCTCAGTTCCTGCTGAGTTCACTCGCAATAAAGTAGTTCCCGTTTCAACCTTCAAATTGCTTGTCACCTCCTGTTTATTTTTGCCTAGCCGGACTACGGCAATAGCTCAGTGATAGAGTGCTTGCCTAGTGTGGGCAAGGTCTGAGATTCAGTCCCTGTTACTACAGAAAGTAAATAAGTAAATAAAAGCACAGTATCCATAACCACATAAAATGTAAATCTTTTTCCTCCTCAGATGCTATGAAGTACACCATTGTGGTATCAGCCACTGCTTCTGATGCTGCCCCACTTCAGTACCTGGCTCCTTACTCTGGCTGTTCTATGGGAGAATATTTTAGAGATAATGGCAAACATGCTTTGATCATCTATGATGACTTATCCAAACAGGTCAGAGGAACTATTTAATCTCTTTATATGTTTACAGTACAGTGGAAGTTGACATGAAATTTCTGGTTATTAGGAGAACTTCACAACTCTCTTGTATATCATAGGCTGTTGCATACCGTCAGATGTCTCTGTTGCTACGCCGACCCCCTGGTCGTGAAGCCTATCCTGGTGATGTGTTCTACCTACACTCCCGACTGCTGGAAAGAGCAGCCAAAATGAACGATTCTTTTGGTGGTGGCTCCTTGACTGCTTTACCAGTCATAGAAACACAGGCTGGTGATGTGTCTGCTTACATTCCAACAAATGTCATTTCCATCACTGATGGACAGGTATTATTTTAATGATTAAAATAACTAAAAAGGGTTTGGTTAATTATAAGGTACTGGGTTAGACTAGTATCTATGAACTGACTTGTTAAATGTATTTTTTACTATGGAAAATTTTAAATGTATATAAAAGAATAATATAATGAAGGTTTACGTATTCGTTACCGAGTTATCATTTCACGGAGTAGTATGCTTTATTCTCTTACATAATTTTGAAGCATTTCCCAGAGATGGTAACACTTCCCTTGTAGTTCTTTCTTTTTTTGGTACTGGTGATTGAACCTGATGCTTAACTATTGAGTCATAGCCCCAGTACTTTTTATTTTGAGACAAGTCTTGCTAATTGCTAAGTTAATGAGGCTGACCTTGAACTTGCAATCATTTGGTCTCAGCCTCCTGAGTTGCTGGAGTTACAAGCATATATACCACCTTGCCGAGTTCCCTCGTCTGTCTTTCAGTATAAATTTATTGGTTTTTCCCACTAATTTTTTTTCTTTTAAGTTGTAGATGGACACAATACCTTTATTTTATTTATTTATGTGTGGTGCTGAGGATCGAAACCAGTGCCTCTCACATGCTAGGCAAGTGCTCCACCACTGAGCTAAAACCCCAGTCCCTTTTTCCTTAATCTTAAGCACATCCTGATTCAGCAGTAGGTCATGTAGGCCAGTTTGGATTGTCAAAGATAGGGTACCTCTACCATGAGAAGTCACTTAGCATTCTCTCAAGTTTTGAGTTTCAGTTTGTTGGCATTTTAATTACTTAAATTTGAATATAATTGATTTCCTTCTTTTTAGCCTTCATCATATGTATTTTTGCATTGTAGATCTTCTTGGAAACAGAATTGTTCTATAAAGGTATCCGCCCTGCTATTAACGTTGGTTTATCTGTGTCCCGAGTCGGATCTGCTGCCCAAACTAGGGCTATGAAGCAGGTAATTTTATATCACTTGGCAGAAAGGGGTATTAGGTTAAAATCTTGAAGTATTCAAAATCAGCTGTATTTGTACAGTGCTCTTGTTGTTAATACCAATTTTACTGTATTTCAGGTGGCAGGTACCATGAAGTTGGAATTGGCTCAGTATCGTGAGGTTGCTGCTTTTGCACAGTTTGGTTCTGATCTTGATGCTGCCACTCAACAACTCTTGAGTCGTGGTGTGCGTCTGACTGAGTTGCTGAAGCAAGGACAGTATTGTGAGTTGGTTTTGGTTGTTAGGGTATTCCCAGACCTACAGAGATACATCACCTGTCAATATTATCTTTTATCAAAAACACTGCCTTTGAGTTTAGTGAGTGTCTGTTTCATTATTATTTGAACGTAAATGCTGCGAATTTAGTGAAGGAGAAACTTGGTTCTCTTTTTTGGGGTACCAGGGATTGAACCATTCATTGAGCCACATCCCCAGCCCTTTATTTTATTTTATTTTTTAAATTTTGAGACAGGCCTCACTAAATTGCTAAACCAGGCTTTGGATTTGGCAAACCTCCTGTCTCAACCTCCCATGCTGCTGGGATTATAAACGTGCACCATTGTGCCTGGCATGTTTTTTTTTTTTTTTTTTTTTTCTTTTTTAAATAGTTGTAGATGGACACAATACCTTTATTTTATTTATTTTTGAATGTGGTGCTGAGGTTCAAACCTAGTGCCTCACATGTGCTAGGCAGGTAGTCTACCACTGAGCTACAACTGCAGCCCATTCTTCTTATTTTCAAGAATTAAGACCCTATTGGATCCCGTTCCCTTGGTATGAGTTTGGCAGATTTTAAAGGAATCTGAGTAGTTAGAGGTGTGGTTTAGTGGTATGGTGCTTGCCTAGTATGTGCAACACTGCAGGTTCCATTCCTAGGACTGAAGAAAAAGAAAGTTACTATGTTTTTTACCTTGCCAAAAAATGTCAACAAATTATTTACCCCCAAAATAGTATTAACAGTGCCAGATTATAGTAGTGCTTTTTTGGGTTATACTTAGAAGATGATGCTTCTGTTTATTGGGGAGGGAGGGGAAAAGGAGTGTTGCAGTAGAGTTATAGGCCAATGAGAATATAAGTTATTGAGTTATAGGCCAATGAGAATATAAGAGAAAGTGATATGTTAATAATTGAAAGAAAAAGTTTCTCTGACTTTGGTAACATGACATTTTTTTGAGCAACTTACTTGTTCTTTTTAGCTCCCATGGCTATTGAAGAACAAGTGGCCGTTATCTATGCCGGTGTAAGGGGATATCTTGATAAACTGGAGCCCAGCAAGATCACCAAGTTTGAGAATGCTTTCTTGTCTCATGTGATCAGTCAACACCAAGCCCTCTTGGGCACTATCAGGTATGAATGCAATTGTGGCCTCTTTTGGTAATTTTAAGATACCAAAGTCTTAACTCCTTTTTAGTTCTTCAGTCAGTGAATTTTTGTCCAGATCAGAACTAATGGTCTACTTTTATTTCCTAATAGGGCTGATGGGAAGATCTCCGAACAGTCCGATGCAAAACTGAAAGAGATCGTAACAAACTTCTTGGCTGGATTTGAAGCATAAAATATGGATTCACATCAAATACTGGTTTGGTTTTTGTCATCATTTCTTCTAGTAACATCATTTTCATTTATAAAAAGATTACTCTCATACTCCTGCTGTACAGAAATTACGTTAAAAATAAAAGTTCCATGTTGTGTGGTATTTTTTTTTTCTCTTTTGCTTTTGCATGGTACTGGGAATTGAACCTGCTTTACCATACCACCAAGCTACATTCCCCAGCCCTCTTTTGTATTAATTGTGGATGGACACTTTTTTTTTTTTCTTTTTAAATGTGGTGCTAGGGATTGAACCCAGGGCCTTGTGCATGCTCAACAAGTACTATACCAACTGAGCAATATCTCTATCACCTTATATGTTTATTTTATATGATGTTGAGGATTGAACCTAGTGCCTCACACATGCTAGTCAGTGCTCTATAGCGGAGCTACAACCCCAGACCTTTTTTTTTTTTTTTTTTTTGGCAATGTTTCATTAGTTGCTTCGGGCCTCACTAAATTGCCGAGGCTGACCTTGAACTTATATCCTCCTGCCTTAGCCTGCTGAGTTGGTGGGATTACAGGCATGTACCACCATATCCAGTTAAAATGACGATTTTATAATTTCCTTTATATATTGATTACCTGCCATTCTGTCAAAAGTAAAGCTTTCTTATCAGTTTGGACTCAAGATTTTTTTAAATCAATGTGATGGAATAGATTAGATTTTGACAAGCAGAGAATGAATAAGGGTAGACTTAACTGCACACACAGAGGGATGAAAATAGGAAAGTTATTTAGGGAGTAGTGACTTAATTTGCTTGTAGCATACAGCTTGCCTACCAGGGTTGTGTTTATATGTAGGGGCCTTGTTTTAGAGAGGGCAGTGAATACCATTCAACACTTCAAGCCAATCCAGAATTCCTGGTGAAAAAGTGTACAAAGGGAAAAGAAGCAGATTTGAGGGACATTATTTTGAAGTATTATATACACAACTAGAAATTAGTGGCTTTTGAAAAAAAGAAGCATTAATATTGACTAGAGAAAAGGAAAAACAGGTGGAAGTCAGCCTCATTTAGTTGGTCAAGTTACCAATTGGAGTTCATATCTCAGATCCTCTGTAGATTTGACTTATGCCAGAAATTTATCTATATTTATTTATTTTGCTACTGGGGATTGAATTTGGGCACTCATCCCACTGAGCCACATCCCCAGCCCTATTGTATTTTATTTAGAGACAGGGTCTCACTGAGTTGCTAAAGTGCCTCACCATTGCTAAGGGTGGCTTTGAATTTGCAATTCTCTTGTCTCAGCCTCCGGAGCCACTGGGCATGTGCCATCACACCTGGCCAGGCCAGAAATTTCTGATAATCTCCAAAAGGAACTCAAATAATAAACAATATCCTCTTGGAGGTCTTTATAGAAAATGACAAATTTCTGAGGCTATGTCATTTTTTACTGTGGGTGAAGGGTTTATACCAAGATGTAATTTGGCAAAATCCTCTCTTGGGGGCCAGTGCTGTCTAGAACTAGTTTCTAATCTGACCAAAAACCCTTACGGCCCCATTAATTCTGTTCAAGCACTTTTTGATGCACACTGAGTGGCATTTTCAAATACCCCACAATTTCCAATTCCTTTAGGTGATTTTTTCAACTCCAGCAAGGAACATTGTTGTAAGTTTATCAAAATGAATGGCAGAACATTCTTCAATTTGGCAGCTTTTTCAAGCAACTTATTTGTCCACAATTGTGTTAGGAAAAAGAATGTATTCTGACTTTTCCCTCAAAAGGGTTATAATATACCTAGGAAGGTGAGATATATGAATAAGAGATGGCACTTAAAAGTAACAACAATGGAGCACTAATGTATCTTCTTCCCAAGTCACTTGGTCCAAGAAAAGTTTGCCAACGTTATGGGAATTGCTGAAAAGTTTGCCAACGTTATGGGAATTGCTGAAAAGTTTACAAATATGGAACATTAGCTATTTCTAACTTTAATTAAGAATACTTTGCCAATTTTTCCTTTTTTTTAGTACTATTTTTTTTTGGGGGGGGGGGTCCCTGTTTAAGAAATATCTAGCCTAATTTTAAGATACTCGGTTTTTGATCTTATGTGGGTTTTTTTTTGATTGTTGTTTTATTTCTCTAGAAAATTTTGTTTTCACATTAGGCCTATGTGGTTTGCCAGAACTTGGAATTAGTATGTAGTTAGTTGTACTCATGGTTTGATGTATTAAAGTGAAAGGATGCAGAGCAACATTAGCCATGGGAAATGCTAGGGGGTAGGTTGGAGGAAGGCAAGTGCAAGCTTTCAAGAGTAATCTCCTAGTGGAGATGGACTTAACTGCTCCAGTAATGAACTAACATGCAAACTGTTACCTACAAGGGCCACTCATTGTTCAGAAGTTTTACTGGGGCTGGTCATGTAGACAACCTCTGTCTACCGTGTACCCCAAATCCAGACTTTTAGAAGGAAAGCAGGTATTCAGGATAAACTACATTGTTAAAATAGTTTAGGTACTCTGAGCTACTCATCTTTTAGGGAATATTAATTGTAGGGAAGTATTTGTCAGCTGTTTTAGTCAGCTTTGCATTACTGTGACCAATATACCCAACAAGAACAATTTTGAAAAGTTTATTTGGGGCTCACGGTTTCATGGGTCTCAGTCCACAGATGACTGATTGTATTTCCCTGGGCCCAAGATGAGACAGCATGCCATGGGGGAAGGGACCAGTGGAAGAAAGGTGGGGTTAGGAAGCAGAGGGGGAGAGAGGAAGGCCACAGAAAGATGCACCCATTCAGGGTGTACTCCTAGTAACCTATCTTCCAGCCATACCCCACCTGTCTACAGTTACCACCCAATCAATCTGTTCAAATTTGGGTGGACCGAATAGGTTACAGCTCTCATAATTGAAATATTTCAACTTCTGAATATCTTCATTAATGAATCCATACTGGAGATTTTGGGGGATACCTCATAATCAAACCTAACAAATAGGCAAGTTCTCAGAAACCAGCCAAGGTTTTAGTTCTTGGGCTATGAGAGTCTTTATTAAGCAAGTTGGGGCCTAATCCCACATGATGAAGATTAGGGCCTACTTTTCTTCTATTAGCCGCAGAGTTTAATTCCTAGGTCCTTGATCCACTTTGAGTTGAGTTTTGTGCATGGTGAGAGATGGGGGTTTAATTTCATTTTGTTGCATATGGATTTCCAGTTTTCTCGGCACCATTTGTTGAAGAGGCTATCTTTTCTCCAATGCATGTTTCTGGCGTCTTTGTCTAATATAATTTTGTGGGTTAGTCTCTGTGTCCTCTATTCTGTACCATTGGTCTACCAGTCTGTTTTGGTGTCAACACCATGCTGTTTTTGTTACTAATGCTCTGTAGTATAGTTTAAGGTCTCCTATAATGATGCCATCTGCTTCTGTCTTCCTACTAAGGATTGCTTTAGCTATTCTGGGTCTCTTATTTTTCCAGATGAATTTCATGATTGCTTTTTCTATTTCTATGAGGAATGCTATTGGGATTTTGATCGGAATTGCATTAAATCTGTATAGTGCTTTTGGTAGATCTACCAAGAGCAAGGTAGATCTTTCCATCTTCTAAGGTTTTCTTTGATTTCTTTCTTTAGGGTCTGGTAGTTTTCATTGTATTTCACTTCTTTCATTAAGTTGATTCCCAAGTTTTTTTTTTTGTATTTTTTTTTTTGAGGTTATTGTAAATGGGGTAGTTTTCCTCATTTTCCTCTCAGAGGATTTGTCACTGATATACAGAAATGCCTTTGATTTATGGGTGTTGATTTTATATCCTGATATTTTTCTGAATTCATTTACTAGTTCTAGAAGTTTTCTGGTGGAGCTTTTTGGGTTCTCTAGGTATAGAATAATATCGTCAGCAAATAGTGCTAATTTAAGTTCTTCTTTTCCTTATACAATAAATGGGATGGATTCAAGTTAAAAAGTTTCTTCTCAGCAAAAGAAACAATCTGTGAAGTGAATAGAGAGCCTACATCCTGGAAGCAAATTTTTACCCCTCACACATAGATAGAGCACTAATCTCTAGGGTATATAAATGCCGCAGTCTGGCTGGGCACAAATGCCGCAGTCTGGCTGGGCACACAATCAGGAGCCACCACACAGCTTGTAGATTCAAACAGCAACTCTTTATTCCCGAACTCACACCAGCCGTCTACAATCACGTTCTGGGGAAATCCACGTTCTCTGCCCAAATTCCTCCACTGGGCTTCTATCTCCAAAATATACTGTCTGAATCCCGTGAGAACTCAAGGGGAACTCAGGCAGCAGGATACGCCCTATTCCCAGCAGGAATAATCTTAAACCTTAAACCTGGAACCTAAACCGGGAACGCCCTAATCCGCCTTGGTCCTTGAACAAGGTCACCTACATTCAATGTCACTGCAACATGGGGTACGCTGGCAAGGAAATTGTCATACCTACTTGGCTAATGGCTCCCAGCATATGAAGAACTAAAAAAACTAAGCACCAAAAAAAAAAAAAAAGCCAATCAATAAATGGGCCAAGGACCTGAACAGACACTTCTCAGAAGAGGATATACAATCAATCAACAAATATATGAAAAAATGCTCATTATCTCTAGCAATTAAAGAAATGCAAATCAAAACTCATCTCACTCCAGTCAGAATGGCAGCTATTAGAAAGACAATAAGTGTTGGCGAGGATGTGGGGAAAAAGGTACCACTCTTACATTGCTGGTGGGACGCAAATTGGTGCAGGCAATATGGATAGCAGTATGGAGATTCCTTGGAAAACTGTGAATGAAACCACCATTTGACCCATCTATCCCTCTCCTTGGTCTATACTCAAAGGACTTAAAAACAGCATACTACAGGGACACAGCCACATCAATGTTTATAGCAGCACATTTCACAATAGCTAAACTGTGGAACCAACCTAGATGCCCTTCAGTAGATGAATGGATAAAAAAAAAATGTGGCCTATATACACAATGGAATTTTACTCAGCAATAAAAGAGAATAAAATCATGGCATTTGCAGGTAAATGGATGGCATTGGAGAAGATAATGCTAAGTGAAGTTAGCCAATCCCAAAAATCAAATGCCGAATGTTTTCTCTGATATAAGGAGGCTGATTCATAGTGGGGTAGGGAGGGGGAGCATGAAAGGAATGGGCAGGTGGGAAGGAAAGTGAGGGAGCAGGGGGTTAGCAAAGATTGTGTACTAAGAATTGTAATGCATTCTGCTGTCAAAAAAAAAATATTGCAAATAAAGAATCAAGGATATATAGGAAAAGAATTTAAAAAAGAAGAAACCAGCCAAGGGCTAACCTCGCTACGGGCTTTTCTTTTTTGGGGGATGGAGTACCAGGGGTTGAACTCAGGGGCACTTGACCACTGAGCCACATCCCCAGCCTTATTTTATATTTTTATTTCAGGGTCTCACTGAGTTGCTTAGCACCTTGCTTTTGCTGAGGCTGGCCCTCCCGAGCTGCTTGATTACAGGTCTTTTTTTTTTAGTTTTCGGCGGACCCAACATCTTTATTTGTATGTGGTGCTGAGGATCAAACCCAGCACCCCGCGCATGCCAGGTGAGCGTGCTATCGCTTGAGCCACATCCCCAGCCCTCTTTTTTTTTTTTTTTTTTAAATGATTTATGTATTTTGCATTACAATTTTAATACACCATTATACAATAATTTATCATATCTCTGATTATAAAGATATGTTGATTACAGGTCTTATTAATCTTTTCTCTCTGGCCCAAGACATATCAACTCAGGCACTTAAGCGTAACACTGGCAGACATTTAAAGCTGATCTAAATGTCTTCTGGACTGAGGTAGTTTCATGAAGAACATTAGTATATTTATCGCAACAAAAGAATCAATACTGATAACATTATTAACAACCAAGGTCCAGAATGTTCTGGTTTTTATCTATCATACTTTCTCCCAGAATTCCATCCAGGATACCATGTAATGTTGAGTCATGTCTCCTTAGGCTGCTCTAGGCTCAGACTTTACTTGCTTGTGATGACCTACAGAGTCTTGAGGAGTACTGGCCAGGTATTTCCTTTTTGGTCTGATAGTTTTCTTCTGGTTGGGCTTTTGGGTGGAAGACCACAGAGGTAACATTGCCATTCTCACCTATGATATTAAGGGCACATATAATCAATATGAATTATCATGTTGATGTCAATCTTGATCACCTTCCTGAGGTAATGTTTGTCAGCATTTTCCATTGTAAATTTATTTTTCCTCCATCCTCTTCCTATTGGATTCTTTGGAAGTAAGTCACTATTCAAAGCTCCCACTTAAGGAGCGAGGAATAATGCTCTACCTCTTTGAATGTGATAAAGTATCTACATAAATGATTTGGACTTCATCTGCTCGAGAAATTTGTCTATAGTCAATCCTTTTTATCATGTGGACTCATGGCTATTAATTTCATATTTTGGATTATAATCCAATATTGTATTTATTTTGTAGTTTAGATTGTTCCAGCTTTGGCCATTGGAAACTTTTTCATTTGTCTCCTGTGTCCCTTTGCTATACTCTAATTGTGTGTGCTGCGTGTGGTGGTGGTGGTGGTGTGTGTGTGTGTGTGTGTATGTGTGTGTGTGCGCGTGCTTTTGGGCACCACAAGCTGTTCCAGGCTTATCTTGTATATTTTGGCCCAGATCTAGAAACAGTTTCTGTAGTTATTTTTTTTTTTTTTAATATGCAGTACCTGACTCCCTGCAACTTTGGGTTTATGAGCTCTTTATATACACACAGGATATAAGTCCTTTGTAGGATAAATAAATAAATTTCCTCTTCTAGTCTGTGGCTTGCCCTTCACCCCCACCTCCCTGAGTCTGATAATGGTGATGAACCCAGAGTTTCTTTTTTCCTTTAATTAATTATTTTTGGGGGATTGAACCCAAGCGCACTTAGCCACTGAACCATATCTCCAGCTCTTCTTTTGTATTTTATTTAGTGACAGTGTCTTGCTAAGTTGGTCAGCACCTTGCTAAGATGCTGAGGCTGGCTTTGCACTTGCGATCCTCCTGCCTCAGCCTCCCAAGCCACTGGGATTACAGGTGTGCACCACCATGCCTGGCAGAACCTAGAGTTTCATACATGCTAGGCAAGCACTCTACCACTGAGCTACATCCCTAGCTTTTTTTTTTTTTAATTCATTTTGAATTGGAGCCTTGCTATGCTGTCCTTGAACTTGGAAACCTGCTTCAGCCTCCTGAGTTCCTGGGTTAGAATCATGTGCCAAGGTACACTTCTACCTTTGATTTTTCAATGGTGGCTTTGGATGAAAAAGAGCCCCCACATATGTAGATTGTCCTTTGTGATGGCAGTTATCAGAGTTTATCACTCTATACTACTCTGGCCAGGAAGATCCTTTGAGCCCCTTCCCTCACTAATTTCTTTCTTTTTTTCTTTCTGTCTCCTCAGCTCTGCCTCACTCATTTCAATAAAATTTAAATTGATGTTGTGTCCTATAACTCTTGTTTTTTTTTATTATGAACCCATTTTTTATTTTGAAAAGATATATGTGAAAATTTGAAAGCATACACAAACTGTGAAGCATGGTTAGTCTTTAGAGCATGGTGGGATACTGAACTTTACTTTTTATGTGTTTTCATAATGTTTTGATTGTCTACAGTGAGCATGTGTTATTTTTGTAATAAGAAAAAATACAGGTCTGTGCTGCTAAAAACAATAATTTAAGAAATGACTAAATTTCAGTTTTGCACATTAGATAATTAATAGCCTTCCTCAAATGGCTCATCTAGAAAATTCTGAGAGAAGTGTCCAGCAGGCACACTACTCATTAGAGAAGAAAAACAGGTCCTCTAACCCATGTTCTTACACTGGCAAACCTCAAAACCTACCAAGCAGCTAGCTCTAAGCCACTTAGCCTCCTTCTGGATGTTTTTCCCTTTTATTCCATTCCTGCGCTATCCTTACTCTCTGTTCCATTCTCCCAGTCAGCTTAGTGACAACATCCAGCCTTTCCAGTTCTGACACCAGCTTGCCACCCAGTTTACCCTACTCTTTGTTTGTTTGTTTGAACCCCCCCCCCAAAAAAAAAAATTTGAACCCAGGGGCACTTAGCCACTGAGCCACATTCCCAACCCAGAGTCTCGCTAAGTTGCTGAGGCTGGCTTTGATCTTGCAATCCTCTGCCTTAGCCTCCTAGCTGCTGGGATTATAGGCATGCGCCACTACACCCAGTTCAGTTTACCTTACTCTTGTTACCTTGATACCTTGGCCACTGCTTGGCCAGGTCCAGGTCCTTGGGATCCCCCCTGGCTTTAGCTACCTGGCTACTGGGATCCCTGCTAGGTTTGCTTGCCTCCCTTGAAGGGAGAAATCAGATGATGGGAATTGAAATAAAAATGAGTGTTGCTGTTGATAACTGGGAAGAGTTTATTGAAATCCCTGGCTAGCTTTATCATGGTCCAATTTGTGATTGATTACATGAGAAAATATCATCCTTATCTTGAGGTGCTCTGCAGTCTTGGGAAGGTAAGGATTCCAAGAGGAACAGAAACTAGTGGGGAGGAAAGTAAGGACATAAATAATATATCATTAAGGGATAGTTATGTGACAAGTTCTAGAAATTCAAGAAGTGAGAAGACATTAAGGGCTGGAGAAGTGGTAATGGGGGCAGGTGCAGGAGAAAGGTCACTCAGGTAGCCTGCAAACTCTAGTAAGTAGAGTCCTGAGGACACTGAATTGAATGAAAAGCTCAGGGAATGGGGGGGATGAAGGGAAAAGTAGGGTGGGGCCAGCCTTGGGAAGGAAGGTCTGAGAGGCCAGGCACAGGCAATGGAATTTAATCCCCACCTCACTCCACCCCTCTTGTACTGGGGATAGAACCCAGGGTCACTTTACCCCTGAGCTACATTCCCAAACACCCCTCTTCTTTATTTTAAATTTTCAGATGGTTGTAGAGGCTAGCCTCACACTTCTGATCCTCCTACCTCAGTCTCCCTGAGTTGCTGGGATTACAGGCATGCACCACTTTTCTTGGCTAGTATTTAATTTTGATGGGCAACAGGAAAACTTGGTAGCTTTGTGAGTAGAAGAGGGACCTGAAGAAACAAGAGTTTTAAGGATGATGGACTAAGAAGAGTAACCTGACCAGTAAACAGATGGATTAAGGGAGGGAAGGAGATGGGAGAGGAATGTGTCTCTCAGAGTTTTGTTTGTTTTCTGGTGGCCCTGGGGATTGAACCCAGATCCTTATGAATGCTAAGCATATAGTACCACAAAGGTACACCCCCACCCCCAGAGGGTTTTTTTATTTGTTTGTTTTTTGGTACCAAGGATTGAACCCAGGACTGCTTAACCACTGAGCCACATCCCCAGCCCCAGCCCTTTTTATTTTTGACTTTGAGACAGGGTCTTGCTAAGTTGCTTAGGGCCTCAGCAAGTTGCTGAGGCTGGCTTCAAACTTGTGATCCTCCTGCTTCAGACTCCTGAGCTGTTGGGATTACAGGCTTAAGCCATCATGCCTGGCTGTTTGAAGTATGGATATTGGGGAAATCTTGTAATAATGGCATTTGTTATTTTTGCCACCCACTATTCCTTTATGTCATTTCAGTGAAACTATGTCCCACTTCCTCTGGCCAGGGGGATGGAAGGGCTGTCTTTTCTTCCTTTCTTGGTCTGTGTGCTGCTGGTGTGCAGGACATCCACCCTAGGAGTGCAGGGCTTGTCCCTGGCTAACACTAATTAGTACCTCATGTGCTTCTGGACCAGTAGAGGGGAGAACATGTTTGGGGCATATATTGGGCTAATTAATGTTTGTTTGAAAAGTTAAAGGAAGAGAGGATCTCTGTTTCCTCTTGGAGGATCAATGCAAAACTCCTAGAAGCTGTCACATATAGCTTGAGAATGACACCAACACAGCAAAGGTGGGGCCCAAAGGTGGGGAACACACAGGTCTTGGTAATGTGGTGGGAACCTGAATCTAGCAGGACATGATGTTCTTACTAGCCAGGGTCTTCTTTTCTTTTCTGTTTTCTTCTTTTCTTTTTGTAAGTACTGGGGATTCAGCACAGGCCTACATAAGCTAGGCAAGTGCTCTACATAGAGTTATATCCCCAGCCCTTTTAATATTTTAAATTCTGAGACAAAATCTCAGTAAGTTGCCCAGGTTGGCCTCAGACTTGCGATCTTCTTGCTTCAGCCTTCCAAATACTTGGGATTACATGTGTGCCCCGTGGTGTTTGGTGAGTTTTTACTTTTTGAATTCGGCTAATGCTTGGAACTAGGTGATTAACTGAACTTTTCCAAGGTTCTCCCAAATCATGTCTATATTTCATTGATCCTCCATAGGAAAAAATTGGGAGCAAAAACCCAAAAAAGTCATAGAGAACACCAGTGGACAGTGTTGTACACACATGAAAACTGGTTTCCCCCAAAAACAAATTAAATAAAAACTAATTTAATTCAATTAAATCAATAATTATTGAGTATCTGTAATGGGCTGGGTACTTGTTCTGTGGAATAGACATGTGTGCAACAAAGATAGCAAGTTGATTAGGAAAAAAAAAAAGGCTTTCATAGAGCAAAGGATGTGGATAATTCCCTAAATAGGGAAGAGCCTAAAAAAAAAAAAATATGATCAAGTAGAGATTAAAACCAAGAAAATTTCAGGTTCATTGCATGCTTGTAATCCCAGCTACTAGGTGAATGACACCCTGTCTCAAAATCAAATAAAAAGGGTTGGGGGTATAATTTAGTAGTAGACACTGCCTAGCATGCACAAGGCCTTGGGTTTGATCCTCAGTACAAAACCCATTCCCACAAAAAATCAAAACCATGAAACTTAAAACCACAATGAGATAGTTTTGATGATTAAATTAACAAGGATTATGAATGGTGATGTTATTTACTATCTGAAAATCCAGGGACATAAGCATGCTGCAAACTGCTGAGTACAAACTGATATAACTTTTCTGAAAAATAAGTTGACAATATACTTTATTTATGTATTTGTGTGGTGCTGGGGATAAACTCAGGGCCTTGTGTATTTGAGGCAAATGCTCTACAACTAAGCTACATCCCCAGCCCAGGCAGTACACAAGAACCTTAAAAATGTTTACATTCTTTGATATGCAATTCTGTTATGAATAATGTTGACCAAGATTTATATAAAGCATATTCATTGCAATAGTATTTCCATAACTAGGGAAATGTTAAGTATTGGTACAGCCACTTGATGATTAGAAATTATGCAAAATCTAAGAATGAAATTGAAGATGCTTCTTTTAAAAAAATGTTTTTTTCAGTTTGTAATATCTTAACAGGGTATAAAACCCAAGGTCCAAAAAGACAAAGTGAAAAGTTAGGACTCCCTCCGTCCTGTGTCACTGAGCCCCTAGCCCCTGCCTCAGAGGGAACCATTCAAAGCACATGTCTATTCTTTCACCTCCCTATTCAAATGGCAGCTTGTTTTGTATCTTGCCGGCCCCCCCCCCCGCCCCCCCCCCCCCCCCCCCCCCCGCCTTAGTAATATATATCATACATAAACTTCCTCATTCTTTCTTTTTAATTTTTTTTTCAAAGAGAGAGAGAGAGAGAGAGAGAGAGAGAGAGAGAGAGAGAGAGAGAGTTTTAATATTTATTTTTTAGTTTTCGGCGGACACAACATCTTTGTTTTTGTATGTGGTGCTGAGGATCGAACCCGGGCCGCACGCATGCCAGGCGAGCGCGCTATGGCTTAAGCCACATCCCCAGCCCCCTCATTCTTTTTTTTTTTTTCTTTGCTTGAATATGATTTCATTGTATAGATATACCACAATATATTGAGCTAATTTCCCATAGATGGACATGTAATTGTTTCAAATATTTTGCCATAATAATCATGCTTCTATGAACAACTGTATACATTCTTCAATTTTCAAATGTAAGAATTTACCTAAATAGTTAGTTATTTGACATGAAATTGTTGGGTCAAAAGATAGATGACTCTCCACTCCCAGCTCCCAGCCCCAGTACATGTATGGGTAAATGGAGCCTACATATCCCACATGCTTTTTAACTCTGGTGAACTTTAAAAGGTGCATGCTTGTAATCCCAGCAACTCTGGAGACTGAGACAGAAGGATCACAAGTTAAAGAATTTGGGATGGAACTAAAGACCTCACCCCACCCATGATGAAGAAAATGCCTTTAAAGTGAGACTTAGTATCAGAACAGCTCTTGGTGATAAAGCATATTAAGAATATCTCTTTAGAGCGATGGTGGCTTTCTCCATGAGAAAAGTTCCCAACAGAGAAACAATGGAGTAAGCAAACAGTACAAAAATCTTAATTGGTTATTTGCAATATTATGTGAGACAGTGGATTATTTTAATCTTTGATCTTGAAAATAAATTTTTAGCCAATTGGGAAAAAAAAGATAGATGAATTTTACAATTGGGTGACAACAGTTAAACTAAATTCCTCCTCAGAGAGATTTTTGAGTTTTACATGCAGAAGGGTCTATTTGCTTAAGTATGCTACCAGACTTTTTGTTAGAAAAAGTGTATTTATGCAACACTGGTGAAATATCGTTAAGTTAAAAGAGCACAACTGAAAATTTTGTGTACAGTAAGAATTTACCCATGCAAATGGATATCATTGGAAGAGATTATGCTAAAATATGTGCAGTGGTTATCTTCATGTCCTGGTTATTTAATTTCATTATTGCAAAATTTCTGTAGCAATATTATTTAACTTTTTCTCAAAATATCTGAAATTTCACTTGTCTTTTAAATACACTGCCTGCTCCAACAATAAGTTTAATAATTTGAGGAATAAGTTCTGGCAGCCTGGACAACCATTTTAAATTTTACCATCAGGTGGTGGAAAAGAGTTAAAGTTCCAGGATCTAGAGATCTGAGGCAGGAAAGTTGGGCACAATGTATCAGGAAAGCTTGTTAGTAACTTTAAAAACAATATTCATGTGTTAAAATTTAAAACACAGACAGTGACAATTACATCCAAAACATTTGTCCCAAATATTTAAAATTTCCATGAAAAAACCAGGTACTAACTTTGGCACACCAACTTGTTAAGGGTGCCCTTTTCACCCTTGTAGTTTAGCCCATGCTTCTGGTGCCCCCTGCTGATCCTGCCAAACTTCCCTGCCTTCCTCTGACCTCACTGCTTTCAAAGCATAGGAACCACTAGGTGAACCGATCAATGTATGTCCTTGGAAAAGCCCAGGGCTGGAGGCCATCGCTCCATCTTTTTAGTTATGGGTGACTTTATTGGTGGGGTGTCATCACAATAGATTTGGGGTAGTGTTATGGGGTACAGAAACTTTTAGTCTTCCAAGTCACCCTAGCAACTGCCTTTTCACTATGTCTGGACCTAATTAGAAAAGGCACAAGAGGCAAATGGTTGCATTTCCAAGCTAGGTTGCGGGCGGGGTATTAACCAGTCACGGTACCCTTGACCTTCTTCTCCCCTCCTTGAGCCTCGCTACTTCTTGCCTGGGGTGACTGATGGTTGTCTTGCCTCGGACCCTCTTAAGAAATAGCAACCGGCAGCGCTAGACCTGGGGTTCCGTATTACTTCAAGGCAGAGACGGATCTTGCTCTGGGGTTACATTTATGAGGGTGGCAGACTGGAGGTAAATAAGGAAGCTCGGGCTCCTACTGCTGGGGTGGGATTGGTGAAGAAGAATCTTGGGTCCTGAGGACCCCAAGGGGGTCAGAGAAGAGCTGAGCTCCTGCTAAGGGACCTAGAGTCAAGGGGAGACTGCAGCAATGACATTTTAGACTAAAACTGTAGGGCCTGACCTGCAGTGGACGCTCCCGGAGTCGCGCACAGGACTCGCCAAAGCGTCCACTTCTTCCGCTAGCTTGTCAGTTCCCAGGCTTTAGGGAGCGAACACAGGGTCCTCACCACCACCCTCTGATCAGGCTGGTTTCGAGGCTCCTTTCTGCGAACCAAAGAGCCTGGATTTCTCCGCGAGGGATTCGGGTGAGGGGGGTCTTGTGGGCAGAAACCGGAGTCGAATTCCGGACCATTTCTTTGCAACCCTCAGAGGCTTACTGAAGAAGGGAGGATTCAGGGCTCTTACTGATGATTGCATGTCGACGAGGCGCTTCAGGTTGGCCTGGATCCGGGCATAGATCGCACCCTTTATCCGGCTAGTGCGTCGGATCCCCCAAATTCCTTGGTGCGCGCTGGCGGGGATGGGTGGAGCGCAGAGGGTGGACTGCGGCCCGCGGAATAGGGCGTGGCTTAGGACCTGGGGGCGGTTTCCCTGCGCTACTGTGGAACTCCGAAGTTGTGCCTGACCGAGGGCTGTGACTGGCAGGCCTCCTGTCGTGTTCCCTCCCGCTGCACCGACTCTCCTCCGCGCCACCTACTCGCGCCAGCATGACGGGCTCACTATTCAAGGCAAACTTTTGGGTAAGTCGGCAGGGCGGACAGCAGGTCCGCCCTTGGCTGAGGACAGGATCGAGGGGCGCGGCCAGCGGGCACCCAGCTCCAGCACCACTCGGTGACTGTGCGTCCTGGAGCTCGGCGGGGCCCAGTCCTGCTGCTCTAGGGCACACGCAGAGCGGACAACGGTCGCTATCCTCTCTCTGCCCCAGGCCTCTACCACCGCGTCCGCAAATCTCGGGAGTCAGTCCCTAGGGTCCACCTTGTACCCCCACGAGTGTGTATTCCAGAGGACAGGCATAGCCAGAGACACCTTGGATCAGGCACCTCTAACCCCACAGATGAAAACTGAGCCGCAAAGGGAGGAGCAACAGGTCTGGGCAGAATCGCCGCCGGCCGCTGAGGCTGAGCCTGAGCAGGTTTGGGAGGACCTGGGGTGGAGGCGCAGTCACCCCCAGGGGCTACCTTTTCCAGGAAACTAAAGCTCAGAGGGTTTTCTTTGCTGGCAGCCTGTTTTCTGACGACCTTCATAGCCCATGGGGCACCCCAGGGAGTCCAAGGTGAGAGAGAACCTAGGAGCTGGTGGAGGCATCTAAGGCAAGCCAGGGCTGGTTCAATTCATAGGTGTCATATCTTCCTGTCCCTTCCCTCTGTCCAGTCCTCTTCCCCTGCCTGTCACTCCCCAGGTATCTCTTAAAGATTCATGCCTCCTAATTCAGATGAAGGACCTCGTCCCTTTAAGAAGGATCAAGTAGTTGCCACACCTGAGAGTTGGCCCACAGCAGCCCAGAGGCCCTGCTTGGGACCCTACTTGACTCCTATCTAGCATCACGATCACTTAGCAGGTCCCTGTCCCTTGGGTTGCTGTGTGGAGAAAGCTGGCTGTCTGTCCTCAGGGGACAAAGTTTAGACCCTATCTTGTGAGGCTGACATTTTTGAGGTCCTGGGTACTGCTCACCAGTAGGATGAAGGGCTGTGGCAGCCTCACAGAGAGGATCAATAACCACACAGCTGGCGCTCTCAGGAAGTCTGGGAATTCTTCAAGCACAGTATAGTACTTTTGCATCCCCATGACAGGCACTGTGAAAACAAGCAGGACACACTTGCCTTTCCCCGCTCAAAATGTGATACCCAGTTTTCAGGTCTCAGTGCAAGTGTCCCTTCTGAGAAGCCTTTTTTGACTGCACCCAGTAGACCCTGCTCACATAGCTCATGTTCTGCAACTTCTTAGCATTTACTAGCTAATGAGTTTGGTGGTCCACAGAACACAGCACTCGTGGTCAGGTACTGTGCCTACTGTCTACACCACTGCCCCTTGCATAGCAGGCACACAGTGGGTCCTCGCCAAGTATTTCTTGAATGAGCAAAATGGGTCTGAATCCAACGGGTATGTAACTTGATGAGAGTTGAAATCTCCATCCTCAGAGGGCCCCTGGCAATTGTAAGCAAGTCCCCCTATGCATTCTTTGTGGAGTGGTCAGGGAAGGGACAGAATGAGGTCTGGGTTGAGGGAGTTTGGATGATGTTCTCTGGGAGAGACTCTCTGGGCTTCTACTTTCAGAAGTTCCCTGAGATCCCAGGTGACAGTTTGCAGAGACATTTTCCATCTTTAATTTCCTGTGACCATTGATGTCAGATAATAAAAACGATTGCTATTCTTACTACACACAGACTCTGTCAAACACTGCTCTAAATGCTTCCCTCACATTACCCTATGAGGTAGCTTACTTACTACCCAATTTTATAGACGAGGAAACGGAGTGACAGGGAGCTTAAGCAACATTCCCAAGGCCTTAGGGCTGAGAAATAGTGGCTCACAAGTCTGCATGGACTAATTGCTCAGCAAGTGCCTCAAAAAGGGCGACGCAGAACAAGAGTGTCCCAGTGTAGCTGTTTGAATGGCCTCTTGGGCATGCCAGGGGTGGAGGTGAGCCATCCTTTGACTCTTCACATGAGTCTTTCTCCTGCAGCTCCAGCCATGAGTTCCTGCAGGGTAGGAGTGTTCCAGCTAAGCCCCAGCATCTACCATAGTTCTTAGCATATGGATACCCAGGAATCAGATGGATAGGACATGGTCAGCCAGGACTAGGGAATAAAGGGGCAGGGAGAAGCTTTGGGAGATCTAAGTGCTTCCTGTCAGTGTTTCTGGTCCAGTTTCCTTGATGGTTCCCATTCCCAGTCCCTTCCTCCTCCACATTGTTAAGATCAGGTGTTCTACTCTCAGGGAGTAAAACAGGCAGGGTGTTGATACCGAGGTGATGGCTATAACATTTGTATTTCAGGGATGAGAGGTGGTGATTGGAATAGGAAGAAAACTTTGGAAACAAATGGATATCAATTTACTAGATTTAACAAATTTCTCTGGATAAGGCACTCTAATATAAGGATAAAACCACTACTTGGTTTTAAGATGGATGTCTTTTAGGATGTAAGGTGGGGAGGGAAGTTTTAGCCTTGAACACCTGATCTTAACAATATGGAGGAGGAAGGGACTGGGAATGGGAACTGACTGGCAAGAGTCAAGGAAACTGGGCCAGAGGCAGAGGGATTTGTTCCAGGGTGGAGACTGTAGGGAGGGGATGGAGGTGGGAGGTGATACTGCAGAGGTAAAAGAGGTCAAAGCTGCAGACCAAGAATGAAGATGAATGAAAGCAGGAGAGGAAAGGAGGGTGGGATCAGGCTGCATAGAAGGGGAACTGGAAAATGAGGTGGGGGCCCCTGAAATAAGGAAGTTAGTAGGAGGAACTGGTTTGCAGAGACAGAAGGAGGAGGAGGAGGTGGCAGAAATTATATAAACAATATGTAGTCAAGTTTAGCACCTGCAAGGGCAAAGGCCAGCAGAGTGCAAAGCTCCCCTCTGCACCAGTACATGTTCCTGCCCCTCTGCACCATGCCAGGGTTGCTTCTTTGGGGCGATCTTGCTGCAGTGGAAGTTTTCAGGGCATAGGACGGGTACCAGGCAACAGAGTTTTGAATATTTTAATAACTCAGTACAAACGTGGCATTGTGTACCCCTGATATTTGCTGGTTGATATTCTGGGTTTGTGGGGCTGGTGGAGTTAGCTCTTGGAAAGGGTGTCCATGTGAGAGAATTCATGGAATAGCATGACGTGCAGGAGTGTCATTGGCGGTCAGCAGAAGCTGTGAGACACACTGACTCTTACTAGTTGGGTAATCTTGGGGAGGTTGCTTAAATCCATCAAGCCTATGTTGTCCTATGAATAAAAATGGGTATAATAATAGCGTCTAATCCACAGGACTCTTGTGAGGATTAAACCAGAGGGTTTAGTACAGTGTTTAGGACAGAGCGAGCACTTGTAATTATTAGCTATTGTTATCAACACGGATGACAAAGGAGGTAGGGGACAGTTACTCAAGAAGAAAGAATAAAGAGATAAAGTCCAAAAAAAAATATAAGCACTTTTGGTAAATACCTGTTTTTAGGGAGGGGAGCGAGGGGACAGAGAAAGAGAGACAGGGAGAAGGCCCTGTCTCGCAGGCCCAAGAGAAGAACATTCCAAGGAGTTGAGAAGCCCATGGTAAAATGAAGTACATGTTCCTGAAAAAGTATAAGTCAATGCGTACTTTGCAAATAATCATATTTAAATGCATGATGAAAATGTTAATTTAATGGAAACTTTTGGTGGATAGGTTTCAAAGGGAAATAATCAGCATTCTTTAAAACTGGGATTGGAAAGCTGGGTATGGTTGGTGGTACTTGCCTGTAATCCCAAAGACTCGGAAGGCTGAGGCAGGAGGATTGCAAGTTCGAGGCCAGCCTCAGCAATTTGGCAAGGCCCTAAACAACGTAGTGAGATCCTGTCTCAAAATAAAAAAATAAAATGGGTTGGGGATGTGGCTCAGTGGTTAAGTGCCCCTGGGTTCAATTCCTGGTATAAAAACAAACAAACAAACAAAACTGGGATGGGCCCCAACTTGAGTTTGCCTGATATTAGTGACAGCCTTAGTGTGTTTTCTCTTCCACTCCTCCCTGTACAGACTTTCTTTGTGCCTAGTTGGTTAATTAGTGCTGTGTAATTTATTTTTGTTAACTTTGATGGCTGCTCATTGGAATAAGATAATGACCAAGGATGTGGATGTGGCTTATTATTCGACCATTAAGCCACATCCACAGCTCCAGGAAATGGCCTGGCCACAGTGGAGGAGAAATTCCTGTCTTGGGCAGGATCAGACACAGTGCTCTTCAGATGGACTGTGCTCAGACACAAGTGTCTTTCCAGTGTAGGCACACACAGGTGACTGTGGAACCTGTTCCAGAAGAGGTAGATTAAAGCAGTGTCCTCCCACCCCAGGGGATTTCCAGGTACCTCACTTGAGCTCCAGGTCATTCCTGTCCCTGGATAGTCTTCCTGATTCGCAAGGCTCTTGTCCATTGCAGCTTCTTAGTCTCGCCTCTTGCACCTGCAGGAGGCAGGGCTTTTCTTTCTACCTGGGGATTGACCTGGGGGAAATCCTGGGGCCATCTGAACTAGCTTATTAACCTATTGTCAACTCAGGGCTGTCCCTCTGCTCCCAAACCTTTGACCAGATTGGGATCTTGTCCTTTGGGGACTTTTCCAGAGCTGGAGCTGATGCTATGACTGGCAGCCCTCTTCTCTATAGGTTGCCAGAAGGTCAGCGTGGGAGCCCCCCACCCTTTTTAATGTGTAGAGAGAATAAAAAAAAAAAAACACTACCACAATAGCCACTCCATGCTGACCACATGCACTACTTTATACAATGTTTAGGTTGTTGCTCTAATTTTTAAAAACTTTGTCTTGGATGTGGTCCCTAGAACACGATGAAGATTATTTTATATTATTGTGCAAAAGGCAAAGTGAAGTCATTGGCAGCCACCCTTCTCCAACTCATTCTTCCCAGAGCAACCAGAGAAAGCTCTCTTTAAAGTAATTGTCAAAATTCTGTATCTTCTTTTACCTGAAAAATTTAACAAATAAGGCATGGGACCTATCTTTTAAGGAAAATAAAAAAAATATCTTACTGAAATACATAAGACAAAATCTGGATAAGTGGAAAAGCACAGAAAGTGTTTGGCTGGTAAAAGTTAACATTTTTTTTTTAAAGTCACAGTGAAACAAATACATGCTTAAAAAATTCAAATATTTCCAAAGGCTTATAATTTAAAAAACAGTGTTTTCCTGCCCTATGTTTTTTTTTTAATCAACATGAGTCTGCAGAAACTCTTGGCTCTTTTTTTCTTTTTTTCATACTACCACTGTATAAAGTATGATTATACTGCTCTTTGTGTGTGTGTGTGTGTGTTTTACCGGGAATTGAACTTGGGGATGTTCTACCATTGAGCCACATTCCCAGTCCTTGCTAAATTGCTTAGTCTAGCCTCAATCTTGGGATACTCCCAGTTGCCTGAGATGCTGAAATTATATGAACACATCACTGTGCCTGGTTTATACTGCTCTTTCTTTTTTTCTTTTTTTTTTTTTGGTACCAGGCATTGAACTCAGGGGCATTCGACCATTAATCCACATTCACAGCCCTATTTTGTATTTTATTTAGAGACAAGGTCTCACTGAATTGCTTAGCACCTCGCTTTTGCTGAGGCTGGCTTTGAACTTGAGATCCTCCTGACTCTTCCGCCTCCCGAACTGCTGGGATTTTAGGTATGCTCCACCTAGAGAGTTTGAAACATTAACTCTTGATTTACGGCTGTAATACAAGATTTAGTTCTCTCTCTCTCTCTCTCTTTCTGATACTGGGTATTGGATCTGGGTGTTCTACTACTGAGCTACATCCTCAGCTCTCAGACTCCCAAGTTACTAGGATTACAAGAGCAAGCCACGACACCGGATTTAGCTCTTTTACATCACCATTTCTACTTCCTTATATAACTATACCATCGTTTTTTATTTAGAAAAATTTCAAAGCTACAGAAATCTCAAGGCTATAAAGAATTCACAAATGCCCTTCACTCAGCTTTCTTTTCTTCTTATTTTGGTACCAGGGATTGAACTCAGGGCACTCGACCACTAAGCCACATCACCAGTTATATTTTTATTTTATTTAGAGACAGGGTCTCACTGAGTTGCTTAGCGCCTCGCTTTTGCTGAGGGTGGCTTTGAATTTGCGATACTCCTGCTCAGCCTCCTGAGTCACTGAGATTACAGCCATGCACCACTGCCCCAGCTTCAGCTTTCTTAATGTTCAGCCCCATTTGCTATCTGAATTTCTCCTCTTCTAACTGAATACACATATTTTTTCATCAGACCATTTAAAGTAAATATCACTATGTGTGTGGCATAGGATAGGCAGGAAGATTGCAAGTTCAAGGACAGCCTCCGCAATTTAGCAAGACCCCATCTTCAAACAAAAAATAAAAAGAGCTGGGGGTTCAGCTCAGAGGTAGAATTCTGGGGTTCGATCTCAGTATTGCAAAAAGAAAAAAAAATTTCAGCCTGAGGGTCAGCTCAGTGGTACAAATGAAATAATTTTCTATTCAAGAAGATGATTCTCACATGAAATTTTAAAATAATAAGTTTTTTTTTTTGGGGGGGGTATACTAGTGATTGAATCCACCAGGGACACTTTACCATGGAGCTACATCCCCAGCCCTCTTTAATATTGAGATGAATTCTTCTTAAGTTGCTAAAGCTGGCCTCAAACTTGCAATCCTCCTGCCTCAGTCTCCCAAGTTGTTGGGATTATAGGTGTGCATCACTACACCTGATATTAAAATAATAGTTTTTACTAGTCACATAATATTAAGAAAATTAGCTGGGAATGGTAGTGCATGCCTGTAATCCCATGGCTCGGGAGGCTGAGGCAGGATCATGAGTTCAAAGCCAGCTTCAGCAATTTAGCGAGGCCTTAAGCAACTCAGTGAGACCCTGTATATAAATAAAATGTGAAAAAAAAAAAAAAAAAAAGGCCGGGGATGATGTGGTTCATTGATAAAGCATCCTTGGGTTCAATTGCTGGTGTAAAAAAAGAAAAAATTGAGAAAATTGAAAAGATATCATTAGTAACTTGATATTTTTCCCAACATTTTTCTCTGTATTAATATAATCATAGTATATGTATTATTTTGTATTGTGTATTAAAATATCACAACTTTATTTTAAATATTGCTATTTTCCTGACAACTATTTTTTTTTTTTTAATTTTTATTGTGGGTTGTTCAAAACATTACAAATTTCTTGACATATCATATTCCACACTTTGATTCAAGTGGGTTATGAACTCCCACCTTCACCCCATACACAGATTGCAGAATCACATCAGTTACACATCCATTGATTTACAAATTGCCATACTAGTGTCTGTTGTGCTCCGCTGCCTTTCCCATCCTCCACCCTCCCCCCTCCCCACCTCTCCCCTCCCCTCCCCTCCTCTCTCTCTACCTCCTCCACTGTATAACCCTGAGGGTCTCCTTCCATTACCATGCAATTTCCCTTCTCTCTCCCTTTCCCTCCCACCTCTCATCCCTATTAAATGTTAATCTTCTTCTCCTGTTCTTCGTCCCTACACTGTTCTTAGTTACTCTCCTTATATCAAAGAAGACATTTGGCATTTGTTTTTTAGGGATTGGCTAGCTTCACTTAGAATAAACTGCTCTAATGCCATCCATTTCCCTGTAAATTCTATGATTTTGTCATTTTTTAATGCAGAGTAATACTCCATTGTGTATAAATGCCACATTTTTTTTATCCATTCGTCTATTGAAGGGCATCTAGGTTGGTTCCACAGTCTTGCTATTGTGAACTGTGCTGTTCCTGACAACTATTTAAAAACATAAGTGACACAACTATTCTCTTTCATATGCAAATATGGCAAAATATGCAATTTCCAAACTTTTCTGTAATCAATAATGTTGTGTTTTATTATTATTAATGTAAGGAATTTAAAATTGAGATTCTTTACATATCTATTTCTGGAATCATGTGACAGAACTTGTCACTGCGCAGCTGTGTTCCTGTCACCTGATTCTCTAATAAATTGCTCTCTCCCTTTCCATGATGATAATTTCAGACTTTTTCCACTCTCATAGGAGTGTCAGTCCTTTCTCTGTTCCTCCCCTCTTTTTGCTCCAAGGACATGTTCCTGGTTATAAAACACAGACACTGTTTTCTCCATCCCCAGGAGATCAGATCCTACCCTATAGGATCTGAATTAGATGTTCAAAAAGACCTCAACTGTGAGGAATAGAAAGCATTTACAAGAGGCCTTTGTCCACACTCTTGCAGATGGCCAGGCCAGGTCTAGTCACTGTGGGCTAATCCTATGGGCTGTCTGTCCCTCGCTCAGGCTTTCTCATCTACCTGTCCTATGGTAGTTAGTATCCATCTGTTTAAGCAGGATTCTCATATGATTCCTGCCCACAGGAGCAGTCAACTTGACTCTGACCAGCCCCACCTCAAGGCCACTGTCTTGGATGGGGTCTCTCCCTGGCTGACATAGGTTGGTATTGCTCTTGCCTGGGCAGTGTAGGTGGCATCTGTGGATGAATAACCTTCATGTTCCCCCATGTGTCCTCAACTCTAAGTCAAAGGGAGCAAATGACTTGGAAGAGTCAAGGCACCTACCTGGAGTAATGTGGCCTCTTGTAGAAATTAAATGACAGGCCCCAGGGCCAAGGGCTCGGCAAGCCAGAGCCTCTCTGTTCTCAAAGGGCCGGGAAAGTCCTGGTGTTAGGGTTTCAGATGGAGAAGCTGGGAGCTTGGAAAGACCAGAGCCCTTGAGAAAGTGAGTGTGCAAAGATTGCATCCATTTAGCAGGGAATTGTGATGGATTCAAAGAGAACAGGATGTGGAGGGAGGGAGAGGCCACCAGGCAAAGGCTGTTTTGGTCCTGGCTAGGTGCCACTTAAGGTCTTCACACTATTCTACCCAGGGAATGTGGATGACCTGTCCAAAGCCACCCTGCCAACCACTTGGAACCTGAGCTTCCTGTTGTGCATCAGGCTAGTGAGATCTGCAAGCCTGGTTCTAGGATGACAGTGCCTCAAACTGATGAAGTGGTCCTTATTGTGCTGAGGAGGTGGCTTTGTGGGTGTGATGCACTAGTATGTCAACAGCATAGGGTCTTTGCAATTAAATTAATTTAAAATTGAAAGAATGAAACTGATGAGTGCAATCACTTAAAATTTAAGGAATTTTTAGAACAAGTGAAATTTCGTCTTAGTTTCTAACAATTATTCTTTAAACCAAGCACCAGGAAAGGTAGTTATAATAATAACTCAAAGAAAGTTATTAAACAATTTGTAAGAAAAAGACCTCATTTTCATTTAAAAAATATGAAGACATAGTGGAATACCATTTGGAAAATACTTAGGGGTTGTAAAACAAATATCAATCATTGTTTTCTCTGTGATTTTAGGCAATTTGAAAAATGTAATTATTTTCTTTTTGCTTATCTGTGCTTTAGATTTTTTCTATAATAAAATAAATATAGCTTTTAAAATGAAGAATTAGAGCTATAGATGTGCCTCATGGTCCTGGGTTAAATCCCGGTACTCCGTGTCCACATCTCTCCACCAAGTTAAAAATATTTTTTCTTAATATATTAAAAATGGAACAGGCACACCTGTTCAGATCATAGAATAAAAGTGTCCAACCCAGTTGGCCATCTGTTCATACCAAGGCCAAGACCTTTCTCTTTAGGCACTGGGGACTGCATCCAGCTGGTGACAGGACCAGCCTAATACTTATCCCTGTATTCAGACTCCTCCTTACCACCTTGGCTTTTAAGCAGAGACTTGTCTGTCTAGAAGTGAATGGACAATTTTTTTTTTGAGGGGGGAGGCATATTGGGGAAATGAAGCTAGGAGACCTCTACTACTGAGCCAATGCCCAGTTCTTATCTATTTTTTTATTTTGAAAAAGGGTCTCGTTAATTTGCGATCCTCATGCCTCAACCTCCTGGGTAGTTGGGATTACAGATGTGTGCCACTATAACCAGCTAAATTTTTTTTAAGTGTATAAATGGAAGTTAATCATATATTCTACAACATGTGTTAATTGTAAAAAAATCATACATTCTATAAATTAAAATAATCTTTTAAGTGCTCCCCAAGAAATGTAGTGATGAAATCATGTGCGCATGATTTACCTGTGCAACCGTGATTTACCTTTTTGGGGTACCCTTGTAGAGGTAGAGGTCTCTGCTGAGTGAGGGGAATATAGGGCCAGGAGATACTGGGCTTGGGTCCAAAATATAAGGGAGTGCCAAAAAAGTCTCTCAGTAAATAATTCTTCGGGGGGAGTACCAGCTATTGAACCTGGGCTATTGAACCACTGAGCCACATCCACTGTCCTTTTTATTTTTTGAGACAGGAAGTCGCTGAGGCAGGCCTCAAACATGCAACCCTTCTGCCTTAGCCTCTCCAGTCGCTGGGATCACAGGTGCGAGCTTCTACAACTGGCAAGATAAATAATTCTTTAATGTGTACACAGACATATACACACACACACACACACACACACACATTTTTGCAGTGCTGGGGATCAAACCAAGGACCTTGTGCATACAACATCTTCAGCTCATAATGCAATATTTTTGAAAATCAGTTAATGCAAAAATAAACAAAAAAGAAAAAACAACAAAACCCTCATGATGAAAAAAAGTCAAGATTTTAAAGAAAGCATTTGACCCTGTGATTGCTTCCAACAATCAGAACTGCTCATCTGGCTACAAAGAGAGAAAGAAAAGGGGCTGTGTGTGTGTTTGGGGCCTCTCCAGAGGCTTCGTAAGCGAGGGTGCACACCTCAAGTTCAGCCAGGTACTTACCAAAACAGAAAGTTGCCCTATAAGGGGAGTGGTGGTGCACTCCTGCAATCCCAGCTACTTGGGAGGCAGCAGGAGGATCAGAACTTTGAGGCCAGCCTCAGCAACTTAGTGAGATTCTGTCTCAAAGTAAATAATTAAAAGGGTGAGGATGTAGTTCAGTGGTAAATTGCTGTGTAAAGATTCTGGGTTTTTCCTTAGAAGGAAGATTATACGTCTGCTTTCTCTACCTCTTTTCTTATGGGTATTTTTTTGGTACTTGGAATTGAACTCAGCAACACTACACCATTGAACCACATCCCCAGCCCTATTTTGTATATTATTTAGAGACAGGGTCTCCCTGGGTTGCTTAGCACCTCACTTTTGCTGAAGCTAAGAGATCCTCCTGCCTTAGCTTCTTGAGCTGCTGGGATTACAGGCATGCACCACTGGTTTTAAAAGTGATCTTTCCAATTCACAAGTGAGGATAAAAATGAATTGTGAAAATACAGAAAACCATGTGATGATAATAATAATAATAATAATAATAATAATAATAAACTCAAATGAAAACAGTACTAGGGTTATGTTTTTCACCTAACAAATTTAGGTAGTTTAAAAAAAGTGCCAATGCCTTTCACTGGGTAAGGAACAGGGAAACAGAAAGTAAGTTTTTGCCAGAGGCAAAATAGAGGCAGGGTAAACTGTTGGAGCTGTTTTTGGAAAGGATTTGGCTGTATGTGTTATGAGACTTAACAATCGCAAGTGGTTGCACTGTTACCTCTTTTAGCAATCCAGCCTAAAGAAATATTACAAATATGAAAAGAATCCCAATTTCCTAGAAACAGTTTCATTCATAACAACTAAAAGTTTGGACTAGTCTGGGAAGAGTTGACACTGATTTTACCTATGACAAGAGGTCCAGCTAGAGGCACAGGACCAGATATCACATCCAGGCATGCTAACAATCAGCAAAAGAAAAAAAGAAAGTGTCATAAAGAGCCATTTGCCTGGGGTCCCACCCAGAGGAAGCTTGTCCTAGGGATCTCTTACTCACAACCACCTTCCAATAATGATTTCAAATTTTATTTCCTCTTTTCTTACGAGAGAGCCTATGTTTTACATAACAGACCCTGCGATTCAAATGATCAAAACAAAACAGTTACTTCCATCCCCTGCTTTTCCACCTAGAAATTTCTTTTCGCTAGCCAGGTGCAGTGGTGCACACCTATAATCCCAGCAGCTCAAGAGCCTGAGGCAGGAGGATCATGAGTTCAAAGTCAGACTCAGCAATTTAGTGAGGTCCTGAACAACTCAGCAAGACCCTGTCTCTAAATAAAATATTTTAAAAAGGGCTGGGGGGTGTGGCTCAGTGGTTAAGCACCCTGGGTTCAATCCCTGGTGAAAGTGAAGAAGGAAGGAAGGAAGGAAAGAAGGAAGAAAGGGAGAAAAAAAGAAAGAAAGAGAAAATTCTTGCTCAGGGCTTCCAGAATGTTCCCTTCTATGAGGCCTTGTCTGCACCAACCCTGGCAATGCCGGGATCCTCTGTCTCAACAACCCCATCTCTGTACTTCAGCTGTGATACTATTTTCAATGTTATCCTAGAGGGCTCAGTGGCATAAGGCCCCCGGTGGGTCTGGGTTTGGCCCTGTTTGGCTCTGCTATTGTTGTTCCATCTTTAGCTGGTAGTGGGTGTAACTTCACTGAGTCTCTGTGTCTGCATTGTAACATTCCAGTAAGCATACCTGTCAGGGTTGGGATGAAAATTCCCGTTTTTAACGAGTGTTTATTGAGTATCTCCTTTATGCTAGTTGCAAAAAGGAGGTGTCCATACCCCAGTATATGGAACTCAGAGTAACCAAATAAATATATCATACAATTAAGGATCTTGGTAATTGATTGCAGTAGAGGAAATATGTATATATAAGCTTCCTATTGCTGCTATAACAAATTAGCCTAGACTTAGTGGCTTAAAACAACACAAGATTTACTTTACAATTCTATTTTGCTTTGCAGTATTTGAGATTGAAACCAGGGACTCACTTATGCTAGGCTAGTGCTCTACCATTGAGCTACATTCCCAGACCATCTTATAGTTCTTGATGTCAAAAAATCTCTCTGGACTAAAATCAAGGTGTCAGCAGATTGCATTCCTTAGAGAAGGAAAGGTGGAGGGGAGAATTAGTTCCTTGCTTTTTCAAGCTTCTAGAGTTTGCCTGCTTATTTTGGCTTGTGGGTCTCTTTTATCTTCAAAATCAACAATCACATTACTTTGTTTCTCTGGCTATTAAAGACCCATGTGATTTCATTGGGCCCAGTTGGACAATCCAGGATAACCTTCCTCATCTCAAAGTTCATAATTTAATTATAGTTGTAAAATCTCTTTTGCCATGTAAAGTCACATATTAACTAATTCCACAGATTAGTACATTTTGGGGGGTCGTTATCTGCCTACACCATTGGGAGATTGAATGGAGTACTGATATGTATGGGAGACAGATTGGATGTGGGGAACTTCTCCAAGGAGGTGACAGGTGAACTAAGATGTCAAGCCAGCCTTGTGAACTGCTGGGGGGAAATGAAGGGAGAAGGCAAGGCTGGAAAGTTATGTTTGAGGAACAGAAATTACAATGTGACTTCCAAAGGAGGCAGGCCAAATTGCTGAAAATTTGTTTGAGAAAAGTGAATTTGCTGAAATGACCCATTTACTAGAAAACTTGTTTCTAGTAATTAACTAGAAAGTTAAATCATGATTATCTCATTTTAAACAATTTAAAAAATTAATAGGTTTTCTTTCTTTCTTTTGTACCAGGGATTGAACTGGGGGGTGCTTAACCACTGAGTCACATCCCCAACCTCACCCTCCTGAGTCACCGGGATTACAGGCGTGCAAGACCATACCCAGCAATAGGTTTTATTATTTAGAGCAGTTTTAGGTTTATGGAAAAATTGAACAGAAGTAAAGATTTCCCGTGTAGATAGGTTTCTCCTACCCTACATCCCTTGTCATTAACAAGTAGCATTAGTGTGGCACGATTGATGTGCTAATTGATATACATTATTATCTAAAGTCCATAGTTTATTTTAGGGTTTGCTTTTTTTTTTTTTTTTGTAGCAGGGATTGAACTCAGGGGCACTTGACCACTGAGCCACATCCCCAGCCCTATTTTGTATATTATTTAGAGACAGGGTCTCCCTGGGTTGCTTAGCACCTCGCTTTTGCTGAAGCTAAGAGATCCTCCTGCCTTAGCTTCTTGAGCTGCTGGGATTACAGGCATGCACCACTGGTTTTAAAAGTGATCTTTCCAATTCACAAGTGAGGATAAAAATGAATTGTGAAAATACAGAAAACCATGTGATGATAATAATAATAATAATAATAATAATAATAATAAACTCAAATGAAAACAGTACTAGGGTTATGTTTTTCACCTAACAAATTTAGGTAGTTTAAAAAAAGTGCCAATGCCTTTCACTGGGTAAGGAACAGGGAAACAGAAAGTAAGTTTTTGCCAGAGGCAAAATAGAGGCAGGGTAAACTGTTGGAGCTGTTTTTGGAAAGGATTTGGCTGTATGTGTTATGAGACTTAACAATCGCAAGTGGTTGCACTGTTACCTCTTTTAGCAATCCAGCCTAAAGAAATATTACAAATATGAAAAGAATCCCAATTTCCTAGAAACAGTTTCATTCATAACAACTAAAAGTTTGGACTAGTCTGGGAAGAGTTGACACTGATTTTACCTATGACAAGAGGTCCAGCTAGAGGCACAGGACCAGATATCACATCCAGGCATGCTAACAATCAGCAAAAGAAAAAAAGAAAGTGTCATAAAGAGCCATTTGCCTGGGGTCCCACCCAGAGGAAGCTTGTCCTAGGGATCTCTTACTCACAACCACCTTCCAATAATGATTTCAAATTTTATTTCCTCTTTTCTTACGAGAGAGCCTATGTTTTACATAACAGACCCTGCGATTCAAATGATCAAAACAAAACAGTTACTTCCATCCCCTGCTTTTCCACCTAGAAATTTCTTTTCGCTAGCCAGGTGCAGTGGTGCACACCTATAATCCCAGCAGCTCAAGAGCCTGAGGCAGGAGGATCATGAGTTCAAAGTCAGACTCAGCAATTTAGTGAGGTCCTGAACAACTCAGCAAGACCCTGTCTCTAAATAAAATATTTTAAAAAGGGCTGGGGGGTGTGGCTCAGTGGTTAAGCACCCTGGGTTCAATCCCTGGTGAAAGTGAAGAAGGAAGGAAGGAAGGAAAGAAGGAAGAAAGGGAGAAAAAAAGAAAGAAAGAGAAAATTCTTGCTCAGGGCTTCCAGAATGTTCCCTTCTATGAGGCCTTGTCTGCACCAACCCTGGCAATGCCGGGATCCTCTGTCTCAACAACCCCATCTCTGTACTTCAGCTGTGATACTATTTTCAATGTTATCCTAGAGGGCTCAGTGGCATAAGGCCCCCGGTGGGTCTGGGTTTGGCCCTGTTTGGCTCTGCTATTGTTGTTCCATCTTTAGCTGGTAGTGGGTGTAACTTCACTGAGTCTCTGTGTCTGCATTGTAACATTCCAGTAAGCATACCTGTCAGGGTTGGGATGAAAATTCCCGTTTTTAACGAGTGTTTATTGAGTATCTCCTTTATGCTAGTTGCAAAAAGGAGGTGTCCATACCCCAGTATATGGAACTCAGAGTAACCAAATAAATATATCATACAATTAAGGATCTTGGTAATTGATTGCAGTAGAGGAAATATGTATATATAAGCTTCCTATTGCTGCTATAACAAATTAGCCTAGACTTAGTGGCTTAAAACAACACAAGATTTACTTTACAATTCTATTTTGCTTTGCAGTATTTGAGATTGAAACCAGGGACTCACTTATGCTAGGCTAGTGCTCTACCATTGAGCTACATTCCCAGACCATCTTATAGTTCTTGATGTCAAAAAATCTCTCTGGACTAAAATCAAGGTGTCAGCAGATTGCATTCCTTAGAGAAGGAAAGGTGGAGGGGAGAATTAGTTCCTTGCTTTTTCAAGCTTCTAGAGTTTGCCTGCTTATTTTGGCTTGTGGGTCTCTTTTATCTTCAAAATCAACAATCACATTACTTTGTTTCTCTGGCTATTAAAGACCCATGTGATTTCATTGGGCCCAGTTGGACAATCCAGGATAACCTTCCTCATCTCAAAGTTCATAATTTAATTATAGTTGTAAAATCTCTTTTGCCATGTAAAGTCACATATTAACTAATTCCACAGATTAGTACATTTTGGGGGGTCGTTATCTGCCTACACCATTGGGAGATTGAATGGAGTACTGATATGTATGGGAGACAGATTGGATGTGGGGAACTTCTCCAAGGAGGTGACAGGTGAACTAAGATGTCAAGCCAGCCTTGTGAACTGCTGGGGGGAAATGAAGGGAGAAGGCAAGGCTGGAAAGTTATGTTTGAGGAACAGAAATTACAATGTGACTTCCAAAGGAGGCAGGCCAAATTGCTGAAAATTTGTTTGAGAAAAGTGAATTTGCTGAAATGACCCATTTACTAGAAAACTTGTTTCTAGTAATTAACTAGAAAGTTAAATCATGATTATCTCATTTTAAACAATTTAAAAAATTAATAGGTTTTCTTTCTTTCTTTTGTACCAGGGATTGAACTGGGGGGTGCTTAACCACTGAGTCACATCCCCAACCTCACCCTCCTGAGTCACCGGGATTACAGGCGTGCAAGACCATACCCAGCAATAGGTTTTATTATTTAGAGCAGTTTTAGGTTTATGGAAAAATTGAACAGAAGTAAAGATTTCCCGTGTAGATAGGTTTCTCCTACCCTACATCCCTTGTCATTAACAAGTAGCATTAGTGTGGCACGATTGATGTGCTAATTGATATACATTATTATCTAAAGTCCATAGTTTATTTTAGGGTTTGCTTTTTTTTTTTTTTTTTGTAGCAGGGATTGAACTCAGGGGCACTTGACCACTGAGCCACATCCCCAGCCCTATTTTGTATTTTACTTAGAGACAGGGTCTCACTGAGTTGCTTAGTGCCTTGCTTTTGCTGAGGCTGGTTTTGAACTCTCCATCCTCCTGCCTCAGCCTCTGGAGCTGCTGGGGTTACAGGTATACACCACTGCACAAGCCAGGGTTCACTTTTTGTTATATATGGTTTTTAACAAATAAATAATAATATATCCACCTTTATTGTACATCCAGAATAGTTTCGCTGCCCTCAAATTTCCTGTGTTTCACCTATTCCTCCCTTCTTCCCTTCTTTGAATCCTTAGCAACTGATGATCTTTTTTACTTTTTCTGTAGTTTACCTCTTCCAGAAAATCATACAGTTGGAAGCATATAGTTTGTAGCCTTTTCATATTGGCTTTTTCACCTAGAAATATGGAGTTAAGATTCCCACATCTTTTTGTGGCTTAATAGCTCATTCTTATCACTGAACAATATTCCATTGTACGGATGTACCACCATTTATTTATGTTGTTCGTCTGCTGAGGAATATCTTGTACTCAGCCATAAAGAGAATAAAATTATGGCATTTGCTGGTAAATGGATGAAACTGGAGACTATTGTGCTAAGTGAAATAAAAACCAAAGGCCAAATGTTCTTTCTGATATGTGGATGCTAACACACAATAAGAGGTGGGGGAATAGAAGTTCATTGGATTAGACAAAGGGAAATGAAGGGAAGGGAGGGTAGATGGGAATAGGAAAGAGAGTAGATGAATTGTACATAACTTTTCTATGTTCATATATGAATACACGACCAGTGAAACTCCACATCGTGTACAACCACAAGAATGGGAAGTTATACTCCATGTATGTATAAAATATACTTTACCGTCATGTATAACTAACAAGAAGAAGAACAACAAAAGAACATCTCGGATGCTTCCAAATTTTGGCAATTATGAATAGAGCTGCTATATAAAAAATAGAGCAGTTTGGTATGGGCATACATTTTCACTCAATTTAGTTGAGATTTAGTTTCAACAAATCAGCCTAATTGGTCTGGCTCAGTTGAACATCATTGTTACATGGGTGTCACATTTGATATGCATGAGAACTCTGTTGAAAACTCATGCAAGATGTTCATTGGATCTGCAAGTTAGAGAGGGAGCAGAGACATTGGGCTTGGGTGAACGTGTGCTAGAAGAAATCCTATTATTTGAGACATGCTCAAGTTTGAGATTTGAATATACAAAACATTCTCATTCCAATAAATTATGGACCAAAAGTACAGAAAACCCCAAATACACTGAACTTGAGTTGGACTCAGTGAATAAGAATAAACTAGGCTCTGGGGGTGCAGTTTAGTGATCGAGTACTTGCTTAATGTAACTGAGGTCCCAGGGTCCATCCTCAGAACTGTAACAACAAAGCCCCAAAACAAAATCTAAAATTTAAGTTCAATTTAAAACTTTGGAAAAAATTCTCTAGAACATCACAAATTGTTGTCAATTTTATAAAGAGTTAGCTGGAAGAAGTAGAAACAAGAGCCACATATTTTGGGGGTGGGAGGAGGCTGGCTGGAGTTCACAGTGAATTACTTGGTGTTGTTTCTCAGAACCAAAGTTAATTAGTCTGATGTGCAATTTGGAGATTATTGCATTTATTTGAATATTACTGGTTGAGTAACACCATTTGCATTTATGTATTTCTGTTCATATTAGGAGTATAAAGACTTTAGTCAAAGTGTAAACTAGGCCTTAGTTTCTTCATTTATAAAAGGTGGAAGTTAATTTTATGGTGAATCTCTAAGATGCCTTCTATCTCTAATATCCTAGCACTTCAAACATGACAGAAAACATTCTAGGTATTCTAAGAATGGTGGAACCAAGAATAAACTAGAGTCTGGAGGTCTAGGAAATGGGATATTCTGATTAAGTAGTTCTGATTAATTTCTGGTTCAAACTTGTTAGAAATCATAAATCTACCTTTGCTTGGAAACATGCAAGTCCAGAGAGCATAAGGGAGGTGCTTTTTTTTTTTTTTAAGGATTCTTCTGATTATGTGTTGAAGTTTCAAGAATAGAAATGGATAAGATGGAAGAAACTGAATAGCAATGAATATGCTGAAGCCAGCTTTTACCTTAGAAAAGAACTCTTTTAGGGCTGGGATTGTGGCTCAGCAGCAGAGCGCTCGCCTAGCATGTGCAAGGCCCTGGGTTTGATCCTCAGCACCACATAAAAAAATAAAATAAAACTAAATTTTTTTAAAAAGGAAATCTTTCCCTTAACATGAAATATTTTATATTAACTCATAATTTCTTAGAATGAAGAGTTAAGCTGAGGTTTCCCACTTACAGCTGTGTAGTGCACCTCAGATATTTCTCCTCCTCCTCCTCCTCCTTCTTTCTTCTTCTTTTTCGTACTGGGAATTGAATCCAGGGGCACTTAACCACTGAACCACATCCCCAACCCTTTTTATATTTTCTTTGAGATGGAATCTCACCAAGTTGCTCAGGATCTTGCTAAATTGCTGAGGCTGGTGATCCTCCTGCCTCAGTCTCCAGAGCTGCAGGGATTACAGGCGTGTGACACTGCACCCTGCCCCAGACATGAATTCTTCAGGGATGCAGTAGCTTGTCTTCACAGTTGGTTTCTTCAGACTTCCAGATTTATGCTCTTTTGATTATTCAGTTCAACCAGATTGTTCAGTTGACAGAAATTAAAGACCTTCAAAATTATATTATGGTAGGGATGTGGCATGGAGGTATCAGAAGCTGCTTGGAATTTTTGCAGATTGGGTGCAAACTTTGCACTTGGAGTGAGAGGACACATGTCGGCTGGTACAGCATTGTTGGATGTTCCTCTGAGTTTGACTTACTTTGGATTCCTGGCTCCCAATTCTATATTTTCTTTTGAAAGTAGTAACAATACACTGGTTTTCTTTTTGTGGGGGGGAGGCCAGGGAGTGGTACCAGGAACTGGTACCACTCAACCACTGAGCCACATCCCCAGCCTTATTTGGTATTTTATTTAGAGACAGTGTCTCACTGAGTTGCTTAGCGCCTTGCTTTTGTTGAGGCTGGTTTTGAACTTTAGATCCTCCTGCCTCAGCCTCCTGAGTCTCTGAGATCACAGGTGTGCGCCACTGCGCCCTGCACATTGGTTGTTTGATCTGGCTTGCTTCTTGACTTGGTGTCTGGACTGCTGAAGTTAGTGTCTTAGTCTTGTCCCTCGTGGGAACCTAGTTCTTTTTTTGGGAACAGCCGCCTCTCAGTAGTTGCCTGTCTCTGAAGTTCTGGGCAGTGCTGGGCATGTCTGTGGGAGTCAGCAGGGAATCCCATGAGTCATAGGATGTTGAGGCACCACTGGTTTTACCCTAGATATGTGTCATCAAGTTCCTTTCAGGCATGTCCTCCAGTTCTTCAACTTGTTTTTTTTTTTTTTTTTGGTACTGGGGATTGAAGCAGGGATGCTCTACCAGCCTTTTTTATTTTTAGACAGGGCCTCACTAAGTTGCTGAGTCTGGCTTTGGACTTGCGATCCTCCTGCTTCAGCCTCCCCAACTGCTGAGATTACAGGCATGTGCCACAACACCTGGCCAATTTGATTTGATTCTTGGAACTGAACTTTCTTTAATGCTTGCGTATTTCTGGGTCAAGTTGGTGATTCTTTGAAAATCAGAAAAATGAATCACCCAAAGCAATCCATTAAAGATACACATGCAGGGACCAAGAAAAATGTGACTTTAGTAATCCATATTCATAGTAATTTTGAAGATGCATCAAATTATGCATAGCTAATCAAGGACAATATGTTGACCATATAGTAATGTTAAATATACCATGTTTTGAAATGTGATTTTCTAAATCATTTATTATATATATCGAAATGCCCATGTTTACAGACTTTATGGCCACATTGCATTTACTCTTTTGTCCTTTGCTTTTTCTCATTTAAAAATAAAAACCAGGAATCATTCCATACCACTTGTTAAAGATACTACTAATCATTTTTTTAATGGGTGCATAGAACTTGATTGTATGGATGTACCATGGTTTATCAATCACATTCCTATGTAGGAGCTTTTAGGTTATTTCTTTTGGCTGGGGATATAGCTTAGTTGGTAGAGTGCTTGTTTTGCATGCACAGGGTCCTGGTTCAATCCCCAGAACCACAGGGATAAAATAGTACCACTAATGAATACCTGATGCACATGTATTTTTGTTTTGCTGGAGATGTATCATCAGGGTAACTTATAGGATGGATCAAAAAGTTAACACATAGGTAGCTTGGTTAGATATTGCTGAGTTTCCTCTCCTAAGTTTGGACTAATTTTCATTCTCATAGGGAATGCATGAGTGAATGTTTCCCACAGCTTTCCCAACACAGTGTTGTCATAGTTGTTAATTTTATTAATCTGATGGGTAAGACATGGCATCTTAGTTAAGCTTCATTTGCATTTTTTTGTATGAATGAAGTTGTATATATTTTAATATATTCAAGGAATATACAATAATCTTTTGTTCATACCTTTTGCCCCATTTTAGGTCCTTTTCTGTCAATTTAAAATAATAATAATAATTATTATTATTTTTTGATACGGGGGATTGAATTTAGGGGCACTCGACCACTGAGCCACATCCCCAGCCCTATTTTGTATTTTATTTTAGAGAAAGGGTCTTGCTTAGCTTAATGAGTTGCTTAGTGCCTCATTTTTTGCTAATGCTGGCTTTGAATTTGTGATCCTCCTGCCTTAGCCTCCTGAGCTGCTGGAATTACTGCTGTGTGCCACCATGCCCATCTAAAATATTTTTTTATGTATTTAGAATCTTAGCTCTTTATGATTTTATTGCTAGTATTTTCTCCTACTTTGTTAGTTGTCTTTTTATGCTGTTCATGATTTTTTTTGGCTAGTAAAATTTATTTGATATGGTCAAATTTATAAATATTTTTGCTTTTGGAATTTGGATTTAAGTCATGGGTAGAAAGCCTTTTGAACACCCAAATTATAGTCACCTACGTTTACTTCTAGTTCTCTCAAAGTTTCATGTTTTTCACTAGATCTTTGATCTGTTTTGAACTTATTTTTATGTGTGATGTGGAGTTTGGAATTTTTAAAAAATATTTTTTTCAAAATGGCTAACCAGGTACCTTAGCACCATTTAACAGAAAATTCACCTTCACCTTAATGAAATAAGTGATATGAAGTTGCTGTGCTAGGGACTGGGGGCATATGCTCAGTGATAGAGAGCGTGCTATGCAGGCATTATATCCTGGGTTCAATTCTCAGCACCCTCCTCCCATTTTATTTTCAATTTTATAGTATCTTATATCAATCTTTTAATCTCAAGCAGTCCATTTTGGTAAACTATATTTTAATAATTAGAATAAGCAATTTGTTGGGACTCTCCTTTATATCTTCTATGGTTGGAATTATACTTAGATAAATCTCTCTTACTTGAATATTTTATATATTTCTATATTTTCTTCTTATATGTTTGTTATTTCTATCTTTAGATCTTTAATTCACTAGGAAGGGCTGGGGATGTGGCTCAAGCGGTAGCATGCTCGCCTGGCATGTGAGCGGCCTGGGTTCTTCGATCCTCAGCACCACATACAAACAAAGATGTTGTGTCTGCCGAAAACCAAAAAATAAATATTAAAATTCTCTCTCTCTCTCTCTTAAAAAAAAAGGTTTAATTCACTAGGAATTTATTTTATAATATTATGTTAGGGCTCTATTTTTTTTTTTTTTTTTTTTTTTAGTACTGGGGATTGAATTCATGGCCACCCAACCACAGAGCTACGTCTTCAGCCCTATTTTGTAATTTAATTAGAGACAGGGTCTCACTGAGTTGCTTAGCGCCTCCACGTTGCTGAGGTTGGCTTTGAACTTTCGATCTTCCTGCCTCAGCCTCCAGAGCTGCTGGGATTACAGGCATGCACCACCATGTCCAGCTAGGGCTCTATTTTTAGTCTTTGTCACAGTAACAATTATTGAATTAACCATCCTTTGTTTTCTGATTTCATGTCTCCTTTAAGTGAAGCATAGTGACATATACCTGTAATCCCATCTACTTGGGAGGCTGAAGCAGGAGGATTGTAAATTGGAGACAGCCTTGGTAATTTAGCAAGTCCCTGTTGACACATAAATAAAAAGGGCTGGGCATGTAGCTCAGTAATAGAGTGGCTAAAATGCCAAAAAAGCCTAGCTGGCTTTTTGAATAGTTACCTGTATTGCCTCAACATCCTGTCTCTTGACTTGCTTGGTCTCTTGTTCAGCAAGCAGTAGGACTTGGGTCCAGTAAAAAATCTTAATAGCTTGTAGCTTAGTAGCTTGTATTATTTTTTGTATAATAGGGTAAGTCTTCACTCATTATTATTATTGTTGTTGTTTTTTAACATTTTAGGGGCTATTTTCATTCACCTATTTTTCTGGGTGTCTTTATAATGAATGTAAGTTTTAAAAAGAGATAGCATTAAGAAGAGTATGGTGGTGCATGACATAATCCCAGTGACTCAGGAGGCTGAGGCAGGAGAATCACAAGTTCAATGTCAGTCTCAGCAATTTGTCGAGGCCCTAAGCAACTTAGTGAGACCCTGTCTCAAAATAAAAAAGAAGAAGGCTGGGGATGTGGCTCAGTGGTTATGTACCCCCGGGTTTAATTCCTGGTAAAGACTCACATTTTGAAAAGTATTTTACAGATTTTTTATTGGCATTGTGAATAGGATATTTGAATTTTAATTACATTTTAAAATGGGTACTGGAAAGATATTACTGTTTTTATGTTTAATTCTTTTTCCAGCTTTTTACTTGATAATCTCTGATTTTCTAAGTAGACCTGGCATTGTCCTGGAAAGGCATTTAGAAGACCTCAGAGCTGTGCTCACCATTTTTTCTCTTTGACGTTTCCCTGTGGAGGCTTTGAAGACTGCAGGGGACACTCCCTGTTGCTACTTTGATCTTTAAGTCACTGTTAGGATTCTGCTGCATCTGTCACAGCTTTGGTATAAATGTCAGAAGCAGCTGCTCTGCTTCCACTTGGTGTGGGGCAGGGCATTGGCGGGCTTCCCAACGTCCTTGAAACACCCTGAGTATTATCCATGGCTGCTCCAGTCTTGGTCCCAATGGACTGGAAGCTTAGGCCTTAGGTTCTAGGATTTTGCTGGGAAACTTGGTATACTTTCTTCTCTATTTTACTGTCTTCTGATATCTGTCCATCTAATTTATTTGGTCAGTATTTTTTTTTTTTTTTTTTGGTACTGGGGATTGAGCCACACACCCAGCTCTTTTTATTTTTTGAGACAGGGTCTTGCTAAGATGTTTAGGGCCTCTCTAAATCGATATTGGCCTCCAACTCAATCCTTCTACCTCAGCCTCCTGAGTGGCTGGGATTACAAACATATGCCACCATGCCTGGCCCATTGGTATTTTATATTACCAAAATTCCAAATGAGTCATCTTTTTCACATGTAAAACATGGAAATAACTTCTCTCACTTTGTTTATGGAACATGTTGTAGTCCTTGAATGCAAAAGCACAGCACTCTTGTGTACTTTCTCTGCTGGCCTCCCACAACCACAGTCTTTGTAGATAATGGAAACTAATTTACCTACTTCCCTTTCCAGGGAGGCTCTCTGGGCTTCTATGCCCATTTACATGTTTTACTCAAAACTAGAGGTTTTAAAATAAAATGCAAACCAGAGAGTCTTCCCTGGCTTATTTTCCTTTGTACTTTTTTGACATCATTCTCGTCTCCCCATTCTGCTGTGTCCTCTGCTTTCTTCCTGGAAGCTCCCCCAGGCAGGAATCAGGATGGTCTTTCTCAAACTGCATCTCAGTCACTTGGAAGGAATATAAAACAGTGGAGACTCCCATGCGCCACCCCAGGTTCCAAATCAGCAGGTCTGGGCTCAGCCTGAGGGTTCTACATGTTTAAGGAGTTCCCTGAATGATTCTGGCCTCGTGCATGGTAGGCCAGCACTCTACCATCAGTGAAATCCCAAGCCCCTTGGCCTAGGTGGTCCTTGGAGCCCGTGACTGGAGAGCTTATGTGTAGTGAGCATCCTGATGGGTCTGGGCTTTAGGTGCAGCACAGAACCAAACACGTGGATCCTTGGTAGCAGCACCGGTAGCCATATTGGCTTTGAACTATCATTGTTCTTATTTCTTTTTACACAGATTCATCTTGCCTGTCCTAGAACTTCATGTAAATGGAACTGTGCAGTAAATTCTGTTTGTGTCTAGCATCTTTCGCTCATGGAGAAATGGCTATCTATCCATTCATCAGTTAGACATTTGGGTTGTTTCCAGTTTTTGGCTACTGTGAATACCGTTCTTATGAATATTCTTTCTATTTCTTGATGCATGTTTTCATTTCATGGGTGAATGCTTAGGAGTGGAACTTTGGGTTATAGGGTATGTGCACGTTAGCTTTTTGAGACATTGCCCAAAACTTTTTTTTTTTTTCCAAAACGATTGTACCATTTTATACTCCTATAAGCAGTGCAGGAAACAATTTGGTTGTTCATCATTCTTGATTATACTCAATGTTGACTCTGTTCTTGTGGGCATTAAATTGGATTTCACTATAATGTTGAGGAATTTTTCATGAGCTTTTTGGCGAAAAGGAAAATATAAATATATATATATATATATATATATATATATATATATATATTTTTTTTTTTTTTTTTTTTTGTACTGGGGATTGAATTCAGGGGTACTCAACCACTGAGCCATATCCTTTTTTCTGTTAATGTGGTGAATAATGTGATTGATTTTCCAATATTAAATTAACCTTGCATTATTGAGATAAATAACTTGGGTCATGGTGTGTTATACATTTATTTATTCCTGGAGATGATATAATGATTCAGTAGAGATTTTTACATCTGTTCTTGTGAGAAAGATTTTCTGAGAATACTCTTTTCTTGTAATGCCTTTGTCTTTTTTTTTTTTTTTGTAACAAAGGTTATACTAGACTCATAAAATGAGAAGTCTTTCCTCTTTTTCTGAAAGAGTTTGGGTAAGATTGGTGTTATTTCTCCCCTTAAATATTTGATAGAATTCAATAGTGAATCTGTCTGGTCTACTATTTTTTTTAAACATTTATTTTTTAGTTGTAGGTTGACACAATACCTTTATTTTATATGTGGTGCTGAGGATTGAACCCAGTGTCTCATGCATGCTACGCAAGTGCTCTACCACTGAGCTACATTCCTAGCTCTGACACACTGTTTCTGATGGTAGATCTGTGATGCTTTCTTGGTGCATCATAGACTGCATGTGCATTCCTTTCTTGCTTGGCTCTCTTAGACTGATTTCTGCCAGTTGGCTCACTGTGATGCTCTCTCTCTCTCTCTTTTTTTTTTTTTTTTGGTACCAAGGGTTAGGGTCAGGGGTACTTGTCCACTGAGCCACATCCCCAGCCCTATTCTGGATTTTATTTAGAGACAGGATCTCACTGAGTTGCTTAGCACCTCGTGTTTGCTGAGGTTGGCTTTGAGCTTGTAATCCTCCTGCTGCAGCCTCCAGAGCCGCTGGGATTACAGGCATGTGTCACCCACCATGCCCAGCTCACTGTGATGTTCTTTGAGTAGCATAGTCAGAAGTTTCCAGACCAAATCCTCCACCCCTTTGAACTCAGCCTTGAATATTTTTTTTTTTTTTTTTTTTTTGTCTTTTTCTAGAAGTTTGCTTTCCTGGTTGCCTTGTAGCCCAGTCACTCTCTGGAAGTGACTGTTCTGTTATTTTTACAGTTGACAGCTGGGAGGTCTGGTGTTTTGTGTTTTCAGGAAACAGGTCTCGCTCTGCTCTTCCTGTCCTTCTCAGAGTATCTGTACCCTTAGTTAAGAAGAGGAAAACCACCTTTCCAAATGCACATTGTGAGACAGAGAAGTCAGACGAACAAAGAATTCTGTCTACAAACCAACTTTGAAATTGACCCTTTGTCCCCACTCCTTCATTCCACTAAGGAGTCTTTATGTACATTATTCCCTTCTGATATATCTGGCTGGGAGAAAAGTAGGCATTTTATTCTACAGATGTTCACTGTGGGCCTTTGGTGTGCATAGCATTAAGCTAGATTTCCAGGGGGAAGGGTGCAGGTGTGGTTCAAGACTTGAACAAAGCCCTAGGGACTTGCAATAGAGTTGGGACAGAAAGGTTACTCACAGGGGTGGCACTTAAGATCAAATTCAGATGCTGGGTACCCTAAGAACCCAGAGGAGGGAGTTGTGGCTACTGAGAGAAGACTTCAAGAAAACTAGGATTTGAGAGGCCAGATTTGGATTTGGGAAGGATAGTGTAAGACCCCTCTGTCTTAGCCTACTAGGCTAAGACAGAGGGGTCTGCAAGGAGACAGCAGGTGGAAGATGAGGCTTTGATGTGCCACCATGCTCAGCTCACTGTGATGTTCTTTGAGTAGCATACTGTTTATAAGATCTTTCTTTGGACTTCCCGAAATCTAAATCTATGCTTAAAGAATAGTTACAGAGCATAGAATTCAATGTATTTCTAACTTAGATTTATATGCCCACCTGTAAAATTTATGATGCTTATATAAATCCATTTAACAATGTGATGTGAGATATGGGCTCTTAAATTTCCAGTTGCCATGTTGAAATCAGACTCTGGTCTTAGTCTTGCTGGGGGTCTCTGGGATCACTGCTCAGTCAGGATATCCTGAGTGGCAGCAAATGGAAGAGAGTACATTCTGTTTCTCTAGTATCCAGGACTGGGTGGAGACATAGCTTTAGAAATCTCTCCTTCCACACTCTTTTAGTCAGCTTTTTCACTGCTGTCACTAAAAGATCTGACCAAACAATTTTAGAGGAGGAGAGTTTATTTGAGGGATCATGGTTTCAGAGGTTTAGTCTATAGAAGGCCAGCTGCATTCCTCAGGGCTCGAGGTGAGGCAGAACATCATGACAGAGTATGCCGCAGAGGGAAGCAGCTCACATCATGGTGACCAGGAGGCAGAGAGACTCCACTCTCCAGACACGAATAGATACCCCAAAGCCACGCCCCAATCCCCACCTCCTCCAGCCACACCCTACCACTTCAGTTACCACTCAGTTAATCCCTATCAGGGCATTAATTCACTGACTAGGTTAAGGATCTCACAACCCAATCATTTTCTCCTCTGAACCTTCTTGCTTTGTCTCACACCACATTTGTTATGGAGGACATCACATCTAAACCATAACACACACAGGGCTGCACCTTCCTCCATAGACTGGGGCTGGGAAGGTCAAGTCCTCTTTGTCTGGTCCACTGTGAGTCTAGAGCTCCCAGGACACACCCAGAGGAGGTCTAAACAACCTGGTCTATGGGGGCTGGAGTCCAAATCAGACAACCTGATTGTATTCATGGGGTAGAAAACAGGGAACCAACCTCATAGGGGACACTTTGATACTGTTTACAAGCCCCTGATTTATCAGTATGGGTAACTAAGGACACCTAGATTTTTTTTTTTTTTAAACCAGGGATTGAACTCAGGGGCACTCAGCCACTGAGCCACATCCCCAGCCCTTTTTTATATTTTATTTAGAGACAGGGTCTTGCTGAGTTGCTTAGGGCCTCACTAAGTTGCTGAGGCTGGCTTTGAATTCTTGATCCTCCCGCCTCAGTCTCTTGAGCTGCTGGGATTATAGGCGTGCGCCAATTTACCTGGCGGGAACCTTGATTTTTAAAGTGTACTCCACCTGGAGTTACTGGTTTGGAGGACTTAGCCAGCCAGCTTCCTCCATTATGGAGGACATAGTAGAATAAAATATGAACAAACTGCTAATTTAAGAAATGTAAGCAAGCCAGGCACAGTGGTGCAGGCCTGTAATCCCAGTGGCTCAGGAGACTGAGATAGGAGGATTACCAGTTCAAAGCCAGCTTCAGCAAAAGCAAGGCCCTAAGCAACTCAGTGAGACCTTGTCTCTAAATAAAATACAACATAAGGCTGGGGATGTGGCTCAGTGGTTGAGTGCCCCTAAATTCAATCTCTGGTATCCCCTTCCAAAAACCAAAAATCAAAAAACAAAACAACAGCAACAACAAAAACCGAAAGAAAAAACAGAAAGAAATATAAGTAACACTTTTCTCCAGATTGAGGCCCATGATGACATGGAGCACACTGGCCGCTGGACTCCCCTTCATATTTTTCAATGGGCAGATGGCCACTTTCTCCCACTCTCAGGCCTGATTCCTGGTTCCTGGCTCAGAGCTGCCTGCCTTTTGCAGAGATACTTTGGACTCTCTATAGGGCTAATTGGCTATGGGAAGAGTTGTCAGGGTCAAGCTCAGTGGCAAGTTTAAGGACAAACTGAAAATTGTATAGCTCCTGGTTAAAGTGGATCTGCAGCAGGAGTCAGTTTCCACCATCAGTGTTGTTAGGACAGAACATCAAAGTAATCTCTCGACACAGAGTCTCATGCTCAGAAAGCAAAGTTTCTTGACAGGGAAGGCCTGCCAGGCTGCCCGGTAGAGTGGTGCAGCAGTTCTATTTGAATAGGGGTTTTTATATCTTTTTAATAAGAAACAAGAGTAAGCTGGAAATGGCCCTGAGTGCAGCAAGCTAGAATTGACCCTGAGTGCAGATGGGGGTGATGATGGGAACAGGGTATCTTAAGTTTCTTTTTCTTGGCAGTTTTTAAATTTCGGTTTCAGGTTAAGATGGAGTGACTGATGTCTGGGATATCCCATTGAGTGTGAAGCTGTGCACAGCCGAAAGGCTAGAGTAGGCACTTGCCTCATTTCTGGGCAGGAGTGGAGGCCAGAGAAGGACTTGAGCACAGCCTCCTTCCTCATCCACGTGCCTCTTAGTCCTTTGTCACTTTCTTCCTGTTTTGCGGCCCTTTAATTTCATCATTTGAAAAACCCTACTGCAGCTTCTAGTCATTCTTTTTGGCCACATGTCTTGGAGATAAAGCAATTCAGGAATCTCCCATTGCTTGCTTTCCACCCCATCCGCTCCTTCCACTCTCTAGGCCTTGGGGCTGCCATCTATGCTGTTCCTGGTCTGATGCTGTCATGTTCTTTCCCACCAGAGTACGGACATCCTCAGCACCACCGGCTATGACAGCATCATCCAGCACCTGAACAATGGCCGCAAGAACTGCAAGGAGTTCGAAGAATTTCTAAAAGAAAGGTATGCTGCTGTGTCCCCGTGAACTGGGATGTTCCCACACAGACAAGGAATCACTGGCTGGTTTTGATTGTGCTTAGCAGTTCTGAAGACCCTCTGCTATAAGTTACAAAATGATACCCAAGAAGTAAATGGTATCTCTGTCCTGAAGTTCTTAGGAGCTAGTTTGCGAGAAAAGATTTATGAATGAAGCCAGACACAGTAGTGCACACCTGTAATCCCAGTGGCTCAGGAGGCTGAGGCAGGAGGATCTCAAGTTCAAATTCAGCTTCAACAACTTAGCAAGATCTGTTTCTTTTATTTATTTATTTATTCATTTTAGTTATTGATGGACCTTGATATTTTTTTATATATGGTGCTGAGAATCGAACCCAGTGCCTCACACATTCAAGGCAAGCACTTTACCACTGAGCCACAACCCCAGCCCTCAAGATCCTGTTTCTAAATTAAAAAAAAAAAAAAAAGAAAAGTTGGGGGTGGGGGTGCTCGGGATATGGCTAAGTGGTTAAGAATCACTAGTTTAATCCAAGTACCAAAACAACAACAACAACAACAACAACAAAAAGATCTATGAATGAAACAGCAAACAATAGGTAATAAGTCCCCAAAGTATGCTAAGTAGCATGATACTAAAAGGCCCTGTGAGAAGGATGGATTGTTGAGGATCCATACATTCACAGGGTGGCTTCATGGAGGAGGAGGTCTTGGTATTGGGCCGGAAGGAATTTCTGGATCCTGTGGGAGGGTGGCAAGCCTGGAGGCTGGAATGAGCACTGTCCAGGTGCTTTGAGGGAGGCAGGGCCAGACACCAAGAGCAAGGGTCAGGGCTGGGGAGCCAAGGAAGAGTGAGAGCAGGACGGTGCTCTCTTGAAAGTTCTAGGGGAGAATGTGCTCTGTGCATGCCTTTTAGCTTCTGGGGTTACCACCAGTTCTTGGAATGCCCTGGCTTATAGACCCTGGACTCCTAAACTCCCCGTCATCGTGTGGCTTCCTTTGGTTTTCACATGGGGACCACTCCCCACCTCCACCTCCATTTTTTTTTTTTTTTTTTGTAGTACTGGGGATTGAACTCAGGGATTGCACTGTCTCTGGAGTAGCTGAGATTATAAGCATGCATCATCATGCAGGTTCTCAAGAACTCTGAACACATATAATTCTGAAAGGAAGCCAGGTATAAAAGAAAGCTAGGCATGGTGGCGCACACCTGTAATACCAGTGACTTAGGAGGCTGAGGCAAGAGGATCACAAATTCAAGGCCAGCCTCACCAACGTATAAGATCCTGTGCGATTTAGTAAAACCCTGTATCAAAATAAAAAAAAAAAAACCACTAGGGATGTAACTTAGTGGTAAAGAATCCCTGGGTTCAATCACCAGTGTAAAAATAAATAAATAATTGAATACACAAACAATTGTGAAAAGATAAAATACATGTACATTATATATTTTTAAAAAGTGAAAATGGTCTTAACATCTTTTTACATGTAAAAAATACTTGATGATCATTATAGAATGTCATAATTTAGACACTATATAGATATAGTAAAAAAGGATTCCAGAAGGCAGAATATCATTGCATCTTTTACAAATTTTTTTTTAATTTTATTTTTTAATTAATTTTTAAAATTTATATATGACCTCGAATGCATTACAATTCTTATCACACATATAGAGCCCAGTGTTTCATGTCTCTGGTTGTATACAAAGTATATTCACACCAATTTGTGTCTTCATACATGTACTTTGGATAATGATGACCATCACATTCCACCATCATTTCTAACCCCCTGCCCCCTCCCTTCCCCTCCCACCGCTCTGCCCTATCTAGAGTTCGTCAATTGTATCTTTTCCTATAACTAGAGTCAGTTTCAAGTGTACTTCATTTTAAGTTATCAGGTGCTGGCAAAACTTTAGAAATAGAGTCCAAGAGTAGAGGCCTGAGAAGAAATCAGGTTATGCTCAAACTCTGCTACCGAGCACTCGTAAGATTGGGACATGGAGGAGGCTTCATTTGTACAGTCTCAGAGCAAATAGATAGGGCTGCCCACAGTACCAGCAGGACAAATGACACAATAGCCTAGCAAATGCAGTTGGCTGAAAGGAGGAAAGAAGGAAAGAGGAAATATTTGAACACCTTGATTTTCCCAATTATTTTCACCCAGGGTGCTTTACAACTGAGCTACGTCCCCAGCCTTATTTTGAGACAGGGTGTCACTAAGTTGTTCAGGGTGGCCTCGAATTTGCAGTTCTCCTGCTTTAGCTTCCCAAGTAGCTGGGATCACAGACGTGCACCACTATGCACTACTATGTCCAGCTAATTTTCTCTCTTAATCTGAGAAAGACCTTTTAGAAACCATTTTTCCCCCCTATGGCAAAGAAACAATTATTTAAATTCAGAGATGTCTTCAGCTTCTCTTCAGTTTCCTTTTCTTCTATGAAATTCAAATAAAGTCAGATTGTCTCTAGGTTTTAAAAGTTTGTAGAGTATAGTCTCATTCTTTAAAATTTTTTTATCTATGTCTGTTCATTTTATTTTATCCGAATAGCTCCATAAAGAAATGTCCATTGTAATCATCACCTACTGTTAACACTAATTATTTTTGGTTGGTAGAATTTTGGATAGTGTTTTTGCCATTTCTTCTTATTTTTTAAAAACAATGAATATGTATTGTTTTAATAAATAAATAAAGTTATTATTAAGAAAAGAAAAATAATAGAAGAGGAGAAACTTTGTAACATGAGAATAAATATTATATTTATAGTACATAAAGATATATATATATGATATACATAGTCAGAACAGTAAAAAATTGGATAATTTATAGAAGAAGAAATAACAAATCCCCAATAAGCACATAAAATGGTGTTCAATCATACTAGAAATAAAGGAAATGCAAATTAAAATTAGAGATACTATTTTTTTAATTTTTGTTTAAAGAGAGAGGGGGAGAGAGAGAGAGAGAGAGAGAGAGAGAATTTTTTAATATTTATTTTTTAGTTTTTAGGCGGATACAACATCTTTATTTTATTTTTATGTGGTGCTGAGGATCAAACCCAGCGGCCCGTGCATACCAGGTGAGCACGCTACCGCTTGAGCCACATCCCCAGCCCAGAGATCCTATTTTTTTTTAAGCCTCCTCCCCAGACTGATAGCAATTTTTTTTTTAAAAAAAGTGTTGATATCCAGTGAGAATATCCAGTGAGATGAGGGCTTCTGGGTATGTGAGCTCTTAGACACTTCAGATGCAAGTATAAGTTGACAAGGCTTCTTTGGAGAGCATTTTGTCATAATTTTTCAAGATTTAAAGTATGTGTCTAAACTGGGAACAGTGGCTCAGACCTGTAATCCCAGTGGTTCAGGAGGCTGAGGCAGGGGGATCTTGAATTCAAAGCCAGCCTAAAGTGAGGTGCTAAGCAACTCAGTGAGACCCTGTCTCTAAATAAAATACAAAATAGGGCTGGGGATGTGGCTCAGTGGTCAAGTGCCCCTGAGTGCAATCCCAGTACTCCTTCCCCCAAATATATATATATACATATATGTCTAGAAAATCCTCTTTCTCAGAACTCTTAGGCAAACACTCAGCATACCCATGGATGTGTGTTTGTGTGTGTGTGTGTATGTGTTTGTACACACACACACACACACATGTACACACACACACATCTATATCCCCAATAATTTATTTTTATTTTTTGGTCATAATGAGAAAGTAGCAACAAATCAGGAGACGGTGTATTTACTGTAGAAAACTCCATATTACGCTCCATATTATGAGCATGGTGTATCTCTATATACAGAAAGGGAAAATTCTATACCATGTATTACCAGTGAAAAACGGAACAGCAAATAATAGAACGATCTCAACTAGATAAACAAAAAGTTTTGTATGTGTGTAGGCACATACTGCAGAAGACTGGAAAAGACACACACCAAACTCAACCCTGGCTGCCCCTGGGGAAAGAAGCAGGGTTGGAGGAGAACATCGAGGGGATCTTTGTGCTTTCCACTCTATACCTCTGTGTTGTTTGAATCTTTAGCAGTGAAAATGTATTCATTTATTATTCAGAGTTTTTTTTAAACTGAAGGAAAAGGCTGGTGTAGTGTCACACCCTGTAATCCCACACTGTAATCACACACACTGATTGCACTGTGATTATACACACTGTAATCCCAGCAACCCAGGAGGCTGAGGCAGGAGGATCATAAGTTGCAGGCTAGCCTCAGCAATTTAGCGAGACCCTATCTCAAAGTAAAAAATAAAAAAGGATAGAATTGTAGCTCAGTGGTAATGTGCCCCTGGATTCAATCCCCAGTACCAACCTCTGCAAAAAAAAAAAAAAAAAAAAAAAAAAATCTGAAGATTTCTTTCAGAAAATGAAGATGAAACCTCCATCATCTTTACCTAATACATAGTCTGGATATGCCTCAGCTGGGACAAAAAGTGGAGATGGTGACAGAGAGCAATGGGAGGAGGCAGAGAAGAAGAAGCAGGTGTTTAGTGCTTGAGACAGACCCTGTAATGCTAAGTAGTAAGACATTTTGTGAGACATGCCAACTGCAGAGTTTGTATCTTGAAATTCCCTTTTCTTTGGTACAGTTTGGTTGTGCATTTGAAATGACAGTGAGAGCTCTTCAGGGTGGTAAAAGGCTCTCTTGAGAAGGTGGAGGAGGGCTGGGCCCAAGGAGTGTAGTACTGAGGAATGTACTTCTTACTCCATTAAAAATAAAACACTCAAGCTAGGGGCAGTGGCTGTGCTTGTAATCACAGCTACTTGGGAGGCTGAGACAAGAGGATTACTTGAACTCAGGAGTTTGAGGCCAGCCTTAACAACACAGTGAGACCCCCATTTTAAAACAAAAAGCAACCCCTCCAACCCCTTAGCTTTGCCATGTTAGCCATGCTGGGGACTTCTTGGTGGAGAATATTACCTTAAAGATGAAAGCCCCTGGTGTTCTGGTAATTGTCCCCCGCTTTAAAGAGGGAGATTTGCATTTCAGAGAATGGCATTATATCTGAGCTAAAGGGACAGCTTGCTTTCAAGGGCAGTAGTGTGTGTGTTCAAAGAGCCCTGAGCAGGACCCATGACCCTTTCTCTTCTGTACCCCTAGGGCAGCTATTGAAGAGAAATATGGCAAAGATCTGCTCAGCCTCTCCAGGAAGAAGCCATGTGGACAGTCTGAGATCAAGTAGGTACCACTTGACTCTGGTTCCTGGGATGGCTAAGATGCTTGGGGCTCCCCTGGCTTCAGCAGATCAGGATGGTCCGTAGGTTACAATGTGTTGCGTAGAAAAAAATTCAATGTTTTTTTCTTATTATTTACAATTCTAAAAAAACTAGAGAAGGAGAAAGAAGACTATGGTGGCTATTCTACATTTCTATATTCCATACTTTTTCATAGGTAAGATTATACTGTATATGATTTTATACTACAAATTTAGTAGAGGGGCTTCATTTTATATTTACTAGTACAATAATATATTTTAAAGAAAATAATTATAAAATGATATCAAAAATGGAAATTATATATGTAAATATTTTATGTTCTTACCACCAATGTCAAGTTCCTACACCACATTCTTTATTCTTCATCCATTCACTGAATACTCTGAGGAATGCTGAAATGACCAGGATGCAGTATCTGTTTAAGGAACATCCTCCCTCATATACAGGGCTGGTTCCATGGGTGTTGCACAGGAATTCACACTTTGAAGGGCTTTATAATCCACTCAATGTCCAGCTGGCACGGTTCTGAAAATATTGGTAGTTTATAAACGAGTGGTTCCACATTTCATTTGGCCCTCACAAATTATGTAGCTGGTTTTACTTACATTGAAATTTCCCAATTATTTCCCCAGCATGAGAATAATGAGAGAGACTTGGGAGAAATAGGTCAAGCCCTTTCTCTTCGAACCCAATCAGATGACATACTTACCTGTACACTGCTTTGGCTGTGCTATTGACGCTTATAGAGATGTCCAGAGGTTTGGGTCCTAACAGACAGGACTTGTTTTAAGCTTCAAATTGCCAAATGTCACCAGAGTGGTCTGAAAAATCTTAAGCTAAAAATTTAGTTTAAAGTTGTCTTGGATAGTCAGGTCTCTACTTACCTGGAAGATATTTTAAAAGAAACACAGTAAACACTGAGCTCATTCTGTACACACACACACACACACACACACACACACACACACACAATGATAACTTACCATTAATATGAGTCAGTGGAAGCAATAAACAGCAGAAATAGAAATGCATTAGATTTTAGGTACTAGACTAACAGATCGCCCCCAAATATATATATAAAATATAATATAAAATTATATATATATAATTTTACTTCGAGTCTTGTTAAGTTGGCCAGGTTGGCCCTGAACTTGTCATCATTCTCTCTCAGCCTCTCTATCACTGGAATTTGTCTAAAGAAAATAAAAGAGTTAGTTAAAAGTGTAAATGAGATGACTTTCAGAAATTTCCAGGAAGGACTGGGGATGTGGCTCAGTGGTAGAGCACTTGCCTGGCATGTTGTGAGGACTTGGTTCAATCCCCAGCATCACAAAATAAATAAAATAAAAATAAAAGCATAGAAAAACAAAGTTTGAGAAGTGTCCAAGAGATTTTGAAAGAACATCAGATAAAAATGAAGAACTCTCCAATGGCTGAGGTCAGGGTTAGGGAGATGTAGAATTTTAGTTGTGAAAAGTAAGTTCAAGAGATTTATCATACAATATTATGACTGTAGTTAACAATTATATTTTGAAAAACACAAAGAGAATATATTTTAAGTTGTCACTACAAAAAGTGGTTAAGTTATGTGAAGTAATGTATGTATTAATTAGCTCTATTGAGCCATTCTACAGTGTATACATGTATATCAAAACATCATGTTGTACATGATAAATACATATAATTTTTATTTGTCAATTAAAAATAATTTTTTAAAAAGAAAATCACCCAGAGTTCGTCATGGGAAAAAATGCAGAGATTAAAAATAATAAGTGCTAGGAATGTAGCTCAGTAGTAGAGCACTTGCCTAGAATGGGTGATCCCAACACTGAAAAAAAAAAGAAGGAAAATTAAGAGACATGGAGAATAGAGGAGGGGGTTTCATGCACATTTAATCACAATTACAGAAGAAATAATAGAAGGAATGAGAAGAAATGTTTTAAGCAAGAGAGGTTGAGAATTTTCTAGAACTGATGAGAGCCGAATATCCTCAGATTCAGAAAGCAAAACAAATCCCAAGCATGATCAATTAATAAGCACACAAGAATAGCCCAAATGACTAAGAGCCCAGATAATAAGAAAGTCATAATTTTTCCCCAGGGAATGATTACCCACTAATGAACATTTCTGAGCGTGAAAGCTGATTTTTCAATAGCAACAATGAAGCCAGAGACTGTAGAATTATATCTTCAAAGCACTTAGAAGAAAATTATCAACCTGGATTTGTATGTCCAGAGAAATTATTTTCTAAGAAACAAGAAATAACAGAAGTAGTTTTAGAAAAGCAAAAGTTTTGAAACAAATATTGTTCAGACAAACAAAAAGTTAACTATTACAAACAAATCTTCAATAAAGGAACTTTTAAAGGGTATTCCTCAAGAAGAAGGAAATTAATCCAGGAAAGATCTGAAGTTCAAGAAGGAATAATGAGCAAATAATATGGCAAACATGAGTCTTTGAAGAAATGGTATTCATGCCAATTTCAATTTGTGGAATTAAAAAAGCAAAATGGAACAAAAACATTTAATGGTAATACTATATAACCTAGTAGGAAGGATAATTAGAATTAAAGCATTCTTAGGCATTTTATGGTTTAGGATAAGAATAAAATGTTAACTTTAGATTCTGAACTGATCAGGAGGGTCTTCCTCTGTCAAGCCTGCGGATGAGAATGCAGCCTGGTCAACCTTGATTGCAGCCTGTGAATTCTGCTAAACCATATCCCAATTGCTAACCCACACAAACTGTGAGATAATAAATATGTGTTATTTTATGCTGCTAAATTTTTTAAGCAGCTGTCAAAAAATGAATACAGTACAATTTGTTTAATATCTCCTTCATTAGACTCTGAGGTCTGGGATGATATCTGTCTTGTGGTATTTGAAGTACCAACATCGGACACAATGCATGGCCCATAGCTTATGGTCAATAAGTATATGATGATTGATTGAATGAATGAAAAGGGAGGCAATCAGGAGCTAGGCTTTGAACACTTCCTTTATTATCTTGCTTTTTAATTTCAAATATTTATTTTGGTTGTAGATGAACACAATACTTTTATTTTATGTATTTATTTATATGTGGTGCTGAGGATTGAACCCAGTGCCTCACACCTGCTAGGCAAGTGTTCTACCACTGAGCTACAACCCCAGCTCATTACCTTGCTTCTGTGTTTCTAATTGACATACTTTAAAGAACAACTGGTATTCTTATGAGAAAGGGACCACAACTTCTATATTATCATTGAGGAAAATGAAGCATAGTTTTGGAATCTTGACTTGCCCAGGTAGACAGTGAAGAATTGATTATGCTTGGGATTGAGGAAATTGGATTTAAGGAGTTTTGTTCTTCTGTTGCTATTTTCTTAAGTTCATGGGCAATGATAAATTTGTAGGCTCTAAGATACATGGGAAGAGAGAAGTATGCAAAGGCATTATAATAAGATTTTACAGTTTCCAGAATTGAAATGATATATGTGCTTCTTTTTTAGCACCCTGAAGCGGGCCCTGGAAGTCTTCAAGCAGCGTAAGTTATTTGTAAAACTTTTGTATGCTGTCCTTCATAAGCTCAGTGTGTATCATAAAGGCAAGTTGTAATTTGAATAGCAATTTAATATTGGGTGAAAAAAAATTAGAGCAACTTCTAAGGTGAGAAATAGCCTTTCAGAATTGAGATGAGCTGGTGGACCCTCCAAGCCTGTATGTCACCACGTGCCTTTCACGCTTGAGTTGAGCATTGAAATCACCTGGAGGGCTTATTATTAACAAAGATTCCTGAGCCATCCCTAATATCAGATTTGAAATCTGGAGTGGAGTCTGGGATTCTACAAGTCTTGCAGATTTCCAAGTGATGATGCTGAGGCCACTGGGCCAGGGACCATACTGGGAATAACACCCTTAGAGGGTTATGTCTATACTGCTTCATTCTAACTCAGAGACATAGGCACCTAGGTCCTCATCCAGACTTGTCTATTTACCTAACCCCTTGTGTATTCTTATGTGTAGTCTGGTTTCTCCTCCCAGAGTCTCCTCTGTAGGGCTTCAAGGCTGGGACAACGTTGTGAGTGCCTTGTTCAGACTTTTCCCAGATCCCCCGTCACATTAATCCAGAAATCTTTAATTCCAGCAAGCCTCAAAGGAAACATTATCTTGGCTTCCTTATCTGCTACTCTAATCTGGCACATAACGGTATCATCCTCCTGGAACTTTCCTCTCCAAGGACACTAATAGTCTTTGTGTCACTAAGTCCAGTGGACAAGTGCGGTCATCTTCTTGACTCTTCAGTAGCTTTCAGCACTGTTGAGCTTTCCTCCCATCCCAAAACCCTCCTCCCTTCTGACTCCCTTGGTTCTTCCTGCTTCTCTGGCTAGTCCACTGCCCCTTTCTTAGCTCTTCTCAATCCAGCTCTTCAGTGTGACAGGTCCTCAGTGTGTGCTCCTAGCCCTTCCCACCTCAGTCGGCCCAGATAAGCACATCTCTGGCTCTAGCATCCCCTACAGCCTTTACTCAGAGAATGCACTAATGTGTACTTGAGTCTAGAACTCTCCTAGCACCAGTACTTACATCTACCACCTACTTTATGTTTCTTCTTGTGTGTTTCAAAGGCTTTAAATTCAGACTTTTCAACAGAATTGCCAGTCTTCTAGGCTGACTGCCTGAGGTTGCTCTTCTTTTTGCATCTTGTCCTGCTGTCTCCTTAATTTTTATTTACTTTTTCATCTCTCCCCAAAGTCAGGCTGCTCTATCCTAGATATGACAAGGCCCTTTCCCCATCCTTCTCCCACATCCTCTCAGGAAGAGACCCCAGTGGGTGGGAGCTCCCTTACGTTTGGGGCTGATTTTCTTGCTTTGCACAAACACTCAGCTTCCACTTTAGTGGTCAAGGCTGATTCAGAAACAGAAAGTCTTTAGAAATACCAATGTCCGAGTCAGGGTTTATCTCTTCTGGGGTCAAATAGGTGCAAACCACGATGTCCTCTGTGTGCTAATCTCCCAGTTCTTGTTTCAGTATTGTGGCCTTTGATTGCAAATAGAACTTGGAATTCACCCAGAAGATTTTTATTTAATTCTGATTACCGTAATAGGGTGACAGTCAGGATCTGGGAAACCTGGGGTCAGGCCTGGGACTTTGCTCTTCAAGGGGTCTCCTGTCTAGCTCTAGTGTTCACCAGGACTGGTGCTCAGAGGCTGCTTCTGAGGCTTCTGTCCTGAAGAATGCTTGGGACCTCCAAGTTAAGGACTTTAACAGGCACAGTCTTTGTGACATATGCTTGAAGGATTTCTGTAGCTAGTTGAAGGATTTCTGTAGCTAGCTGAGTGGTATTCTGTCAGAACAAACCCAGCATCTGTTTCCTTTGCTCTCACACCACAATCACCAACACAGAAGACTCTGGATGCCAGATGTGGGAGGATTTCTTCCTCCAGCAAGGAAGAAATCTCTTCTGCAGTGGACACCAGCCAGGTGTCTTGAATCCAATTTGGTTTCTACACTATCAACTTGAAGATAGTGTGTCAGATGCTTTGGACTGAAGGCTCAGTCCCCAGGACCGCACCCCCTCCTCCACTTTAGATACCTGTTGCAAGTTTTGTTAATTGGCTCAAGCAACTCACAGAAGGGAGACACTTCTTTGTTGTTGATGCTTCATAATAAAGGATATTACAAACGATATAGATGAAGAGATGAATAGGGTAAGCTATTGAAGAGGGAGTATGCTTCATGCCCTCTCTGAGCATGGAACCTCTATGGGCTCAGCCATCCAGAACCTCACGGGCCCCATCCTTTTGGATTTTTGTGGGAATTTCATTGCCTAGGCACACTTGTTAGTAGACAAGTGGGGAACCCCACAAGATTCCTTTATTCAGATTCTTTTTGTCCCCTCTGTGGAGTATTCCTTCCTCCAGAGTATAGGGCAGGACCCTTCTGGAATGAGGATGGTCTTGTGACCAACTATCAGGCAAGGGAGGTCTAAGAATTTCTTTATGGCCAGCTAAAGACAGGGGAAGATTAGAGTTTCCATGGTCCTCCTTGGGGAGGGAGTTATAAGCCAAGGAACCATGGACAAAATGCAAATGTCACAAGTGAAACGTTAGCTAAATAAATATTCCTCTTAACTTTCCATAGAAGGTGTCTTCTTCCTTCTTTAACTCATCAATGAATCTATTTCTCAAGGTACAGACAGTATCTTTTCATGTTTGTCTTCTTCTTCTTCTGGGATTGAACCCAGGGGTGCTTAACCATTGAATCATGTCCTTAGCCTTTCTGTTTTTTTTAAATTTAATTTTGAGATAGAGCCTCACTAAGTTGCTGAGGCTGGCACAGAACTTGTGATCTTCCTGCCTCAGCCTCCCAATTTGCTGGGATTATAGGTGTACGCTACCATGTTTGACATGTTCTCTATGTGCACTGTAACATTAAGGATATGACATAGCCCAGGAAAATTCAGTATAGTCTGTTTTCCTAAATATTTACTTTTTTTTTAAAGAGAGAAAGAGAGAGAGAGAGAGAGAGAGAGAGAGAGAGAGAATTTTAATATTTTATTTTTTAGTTTTCGGCGGACACAACATCTTTGTTTGTATGTGGTGCTGAGGATCGAACCCAGGCCGCACGCATGCCAGGCGAGCCGCTACTGCTTGAGCCACATCCCCAGCCCAATATTTACTTTTTTGCTGTTACTTTTATTTTCTCACAAAACAGATTTATTTTCTTCTTGTTAAGATTACCTATTTGTATTTAAAATTCAAGTGAGACAACCAACTATAAAGAAGATAGTATATATGGGCTGGGGGTGTGGCTCAGAGGTAGAGCGTTTGCCTACCATTCGTGAGGCACTGGGTTCAATCCCCAGCATCACATAAAAATAAAATAAAGATATTGTGTCCAGCTAAAACTAAAAAATAAATATAAAAAAAGAAAATAGTATATGGTGAAATTTTCAATTCTCAGTCATACACAGTGTTGAATATGCCACTGGATATTTTAATATAATTATAATATGTATGTATAATATATGTATCTCTTTATATACATAATAATCATAATACCATGGCAGTGGTTCAGAATCTCTGAGACCTGAGCATATGTTTTTAAGTTCCCTTAAAAATAAAAACATCCATTTAAATCATGATAATAATTTGATATATAGCTTTCTAAACCTTTTTCTATGCATTTACCCCCTTCTTCTTTCCTTTTTCTTTTGTGGTATTGTAGCTTGAGTCTGGGCCTTGTACATGGTAGACAAGTGCTCTACTGCTATGTCCCACTCTTCCTTCTTTCTTTAAATTTTAGACACACATATACATTTGGACGTAAGTAAATTTGTTTACAAAATCATCCTATACATATTTCTTTATAATTTACTTTTTTACTTAACAATACATCACAGACAGCTTTCCATTTCAGTTTCCATAGCTCTGCCTCATTCTTTTACATTTAATTTTTTTTTTCTCTATAAAATGCCAGGTTTCCTCCAATGGTTGTGCTGATTCTTCCCCACCAACACTGCTATTTTCCCCTATCCTCACCAATACCCAGAATTTTCTTGCTTTAAATTCTTTTTTAAAACTGAAAGGTAAAAAAAAAAATGACATATTCTGGGTCTTTAAGGTTTTGCATTTTTTTCAGTGGTTTTAAGGTGGAATATATTTTCAAATGTATATTGCACATTTAACCACTCTTTTTTAAATTTCATGCTCTTTATCTATATTTTAATACAAAAGTCTTTTCTATTCATAAAAGTTTTTTTTTAATATAGCTATTTCTTGTTATATAAATTGAGAACTTTTTGTGTGTCTTCCAGCATTCTTTGAGGTTATTTTGATACCCCAGTTTAAAAAACATTTTTTTAGATCAGATTTGTCAATCTTGCTAGATTTAATGCCATGCTTTGTTTTCTTAGTGAAATAAAAACTTACTTTTTTTCTATTAAAAAGGCAAGCCATGCTCATTGTAAAGACCTTCAAAAACAAGGGGAAAAACAGTCACCAGTTATCTTTCTACTCAGATATAACTATGGGAAGCCAAAATTTTGTTGTACAATCTTTCTTATAAATGTTCAGGCTCATAAGAGATTAGAGATGGAAAGAACCCAATAGATTATACAAAGAGGATGAAGAATCAGATTTAAAACTGTTAATGGTAATAATGTCTCCTGGGATGCAAGCTTCATGAATTATAACTTGGCTGACTCTTTCTCTCCAGCCCTGGGCACACACTAGATTAGTGACTGGTAGGGACATGAGGCTAAGCTAAAGACTTTCTAGTCTTGCTGTTGGTGACCTGGGTAGTGCTGGGCACATGAAGGAACTCAATACATGTTGGTGACTAAATGAAGTTTTCTTGACTCTACCACTTGCTCCAGTATTTTATGTGTGTGTGTATGTGTGTGTACGTGTGTGCATGCATAATTTTGTATATTTGAATTTAGAGGCATCTAGAACTTGATTGTTGTTTTATTAAAATTTCTTTTTGCAGAAGTAGACAATGTGGCCCAATGTCACATTCATCTTGCACAGACTCTAAGAGAGGAAGCCAGGAAGATGGAAGATTTCAGGGAAAAGCAAAAGCAACAACGGAAAAAGGTTGGATTTGTGCATGTGTTCAAATGCTGCCCTTGCTCTGTAGAAACCTCTGGGTTTGTCTGTCATTAAACTTCTCAGCTTAGCTTAGCTCTACTCCACATAGTTGTGTTCTTTCTAACCTGAGAACTTCTTTACTGGAGTCCCCTTGGGGGACTTGGACTCCATCTAGGTGGCTGTGCCTCTGCACTGTTTCTGGACTCCAGACCAATCCTCCTTTTGGAAATTCTTGCAGGATTCAGGAGTCTAGCTTGCATTCCTCTTCTTTCAGATCTGCTGCCATATTAAAACTATTGCTGGAGGGGGGCTCCTGACAAATTCCAGCCAGAGGGCTTCCAGACCACACTTCAGGGGAAAGCATCAAGGGGAGGGTGAAGTAGTGGAGGAAGCTCATGCTCTCTCTGAAGTCCATCATGCAGTCGAATGTTCCTATTTTACAAACAGAGAAACTGGGGCACTGGGAAATCCAAGTTTTTTTTTTTTTTTTTAAATCTCTGGAGCACATTGCATAGGCTCTTTTCCATTGCCAGAATTTACACTAACTATATGGAAGGAGATGGGAGCAAACAAGAATTAATAAAACTGGCAAATGTTTGGGAAGTTATAGAAAAGAAGCCCAAGACTTATATGAAAGTATTACTTGGACTAGACCAACCACATTTCTGACTCCTTTTTATTTTGTTTCTGAAAGGCTTGTATATTCATACTTGAACCTACAGTCAAGTATGGCCCTTCCAGAATTTCTTTCTATATTTGGGCTTCAAAACTGGAGCCCTGGCCTCACACGTGAGACAAAGGCTTTCCTCTCTGGCATCCAAAGATTAATTCCCCCCAGGTCCTCTGGGACATCTCTGCAGGGACTTTTGGTGACCTCTTGCACCTTTTCTGGAGGTCCTGTTGGAACCTTTCTGTATCCTGGTTTTTCATGGTCCCCTGAGATTGTCTGAAGTATTTTTATCCAATAAACAAACTATTAAGGCTGATTCTACCCTTACCTCCATCTCAGCAATTGGAATCTAGATCTGATTTCCTTGATAGCACTGGTGTCTGGTGTCTGGGTAGCAACAGTATCTTTTTTTTTTTTTTGGTACCAGGGATTGAACTCACGGGCTCCCTAACCACTGAGCAACATCCCCCAGCCCTTTTTGTATTTTATGTAGAGACAAAGTCTTGTTTAGTTGCTTAGTGCCTTGCCAGGTTGCTGAGAGTGTCTTTGAACTGGAGATCCTCCCTCCTCGGCCTCCGGAGCTGCTGGGATTCCAGGCCCGTGCCACTGAGCCCAACCAGGCAGCAGTATCTTAAGGGCCTGCCTGCGTTGCAATTATGGTCATTTTGTGAAATGCTCTTATCTTAGCATACTGCTGCCCCTTCCCACTTCACAGCCTGTACTTCTAAGGGAAGTACCATGAATATTTAAGGAACACCATATCAAACCCTTTCATACATTCCCTCAAGCTTCATGAGTCAGGCTTGTGGGGTGCATCTGGCCAAGCCTGTTCCTGAGCAAAAATAGCACATTTATCACACCCATTGAATGGCCAGACTCTTGTGCTCGACATTGCCCCTGCCACCTCTCTAGAGGAATTACAATTTTTCAGAAGCAAGAAGCCTTAGACCACAAGAGTATGCACACATGATTTCCACTCTGAGGAGATGAAGTGACATTTCCTCATGTTCTCAAGTGTCTTTGACAGACCTGGCCCTTTTAGGGAGGGTTTTGTTGATTTTGCAAGGTTTCTGAAACTTCCCCTCCTAACAATTTGCACAGACCAAATTGTTATAGCTCGAAAAACACGCTCTGAATTCTGTTAGGCAATAGAGTAGCATATGCTCAATTAGCTGCTATCATCCAAGTTCCCTCTACAGCAGGAAAATACCTTCAGAGCTCTGACAAGTCCAAAGTTCATTAAGAAACTTGTAATTACTTGTATCCATGAACTCTGGACTTGCACCACTTCTGTGTTTAGATATTTGATTGAAAAAAATTAAACTTTAGAAAGAACATTTCCGTACTAACTTCTTGTTTTTTGATGGTCAAAGTTTGCATGCTTGGGACTTCCACTTCTTGGAAATTAAGCCATTTCCACTTTCTTTATTGAAGAACTATCGGTTGGTTTCTTTTAGAAACCTGGGGCAGGGGTGGTGTGAGTGAAATGGCTTCTCACTCAGACAACTGATATTTACAAAGTAGCCACTTCAGTAATTTACTACAGGGTTATTTGGATCATTTGAAAATATCTTCCTCCTTTTCCCCTCCCTCTGGCTCCTCCCAGCCTACATAGCAGGGATGATGGTGTTTTTGCACTCCTTTGTGTTATCAATCACATAACACACCCAAATTCCTGCTGAATTTAGTCTAAACAGGAAGTCTGAGACCTAGAAGAGACACTTCTCCAAAAAGACCTGGAAGAGAACATTTGATTCATTGGAGTCACCATCAGTAGGCCACCCTATAAGTGAATATGGACATAAGGAGACTTAAGACAGTGTAGCAGGCAGAGGTGGACCTGAAATCTTGCCACTAACTCACTGAGTAGCCCTCAGCAAAATAAATCATCTCTTGGACCCCATGGATCCTGCTTCTCAGGTTAGAGTTGGATTGCTGCTTTCTAGGATCCTGTCAACTTTTAAATGCCAGGAATTCCTGAAGCCAGAGGGAGGAATAATAAGAAGTGGAAAGGTTTGGCTGGTGGGGGAAGCTGTAACACCTGAAAGGTGCTTGAAACAGGTGCTGTGTAGAACTTGGAGATAAAAAGATCTATCTTGGGTCACCAATTATAAAACAGTAGCAGCTTCCAAGTGGAAGATTGGCAGTGTGTATATTTGAATTAAAAGGAACTTGGCATTGAATGACATCACTAACAGATCAGCTCATGTATCGTGGAAAAATTAGGAATTATTATTAAATAAATCAACCCAGATCCCCTACCTGGTAGAGGGAAGTAGTCACATATGTAGACCACAGCTCCTTGCCTGCCATCTGCAATGTGTCTTTCCAGGTGGGGCTCATATTGGAGCCCTTCTCTCTGTGTCTCTGCTGTCTTCCAACATTAGCAGGTGAATGGCCACCTCCTGACACTTCTCTTTTGTCTGGCCTGGAAGAAGACTGTTAGGTACTCTGAGGGCCCCTTGGGGCACTCCCAAGGGAATTTCATGTACTCCACAAAGCTCATATTTGAAGTGAGGCCATCTCAATTATTCCATCCAAATATCACAATACCCATGTTTGTGTATTATGGTAAATGGACAGAAACTTAATTTTTATGTATCCACAGGGAAACACATTTGAATTTCATTTTCAATATATTTTTTTTCATTTTGTACAAAATCAAAGTCAGTGCTCATTTTGAATTGTTGCATCTCTCTCTCTCTCTCTCTCTCTCTCTCTCTCTCTCTATATATATATATATATATATATATATATAGTTTTTTTTTTTTTTTTACATTTTTGGTATTATAGCGCTATCACAAGGATAATGGTAGATTAGGGTAATGATAAGGAACAAGGGCTCTGGAGTCAGGCTCCTGGGTTCAGATTTCAGCTCTGTCACCTGCTGACTATGTTACTTTGGGTAAGTTAGCCAAGTTCAGTATCTTCAGGGAAATGGAGATTATAGTACTTAGAGCTGTGATGCATGAAAACTGCTTAACATAGAAGTGCTTGATATATGGGAGCTACTATGATTATGTCCAAGAGGTACATCTTTATTGCTAGCACCATTCTTTTGATTAATAAAAGTATTATCATTATCAGTACAATGAAGAAATTACTTCCAAGTAAACTTGATGGAGGGGTTTCCCTTTGCTGGGTGAGACAGCTTTTCTCAGCTGTCCTACAAACACTTCTTCCCTGCATATTGTCTGGGCACCTTTTGGTAAGGGGTATGTCATTGAAGGCCATAGAAATGAGTGCTTTTAAGCCCCTAATTTAACTGTGTAGACATAGGCTTGCAGAATTTAGACTTTTTTTTTTTTTTCAGTACTAGAAATTGAACCTAGGGGCACTGTATCCTAGAGCTACATTCCCAGCCTTGAACTTGTGATTCTCCTGCTTTAGTCTTCGGAGATAAGACCTATCTTGGGCCACAGGCATCACCATGCCTGGCTTAAAGATTCCCTTTAAAATATAAATGATACTTTAGTAAAAATTTTAAAATTCCTCTCTGAATTCAAAGTTCCTTGATTTCAGGAACTCTACTAAAGGCAGTGCTCTAAGGTGATCAGCCAGTCTCCGTGGTCCATGTTGAACTTAATGATGATCCATGTTGAACACTTAGATCTCAAGAAAAGCTGGTATTAATAATAATTTGTTTTTATTAATAGTGCTTATACTTTTTTTTTTCACAGACAGAGACTGTCATGGATGCTGCCCATAAGCAAAGGAATTTACAATTCAAGAAAACCATGGATGTGAGTTATACTCTTGTGCTTCTCATTTATCTATCTATCTATCTATCTATCTATCTATCTATTTATTGTAATGGTGACATTTTCTGAAATACTGTGCTTTGTATGAATATCTTCCTATTCAAATAAAATCTCAATGTTATTATTTATTCTTGTGGTGTTTTAAGGGAAACAGTCTTTACCAGTTTGGCTTTCCTTCTTTTTAAGGCCTTGGAAAGCTTGAAAATGAAACAAAATAGTGGAAAATACAATGGTATTATCTTTTTGGTAACCTTGGGAAATAGAGCGAGTCAATTTAAATATTTTAGGTTAAGACACAAAAAACATGCATACTATAAAATACCATTTATCTTGTGGTACTGGAGTTTTTACTATGTGGTTATTTTGAATCTTGATTGTTTTGCCTGTTTCACTGAGTGACACTTTCATCTTTTAAGATATATGGGAATTGTGAAAGCCTTCTCTCCTTTAAGTAATTTACAAAAAATTCTAGGCAAGATAGAGGTAAGATAGTTGCTAGGGATTTCACTCTAGCTTTACACAAATCTGTTAACTCTGGATACAATTAGTTCTACCATTAGAACATACATATGGCTACATCTTTTTTTTTTTTTGTACCAGGGATTGAAACTCAGGGGCATTCCACCACTGAGCACATCCCCAGCCCTATTTTGCATTTTATTTAGAGACAGGGTCTCACTGAGTTGCTAAGCACCTCGCTGTTGCTGAGGCTGGCTTTGAACTCATGATCCTCCTGTTTCAGCCTCCAGAACCACTGGGATTACAGGCATGTGCCACAGCACCCGGCTATGGCTACATCTTTGTAAGATGTATCTTCATGATATTCTGACATGGCATAAAAGTGTCGGTAACACGAGAGCAGGAGTCTGTTCTGCTGTATTTCTTTAATCTTTGATGGAGATCTCCTTAGAAGCAATGGATAAATGAGGAATAATGTCAATATAGTGAAGAACTAGTGTGGGTGAATATATGACTTCCCCCCAGACTGTCTGTGTTTTGAATAATCTGGGGCAAGTAGTCTCACAATTAAAGAGACAGCTTTATCAAAATATAATTTTCTTGATTATTTCTTCTACCTACACATAGAGCCATATCAGTGTTAGCAGTTTTTGCCAATGCCCTGCCCTGTAGCCATCATCTGCAGGTTCCCCCTCTGAATTCCAAGTCATTGATTAATTTATGTTCTCTTGTTCTGTCTCTAATCAGGGCTTCGCATCTCTCAGTGAGAAAAAGGAGGCTTATGAAATGAAGAAGAAATAACAATGGGTTGTAAAAAGTATAGTTTATTTGTAGGCCAGAAAATTGTATCTAATTAGAGAATGGAGTATTTTATGTCTTTAATTTCCATGTCTTTTATAGCCAAGTTGCTTAAATATGAAATGCATTTCTTAAGCAAAAACTTGTGTCTAGCTGGGTGTAGTGGCATATGCCTATAATCCCAGTGGCTCAGGAGGCTGAGGCAGGAGGATCTTGAATTCAAAGCTAGTCTCAGCAATTTAGTGAGGCCCTAGACAATTTAGCGAGGCCCTGTTTCTAAATTAAAAAAATAGAAAGGGCTGGGGATGTGTCTCGGCTGGGGATGTGTCTCGGCTGGTGAGTGCCCTTGGGTTCAATCTCTGGTTTAAAAAAAAAAAAACTGGGGAGTAGAGTGAAAGAAGACTATTGTAGTTATCTATTTTCTTACCATGTTCTTTTTATCCTTCTAATGTTCCAAGGTTTCTTGCTGTATGGTTAAATTTTTTTTTTTTTTTTTAGCTTCAGATAGGTCTAGATCCCAGTTCCATGAGTGTTAGATATTTTCTTTTTGTGCCAAAGGTCCCTGAGGCTCTTTATTATTTTTTTTCAGCCTATTTCTTCTCTGTGCATATTAGGTAATTCTACTATTTCTCTTTCAGATCACTGATTCTCTGTCTTTCTCTTGTTAAGCCCATCCGCCAGGTTTTTGTTTTTTGGTTATTGATTTTTTTTTGTTTTGCTCTAAAATTTCCATCTTGTTCTTCTTTATATGATCTATTTCTTGGCTTTTCTAGTTCTTTCCAATACTATGTATTTTTCATTTGTTTCAAATGTACAATTGTGTACTGAATACTTTTATAATAACTGCTTTAACATTTTTGTCAGATAATCTGACATCTCTGTCACCTTGATGTTGGCAACTATGGATGACCTTTATTTTTGTTCAGTTTATTATCTTTCTTGTTGTTGGCATGAGTGGTATGCTTGACATATGATTGATTTTGGACATTCTGGAGTTCTGTTACAAGACTCTGGATCTTATTTCCACCTTCTGTGTTAGTTGGCTTCCTCTGACACCCTTCCAGCAGGGACAGATGGGACACTGCCATTTCACTGCTGTTTGAGGGTCCAAGTCCAGGTCCCCCCTTGTTCTCTACTGACCTCACAGAGTGGGTGTGGCCCTTTTAGACCTGGAGGGTTGTTGAAATACTGATTCTTCATTAGACCTCCTCTGCCACCACCTGGGGTGGGGGCCACCTCAGCACTGTCCAGTGTGGGTGGAAGTCTAAACTTCCCACATAGCTGCCACTGGCACCCTGATTGTGTGGCTTTGTTACCTCCTGATGTGAATGAAAGTCTCAGTTTTCATTTGTCCTTCAGGGATTCTGCCTGAGTAGGGGAGTAGGTGCCTCTTGGCAGCCTCTACTGGCCTTTGCTGGCACGTGTTCAGGTGGGGCCTCAGTGTTTTCTTTGGCGTTTAGCTGCAGTAGAATGGTTATCTTCATGTTCCACTAGGCTGCCCCTTTTCTGGTCTTTTTGGCTATAGAGAATCGGCTTTGTTGGGCTTATTTTGCTGTGATCACTGGTATTTCTGGGTGTCTGCTTCTTCAGCATGTAATCTGTGATAAATGAGGCAAAAAGACACCCAGGGAATTCACTGTTGGGTTGATCTTTGAACCCAGGGTCACTAGCCAGTCTGCCGCCTTACCTTTCAGTGTTCTGATGTTTGTTTTAAATGTAATGTTTAGGGATCTTGGTTGTACTAATGTGGAGGAATGGGGAAAGGATACCTGCTCCATCTTCTCCAAATCTGGGGAATCCTTTTTTTTTTAAATTGTTCTAATTAGTTATACATGATATCAGAATGCATTTTGATTCATTGGACACAAATGGAGCACAACTTTTCATTTCTCTTGTTGTACATGATGGAGCATCACAACATATGTGCATTCATACATGTACCTGGGGTAATGATGTCCATCTCATTCCACTATCTTTCCTGCCCTCAAGCACCCTCACCATCCTTCCTCCTCTCTGCCCAATCAAAGTTCCTTCATTCTTCCCATGCCCCCCCATTATGGATGAGCATCCACTTATCAGAGAGAACATGAGGCCTTTGGTCTTTTGGGATTGGCTTACTTCACTTAGCATGATATTCTCTAACTCCATCCATTTACCTGCAAATGCCAAAATTCCATTCTCTTCTAAAGCTGAGTAATATTCCATTTGTATATATAACACAGTTTCTTTATCCATTTATCTATTGAAGGGCATCTAAGTTGCTTCCACAGTTTAGCTATTGAGAATTGAGCTGCTATGAACATTGATGTGGCTGCATCACTATAGTATGCTGATTTTAAGTCTTTTTGGTATAGACCGAGGAGGGGGATAGCTGGGTCAAATGGGTTCCATTCCAAGTTTTCTAAGGAATCTCCATACTGCTTTCCAGAGTGGTCACACCAATTTGCAGTGCCACCAGCAATGTATGAGTTGGGGAATCTTTTTAAAAAGATGCTTTTGCAACATGTTTTTGGAGCCATATGTGTGAACATATCTCATAAATCTTATACCAAGAATCTAAATTCAGGAATTGCCCCAAATAAGCAAAGGCATGTACATGTTTATACTATGATTTTCACTAATAATGAAAATTGCAAATGATTTAATTACCAACAATTGGAGAAGGGTTAAATATAGTATGTAGACTTTAAAAATACAATTAAAAAGATTGTGTTTTGACAGAGAAAAACTGTTTAACATGCCATATTTAAAAATAAGGAGATAAAGAAAAATCGAGCCAGGTGTGGTGGTGCACACCTTTAATCCCAGCAGCTTGGGAGGTTGAGACAGGAGGATCTTGAATTCAAAGCAAAAGCGAGACACTAAGCAACTCAGTGAGACCCTGTCTCTAAATACAAAATGGGTCTGGGGATGTGGTTCAGCAATCCAATGCCCTGAGTTTAATCCCCAGTACTCCCGCCACTGCCCCCCAAAAGAAAAATAAATAACATGGCAACATTAAAACTTAAGGCTTCTCTATGGTAAAAGAAAAAGAAAATCTCCTTACACATATTTCTATAATAAATGAAACACTGGGAAAAATATTTGTGACACAATATAAGGAACATTAATTGCGTTAGGAATAGTAACCTAATATATAAATTTATATATATTATTAGTATTATAATTTATATATATATATTATATATAAATTTATATATTAGGTTACTATTCCTAATATACACTGAGCTATTAGTAATCAGTTAAAATGAAAAATGTTCCAAGAGGAAAGTAATAAAATACATGAAGTAGAAAGGAAAAACTACTTCAGTAATAGTAAAAGATATGTAAATAAGAACAATATGGAAATATTTTTACTTCAATGTTAGAAAAGATTGAGACTATTGGCTGAACTTGATATTGGTTAGAGTGTGAGGTAGTGTCTCATACTATTGGCAGAAATATACTTGGTACCACTCTTGGAGGGAAATCTGATACAGGTTTATTTTATTTTTTTGCCAGATAATTATATTTCTAGGAATTTTTCCTGTATATATAAATTTACACTACTCAAAATAAAATCAGAGTTTTGTTATGTCTAATAAAAAGTGGGAAGTTGGTGGGATTGTAAGTACAAAAACTATGGAAATCAGTATGGAGGTTTCTCAAAAGGTGAAGCATGGAACCATCGTGTGACCCAGCTTTACCACTCCTTAGTATTCCTCCTAAAGAATTAAAGTCATCATACTATAGCCATACACACAGACCCATGTTTATAGCAACACAATTCACAATAGCCAAACTATGGACCCAGCCCAGGTGTCTAACAATGGATGAATAGATAGAGAAAATGTGGTATGTATACCCAGTGGAATTTTTTTTTAGCTATAAAGAAGAACAAAAATTATGTCATTTGCAGGAAAATGGATGGAACTTGAGAACATTATGTTAAGTGAAATAATCCAAACCCAGAAAGTCAAGTGTTCTATGTTTTCTCTCATATGTAGAAGCCAAAGAGGAAAAAGGAAAAGAAAGCAGTGTGTGTGTGTGGGGGGGGGGAGAGGTGGATTTCAAGAAAATTGAAGGATAGAGCAGAGGAAAGGAACTGGGATGGGAGAGAGGGAAAGGAGAAATGATATTGGCTAAATTATACTGTTATATTGTGTGCACGTAGGAATACAAATCCCACCATTATATACAACTATAATGCACCAATAACAATCTAGAAAAAAAAATAAAAAAGTAGGAACCCAGACCAATGCCCACCAATAGAGATCTGGTTAAGAAAATTATGGCATGTATAAGTAAATAAAAGATATATGTGTGTGTATGCAGATATAAATACAATTTATATCTGCTTTCATTTTCATACACATTTGAGAAAAATATATATTGTATTTATATATAAAATTCTTACTTTATAGACAGAGAAATCAGCACAGAGAGACCGAGTAATTTATTAAAGAACATGTGGAGGGGCTGGGGTTGTGGCTCAGCGGTAGAGTGCTCGCCTAGCATGCACGAGGCCCTGGGTTCGATCCTCAAAAAACCACATAAAAATAAATAAATAAACAAAATAAAGGTATTGTGTCTAACCAAAAAATAAATATTAAAAAAAGAACATATGGAAATAGGGTAGTACTTGGGGTTTAAATGGAGAAAACTATTTTATATTCACTTGTGAATATGTCAAAATGAACCCCACAATTATGTATAACTATAATGCACTAAAAATTTAAAGTCAGAATACACCCATCTATTATAAAGCAAATTATCCATATAAAATTATATTGAAGGGTATTTGTTGACATGCTAACATGTTCACAATGCATTAGAAAAGTAAGTTAAAAAGCAGTATTTGGTAAGTTCCCATTTTTGGAAATAAATGCTAAAATTCTAAAAGAAAAAGGAAAAGAACCCGTGGACAGTGGTAAGGTTGGATTTGAACCTATTCCTGAACCTCCAGTACTTGATCTCTGACTCACCAGCCAAACAAGGACTAAGAAGTGTGGGGTGGTCTTCATTCTTATTCAAGTGTTTTTCCCCACCATTTTTACTTTATTAGCTGATTGTTCAGTTCACAGCTTTGCTCTGTTTAGGCAAGTTAAGGCTCTTTCCATAGTTGAAGCAGATAATTAGTTCTAGGTTGACTAATGATTATTCTTTGTGAACTGTTTCTGTAATACTGATAGTAAGGATGGCATAGAATAGACCATGCAAATTATGTAAAGCAAAATTCTTTAAATGAAAAAGGAACATGACTATACCAAGGAGAAAGAGATGATGGCATTGGTACCCTTCCCGCCGTCCAGAGTTGTACAGCATATTAGAATACAGAGACATAATTAGAATGAATTGGTACCAATGACCAAATGGATTGCACATAAATTCTGATTATGAATGTCATATAAATGTTGGGTTACACATCTTAGAGTTCCATAAATATTTTAATTTTGCCTACTTCAAATTCCATCTTTTATTTCTGTCAATTTTTAGAGCTCATGCACTTTGTGTTATTTAATAGGAATTATTATTTCCTTGATGGAATTTCCACTCCATCCGCAATTTGAAAGAGGGCTAGAGCTAGAGAGACCTTTCAAAGATTGAGAAGAAAAAGTATCTGCCCTCTGAGAGCCACGGTCTAGTGGTGGTCACAGTGTTAACCAGAGTGCTCTGTTTGTGCTGGGTGTGGTGGGCTGGGGCAGCTGCTTTTCAAGGTTACAGCCTGCTCACCTGTCTCGTCCCTCTCTTCATTTATAATAAAGGCAAAGAAGATCTATGAGCAGAAATGCCGGGACAAAGATGAGGCGGAGCAGGCTGTCCACCGGAGCGCCAACATGGCAAACCAAAAGCAACAAGAAAAGGTACCTAGGAGGGCCCACAACATGATAAATCTGAGATTTACATCTATCAGTTTAAAGCCAGCTTAAAAAAAATTTTTTTTGGTGGTCCTGGACATTGAGCCCTGGCCTTTACATGAGCTAGGCAAATGCTGGACCACCAAGCTATGTTCCCTGCCCCTTTTTTATTTATTTAATTTTGAAACAGGGTCTTGTTAAGTTGCCCAGGCTGGCCTTGAACTTGTGATCTTCTTGCCTCATAAACCCAAGTACCTGGGTTTACAGATGTCTGCTACTGCACTGGGCCTAAGAATTTTAATTTAGAAATGGACCTGTACCCTAAGGTTAAGGCAATATCTTCCCTTAATTTATGACGATCTTCTGACCCAGAAAAACCCTTGTCCCATTTTTGGAGTTGGGGAAAAGAACTAGCAAAATATGGCCATAAGGGAACAAGAGGTGGCATTAGAGGTCTGATTTTGTTCACCTTTTTAAAAACTCAACTCCTGGATTTTTTGTTGTTAGGCCGCCTCTTGCTTGGGTGGATTAGAAATGTAATTTTATAAAATATTAGTATAAGATTGTCAGCTGGAGGGCAGGAGCATGTCTTTAGGAAGGCAGGGGCAAGATGCTTTATGATTCTTTTCTAAGGGTGAGAAGATTAAAGAGCAGGTTGAATGATTTGCTCCTGAGGGACTAGTCTCATCTAGTCAAAGTCATTGCTTTTACATCTGTTTTGCCAGGTCCAGTGTTCCTGATCTCTTGTTCTTTTCTTTCCCACAGCTCTTTGTGAAACTGGCAACTTCCAAGACTGCAGTAGAGGACTCTGGTGAGGGCGCTGCCCCCACGGATGGGAAGGGTGGGTGGTGGGGTTTGTGTTATCCTAACCTCTGAGAAAAGTACTTTTACAACTGAGAACAGATGTATATAAAATAGGATTATCAAAACGTCAGAAGTGAAGAAGGAAGGTAGGGCAAGGCATGTAGGGATGTTGGTGAGGGGAGGAAGGAAGAGCAGACCCCAGGTCAGGCCTAGATTCTGGCCACTGTCTGCTGAGGTCTTGCTGTGTGAGGACTGAGTGAAAGGTGGGGTGGGGGGAGACATGTGGTAGCTGCTCTGTAATCAGGTGTGCACTGACTTTTGGGGACATCTATCTAAAAACCTGTTTCAGCCCTGGTAGTCCTTATCTGCTTTAGAAGAATCAGCCAAGTTGCACAGAAATCTAATCAGGTGCTTGTGAAGGCTTCCACTTCCCAGAATATCCTGCAGGAGACAACATGTTATGAGGAGCGTCACTTAGGAAGCCTCTAAATCCAAACTAAAAGTGTCTTAGTGCTCCTTTGGGACTCAGGAGAGTTTCTTTTGCATCTCTTGTCTGATGGTTTTCCTGGAAATGAAAATGATGGAAACCATTGTAGTAGACAAAGGAAACCCTGTTTGAGGTTCCTCTTCAGCTTTCACTTCTTTCTTGGGGCATTTCTTGCTCAATGTTTGGTTCAGTGTTCAACGAAAGTGACACCCATCTTTGCTTATCTCACCAAGAGGTTGTGAGGGTGAAAGATGTAATTTTGGTCTTCCAAAGTTCAGAGCTCCTGGGGACTCTTCAACTCCATGCAAGTCTGATGAGCCTTTCAAGTCTGAGGTGACACTCCTCTCTTCTTTTGCAGACAAAGCGTACATGCTGCACGTCAACACGCTGGATAAGGTCCGAGAGGACTGGAAGAGTGAGCACATCAAAGCCTGCGAGGTAACCGGAACCGGAAGCTGCTCAGGGCATGCCTTCTGCCTACAACCTGTAGACTCTGCCTCTTATTATAGCACCCCAATTCTCATTCCACTAAAAGCTTGAGGGTGTTGGAAACTAGGACTTTCAGTGATGAAGGGAAGGAACTAAAATACTTTCTTCCAGGCCTCATCTTTCAGCTTCCTCCTCATCCTGACCATGCTGTCCAATTCTATCCGGAGCTTTAGTCTAAGGTTTGGTCAGTGCAGACAAGAACCAGCTGAATTGGTGAATGGTTGGCTGAGTCTACTAATGAACATTGAGAGCCTTGCCCGTACTGGCTGGGTTCTATGGGAAATGCAGACAGCTGGTGAGCGGGCTTTGAAGTTGTTTTCCAATTTCACCAGTACCCCCCTTTCATGTTCAGCACATGACCTCATGATTTCCCAGAAAAATTTAAAAGATATAATCCAGAAACCTCCTCAAGTTTCTGTCCCCTTGTCTGGAAGTTTCCTTGCCAGTGGTTGTCCAAGTGTGGTTTTAGGACTAGCAGCATGAGTATCAACTGGGAAATTGTTAGTGATGTAGAGTCTCAGACCAAGCCCAGACCTTTAGAGTCAGAAACTCGGGGTCCGGTGACTTCTATGAATTCAATATGAGAACCACTGATCAATAGCTCCCCTTCTCCTATCAGAAGGGAAAAAGGGTGGCTCCCTGCCCTGTCAAGATCTCATCCCATCTAGTTGGCCTTTTCCCACCCCTTTGGGCACAGCTCTTTTTAACATGAATGGCTGCTGTCTTGTATGCAAACTCCATCATTCCTAGCTTTACATTCCACCAGCTTTTGTTACCCTCTGTATTCTCTCCAATGCTGAGCCCTGGCTGTGAGTTTTGAAGTTCTATTCTAGTCCTTGTCTCAGCCTAAGGTTTGCTTCCCTGCAGCTGCTCCCTCCTCTCTCAGAGGTCACCAAAGATCCCCTTGGTGTGAGGCCCAGTGGGGTCTTTGTACCATTTCATTTTACTTTTTTTGTAGTTGTAGATGGACAGAATGCCTTTATTTTATTTATTTTTATGTGGTGCTGAGGATGGAACCCAGTACCTTAGCATACTAGGCAAGCACTCTGCCACTGAGCTACAGCCCCAGCCCCCATTTCACTTTTTTATTTTACTGTTTGTGGTACTATGGTCAAACCCAAAACTAGGCAAGTGCTCTATCACTGGACTACACCCAAGCCTGGCCTTTGTGGTTTCTAAAGTTTGTTTTTTGACCTCTCTCTACTATTTGATACTGTTGGTCACTATGTCACCACTAAAGGACTTTTTTCTGCTTTATTTTTCTAACTCCACACCCTCATGAAAAGACTGGAATGAGCCCATTTTTATATGATTTAAAAGTTGCCAAGTCATATCACATACATTTCATAGATGCAGATGTACTACTGAAATCTGCACGGGAATGATAATATCTAGGTCATCTCTGGGGAACTGAAGAAATGATAGACATTGGGGAAGTCCCACAGGGAGTTCACCAAAATCTGATGCAAATATGGCCCCCAAATGGTCTGGGGTTGTGGCTCAGCAGTAGAGTACTCGCCTAGCATGTGTGAAGCGCTGGGTTCCATCCTCAGCACCACATAAAAATAAATAAGTAAAATAAAGATATTGTGTCCAACTACAACTAAAAAATAAATATTTTAAAAAAATATGGTCCAAGATTCTGACAGAGCTGGGTGGTTGGTATGCAGGTATTCACTATTTTGCTCTCTATGATTCTATATGAAATATTCTGTAATAAAAATACAGGTGAAATAATGCATTTATTTCAAAATACCCAGGTAGTAGGGTAGTTGGTAGTGATACCAGTAAGATAGAATGAGTCTTGGGTTGATAAATGTTTGATGATGGATACACAGGGACTCATTATACTATTCTCTCTACTGGTGTATATTTCAAGTTTTATATTATAATTATTTTTTTGTAGTAGGGATTGAAACCGGGATGCTTTACCACTGAGCTACATCCCCAGTCCTTTCATCTCCCCACCTCCTCTTTTTAAATTTTGAGATGAGGTTTTGATAAGTTGCTGGAACTTGAGATCCATCTGTCCCAGCCTTCCAAATAGTGGAACTGAAGGTGTGCATCACTGTACCTTGCTCAAGTTTTGTATTACAAGAAGCCTAAAAAATGTAGTAGCTATGGCATTCAATGTTTTAAAAAATGTTAATACATATAATACTTACTGTTGCATAGAACATCATCCACTTTGTTGAATAGCTTGATTTTTCAAAAGTTGGCATTTGCTTATATCCCAAACACTGTTGCTTAGGCAGTGACTTTTATTTTAACTTTTTTTTATTATGGAAAAATTTAAACATACCCTAAGACAAAAAACAAGTAAGAGAGCCCCCACGTCCTCATCAACTAGCTTCAATAATTATGACAGTTTTGCTTGTCAAATTAGTAGGAGGGGAGCATGGGGGCTCTGGCAGGCTACACGGGTGGACATGTCCATAAGGCATTTGGAAATGTCTGCCGGAACTCAGGCTAGAACACTGTTGTCTCTGGTCATCATTATGTCTTACCTTCAGAACTCTATCTAGCCCTGTTTATGTTAAAATGTATCAGGATCCATTTAAGTTGTTAGTACTGAGCTTCTTCAGTGGTGGTGGTGGGGGAGTACCCCATGAGACAATAAGCTTACAGACAATTGAAGGTTGACACTATTTAAGTCCCATCCAGTCTAAAGGATGTCTCCTTTGTCTGCATATGTGTGTACAAATAACTGTCTTTCTGTAGGTATTGGAGGCTCAAGAATGTGAACGAATAAACTTCTTCCGGAATGCACTGTGGGTACATGTGAATCAGCTGTCACAACAATGTGTCAAAAGTGATGATGTAAGTCAGAGGTTCTACGGAGGACTGTGGCTCTGTGTACTGGGTTCATTAGATGGAAAGAACCCCAGGGGCTTATTAGTTCATCCTCTCTCCCTGCTCCCGTGGAGAGAGGCAAAGTGACTTGCCCAAGGCCACACATTGACTTGATACAAGGGCCCAGAAAAACATGCAACCTGCCTGACTCCTGATCCATGACTTTCTAATTAAGACATTCAGAATTAAGGCAGGAGAGCAGAGAAGGGAACCCAAAGACAGCTTAATGGATGGAAGACAGATGTCACAGCATGAATGTGAGTCCCAGAGACTGCTGCAGTCTGTAATAAGGTCACTCAGGATAGCACCAAGTATTGCAGACTGACCTGTGCCCAGGCTGAGGGTCCCTGCAGGGCTGAAGATGTTCTTCACCTGTATTTCCATGACCATTGTCTAGGATCTACTTGTGCACAGTCATTTCAGGTCCCCAGATCTCAGAGCATCACCTCAGGTTATTGCAAACTTCTTTGCTGAGAAATAGCCATTCTTATCCTCACTTAGATGACACACTCACTTTAAAAGAATGTCTTAACACCCAGAAAACCCTTAGAATTGAATGGAAAAATTTTTCTTCAAGGTAGGCAATTGTATTTGTATGTGGTGTTGGTGTTGTATCATGGGACTTTGTATCTAGTTTTTTTTTAAAAAAAAAAACAATTTACAGCCTAAATTTTTGTCTTGACATAAAGATACATTTATTTCCTGGAATATTTTTTTTAAAATTGAATAGCACATATTCACAAAAACCATTATATTAGTCTGGGACCTGGGAATGTTTTTTGTTTCTTTTAAAAATTTGGAGTCAGCCATTCATCAAACCTCTTTTTGTGTGTGTGTGCTATAGGGGCTTGAATCCAGGGGCACTCTACTACTAAAACTACACCTCCCAGGCCTTTTTATTTTGACACATGGCCTTGCTAAATGGCCTAGACTGACCTCTAACTTGTGATCCTCCTGCCTCAGCCTCCTGAGTGACACCATGCCTGGCTCAAATCTCCTTTTCCTTTTTGGTACCAGGGATTAGAATCCAGGGGCTCTTAACCACTGAGCCACATTGCCAGCCCTTTTTCACTTTTTATTTTGAGACAGAGTCTTGTTAAGTAGCTTAGGGTCTCACTAAATTGCCGAGGCTGACTTTGAACTTGTGATCCTCCTACCTCAGCCTCCCAAGTCACTTGTATTACAGGTGTGCATCCCCCCAACCCCCAACCATGACTGGCTCAAACCTCCTTCTTAAAGGAGCTCTGCTACAATTATCACTGACCTGCTTTTATCTAAGGATTCATCTTCTTTTTGTTAGATGTATGAACAAGTTCGTAAAACTTTAGAAATGTGCAGCATTGAGAAGGACATCGAGTACTTTGTGAATCAACGCAAAACTGGACAGATTCCACCAGGTGAAGGGGGACAGGAGGCTGGGATGGGGAGAACTGTTTAAGCCATTCTGTTAGTCTTTCCTGTCAGATGTCATTGAGAATGTAAGGCACCTGCTGAGTTAGTTACTGACTGAAATAAAGGAACTTATAAGAGAAAGGGTTTATTCTGGCTCACAGTTTTGAGGTTCCAGTCCATGGTTGGTTCGCTGGTTCCTTTTGGGCTTATGGTAAGACAACACATCATGGGGGGAGCATGTGACAGAACAAGTGGCTCTCCTCCCAGCTGGGATATGAAAAAGTGAAGGAAGAGAGACCAGGGTCCACAATCTCCTCCAAGGGCACACTCTCAATGACCTCAAGGTGTCCTCCTGGGCCCCACTTCTCCCAATAGTGCCAGGATGTGGACCAAGCCTGTAATGTATGAGCCTTGGGGGGACATTCCAGATCCAGCCTTCAGCTTCTTAATGGTTCCTTCCTCCATGACTCTCCTAGCACCCATCATGTATGAGAATTTCTACTGCCCGCAGCGGAATGCTGCCCCACCAGGAAAGACCACAGGGCCTAACTTGGCAAGGTAACAACCAGCTGCCTTTCACATGACGAAAATACTTCTAATAAATGTTTTTATTATTAATGTTCTAAAGCATAGTCTATTTTTAAAGTTTATTTTTTAATTGACAAACAGAAATGGGCGTATTTATCATGTAAAGACATGACAGTTGGAACAGATCTATCATTGCCTCTGCATAGCGAGGTTGCTAGGTTTTTAGAAACAGCGCTTTGAGCACAAGTGCTAAGTGGATTTTATTGGTCATAGTTCAAGGAGGACTATGTCTTGCCTGAATGTGATCACTATTATTCCTTTATGTATCTTATAGCAGGAGTTAGCAAACTATGACCCCTATGAGTCAAATCTGGTCTACTTATTTTTTGGGGGATAGCAAGGATTGAACTCAGGGGCACTTGACCATTGAGCCACATCCCCAGCCCTATTTTGTATTTTATTTAGAGACAGGGTCTCACCGAGTTGCTTAGCACCTCACTTTTGCTGAGGCTGGCTTTGAACTTGTGACTCCTGCCTCAGCCTCCCAAGCCTCTGGTATTACAGGTGTGCACCACCATGCCTGGCTGATCTGTTTTTGTAGAGTCTGTGAGTTAAGTTTTTACATTTTTAAATAGCTGAAAAAAAATCAAAAGGATTCTATTTCATGACATGTGAAAATCCTATGAGATTCAAATTTCAGTGTTCATGTAGAGACACATTTTGGGACACAGCCACTCTTAGTGGGTTATATTTTGTTTATGTTTTTCCACTAGAGCTGAAGAGAGTTGTGACAGAAACAGTAAATCATTTTCTACTGGGCCCTTAACAGGAAAATTTTGCTGCCTCTCATATTATAGATCCTGAAGGAAGAGAAACTTCTGTTTATATAAAGTCAGTTAGAAGTCTAAGCTGTTGAATTTTCTGTTTAAGTTGTAGGAAACATGGGGAGTGTTTGGGAGGGATTGCATGTTCACTATCGTATTTAAGAACACCAGGCACTGTTCACAATAATTAATGTGAACTAGAAGTTTTAATCCTTACAATGAGGTAGGAGCTGTTAGTATTTCTGTCTACGTAAGAAGATGCTGATGAACAAGGATACCGGTACATCTTGCCCATATAGCTGGGGTTTTAATCCTGCCAGCCTAGGTTGCAGGGGCAGGGCCCTGCATCCCTACCCACTATGCATCTGCCCCTCGGCACCATATCTTGTCTGCACCTCAGATTTCAATAGGTCAGGGCTGCAGATCATCTGCCTCATCTGAGCTTTCTTGGCCCTTTAGTGCAAAAACCTGAGCTGATTAGAGTATACTGTGCTTGTAGTATGAAGCAGGAAATTATGACAATAACACAAACTTATGTGAAGGACTTTGGTTTTCATTTCTTACAGGAGAGGACCTCTCCCAGTTCCTAAAAGTGTACCAGGTAAGCCATCAAGAAAGGCCTTTTGAAATTCTTAGGTCAGGTTTTCTTTAAGATTGAAGAGTTAAAATTTTGAAATAAGGGGTAAGAAGGGATTAAATAGGATTGAATTCCCAAGAGGATGAACTTGTATTAGAATCTCATGGTAATACTGTTTGTCACAGAGTGGAATTTGGTAATTGGTGGTTTATTTTATAGCTTATCCAAGAGAATTTAACAACTAAAGTGACAAAAGAAACGTTTTCTTTTGAGATCTTCAAACCTGCACACAAACACTTTCACTTTGACTGTATTGCTATTACTTTCAGTACAGTGGGAAAGAGAACATCATATTGTTGCAGGAAATGTAACAAAGGCTAGAGGGTTAGGAAATATTGAGAAAAGGGAAGGTTAACATCAATGACTAGGGAGACAGAGACATTACAGTATCTGATGGCTAAAAATTAATTGTGTAGTCCTGTGATTAAAATTCTCAAGCCTGATGATCAACCTGTTGGAGTTCTGATGTAGAAGCTTTCTCTAGAGGTTCTTCCACTGTATAAAAGGGCTAACAAACAATGATAAATTTTTATTAGGGTTGTGGAAAACTAGATAGAGTGAAACCATAGTTTTATTATTTGAGAATTTATAATAAATTGATATCAGAAATGAATTAAAATAGAAGCAATAATGAATGTTTAAAATATTATAAAGGACTTTTTGTCTCTTAAGAACTATAGAAATCTCTATTTTTTTAAAATAAAATAATTATAATTATAAACAATTATTATTTAGTAAATAGACCAACAAAAAGCCTAATGAATTACTGTGTACACTTGCAACCAAAAGAAACTTATTATAAGACAATTTTATCAGAGATTATTTCAGCTTGGATCATGTGATACAATTCCCCCCTTTGGATTACACAGACATGTCATTTATGGAAGGTAAACATATCTGAAAGTATGTAACTTAATGTTATATATTTTGTACACTGCTCATAGTGGGATCTTTCACTGATCACACTGGTAGTCCCCTTTTTCTCTGAACTCCTAGGATTCCTCTGGAAGAACCACACATCTCAGCATTTTTTTGTTAGTTTTTTTCCCCCCCTGGATAATTACAAGATCCCTGAGGACAGGCACTTTATCTTCTCTTGAAACCCTACCTATACCTAATATAGTCCTAGGTACATAGTAGGTCCTTAAAAATATTTACTATTTAAAGGAAAAAAAGTGTTATCTACCAGCATTCAAAGGAATGAGGGAAGAAAATAACTTTGTGTTTGATGGCTCAGTAAAAAATGTAATGACTGATGAATATATAGTGCTGAAATCAAATCTTTGAATAATATATTGATTTAATTTATTTCTTGTTTTCTTATAATTACCAGTTGATTATATGGGACTTAATTTTGTATATTTTTTTGTTCTTTTTAGTTATACATGATAATAGAGTATTATTTTGTAAATTTTTGAAGATGGCTTTATTGCAGATACTAATATCTAGACTTGGATGAAGAAGTCATAATAGGGACTTCTAGAATGTTCTCTGGTTTGTAGTCATGACAGTTATAGGTTTCATTGCCAGATACATTTTCTCCTTACAAAAAGGTAGTCACCCAAATCTTTAAGTAGAGTACCTTGGTTTGAAAAGAGTTAAGATCCATCATGAAAAAACAGTTAGAATGCTGTTTTATGTTCTGTCCTCTGTAGATGACCCTGATTATTCTTTGGTTGATGACTACAGTTTGCTCTATCAATAACATAAAGGTAAGAAATTTTAATTTTCACATAGTCAAGTTGCACTGGGATTGGTGATTGTGTTTCTGAGGCCTTTGAATCCTCTTTATGACACCACCACAAACAAACCAGGCCTTGTGACAGGCCAGCACACTGGTGGGTGTGGTGTCATTTCAGCTTGACCTCTTTGGATCCTACAACCAGAAGCTGACTGGAAACACTCCTTGTGTATTTGAACAGGGCATTTCCCCTTAATTAATTATCCTATGATTCTTTCTGCTTTGGTTAAAGTCTTTCATAGCTATTACACATCTACATTTAGGCGTGCTCATGAGCAACACACACATGGCCCCCCTGTTTAAGTCATTTAGCTTTTAGTGTCTTCTCCTTCCCTCTAAAAGGGGGGAAAAGTCAAGTAAAGAGAAGTCACTGAAAACAATGTAAATGTCATCACACTTATTACATTCACCCTGGAGTCACAGGGGCCAAACCCCTCCAGAATGTCACTGCTCTGAACCCACAAACCACAAGGATTCTTGGAAGAGCACTAGAAAGTCAGCTGTCTCATAGTGGCTGGTTCTCCTTGGCACTCAGATGCTTAGAACAAGCCCCAAATCAAAAGCAGTCTTCACAAATGTAAAAATAAAAAAATAAAAAAAAGGGTTGGAGATATAGCTCAGTGTTAGAGCATTTCTGGGTTCAACCCCAGGACTACAAACAAATAAACAAAAAATTCAATGAAACTCCTCATAAAGGTTTTTTGTTTTTATTTTTGTTTTGGTACTGGGGATTGAACTCAGGGGCACTTGACTGATGAGGCATATCCCAGTCCTATTTTGTATTTAATTTAGAGACAGGGTCTCATTGAGTTGCTTAGTGCCTCACTTTTGCTGAGGTTGGCTTTGAACTCACCATCCTCCTGCTTCAGCCTCCCAAGCTGCTGGGATTACAGGCATGTACTACTGTGTCTGTCTTAAAGCATTTTTTTTTTTTATTTTTTTTACCCAAATGGGCTTACCTGGGCTACAACCCTATAGGCATTTAGAAGCCAAGAAAAAGTCTGAAAGGCTATGTACTTGAATAGGTAGTAGTTTTCCTTTTTGTTTATCCTGTTTTCTAATTTAGCTACAAGAAGAATGTATTACTTCTTTGATGAAAGGCTGTTTTGAAGGGTTGGTCTATTTGCATTTTCTTGATCTTGTTTTTTCTTGGGAATCATAAGAAGTAGGTCAGTGAGATACAGGAAATCATAAAAGAACTGGACAAGCCTTCCACCTTCCCTCACTGGCCTGGTATTAGTAACATTTACTGTCAATTATGAAACAAAACAGGTTGTTTTGTTTGTGGTACTGGGAACTGAACCCAGAGCCTTACACATATTAGGCAAGCACTCTACCACTGAGCTACATTCCTGGCCCTTAAAATTTATTTATTTTATTTATTATAAAATTTATATTTTGGGGGTACCGGGGATTGAACTCAGGGCTACTCGGCTACTGAGCCACATCCCCAGCCCTATTTTGTATTTTATTTAGAGAGAGGATCTCACTGAGTTGTTTAGTGCCTCACTTTTGCTGAGGCTGGCTTTGAACTCGTTATCCTCCTGTTTCAGCCTCCTGAGCCTCTGGGATTACAAGCATGTGCTATGGCTATTTTAAAATTTTGAGACAGGTTCTTACTAAGAGGCTCAGACTGGCCTTGAACTTGTGGTCCTCCTGCTTAAGTCTCCTGGGTAGCTGGGATTACAGGTGTGCACCCCATCTGACACAAAACAGGAGTTAACAGTGCTCTCAAGGGATTTCCTACGGTCTTCTATCCACTGAAAAGTGCTTGCAAGTTAGCACATCATACATTGCTTCAGTTCCTCTAATAATACCTACTTTGTGACTTATAGTCACTTTACTGCATAGTACAGAAGCCAAATTGTCTTAATTAAATAGGAATAATTAACTAGTATCTGTTTATATTTAAATACATGTTCTTGCTTAAGAAATGTATTTCATATTTAAGCAACTTGGCTGTAAAAGTTATGGAAATTGGAGAATAAAATACTCCATTCTCTAACTAGATATATCTTTCTGGTCTACAAATAAACTGTACTCTTTACAACCCATCATCATTGCTTTTTTCTTTCATAAGCTTCCCTTTTTCTCACCGAGAGGTGCAAAGCCCTGATTAGAGACAGAGCAAGAACATGATAAATCAATCAACGACTTGGAATTCAGAGGGGAAACCTGTTCCATTTAACACTGCCCATGATGGCTATGGGGCAGGGCATTGGCAGTTCCAAGAGTTTCTTTTTATTTATTTATTTTTTATTTTATTTTTTTGTTTTTAGTTGTTGATGGACCTTTATTTGGTTCATTTATTTATATGCAGTGCTGGGAATGGAACCCCAGTGCCTCACACATGCAAGTCAAGTGCTTTACCACTGAGCCACAACCCCAGCCCTCTTTTTATTTTTTTAATCTTTCTTTTCTGCCCTTACCTGTTTGGGTAAAGCTTATATTCTAGTAGAATATAATAGCACTGACCCCAAACTATAGCTCCCCAGAGTTCAAGAATCTGATGTATGTGTGCAAGATGCTCGTGCCGTCACATTTACTTGAGTTCTCTCTCTTTCAAGTAATATAATTTTAATGTTTGCACCAGCTCAATGGATAGAGGCTCGATATCTACCTGTGTAATTGACCAAATTACAGAGAATCTTAAAGAAGTGAGCCTGGTTTAGTTAATAATCCAGTTAAGCAATTTATGAAACTTATTACAATACTTAAAATAGTTTTGAGTGAAACTTTGGAATGAAAATTTAAACAGAAAGATTTTGAAATTTGTGATTTGTTCTGTGGTTGTTGATTTTAGCTGCTATTCCTATTTCTCTCTCTCTCTCTCTCTCTCTCTCTCTCTCTGTGTGTGTGTGTGTGTGTGTGTGTGTGTGTGTATGTGTATTTTAAGCTGCTATGACTGATTTTAATTCTAACATGTTTAGGTAAAGACATTATAATTTTTGAATTTAAAAAATGCATATAAAAATATAAGTACTTGTGTTATCTACCATAAAGCATTTCCATTATCATCACCTTTCATTGTTCATTGTGTGGAGTTTCCATTCCTCACCATTTCTTTTCCTTGACTAAGCAACACTTACTCTGGTTGATACACCCTGAAGGTGATGCGAATAGGTCATTCAAGTGAGGTTTCTTTGTAATTTTCTTTCAGAAGAGGAAGCTTTCTCCAGCTAGTGCTTCTGTGGCATGAAAAGAGGCACCCAGAGCAGCAGATTCTAGAGCTTTGTCAATCATGAAGACTTTGAAGTGAACCCTTGTTGCAATTCTTGAATATTTAAAATTTATAGTAGACATCAATTCAAGTTAGTAAAGTGCTACAGTTTTTTTTTTTTTTTTTTTGACAAAGTTTACAAATTGCCCAGACTGGTAAATAATTCTTTCCCACTCATTCACTGAAGTTGCAAAGGAACTGTTTCCTGTTTGGGATTTGTATTTAAATATGTGTATTTAAATATAAACTGTTTTCTGTTTGGGAACTGTTTCCTGTTAGTGCTCCATGGGGCAGAGGGGGCTGCAGTGGAGACTGAGCTGTCAACTGCAGAAGATGCACTTTTGGCTTTGGGCTTTGGCTTTTGCTCTGTATTCTGAGCCACAGAGCAGCATGGCTTTGGAATCTCACAGCAACACACTCTCATGGTTCAAGATTTAAAGTTACCCTCCTTTTTGGCTGGAAGACTTAGAAGCCACATTCTCATTTTACAGATGAAGAAACAAGGCCCAGAAGTGTGAAATCAGTTTCCTTACAGTTCTGCCAGCAGATGAGAGATGGAACTGGACCCAGTGCGCAAGCTCATTCCACATCACTCTTACTAACTCTTCATGAAGCTGTGATGCTCAGGCTAAAATTAAAATTAAAAATGCCAAATAGTTTTGCCAGCATCTTTTTTCAATTGGGAAAATTACTAGGACTTAAATGTTAAACTTTAAAAAAAATATATGATTCACCATGTGTACTAAATTACAGAGCAGCATATTTAACATAATCTGAGAAGCTGTAGATTGTAAATTATGCCACTATTTCATGTACCACTCCGAAGATGGGGTAGTGAAGGTGCCAATAGGTTTGTGACAGCCTGTTGACAGCCAAACCCATTTGAATTTGAGACAGTAAATTGTGACCAAAAAAAAAGTTCATAGAGTCAATGACATATGGTATTTTGATTATCTTTAATTCTGGGTCTCTACAATCTTTTGAAAACTTGCTAGACCCTGGAATCTTTCAAGAATCAGTCCTTTTACAAATATTTGGCTCTTCCTCTGTCACCCATAAGCTATGGGGTGTTATGTACCTTTCATACAACTTTTGAGCAATGAGAAAATGGTGCATTTTAGTTAAAATGAAAATAGCACTATTGCTTGTATGTTGTAAAGGTCACTACAAGGAGCAAATATTTATCTCTCCTGCCCTGTGCAATAACTTTCCTAGAACTATAGGAAAAAAAATGACTAAAAGAAGATTAATTATTTCCCCCTTTTAATATAAGGTACTTCTAAGTGTGACAGCTTCTTATCATAGCAGGAAACTTGCATCAGTTGAATATCCTTTTGAGAAATTCATATTTGCAAAGGACCATTGACTTCCCCAAACTGAAACAGGCTCAGGAAATTTGCCTTTGCATTCAGATCTGTTTTTAACTTTATTATTTATTGTTGGCTCCTCAGGGATTTCACTTTTCTATCAGTGTAATTGATGTAAAAGTGTTTTATGAATAGAACATGATAATTTTATTGCTCTTTAAGTTTATTTGAAGTAAAATAAAGGTTCTTGGTGATTTGGGATTTCTTTTGCATTTCTGTGTTAAAGACATCTCTCTTCCAAGCTCTATTTGACCCCTTGTCCCGTTTGCAGCTGTTAGACAACAGAAAAAGAAAATGCTGGCTAGGAAGGCTAAGTGGAGATGGTGTCATCTACCAATGTCCTTCCTGTGTCAAGAACAATGTCTCTTCCTCTAAGAGGCACTGACCCTGTCTCTAGAAGTTGAGTCTCACTATTGATTTCCCCTCTTTCCTTATTATTACATGATTTGCTCTTGAAAATAATTATTCCAGGTTTGTCTCTCCCCTTAACTCCATGAGAGCAGGACCCTGGTCTGTCCTTTTCCCTGCTATATCTCCAGTGCTTGACACATAGTGGTAAATGTGTTAGAATTAGTGACCTATAATAAAACATAGCTGGAGGTCAGGGTGTGGCTCAATGGTAGAGCTTGTGCCTAGCATTCAGGAGCTATAAGTTCCACTATAGCACTGCAAAAGCAGAAATAAACACAGAAACAACCCATTTGAAAAAGAAGTAAGGAATATAAAGGAAATGAATCTAGACAAAAAGGTATGCATTACATCTAGTAAATATGAGCTGCTCTGTAGATTGTTGACATATACTTCTGGTTCTTTTAGAAGCAGACTCCAAAATAAAGGGTTGAATACAAGTGCTTTTTCAGTATGGGTTGGGAGAGGTCATTTGGCCCACTGAGGCTGGAGTTGCCTCCAAAATTTCTACCAAGAAGTTCCCACAGGTAGTGTCCCAAATTGTCCCCAGCTGGGGCCTTTTGGAATTCCAAAGAAAGAAGCACTAAATACCAGGGTGATCACTCTGAAGCTTTTATTGGGGGAACTTACTTACAGGCAGCTGCAGCACCTTGGATGTTCTACCTAGGTATGGCCTCATCGAAGGGGTCATGTGCTACTGCCCATGAGTCAATGTATTTACCTTGGGCCACATCTCCCTTCACAGTAAGTTCATGACTGGCTGGATTGCATATCGCACTACTTCTTGGGAGTGCTTGTCTTCTCTGTTTTTTTGCAGTCACTTCTGAGTGGGGCTGTAGTGTGGCAGCCATCCTTGCAAAGACCAACAATAGCACACACAACTGACCTGTTGCTGAGTTTTTTTCTTCCTTACCAATTGGGTTGAAGGAAATTTATAAAGGCTATAAGTATGAGCTGGAGGAGAGACCCAGGTGCAACAGAGAACTGATAGGCCTGCATTACCTGTTGGATACCATGCCTGGGCTTTCTGGATTCACTTTGGCCTGAATGCACTGTGCACCATATCCATTGCAGGATGGATTTCTGATGTGCCCACCTTGTCTATGACTCAGGGGATATGAAGAAAGCTGAAGTAATTTAGAAGTAACATTTTTTGCATATTCATATTTCCTTTATAATTTTTCAAAATGCATCTCTCTCTCTCTCTCTCTCTCTCTCTCTCTCTCTCTCTCTCTCTGTATCAAGGGTTGAACTCAGGAGCACTCAACCATTGAGTCACATCCCCAGCCCAATTTTTGTATTTTATTAGACACAGGGTCTCACTTAGAGCCTTGCCTTTGCTGAGGCTAGCTTTGAACTCGAGACCCTCCTGTCTCAGCCTCCTAAACTGCTGGAATTATAGGCGTGTGCCACTGCACCGGGCCCAAAATGCATCTCTTTATTTGCACATTTTTGTGACAGTAAGGATTGAACCCAGGAACATTCTATTATTGAGCTACATCCACCCAAGCCTTTTAATTTTATTTTTTATTTTAAGACAGTGTCTCACAAAATTGACTAAGTTGCCCAGACTGGTCTTAAATTTGCCATCTTGTGCTTCAGCCTCCTAAATAGCTGGGAGTACAGGTATGTGCTACCATTCTTGGCTTTTTGCATCTCTTTAAATGCCACCTTAGCAGCTTTCTGGTGTCCCCACTATTCTCCGAGTGACCCGAGCTTATGATTTTCTTTAGCCCGAAACAGCAATTGATAACCAACCTATTCTATTATCATTTGCCTCCATACCTTTAAAAGACATTGATGTTGGGTGAACTCCTGCACCTGACTTATACCCCAAGCCCCACAGGGGAGGCCAGAGTTATTATGATGCTGCAGCACATATGTGATCATATTCTACTGCCAGTGACATGCTTGTCATTTGGCCAGGTGGGAATAATTGCAGAATGCTATCCTGACACTACTTCTGAGTACCATTTATGATACCAGCCATCTTACTCTGAGGTCCCCCAGAAAGAGGGACTGAGAAAAGGATTTGAGATCAAGTAGTGTACTGAGGAGGTGAATTTAGAAAACATCAATCGTGGAATGGGAAGTGAGAAAGGGAATAAAAGGAAGTAAATAGAGTATGCTATCAATCAAGTTGCTGATGTGGGAAACTGGGGCTTAATTCCCCTGGAGGACTCTGGGAAACAGCATATACTATCTGAGAACTAGTTCAGCCAAGGAAAGGGTGAGGGAACTGGGTGTTAGTATTAGTTTGCTAGAACTGTTATATAAATTGAGTGGCTTAAATAACAGTTTTGGAGGCTGGAAGTCCTCCAAAGATAAGGTGTGGAAAAGACTGGTTTGTTCTGAGGACTGAGGGAGAATCTGTTCCAGATCTCTCTCCTCGCATTGCAGTTGGCCATCTTTTTCTCTGCGTCTTCCTGATGTCTTCCTTCTATAGGTCTCTGTGTCCAAATTGTCATTCTTTGTATGGGCAACAGTTGTATCAGATCAAGAGCCTCCCTTATGATCTCATTTTAACTTGATTTCTCCTGTAAAGACCCAATCTCCAAATAAGGTCACATTCTGAGATACTAGGGGTTTAGGAATTTGGGAAGGGGACATAACTCAATCTGTAGCTGTATTTATATGCCAACTTCCATGTGTTACTGGCTGAGGGTTGCCTCAGTTTGTATTATTTCTCTGACACTTCCATAGCAATGTTCAAAGGGAGCTCTGAGACAAAGAGATGCCAGTTGTTGGGATTTGGGGTTGCACACTCAGAAATGTGAATGTCACAGAATGTGAGTGGGGGCCCTAAAAGTGTCAGATGCTTTGGGGATGCAAATGACTATTTCTTTGACTTTTCAACTTTCTTGTTCTTTTAGCAGAGACTATGAGGACAATAACAGAATAAAGGACAAATATTTTTATGCTCTCCTGTTTATAGAAACAAAATTCTGTTAATGGAAGAGACCCTATCTAAGGAAGACACTCTGCTAACAAAATGTAGGCTGGCCTTTTTTGGTATTTGCTTGTCTCACAAGTGTATTGTCTCAAGACACTGAAATAACTTAGAAGTTGCATGATTGCTTCTCAGTTTTGCAAAAATGTATTTAGTAATCAAGAATGATGAAATATTGTCTTTTACAGAATGTTGTAAAGGAAGTAATTGATTATTGTAGACTAAATGACTTCTCGGGAATCATGTTAGATGTTGCATCAATGGGGGATGGCCACCAGATGGCAACCAGAGACCATGCAATGGATTTTGTAAGCACGCGTAAGAAAGATCAACCCAGGGCTCCTTTGTGAGTCTGGCAGCTTTCACCGAACTAGTTATAAAAAATGATAAGTACTGGTCCAGATTGCGACATAGTCACATTAATTTTTGTAATGCTATAATATGAGAAATATCTTTTTATGAAAGACTAGTTCTCGTTTTTAATTGATCAGGGTTTTTCTCATGAGATTAAATAGTATTTCAAATTCTCAAAGTTGCAGTGAAAATTAACACAACCTGTTAGAGAAAAATTTGACATATATTTATCAAAATTGAAACAAGAATCAGCCTCTGAAAACATTTTCACATCTAAGAATCTATCTTATTGAAATACATATTCATAGGGCTGAGGCTGTAGCTCAGTGGCAGAGCGCTTGCCTAGCATATGTAAGGCACTTGGGTTTGATCCTTAGCACCACATAAAAATAATAAAAACAAATAAAATAAAGGCATTCTGTCCATCTACAACTATAAAAAAAATTGAAAAAAATACACATGTATAGACATATATAAGAATGATCACTTTTATAAGCATTTTTTTTATTTGTTACAGCATTGTTTTTAATAGAGAAAAAATTGCAAGCAGTTTAATGTCTATCAGAAGTCTATTTAAATAAAAATTAACTAAGGGAAAAAATGAGGTAGAATTTTCTGTTTCTGAAAAAAAAGGATATCCAAGGTTTATTAATTAAAAGGTCACAGATGATATATACATAGACGTTGAGCATTTATTTTTGTGTTATTTGTATATGGATTGAAAAAATAACACTGAACTGTTATAATAGTTAACTCTGGGAGAGGAGAATTAACTTATTGGCACATGGACGTCTGTACTGTTTGCAGACACATTTAAAAATAATTATAACTTAATCGGGTGTGGTGGTACATGCCTGTAGTTCCAGCTACTCAGGAGGTTGAGGCAGGAGGATCCTGTGGAGCCTATGAGTTCGGGACCAGCCTGGGAAACACAGGGAGACCATATTTGAAAGAACAAAAAAAATACATTGTAATTTTAAGATATTATAGAAATTTTTGAAGGAAAGCAAAAGTATATAATCTCAACAACTAACAGTCAATATACTGTGACTATTATGAAGAATACAGTGTCTTTTTAAAAAATTTAACAATAGTTGTACACATTTTATGGGATACAGTGTGATAAGTCAATACATTCATACAATGTGTAATGATCAATAAGGGTAATTAGCATTTCCATTTCCTTGAATATTTATCATTTCTTTGTGTTTGGAGACTTGGAGCTTCTCTTTTCTAAGTTCTTTGTAAAATATGTAATGAATTGTTGCAAATATATTCACCCTACTGTGCGGTACAGCACCAGCACTTATCCCTCCTATCTATGACTTATACCCTCATGTTCTTGTTCTCTAGGGAACACTATTCTTCTCTCTACTTCTGATATTAGTTTTTTTAGCTTCCAAATATAAGTGAGAACATACATTTTTTTCAAGGCAATATTTCTAGAATGAAATATTTCTGAACCTTATCTTGGCCCCAATGTGTAAGTATAGAAAGCTGCAAATGTGGAGAAGATAAGCCTGGCTTCCTATCTTAAAAGCCTATTTATGTAGTATTACTGCCTTGGTTCAAATCCCAGCTCCACTATTTACTAACTGTGTGGCCTTAGGCAAACAATCCAACCTCTCTGAGCCTTAACTTTCTCTATGAAATGAAAACAATAAAATCATCAACTTTGTAGGGTTAGGAGAACCAAATGATTTAATATGTGAAAAGTACTCAGAACAACACCCAGAAGATAGTAAGAGCTTAGGAACTGTTGGTGATCATTACAGCACAGGGTAGCAAATCCCTTCACTGCTAATTTGGCTCTGCTTACTCTCAAGGCAAAATTTTTAGCATCTCTGCAAACAGCAATTATAAATAGAAAAGACAATTTGTAGTTGTTTTATTTTTTGAAATTAATCTGTTAAATTATTTTGAGATTAGCTTTCAATTTCATATACACCCATACATTTAAATTTGCCAGGTCTCTTAACCAGCTAAAGCAGCCTCCTTTGAGTTGCTTTCTAAAGGACCCTCATTTCCTCCCTTCTCTTCCTTCTCCCAACCTCCTTGATTAACCCCTTTTTATATGCAGCTCACCTGCCCTCTTGTAACCTTTTTATTCCATCTTCTCAAAGTAGGTCTCTTTTCCCCATAGATAGCAACATCATGATTTATTTATGCGTTGTGTGGGCTTCCTAACTAAACTGTAAAACTGCAAAAACACGCAAGCACTGGTTCTGTCTTGCAGACCAAGTAGTGGGTAGTATATAGTAGAACTTTAAGAATGAAAAGGAATTTGAATTGGTGGAGACCAGTGAGGGTATTTCAAACTGGGAGAAATATCAGCAGAAGTTTCCAAAAGTACCTGGGCATGGTGGTGTGTACCTGTCATCCAGCTATTTAGGAAGCTGAGGCAGGAGGATTGCTTGAGCTCAGGGAGGGATGATCGGGTGGGGTGAATCAATGGGTACTTAGATAGAAGAAGTAAGTTCTGGTGTTTTACTACATTGTAGGATGACTATAAATAATACACTGTATATTTTGAATGTGTTCACAAAAAATGATGTTTGAGAAGATAGATATTTATGTTCTTTTTGGAGCATATGTCTCTTTTCCAGCCTGGAATTTCTATGGAAATAATAATGAATAAATACTATTTGTTGAGATGCCTGTTGCTGCAGGTACCTTTCTCAATTAGCCCATTTAATACTCCTGACATCTCAAACATCAAACATCTCAAAAATCTTACCCTGATTTTTTTTCTCCTATACTGCAGATTTAACCCACTGGTACCTTACACTGAGCTTTTACATGCTCATCTCTTCTCCCTTTTTTTTTTTTTTTGAAATAGGGTCTTACCAAGTTCCCAAGGCTGCCCTGGAACTTGTGATCCTCCTGCCTCAGTCTCCTGAGTTGCTGGGATTATAGGCAAGTGCCATCACTTCCCACACTTATCTTGATTTGAACATTACATAGTGTATATGTGTACCAAAACATAAATCTGTACACTTTTATATGTCAATTAAAAAATTAAAAATAAAGTAAAAAAGAGCATATAGGAAAATATGTAAATACAACACCATTTTATATAAGGGATTTGAGCATCCACAGATTTGGTGTCTGGGGGGCTAAGGTGTGAAGAGTATAGAGGTCAGGAGGGAAAGAAATCCTGGAATCAATCCCCTAAGGATTTGCTTACACCAACCCTAGGATACACAAATATACATTCTGGGTAGCTTGATAACATTTTGGTTGCTGTTGAAGATTTGAAATAAAAACATAGAGAACTGGGCTGGGGATGTATCTCAGAGGTAAAGCACTTTAGTTAGATCCTCGACACCGCTACAAAACAAAACAACTCCCCACAAACTGTATTTCATATGATTAACTCACAAACAAGACATCATATAGACTGTACTCTGAAGTCCTTTCCAATTCCCATGCTATATTCCTGGATTTTTCACTCTAGAGTGTGCTATGGATGAGTGAATTGTCTTTTTTCTCTTCCCATACAGTCTATCTCAACTGTAATTCCAACACCAGACAGAACAGGTCAGATACATTTGCTGGATTCACTGAATCTTGTCTGTGTTGACAATTTTCTAGACACCCTTGGGATACATCAAGGAATGAAAGAAAGAACCCTGCCCTTGAGGAGCTCACATTCTAAGAGGACTGCCAAGCACTAATAATAAACATAAAAACAAATTCTATAGAATTTTAAGAGGTACTAAATGCTTAGGAAAAGAGAAATCATAGAGCTAGGAGAAAGAGATGGGCCCCAATTTTTCACCTTTGGAATTTTCAAATGAAGCAAAGTATGTAAAGTGTACAATATACTTTTTAGAAAAATTTTTTTTGGGTTGTAGATGAACACAATATTTTATTTATTTTTATGTGGTGCTGAAGATCGAACCCAGTGCATCACACATGCAAGGCAAGCGCTCTACCACTGAGCTACAACCCTAGCCAGAAAATATACAATGTACTTTTATGAGTCTTATTTGTTTTATTTATGTTCTTTTTGGAGGATATGTCTTTTTTCCAGCCTGGAATTTCTATGGCAATGATAATGAATAAATACCATTTATTGAGATGCCTGTCGCTGTAGATACCTTTCGCAATTAGCCCATTGAATCCTCCTGACATCTCAAAAGGCAAGTATTACCATTCCCCCTTTTCTAAGAGCAAATTTAAGTGCACTCCCAATGGACATCAACGTTTCTTTCCTGGAGTGCAGTGAAGAGATTTAAGTTATTTAACTGGATCTGATTATTTCAGGATAAAAAAAGAGATTGACAAGCGCCCTCCTCCGACTTCTTAAAGTCAACCAGGGCGAAGTACGCGAGAGCACCTGGGTTCCAAAGAGATCCTGGTTTCTTTGAGCCTGGTGAACACAGCTGACACTCAGGCCAGAGAGTTTACAGCTAAGGCCCGGAACGGCCACAGTACGCGTGCGCAGGAAGGAGCCGGAGCCGGCGCAGGCTTGCCAGAACAGTGGGTGGAGCCTATGCAAGAGGAAGGGGGCGGGGCCATTCTCTCCCAGCGCAAAGGCGTCCCAGACTAGTTTGTCCCACGTTGCGGCCCTTAGAGCCTCGGAGTTGCTGCCTCCTGCCTGGGAGTGGTGGAGATTAAATCATGTGACAGCGGGGAGGCCGGAACTGGCCCGGCTGTGTGAAGAACAGGGCTTTGATAAAAACAAACGGCGACGGCGTCTTGGCTGTGTCTATGGCCGAGGCGGTGAAGCCCCAGCGCCGGGCCAAGGCCAAGGCCAGCCGGACTAAAACCAAGGTGAGGAGCCGTGCCTCCCTCCGGAGGCACCGGCAGTGCGCTGCCGCCTTTCTTTCCCTTGGGCCTCTCCAGCCAACTCTACTCCCATTCCTTGAGCCTCTGCATCCTTCGCTTCCAGCATCTGATCCCACCATTCATTGACACCGGCCCTGCACCTCCATTCCTCCTCAGCTCCGCCTGCCACACTGTCAGGAGCCCACTTCGCCTTCTCCCTCCTCTGATCTTACCCAGCTCTTGCTTTTCTGCTCTCTTCTTGACTTTTCTCACCAGGGTTTGGATTCCTGCTGTGAAACACCTCCCCACCCCCTTTTAATTGCATCTTATTTATTTCATTTTATTTTTTTGTAACGTGGGATTTTTGTTAGTCTCTCCTTGCACAAAGAGGAGAGAGACCTCTCCTCCACACTGAGGCGGTATCCTCTGTCTGAGCTTTATGGGTAGCGACAGATTATAAAATAGACTGTGATGATGTGTCAGTCCTCTTCACTTTCAAAATTGAGGGTGGTACTGCTGTTTCTTCTTATCCCAGTTGTTTATGATGGACTAGAAATTAACCCCAGGCAGGACTCACATAGTAAGAACTTATTTGGGTTTTTCGAGTTTCCGGGTTTAGACTACCTCTGCTATTAATGTAGTTTTAAGTTGATTTGTTCTGTTTTTAGGTGTAAGTTTGGATTTTCATTTTGTCCCTATATATTTTTTTACACTGAATAGATTAAATGCGACTCCTAGATGGCCGGACCTAGGTAATTTGGCTTACCTGAAGCAATTTATATAAACGAAGCAAAGAGGATGGTATTACAACTACAGAAAATTTTCTTTCCAAGTAGTGGGTGATGTTCCAGAGCAGGTGTAACTTAAGCATGATGCCATAATCTGATCCTCCTCACCCCATGGGAACAGGGTTTTAACAAGGTTTTTCATGGTTATCTTATTTACTGAAAATGACTTATGTGGATCACTCTCATTGTGATGTCTTCTTAAAAGTTGTAGTGGAATTAGGCACATCAGTGCATCCAGGTCTATCAGGAGTCACTCACTGAGAAAGCCATTTTGGTACCTAATTTTAGAAATACTTTAAAGAGAAATAACTTTACATTGTAGTAGATTGGTAGAGAACTATCTACACATAAAAGAAAGAGAAAACTTATTGACCAGGCATGCATAAAGTCCCTGAAATTAAAATAGAGTAAGTAGTACATAACATATGAACATCAGTTGTCTATAGAGAGTAGAATCTAAAATCTTAATATCTATGCTTTTTTCTCCTCAAGTAAATGATGAAACTAAATCATAGATGGTTTAAATGATAGTCCAGAGTCATTCAGTAAGCATGGAACTCAAGGTAAGTCAGAAATTCTGACTCTCAATCAGTAGCTTAATAATTATTTCATATCATATGTCTAGATGTCTCTATTTGTAGAACATTATAAATGCTTAAGACGATCAGTAAAGAGGTTTCTCAAGTTATTTTGTTTAAAACAATTTCTAAATTAAAAAAATTGAAAACTGTCTACTTTTGAATCCCTCCACAAAAGCCAATTGCTTATTTTATTGACATATTTCCTAGAGAAACTTTCAATAGATTGTTTTCTTAACTGTTTATGAAGAGGAGATGGGCACAGTGGCACATGCCGGTAATTCCAGTGACTAGGAAGGCTGAGGCAGGAGGATGGCAATTTATTGAGGCCCACAAGCAATTTAGTGATATCCTGTCTCAAAATAAAAAATAAAAAGGGCCAGAGATGTAGCTCAGTGGTTAAGCACCCCTGGGTTTAATCCCCAGTATAAAAAAAAAAAAATGAGGAGTAGCAGGTGTGATAGTGCATGCCTATAATCCCAACAACTGGGAAAACTGAGGCAGGAGCATAGCAAGTTTAAGGTCAGCCTGGGCAACTTCGTAAAATCCTGTCTCAAAATGAAATTAAAGGGGGGCTGTGGATGTAGCTCAGTGGCATAGTGCCCCTGGGTTCAATCTCCAGTACTGCAAAAACAAAATAATAATAAAGAGACCTTCATTTCAGAGGCATTTTTTCAAACCAGAAATCTTTGTTACATACTCTTTCCTCATCCTGTAAATCTAATTAGTCACTAAATCTTATCAGTTGTATTTCCCAAATATTCTTTTTATTCTGCCTATTCCTCTCTGTTCTAACTACCATGACCCTTTTCCAAAGAGGATTTCTGCTGAATTAATCTCTTCACACTCATTCTTGCTGCCCATTCTCTAAACAAGCTTGTTTGATCGAAAGTTTTCCATCTCCCAGGGGTTAGAGTTAAAAGCATTAAAGCCATGCATGATCTGGCCTTCTTCCTCCTTAGCTTTAGTTCTATTACCACTCTCTTTTGATTCTCAACCATATGATCCTTTCCTGCTGCAGGGCCTTTGCACATTCTGTTTTTTCTTCCCTGACACCCTAATTCTAGACCAACTACTGCTCATTTATGATGTCTCAGTTTAAATACTTACTCAGAGAAGCTTTTCCTCAGCCGATTCTCATGTTACTCTCTCCTTCAGTAACACTTTACCCCCCTTCTGTGTCCTTCATCTCACTTGTAGTTACTTTGCCACATTTGTCTTCTCCTTTCTATTGTGAACTCACTGAGGGAGGGACCTGTCTTGTTCCCAGTACCCTTCACAACTCCTGAAGTCACTTGATAATTTGTGTGTGTGTTGGGGGTGGGGCTGGGTGTTTAATCCAGGGCTGCTCTACTGTTTGAGCTATACCCCTGATACCCAATTAATTTTGAGATGGGGTCTTGCTAAATTACTGAGGTTGGCCTTGAATTTGCCATCCTCCTGTCTCAGAGTCCCAAAGTGCTGGGATTACAGAGGTGCACCACCATGCCTGGTGAACAATGTTTGTAGAATGAAGAAATAAATGCCAGAATTGAAGTATACTTCTAACCTTTGTCACTCAATTTCACTCTAGTAAATTTCCTCTGATGGTATAAGAAAACAAATAGAAAAAGTCCACCACCAGCAAGACCCTCTTCCTTGTCAATTTAAGAAAACTAACTCTTCTTTTAGAATAAGATTCCTTTCTTAATGCTGATTGTGGTTCATCGTTGTTTTATAGTCCTTTATTAATGAAACCTTTCCATCTGTGATACAATTTGGCCACTGTTTACAGAGCTATAAAGTAGCTTCAAAGCACAGCTCAAGTGTATAGTGTCATGTGCTATTGTCTTTAGTTTGAGTGGCTTCTGGATTTTACCCAGCTGCTGACCTACATTCCTCAATGTTAATCATCTGGTAGGTGACCTCATGCACTACATTGCCTTTAGGTGTATGGTGTTTTTCACCTGGTACCTTAAAGATAACATTAGATAATGTTCTAATAACATTTTAATTTCAGTATCATTCTTTGCTAAAACATCCCCCAACTCTGAGGACCCTGACTTCCTTGATCTTGGTGAATTTTGTGTCAGGAAAATAAAATTCTTAGATTTGAACTTTAGTCTTCAGGAGTAGCAGATTTCATAATTTTTACAGTTAATATTAAATTCTGAATACCAACAACTCATTAATAGTAAGAGCATCTAGTAATTGCTAAGGAGTGACTGAGAGGTTTCCTGGAAAGCTGGTAGCAGACACCAGAAGATCATTAAATCCCCATCCCTTTGCTCCCTGCTTAGGCATTGAATTCTACTTCTGGTCCCTCCCCACTATGAGGGGATATGAGACTGAATTGGGGCATGCTGTGTAGTATGACTTAGTTTATTTTGTGTCTCCTAATGTCCATTCACATGTTAAGCAGTTGTTGATCATCTGTTGTGTCCCAGAAATGATTTTAGGCACTTGGAGTAAAAAAAGAGAAAGAACCCAAAGAACTGGCCTTCATGAAGCTTCTATTCTTGAGGGAGAAGACAGACAAAAAGCAAAGCAAAACAAAACAAAACCTCATAAAAATTAAAATATACCAGGGCTGGGGATGTAGCTCAGTGGTAGAGTGCTTGTCCCATGCACGAGGCCCTGGGTTTAATTCTTAGCACCACCAAAATATGTGTGTGTGTGTGTGTGTGTGTGTGTGTGTGTGTATGTATACACATGCACATATACTTGTATATGTGTATATATGTGCATATATAGTATACATCACATTAGTACGTGTAAATGCTGTGGAGAAAAGAAAAGAACAGGGTAAAGAGTTGGGGAGTACAGGTGAGGAAGTAGGATGGGATACAGTTTTAAATAGGCAGGGTAGGTCTTACTGAAGGTGACTTTTAAGTGAAGGTGTGTAAGAGATAAGAGATTTTGTCATGTGGGTTATGCACGTGAGTATTTCAGCAGAGGGAACAGCTGGAATAAAGTTGTTACACGGTGGGGGGAGTGATGGTGATTGAGGTCAGAAGGATAGGTCCTTGTCAGGAACAGAATCACCCTAAGTTTTGAGCAGACGAGGGATGTGACCTCATTTAAAGCTCTCAGGGATCACTGTGTTTTCTTTGTTGAGAATGGGTTGTAAGGGCTGGGGTAGAAGTACAGAGACCATCCAAGAGACTTGAAGCCAGCCAGGCAAGAGGGAATGATAACTTGGACCAGGGTAATAGTAGCTAAGGTGCAAGGAAGTGTTTCAAATCCGAGAGGCAAGAGGATTTGCTGAGGTTTGGCTGTGGCATGTGAGAAGAAACTGTCGGGAACACAGAGGGTAGAACAGGTTTTTCTGGGAAGCTTAGATGTGTTTTGGATGTGTTAATTTTCGGCATTCACCAGGAGAGTAGGGTTGGGTATGTGAATTTTACGAGAGAGAGCTTCAGGCTGGAGAAAGAGATTTGCAAGTCATTAGCAAATAGATGATATTTAAAGCCAGAATCTGAATTAGGTCATTTGGAGAATGATTATAGTTAAAAAGGTGACAAGAACTGAACTCAGGGACACTCCTATTTTAAGAGGTTGGGGAGAAGAGGTGCAGCCATCCTGGTAGGATGTGTTCCTGGTGCCCTCTACTGAGAGTGTAGTGCCCTAGAAGCTGAGCGAAGAAAGTGTGGGAAGGAGGAGGGAGAGATCAGGCAAGCCAGATGCTGCTGATATAGGAAGTTAAGATTAGTAAGGGCAGCACTGGAGAAGTGGCAGCCCAGGAGGAGGAGTGTTCAGAGTGAAGTGTGTGGTCCCCATTCTCTGCAAGCTTTCCTACTTGGTAGCTTTCTTGTGTATCCCAAAAGGAGCTGGTGAAATTTGTCTGAGAGCATTGATGTCTGAGAGCATTGATGTGATAGTAGTAGTACTAGAGTGTCTACCCCTGCTCCCTGCTTCTTTTTGTACCAGGGATTGAACTCAGGGGCACTCAACCACTGAGCCACATCCCGAGCCCTATTTGTATTTTATTTAGAGACAGGGTCTCACTGAGTTGCTTAGTGCCTTGCTGTTGCTGAGGCTGGCTTTGAACTCGTGATCTTCCTGTCTCAGCCTCCTGAGCCACTGGAATTACAGGCATGCACCACCACACACTGCCTCTTCTCCTTTTTCTTTTCTTTTCATTTTTTAAAATACTGTCTTTAAAAGTTTTTTTTTTTTGTAATTGTAGATGGAGAGAATGCCTTTATTTTATTTGTTTAATTTTATGTGGTGCTGAGGATCGAACCCAATGCCTCACACATGCTAGGCAAGTGCTCTACCACTGAGCTACAGCCCCCCACCCCCCCGCGCCCCTTTTCAGATCTGTTCTGTGCCAGGCATTGTGCTAAGTCTTATGATAAAGGCATGAATGGTAGGCAGACTCTGCCCTTAAAATAATTTAGTTATAAGTATACTATAAAATATGTAAAATTGAACCATCATGTTGGTGAAGAAGTACCTCATTGTTTTTAAGGAAGGAGTTGTAGTTCTACTTAATGCAGTTTGATGCAAGTAATAAATAGAAACTTCTCATTTGTTTTTCAGAATTTAAAAATAACTTTTAAAAATGATTACTTACAGGGCTGTGGATATAGCTCAGTTGGTAGAATGCTTTCCTTGCATGCACAAGGCCCTGGGTTCAATTCCCAGTGCCACAAAAACAAAAATAAAAAGAAAGAAAAAAGAGCTGAGGGTGTGGCTCAGTGGTAGAGCGCTCTGGGTTCGATCCCCAGCAACAACAACAACAAAATAAATAAATAAAATTGATAACTAATGACTACTTTGCTCATTGCTCACAAAAGTATGTATCAGTGTATACACTTCACACACAGAAATGTACACCCCAGAAATGAGATGGCCAGCATTCCATGTGTTGGAGATAACTGTTTAACAGTCTGTATGTTCTTCTTTAGCTCCCTGCCCCCATACACTTATATGCCAAGGTGTATTTAACTATGTTAAGAATGTTTTTTTATGTTTATCCTTGTCTCTTCTACTTCTATATTGTTTCCTGATTGTTCTTTCTCCTGTCAAATGACTTTTAAATTGTTTCTTTACCTGTATGTAACTTATGTGGAGGTCAAATGTAAAGAAGGCTAACGCAGGAGAATATCGAGTTCAAAGCCATCCTCAGTAACTTAGTGAGGGCCTAAGCAATTTAGCAAGACCCTATCTACAAAATAAATAAATGTACTTATTTAGTACATAAATATTGCTGGGGATGTGGCTTAGTAGTTAAGTGCTCCTGAGTTTAATCCCTGATACCAAGAAAAAGTAAAGAAATATAGATTCTTCTTAATATCCTTGGTCATTTTTAGTTATAAGAAATGTCTTTTGCTTAGAATTATGTAAGTATGGATTTGTGAACAGGTGGTTTGATAATACATTGAGTTGATACATATAGAGTTGGGATTTTATTTCACAGTTTATGATGATTATTATATATAATGTGTCCTATATCATTATCTGTTCTTAAGAAGGCAAAATAACTGGAGGCAGGTTTTCTTTTTTAAAAAAAAATTAATGAAATACAATTTTACATTTTAAGTATAAAAATAGATTTCCACTTCAGAATGAAAGTTCTTTGTTTTGAATTTATTGAATCTTCTTTGTGCTTTCTGGAAAATCATATAAAAATGAACTTCTAAATGTGCCATAGAACATGGTTGATGTAAATATTTGTTGGATAATTCAATAATTTCATTATCTTAGAATGCCAGTACCTGGGACAGAGTCCAGCATGAGTAGGTAGTTATGAATTACAGGTCATTGCTATTATCTTAACTATTTACTGAATACAGTGTCAAAAATCAGTAGTAGATAGGTTTCAAAGAGACCTAAAATAAGTCCATGTCATGTAGATACTTGTGTTGTATTTGGGGAGTCAGAATATAAAGATAAATAACCACATGGGATATTGCAGGACCTGGGCCTGATGGTAAGGACCTGTTGCAGAAATTCCAAGGGAAGCCTGTATGGAAAGGTTTCTCTTGGGACAGAATCATAGCTGAGTCATTGAGGGCACTCAGTGCCAGAGTTGATTTGACCGTTTTTGTTTTTCAGAGTGGTGTTCTAGGGAGACCAGTCTTACAATTGTATTTGGGATGAGTTGCGGTAGAGCAGAGGCTGGAGGCTTGGGGACCATTCAGGATCTGTTTCCCTTTTTGTTCTTTGGAAAAGTAGAGTGAGCCACAGGGAGTCCTCATCATCACTCTGGAGGCACTAATGTTTGATGAAGATCATAGCAAATCCCCTTACTTTCCCTGTGTACTCCAGAGGTCATGTCCCTATCCCTGGGATCTCTGAAGGAACAGAGTCAGGTCTTTGTCATCTGCTTAGATAGTTGTGCTTCCTGCAGTTGCCCATCCCCCTGCTATCTATCTCCCTTGGGCTGACAGATCCATTCTTTGAATCAAAGGCATCTCCTTTTCCTGACCTTGTGTCCTGGGGCACCTCTGGTTTAATCCCCTCCTTAGACTAACTTCCCTAACTGAGGCCAAGGTGGAGTTTTCTTTGTTTCTGCTTTTGAAAGAAGTGAGTTCCACCCTCTGGGGAAATAAAAACCTAAACAAAGACTTCTGTGTTTTTCCAGGTAGAGTAGTAGGGTTAGAAAAAAATCTCTTTCTTGCTTGTCTAATTGCCTTACTGTTGCTATCAGTATGGTTATGATTATTCCCAGGAAGGTAGAGTTGCACTCTGAGGGTTAGGGAGATGGGAAGAAGTTGAAATTGTGGGGGCATCCCTGGAGCTGGGGAGAGGACGCAGCGGGGTGGGGCTGGGGTGAAGTGGTAGGGGGCCAGAGGGAAGGTAAAACTGCCTGAGGGACAGGCTAGGGGAGAAACCTTGGGGTGGCCTTGGAGTTAGGGAGGTGTAGTTTTCCATACCAGAATTTTGTGACCCATCTTGTGACAGCTTCCAGGTCCCTGCCTTCTCTGTTTTTTTTTTTTTTTTTTCTTTAGTGTTAGTGTTTAACACCCTAAGTAAAACTCCATCTGTTCAACATTTTACTCTATGCTTGCTTACTTTTCATTCACTTCTTAACTCACTTTGTTTATAACAGATTTGTTGAGATAAAATTCACTGTACTGTAAATTGGCCTGGTGGAAGTTCATATTCAGCTGGTTTTGGAGTCACAGGGTGCAGCCAGTGCAGCCCTGCTCTCCATAGTGGCCACCTCATGTTTCATTCATTCCACCAGCAGTGTAGGAGGGTTTTAAATGTTCTGAATCTTTGCCAACATTTCCTTTTATTTGACTTTTTACAATAGTTGTCCTATATCTTGTGGTTTTTTTTTTTTTTTTTTTTTTTTTTTTTTTTAGAGAGACGGAGAGAGAGAATTTTCTATTATTTAATTTTCAGTTTTTGGCGGACACAACATCTTTGTTTGTATGTGGTGCTGAGGATTGAACCCAGGCCGCATGTATGCCAGGCAAGCATGTTACTGCTTGAGCCACATCCCCAGCCCTATCTTGTGGTTTTGATTTGCTTTTCTCTATTGGTTAATAATGTTGAGTGCCTTTTTATATGCCATTGACATATCCTCTTTGAAGAAGTACCTATTCAGATCCTTTTCCCATTTTATTTTGTTGGAACTCAGGATTGAATCCAGAGGCACTTTATCACTGAGCCACATCCCCATCCCTTTTTATTTTTTATTTTGAGACAAGGCCTCACAGTTTCTTAGAAGCTTGCTAAGTTGTCGAGGCTGGCTTCAAACTTGTGGTCCTCTTGCCTCAGCCCCCCAAGTTGCTGGAATTATGGGTGTGTGCCACTGCGCCCGGCTCTTTTCCCATTTTAAAGCTGGGTTTTATATCTTTATTACTGAGTTATAAGAATTCTTTGTATACTTAAAATATAAAGTTTTATTTGATTTGCAAACATCATCTCCTATTCTGTTGGACTGTTTCCTTTGCTTTCCTTTTAAAGTCAGACAGGAGACAAATCTCCTCTTCCTCTTCCTTTTTCTTTCTTTCTTTTTGGCTGGTGTTGCTGGGGATTAAACTCAGGGCCTTATGCACGAGGCAAGTGTTTTACAACTCAGCTACATCCCTAACTCTGGTCTGTGAATCTTTTTGATTAAGTTTTATCTGTAAGTCAGGAATCCAAAGTCATCCTTTTGCAATGAGAATACCAAGTTTCTCTAGCTCTGTTTGTTAAAAGGACTATTCTTTTCCTATTGAATGATCTTGACACTCTTGTTAAAAGTTAATTGACCATAAATGCAAGGCTTTCTTTCTGGACTTTCAGTTCTGTTCTGTTCATCTGCTTGTTTGTCCATATACTAGCACTACACCATTTTCATTGCTGTAGCTTTGTAGTAGGTTTCTTTTGTTTGTTTGGTACTTGGATTGAATCCAGGGGTGCTTAATCATTGAGCCACATCCCCAGCCCCTTTTATATTTTATTGAATAATAATTAACAGGGTCTTGCTAAATTGCTTAGGGCCTCGATAAGTTGCTGGTTACTGAGGCTGGCTTTGAACTCGATTCCTTCCTGCCTCAGCCTCCTGAACTGCTGGAATTACAGGTGTACGCCACTATGCTTGGCTGTAGTAGGTTTTGGCAAAGTATAAATTCTCCAACTTTTTTTTTCAAGATTTTTGGGTCTATTCTGGCTTCCTTGCATTTCTGTGTGAATTTTAAGGATCAGCTTGTCAATTTCTTAAAAGAAGGCAGCTAGGATTTTGCAAGGAAGTGTGTTAAGTTTGTAGATGGACTTGAGGAGTATTGCCATCTTAATATTGCAAAAGACGTGGACTGCCTTTCCATTTAAGTATTCTTTAATTCCTTTCAATAATGTTTTGTAATTTCTGAGTACAAATATACTTTTGTTCAATTTATCCTCAAGTACTTGATTTTTTTGTGTTATTGAGAGTGAAATTTTTTTATTAATTTTATTTTCTAATTGTCCCAGTTACTAAAATTGGCCTCTGCCCTGACCAGTACACCAACATTTCTTGCACTCTAATAACCATTTTCCCTTCTAATTTTTTTCTTTTTGAACTCCCAGTCTGAGAAACTTATTTTTTTAATAAGTGTATTAAACATCACACTTGACAAAGTGAGCCAGCCTCCTTTTTCATTTTCTAATTAACACTCATATTTTCCTATTACTTGTGATTTTAGACAGCTTAACCAACTGATTTGTATCAGACACACATTGTATGGCTGATGTCTGAATCTAATATCCAGACGTTCACAGGGTGGAGTGAAGTAATTTTGGAGAGGCACTTTCAGTCTTGAATCATTACACTTGTAAATGTTTGGCAACTTTGGTCATTTTAGCAGACTGACCTCAAATTCCATTTCAAAAACATTTATCTTTTTTCCTAACATAGAAAGGCCCTACTTTTTTGACTGTTCACCTGTCAATTTTTTGTTGTTGTTGTTGAACAGTCAGAGCACGACAATACAAAATCATTAACATTATGCTGGACACATTTGCACACACATGTAATCCCAGCAACATTGGAGGTTGCAGCAGAAGGATGGCATGTTTGTGGCCAGCCTGAGAAACTTAGTGAGACCCTATCTTAAAAAATAAAGCCAGGCACAGTGTATACACTGGTAATCTCAGCAGCTTGGGAGGCTGTGGCAGGAGGATCACAGTTTTAAAGCCAGTTTTAGCAACTTGGTGAAGCCCTAAACAATTCAAATATAAAAAAGAGCAGGAGTGTGGCTCAGTGGTGGAACACTCCGGGGTTCAATCCTCAGTACCAAAAACAAAACAAAATACTGACAACTTGTATAACTCTCTTCCTTAAAATTTCATAGCCAAAGGAAGATTTGAGTAATTTTAGTCAGGTTTTTAGTTTGTTTGAATGTAGCAACTTTTTTTTTAACAGTTACTTCAAATTTTTCCATAATTTTTTCTTGTTAGTCAGCTGGGCCTCCTATGTTACCTAGTTGGTGTGTTAATGCTGCAGATATTTTTTTAAACCATTGTTTTATTTTTTCAATGGTTAACATTTTTATGTTTTTTTGGAGATAATTTTGGTCTTAGTGGAGATTTGTAAATATAATACAGAGAGTCCATATGCTTTTACCCAGCATCCACTTGGGTTATTATCTTATATCACCGAATATTCTATAGCACAGAACATTTATCAAAAGCAAGATATTAACTTTAGTGCAATATAGACACATTTGGATTTAAAAAATATATCCACTAAAGTCCTTTTTCTGTTCCAGGATTCAGTCCAGGATCTCAAATTGTGTTTGGTTGTTTTATCTCTAATTGCCTCTATTCTCCGACCGTTACTCAGTCTTATCTTTCATGACCGTAACACTTAAGTTATTTTGTAGATTGTCCCTTAGCTTGGGTTTTCATCTGGTATTTTCTCATGATAGATTGAGATTGTAGTAGGACATCACTGCAGCAATAGTCCTTCTTGGGATGTTTTATCAGTGAATATCTAATGGTATTACGTATTACTAGTGATGCTAACCTTGGTTATTTGGTTAAGTTTTTGTTTGCCAGAGTTTTCTATTGAAATATACCATTTTCCCTTTGTAATCACTAAATATTTGGGAGGAGATGCTTTGAGGATATGCAAATGACCTGTTCCTGGTTAAGCTCTTGCTTACTCACTTTAACATCCATTGGTCCATCTTGCAATTACTACCATTGCTATGGTTTGGACATGATTTTATGTGTTGGAAGTTTGGTCCCTACGTGGTGATATGGGAGGTGATGCAACCTTTAAGAGGTAGGACCTAGTAGGGTATCCTTGGTGTAGTTTTTGTGGGACCCTGGTTGTTAATTAAGAGAAGGTTGTTATAAAAGGAGTGAGTCTGGCTCTGGCTTCTGGCTCACCACGTGATCTTTTGCTCTTGCTGGGGCTCCTGTTATGTGATGAGCCAGTGTGAGGTTCTCACCAGATCCAGTTTAATGCTTTTGAAGGTCTAAAACTGTCAGTTAAATAAATTATAATTACCTACTCTCTCATATTTTATTAAAGCAGTGGAAAATGGACTAATATAACCATGGCGTTCTAATGGTGATTTTCTTTTCCTTTTTTTATGGTGTTGGAGATCAAACCTAGGGTCTCACACATGCTAGGCAGTTGCTGTACCATTGAGCTTATACTTTCATTCCCTAATGGTCTTTTCCTATTTTTTTGCATTTCTTCTATGTTTATTGATTTCTTCTATATTTATTGGAGTTCTTCTATATGGAAGAGCTTCACTTCCCACCAGTTTTGTTTACATATTTATTTATCCAGGTAATTATGTCAGTATGGGCTCATGGATATTTATTTTATTCTGTAGGTTGTAATCTAATACTGTGGTTGTTTGATTTGGTGCTTGAGTGGTCTGAGCCCATCTGGTTGAGTTTGGAGTTAATATGTTTATGAAGATGAAGACAAACATATTGGTGGCCTAAGATAGTTGGAGACTATTTTGTTTTACTTAACCTCTAGCAGAATGGTGGACAATCCAGTTAAGACTTTCTTCTTTCATGTTTGGATCATAATTTGCTGCTTATTTTGATAGCTTTCTTTTCGGATTAGATTAGTGAATCTCCAAATTCAGCTCACTCAAAATTAGGTAATATAAAAAATGAAATACATCCATTATGAAATGAATTTAGAATCTGTTTGTTAAATGATAAAATTTAGATTTTATTTTAGGCTTCAAAATTCCTTACACTAAGCACATCAATTATTGTTATAAATTATTTTACATTATAAATCTTGCTTTTAGGAAAAGAAGAAATATGAAACCTTTCGGACGGAGGAGTCTGATGAAATCTCTCTTCCAAAAACCTCCAGAGACCAGGAAATCCCTACTCTAGCTTGTGAATTCAAAGGAGACCATCTAAAGGTGTTAACTGAATCCCAGCTCAATAGTGATGCCAGTGGACAAAATGAAAGTGAAATGTTTGATGTACCTCTCACCTCCTTGACTCTAGGTAATGAAGGATCCCTGACATGTAACACACAGTCCCTTGAAGAAGGGGAAGAGTCCAGAACTTACATCAGGGATGACAATGATGAAATCAGGCTGAAGGTGAACTCAGGAGACAATGTTGGAACTAAAGTAGAAACCCCCAAGAGTGTTACAGAAGTAGAGGAAAACACGTTGGTACCATGTGGACCTTCAGAAAGCACACTGCAGTCTGATTTTTCCTGTACTCATCAGGAAATAGAAAATATACAAATCAGAGAAACTCAGAATAGGAAAGAAGATAAACAAGCCCTGGGCTGTTCTTCAGAGATGCTTCAAAGTGTTGGTCTTCAGAGTTCTTATGAAGCCAGAGAAGTGTCTCAGCTACCCAGAGTGAAGAAACTGTATCCCCAGTTGCCAACCGAAATTGCTGGAGAGGCGCCAGCCTTGGTGGCAGTGAAACCCTTACTTTGTAGTGAGAGACTCTACCCAGAACTTCCATCTCAGCCAGAACTGGTACCATTTACTAAAGAACAGCTGAAAATCTTGGAGCCTGGTTCATGGCTAGAGAATGTTGAGTCATATTTAGAAGAATTTGACAGCTTGGCTCATCAGGACAGGCATGAATTTTATGAGTTACTTTTGAACTATTCACGATGTAGGAAGCAGTTGCTGCTGGCTGAAGCTGAGCTACTTACTCTGACGTCTGATTGCCAAAATGCTAAAAGTCGACTCTGGCACTTTAAGGAGGAACAGCTGTCTGTACAGGTATTTTACCTACTGTTCTGTACAGCTTTCAAGAGCCTGGGGAATTTGCAGTGGACCTGCTATTCTTTTGATGCCATCCGGGCCTGCAGTCTACTCATGCTGATCCTGTCTTAACCCAGAGTGTTGATAATACAGGGATCACAAGGTCACATACTACAGGGACAGATGTATAACCTGTGGGAGTGAAGCTGACTGAGTGGGACAGTGGTTACTGGGAAAGCTTGTGCCTGGTCTCAAGGGGGCAGCTGTCCTGGAGTTCTAGTTGATTGTAGCTATGAGAGTGTGATGGTCCAAGATTGCCACATCTTCACGATTTTACCAGAAAAGCTAGAAACCCACATTTTTGTGTGAAGGATCCTAATTGGCAGTGTTGGCACTTGACTAAACACATGCACATACATGCAGTCTAAGCCACGGCAAATCATGTGTCCAGGTCAGATTCAGCCCATGGACCATTAGTTTGAGATCTTTGACATAATCCCATGAACATTCAATGGGTGGAGAATATCAGGCTTGAGAGGAGCTGAGAACAGGGAAGTCCATTAGATGTAACCCTTTGGAGTCCAAGGTGTCCATAAGAAAGCCATTTCATAGTCACCTTGGAGAGATGTCAAGGAAGAGAAGACCACTCCACTCTTGACAAGCTTGACTTTGGAGGGAAGCAGGAGGAGGTACTAGGGGAGAAACAGGTGATTTTCCATTCCATAGCCCTCATTCACTGGGAGACTTGGGTAACTTTCTTTGAGGATAGGAAGGAGACTGTGGAGAGAGAAGCATTTGGAAATATTGAAAAAGAAAGGGTAGAAACAAGAACACAGCTGGAGGAGTTAGTATTGAAGAAGGAGGGTGGTTTCTTTTGAACACAAAGAAGAATGGGGCTAGATCCAGAGAGAGTTTGAGGTCAAGGGGACATCACATTGACTTCAATGTTCATTAAATAGAAGGTAAGATCATGTGAGAGTCTTAGGGACAGGCTCTATTGTTTTCTTGCACTTTTCCCCACTGACTTCTTAGGGTTACTCTGTCCGTCTCTGAACTCGTCATTGCTTTATACTCTTTGACAGATGGTCGTGTATTTGTTTGTGTTATTTTTTACACAGTATCGTTGTACCTGCACCACCATTATGAACTCTTTGAAAATGGTGCTGAAGCCTGTGTATCTTCTGCCTGCTGCCTGATTGCTTCGAATGCAGAGTAACAGTTTTCATATTTTACCCTTTAACCCACTGGTAGGGTATCTGTGCAGATCAAGTGAAAGTTTCCGGCTATCATCGCTACCAGAGAGTAGAGATGAATGAAAATGCACTGGGGGAGCTGAAGAAGCTATTTGATGCCAAATGTGAGCACCTCCACCAGACCCTGGCCCTTCATTCTTACACTTCTGTGCTCTCAAGGTTGCAAGTGGAGTCTTACATCTACTCATTGCTCAATAGCTCAGCTGTTCTGAGGTCCTTAGCAGTTCACCAGCAAGGCCGAGGTGTGTAAGTACTGGAGATCTCACTCTTTCTTAGGTTCTAAAATGGAAAAAAGAACTGAGGAGTACAACCTGGTTGAATTAACTGTGTGCTGATTGGTCTTAACGAGGAGTCATTTGCACTTGCAGTTTTATCTTGCCGCCTCCGGTGTAGGATGGAGACCGGTCTTAATGATATTTCTTGGGAGCAGGGCTAGGCCTCCCTTCCCCATGGCTGTCTTTCTCTGCTTCTCTGGGAGGCCAGAAAGCTCCCTCTCTACCAGTAATGTCTCTTGTGGTTCTAATCTAGTGCTTGTTATCAAGTGGAGTCCAAATAGAGCTTGATTCTAAAACTAATACTTTTTTCATTCTGTCTCTTCCACTTTGTTTTTGCTTGTCCAGTTTATTGGGTTGTTTTATTTAATTTTTAGCAGAGGATATATAATGTTCTGAATTTTTCATCTTATGTTGGGTTTTAAAAAATTAGCCATAGCCATATGATATATTAAGCATTAAATATGCTTATTGAGTTATGTAGTTTTTGTTGGGATGCCAAGAGCTGGGGGTAGGCCAGAGATCTGCTGGTTTTTAAATAGGAACTAATACATTTTGGTAGAGTTGAGTTTCCTTTGCTTTGAAATACTCAACTACTTAGTAGAAATTTTTAAATATCTTTTTTTTTTCTTTTTTTGGTGATGTGGAGATTGAACCCAGGGCCTTGCTCATCCTAGACAAGTGCTCTGCTACTGAGCTGAAGCCCCAACCCTGAAATTAAGATCTTTTTTCATTTTGCTTTTATTAGTGCATTATAGTTATCCATATAGGTGGGTTCATTTTGACAAATTTAATTTAATTGACCCTATTTCAGTCCCCAGTGTCCCTGCTTCCCTTTTCTCTCTCTCATTCCCCTTCTTCTACTCTACTGGTCTTCCTTTTATTCATTTTTAAAATTCATTTTAATTGGTGCTTTATAGATATACATAAAGGTGGAATTCACTGTTTATCTATGCACATAGTTTAATTTTGTCAGATTTTATTGAGCATTTCCTCCTCTCCTGTTCCTCCTCCTTCCCTCTCAATCCTTCTATGCCACAGGTGTTCCCTATATCTTTATGATATCCAGCCTACCCCCACTCCTGTTCTGCTTTTTATCCTTAATTTCTTGCCCCCTGCCCTTTGCTCTAGTTTTACATATGAGAGAGAACACTGACCCTTGATTTTTTGAGTCTGGTTTATGAAATTAAGATATTTTGATAGAATTTTTTCTTTGGATTTTTATCTGAATCAAATATTTTAAATAGTTTGGTTTGTTTTAAGCAAAGATACCAAAAATTTCTTCCCATAAAATGCCATTCATGTGGGACTCATTTAATTCTCTCTTTAATTTATAGCTTCTAAACAGATAGACAGCGTTCCTTCTGATCTGTGTCAGTTGAAGGAGTGTATTAGTGTCTTATTCATGTTCACCAGGAGAGTAAATGAAGATACTCAGTTCCATGAGGATATTCTTCTCTGGCTGCAGAAATTGGTAAGGGAACAAAAATAGACACAACAATCTTTATTTTATTTCCCTAATAACTTTTCTTTAATCATGACACGTGGTAATAAGTATTTATCTAGTGCATTATTGAGCATTTTTTTCTCTCTCATAAATGTGGTAATAAGTATTTATCTAGTGCATTATTGAGCATTTTTTTCATATATATATATATATATGTGTGTGTGTGTATATATATATATATATATATATATATATATATATATATATATAAAATTATTATTATTTTTTTTTTTGTGGTGCTGGGAATTGAACCCAGGGCCTTGTGCATTCAAGGCAAGCACTCTACCAACTGAGTTCTAATCCCAGTCCCCTGTAGCTAATTCTTTTTGACATTGTATGTTTCAAATTGAAGTCATACTTAAATAACTTGTTATTTTTTTTTGGTACTGGGGATTGAACCAAGGGGTCCTGTGCTGTTGAGCTGCATCTCTGGCCCTTTATTATTATTTTGAGACAAGGTCTTGCTAGGTTGCCCAGGCTGGCCTTGAACTTGTGATCCTCCTGCTTCAGCCTCTTAAATAGCTGGGTTTCAGGTATGCACCATTGAAGTGGCTTAAAAAACTTCAAGAGGAAAAAAACAAAAAACCTTCAAGAGAAAGAAGTGTATCAGGATTTGGAGCATTTAGGAATGATGTTAGGTTTATTACAGAGGGAGTGGGTATTCGTTAATCAATTCTCTTTTTCAATGGGGCTGGCTGCCTTGTGTATGTGTTTTTTAGGTTCATTCTAGAATTCTTGAAATTGAGGTGATGTTCCAAGCATATATATTTGGTTTTGATAAACTATTACCAACTAAGAATAGATTAGATGACTTGACGTACATCAATTCACATGTGGCCAGGAATGTTAGTGATTTTTAATTTGCCAGAAAATAAAAATTAGACTGCATGGAAACTACTTAGGATGTTTTTATCATGGTGCTTATAGATTCATTGGCCTCTGGGAGAAACTCACTCAATAGTCTATCTTATGACTGGCTACTCTTTAAAGATTGCATGTACTTAGAGGCTGGGAATGTGGCTCAAGCGGTATTGAGCTTGCCTGGCATACGCAGTGCTGGGTTTGATCCTCAACGCCACATAAAAATAAAAAATAAAGACATTGTGTCCACCTAAAACTAAAAAATAAATATTAAAAAAAAAAGATTGCGTGTACTTTAACATTGGGTGAATAACTTTGCTAGAGCTCTAGATGAATTTTTTTAAACTAGTGAAGCCATGAGTCCTTTCTTGTTTAGGTATCAGTGTTACAAAAAGTTGGCTGTCCTGGAGATCACCTCTTTCTCCTGAACCATATTCTTCGATGCCCAGCTGGAGTTAGTAAGTGGGCTGTTCCTTTCATTCAGGTATGATGTGTGCCTCCTGATGCTGAGGGAGTGGGAAGGGGTCTTCTTAGACATTTTTTTCCTGAAGAAACTGCTTTAAAAGGCTATTTAGAGTTATTTATATTTAAAATAAAAATTTTAAAATAGTATATATTTGAAGGAGTTATTATGCCAAAACTTCTTGGGTCACCCACAGTTGATGTAGTTGTGATGGAATTGCAAAAGTTCAGTTGTAGCCTGGCTTGGTAGCATCAGTAGTGGTTAATTCTGTAAAACTCTTGTGCAGAAAGCATTTCAGAACTATCTTTTCTGTTGTACTCCATGCAGCTTCTTGCATTAATCCATATCACACCCTATCCTAGTTGGTGCAGGTCAAACAGAAGTCACCAGCATACTAGCAGATATCTCAGGCTTGTGTAATCAACCCTCACTTACTTAGGAGTTAAACGTTCAGTTTATACTTTCTCCTCTCAGCTGCTTGCCTTTGGGTCATTTTATTGCTCATTGCAATAAAATGGGTAGATGGGTAGGAGCCAAAATGTATGGCAAGTTCAACTTGTCTATATTTCCTTTCCTTAAGTACTCCTAGTGGCAAGAAGTCTGAATCTTTTTGAAGAGAAGGAGGATTTTTTTTTTGCATTTGTTTTGTGTCTCTTTGGATTGGAATAGTGACAAAGAATGTGGGGAAGGAATGGGTCAGCCTTAACAACTTCCAACATCCCATGTTGTTACAGCTATTTGATTCAGCTGCTCAGCTTCTCTCCTCTGAGCACAGCTGAGATGGTGCCATAACCCGTGAGCTGTGTCTGTTCTTGTGGATTGGGTGCCAGTTTCAGTTTTGTTCTCTTGACAGCAGCTTCATTGTTAGAGTGCTTGTGAACTAAGATTATGAACACTTGAATTGATTTTCTACAGTATGCTTTTTCCTTTTCCCATTTCAGATCAAAGTGTTGAATAACCCATCAGGGGTCTTTCATTTTATGCAGTCGCTTGCCCTACTGATGTCTCCTGTCAAGTAAGTGTGGAAGAACTTTGTGAAGTAGAAATTGAAAGGCTCCTTTCTGTCAAAAGACTGGCTTCCTTATCTGTCCAGATGCAAAGAAGAACTGCTAAGAGAAGTGTTAGCCTAGAACTTAACATTGCAGATTTTATTTGGGTTTGATGCCCATGGCCCCAAAATGACCCTTTTAACTGCTTATTAACCTTTTTTGGGTTCTTCTTTTGAGTGAGTTTTTCTCTTGTATGTGTCATTGTGAAAGGTCCACAGACTTTAAAAGAGATGATATATTCCTTAGAAGAAGATCTTGTGTGGGGGTGGGGGGGCACACACAAGAGATAAATGTCAAATTGGGTTGCTGCAGCAGAAACATTGAGACTAGAGCTGAGTGGAGTAGTCAAAGAGGGTTCCATGGTGGATGAGCTAAGTTGAAAGAATAGGTTGGTTTTCACTGGGAGATCTGTAAGTGAGGAGAACACTGTGAGCAAAGGCCCCAGGTCTTGTGATTGTACAGAGGACAGGCAGATCAGCTGGGCTGGGGTGAAGGCATGTGCAAGAGAAGATAATAAAAGGTAAATAACTGGGGGGCTGGGGCTGTAGCTCAGTGGCAGAGTGCTTGCCTTGCATGTGAGAGGCCCTGGGTTTGATCCTTAGCACGGCATAAAAAAATAAATAAAATGAAGGCATGATGTTCATCTGCAACTACAGTTTTTTTTTAAAAGGTAAATAGCTGGAGGTGGAGGTTGGAAGATAGAAGACTTTGAAATTAAGACTGAGGAATCTAGATTCAGTGTGGTCTGTCATTTGTAGCAAGGAGGATTTTTGAGTAGGACTAAGAGCTGTATCTGAGGAAGATTAGGATGGACAGGAGTCAGAAGAAAAGTATGTGCTTCTGCTTAATTGGGTGGTTATAGACATCTGGCTCTCCTGGCTCTGGAACTCAACCCACCACCATGGAGGTGTCCTTGTGTAGGTGGCCTTGAGCAGTGTTACTACTACCTGCTCTTGAGTCCTGGAAAGCCTACCTCTCTCTAGGTCTACATCAGGGTCATGGCAGTGTGACAGAGGAGGGAAACCTAAAGGGCATCTTCCTGGGAAAGAATTTACTAGCTGATTAAACAAAGAATGTGGAGAAGGAATGAGTTAGCCATAACAACTTCCAAGTCCAGGTGACCGGGAGGGTGTAGGCAGCACTAACAGATAGAAAATACAGAAACAGAGCTAGTTTCTAGGGACAAAAATTTGAGGTCATTGATGTGTACAGGTGGATGTGAACAAGTACTTCATACTGTGGGCAGCTGGAGTCCAGGACTGGAGCTTGTCCTATTGAAAGGCCAGCACTAGGGGTGTGGAGCTGCAAGTTGTGAGAGAAAGGTTTTGTTGAAGAGGACTGAGTGAATATGCAGAGAGAGGAACAAGGGACTGAGGAGAAGAAAAGTTTTGGTTAATCTTGCTCCTCAAATGCAGCCAGCAGCCTGGGGAAGCCCAACTTTGTCTCTCACTGCCTACATGGGGGGCTGCTTCTGTATGTGGTAGTATGTTTTGGCACACAGGTGTTTCTGCATTTTTGTGTACTTTTGGGCCCTAAACAAGTTTGTAGGTTACCTGAGTGTTACCCTTTTGTGTTCAGTAAGGCATGTTTCCGACATGCATTTCCCTGGCAGCACTTTTAAGCCTGGTTTGAGTGGAGGTGCTGCAGCAGGCTTTCTGAACTGTGAGTTATGCTGCTGTAACTGCTCTTCTGCAATTGCTCATCATTGCTAATTTAGAATGGTTGTGGTGTCTCTACCAAAATCAGTGAAGTTTTAGTTTTTTTTTTTTTTTTGTGTGTGTGTGTGTGTGTGGTACTGGGAATGGGATCCAGGACTTCATGCCTCCTAGGCTAGTGCCCTGCCATTGATCTACACCCCCTTTCCTTTTTAAATTTTTATTTTGAGACAGGGTCTTGCTAAGTTGTTGAGGCTGGCCTTGAACTTGTGGTCTTCCTGCTCCGACCTCCTTAGTAGCTGGGATTACAGGCGTGTCCCTTTTGCCTGGTGGGTTTCAGTGTCTTTGATTATCAGCAGGTCTTATTTCTCATTGACTAATTTAAACTGTTTGAAGATTAGGTTAGGCTGCTGGGGTGTGGCTCAGTGGTAGAGTGCTTGTCTCCCATATGTGAGGCACTGGGTTTGATCCTCAGCACCACATAAAAGTAAATAAACAAAATAAAGATACTGCATCCATGTATAACTAAAAATATTAAAAAAAAATTAAGTTAATGCCAAGAGTTCTTTAGGGTATAAAGATGATCCAGAATGTACTTGTGGAGCTTTCTATGTTTATGTGATTGGAGTAATTTCCATTGTCCTCTAGAAATCGAGCAGAGTTCATGTGCCACATGAAGCCCAGTGAGTGGAAGTCATCCTCTTCAGGACCTGCATCTGGGACCTGGACACTCGTGGATGAGGGAGGAGAAGAGGTAACCATGTCTGCATTATTTTAATTCATCATTTTTGAATTCTTTTGTGCTAGAAATAAGCACTTTTCACATATTATTTAATTCTCCCAACAACCCTGTGAGGTAAGTACTGTTGTGATCCTCATTTTACAGATGGGGAAACTGAGGTGCATGTGGTAAAGTAACTCATCCCAGATTGAATGGTCATTAAATATGGAGCCCCCAGAGCCAGTGCTTTGAGCCCATGTACTGTACCTTCATTCTTCTCTAGAGTATCCTTCTGTTTGGATAGGAAGATCTGGAACCTGGAAATGAAATAGAGCCAGACTATGTGAAATTTATATTAGAATTTTCTTGTATATAGTAACTGGTTCTTGGAGTTGGGAAGTTTTGCTTACAGATAATCTTGAGTCTGAATAATGAAGAGCTAAGACTCTAACTTATTATAGACAGCCTATCCAGATCTTCTCATGCGAAGGGCAGAAACTAGTTTTCTATGTTTGATGAGATTTTAAGGATCAAAATTCAGCTTCTTGAGATAATGCTTGTTAAGTTTTCATTCTGCTGTATGCATCCTTAGTGTATGTGTGAGGAATTTTTACTCCAGCTAATTTTCAGCTCTAGTGCTTCTTTGTGGTCTGAATCCTGATTTGGTGTTCTAACGTAGTAGGTCCATTGACCAGATTTACTAAATCCGTCTTTAGAGGGAGACAGGTCTACAGTGTACAATTCTCAGAATGAGAGCCATGGCAGCTGGGGATTGCGAGTGTATGTCCTCAGGTGCTCATTCAGAATGGGACTCCCCACCCTCTTTACAGTTGTTTGATTCCTGAGACTTGTAGCTGGTAGTGGTAGGTAATGTAGATGGTTACAAACACCTTTGCTAGAGACTGAAAAATCTTCTTCAAGAGGCTTCCCAGGAGCTGGTACAAATTAGTCTTTTAAGGAGTGGAGTAGAAAAAAAATTATATATATATGTACATATATATATATTTATAATATATAATTATATATATTAATATTATTTCTAGAGTGTTCTTTCTTAAAAGAGTAGTCTTCTTTTCTGATAGGTTTCCTGAATTTAATCTCAGAGACAGATAATGATTAAGGACCCTGCATTAATAGTTGGTTAGAACTCACTAAATGTTGAGTGAATTCAGGAATTTGTGGAGTCTATGAGAAAGTTTTGTTTAATCAGAAAAGGCTGTAGGGAGGAAGGCTCTCTGGATCATCCATAGCAGTGGTTTTTATATACTAGCTCTGTATTAGAATCACAATCAACTTGTAAACTTTGCTCAGACCCACACTAAGACATCCAGATGTTTTAGAGCTTGCATGGTGATTCTTGTATACTGCCAGAGTTGAGATCTGTTCTATGTAGAGTTTCTGAGGCTCTTATTTGTTAGCCATTTTGGACACTGTACTAGTCTGTTTTGTGATACTGTAATGAAATACTTGAGGCAAGCTAGTTTTATTTAAAAACAGGTTGGAGTTTTGGAGGCTCAGTTTTGGAGGCTCAGATATCCCCTACTCTGTGTGAGCACTGTTATTTTTTATCCTGCTGTCAGTAGCACTAATTGACAGCCGACTTAAGTCATCTGTAACAAATGTTAATTGTTCCCCATAAGTGTGTGAGTATTGCTGTAGACCTTGATTTTGGGAGAAAGAGAATTGTAGCTAAAATAATTTGAACTCTACTACTTGGTTCTTTAATTGATGTTGTCAAAGCACTGAGCCATGCCGTAAGGTCCCTATCTGGAGGAATTTTTTTTCGGTCTTCTTTGGGATGAAAATTTAATGAGAGCTCTTTCAGCCTCTGGAGGATGGATATAACCCAGATACATATAAAATTATGCTTGTAATTTCAGAAGATTTACAGGCTACCTGTGAAATTGAGCCTGTAACTCTCTGTCCTGGAAGAAAAGTCTGTGAGGATTCAGGAGCATACTATATGTGTGCCATGGAGACCTGTGATAATTTAGCTCCTGTAACTCAAGACCACAGTATGATCAGATCAAATTAACTGATGTGACTTTGCATCTTTTTTTCCTAGGATGAAGATCCTGAGACTAGTTGGATTCTCCTTAATGAAGATGACTTGGTTATCCTTTTTTCACAGTTTCCATTCCATGAACTCTTTCAACATCTTCTTGGGTTTAAAGCAAACGGTAGACTAACTTCTTTTGTCATAAAGAAAATATAGTAGTAGCAAGCTCAAATGTCAAGTCCTGCTTCTTTTATAGGCTCCTGATTTTACAGATTTTCCTGTGCCTGCCTAGTCCAGACTGCCCTTGTCTTGTGCTTGTAATTTCCTACTTAGTGCTTAAATGCAAGAAGGCTGGCTAGTTCACATGTTGCCCAGTTTAATGAATTGTTTTTAATTTTGTATTTTGTCTCGAGTTGCCCATTTTGTGTTGACATAGGAGCCAGAGTGATGGGATTGTTAATTCCTCCCCATCTTGGCTTTGTTTTCTTATTAAAATATTTAGACCTGTATCCTTCACCATTTTTTAAAATACCAATTACCATTTTTTCTTTTATCTGATTGACTTCCAGGAGATTATTTACCCGAAACAACAAGACCTCAAGAGATGATGAAAATTTTCGCATTTGCCAACTCATTAGTCGAACTTCTGGCTGTGGGGTTAGAAACCTTTAACAGAGCACGCTATAGGCAGTTCGTGAAGCGGATTGGTTATATGATCAGGTAATACTGCATTTGTGCATCTGTTTGCTTTCACTCTCGTAAGACACAAGTACTGCATAGTTGGGATGATGGGCATTTTACATTTTAGCTCTTAGTTCTTACAAAAGTAAGAATTATTTTTTATTCCCTCTACCAGATGGGAATTTTATAAATGTTCCCAGTCAAAATATTTGCTTGATCTATTCATATTTGTATGTGCCTATACATTGTGTGTGTGTGTGTGTGTGTGTGTGTGCGCATGTGTGTATAAACATATGTACACACACACACACAAACACACACACACCACATGGGCTATTATTTTTTCTACCTACTTCCCTCCAGAAAAAAAACTCCATAAAGCTACAAAACTTCTCCCTTTTTCTCCTTTTGTTTCCAAATCAAAATTAATTTTAGTTCACTTACTTTAGATATGTAATCATCAACTCTATGAGTTTAGGTAAAGGTTGCAGAATACCTTTGAAGTATGGGCTCATTTTTCAGATGTGAAGCAAGTCTTTGGTCCAGAGTAAGGAGAGTGAGACTGTGGGAAGCGGGATGACTGGTGACTTGGAGAGTAATTTCTTAAAAGCTGAAAGCCTGTCTTTACTTGTTTTTGTTATAAATCTACCTAGTCATTCATTTTCTGATCCTTCTTGATAAATAAGGCAATAAGTAAAATTTGTTCTTCAGCTCACATATATAACGTATGACTGCATGTCTACTATGTGCCAGGACTGTGGCTTTTTATTTTATTCTCTTAATAACTGTAGGAAAGATCTTATTATTACTGTTATAAGATCAATGTTCACTCCTTACATTATTATGCAAGTATTTCCATGTGTTATTATTGTAGGGTGTTTGTTGTGATTGTTCTTCTTTTGTTTTTCCATCTGATTACTTTTCTTTGTGTTGATTGCAGATTCCTCTCATACTTTGTAATTGCAGAATGGTTTTCTGAATGGCCCTCCGCAGTGAGGCCTCTTCAGCTCCCAGCTACCCCTTCCCTTGGCCGCCCCTCCATCTCCTGACATACCCTGTTCCCTCTCCTTCTTTATTTTTCTCAGTGCCACTTTCAACCTTGTGATAGACTCTTTCACTTTATTTTGTGGGCTGTTTGCCTTCCACTAGAGTTGGCTCCTGGAGCATAGGGGTTTCATTTTGCCCGTTATGCTACTTTCAGAATTGGAAGATAGTAGGTGCTCAATCAATATGTGCACAATCCTTCAAATGTATTATGAGGATGCTGATAGTGAGTGAATGAAAGGTACGGTTTTGTCTTTCTTCCTGCTCAGGATGACCCTTGGCTATGTAAGTGACCATTGGGCACAATATGTGAGCCACAATGGAGGTTTGGGATCAGCCTTGCAGCCCTACTCCTTGGAAAAACTACAGGTGGAATTTGATGAGCTGTTTTTGAGAGCTGTCCTACATGTGCTGAAAGCCAAAAGGTAAGACATGATACTTTATGGAACTTCCTGGCTAATAAGAAAGAGCAGAGAGAAAGTCAGTGACTAACATGGATCAATGTCTTAGTCTGTTTCATCTATTTCTTATCTTGGAGAAATTCTTGGACTTTAGTGTTCCTACCTGTAGTTTATTCCCTGTTGGTCAAAATGGTATCTGCTTTAGGTTTCTTTCTCTCTTAAAATAACTCAAATCTGAATTCTGTTTTGCTATCCATGAACTTTTGGGCATCCATAAGCAGGGCAAGAATTTTACACCTAAAGGAATTTCATTGCATACCTAATATAGTGAGAGATAGTATGTGCTTAGTGCCCGTTACAAAGTATTTACTGAATTTTATTTAAGTTGTCTTACTATAAGGGTTTTAAAATTTAGAAATGTTGCTGGATGTGGTGGCTCTTCAGTGTGTTTAAGTGCTCTAATGTTCTGAATGCAGAGGGCTCTATTTGGAAGTATGGGTCAAGCTATATTGTAGAAGCCACTGGATGTGAAAGTGAGAGGTTTCAACTTAATTTGGTAACCACTGAGGAGCCATGAATGGTTTTGATTCCTCTCACCCAGTGCCCATGTTGCTGTGTGTACATGCGTTCCTGTATGCCACCTAACACACATATCCACATTAGGTAGCAGCCTGTCACCTTTGTCTTAAAAAGATCTTTGATTCAAAATGCAGCTCAGGCTTTTGTTATTCTCTCTGTGCCTTTGGAACCCCCTGTGTAAATTGGGGATAACACCAATAATTATTGCCCTGGTTTTAGTGAGGATGGAGTGAGTTGATGCTATGTGCAGATTGAGTGTCCCTAATAAAAAATCTCCCAAATCTGAAACTTTTTAGCACTGACATGTTGACCTCATGAAGTTAAATGCACTAAAAATATCATGTAAAATTACCGTTAGGGATATGTGTATAAGATACATATGAAACATAAATGAATTTCATATTTAGGTTTGGTTCTTATACCCCATATATCTTATTATGTATGTGCAGATATTCCAAAATCTGAAAAAATTAAAAATCTGAAGCACTTTTGGTCCCAAGCACTTGAGCAAGTGATATTCAAATATGTATGTATATCATATATCACATAACCTATATCATGTGTATGATATGGCCATTAGAACAATACCTGGCATAGACTAAATGCTTGATGAGTTTTGCTGTTATTGTTATGCATCATTGAGGTGTTTATGACCATGTTAGAAAAATTGTGATAGTATGATTTAAGAATTTTTCTTTTTTCTTTATTTTTTTTCCCCTGAGAATGCTGAGGGTTTGTTTCCACTTTCTTAGTGTGGTGAAACTGAATAGTATATAAAGTTATTCCTGCTCTTTTTAAAACACACAGACTTGGCATTTGGCTGTTTATGTCTGAAATGCCCTTCGGGACGCTGTCAGTTCAGATGCTCTGGAAGCTATTCTACCTCATGCACCAGGTGGAGTGTGGGAACCTGCAGCAGCTCTGCCCTGCCCTCCAGCCGGCTGAGTGCAAGAGGCAGCTCCAAGGTACAGCCTCCCCTGGGGAGGCAGCGCCAGCTCCCCGACTTCCTGCACTTCTCTGTCATTGCCTTCTAACTCTTGGGACTAAGAGAGTATTTTACTTTGTGTACTGATTGATTTTGAAATTCAAGACACTGCTTCATTGCTTGTGTCCAGGCTCTGTGCTACACACTGTGGCAGATATTCAGCCGATGCTGTGTGTGATTCCAGGCCATGCAGCAGCCTGGCCTCCCCGAGGAGCTTAGGTCCTGTGCTGGCAGTTGTCTCTCTGGACTTCAGGCTCTGGTAGCACGTTATCTTCTCTCTTACTGCCTTTTTCACCTGGCACAGAGTTCCTGTGATGCAGCAAAATAGTTTCCTCTACCGTATCAGGTTCTAACTTTGAGATTGTCTTTACACTTGGCCTTCCTGCTCTAATTTGCTATTTTTGCCTCTTCTCATTTGCTTAATCTTTCATGTCCCAAATTTTGTTAAGAGACTTGATTTTTACTGTGTTTATGAAAGCCTAAGATTTTTTGTTTTACCTTTTTGTTATGTTTTATAATTAATAAACATCATAAATTCTTATTCTTATTTATTTATTTTTTTGATACTGGGGATTGAACCCAGGGGTGCTTTACAACTGAGCATATCCTGTTCTTTTCTAATTTTTTATTTTGAGACAGGGTCTTGCTAAATTGTCAAGGCTGGCCTCAAACTTGGCATTCCTCCTGCCTCAGCCTGAAGTCCTGAGATTACAGGTGTGTGCTACCACACCCAGCAGAAATTATTTTTTATAGCCAATTCTTATTTGTCCTAATGGCTATAAGTGATTCTCAAGTCACAGATAATTCCTAAAGAATATATTTTTACTGTTAATTTTAACATTTTAACTAGTGGACTTTTTAGCAGGAATTGCTAAAACTTGGCTGGTTTCATTTTAACTTCTTTTTGTTTCCTTCTTTCTAGTGTGCTCAACACTATGGCCACTAGTAGAATTATATGCAAATTTGATGATAAATATAGAAATGTGTTTATGTTGTTTTCCTTAAAGTTAATGTTTTAAAAGCCAATTAGAAAGCAATTTCTCTCACCCATTTGTTATTTTTATAGAATTCTTTAAAAATGTAACACTTTTCCCTTGTACCTTCAAACATTCTAAGTTTAAATGATTTCTAATTTTTTATTATTCTGAGAACACTCTGTATAGTAATTTCCATTATAAATCTAGTTTTGGGGACAGGAAATGAAAATTGGTTTGATAAGTGCCCCAAGGAGTTATTTGAAACTGCAGGAAATTTGGTGAACTACCTTTGATTTCTCAAATGTGCAAATATGTGAAGAGAATTGTTGGCTTTTTGCCTTCTTACTGTGAAAAGTTCCATCAGAGGAATATATTTCCTAAATGAGCTTTATTCCCTTTTCTCTGTAAATTTTCCCTTGGCAGCATCTAGACATTTCTATCATGTCTTGCAAAGTTGTTAATACTGCCTCCTAGCAACAAGATGTAACATAGCATCCACAGAAATAGCTAACATATTCTGTATTGTTTATTACATTTATGGTATTTCAGTTATGATTATAACTAATATCTCTCCTTAATTTTTACTTATAAGCCCATCACTTTTATTTGTAATCTCATGTTTATGCTGAGTAGTTTGTTAATCTTAATTTTATTAGTAGTATCTTCATTTTTGTGATTGGTCATTATCCAGTAGTTTCAAGCATGCCTGTGACGTTGACAGTGTCACTTTGGTGGGCAAGAACTCTACCACTGAGCTCTGCCCCAGCCTATGTAGTATTGCTTTGAAAGGTGACTTACCTAGTGGCAGTAGTAGTGCTTTATAGTTTGTAAAGCACTTAACTGCTAGCATGTCATTTAATTTTTTAAGTAGTATTTTGAAACAGATGAGGAAACTGAGGCTTAGAGGTGATAAATGCCTCCTCTTAGTGTGCTGGAATTTCGGGGGCCATTTGTTCAGCCTTCTTTCCTGATACCTGTATAATCCATTTCAGAACAAAGAAAGACTTTTTGTATCTTTAAAGTTTTTAAATATCTTTTAATTTTATATTTTCTTTCTCTTTAGAAGAGTAATTAAACCACATGATTTTTTTTTTTCTCTCTCTACTTTAATTTTCTTGACATGAATTTGCAGACCCAGAACATTTTGTGAACTTTGAGAAGTGTCTTTCTTCTATGAATAGCTCGGAAGAGATTTGTCTTCTGACTACCTTTGCTCAGATGGCTCAGGCCAGAAGAACCAACGTGGATGAAGATTTCATAAAAATTATTGTTCTGGAGATATATGAGGTTAGAATATTTATTTTTATAAATCAGCAAAATTTTTTTTGAGTTGTTTATTTGTTGATTTTTTTTTTTGTACTGGGAATTTTATTCAGGGGCGCTTAAGCACTGAGCTACATCCCTAGCCCATTTTATTTTTTATTTTGAGACAGGGTCTCAACTAAGTTGCTTAGTGCCTTGCTAAGTTGCTGAGGCTGGTTTTGAATTTGGGATTCTCTTCCCTCAGTCTTCCAAGTTGCTGGAATTATAGGTATGTGCCACTGTGCCTGGCTTGGTGTTGCTTTTTAAAAAAAATATGACTTATTGAGCTATTGTCTGCACTCAGAAGGAGATAGAGAACCAAAGGAGCTTCCTTTTGCTGTAGAGAGTTTTGAAAACATGAATTATACTCTGCCATTTTTCACTACTATCTCTTGACAGTTGATGCATGGCTTTTGATAAGGAGTAGACAATTTATCACAGCCTGGCATTTGTAGTTTTTTGTACTGTTTTCCTTACTGTTCCTCAGACTCCTTTTTTCATCCCTGCCAGTAACATGGAAACCTGACTTCCAAGCCAATTTAAATGAGAGGGTTGAAAGAATATTGAACCTAGAATCAGAAAACCTGAGTTTTGGCTTGACCCTACTATTAATTACCCATCTTACATCAGAAAAGAAAACTACTACTCTGGGCTTTATGTTCCTCATCTGCAAAATGACAGAGTGGGATGAGATCCTTGCATTCTTTACTTTTTCTCTGAGCCATCCCTGCTGATGGAGGAGAGTGAACTTGGATTCCCTAAGAGTCTAGGGACTAACCCCAACTGGCTGCCAGTATTTCCACTGGAGATGTGTGTATATCCAAAAAGCCATGTGCATTCTGTACTTTAAGCTGTTTGTGTATCTCTTTAAATAAAAAAATCATACTTTCTTCAACGTATTCAAGTGTACTCAAGTAAAACTATATTTGGAGGAGATTGTCTGAGTTTATTATCCCCCAGTATTCCAGTTTGAGAATGGCAGACCTGGATGATTTTAAGTTCTTTCCAGAGCTCTGTTCAGCTGTTGCTACATTTACACTTGTAACCAGGCATGAGGTTAAAACCAATGGATCTGGAATTCCTATCTTTATAGTCTAAAAAAATTCGAAGAGATATATTTTCACTTACATTAAATGACATTCTCGGGATCTATTGTTAACATATATTTATTCTCTTGAGTAGTGTTTTCCAGTGTTTTGACCATGAGTCACAGTAAAAACTACATTCTATATTATATTCTGACCCTAGTGTGCATTATTGAAATAGCAATTAATTTTCCGGTGATATACTCTTAGATTTTTCTATTCTTTTTTATTCTTTCTATTATCTTTCTGTTCTATTTCATTATATAGTTTGAAAGATGTGGTTAAAGAGGAGTTAGTTTAACATTGATATTTTAAAAACTTTTGCAGTTAGGGATCTTAGGGATCTTATTTTGGAGGAGGGATTGTGTATTTCCATTAAATGCATTCTGATTTTTATCATTTTAGTGATTTCCTCAAGTTTAAGTAAGTTTTGACATAAGGGACTATTTCATTGTTACTGACAAACTTTGGGATCTACTTTTTTTTTTTTTTTTTTTAAATTTTTAATGAGATGGGTCGAGAGCGCACTGTGTTGCCCATTCTAGACTTGAGTTCCTGGGTTCAAGTGATTCTCTTGCTTCATCCTCTGAGTAGCTAGGGCTACAGGTAAGTACCACTGAGACTGACTCAACTCTCCTTTTTAAAGGAATCTAGTACTTAAAGTCATTGTTACAAATGTTATCATTTTTAGGAATTCCCTCTCCTCCTGAGTTCCAACCTCTGGTAGATAGTTTGCTGTCTAACCTTCTGACATCTTTTTGAACAAGGTGTGAACTGAGACTCAATGTGAATTCTTTGTTTTATCTGAGAAAACTATGGAAATGTGTTTTGATTGATAATTGTTATTTAAAGTGCTAACTCTGCTCCTCCTATTTACCTTTAGGTATCTTATGTCACCCTCTCCACCAGAGAGACTTTTTCAAAGGTTGGTCGAGAGCTTTTGGGGGCCATTACAGCTGTTCATCCTGAGATAATTTCTATCCTTTTGGATCGAGTTCAAGAGACCATTGACCAGGTTGGAATGGTAAGAGCACTGGCTCTTTATTTGCTTTTATCTTGTTTTTAATCATGAAATAATGGCACATTGGCTAAAATAGGAAGGCTGTTGGATTTGACTGTGTCACTTAAGGGCATAGTAGTATGAATTGAACTAAAATTTACTGTTACTATGTGCCAGGCTCATAATTTGTTTGCCTTTCATAATTCTTAAATTTTACTCTTGGAAGAAACAACTGTGACTAAGAAGGCCATGTTCCAATCAAACACAAAATTAGAAGTAGTAATTTAAGTTGAGCAGGACACAGATATTGCTTATTTCTGTCATTTATTGCAATCCCTTTTGTAATTTCATATAGTTTTTAAAAACAACTTTATTTGATAATTCATGTACCAGAGAGTCCACCTATTTAAAGTGTACAAGGCAGTGGGTTTTTTTAGTAAATTCAGATATATATAGCTGTCACCATAGTCAACTTCAGAATTTTAATCACTTCACAAAGAAACCACCTACACTTCAGCTATCATTCTGTTCCTCCTTCCCCCTCAGCGTGAAGCAACTGCTAATCTGCTTTCTGTATCTCAGTCTGCCTATTTTAGACATTTAATATAAGTGGGATAATAAGTATGTGGTTCATTAGGAGTGGTTTATTTCACTTAACATGGTGTCCTTAAGGTTCATCTGTGTTGTAGTCTTTGTCAGTTTCTTACCTTTTTAAGCAGGCACAATATTCCATTGTATTTATATATTACCTTTGTTTATTCATTCATCTGTTGATAGGCACCTGGGTTGCTTCTACTTTTTGGCTATCATCAGTAATGCTGCTGTTGAACATGGATGCACAAATGTCTCTTTTGAGATTTTGCTTTCAGTTCTTTTGGGTATATACCCAGAAGTAGAATTGCTGGGGCATATGGTAATTTTACTTTTAATTTTTTGAGGAACCACCATCCTCATAATGGCAATGAAAGGCGCCTTTTCCTTTTAAGAAAAGCATTGTGTCCCACAATTATATTTGTAGATGATTGTATTGCAATAAAAAGTCCTTTATGTGCTGTTCAATATAGCAGCAATTTTTTGGTTACACCTTTTTGAGTGACGATTTAATGGAATGAATTCCAGACAAATGTATGGTGAGTCATGTGTTTCTTCTTTTTTAAAAAATATTTATTTTTTAGTTGTAGTTGGACATAATAGTTTTATTTTATTTATTTATTTTTATGTGGTGCTGAGGATCGAACCCAGGGCCTCCCACATGCTAGGCGAGTGCTGTGCTGCTGAGCCACAGCTCCAGCCCCAAGTCATGTGGTTCTTTTAGTTGTATTGAGCTCATGATGGTTTTCTCTCACGTGTTTTTCTGTTTTGGGCAACATTTTCAACTTGGCCATGATACTTGTAGTAGGAAATTATGTCCATATATACTTAATTGTAAATGTAAATCTTGGAACCATATTGTTTTTTAAAGTACATTTATAAGGTGCCGCCATTGTCCGTTTATAAATGTGGTACTCTTGTGCTCTGTGAACTTGCTGAGGTTTTTGGACGGACTTATTCAAGCCACTGTGCCATCAGATAAATAGGATGGCTTTCACTTTGGGTTGATCTTAATTCAGCCTCTAGCTCCAGCGACTGGGAATGAGCTATGGTTGGGGTCCTGAACTTCCACTGACACCCTTGGGGTGTGTCAGAAAATAACTTGGTGTTCTGGAGGCCTAGCCTGAGAGCACTGTGTGGAGATTGCTCTGAGTTAGGGTAATAGTTAATAAGAACCAAGCCTTTGGGACATTCTGGAGTTTCAAAGATAGGCTTACTTTAGAGGACACATTCTCTTTTTGTTAGTGAAATCTGTGTAATTCCCTAGAACCTCTTCAAGCAAAATTTGTGACTTTTTTTTTTTTTTATTTTCAGTGAAAGCATGAGTATATTTTAGAATATGTGATGTAAATCCTATTTTGTTGAATAAATTCTTACTACAACTTTTACTGATTTCTTATTGCTTTGACTGGAACCTTCTTTACAATATTGAATGAAAGTAGAAGGGCAGACTTTCTTGTCTCAGATTCTGTAATAGGGAAGAAGAGTTCAAAAGTTGACTTATCATGTGGAGGTTATAGCTTAGTGGTTGGAATTTGCCTAGCATGCACAAGGCTGTGTTCCAACCCTAGTGACAACAGAAGGATAACTATGAAGTATAATGAGGTTTTTCATGGATGTTCTATGTTAGGCTTGATAAGTTTCTTTTTCTAGTTTAAATCTTTTTTCTTCCTTGAGGAGGTATTCAAGGACTTTCATTTTTGTATCCATTGAGCTGATCTTAGGATTTTTCTCCTTTGCTCTATTAATGCAATTAATAGATTGCATTGACTGGTACCTACAAAATTTCAAATTTTGGTTTCTCAAATGTTGAACCATCACTGTTTCATAAAATTAAAAAAAAAACCTTGATTGTACTATATAATCTTTTCTAGATATTGCTAGGTTCACTTTGATAGTAATTTTTGCATGTATTCATGAAGGTTTGATCTGTAAATTTTATTTTCTTGCTCTATCTTGATGAAGCTTTGGTTCTGGGATTATGTTAGCCTCATGAGTTGAGAAGTACTTCCTCCTCTTTTGTGATGTGGAAAAGTTTTTGCAAGATTGCTATTAATTCTCCTTTTTTTCCCTTTTTTATCATTGTTTTATTTTGAAATAATTATAGACTTCATAGGGCTTTTAAAAAGGGCCTACGAACAAAGATAGCCCGGGTACCCTTCATCCAGTTTCCTCCAATGGTAACATCTTTTTTTTTCCTTCAATTAAAAAAAAAAATTATATTCTCCTTTGAATGTGGTAAAATTTGCCAGTGAAATCATCTGGGCAGGAGTTTTCTTTGTAGGAAGTCTTTTGATAACAAATTGAATGTCCTTAACAGAACCAGGATTATTCACATTTTATTTTTTCTTGAGTCGCTTTTTGGTAAGTTACATTTTAAAGGGATTTTCTTATTTGCTCTAACTAGTTCAATGTATCAGCATAGAATTGTTTGCAATATTTCCTTGTTAATCTTTTCATATCTCTGGAGTCTGTCATGAAAGTGATAACCCCACTTCCATTCTCGATGGGCAGATACATACTATAGCACTACTTTATGTCACTGGGATAGATGCTTTTCAGGACAGATCTCAGGGCTGTGGGCATTGTCCTATTACCACAATTTTGCTGTTTCTGCCAGATACTTGCAAAGTAAAGTAGGACTTTTGTTAGAATTGCCATTTTACCCTTTTATTCATAATATTCAAGACTTTTATTAATGAATCTTCATGAAAATTTGCACTATAGTATAGACATACACAAACAAAGATTTTTTAAAAAGGGACTAGTCTTTCTAAAATCTATTCTTTTTACTTTTCTCTCACATTTTGTTTTGTCTCCAATTTAGAGCTTGCTGATATATAGTTCTAGGACTGGAGGTGAGGCTCAGTGGTAGAGCGCTTGTCTAACATGTGTAAGGCCCTGGGTTCCCTCCCCAGCATTGTAAAAACAAACTAACTAACAAATAAAGCCCCCAAGCAAGTAGTTGTAGGCTGGTGTAATCGGATATGCTAATCACTAGGCCTTGGAACATTGCTCTAAGTGTAAATTACTTAACTGAGTTTGAAAGACAGTATGAACAAAATAATTTCATACATCTTAATAATTTTTGTGGCAGTTTCATGTTGAAAATATTTTGGAGGTCCTTCCTTCCCCTCCTGTGTATGATGGAAACACCATGGCTGCGGCAGCCCAGCTCTCCCTGACACAGTTATCAAGTGGGAATCCTATATGAAAAATATTATAGACAGGTTGATACAGGCAATACTGGAAGGTTGTTGGCTTCAGATGCTGCTGCTTTTCTGAAAAAGTCAGGGCTTCCAGATTTAATACTTGGAAAGATTTGGGATTTAGCTGACACAGATGGCAAAGGCATCCTGAGCAAACAAGAATTCTTTGGGGCTTTGCATCTTGTAGCATGTGCCCAGAATGGACTGGAGGTTTCACTGAATAGCTTGAACTTGGCTGTTCCTCCACCAAGATTTCATGATACCAGCAGTCCTTTACTAACCAGTAGAACCCCTGCAGCTGAGCTTCCATGGGCTCTTAAAAGTAAAGATAAGGCCAAATATGATGCAATTTTTGATAGTTTAAGTCCAGTGGATGGATTTTTGTCTGGTGATAAAGTGAAGCCAGTGTTGCTTAACTCTAAGTTACCTGTGGAAATCCTTGGAAGAGTTTGGGAGTTGAGTGATATTGACCATGAAGGAAAGCTTGACAGAGATGAGTTTTCAGTTGTAAGTAACTTAATGTTCTTAAAATAGAAATATCATAATGGTTTTATCATGTGAAAATTTCCCCTTTTAATTAATCCTTAAAGGAAAACTATGTTTATCAAATTGTTGGTATAAACATTTTTGTCTAGAATTTATAGGTAGTTAATAAATATTTTAAAATAAATGAAAAAACAAAAGAAAATATTTTGGACATTAGTTTAAATAAAATATTAAAATTGATTTTACCTGTTTCTTTTGATTTTTTTTAAAAAATGTGGCTATTAGGAAAATTAAAATTCTACATATGGCTTGCATTGTATTTCCATTGGTCAGCATTGTTGAAGACATGAAATGAATGGCTATTCTGATCTCTCTCCCTTGAAACAAACTTTATTACATGAATACAGATTTATTTAGTACACATAGATAGGTCATTTAAAATAGTGCTGTAAACTTTTTATAAATAGGATTTTAAAAACTTGTTATGATGGAATATTTCAAATACAGAAAAGAGAAGAGAGAGTAGTATAATGAACCCCTGGGTATCCATTATCCAGTTTCAACAGTTATCAACTCTTTTTTTTCCTTTAAGTTATATATGAAATTGTCAAATTCTTGATTGATCTTGTTTCATTGGTTCCCCATTCACTCCTTACCTCCCCTTCCAACTGCTTTGAAAAAAATAGAAATAATCTTTTAAAATGCTACAAATGGAATAAATATTTATAGTACATTTTAAAAAATAAATTGAATGACCATCCCTTGATTTATTATTTTTAAATTTGTATCTTATTATTCAATTTAGGTTTACCTAAATTGAAGCATAACTGATTTACATATTGAGAGATTATCTTTATCAAGATTACCTTTATACTTTTGGTACATCATCAATTTTAATACTGATTTGATTTGGTTGTCTGTAATTTCAATTTTACTCATCTAAAAGTCAAATAAAACTCTGCTTCCTTTTGAAGAAAAATTTTGGCAGCATCATAATGCATTGTGATAACAGAGGATCATCCTCAAATCCTGATTTTAATTATGATTGTTTTCTTTTTAATAAGGTTTCGTTATACTTGTTTAAAGAATTGCCTTTGTATCTCTGGCGACCTTCTGCTTCGGAGCTAGCTGTGATTCGGGGTTGGTTATTGAATCACAACCTGACAGCAGTGAAGAACAAACTGGCCTGTGTTATTTTAGAAGGACTGAATTGGGGATTTGCTGAACAGGTATGTGTTAAAATCATCCCCAGAAATGGGGGATTCTATGAGCCTCAATTTCAGGGAAGCATTTTCTTAGAACAGTAACATTTCCAAATACTATACCCAAGGTCTGCACATTTTCTTTTTTCTAACATTTTATTTTTTTAGTTGTATTTGGACACAATACCTTTATTTATTTATTTGTTATGTGGTGCTGAGGATCAAACCTAGGGCCCTGCATGTGCTAGGCAAGCACTCTACCGCTGAGCCACAACCCCAGCCCCCTGCACATTCTTTTAGTTGTATTGGAGTCTAGGATCTTTAATTCTGTTTTGCAGAGTGAGCATCTTCTAAATGAAGATAAATATTTTCCACATGGATAATTCTTCCCTTTATCCTTAGAACACATGTATCTGTTGTTTTATCCCTGGCTAATTACTGCATTTACTCCTTATTGCCTCCCTGCCTCTGGTCCCTTTTTCTCCTGTAATTTCTCTTGAATGTCTTTGCCAGAGTTGTTTTCTAAAACATCATCAATTAATTAGGAGCCTGAGTTCTGAGCCAGTCTGCCTGGGTTCTAATTTCAGTTCTGCTACTTCCTCATGGTATGACACTGAGCAAGCTTCCTGCATTCTCTGGACCTTAGTTGCTCATCTGTAAACAGTGAAATTAGTAGGCCTTCCTCATAGTGTTGTTGTAAGAATTTAATGAGTAAGGGCATATAAACATTTAGGACAGTTCTTGGCACATGTTAATTACTTGATGTTGTAGTCATTATTAATAGTTTATTACTAAGGATATCATGTCTCCAAAGATGCCACATCAAGTGATTTTGACTATTTCATAACCTTTCCTGTCTCTTTACCATAGGCTTATTAGTTAGCTTCTTGATAAAAAATATTAATATCTTAAAAGAAAAATTGGGGAGAACTCAGCCATCTACAACTCTTCACCAGCTCTGTTCTGGGCAAGTCATTTAATCCTGGCAGTTGTCTTTTGTGTTTTGCATTAATCTGATGCCTGGTATTTAGACTGAAGCCAGGGAGTTTTCCTCTCAGGGGCTCCCTGACCTCCTAGGACTGGAGAGCTAGCAGGGGCAAGCATCAGGGGCTGTTCTTCACCTTCACATTCTCCTGTTTGTGAACAGAGCCCCCAGGATCCCTTCCGCCAGAGAGCTGCATTAAGATTTCCCTGTGAGAGTCTCTTCACTCCTGCCTTAGAATTGGGAGCAACATCTTCTATGCAAGAGTTAGGAACTGACTTTTTCAAAGCTGCAAAGGAAGATGGGGTGGGAAATTTGTAGGCTACTTGAGGCTCTTGAAGCATGTTTTATCTGTGTTGTTATTATTGTTACTATTTTTGGTACTGGGAATTGAACCCAGGGGTGCTTTACCACTGAGCTCCATTCCCAGCTCCCTTTTTTATATTTATTTTTAAAATTTGAGATAGGGTTTCACTAAATTCCTGAGAACCTCATTAATTGCTGAGGTTGTCCTTGAATTTGTGATCCTCCTGCTAAGTCACTGGGATTATAGGATTATATGCTTTACCTATATTATTGAACATCTTATTATTATTGATAGTGGAACGAGAAAAGGGAATGTAGACTTAATTTGTTAGTTGTTTTCCTTTTTAATTAATATCAAGCATTTTCCTGGTTTGTGGCAGTGCCCTTAACTTATAACTTATACCACAGTCTTTGTAGAGATCTAGAGTCGGGTGGGGGATTAGATTAAAATACCAGTTTTAGTCTGGGGTGAGGAATGACTCAGGTTCAGACCTCTCTTGGTACAGTATAATTGCTCTTTAGATTTCAAAATTTTTCCTTTTGTCATTTATAACTTCACTGTTTTAGGGGATGTAATGCTTAGAATATTTGGTTTTTGTATCCAAGACCCTGTTTTACTATTCTGTCTGTATTTTGGGTCAAAGGTATTTTAAAAAGTCAAGTGGGTATGTTTGTGATTATTTCTCTCTTTAAAAGGGTATTCTTCATCTGGATCAAACAGTTCATTCTGAAGTGGCCTTAATGGTTCTAGAAGCTTATCAGAAGTACCTTGCGCAGAAACCATATGCTGGGCTAATTTCTGAAAGTATGAAGCAGGTATTTCTTCCTCTTTTATATTGAAGACATAAATTTTTGTTTACAAATAGACTGGGCATTTGAAGCTACAGTATTGATCCTTAGATTTTTCTAAGAACATCACTGGCAGTTTAAGATATTAACATTGATTTCTATGGTTAAAGTCTTCTTTCTTAAAAAGTAGCTCCTTTATGATCATTTTGGTATCATACAGTTTAAGTTGAGCAGCAGTGATGTATATGCTGGAGCTCACTTCTACTAGCTCAGGTGAACTGACTGTTAAATTTTCAGAAACTTTGCAAGCTAGATTGTTATTTTAGTCTGCTTTTTCACTGTTGTGACCAAAAGACCTAACCAGAACAGTTAGAGGAGGGAAAATTTATTTGGGGGCCCACGGTTTCAGAGGTCCATTGATGGCTGATTCCATTCCTGGGACTCAAGGTGAGGCTGAACATCATGGCAGAAGAATGTGGTGGAGGAAAGAACCTCAGGACATGACCATCAGGAAGCAAAGAGAGCTCTGTTCAACAAAAGGGCAAAATGTATACCCCAAAGGCATGCTCCCAGGAACCCACCTCCTCCAGCCACACCCTACCTGCCTACAGTTACCATCCAGTTAATCCCTGTCTGGGAATAACTACTGATTAGGTTAAGACTCATAACCCAGGCATTTCACCTCTAAACTTTGCATTTTCTCATGGTGAGTGTTTTGGGGGACACCTAATATCTAACCCATAACAATTGTTAAACTATTGGTAGCTTGAAATTGATAGTGGTTTTTATCCCACACAAATTGGCAAATGCTTTGCTTAAATAAGACCTTTCATTCTTAATTACTAAATTTAAAAAAAATTTTTAACCAGCACATGATTTCATGAATATCAAATTTTATATCACTTCTCTTTTGATCACATTCTCAAATTGACTAGCAAGGAAGTACAAATGGTTATTTGTGAGTGAGAAATTGCTTTAATGCATTACCTCAGACATTAATTGTAGGCCAGCAAATAGTATATTCTCTTTCAAAGCCACTATTGATCACAAAAAAGGATGAGTAGATGTGGTTACAGATTTAATTTGTGTGCAACTAATGTGGTTTAAAATAAATAATTGTTTTAGGTTTCATATTTGGCCAGTATTGTTCGATATGGAGAAACCCCTGAGACCTCATTTAACCAATGGGCCTGGAATTTGATCTTGAGGTTAAAACTGCACAGAAATGACTATGGAATACAGCAGAATTGCCCAACTGTTCCCTTCTGCAGCATGGTGCCTGACATGACAGAGTCACCTGCATTTCATCCTCTCTTGAAGGCTGTGAAAGCTGGCATGCCCATTGGCTGTTATCTCGCCTTATCTATGACATCTGTGGGCCACAGGTATGGTGTTTGGGTTGAACCTCTAGAGTTGCTTAACCTTATGGGTAGGAGTTCTACAATCTCATCTTCTACTTACCAAGAGCTAAGGTCTCCATTAAATCTATAGGGAGGTAAATTAGAGCTAAATAATAAGCCTGGATCAGTGGTATCAAGGTAAAGTGCTTTCCAAATATACTCAAGATCATTTACTCTCACTAAATAAATAAAAGTGTGTATAGTGTATGTATGTATATATACACAAAACCACACATGTATACACACACATATACACCCACAAAATATATTAGAACATATATTTTAAATAATTCTGTAGAGCTTCCTTATAAAAGGTAAGGACTTTGTCTTGTTCATTTTTATGCCTACAGAACTTGTACTTGATATTCCACAAATGCTGGTGGATTGAATGAATGTGGGAAGGAGCATCTGGTGTCTGAGTGGGAAGGGTGAGAGGAGGGGAAGAGAGGAAATACTCCTGAATGAAGCCCATGATTCCTCATGGAGAATAAAAGAGATCACATAGTTGGTAGGGTCAAATGTTGGGAAAGATTTGAAAGCTGGGTAAGAGAGGGTAGAACTGATGAGAGAAGGATAGACTTGTTTAGCCTTTAGGAAGGTATCTTTTACATTGTTTCCAGTAGGTCTAGTGTCATAAACAGTTTTCTGAACTTTTAAGTTCCTCATCTCTAAGATGGGAATAATAAAGATAACAGACTTTATGAGTTTCAAGTGAAAAAAAAATATATATCTCTTATTTAGAACAGTGCCTGACATGTGAGTTCTTTGAGGACAGTCTTCTGAACTTGTTTCATGATTATTTCTCTAATTGCTAGTATCCATTCTGGGACTATAGCTCTTTAGTCCTGATATGGGTTCTCTGCAAACATGCTGATCTGTTTAGTACTGATTACTGAATCCTGAATGGAAACAAGGATGAGAATAAGTGTTTCCTTTTGAGGTTCATTACACCGTAGTCATCTGGGATGTAGATGTTCTGGAATAGAGAAATAACTTAAAAATAATCTTATGCATGAGATTGGGGTTGGGGATGGAGTAGACAGGAACATAAGTTATATATGAATATAATATTACAGTATGGAGAATAATAGCCAGAAAGCCACTCAGCATCTTTCCCATACTAGAACGTTGCTTTATTTACTGTTTATTTTTATCTAGTATTTTTCCTTTGCTCTTTTTTTTTTTTTTTACAGTTATGATGTATGTGTAATTTTGTGGCTTGTTTTTCACTTTTAATATAGTAAGTATCTCCCTCATGGTGTAGCCTTTGCATTATTGTTATTTGAAATGATTTTTTTCCTCTAGAGGTGAAACAATGTAACTAAACTGCAGAATTAGGAAAGTGGAAGAAAAAATCACTCACTTCTGCCACTCCAATACAGTGAATATTCTGATGTGACATCATCCCTGTTTTTCTCTCTTTATCTAATTTTTTTTACTACTAGTTTTAATTACAAGTATAAATGTTTATGGGCTTTTTCTCTATTATCATTATAGTGGAAATATTTTCATGTTGTCTTTGGCCGCCATATGTATTATTTAAAAGTGACCCAATAAGATTACTATTGAATAGATTTTTCTTAAATTTACTTAATTCATTTCTGTGTATAAATTTTGTAGCTATAAATAAATAAGAAAATGAATCTTAACATGGATTATCATCCACATTTTTCCCTATATTTGAGATTATTTCTTAAGTACAGAAAGAAGATTTTTATGACATATTGGTTCTAGAAGCTGGGGACAGTGATTACACGCCTGTAATCCCAGGTACTCCAGAGGCTGAGTCAGCAAGATCCCAAGTTTGAGGCCAGCCTTAGCAACTTAGTGAGACACTGTCTAAAAAATTAAATGGTCTGGGGATTAACTTAGTGGTACAGTGCCCCTGAGTTCAATCCCCAGTACTGGGAGAAAACATGGTTTTAGGAGAAATTTGCCAGGTTATATTGACAGATTGATCTCACTTTCAAATCTTTCTTTTGCTGGAGTAACTTCTAGGAATAGCCAAACAAAGAGCCCCATAGCTCTTATAAGAAGCCCTGTTTGAGAAGCTAAATAGGGGAGTGGCAATCTCTCTGAACTGGAAATTTGCAAACCTGGGTTCTCATTTTGACCCTTCCCTAGTAAATTATGCAAATTTGGGCACAATATTAATCCTTTCTCATCTATAAAACAGAAATATAGATAAACTTTTAAGTTCCTTTGTACTTCAGAGTTCTGAGTCTAGTATTTTCTTGTGAAAAATGGACATTAAAAGATATGTTGGAGACTGAGGTACTCCACAGTGTATGATCACTCACTGGAAGAACAGAATTTAAGGAACTAGCTACCTTATATGCTCATTGCCTTTTTGTTCTCCATAGCATTGAGAAGTTCTGTGCAGAAGGCATTCCACTGTTGGGAATTCTGGTCCAGTCGAGGCATTTGAGAACAGTGGTCCATGTCCTAGATAAGATTCTACCTTTGTTTTACCCTTGCCAGTATTACCTTCTGAAGAATGAGCAGTAAGTATGTTCTCTCTGCGGCAGGAGACACTTTAGAAATGGCCCAGTGAACAAATATGACTACATTTGATTTCTGAAGTAAAATGAAGAGAATGATATTTCAGCAATGTATTTTTTAGAGGCAGAAAACTTCTGCGACCCAGTTTAGTATGCAGGTTAATGAACAATGATTCTGGTAACAATTCCAATTTAGTGTCACAAAAGGCATCTCCTTCTCATTTAACTTGAACTGGCTTATTAGAATTTATTAGTATTTAAAAGAGCAGTTATTTCCTTGAGACACCTGGGAACAGTATTCTTGACATTAAGCAGCGATGGCTTTGTCATTGGGACAACAGCCAAACATGCTGTTTTTCATCGCCTACGGTGTGCATAGTGCAGTGTTGTGAATAAATAAATAGGAAGTGGGAAGAGGACCACCTGTTCAGGAGTGGGGAGCTGAGCATCTGGCTGGGCCTCATGAAGAGTACTGAAAGGGGAGGGGAGGCCCTTTGTGGACCCCATAGTGAGGACAGGTAGTACATCCAAGGAGGGCATAAGGGGAACATTCCAGTTTTTCTGTTGCGTATTTTTTCATTCAGTGTGTCTCAGACTTGCTTGGTGATGAGAGTCACCAGAAGGGGCTTATTAAGTATGGATTTCCAGATTCCTCACTTGGAGCTCTGACTTCAGTAAGAAAGGATTAGGGTCTGGGCATCTTGGGTGCTAGGGAAGTTTTGGAATCAAATGACTTGGAACACATTGTTATTTTTATTAGTGGAGGCGGGAGTGCAGAGGAGTTGGGATGCTTGGGGGTGTTTTTCTCTAATGCTCTTTACCCTGCATGTGTTTGTGTGTCTTGGGCCTCTTCATTAAACTTCTGTAGGCAGACAGAATTCCTTTTAGCCCACATCAAATGTGAAAAGCTTATTCTTCTGAAATTCTTGAAGATTTATCAGAACCCATAATAGAGCTTTGGTCTAAAAATGGGGCCAATTTAACATTTTTTCTTTATCCTCATGAGTAATTAACTGCTGGCAGTTCTGCTAACTCCTGATCAGAAGGTACAGTGTGTGATCTGTGTGCTCTGCAGGTTTTTGTCACACTTCCTCCTCTTCCTCCACTTGGACAGTGGTGTACCTCAGGGTGTCACGCAGCAGGTCACTCACAAGGTGGCACAGCACCTCACAGGAGCCAGCTATGGGGACAACGTGAAGCTTCTCAACAGCATGATCCAGGTCAGGGCCCTTGCAAATCCCTAAATACACTTTCCCCCATCTTCCAACCCAAAGCCTGTGGTGTGAGCACATTAATGATGTGGTCATTTAAAATAATTTGTACAGTGCTTTTGGCATAGAGAAGCCCAACTGATTGAGGCTTTAGTGGAGGTAGATGGCATTTTGTTATTGTTTTGAAAATGGGAGGCTGGTTATTACCTTTCACGTCACCCAAGCCATTTCTGCACAGGCGCACATATCTGTAAGCACGCAGCCCAATGAAGTGGGTCCTGTTGCCGTGTTGGAGTTCTGGGTTCAGGTTCTCATAAGCCAGCATCTTTGGTACCGAGAACAACCCATCCTCTTCCTCATGGACCACTTGTGTAAGACAGCCTTTCAGCTGATGCAGGAGGACTGTGTACAGAAGTTACTCTACCAGCAACATAAGGTAACCTGTTAGTTTACATTTTCATCATTGGCTAGATAATAGTTTTCTAAAAGCTTCTCCTAAATGCACAGTTATTGGTATTACCGTGTGGTCACTACTTTTTTAAAGCTTTGCTTTATGGGCGTCTTGTCTTTCCAATCATATCCATTAGCACAGATCCTATGCAACTCAAAGGAAAGGACACTCAGGAAAGGACCTCTGTAGTGCACTGCCTGGAAGAGTTGGTGCAGCTGGCTCATTTTTGAAATCTGTGTTGTATCATCATCTTTCATTCTAGTGGGATAATCACTAACACTCTTGGAAGAGTCAATGATGAAGTTTTAAAAAATCCTGTTCTCTTTGTTCCACCCCTCCTCCCTGGTGTAGAATGCTCTAGGTTACCACTGTGACCGGAGTCTGCTCTCTTCCTTGGTGAGCTGGATCGTGGCAGGCAACATCACTCCATCTTTCATAGAAGGCTTGTCCATGCCCACTCAGGTATGAAGTCCACTGAGAGGACCATTTGTGATCTTTGTCAACTTCAATGTTGTTATCATCCTTATTAATCTATTACTAATAGTCTGCAATTACTAACATTTGTTTAGCACTTAGTACACAGAGGTATGCTTTTCCACTTGGCAGCCCTCTGCCAAGCCCTGTCTATTTTAGAGGTGTTAACAGAGGTTGGGCCAACAGCTTGACTGCTGAGAGGTTAAGAGTGGCGGCCTGGAGCCAAATGGCCCAGGTTTCAGTCTTGGTTCTTCCATTTGTTAGCTGTGTGCATTGGGCCACCTGCTTACATCTCCGTCTTCAACTGTCAAATGAGAATATGATTGCTTTAGGTAAAGCATTCAGAACCATGACTAACACATAGCACTAAGTATTGGCCCTTGTTATTGTCATCTTTATTACTGGTGGCATTATTTTCCATCACTATTACCACTTCTCAGACTGTATAATAAATCATGTCTCTCTTTCATCATTTAAATCACTGAAATCAACATTTCAGTCTTACTTCCTGTTCTTCCTCATATCTCTTTTGATTGAGCAGAAACTGGCTCCTTGCTGTCACCTAGACCCATCTCTGCTTCCCCACCTTCATGCCTCTGTCTCAATTTCTCTCAAGAGACCTGCTTTTCCCACCTGTCTATGCAGAGCCTTCTTTGATCCAGCCCTTTGCCTCCATGCAGTCCTCACCACTGCTCACAGTTTTGGTTACTTATATATTAATCTTGTCTACTCTAATAGATTGGACATTTCTTAAGGACAGAGCCCATGTCTGGCCCTCTTTTCTGCCCCTCACGCATACAGAACTTGTCCAGTAAATATTGTTGGGTGAATGAACATCCTTCTTGAAGTAGACTTTCCAGATGAGTTTAACATTTTCCAGTTGTCTATTTTTGTTTTATTCTATAAATGTGACAAGAATATAGGTAGGTATTAAATATGTGTTAATTTTACAAACTAAATATTTGCTGACTGAGATTGATCATTGAAAACATTTTTTTCCCTGCAGTGCTGGGGATTGAACTCAGGCTCTCATGCATGCTAGGCAAGTGCTCTACCATTGAGCTACAGCCCCAGCCTTAGCAAAGATTTTAACTTCAACTCAGGATGATTGTATCAGTTGAGTTAGTGGCTCATTTCCTTCCCCTTTCTCTGGTGTCATCATAGGTCTGGTTTGCATGGATTGTGCTGAACATGGAATCCATCTTTGAAGAGGACTCCCAGCTCAGAAGAGTTGTTGAAGGGGAATTGGTTATAAACTCTGCTTTTACCCCTGACCAAGCTCTGAAGGTGGAAATAGTAGTTCTGCATTCGAGTGGTGGGGTGGCTTACACTGCGGTGCTGAGGGATTTGGGATTCACCTTAACATGTGAACTTCTGTGTTTTCTTTTCTTGTGAATATTTGGAAATCCCAAACACCCAACCAGTATTTAAAACATTTGTGTAATTGAAGTGTATACTTGGCTTCCCAAAGTTCATTTAGCAACTGGCCTCATACTCAGTAACTTAGAGGTGTGTTCATTGCTCAAGTGAAGGGGATTGCTGTTTTCTTGAAGCAATTGCCATTGTCTCCCAGGTGCATCAGAATCCCTTTGAAAACTTGTTAAAAATTAGATTCCTGATCCCAGCTTTTGAGAGTCTGAATTGTAACCAGGAATTTCTTTTTAACTCCCTAACTGATTCTTAGGCTCACTAATGTGTGAGAAAGACTGAAATAGGGCTTTGGATTTAAAGACCATCTTCTTTTTTTTTTCCTTTAATTTAAATTAATAGTTTTATTTATATCGTTATCATTAAAGACTGTCTGTTTTAGATGCCATAGTATATATTTTGAGTTTGCTTTTGAGTTTCAGAGCCTCTCCAGGAATTCAGTATTCTTAGAAGTCCTTTTAAAATCTAAAATTTCAAAAGACTGATAGAGTTTGACAGTGAGATTGACTTTTGTTTGATTTTCATATCATTCTATGGCCTTGCTCTATAACATTTTTCATGCAAGAGAATTTCATAAGTAGAAGTTAGTTTAGACTAGATGACTCTTAAGACCCATTTTGGTTCTGGGGTCTGTGAAATGTCTTGACAGCAAAAAGTTGCTGCATGTGCCTTGCTACCAAGGAGGTTAATGTGGCAGTGAGTGGGCTGGAGAAGTGAGTTTTGTGTGACTTTTTTTTTTTATTGAATTGAAAACAAAATGTTTAGTATTGCATTTGGGTCACTTAGAGTAAACTGTGTCCATTTCTTAGCTAAAGCTTCTTCTTTGTTGTAGAAAGCCCAGGCCCAGCTGAAGCTCCCGATCGTCCCGTCCCTACAGAGGCTGCTGATTTATCGCTGGGCCCACCAGGCTCTGGTCACACCTTCTGATCATCCTCTTCTGCCACTCATCTGGCAGAAGTTCTTCCTCCTGTATCTTCACCGCCCAGGACCACAATATGGGTACGGTACCTGTGAGTCCATTCCTGAGACTGTGCTCTTACAGTGGAGTGTGAATCAGCATCATTCTTTGGTGACTTTAAACTAGAAGTCTTCCTCACTCTCTGTTTAAAATTTATTAGAATAGATCTTTTTTGAGTTTGAGGTATCTTGAAGCAGCTTTTCTTTACCATTCTTTGTCCCGCACTCCGACTCTGTGCTTTAAACCTCTGGAGATGGTAAAGGGAAAGAAACTTCTTCAAATAGAGGCTCCGTGTGTGACCACTGTGGGACTTGGGCAAGGTCTTTTAGACAGGGTATTTTGAGTAGCTTAGGGCCTTGCTAAGTCTGGTCTCAAACTTGTGATCTTCCTGCCTTAGTCTCTGGAGTTGCTGGGATTATAGACATGAACCACCACACACACCTTCCCTGCCCTTTTTATTTTTGATTTTGAGACAGGGTCTCAGAAAGTTGCCCAGGCTGGCCTTGAACTTTTGATCCTCTTGCATCAGCAGTGCCATCATGCTGACTTTATTCTTTTTAAAAGTACTTTCATATATAGTTCCACCTTCTCTCTAGGGGATATGTTCCAAAATCCCCTGTGGGTCCTTGAAGCCATGGATAGTACTGAACAATAGATATGCTGTTTTCCTTATATACACACATACTTATGGTAAAGTTTAATTTATAAATTAGGCACAGTAAGAGTAACAATAACTAATAATGCATTAGGACCATTATACTGAATATATACTAAAATAAAATTCTTTTAAACCTAAGCATTTTTTATTTCTAGAATTTTCCATTTAATATTTTTGGATGAGGGTTGATTGTAGGTAATTGAATCCACTGAAAGCGAAACTATGAATGAGGAGACACTACTGTACATATCTTGTGGCATCCTCAAAATATCCTTTGAGGTAGAAGTAACAGGTATTGATTTAGTGGTGTGTGGATCCAGCCATAGTAACTTGCCTAGCTGATTGACTGCCACATAGAAAGAGGATCTTGTGTTGAAATGTTATAGATCTGTGCTTTTATTTTTTAAGGTTACCCATAGATGGTTGTATTGGAAGAAGGTTTTTTCAAAGTCCTGTTCATATCAACTTGTTGAAAGACATGAAGAGACGCCTGACTGAGGTGGCCGATTTCCACCATGCTGCGAGCAAGGCCATCCGTGTTCCAGCAGAGGGCAGTGAAGGGCTACCAGAGAGCCAGGATGTCACCCCTGGTTACCTGACTTCTCCAGAACTGCACACAGAACTCGTGAGGTGTGATGGTCATTTAGCAGTTTCCCTTTGTTGTTTGCAGCGTGGGTCTTGGGCTGGCACAGTTAGCTGTGGTTCAGTCTCTAGATGTTACTCTTACTCCTGTGAGATTGAATCCACATGCTTTGATTCATATTGGCATATTGAAATGTTTTTCCCTTATGTTCCTCAAGAGAGAAGTGATGCAGCCACTTGGATATAGCGGGAATCTGAGTGATAATCGGTGTTGACAACCTCTTCTATTTCTCCTTATTTTATTTTATTTTTTTTGCCAATTTTAAATACAGTTTTATTTAAGACATTGCATTTTCCACTTACAGTGTTTATGAAGTGCAATGGTATTTTCTTTCTCTTCTGTTTCTTCATGTAAACATAGAAATAAACCAAAAGAAATTGATCACAGCAGGCACACAACTAAAGCCTTCTAGAAGAGCTCTTTAGAAATCAGTGACCCTGTTTGGGCTCTATAAATGTGGTTCATAGAGTCACCCTGTGGGATTCAGGGATCCACCTGGGGTGGTGGTAGTGGTGGGGTCAAACTTTATCAAAATGGGAGGTTGGAGAACTAGGAAGTAGGTTTGGGTTTTATTCACATTGTTCCCTCACCTTTCATCTATAAATTTAATATAAACCAAATATTAATCTTATAAATAGGATTTAATAAAAATGACTCTTAATAATTAACTCTGACTACAAAAATAGCTTGGTGGGAAAAGCCAGCATTTTATCTGGCACTGAGGCCTCAGGCTTACTTGACCTTAGCCCCTCAGGATTTGTTCTCAGCCTTCAAAATAATTTCTCCCCTTGCTTGGATGAAGGAAAACTCATTTTTTTTTTTAAAAAACCAGGCTTAATCTCTTTGAACATTTCAGATCAGCCAACAAAGACTTTGATACTCCTTCTGTCTCTCTTAAATCCACCCCCTGTGGTGTTTATAAAGTGGCCATCTATCTCACTGAGTCAGAAACTGGAAGCGAGAACTACACACATACCAACCTCTTCCCTTTGGGCCCTCACAGCCCTTCCATGTCTGACTTCTAGACACCCTGCCCTGGAGGTAAAGGACCTAGTCTTCCACTTCACTGAGCATGGCCACGTGCTGATTTCTGGTCATTTGTGTGTGCCAGCTACTTTTCTAGTTCTGTTGATGGAAACAACTGCTCAGAATATCAGTGACCTTAGCTAGTGGACTTTGTGCCTTGTAAAAACAAAAATAAAGGAAACATAATTATATTTTTAAAAAAGTTTTTACTGGAAAATCAAGTTGTTGTTTTTAAAAAAAATTTTTTTTAAAAGCCTGACTTTGTTTATTTCTTCTTAATGGGAACAGGGTGCACACATGGCAGTGAGTTTGATTTATAATTCCTCAAGTCAGGAGCTGGCCATGGAGTCTCTGGCTGGCAAGTTCTTTCAATGCAAAAGGTCTCTGAAAGAGAAAATTTGATCATTTGAATGTTATTTTCACTTTTCCAAACACTAGGGCTTACTGTGACTGAATTGTTCAGGAAAGCAAAGCTGCAAATTCAGATTCTAGGGCTGTGGTATAATCATCTCCTTCAGTTACTTTTTCTGTACACTGTGTTTAACCCTGTGTTAATAATGGAGCTCCCAAAGACCCTTCTTTAGACCTTTTTTTTTTTTTTTTAAAGCAATTATTGCATCAGATTTTAACGATCAGGGACAGTTCTCTACTGCTGGACCATGAGTTTTTTTGGGAGGGGTAGTGGTTGTTTGGTATATTTTCTGGATTGTGGGCTTTCTTTACCCTGATAGACTTGTGCCAGAGGTCTTAGCAATGTAAGAAACTTCATCTGAACATTTAAAAACTCACATAACTTATGTTTTTATCTTTTAGGCTCTTCAATGTATATATATTATGGCTAGAAGATGAAAATTTTCAAAAAGGAGATACCTATATCCCTTCTCTACCAAAGCATTATGATATTCACAGGCTAGCAAAAGTGATGCAGAATCAGCAGGTGAAACTATGGCATTGTCTTGTTGAGCATTTCTGAATGTCATTTGAACCAGTCATAGTTACAATCTCAGGGTGAAACCACTTATTGATATGGAAGTGGGTGGTCATGGGAATGGTCATTATTTCTGTAGGTTTTCTCAATATATAAGTGATTGTGTTGAGAGGATATTCCCTTTTGAATCTCTAGCCCCACTGTGACTTCACCTGGAGGCCTAAACTCATTTTTGAGCTTTTTACAACTTCTACATAGTCTTTCTTTGACTGTTTGTATTCTTTTTTATTTTAAATTGTCAGCAGCAGAACACTTTTAAGCAATCATCTCTACCATAAAAAAGCTCAGGGAAAGTTTAAAAATATTTTTATTTTTTGCAGTTCAGGATTGAGCCCAGGCAGGACCTTATGCATACTTGGCAAATATTCTACCATCAAGCTATATACCCAGCCATTAGTGGAAAGAATTTTAAGCATTCATAAGTTACACAGGCGGTCAGTTGCAGGGAGGAGACGAGGAGCTCACCTTTGTCTTTGAAGAGGTTTATTTCTTGATGTCCTTTCTAGAACCACTTGATTCTAGTCTCTGTGTGTCCTAAGCTGTTTTCTTTCTGGCACCCAAAGATGTCTTTGATCCTTTTTCAGATCCAAACCTCTAATCTCTGGTTTCTTAAAGCTTCTGTGGCCAGCTTGAGATAGGGCTGAGGTTGGGGGAGACATGTCTGTCCTATTATGGATCCTTTCTTCTAGAGCCTGAACTGTATTGGGCATTGACCCCAATGTTGGAATGTGATTTGAGAACCTCTAAGATTTGAGAGGCTTGCCATTGGACCCTTAAGCCTACCCACTTCCACATAATGTGTAATACTTCCTCTCCTGTTGGTTCTGCTGTTTTCTTTTCCTTCCCTTTCTCCCAGGGGTACTTACTGAGTGCCTTATACATTCCAAGAGTTTAATGTCAAAAATACAAAGAGATGTGATATACTCTCTGCTTACAAGGAGCTTCTTATCAAATGGGGGCCTAAACATGTATCACATCTGTGATCAAGACTGGGAGTGGAATGCAGGGTGCTGTGGAAGCAGAGAGGGGTGGCAGTGGTGGGAGACCTATGAAATGAGCCTTGGGGATAGATGGGTCTCTTGCAGACTAGGCAAGAGCTCTCCTGCTGAGCCACTTCAGCAGCCCTCTTCTGAAGTATTTATTTGGAGAGCTATCGAAATAACCCATCAGTGATTAAATGGATGAATTAAAAATATATTGAGGAACAATCAGTAGATTTTATGATGGGTTAATTACACAAGAACTCCAAAATTTCTAGCTTGGGCAGTTAGAAATGCTATTTACCAAGTTAGGGAATGTAGTAAGAGGAAGTGCCTATGGTTTCAGAGAGCTTCTTATTCTGCTGTATTACAAGCACTTGGCCTGGAGGGGAGATACAGATCTAGAATTCAGGAATGAGCCTGGGTGGGAAACGTGGGTTTAAGAGTGATAGAATGTTTAGATTAAGCAGAGGACTGCAGGTGGAATTCTAAGAAATAACATGTAAGGGTCCAGAGAAATAAGGCTGGGGATAGAGGAAAAGTAAATTTGAGATCATGGTGGCCTCAAATCCTTTTAGTGCTGTTCCATGCTCATCTCTTCTTTACATTCTACATCCAAAGTCCTTATGCAAACCTTTGCACAATATAGGTACTTTAAATTTTTTTAAAAAATTTACCATAGCTTTCTTGGTTCTTTCCCTTTAATTCTTATTCCTTAGCATTTGCAATCAATTGCTTTTCTTTTTTTAAGTTTTTGCTTACCATTTAATATGCAACTTTTTTTTTTTTTTAAATCTGTAACTAAAATTCCTGGAATTGTCTTTTGCTTACCCATCAGCAACTCCCACTATTTGCTTTAATCTGTCGGTCTCTGTCAACAGTTATTTAGTGCAGAGATGGACAGGGTGACCTGGTGATGGTATTGATAGGAGATGCGTTGTCTACATAGCAGGAGGATCTGCAACAGTCCAGGTGCAGACAGGACCTGATTGGGTGCAGGATTACTTTGGAGCTTCTTCTCTGATCCTGGAATGCCTTGTCCTGTGCTTAGTTTAGAAATAATGATTTAGTATTTGATAACAGTGGCTTATTAAGAAGCCAGTACATTTTTAGGATTAGAGGGATCCTTGGGACTGTGGAACACTTAATGAGGGGGGCAAGGAGATCATTGCCTACAAAACCATATCATGTTTGATTACTTGCTATGCTGTTTGAAGTCATCATTAGTGTGTGTTATTATCTGACATTTTTATTGTTGTTCAGGGTAGCCCACCATTCTAATATGTGACAATCCCCAAAGTAAAGAAATATAGTTCAGAATATGCAAGATAGCCCACTGAAATATGGAAAGAAAATACTAGAACTTGTTTTTTCTCATTTTATCTACTTATTTATTTTATCTTTTTTTATGAGTAAATTCTGCCATCAAGAAAAATAGAATAACGTAATAGATATGCCCTTTTCCCCCTCCCTCCATGTGTCTAGTTTTCTCTAGCCCATCTGCTCTCTCTACCATATTATCTTGGAGGTAAACTTAGAGGTCATTTGATATATAAAGGTTATTTTAAAAGATAAAGATAAAATAGCCCAATAGCATTTATGTCTAGAAAATATTAATAATTTCTTACTATCAAATATCTAGTCATCTGTTCAAACTTCTTCTTACCTCAAATGTGATAAAAATTTTAAAATTTATTTTTTGGTGCTGGTGATTGGTTGCAGTGGCACTCTGGCACCAACCTATATACCTGGTCTTTTTTTTTCCACCCCCCTGTGGTACTGAGGATTGAAACCAGGGGCATTGTGTCACTGAGCTATACCCCCAATTATGTTTTATAATTGTGTATTTTGAGACAGGGTCTTGCTAAGTTGTCAAGGCTCACACTGAACTTGCAGTCCTCCTGCCGTGGCCTCCTGAGTCATTGGGATTGCAATCATGCACTATCACCCCTGGCAAAAAGTTATTTTTTTAATCATGGTACAGTTTAAAAAAAGAAGTTGCAAATATTGCTAACATTATTAGTGACCATTTAAAATGCAGTCTATCCTAATGCTAGAGAATTTGAAGTTGACCATCTCATATTGAAACTTACTGGTTTACTTTATAGTTAAATGTATAGTTTTATATGCGAATAATAGTTTGTCAGAATTCAAGTACTATGGTTTTATTCCAGGATCTGTGGATGGAGTATTTGAACATGGAACGTATCTATCATGAGTTCCAGGAAACTGTTGGTGTGTGGATGCAGGCCAAGCTCGAATCCCATTCCATACCCTGCAGCTTGTTGGCACAGCTGGACTTCACTGATCCTTTGTTGGGTGAGTTTTATTATCATCAGCCCCTTTAAAGACTGACTGACTGAATGAATGAATGATTGCATCAGAGTCATTGAGGATTACCTTTTCCACACTTTTATCCCTCTGGTGAGAATTGCTTTTGAGTTTAATGTTAACTTAGGACCACTAAGGACTAGGTTAGGCTGCAAATGAGAATCCAAACCAGAAATGACTTAAATCGCTTTGGGTAGAGATTTTCATTTCTCTCACATAGAAGAAGTTTGGAGGCAGGCAGTTGAGAGCAGTAGGATGGGCTCATGACCCCTGCAAGCTTTCAAGGACCTCGTTCCTTCTTTCCTTGCTGTCCCACTGTTTGCACAGATGACATCCACTTCCAGTTCAGGATGGCTGTTTATGCTTAACATTCACATTCCAATAAGCAGAACGGGAAATCTTTCTTAAAAATCTCTTTCAAGAAGCTCACAGACTTTCCAGTTATATCTCATTGCCCCAAACTGAGATACAGGGCTGAACTTAGCTGGAAAGGAAGCTGGGATGCTCATGATTCATTTCTTTTTTGATGCTTTAAAAAGAAATTTCAATTTACTTAGGAAACTATGTGTAAAATGCAACTTCAAATGTAATTATTGTAGGTTTATAGTTTTAGTATTCAAAAGTCTATTTTTCTTTTATACTTTTTTTCTGAACCCAGAACCTATACCATTCAAATGGACCACATTTCCAGAATTGTCTACTATTGTTTCTAGAGGATGTTATAAATTATCAGTTTTCTATGCTGGGCTACCAAAAGCCTATTTAACTTATAAAGTTGCTGATGTATTTCATTAACAAAATTATAGAAGATTATAGTTGACTTACACATTAATGTTAATTGCTGAATGTTTTTAAAATATAGAACATAAAAGTAAAATTGTAAATACAGTTGTTGCCCAAAATATTATAATATATAATATAATAGAATACTGAAGTGATTCAGAAAAAGGCAAAAGAAAATAAACAAAAAAAAAAACCTCTCTTATTCCTCTTATTTCAGCTCTGCTTCAAACAGCTTGTTAGGTGTGTGAAAAGCAAAAACAGAACCTCTCTGGGCTTAAGCTTTGCAAAATGAAGGTGCTGACAGTGTTATCTAATACTTCAAAAAATTTCTCTCCAACATCTTTTTCCTTTGCTTTTTTCCCTGAAATAATAATAATAATAATAATAATAATAATAATATTTTTCTTATTATAAAAGTTATGTACTCATTGGAAAAAAAACCAAAAAACAAGCCAGACATGGTGGTATATGTCTGTAATCCTAGCAACTTGGGAAGCTGAGACATGAGGATTGCAAGTTCAAGGCCAGCCTTAACACCTTAGTGAGGCCCTCAGCATCTTAGTGATACCCTATCTCAAATAAATTAAGGTGATGTACACCTGTAATTCCAGTGGCTCAGGAGGCTGAGACAGGAGGATTGAGAGTTCAGAGCCAACTTCAGCAAAAGTGAGGTGCTAAGCAAGACCTGTCCCTAAATAAAATACAAAAAAGGGCTAGGATGTAACTCAGCAGCTGAATGCCCCTGAGTTCAATCCTTGGTTACCCCCGCCCCTACAAAAAAATTTAAAAAGGGCTTAGGGATATATCTCAGTGGTATAGCACCCCTGGGTTTCCTTGGTACGAGAGAGAGAGAGAGAGAGAGAGAGAGAGAGAGAGAGAGAGAGAGAGAGAGAGAAAAGAAAAGCAGTATAGGAAGATATATAGAGGAAGGTTTGAAAATGGCCTTCCACCTAACTATTCAGATTTTCATTTTCTACTCCTGAAAGTTAGATGAGAAGAATGAACATGTGTTTAGATCTGGAAACTAGTAAATGCTCTCTGTTCATGCCTGTGTGTCTGTAATGCTTTCATTGGTACCCCAATACTGCCCTAAAAGGCTAATTGTCTTTTCTAGAGTTAATACAATAACTTAGTTGGTTTGGGCCACTGTCCTAGTACTTTATGTGTATTAACTCAGTCCTCATATCAGTCCAGTTTGAGTATTCCTTGTTAAGCCGAGAAGCAACCCAAGTGTAGGATGGTTGTTGGGTAACTTGCCTACATGGGCCACATCTAGGAATTCTGGCAGAGCTGTCTGGCTCCTGAGACCCTTCTGTTCACCACTTAATAATATTCCTACTTCTTGTTTCTGACCATCAGTACAGGTTGCAGTTCTAAACAAAATTGGGGCCTGTGTTTCTGAATAACAACTTTCAGGTTTTTTTCAAAGGAGAGCAGATTAGGTGATGATTGTATCAATGATTGAACTTGTTATGGTTGTAGGAAAAATTTGATGAGCCTACTTATGACACTGATTTATATTTCTTGACCTATTTTCTTGGATTGAAAATTTTTCAGTTGTGGTCCAATATATGCCCTGAATTTTAATTTTTTTCTCTTTCGTTTTGTATTTAAAATATTATCCTTGATTTTTCTTTCATGGTAAATTTTATTGGGTTGAAAGGGCCCCCAATTTGTCTTTTAGAGTCATGACCTGTAATGTTGTTTGAAAGAAACTCTTAACACAGATGGTCACAAGTCTTATCCAATGATGACTGTCCAGCTTTGTCACATCTGTGCAAAGAGTGGTGGTTCTAGTGGAAAAACACCAGTTACAAAGGACAGTGCTGTGCTTGATCCTTTTGGAATGTTAACTTTCATCTGTTTGGGGTATAAACAATACAAGTCTCCTTCTGCCAAGTAAAATTATGGCCATTAAATTTTCTTTGATTTTTCTCAACAAGAATAGAAAGTTGAATGTTACATCTGGAATGAGATCGGAAATCCATAGTCGTTGCTTAAGTACTGTTGACTTACTGATCTGAAGTTTCCTTGACCTCTCTCCTCTGATAACTTTACTATTACAGTTTTTATCCCCAAACTGGTGTATAACAGCAGTTTTCCTAGTGTTCTCAGTTCCACCTGCTGTTGGTATGTATATATAGCAAGGTGCAGAGAGGGAGAGGAGATAAATTTACTAGACACATACTATATATACTATTCCATATTAAGTGCAAGAAATATCAGATTTTTGAATTTTATTAATCAGTCTGGGACCATGTGTGATCTAGTGCAGAATTGCTTGGTATGGATTCACCTTTATTTCTTTTGTATGGAACTGGGCAGCTTATTTGGACTATCAGAGCATTTGCTGAGTGAGTGAATGAATAAGTGACCAACTGACTATGTGGCTGCATAAACATGGGTGCTTTTGGATTTTATGCCCATGTCTTCCTTCATTTTATCTTTTATACTTCTAGCCCTGCTGTTCAAATCTTGAATTAGTTTTAGATTTTTCACTTAGTTTTATTCCATAATGTTCATTCCTCCTTCTCCTGTCCTGCAAAGTGTCTTTGGATGGTGGCATTAAGCTATTTTTTTTGCGGGGCGGGGGGGTTACTGGGGGAACTCAACCACTGAACTATATCCCCAGCCCTATTTTGTATTTTATTTAGAGACAGAGTCTCACTGAGTTGATTAGCCATTGCTGAGGCTGGCTTTGAACTCACAATCCTCCTGTCTTAGCCTCTCGAGCTGCTGGGATTAGCAGGTGTGCACCACCGCACCCTGTGCTGTTAAACTCCTAACTGGACTACTTGCCTCTGAATCTATGCTGTTAGCCTCATCCATCATCTAGATGGTAGCTACTGTGTCTTGAGCTTGCTTAGAGCTGCTCTCTAGATCCCTTTTACACTAACATCAAGTCCAAACAGCTTAGTATGTCATGCAAGGCTGTCACAAGTAGTAATTTAATATCATTAACTTTTGCTCTTTAGTTACCATTATATTATAAAATTTTCAAGGACAGGGATTCTATTGAATTGTAGCACATGCCCCTGCTGAGCTCCTAGCTCCTAGTAGAATGTTACTAGACTCATGTGTGCTTACTCAAAACTCACAAGAACCAGAAAATAATGATTTTTATGGCCCCTTGTGGTTTAAGGAACCAATCTGGGGATCTCTAGCATTCTTTATAAAGTAATAGAGCACAGCTTTGTACCATTTGGTATAGTACTACTTACTAGTACCCATTACCTTGTAAATATATTTTTTCTTTTAGCCAAAGAAAGGATCTTAAGTAACTTGCGGAAACACGAGGCTCCCCAACCTCCCCTTGTTCTGCATCCCATGAGGCCTCCTGTGCCAGTTATTTCCTCGACTGTCCTGCTGAGTCACAAGGAAACTACCCAGCTGGTGTGCACAGACCTGAACGTGCTGCAGCAGCAGGCCAGGTAAGACCATGTACCCTCTGGGGTCATGCTCCCGGGCTTGGCTGCCTTGACAGCCTGGATGATTTAGTACCTGACTGGCGTTCTCATGGGCGCTCTTACCGTGAGGTAATTTGACCAGACTGGCCCAGGCAGTTCACTTGGTGAACTGAGCCTTGACAAGTCTTTGAATTTCATGTTGAAATTATGTTTGCTTTTCTTGTGGACTGCCAATCTGACTTATTTTCTGTGGGGGCACTTCTGAGTGACAGCAGTATTGGCCAAGATTTTCTTATGCTTCCCTGAGGAGACTTTCTGATACTGGAAAATGGTGTTGGAAGTGGGGATGAAAAGAGTGTTGCTTTCTTTTGTCACTGCTTTGCTCTATGAACTCTTTGTTCTTTAGAAAATTGACATAGTCACTTGGTTGACGCATGAGAAAGTCCTTCAGTGTTTTTAGTTCACACGGTAGACACGGAATACACTGTTCAAGGTTTTGATGCTAGCTTACACTCTTGTAAGGAGCGTATGTGGAGAAGTCTCTTTTATTAATAGTAAATGAGCCTTATTTTTGTTTTTGTAGATCTTTTGTTCCTTTTTATTGGCAAATTATACACAACAGTAAGATTCATTGTTATATATTTGTATGTGCACATAAATATTACAGTATAATTTGGTCAATTTCATTCTCCTAGCATCTCTCTAAATAAGCCTTATTTTTACAAATCCCATATAAATCAATTTTTTATTGATGTTTTTTTTCTTGCCTCCGTTTGATCCCAATGTTTATTGTGCACACTTTAATCCCAATGTTGTGTGCATACTTGTGCATCTGCCCATTAACATAATAATAAATACAGTTAGAACAGTATTGACATCCCCTATACATAGTTTGCTTTTATAAGTCTTTGATATTTCAGTTTGAATTGCTAATAACTAAATGTTATTTTACTTAAAATTAAGGCATTCTTTTTTAAAAAAGTTTTTTTTTCTAGTTGTAGATGGACAGAATGCCTTGATTATTTTTTTTTAAAAACATTTTTATTTTTTTAGAAGTAGTTGGACATACCCTTTATTTTATTTATTTATTTTTACATGGTGCTGAGGATCGAACCCAGGGCCTTGCACGTGCTAGACGAGTGCTCTACCGCTGAGCCACAATCCCAGTCCCCTTGATTATTTTTGTTTATTTTTATGTGATGCTAAGGATTGAACCCAGTGCCTCACACACGCTAGGCAAGTGCTCTGCCACTGAGCTGTATCTCCAGCCCAAGGGCACTCCTTTAGCATGAATAAATTACAGGTCTTCTTTGTTCTTGTATATTTCAGGATCCATTTTAAAAGCCATATTAATATACAACACATTCTAAATGGAGATTTATTTGAGTAAAAAGTTGTGCCACTTTACCAGAATGCTTTTTCTTTTTTTCTCTTGTTTCTTAACTTTCTGGTCAGTTGGTCTGCTAGGAGTTGGTTTGGCCAAGCCATGGCACATACACCTTTTGTCTTCTTGTTAATTGTTTTATGTTATAGTACCGGCTGGGGTAGCTGGAAGCCTTTATCACTTTTCATAGAACCTTCCGGAAGACTTTCTTTTACCTTCTGGTGGTGTTTTTTAGAACTGCAGCTCTTCGGGAGTCTCAGCAGGTTGCCCTGGATGGTGAGCTGTTGGATATAATGCCCAAACAGTACATGAATCGAGAAGAACAGACCACACTGCATTTGGAGTGTAGAGGCAGCAGTGGTAAGAAATGCCAGGGAGCAGCAGTTGTAACAGTTCAGGTAGGATTGTTTATATTCTTTGTAATATAGAGAATTTTAATTGAGTTGCTAATATTGATACATTATTGAAAAAAAATTGAAAGAACAATAGCCTATGATTTGTGCCTGAAACATTTCATAGTTTTAGGGGGAGTGAGAACACACAGAGCTAATCACACATTTCTTTGAGTACATGAGTACTACAGGATATTCAAATATGAATTCATAGAAATGTAGAATCATTGTGAAGATGAAGATGGGCTTAAACTGATCCTTAGGAGATTTCAATGATGCTGGTTTGGATTCAGTTAGAAAATACGGGGACGGAGTTGCCATGAAGTCACTAGAGGCCAGTGACTAGATCAGTGTATTAGTAGATCAGTCCATTCCACCTGTTTTGTGGAATAGTGGAAAGGTTGGTGTGAGCTATGACAGCTCTGTGGCTGATACCAAAAACAGCAGGGAACTCCTGAGGACCAATACGGGAAGGACAGAGCCAGCAAGTCAGTTGGGTGTAGCTTGCCAACAGGCCATGAGAGACAGACATGTGACTATATATATGACTGAACTATATGAACTCTACGCTTCAGTTGCCTTCTTGCACTTCTTGCGCATCTTTCATTGATGCTAAAAATGAATTTCTGAGCTGGAAAAGAAATATTTAGAGATAGATACTGCCTGCTGCCTGACCACATTAACACAAAATATCTCTTCTTTGTTTATTTTTGGAAATCAAGGGCAGTTTGTTTTGCTTACCTTTTTATTAGATCTGCATTTTACCTGTTGTTTACCTTACATCAATTTCCATGGGAGACTGTTTTCTCTAAAATGTTTTTCTGAAATAATCTCTCATGCTTACTGTATTTGTTATTACCTGATTTTTTTTCTTAAATCACAGTTTTATGCATTTAAAGTTAAGAAATTTGACCTGGCAGGAAAGATGAGTCCAGCTTATTTTTCTGCATTTTATTATAAACACGTGAGGCTCCTGAAATTGAGTTATCTTTGGCCAGATGCTTTGTAAAGCTAGTTTTCTTTGAGGGTAATTTTTCCCGGTTTCTAATGCTGTGGTAAGACCAAGGTGGAGGTATTTAGGAAGGATCACTTGCTAAACTAATAAAACTGGAAGAAAAGTCTTTCAACTTAGAATGGAGTTTGAGCTGGAGGGAAAAACTGAAGATATGGTTATAACACAAGGGGAGGATCTTATTACCAATTCATATCTTCACAAATACAGTGTTTTTCCACGTTTTAAAACTGCATACTGTATCTTTGCCAGGACTTTAGTTCCAGATAGAGAAGGGAATTCTCCTAAAATGTATTTTTTCAGTGACTAGTAAGATAAGTACTAATTCTGGCTGAAGAGTTGTAAATATTTGGTGCCCCAGTCAGAGAAGAATATTGGCCTAACTGTTGGTTTTCAGAGTATTCAGTGGAAAATACTACCAGGCAGGCCAAGGAGCTATATCCCCAGGCCTACCGGTGACTTGCCTTGTCTGTTTTTACAGACACACTGAAATACTTGAGTTTTCTGTTCTAGAAAGAATAATTGGCAGTTGCTAATATTGCTTGTAAAAAGAGGGGAGAAAATGTAAAAAAGGACAAGAGGGATAAGGAGGGGTTTTTTTTTGTTTGTTTTAATTTGAAATAATTCGAAAAATTTAGCTTGTGGTCATAAACCATTATAGATATTCAAGTTTTTTTAAAGCAAGTTTTAATTTTCTGCTGACCTTACTTTTTTGCTCAGAACTCTGACATTGACTTCAGTTTGGAAAGATCCAGAAGCTTGATAACCTTCACTGATGGACCCTAGGAGTTCAGTCTCAACAATAGTAGTATGCATCTAAAGTTAAGAAATATATTGTCCAATAATGCAGATATGCCAGAGGAATTAAAAACTTGAAGACAGTAAATAGCTTTTATATCTTAGACTTAAAAAAGATTTTTATTAACTGGTTGTAGTGGCACATACTTATAACTCCAGCTACTTGTGGCCAGACTAGACAACTTAGTGAGATTCTGTCTCAAAATAAAAAAGGCTAGGGATGTAGTTCAGAAGTAGAGTACCTCTGGGTTCAGTCCCCAGTACCAACGAGGAAGAAAAAAAAGATGTCTCTAGAAAGTTATGAAGTAATTGCTAATTGAGGCTGTCCTGGCTGTCTTGGACAGTGTTGCTGACTGATACTTCTATGAATTGAAGATAAAATTATTATTTTGTGTATTCACTAATAGCTAAGAGCAAGGTAGAAGAAAAGTTGAACGCCTCGCCATGAAGGTTGGGCATTATCTTTGCAAGTCAATTGGTGTTACTCTAATTTTGGTCAGAGATTGTACTCAGACCTAACACCACCCATTACCCAAATGGATAACTTTGGTTGTGGATAACTTAGTTTAGGGAAGCAAGGTGTTAGTGGAGAATGGGGAGGGTGAATTATGAATGTTTACAACTCATGATGAAACTATCATGTTCTATAAGAGATTTTGTTATTTTTATACATAAAAGTTTATCCCTCTATGTACACGTTTATGTCCAATGTCCACTTCATAGCTATATTCAGTGTTTGATTCTGTTTAATATCTATCATCTGGTGATAATGAACTTCATGAGGTCTCTTCGAGTCCTCTTAAATCACATCTCATTTTCCAGGGATTATCTTCCTCAGTTCAGCCCTTAGGTTGCCAGTTGTGCTTGGTTCTACTCCTGATACCGTTCTTCATATGCCATCATCTACTTTCATTGACTGTGCTGGTCTTTTTTTTTTTTTTTTTTTTAGTTGTAGATGGACACAGTACTTTTATTTTTTATTTGTTTATTTTTATGTGGTGCCAGAGATTGAACCCAGTGCCTCACACAAGCTAGGCAAGTGCTCTACCACTGAGCCACAACCCCCGCCCCTGTGCTGGTCTTAATCTGAGGTCTGTGAATGGTCTGTAGCGATTTGGTGCGGTTCCTGAAAGTGAATTTTTTTTTTTTTTTTTTGGAGAATTCATAGGTTCAGTAGATCCTGAGTAGTGCATGACCCTCAGAGATTAAAGATAAGTTGCCATATATTGATGATCCTGCCCAGAATTCTCTTCTGAGTTCCAGATCTTGATTTCTACCTGCCTACTTACAGTCTACCTGAACTTTCTATGGATACCTCAAATTCCATAGGTCCCTCACGAATCTTGATCACATCTTTACTCTCCAAACCTATTCTTCCTGTAACTTTGCCTACCTGATCTCCCAGATGGAGACCTAGCTTTAGTATCATCTAGTTGCTTCCCAAAATATATTGGTTCAGCTTTTGACGTGGCTTTAAATTGATTCCCTTTTCATCATGGCCATTGCCATTGCCTCATGCTAGGCCCACCTCACTTCTCCCCTGCACTGTTGCATCAGGCTCCTGGCCCAGAGCCTCTCCTCATCTCCCTTTCCCATTCAACTCTTTAAACACAGATCACATTTCCAGGCTAAAGCCCCCCATTGGCTGTCCAGTATCTAGCAGGAACAAGACTGCAGAGCCCTTCATAACTGGTTCTTGATCTTTTGCTGTGGCACTATGTTTACTTCCCAGACATTCTATTTTCCAGCCACTTAGGCCTTCTCCATTCTCCAAACATGATATATATTGTCTTTATGCATAAGCTGCCTCTGTTCCCCTCCTACCTCATGTTCCCGACCTCCTGCTCAGCCTTCAGTACTTGGTGCAAACCCTTGAGGTCTTCCTGACTCCTCTGTTGGGTTGAGATGTTCCCTCTATGCATGGCAGCTTGTGCCATAGTGCTCTTGCAGTCTCTTGCTCTTTTTTTTCCCCCTGCCAGACCAAACTGTTTGGGAATAGGGTTTCCATGATCACTTATTTGAATATTTCTACCATCTGGCATGGTCCTGGCACATAGTAGGTGCCTTGTAACATTTCTTGAATTAATCAGTGAAAGTCACCACACACTGATTTAGGTTGTGTGATAGCTAGTTATATATTATGATTAGTTTTACAACTGTTGCTAGATTTTGAGTTCTATGAGGTGAGGGCCCTTGTCTCAATTGTATTTGTATTGTCAGTGCCTCACGTAGTGCCACCAAATGGATGTGTTTGAAGAAATGGACAGCTATAGATTTATATCCTTTGCAGTAAGTTTCTTTATTTAAACTAGAACTTTGTAGGTATTATTTGACTGTGAAAGAAAGACATTATAGAAGTTGCAACTTTTTCTTAGTAGAATTTAGCAGTCATTCTTCGCTTGCACTTACCTCTGGCCTATTTATACAGCATCATTCTTTTTATACAAATCTCAGCCTAAATATTACTCTACATTGCTCACTTGACTTATTTATTTTTTCCTTTATTTATTTTTATGTGGTGCTGAGGATCAAACCCAGTGCCTCACACACACTAGTCAAGTGCTCTAGCACTGAGTCACAACCCCAGCCCCTCACTTAACATTTTTACTCAATTCAAGAGTCTCCCAAGCATTGGATCTTGGAAAGCAGTAAGGATGGTCTTACTACTGCACACCACTGCCTTTTCCAGGCCTGTTCAGAGTCTTTCCTGTCACTTGCTTAGTCACTGAGTCATTGTCACTCAGATATTATGTTAGGTGTTACATTTGCTTACATTACCTTACTTGTCAAAAAATTAGCTTGAGTTCAGAGAAACAGATTCAAAGACACTTAAGAGACCTGCCAATCACATAGTTGATAGTTAGTTCAGTTTGAATTCCAACTTGCATTCCTTCTAAATTCCAGACCCATGCTTTTCCCATTAAATGTCACCACGCCATTTTACTTCAGATGCTGCTCCACTTTCTGAAAACTGGCACCGTGATTCTGAGTTAGCTGATCATGATAGTCACATATTATTTAAATGAAGATGAGTACCATTTTCTTTCTCTTTTTGATTAGAGAATGTATGACCTTAGCCAAACACTTTGGATTAGATCAGTTTTTTTTTATTAGTTGTTGATGGACCTTTATTTTATTTACTTATTTATATGTGGTGCTGAGAATCGAACCCAGTGCCTCACACATGCTAGACAAGTGCTCTACCACTGAGCCACAAACCCAGTCCCAAGATCAGTTTTTTAAAAGTAGCTTCACAGGAGATGATTTTACAAATCAAATGTAATTTTAATAGCTTATTTATCAAGATTTCACATCATTAGATTCAATCATTAGATTGCTTAATAGAATTCTTCTGAAAAGGAAAATTCTGGAAATTTCCAGCACTCTGCAGGTCTTTGAACTATGTATAGCTTGTTTGGGGTATACAAAAAGCCAAGTGTATTTTATGAGAAGTGAGACGTGCCTTTTCTGTGGTCACCCTTCCCAATGGAAGCTTTTAATACTCCAGAGATATTCCCCGAGGAAGTGGTGTGATTTATTATTGGGTTCCTTTGGCCATATTTTGGTATTGTGGGGCATACTTGTTAGACCCAGGATTGATTTATTATCATGTGAAAAATTTATCCATTCCTGCAAATGAAAGATGGAAAAGACCCACTGAGGGCCTCCCATTATTGTAGAAACTTGCTGAGGAATGTACTTTGTCCAAATCTTCAATTTCTTTGTCTACTTAAAATGTCCCAAGTGGAGGGGCTTCCACCATGCTGCTTTGTTCTATTGTCTCCAACTTCTTGTCATTATGAACTGTGAGTTAGTCTTTTATACCTTTGTTCTAATAAGCAAAGAAAATGTTGAACAGTGGTGGGAAAGTAAAGACTTCTAATAATAACATTGGTGAGATTTATAGAAACGAGTCTTCATTATTTTCATGATCATTGAAAATAGGTGTGCTCAGTGGACTGTCAAGAGCTGTGCCCTGCTGGGTTCTGTGTATTGCCATTGCCTTCCAGGAACTCTTGTTAAAGAATTCATGAAAGTCACTTTTTTTTTTAAAATAGTGTTGGGGACGGAACCCAGGGCTTCGTACATACTAGGCAAGTTCTGTACCACTGAGCCATATTCCTAGCTCTTATGAGAGTACCTTTGACAGGGAAACAGGGAATCATTGAAATGATTTGGTGAATTAAATATTTACACTGTTACAGACAACAGATACCTGTAATCATGTAGTGGGTCTGAATACTAGGTTTGGGTAGCTGTGTATAGAGAAAATGTAAACCCACTGCTCACCCACGTGTTTGGAAGACCATCAGAGGAGAATGAGGATTTTAAACTCCTGCATTCTGAATATTCTGGCTCTTCAGCGTTCTCTGCTGTGCATATAATATAAGTTCAAACCTCCTGGTAGCTGCTATTCAGGGCCTCCCCAGGACAGCTCCTGGTAGCTGCTATTCAGGGCCTCCCCAGGACAGCTCCTGGTAGCTGCTATTCAGGGCCTCCCCAGGACAGCTCCTCCTGCTCCCTCGTCTGACTCTGTTGCATTCTTCAGCCTCAACCCCTGGCTGTAGCCCATGGCTTCTCCTTTTTGTCCCTTTGTTTCCCTCAACCTTCACAACTGTCACCATCACAATGGCTCTTTTTTTTCCCCCTAAGTTAAAATTTAGTAGATAAAAAATAAAAAAAGATATTTTGTTCTCGTGGCTGTCCATGGCAGCCTGGCACTAAAATGGCCCACTGTTCAACATTCTTTGCTCTCTTGGACACCAGGCCTGTTGGTATCACTTGCCAGGCTTCCAGCCAGCTGGACACACTTCCTCATGTTTGTCAGTGAACTGGGAGGCTTCCACTAGTCTGAGTCTCATGCACAGAGCAGCCAGTAGGAAGGTCACCTACAGTTGAGGGATATATTTATCACTAATGATAAAGAGGCCCCTGGATGAGATGCCTTCCTCAGCCTTTGAGACCCCATATTTCTGAGCAATGATATGCTTGGGGTGTGATACCAAGGGAATGTTCATGGGTCGCAGTCTTCTTTGTTTCTTGGGTGTGTTGATTCACACCAGATAACAGAAGTGAGAATCCACAGAAGCAACCACTTGGCAGTTGAGTGTCTTAAAATTCTAAACTCTATCACTGAAAGCTGGGATCCCTGTTGGATTCTTAAAGATGAAATCAAGAGGAATATAGAAGAACATAACGTAATTCCCTTTGTAGTCCAGATAGGCCAATATCTTTGAGCTGGCCATGTGGCATAACAACTGTGTCTTTGAACTTGGGGCAGTGTGCCCAGTTTTGGCATTTCCTCATGACATCTTGCTATCAGTAATCTCTAAGACAGAAGCTACCACATCAGGAAGAAGACCCACAGTGGTTCTGTCTTTGTGTGCCATGTGGGCCTAAGATGTCCTCTGTGTCTATCCACATCCACAAAAGGAAATGACAAATGCACAAACACAACCAATCATCATGAGGCTCACCATCAGTTAGAGAAAGCGTGGCGATACCTCCTTCAAGTAGGAAAGACATAATCTTAAAAAACAGTCTTTAGACTAAATTGAAATAAATTTAGTTTTTCTTCACTGAGAATCAGTATAAATTTTATCAGAGACAAGCTTTCAGGAATCACTGAATCGGCCTGTTGTTCCTTCTTTGGCATGCAATTGATTTGGACACCTTTCCATATTTTACCTTATTTTGTTGTTCAGTAATTATATATATTTCCTTCAAAAATGGCAGTTGTTTTGTTAACAGCATCTGTGTCATTCCTGTTTTTATGCTGGGCACACATATTTGAAGTTGAATTGTGTGTGTGTGCTGGGTGGAGAGAACACAGGTTAAGGCGGGGACAGGGGAGGCCGTGCAGTGGGGTGTGATCAACAGAGGAGAACTCCATGTGCCACAGGGAAAGCCTCAGTGGTGGAAGCATTGAGACTGTTTCTGTTGAGGATTTGAGCAGTCAAAACATAAGTGAAATAGAATGTAACCTACAAAAGACTTTAAACCATTGATAAATTAATTCAAGATCATATCAACTTATAAGGTAATCATTTATATAGACATTGTTTTAGTCAGTTTTTTTGCTGCTGTAACCAAAAGACCCAACAAGAACTATTAGAGGAGGAAAAGTTTATTTAGGGGCTCATGGTTTCAGAGGTCTCAGTCCATAGATGACTGACTCCATTGCTTTATGCCTGAGGTGTGGTAGAACATCTTGGCAGAAGGGTGTGGCAGAGGAAAGCAGCTCAGGACATTGCACCAGGATTCAGAGAGAGACTTCTCTCACCAAGAACAAAGTATATAACCCGAAGACATGCCCCCTCCCAATGACCCACCCTATTTGCCTACAGTTACCAACCACAAAATTACTATCAGTGATTGATGCACTGATTAGTGTAAAACTCTTATCGCCCTATCATTTCACCTCTAAACTTTCATGCATTGTCTCACATGAGCTTTTGGGGGACACTTTATATCTAAATCATAAAATAAAAATTTTGACTTTTTTTTTAGAAGAAAATAATTTAAGTTTGATTCTTCATAGAAAATCTGAGAATCTTGAATAGTTTTTTGTTTGTTTTTGGTGGTACTAGGAATTGAACTCAGGGCCTCATGCATGCTAGGCAAAAACTGTACCAATGAGCTACATCCAAACCCTTTGCACATTGAGGTCTCCTCTGTTGATCACACCTCACTGTGCCCAACCCCTGCCTTAACCCTGTGGGTTTTTTTTGAGGGGGGGTAACCAGGAATTGAACTCGGGGCATTGACCACTGAGCCACATCCCCAGCCCTATTTTGTATTTTATTTAGAGATAGGGTCTCATTGAATTGCTTAGTGCCTCCACTTTTGCTGAGGCTGGCTTTGAACTCACAATCCTCCTGTCTCAGCCTCCCGAGCCACTTTGCCCAGCCTGTCAGGGTTAAGTTTTTTGACAAATCTTTTTCTCATCCTTTTCAGGATCAACTGAGTGTTTTGTGTTAAATTATAGTATTAATTGTAATAATACTCTCTTCATCATATGCCAATGTATTTATAGTAAAATATATGTTCTAGAAGCACGTAGGGGAAAAGAAGTCCATTGACTGCTTTAATTTTTGTTAGTTTGAAGGCATGTATAAGAATGAAGCAGTAAGCCAACAGCTTCACATTTTGCGAAAAGAAGTGAAACAGTTGCAAGCAGAAGCTGCTAAACCACCTGCACTGAGTATTGTGGAAGCTGCTGTACATGCAGAGAACCTAATTACGTAAGTTCTGGCAACCTCAAAATTTAAAATACTGTTTTGTTCTTATTAATAGTAATTATACATATTACACCCACCTACTACCTTAGACACCCCAGTGATTAAGTTAATAGAAAAATTAGCAAACTGTGGCCTTTGGGCCAAATCTGATCTCATGCCTATTTTTATAAATAAAAATTTTATTGGAACACAGCTGTCTACATTATTTGTAATATCTATGTCTTTTGAGCTGCAACAGATAGACTTTAAGGCCCAGAAAGCATAAAATATTTACTATCTGGCCCTAGGTAGAAAGAGTTAGCAGACCCCTGAATTATGAGATGTGCATTGAAATTTAATGATGGAGGAACTTAGTGCTTAAGTTTGATATCAAAGTCATCTTTACCCAGTAAGTCACCATTGTCAACTCAGGTTTTTGAATAGTTTCCTGTGTAATTGCTTAGGGGAATTAGGGCTCTCAAGTGTAGCTATTAAATTGAGTGGTCGTGTAGTTTTTCTCTTGGAACTCTTGAGTTTCTTCCACCATCTTCTTTTTTTCCCAAAGCCACCAGGACATAGCTTGGGACAGGGGAGGTTGACTCTCTGTCTTTTACTTTCATGTGACTCCACATTTGGTAGCAGTAGACACTCTCCTTAGTAGATTGGGGTGGAGTGTGTTTGGGGACCTGGGAAGGAGGAGGATATCAGGTGAAGCAGAAGTTGATATTTTTGTCACTGGGTAGGCACTAAAAAAAGTGTGGGAATTAGAAGGAACATCTTTATTTTAGGTCTTATTGTATACCAAAATCTTTTCTTCCACCTCAGTCTGTGCTTGGATTCTAAAATTTAGGGAAACCAGGGTTCTGGTATTTAAAATATGTGTTATATAAGGAATGCAAAAAAGTTATTTTATGCACAAAATATGACCAATTTTAGTGAGTGTGAGAATGTTAATTGGTCCTTATAATGCAGCTGATCTTTGTTTTTCCTGGGAAGCATAAAGTCATAGCTGTGTTTTAAAGTTGAATTGGGTAAAGGTGTAAGTAACACATTTATCACATGAAATGTTTCCAAAGTGGCATTTGCGTGAGGCTCTCAGGACTGTGATGAATATTGTCAGATAAATGTAGAATATGAAAGAAATACTGGCAAATACAGATTCAATTATTATAGACCAGAACTGTGTCCATGTTTTCCCACAGGACCTTAGTGAATGCCTACAAGTTGCAGCCAACACCTGGATTTCAGAAGGTTGGCATTAGCCTTTTCTTTACTGTTGTGGATTATGTGAGCGATGAGACGCAGCGCCACCCCCCTACAAGACAATTCTTCACTTCATGCATTGAGATCTTGGGACAGGTAAGGTTACTATGTTATTTGCCTTATTCAGATAAACTGAGTGCCTGCAGTGTCTTCATTACATACGGTCATCATCAGCTTCAGACTTTATTGCAGGTTCATTCTTACCTGATTCAGAAACCCTTTGGGGATGTTGGCCTCCAAAATGTGATTAGAATTATTGGTAAATAAGGGGCTGGGGTTGTAGCTTAGTAGTAGAGCCCTTGCCTCACATGGATGAGGCACTGGGTTTGATCCTTAACACCTACATAAATAAGTAAGTAAGTAAGAAAGTAAGTAAGTAAATAAATAAAGGTATTGTGTCCATTTACAACTAAAAATATTTTTTTAAAAAAAGAATTGTTGGCAAATAAGAGATTAAATTATTCATGTTTGAAAGTCTAGAGAATCAGATTCTGTGTTATTGATATTAGCAGTAATATTACTGAAGCTCTTTATTGTTTGTAAAATACTGTCTAGTTCATTATTTTATTTCATCATCAAGGTGACTTTGTGTGATTGATTTCATTCCTGTCCTAAAGATGAGAAAACTAGACTCTAAAAGGCTAAGTGACTGGCCTAAAGAATGCATCTGGAGTGCTGAGGCTGATGGGATCCTAAGGCTTCTGACAGTGTCAGTACTCGCTCCACCTCACCACAGCTGCCTCCCAGTTGCTGTTTTGGCCACTATTTATCTATCTATTTGGCTTACAGTTAAATATATGGATGTTTAAAAAGGCAAGGGCAAAGTATCCATGCAGATTTGTGAAAATGTGTCATAAAAGAAAGGAAAGCCACTATTTGATAAACCATGTACTCTCATTGAAATTTAATTGAATGATTACTTCTTTATTGGATACTTACAAGGAAGTGACATAGAATAGATATTAGAATCCATTTTTTTCTAAGTTTTTTTCCCCTAATCTTCAAGTAATTGTATGCTTATGGTAAGCCATATAGATAGTATAGAAAGTATAAAGAAGAAAAATTTCTCATAATCCTGATCAGCTGGAACTAGTTGCATAGCGAAAGTTTCATTATAGTTTGTCTTGTGTATATGTAAACACAGTATGTCATTTCTACCTATATAGGTGTATGTAGAGATACACACTTACAAAGGGACACATACTATTTTGTAATTTCTTTTCATTTCAACATATTTTTAGATATTATTCCATGTTAATAAATATAGACCTGTATCATCACATAGAATTTGAATGTCTGCATAGTGTTTTATGATACAGATGTATTATAATGTGTTGAGCTAATGTTCTAGGTGGATATTTAGGTGATTTGTTTTGCTACAATAAGGTTGACATAAATAGTCTCATATATCTTTGTGACTTCTGGAACTATTTTCTTTAGAATAATTTCCTCAAAGTATGATTGCTATATCAGAAGGATTTGATGTATATTATATATTTGACATGTATTGTGTAGCATTTAATGTTCTTACTTCATTGATCTGGGAAGTTTGCACTTATTTACACTATTGTTTAGCAATGTTGAAGTTTATTCTCTGTATCTTAAACAATGTTAGGAATTATCATTCTTTTATAAGTATTGATAATCTGATAAGGGAAGTGGTATATCATTTTCAAAACTTATAATTCTTGAAGTACTTTAAAGTTATGTTATATATGTGTATTATTTATATGTATGTGTATATATATATGTATATATGAGAAACATATATAGTGAATTAGCTGCTAGCTGTTGTCATTGGCACATTTTCTTTTTTTTAATTTTTAATTTTTTAAAATTTTCTCTTATTTTATTACTTGAATATATAATTTATTTAATAATTTTGAAAAGTAATTTGACACTAGCTAACAAAAATATACATTCTCTCTGACTCATTGATTGTACAATTAATGAAATTAGTTAGGACAATTAGAGATCAGCAGGAAAGGGTGTGGGAGAGAGCAACAGCCACAGACACCAAAAGTGATCTCAGATACAGAGGGTGCAGAGAGACAACTCCCTGAGTTCCTCCACTCTCCATGGAGACACCTTCTCTAGGCTTGGATTAGTAAACACTTCCCTCTGGCACATTTTCTGTTGGAATATCTTGCTACCCCCCTCCGCCCCCGCCCCCACCCCCACCGTTTTGTGGTCCTGGGGATTGAACCCAGGGCCTCATGCATGCCAGGCAAGTACTTTATTCCTGAGCCATATCTGAAGCCCCAATTTCTTGCTTTTTGATTCTTTGAAAGAGTTCCTCAAACTATTAGCCTGATATCTGGAATGTGTTACAAATATGTTTTTCTAATTTGTTATTTTTCTTTCATTTTATAATTCCTTTTGCCTTATAGAAATTAATGTTTGCATATATCTGTTCAGACTTATCAGTCTTTTTTAAAATTTCTGCCTCATCGGAAGAGCCGGAGGAAAAGATTAACATTAAACAGAGACATGAGGTGGGAGGGAAAGGGAGAGAAAAGGGAAATTGCATGGAAATGGAAGGAGACCCTCATTGTTATACAAAATTACATATAAGAGGTTGTGAGGGGAATGGGAATAAAAACAAGGAGAGAAATGAATTACAGTAGATGAGGTAGAGAGAGAAGATGGGAGGGGAGGGGAGGGGGGATAGTAGAGGATAGGAAAGGTAGCAGAATACAACAGTCACTAATATGGCATCATGTAAAAATGTGGATGTGTAACCGATGTGATTCTGCAATCTGTATTTGGGGTAAAAATGGGAGTTCATAACCCACTTGAATCTAATGTATGAAATATGATATGTTAAGAGCTTTGTAATGTTTTAAACAACCAATAAAAAAAAAATTCTGCCTCATCAAAGCCTTTTTGACCCTGAGATTACTTTTATCTTGATTATATTTTGTGAAAGTTAATTTTTTAAATGTATTAAAGGAATATCTCAATAAAATCTATAACCTAAAATTTTATTTTCTTTATGTTGTGCAGGACCACCATGGATTCTTTAGTAACAACACTAGGCACATTACAGACTTTTGGGTGCAGATACCCCAGTATCAACTCCATTGGAAATGATAGGCTTATCTCTGTTGATTTTAGATACCTTTTTCATTTTGTAAAATTATTTTTGCCTTATTTAATACCCCTTAAAAGTTGGTTGCTTAAATAAAAGTGGGGGAGGGGAGGATTTGATGACATTTTTCTTGTTGTTTTTTTAAGGTGTTCATCAGTGGTACTACATCAGAATGCAAAAAGGTACTTCAGACCATTCTGAAGAATAGAAGGCTCTGTTCTCTTCTGTCGCCTTTCTTCACTCCCAATGCTGCGCCTGCAGAATTCATACAACTGTATGAGAAAGTGGTGAAGTTTCTGAGTGAGGACAACAGTGATATGATTTTCATGCTGCTAACCAAGGTGCGAGGTGATTCATTCCTGATACTGTGAAACTGAGAAGTGATCATTGCTTCCCAGTCCATAGAAATGGAAGGACCTCTGGAGGTTTGATCTCGGTGACCAGAGGATAAGAGCCCCTTTGAGCAATCTGACCCCATGAGTTTCTCTTTGGGGAACGGCACACTGGTTGTGTTATGTAGGACTCTCATTCCACATAGTATTAAAAGACTCTCCTTCCCAAGCCCTTTTTTAAAACAGTATAGTTTTGAAAATATTCATAATGGTAGTTTAATAGATCCTCTTTTTAAATTTTCCTGAATTTGAGCCTAAATTGTATTTGATAAGTGAGTTGTAATATGTGAAGTCTCTTGTATTTAGAATAATTCAGCTCTAAACAAATTTTCTTTGTCCTCATTTGGAATAGACTATTTATTCTGTGAGACTAACGGATGAATTTACTTAACTAGTCGAGAATTTCAGAGCTTCACCTATTTTGCCTTCATTTGTACAATTCTCTGACATTTGTGAAGCAGTAAAACTTGGCATTTTTTAGAGCCCAGAGACTGATCTCAATCTATAGTAGAGGAGAACATGTTTTTAAGTGTGGGATTCTGGAAGGTAGTACCAACAGTCTGAATTTTTATTCACTGACGTAGGTAACATAGAGCTCAGAAACATGGCTGTTAAGACAGTTCCATAAAGTGACTGCTTGGCTGTGGTACTGGAACCAGTGAAGGAGAACTTCTGATCCAGGTCTTAGGGAGGAACCTTACTATAATAAAGTCAGATGGAAATGTGTGGATTTTTCAGGAACAAAATAAAATTATAAATAATAATGGTCAAGAAGATATTCATATTACAAAAAAGCCTGTTGTTAAGAAAAGTCTGCCTCTGAAATCTCAGAGCAAGGTAGAGATGGTTGCATAATGGTACCAGTGAGTGAACTTCTTATACATTCTTTCATTTGCCTGTGTGTACATTTATTTTCTATTTTTATAAAAAGATAAATGTGACTTTTAAACTAAATTTGCAAAGACCTCTCTGTACTTCATTTAATTTTCTAGTGTAAATAAATCTGCTTCTTGTTTCTTTTTCTTTTTAGTTCGATCTTAAGCAATGGTTAAACGCCACTAAACCTCCTCTGTCTGATCGTACCAGGCTTCTGGAGTCCATTCATTTGGCACTTACTGCCTGGGGCCTTGAACCAGATGAAGATATTTTGATGCCATTTAATCTTTTCTGTAAGCACTGGACTTACCTTCTTCTCTACCAGTTCCCTGACCAGTACAGTGATGTTCTCAGGCTGCTGATGCAAAGTAAGTATCTTCATTTAATTGTGATTAACTAGATCTCTGCATATATTTAATGCCACATTTACCAGGTAGCATCCAGAAATGTAAGAATAATGTAAACATAGAATTTGAAAATTACTAATCATCACTGAAAGCGCTCAACTAACAGTGCCCAAAGTTGGTATCTGTAAGAATGATCAGCCACTGTCCTGAACGCTAGAATGGGCCCAGCCTGGGCAAGGCAGCTCTCAGGCTTTGGTATTGGTGTCCCCAGTTACACAGTAACTTCTTACCTTGACTTTGCTGCTCTTGAGGTAGGGTGAAGTGGGAGAGGAGCTGCTTACTCTGCAGACAACAAATTTGGCAAGGAAGGGAGCATGTGTTTCATATGCTATTTGGTTTCTCTGTGTTTCCAAGTGGTGGATACATTTTGGGTCATCCCACCCCACCTATTATTTTGACTTATTTTTTACTCCTGCCTTCTGTTCTTGAATGGCAGGATGTACTTATATTTGCCAAGGAATAGAACAACATTAAATTTGCCACATTCCCACCATTTCTATCATCTCTTTCCTGTAATTTTCCAGAGAAGTGTTATAGATTAAAGGAAAAATAAAAGGGTCTAGGCTTGGGCTGGGGTTATGGCCCAGTGGTGGAGCGCTTGCCTAGCACGTGCAAGGCGCTGGGTTCAATCCTTAGCACCACATAAAAATAAAATAAAGGTATTGTGCCCAACTACAACTGAAACAAAATACTTTTAAAATAAAAGGTCTAGGCTTTTTTATTTTGAAATTTCACTAGGCAGTAATTTTATTGAACTTCAGTCAATGAGATAACATTATTTTTCATTCATATGGCATACTATATTTATAAATATAAGGCAAAACTTAGTTTTGCTCTTTACCAAATCTTTGTATTGCTTAATAGAATTTGTTTAATGGACAAGTTAATGATTCATTGTATTGATTCATTGTAATGATTCATTGTTTTGAAAGATCCTTAAATATATAATCTCTCATTTTCAAAGCACTAAGCTAGAGAGGCAAGTTGCAGAGTGGATGGTGAATGGAAATACATTTGTACAAATTTTAATGAATATGTACATAGCTAATATTTATTATACATTTCAAAATTTGATCAAGTATGTATTCTGGGTTTTCCCCTGAAACCTCTCAAAGAGATTGTGACCTATACAGGCTACCACTGACTCATATTTAGCAGAAAATTTCTACTTATCATGAATTTCTACTTACCTTTAACTGAATTACTCTGATTCCATGACCTATGACCTCCTAATTTTCTTTCCCTCCCCTGCTGCCAGAGCAGTATTCCCAGGGTTCCAGCCTTTGCCCTTACACCTGTTCATTCTTCATAGATGAGCTATTCATGGCTTTATTGCCGTCTTCTAAGTCTGCACAACTCTCATACCAGTACATTGATTCCAGGCCTCTGTCCTAGGATCCAGACTATAGGAACCCTGGGGTACCTTGCTGTCCCCTTGATGCCCCCACTTCACATATTGCAGCCAACCTCTCATCTTTCCCCTCAGACTTTCCTGTGAACTTCCATGAACCTGTTTGATTAGGGTTAGGGTTAGGGAGGTATTGTTCTGTCCTGTGGGATGGGAATGTAGGTAGTAGAATGGGAACTAGTTGGGAATACTGGCTGGTGTTCTCCATGTGCTGCCTTTAGGTCTTGGTTTAGGTTTTACCCATTGTAGGAGTAGAATTTTAGCGCTGGATGGACTCTTTCCCAGGAGGCTAGATTCTAGAGTTGCATTCTGCATCCAGTGACCCTTGTCCTGTCACTATTGTTTGTTTCACACCCATAGATAGCTGTCACCCTCCGGCCAGGACAGTGGAACCTTTACCATTCTCCAGCTGGGTTGTAGGCTGGGATTCCCATCTCATTCCAGCTCTAATAGCTTTGCAGAACTCACTTCTATCTGGAACAAGGAAAGTTGAATGTTTAGCTATCAGTTTTTTCAGTAAATTTTCTTTACTTTGGTCTCTTTATCTCAGATATTCCTATGATTTCGTTTGGATTTTTATTTAATTATTATTGCTTTGGTTAAACTGAAAACCTCTAATCATGTATTCTTTGATTAAAGGTGAAAAGTGAGTTTTGGAAGAATACTGACTTGTTCTCTCTGTCTGCTCCCCAGGCTCTTCAGAGCAGTTGCTGAGCCCTGAATGTTGGAAAGCCACTCTGCGAGCCCTGGGCTGCACTGCCCCGAGCTGCCATCAGGGGGCAGCTTCTGCTGAGGGCACTGTGCTGCACAGCTCTTCGAATGTTCTCTTGTCAGACAAGCAGGTGTGTAGCTTTTGGTGGCTGAGGTGTTTGTGTATTTCTTTTTCATTTCCCTTGCTGTTTTTTTTTTTTTTTTTTTAAAACAATTGGAGCATATTTAAAAGTATCCAAGATGCTTTTGGATAACATCTAAAAAGCTGGCTTTTGTGCTCTATCTTTCAGAACGCAATGTTTTTCTTTATTGTTCCTTTACTACCTTCTTGTCCCCTTTGTCTGCATGTTTTTTTATGTCATACTTCTGAGTCCAATTTCTGTCTGTTCCAGATGAGGCCAGGTGCTTTCCTACCTGCCTTAGCCCATCTGACTCAACCCTGAGGCCATTGGGTGGGTTTTCATACAGTGTCTCACAGTCTTGGGTTTTACCAGTTTTATTGCATGTGGGTTCATGTAAGAATTTATTTGAAAGAAGGTTCTTTTACTTTAGAGAATGAATTTGAAACCCACTGATTTATTTTCATGTTTTCTGTCTCTTTGAAACTCTATTAAAAAGTCAAAGACCTCCAGTGTGCTTATCCCAGTTAGACATATAATACTCTTAAAAGCAGATATTTCGTAAGCATTTTGATTGGTCTTTTTTTTTTTTTTTCCAGGTAGTGGAGACCATACAGTGGCTTTCAGACTTTTTTTATAAGCTTCGGTTATCCAAGTTGGACTTTAAAAGCTTTGGTTTATTTTCAAAATGGAATCCGTACATGGCTGATGTGAAGACACTTTTGGGCTATCTTGTGAAAAGGCTGATTGACTCAGAAATGGCCTCCTTGGCCCAAGACCCATCTGCCAGCAGCAAAACAGGTAACATGTCTTTAGTGCAATGTGGAGTAAGATGTTCTGCCCTTCCATTAGAAGACATTTGAATAGCTACATTAGGAGATTTATATCGACTGTCAAGGAGAGGAGATAGAAATTATATAGTCCAAGTGCACCCTATATCTGTGTCATGCTGTATTCATTACACATTGAATATAGGTGGCTTACTGTAGCTCATCTCTAATCCTTTGCAGGGTGTGGTGCAAAGAGATGGGTTTCTATCTCTACTTCCTTCTTTCTATAATTTATGTAGCTAAGGACAGATTCTGAATATTAAGTATTTGTCCTGGAAAAAAATGTATGTTTTAAAATTAGCCATGACATTGTGTTATAATAAAAAAAGTCTTCAACTCAAATTCATTGCAATAAACGAAGCAAACGTATCAAACATATTTAGTTGTACTAAGCATGTTGCTTATATATCAACATAGGCTTATTGAGTGTACATATACTAAGAACTAGATTTTCTATAAAATGTTACCAATGGTATTGACAAAGCATTATCTCCTAAATGTTTGCAGTTTCAGTGCTGAGATCCCTACATTCAGTAACCATCCAGCTCTTTAAGCCATGGATCTTGGTTTTAGAGGACAGTGAAAGGTAAATACTTTTTCAGATATTCAAAATTTGGGGGGACTTATTTACTTACAGTAAGTAATTAAAGGTTTTGATAAAGGTGATGATTGAAGTATTGGGCTATATTTAAATTTAGAATTTTTAAAAATAAAACTTAAGACTTAAAAGTTTATGGAATTATTAGTCTGTGTGATTAGAGATGTTGTCTTGATATTAATTTTGGAACAGAGTAGGAAAATCATTTCCAGTTTTCTACAATAAAGAAGTTGAATGCATTTTGGTACTTGATTTAAAAATAAAAAGATGCTGTTCTCCTGAGGTTCCTCTTAGGTTTTGATAACAGCACTACAAAAGATGGGACTTCCTTAATTTTCTTTACTACCTGAGTTATTTTTTGGAACTAAGTTGATTATTAAATTATTGGGTAGAATTATCCTTTAAAACATGGAAATCTGCTGTTAGATGTGAAAGCATTATTTCATGATTATTAAAAGTACTTAGAGTTATATAGCTGTCCAAATACAATGATGAGTGGGGTGTGTGTGTGTGTGTGTGTGTGTGTGTGTGTGTGTTTTTCTTCCCCCTTTTGAAGCATTAATTTGATCTTGAGGCTCAGAACCTGAATGTTTTAACTCAGGTCTCCTGTCAGTTGGTTGTGTTAAAGTTGGAGCTGGAGCTCAGGTCCTTGACTCCTATTTCCAGTGCTGCTTCAAGAGCCCTTTAGGGGAAACATGAAAGATTCTAGATTTTCTCTTTGACTGTTGTGAAAGCTTCAGGATTTTGTATTGACTGTACATAGACTGGCTATAGTGAAAGGCTGCCTGTTTTATCTTTGAGATGAATTAATAGAATTTATTTTGATAATTAACTTTCTGGACCAGATTCAAAATTTAAAATTTTCATCTAAAGAATTCTTTGGCCATTCCTGTCTGTTAATTTTTGGCCATCTTTTTGTTACATGGATTTTACTTTATTTTTTCATGCTTCAGGTAGAGAAAATTTTTTGTTGAAACGCACCTTAAGGTATTTTTCTAAACTGTTTGAAATGTAACTGAGATATTCAAGGGTATAAATTAGATGCAAAAAGATATTAATTTAAGGATTAGATAGCAACTTCTGAACTTTTAATTGTACCAGAATAAAAGGTCGGAAGGAGAGAAAGTAAACTTATGTGGTTGATGTTACTCTCTACAATTTGCTGCCAGGAATTCACAGCCATTGAAGTGGTCGAGATATGTGTTAGGGGTACGTAATGCAAGATTTTCTAGGACCTGGCCAACCCTAGACTCTGGGAATTAGGGTAATTTGATCAAGGGCACTTTCATTCCTAAGCTTGTGTTTCTTTTCTTTAAAGCACCCAACAGCGACATTACCCTTGGCTGGAGAGTGATGCTGTGGTGGCCTCAGACATTGTGCAGTTGTTCGCTGACTGTGTGGATTTACTGCATGAGAGTTTTAAAGGTAGGGAGGGAGCCTGGATGTCTGGTTAGGGCTCACTTTTTCCCCAAGTTATTCAGTCATGCTTTTGCCTCTGCCTTCTTATTGTATTTTATTTTAATTGATGGGCAGTCAGCTGGGACTGAAGAAAGGCCACTAATAACTATTATGTAATGTTAAGTTTGTGACTTCTTTTTGTGTGATGTTGCTCTGAGTTTGTCATTTGCTGGAAAATTTGCAGCCATCCCCTCTTCAGATGTTGCCTGTTGCTAGTATTTTGAAGACCTCCCCCATCTTTCTCCTTAATGGTTGTACTAATTTACATTCCCACCAACTATTTATAGGAGCTTCTTTCTCTATATCCTCTCCAGCACTCATCTTCTGTCTTTTTAATAAAAGGCAATCTAACAGGTGTGATGTGATGTTTCCTTGTGGATTTAATGGTTTCATTGCATTTCTATAATGATAAATGATATGAGCTACTGGTCATTTGTATGTGTTTTTTTCTATTTTCTGAGAAATGTGTGGAACATTTCTTTTGAGGAATATTGAATTCCTCCAAGGTGCCAGGTGAATGAGGCACTAAATACATGAGACTAAATGAATACATGCTGAGGGCAACAGACTGTAAAAGTATATTAGAGTTAAAAGGCCATATGTCTCCACTATATCAGTTGCCCAAGTAATTAAAATACCAGTCCTTATTATTATCTGCCAGTGTTCCCCCTCCTATACATGAAAATCTTTGAAATTGGATACACATTGAGAACTTTAGATTTTAGATTTTTGGTTCAAATTCATGTTTTCTAATTTTTTTTTTTTTTTTGAAAAAAGAAAAACCAACCAGAAGCAGTGGCATATGCCTAGAATCCCAGTGACTGGGGAGGCTAGGGCAGGAGAATTGCAAGTTCAGGACCAGCCTTAGCAACTTAGTGAGACCCTGTCTCAAAATAAAAAATAAAATGGGCTGGGGATGAGGCTCAGTGGTCAAGTGCCCCTGGGTTCATTCCCCAGTTTAAAAGAGAGAGAGCACGAGAGGGCACATGAGAGAGTGAGAAAGAGAGGGAAAAAAACAAGAAGAAAAAAATACCAAAGGTCCTTAGCTGTATTTTCTTTTTCAATTCTAGACAAGTTGTTGCCAGGTGATGAAGGAGCCCTTCGGTTACACCTGATGCATTATTGTGAAGCATGTACTGCACCCAAAATGCCAGAGTTCATTCTGTATGCTTTTCATAGTGCATACCAGAAACTCCAGTGGAAGGACCTGCATCCCGATCAGATGCTCATGGAGGCCTTCTTCAAAGTGAGCCCTTCACCCGTGTGTCACACCATGGAGTGGTCTGCTGCTGGGGAGCAGCCTCTTCCCCGTGGTTCTGTGCAGGGACAGTGTGTGCCAAAGAGGGCTGTGCACACATTGGGTGCCACCTCAGTGGTACTTGTGGAAAGCAGCAGGCTGTGGAAATAATTTCTTTATGTATGTTAGTAGAGGATCGGAAAATATCTATAGAACAGCTTTTAAAACCCAGAGAAACATTGTGTCTGTAATATGTCAGTCATTTTCTAGACTTTATGTTGGGTGAGTACATAGTTTAATGACTTAGTCTTGCTCGATCTTGGTTGGTGTTTCTGTGTATATGATTTTTCTAGAATGGTGTCATTAGAACAACTTGTTAAATGCTCTATTAAAGAAGATATGAATTGGTACTCAAGCCATTAGTTTCTTTTAGCAAATAAGTGAATGACAATACTGTAGATGATAAAGTGCAGTGTAACAACGGACACTGCATCATAATTATAAAAAAACCCTGAAATGGTCTGAAAAAAGTACCAGTAAGTGTGTGTGTGAGTCTGTAGTAGAAGCAATAGTTAACAAAAAACAGTACTGCAGTGTTACTTATATACCAGTCAGGCATTTGGCACAGTTTTTGTTGTTCTTACTAAGTTTCTGGTTAAAAAAAAAACCACAAAAACACTTTATAATCTAGGTTTAGGTTTATAATCTTAGCTTAGGTTTTTATGATCGTTTCGGTTCATTTGTTTGTTAGTCATCATTTAATTTGTGTTGACTCTCAATGTCATATTTATCATTAAGGCACCCTAAGTGCTTTAGTTGATACATATCTATAGTTATTTTTGATGATTAGTAAATATACTGCAGCCTTTTGTGCTATGGTGAGCCCCGCCCAGTGCTGCTCTTTCCCATCATTCTTGTGTAGCGAGCTCCAGGGAAGCTGATGGTATTCGTTTTAGAGAAATATAAGATTGAAGAATGATTTTTTTTTTTTTAAGAGAGAGAGAGAGAGAGAGAGAGAGAGAATTTTAATATTTATTTTTTAGTTTTCGGCGGACACAACATCTTCGTTTGTATGTGGTGCTGAGGATCGAACCCAGGCCACACGCATGCCAGGCGAGCGCACTACCGCTTGAGCAACATCCCCAGCCCCTGAAGAATGATTTTGTAGTTGCATTTAGTAAATAGTGCACACACTAAATAGATGTTTAATCACCATTATGAACATGAGAGAAAGTTGTTTTAAAGAACTATAAGATGGAATTTTAACTAAGAAAGAGGATGACCTTCACTGTAAGACTGATTGAATAGTAAACCCATCTGACAAGGGATGCTGTAGATCCATCTATGTCTAAGGATATTATTCTGATGATAGATGGCCCTTGACCTGCCCAGAAGCTGGGAATCTTTTTACTTACTATATCTTGTTGGCATAATCAAGTATGCTTTTTTTTTTTTTAACACAAAAATGAGGCTGAGGATGGAGAACAGATTATAAAGGAGGATGAATTGTTTTCTAAGAAGGAAGAGAACTAGTAGTTAGTGTAATATAATACAGTAATGGGAAGGTGTAAATCACTGATCATGAGTTTATGAAGAGCTTTTATTCTTTATTTTGAAAGAAAAATCTTATTACTTAGCCATGTTTTGTTTTTAAATAAATTACAATTATTGAAATAGGCTTATAAAATATAACTCATATAGTTTATAGAATATATCCCCCCAAAAAACCCTACTAAGAATTTAAGCACTATGTAGTCATCAAAAATTATAAAGACCAATAATATGAAGACATTTTTAATAAATATTACATTAAGTATTATATATTGCAGCAGGTCTCAGTGTATGATCCTGGGGACAGCAGCATCAGCATCAGCATCACCTGGGAACTTGTTAGCAGTGCACATTCCTGCTGCCAACCCATATGTGGGAAATTAACAGCTCTGGGGGTAGGCCCAGCCATCTGTGTTCTAAGATCCTGGTGGTTCTGATGCTCACTCAAGTTTGAGAACTACTAACTAGTAGAGCTCAATTTTCATCCTGTCTCAGCACACCTGAAGATTCTGACATACTCTTGCATCTCCAGTGACTCAGTGTGGCAAGGAATCTCCACCAGGGTTGGGGTTAGGGGAGGTGGTTCCTTGCCTGGTAGGAATTATTAGAATCCACCAGGCACAGTGGTGTGCACCTGTAGTTCCAGCATTTAGGAGGCTCATGCAGAAGGATCCTTTGAGCCCTGGAGTTAGAGACCAAGCCTGAACAACATAGTGAAACCTTGTTTCAATAAACAAAACAAAGAATTATTGAAATTTAAAAATGCATGCATGTACAACATGGAAGGAAAGATATGACAAATGTTTATCTCTGGAAGTTAGGATTATGGATGGTATGTATAATCTGGGAAAAATGTTTTTAAAAACAAATACATGAAACACTGATTTATATACATTTTAAAGATAAGTCAAACAGCATAAAGCAAAACACTGATTTTCATCTATTTCCTTGAAGGTGGAACGAGGAAGCCCCAAGAGCTGTTTCTTGTTTTTGGGAACCGTGCTTTGTGAAGTCAATTGGGTTAGTGTGCTTGCTGATGCCTGGAACCCCAACCCCCAGCCTGAAACCCGGAGCATGATTGTCTGCCTCCTTTTCATGATGATTTTACTGGCAAAGGAAGTTCAACTTATAGAACAGACAGTAAGTTTGGGGGGCTTGTGATCACATGAAGCTCTGTAGCTCCTCAGTTTCTACTGGGTCGTGGCTTTTCGGTTGTTTCCTTAGTGCCTCCCTCTGTCAGCATGAATACGTGCGTGGCATATGAGCTGTGCCTTTAATGAGATACTTGCTTTTCTTGGATCATCCATTGCCTAAGTCATGGAGAGAACCTCACTAAGTTAGAACACATCAATTTATTTTATTTTATATCTACTTCCTAGTTTGTGCTCTGTGCTTCAGTGTTGGCGTGTGCCACCAGAGCAGAGTTCCTTTGAAAATTGGTTCCGAATAGTTTTTTAGATCTTAATATTAGTGGGTTTTTGCCATGACTTTGGTTATTGCCATTACTAATGCTCCTAATGAGTAGATTCTTACTTGATATCTGAGATTCTGTGCTTTGATAGAACACCTTAGTAGCTTTCTTATGGAGTAGTTAGAATGACATATTTCTCAGAAGATGGGACTCTGGAACTAAAGCCATCTGTTCCATTTTTAGGATTCGCCTTTACTTAGTCTCCTTGGACAGACAAGCTCACTCTCGTGGCACCTTGTGGACATTGTGTCGTACCAGAGCGTGCTAAGTTATTTCAGCAGTCACTACCCACCGACCATCATCCTGGCAAAGGAATCTTCTGCTGAATTGATTGTGAAGCTTCTGAAAGTGTCTGCAGGACTTTCCATTCCTACTGACAGCCAGAAACATCTTGTAAGTTGAGAGGGTGCTTTAAAAGGCAGGCAAGGTCTTCAGGACTGGAAGTAGCATAAGTACCACTGAGGACAGTCTCAGACGTGCTGACTGCTCAGCAGAGAAGGTTGGGGGAGTGTCATTGTGTATTCATATTGGTCCCTTGCTTGGATCCTTTGGTTTGGGTTTCTCTCTTTTGCAAAGTCTTGACCTATTATCAGTGACACATGTTTACCAGAGGTCAGAAGGATTGAGAGCTGGCAGTGGGCCACTGGTTTCATTTTATGAATGTCATCAGTGGCAGGAACGGTGACGAGTATGAGCTTGAGGTCTGACAGACTCAGGACCACCTCACAAAGTATTATGAGGACTGAATTAGATAGTGAGCATGAAAGTTTTTGGAAAGATCCTGGCAGGTAATCCGTGTGTAGTTAATATGACGAATGTAGTGGAGAAGGAGGGGTGTTGTGTGGAATTGGGAGAAGGTAGGTTCTAATCTAGTTACCGCAGGTTTGCATAGCCCCAAACATGGGACCCTGGGATGCCTGGATGAGGTCCTCGCGTGGCTTCTTGATCTGTCCTCTCCACTCCTTGCCCAAGTGTTCAGAGCAGTGCTATGCTCCCGGGGAATCCTCAGTCCACACTCCTTGCTTGGATTCATTTGAGTGATCCTTTTCTTGTTTGTCAGGATGTGGTTCCAAAATGCCAAGCTTTCACTCATCAGATGGTTCAATTCCTCAGCACCCTGGAACAAACTGGAAAAGTCACCTTTGCTGTCCTAGAACAGGAAATGTCTAAGCTCTTGGATGATATCATTGTCTTTAACCCGCCTGGTAAGTGACCAGTGGGAAGCCACATATTCACATAATCTATGAATTGCTGTCACAGTAAGGCATTGTGGGGTGAGGAAAACGGGCAGGACCCTGCCATTCCCATTTCCAGAGAGACAGTGGTCAAAGAGCTGCTTAGTCAGCCCTGGAGAGAGGCGGAATGTTAAGAACTTGAGGAGGAGCTGGCCCTGGCGATGCTGGTGTGAGGTAAAGTGGACTGGGGGACAAGCTGGACACTCTGGATTTAGTTATTAGAAGGTAGCAGGAAGCCTGCCAGCGAGCAGCATGCCTAGGGGTTTGACTGGGAAGTAGGAGAGCACTTCAGAATCACCTGTAGAATTGTCAAGATACTTTACATGGAGAATTTCTGTTCTTCATGTTTGGTAGACTGGACGACATCCTGGCTGCCTCTCCTTCTGGGAAATCTCAGAGGCCAGAAATGAAGTAAAAGGGGGAACAAACCCTTAAAGGTAGATGAAACAAGATGGCTGTCACCTGAGCCTTCTCAGAGAATAGCAGGGGTGATAAAGCACAGGGCCTGCCCAAGTTGGCAGCCTAAAAGGAGATCCCATGTGTAAGCCACAGAGTGACATCTTTCCTGCACAGATGAGCCAGAGATGCACATGCTCCTGTGAAAGGAGAGAAAAGACAATTACCTGTTCTGGCCTTGGTATGTGGCAGGGAAAGAGGTCCATTTTGAATATTGGTTAAGGACAAATTTTCTTTTATGTGTCCTCCTGTGGTGCTTAAAATCAAACCCAGGGTCTTATGCATACTAGGCAAGTGCTCTACCATAGATCCACATTCCCAGTCCCTCACATGGTTTTGAAATATGAATTCATACTGGTTAAATTGTCCCCCTGTACCCGCTACAAAAAAAGAAAAAGAAAAGTCAGTAGGTACTGGAGAAACTGTGCCACAGTTGGTCATATGTGAGTTGGCCTTGAGGTTTGAACAATAGCTGCCCGGGGAAGGGAGCTGGAAAAGTGTTTTAGGAAAATTTTAATCAGAAGAGTAACAGGATCAGATCTGGTTTTCAGGGAAATGTTTATTGCCCCGGTTGATGATGAACAGGAAGGGGAGAGGCTAGGATCTGTTATGAGGCTTATTGTAGTAATTTGTTACTATGAGTCATAATTAAAAGATAAATTAAAATTGCTTTTTAGTTGAAATTGAGACAAAGACTTAGTCACTAAGAATATTTATACCCATAGAAATATATGAAGAAAAATTCCCAGGCACATTGCTGTTTTTCTTTCTCTCAAGAGTTTTTAAGTTCTTGATTGATAAGAAGTAGATCTTACAGTTGGTAGGGTCTGTTTTACAGTGTATAAGTAGTTTGTTTTGTTGGGTGTGATGAATAAGATCTTCTAACTTTTTACCAGTCCCATGGATGCAAATACTGAATCCTGTGGCAACAAAGCCTTAAGAAAGTTTTGTTTTCTTTTTTTAAAGTACCCAACTCAAAGACAGCTAGAAGCCATTGGTAAAAATCGTGCTTTTTAAAACTCCCAGTGACATGTATTTCTCATGCTTGAGGGTGAAGGATGCTGCCCCAGTGACCTCCCTTCATGCTTGTGAAATAGAATTTGCTCTTTTTCTGGCAGTTTTCTTTGAAAAACGTGTTTATTTTATAGTCTGTTCACTTTTCTTATTTAAAAAACAAAGAAATAGGGCATGGTAACATGTTCTTATAGGCCCAGGAGTTTGAGGCCAGCCTGAGCAACATAGATCTCTTTCTTTAAAAAAAAAAAGGCGGGGGGAGGGGAGTAAAGGGGCGGGGGAGAAGAAATAGAAGAGCTGCTGTTAGGAATCTTTTCCATACTTTTATATTTGCTTTTAAGCTATAATAATCTTTATTCTATGTAAATCACTCTAGACTATTGATAGCTTGGCAATGGCTGTGTTGGGAGTTGGACTCGGGGGTGGAGGGTACTCTTACTAATTAGCTTATCATATCTACCCAAAGCGCAGCTAAGATTGTAGCACTGTTGTTTTCATGATCACATTCTTGTCCCTATGCCAGCGGCCTGAGAGCATGTCTGTGTTCCCCTTCAGACATGGACAGCCAGACCCGCCACATGGCCCTCAGCAGCCTCTTTATGGAAGTCCTGATGATGATGAACAATGCAACTATTCCAACGGCAGAGTTCCTCCGGGGCAGTATCCGGACCTGGATTGGCCAAAAAGTGCATGGGCTGGTGGTGCTGCCCCTGTTAACAGCAGCCTGCCAGAGCTTGGCATCCGTCCGCCACATGGCAGAGACTACAGAAGCCTGCATCTCCGCCTACTTTAAGGAAGGTTAGGGGACACGTCTTCTGTTGGTCTTTCAGGAAAGATTAAAGCTCTGTCACCAGGAAATATATTTCTAGATTCTACCATTCTAATTTCTGCTTTGTAAATGAATGTTCTGACATATCTGTATTGCTGTATATCTATATATCTATATTAATATATATTTTTTTCATAAAGATCTGCAGTTAGCATATGAATCACTCATCCATATCTGTTGGTGCCATCACCTATTTCAAGGGACAAAAGCTCTAACTTGTTTTACATTGGTTTTAGAGTGTATCATAAGCAAAGTCATGGTCCTCAAAACGAATATTGTACTCCAAAGTCTATATAATAATGATCACTCTGTTTATTTTCCCCTTTTTTGGGTCAGTTTTGATAAAAGGAGTTTTTATAGAAATGTTTTTTGTTTGTTTGTTTCTGGTCATGCTTTTTAAACTCTTTTGTGAAGAAATCACTCTCTCCTGTCCTTCCTTGCCTTCTTATTCCCTGCCTCTAAACTTTCAGACTCTGGATGAAGAATTGCTCAGAACAGCCCATCTCAACTCTGATATCCAAATATACATGATACTAGACAGTGGAAGAGAAAGAAGGATATCAGAGCAAGGTTCCAGAAGTGCCCATAACCTGCCATATGTCTTATCCCAACAACCCACAACATTCCATGTCCACCAGTGGAAGTGATATGCACACCACTATGCACCCTGCCCTCACTCTCTGCAGAGCTGAGAATCATTAGGATTAATACTTCTGTTTGAAATTTATTTGTATTATTAAAAAATCAACGTGTGGAGTTATGGCCTGAGCTTTGTGTGTATGTGGTTCTTGGGATCAAACCCAGGGCCTCACACATACTAGGCAGGCACTCTACCACTGAGCCATACTCAGCGCACATTTCACTTCTGTGGCTTATAGAGCCAACATAAGAGATGTTACCTTGGCATGAAGCTTAAAGTGAAAAGATTTGTTGCAGTTGTTAAGTAATTAGACTCTTTTTTATGTCTTGATGTCTTCTCTCTTTTTTTTTTTCCTTAGGCTCCCTCAATCAAAATTTAGGATGGGGTCCCATTCTGGTGTCCCTTCAAGTTCCTGAGCTCACTATAGAAGAATTTCTGCAGGAATGCCTGGCCCTTGGCAGTTATCTGACCCTTTATGTCTACCTGCTCCAGTGTTTGAATAGTGAGCAGACTCTAAGGAATGAAATGAAGGTGCTGCTCATCCTCAGCAAGTGGTTGGAACAGGTGTATCCAAGGTGTGTTGGCTTCTGGCTGCTTTATAAAACTGGTAAGGTACTTGGTTAACTTAGAATTTAAGGATTTAGATAAGAAATTATTTAAGAAGATAGAATTAAGAAAAAACAAACAAGGCTATAAGGTACCATGACACTTGTTTGGAAAAGATTCTTTTCTTGATGGCTTAATTTTCTGAGCAAGTTTTTAATTTCCTAAAATAAGCATTTTAAGCATCAGATTGCAGCTTTCCTATGAAAATCCCTACATCCCAGGGTTGTGAACATTAAGTGAAAGCATGAAACCCAGACACAGTGTCTAGCACAGAGTAAGTAGTCACTAAACTGTAGCATTAACATTTGTTAACACCAATTAGCTTAGGGTTTTAAGGTACTAAATGTCTCCTTTACTTAAAAGTCAAATGTGGACATTCAGTGAAATGGAGTGGGGAAAAAAAAAAAAATCTCACTTCTAATTTTACTCTCTCTGGCACCTTCCCCAGCTCTGCACAGGAAGAGGCAAAGCTATTTCTATGGTGGCACCAAGTCCTGCAGCTGTCCCTGATTCAGACTGAGCAGAACGACTCAGTCCTCACGGAATCTGTTGTCCGAATTCTGCTCATGCTTCAGAGCAGGCAAAACCTCCTGGCTGAGGAGAGGCTCAGCTCTGGGATTTTGGGGGCGATTGGATTGGGCCGGAAGTCTCCCTTGTCCAACAGGTGAGGATGCACCTACCACTGCTTTCTTGGAAGGCCTCAGATATCGGCACCTATTTCAGGGTGGGACTCTGGAGTAGGGTTTTTGATGTAGGAGTTACGTTTTCCAGAAAGACAAAGGGGAGAAAACACAATAACCCAAACCTTTATTATATCTTGGTATTCTAAAAAGCATATTTATTTTTTCTTGTTTGCAACAGTTTGAAGTTCAGTCAGTGTATTTTAGTGTTATCTCTTCTGTGTTGACTTTGTAATCTGATTACACTACTGATTTCTTTTTGGTTTGGAGCCATTGATGGTATGCGAGGTTGGTCATTTCTTAAAGCATGCTGGTACACACCTGTAATTCCAGGGACTCTGGAGGGTAGGCAGAAGGATTGCAAGTTCAAGGCCAGCCTCAGCAAGTAAGCAAGGCTCTAATCAACTTAGCTGTACTGACCTGTCTGAAAATAACAAATAAAAAGGGCTGGGATATAGCTCAGTGGCCAAATTCCCCTGGGTTCAATCCCCAGTACCAAAAAGAAAAGAAGGACCATTTTGTGAAAATGGAATTTTATAATATGTGGCCTCTGGTGTCTGACTTCTTTCACTTAGCATAACATTCTCAAGGTTCAGCTGTGTTGTTCATGTGTCAATTCTTCATTCCTTTATATAGCTGTATAATGTTCTATCTTATGGATCTACTACATTTTGTTTATCCATTTATCAGCTGATAGGTAATTGAACTGTTTCAATCTTTTTGGCTTTTGTGGATAATGTTATTATGAATAGTCATGTACAGATTTTTCTTAGCACATCTGTATTCAGTTCTTTTGGATATATACCTAAGAGTGGAATTGCTGGGTCATATGGAGAGTGTATGTTTTACTTATTAAGTAAGTGCCAAAATGGTTTCCATAGTTCCTGCATCGTTTACATTCCCACCAGCAATATATGAGTGTTCCATTATTCCACATCTTTGCCAATACTTTCATTCTTGGATCTGAATTATGGGCACATTTTTATAATGAAGATTTTCCTAAATAGGCTTATTACACAGTAGATCTGGAAATATGTTTATCATCTTGTGTTTTAGTAGAAAATATGGTATTTATTTTTAAATGCTCACTCTAATGGTCACTTACATGTTTTTGTCTTTCCCTATCACTTCAGGTTCCGAGTGGCTGCCCGAGGCATGGCTGCCTTCCTTTCAATTCAGGTTCCTTCAGAAGATCAGATCCGATTGAAGCCTGGCTCTGAACTACATTTGACCCCAAAAGCTCAGCAGGTCAGTACAGCTAGCCTGGCTCCAGGCTGCTCCCTCTCCACTCTGCAGGATGTCTGTGCATGGTAAGAGCTGAGCCCCCTTAGCCGCTCTTCTTATGCAGCTTGATCATGTCTAAGCCAGCTGCATGCCATGTGAGATATTAAATACAAGGATCAGATGGAATAGTTGGCAGGTTCTTCACAGGGATCCCAGTTCATAAAATACCGAATACTTGTCACTCACTGCTGGAGAGCTGCTGTTGGAATGAATCCCTAGTGTTTTGCATGAAGCAGCACAGTGGGGCAGCTGAGTTCTCTGAGGGTGGGAAGTGCATTTCAATGAGGTGCATTTCAGGGTGTGTTTGAGTCTTCACCTTTCCTGTGGCCCCAAGATCTGGGGCATTGGGATGCTGCTTTAACTTCCTGAGAGTCACCTGGGCTCCCTTTGCTTGCCTTCCAGTAGACTCAAAGCAATGTCTTTCTGCATGTTCCTTACATACTTGCCATCAAGATTTTCAGACTTGAAAAATGTCGTCTTTTTATAAAAGGATTAATTTTAGGCAGCCTGTCATATTGTACCATTTTGGGGGTTAGATGTAAAAAAGGGTAGGGAGTGGGGAGAGAGAATGATTCCTGCCCCCCCACCCCCCCGATTCCCGTCCAACGCTTAAACTGTTCACACAGCTCATACCTTGGTACCAAAATCCCTAGTTTATTTTAAACACTAAGACTTTACAGCTAACCTGGTGATTGATTTCTCAGCTTCTCGGTCACTTATCCTCAAAAAGAAAATCTTCTCCCTTCATGTTTTCTGGACCAACCAAATGATTCTTAATTGATACTCTTTAGTGTCACAGTTCCCACACATAGGAGTAGGTGGAATTGGAGGACTTCACATGGGGGTGGGCGTGCCCCAGTGGGGAGAGGATACTTTCAGAACCCTGGGGTGGGGGGCCCAGCTTGTCAGCTGGAAAATAAAACTCCCCACGCTCAGGAACTACTATTCTGAAATTTTATTTTTTCCATATACAGTCTCTTTCCCTTTCTCCTAGGAAGGAAGGAAAAATTAAAATTATGGAATAGAAGAATGTTTTCCTTATTTCTTCCTTTGAAAACAGATGTGGGGACATTTTCCTCCCTCAGTTTTGGGTCATTTGTCAGATGGAATAGGGGGAAACTTGACCTGTGCATTATGCCTGTTCACCAATTTAATGACCTTATCTTTTACCCTCAGCAGCATGTAGCAGCTGGTTTCCTTAGAATTTCATTCAATTAGATAGTTGAATATGTCATTTTGTAACCTAAGAACAGACCCAGCAGCAAGTTACACAGGTGTCACATTAGCAAGGTGCATCTATGGGTTCTGGTTGGCTTCTACGAAGAGAGGGGCAGCTGATCTGGTGGGGACAACCCCACAGGTGGGACTGGGGAGAACGAGGACAGGGCCTACTCTGGAAATGGGTGTGGCAGGTGAGGAATCCATTGGTAAGACCGGGCCGGCTGCTGCAGTGGTTCCCGGCGAGGCAGGGTTGAGAAATAACAGCACAAAATAGGGGATAAGCTTGGGTTGTGGCCACCTCTGGCTGTGTTAGTCAGCGCCTGCCTTCTGGACTCCTCATTCTGGTTCTGTGGGCTTCCCTCCCTCAAGGCTCACAGTGAGACCAGATACTGACGGTAGTGCTGTACCTGTCACAGTCAGGTGGTGTGCATCTGTGGGGTTAACCCTCTGTCTTTCATGTCTTTTAGGCTCTGACTGCTCTTGAATCCATGACACTGAGTAAGCAGTATGTTGAATACCAGGATCAGATTTTGCAAGCTGCCCAGTTTATAAAGCATCCTGGCCATTGCCTCCAAGATGGGAAAAGCTTCCTGGCTCTTCTCGTTAACTGTCTCTACCCAGAAGTGCATTATCTGGACAACATACGGTAGTAACCACGAGGCTCGTGACAAACTCCATCACTGTTTATGTTTACATTTAACTTTGCTGTTGCACAAATAACTTTGCTTACTTTCATTGCAGAGTTCAGTTTAGCCACGGGATGGGTGACTGGAGATGCAATTGGGAGGCATTAAGTGATTCCGTGTGTCCATGTGTGTGTGTGTGTGTTTTACTCTCTGGGGACTTTTTAGTGTTTATGTTCATCCACAACTGAAACTTACTAAGTTCCACTTGGGTATAGAGCCACTCACAGTTGCCAACTGTCCTCATCTCATAAGACCCGCAGAGGGAATTTTCATGATATGTCTCCAGCTCTGACTCCCCTGTTTTATTTAAACGTCAAGATTCCTGTGCCAGATCTGACTGCTTTGAGAGTCATATATAACCCTCACTTTGAACCCCATTTGTGTGCTTTTAGTGTGAAAAAAATCAACCTTGAGAATTTCTGTATTTCTCAAATGTGGGGAAATACATAGCCTAAAGGTATTATGTTATTTCTCTCAGAAGGGAGATAAAAATGCTGAATTAAAGTGAGTCATGTGAAAAACTTGACACTATAGTGGACAGCAGAGATTGTGACGTGTCTGCTTCCCTCTGACTGTGTATCCTTATGGAAGAGCCTCTGTCTGAATCAACGTGTCAGGCTGGTGCTCTGTGATGAGTGTGCTGGGCACACTCGTGTTTTATTTGGTTCACATGGCAGGGGCTGCAGAGTGCGAGCCCAGAGTCGCTCCATGCCCTTGGGTCCCCTCATTCACCCCACTCCCTCGACATTGAAGTTTGAAATTCTTGATGGACACCAAGATTGCTATCTAAAGGCCCCACTGTTGAGCAGGGGACTGGGGACTCACTTCTCCAAACCCTGCTTGCTTCTTCCCTCCATATTTAAACTCAGATAAAGCTGGTGGACCTGCTGAAACACTTGCCCATGGAAACTGGGCCAGGTCAGGAGAATTTCTAAAATCTGTCTTTTTTTTTTTTTTTTCTTTGAGTCGCCTTGTGCCTTCGGCCGCCCTTGACAGTTATTCATTACCAAAGCCTGTCTACAACGTTGCCTCATTGGTGCCTTCTTCTTGCTCATGTTATTTCCCCCAGGAATTAGTCTGAAAATATTTGTCAACATAACTCTTGGCTCAAAATGGATTTTGTTGCCCAGCTTTCATAATGTGTATTTGTAGGTTTTGTGCAGCCCTACAAAAATACCCCCAAATGCCTAAACATTCACCAAAAGCTCTCAGTAGAGAGAGAGGGATATAGTTAGCAGATGTAGAACTCCTACCATATCCCACATATCCCCCGCATCTGGGAGTTTGTAGGAACTTTTCTTTTTCGTTGGACAGAAAATTCCACCTCACAGACATGCCTTGGCACTCTGATAAAGAAAATCTCTGTTCAGCGTTCGAGTTTCGTAGGCCACAGAGAGTCATCTCACAGTGACATGTCTCAGCTTTCCTTGTTTTTGCTTCTCTCTGCTTTCAAAACAGTCATCTTCTTATTCTACGTATGTGAAAATTTTAGAAGCTGCAGACAGTTAAATTGGCCGATTTGGCAACAGTGATTTTATGACAGGAAATAATTTGTGTGCTGTTTTCTTTGAGGAGAATGAAATTATTGATATCCTCAAATGTGAAGTTTTTGAGTGACAGTATGCACATTCTAAAGAAAATTATGATCAAACTGTTAATTTTTGAAAGTTTATAATATTTATACCATATTTAGTCTGTAAAGATTTTAAAAAATAAAGTCAGCCTTTGGTTGTAACTTCTACGAATCTGAATTTCAGGGCTTCTTCACTAACAGAGTATATCAGAGACTGAAGTTGATGTAGATTTTTATAACTGATGTCATCTTATTTACCTGACCTTGTAACTTGAGTTGCAAAGATGGTCAGTAAAACTGCTTGCACTTCTTCATGCTTCCTGTCAGAAGGTTTGCTTATCTCATAGGTATTTAAAGAACATGGCAGTGCTGCTGTCATCTCTGAGGAAGGAAGGCTCTACCTAGGCCACCCTGCCTTCTGCTTGCAGGTAACAAGCCTTTGCTTGAAAAGATAGCCAGCCTTCACAGAGCACAGGGCCACAGTCTGAGAGACAGTGGCAGGTGCTGCATGTCAGCACTGGCACTGGGCAAGACCAAGGCCCGCTTGTGGGCTGAGCAGTGTGGAAGGTACACACCCTGGATTTCTCCGCACAGTGGCTGGCCATGGCATCTGGCTCAGATAAGGACGTCTGATGCTTTTTGGGAGCAGGAAGGAGGAGACAGTGTTCTGCTCCCAATGAAAAGTGCTGCTCCCATCCTTAGCCGCCCTGCAGTAGAGGTCAGAGAGACAGTTCTGTTCCCCCCATCTCCTGGCTCTACTGACTAGAACAGGTGAAGGGCAGAGAGCTGGGAGCCATGGGCCATGGAGGCAGGAAGGTGCTGCTGGATGTGTCTGCACAGTGTGACACTGGCAGGTGGAGCTTGGTCCCACTGTTTCAAAGGTCCTGCACACTCGCCCTCAGCTCTGACGTGTGGCCGTTTCTTGATCAGTTTCTTGGCTTAGTCTGTGAATGCCTCTGCCTCCCCAGGGTTAAGCCTGAGTCTCTGAGACTGGAGGGAATTAGTGTAGAGAATGCAAACTTATCTAACCTCCTCCAGTCAAGTGACAGTCTTGTTACTCCTGAGTAGTCACGAAAACCAGTGTGCCCATATTGTATAAGTTAATCATGTCTGTGCCTTTGTGTTTGAATGAAAGGTGGTAACACCATTTTTGTGTGGGGGGTTTTTGTTCCTAAAATTAGTTGTTTCTTCTGGAGCTGGAAGTAAATGTCTAGAATAATCAACATTTAAAAGTCAGTAGGAGCATTCACATACCGGGTGCCCACCACTCGCTCACTCAGTGGGATACTCAGCCTCCCCCACCTGGCCATTGGCCACAGGCCAGCCCTTGTAGGGCCATGCAGGCTGCTGCTGGCGGGTCACATGTGGTTCTGCTCTGTCTGACAGCGAGGTGTCTCCTGGAAAGGTTGCCGGTTGGCTGTGGACCTACCTGGCGCAGTCCAGGCTGGCTCCATCTCTTGCTCCCCTCTCAGCACACATTTCCCTTCCCGTCACACCTCTGACACCATGTGGCCCCATCTCTTAGTCCTTTCCAGACTAAATGCCCCACAATCCTTAGTTTTCTACCATGATGTCCAGAGGGCTGCCCCGGGGCACAGTATGGGACTAGGTGAGGCACCTAGAGCACAGTTGAGGAGGTTGGTAATCAACAGTGCCAGGAGAGGGCGCTCCTTCGCCTTCTCTGCCTTGGTGCCTCCCTCTCCTCATCCTGGCCCCTGCCCTGGCATGTCATGCTTGAGGTCAAGCAGTGCAGTTCACTCCTCTGGACACTTGGGCAGTATTGGCTCTAGCTGTGATGTATGGTTGGCACATTAAACACATTAAACTCGTGGCGAGTTCAAACTCTATACCTCGGTTTAATATGAGTTGCTGCTGAAGACTGGTCTCATTGCATGGGTGTGAGGCACGTCTCACAAACAAGGTGCTCCACGCTTAGTCCTTTACTGCTGTCTGCCCTCCATGTTGGAAGCGTGTCCTTTTCAAAAGAAACGTCCCCCTACCCTGATCTTCCATTTGCATCTGGGTCGTGCTGGGTAAAACTCTTGACATAAGTCAGGCCCTAAGACTGACTTTGTTTCTCCACCATGATACTCGTATTCTGGAGCATCCTGTGACCTGTGCAGCTGTCTCTGAAGTTCCCTTCACTTTGGATAGCTTCCTGATTTCTGATGAGAAAAACTTGAAAAAAATTACTGATCCTATTTTGGGATAATGAACTTGCTAAGGAATGTTGTTGATTATAACTTGTTTTTAAATGTACCAATGTGATCTCTCACTGAGCACTGAGAGTTAGAATTTATTTTTCTTTCTATGGTTGAAAATCACTAAAGTTGGAGACAAATACTTCAGTGTATTCAACTTTTTCTTCCCACATGTCTAAAGTGGCCTTTAAAAACCTCTACTTTATTTTGATCATTAAATGTGCAATATTCACTTCTTATGTGTTGTTCAATGTTTTACATGCTTCTACAGAAGATGAGTTTTTATATCATGGTGAGAAACAAGAATAAATAAGAATTGATTAAGGAAAATTCTGCAAATAAACTACATTCAGAGTCAATTTACCTATGGTGGGCCTGTCTCATTGTTTTTGGCAAGATTGTTGGCAGGTCGTCTTTTTATACATACATCACATGAAGAAAAATTTTAAATTAGTTTGTAATGGCTTTTAGATCTTTACTCTGTGGTGTTTACTTCAGTGGTGAAGCCTCTAATTTCAAAAAGAATTGGCGTGAACCAGAGACTGTCAGAGAGATCAGGAGACCCCTCACAGTCTGTAATGTGGCCTAACCTCTGTAGGAGGTGGGGCTTAAGAGCTGCACTGAGGCTCCCCCTGCCTGAGTGGTGAGCTGGTGTGAGGGAGGGAGCTGCCAGAAGGCCTAGCTGCCAGCAGAGGGCAGCGCCCCAGGGGTTGCTAAAAGGGTCTGCTCTGAAAATGGGCCTTCAGTATTGGAATCCCAGGAAATTTCTCCTTAATGTTAATTTTCATGGATTTGTAAGACATGCCTAGAATTGGCGGGAGGGGCTGCACATTCCACTGGGGATTATCATCAATTTGGGATTAACCAAGGATGAGGCCTTCTGGGTGTGGTGGGTCTCACATCGCTCTCTGAGTTGGGCTGCTTTCCAGGTAAAAACCACAGGGTTTAAGGGTTGGAAAGTGGCTCATGAGCAGACTTGTTTTCATGGGTGCTGTGCTGAGGGAACAGAAGGCTCCAGCCTGTACCCTGTACCCCTTGGGGAAGTCCAGTCATGAGAACACCAACTCATCTTGGTCATTTCTCTCCTTGACTTTGTGGCTCTAAGAGGAGAGTGGAGAGTCCCAACTGCTGACCCAGCCTGTTGCCCAGGTCTCTGGCTTTGCTTGCCAGAGGCCTGAGTGTCCTGAGAGGGCTGGAGAGGGGAGGAGGGGGGGCATGTGCTATCCCTGAGGGGTGGGGCAGAGCAGCTTCTTTATCAGGAGGCCAAGCAAAGGCTGCTTGGACTGTGTACAGGTTGTTAAAGGGGACTCCAGTTGTCCATGAACCTGCTCCCCATGGCCACGGTGATCTGAAACCACTCCATCAGAGTCCATTCCTGCTTCTTCCACTAAATAAGTCCTGCTGTCAAGTGAAATCCTGCAGCCAAGGGCACCAGATCATTAGCCAGCTCCCCTGTACTCCGGGATAATAATGTGAACAATGTCAGGTGCCCCGGAGAGCAAGTGACCAACTTCTGCTTGCCTAAGAGTCACCTGGAGTCATCTGGATCCTGGTTATAAATAACAAGATCAAGCCGACATTTGGAGGACTGTTGGGGAAATCTGAATCTGGACCGTAAGGTGGCATTACTGAATTACTGTTAATTTTCTCAGGCGTGGTAATGGTAGAGGAGAATGCTCTTGTCCTTCAAAGGTGTTTAGGGTAAAGGATTGTGATGTCTGCAGCTAATTTGCAAATGGTCCAGTCAAGCGTGTACACACACACACACACACACACACACACACACAGAATGTGAGTAACGGAGGTAGTGATGTGTGGGTGAGCATCTCACTTTTTCAAGTTTGTTGGTGTATGTTTGAAATTGATAACAAAAGGATGGGGCAAAGCCACTTAAAGAATTTGTTTAAAATGTTAGTTCCTCTGCCCTGAGCTTGTGGTTCAGTATGTCCTGGTGGTGCTCAGACTGGGCATTTGAACAAACTCCCAGGTGTTCCTGATGCAGGTGTCCCTTGGAACTCACCAGGGAGACCCTGCTCCAGGCCCAGGGCCCAGCCCAGGATATCCAGTCTCTGAGATGGCAGTGGACAGAAAGTGAAAGCAGCCATGGCAAGTAGTATGAGGGACTCGGTGCCACACTCACCCCCTTGTGTGCCCTGAGTCCCTTCTGCTATTCTCATGTCTTGAGGGGCAGCACCCAACACTCGGTGCCCTACCTCTTCAGCCCTGGCCACATTCTGTCCCTACCCTCTGGGTCTGGCAACTTCCAACTGCTTATACCATGTGGTATCCAATTTCCTGTTTTTGCTCCAACTGTCCTTTTGTTTATTTTTATGATTTTGTGTGTGTGTGCTGGGGACTGAATCCATGGCCTTGTACATGCGAGGAGGCAAGCGTTCTACCAACCAAGCTATATCCCAGCCCCTGTCCCTTTGTTTAGAATGTTCTTTTTTCCTACCCCCAACCTCCATTCTTCTATTTACACAGCCAACAAGTACTGTCCCCAGGTAGATTTTTCCAGAAGGCTTCCCCAAGATGGGGCCAGTTGCCTTGTTTATGTGATCCCACAGCACCCCTCCTCCACCCCCCACCCCACCCCTCGCTGTCTCTACCTACACATAATTTTCTTTCTTCTCTTCCTTGTGGTGCTGCGGATGGAACTCAGGGCTTTATGAGCACCAGGCAAGTGCTCTGCCACTGAGTTACGATAAGGTTGTGTTGCTCACTAGCTTGAGAGCTTCTGGAGTCTTACTGGGGAGTCACCTATCCTGTTCCCAAATGTCCTCCTTCCAAATTCCACATTGAGTTCTGCTGCCTGGTGTCTTTAGGGTGAACTGGGCAGGTAGTCAGTTCTGGCTAATGAACTGTGATCACCAGTGGGAGGCCCTCCAGGGGGTTCTTTTTGCCTCTGACCCAGCAGTCCTCAACATCAGAGGGGACCTGAGTAGCAACACAGGAGCAAAGACCATCTGGCAGTTCATGATAAATTCATAGCTTTGGCAAGAAACAAAGCCTTATGTTTCCAGCCACTGTGATTTTAGGGTATGTTACCACAGCACAACCTAGCCCACCTGACTGACTGAGATGCCTTTGTGCCTGTCTGTTTGTTTGTTTGTTTTAGGCAGTGGGTATTGAGCCCAGGGGCACTTGGCCACTGAGCCACATCCTCAGCCCTTTTTATTTATTTATTTTTATTTTGGGAACAGGGTCTTACTAAGTTGTCCAGAGCTTCACTAAAGTTGCTGAGGCTGGCCTCAAACTTGTGATCCTCCTTCCTCAGCCTCCTGAGCCTCTGGCATACAGGTATCACCACCATACCCAGTGCCACCTTCATTTTTAAAGTATCCCTAAACACCTTACCCAATTCATAGCACAAAACAGATACACAAGAAATAATTCCTGTCAGTTTTCCTTGGTTGTAAAACTGGCTTCAAAGACCAAGGAGGTGTTCTAATACACATCTCTCCTTTGTCCCTAACTTATTCCCTGGTGATACAGAACTTTCCATGGAGGTGCCTAAAAGCATCTCTGAGCAACAAGATACAGATGCCAACTCTTGTGACCTCTTACTAGCTAAGAGAGGCTCCTTGGTGGATCCCACGTTACCATGAGCTGCTACCACCCACTGACCCTGGTGAAGGCTCTGGTGTGGAGGGGAGCCTGGTAATGTGCTGCTCTCAACCTTCAACCCATCTCCCTCGCCTGTGGCCCTTCCTCTTGACAGCTTACCTGGATCCCACTCCTGCTCTCTTAATAGTACCAACAAATTCACACTGTAGTGTAAATAGGGAAGGCAGCACCCTTCCCTCTTCCCCCACAAAATCATCCAGGCTGAACTGGGGCAGATGGGACAAAATTGCCATTGCTTTTGGACTTCCCACATCCTAGGAGGAAGCATGCTGTGGAGAGAGGTCAGCACTGTCATGAAGCCAGATTTAGACAGGCATCCATCTGTACAGGTAGGTAAATGGAGTCAAGTCGGATCAAGGAGGCCAATTTGAATGAGTCCCTGAAGTTGGAGACTGTCCCTCTGAAATGCCTTCCTCCACCCTATCAAGAGAACCTGCCCCTGGGCCAACCTGTTGTTAAGGTAACCTGCCCCAGGAAGTGCCCTTCTCTACAGGGAGTTATAAAGTTGTTAGTTAATGTGTCCTGGGCTGCTCCATCTGTCTCTTCCCCCGTCCATCTGCTTCTCACCTTTTGGCATTCCCACGGAGCACCTCCTGGCCTAGTCACCCATAAGCAGGAAGGAGAGAGATGAGGGTAAGAGAGCAGGAGAACAAAGGAAGCCTGGGACATATGAAAAAGGTAAAACCCCTCACTTCGTGGAATACCACGATACCAGCTATGACCCTCTTCTCCAACCCGGGAGAAGTCTAGGTTACCTCTTTTTAAATAAATCCTGCTATATGTGTTTGCTTCCGCGTGTTCTCTAATGTCATTCTTCAACATGTGAAGAAGCAGGACTCGTGGATACCAGCGATATCAGTAGTTGGGTTTTTGGTTTTTTTCCTTTTATGGTACTGGGAATGGAACCCAGTGCCTTACCATGGTAGGTACGTTGCTCTATCATTGAGCTCTATCCACAGCCCTTTACTTCTTTCTTTCTTCTTCTTTTTTTTTTTTTTTTTGCCCTTTACATTTTTCAATTTTATTTTAAAAGAGTTTCACTAGGTTTAGGCCTCAAACTTGCTGTCCTGCCTCAGCCTCTGGAGTGGCTGGGGTTCCAAGCATGGGACAAGATGCTTCTTGTAGCTTCTTAATTCATGGGGATCCAGAGCTTTCCTAGGGGCTTCCAGCTTTCAGTCCCTGAGACTAAAGCTTCCAGATGCTTTGAGATAACGGTCTTTGATTTCCTTTCCTTGGGGTCCCAGCTTGAGGTAGCAAGAGGTGGGCAGAGGGTGCAGGACAGTCACAGTGGTGATGGAAGAAGGTAGGACTCCAGGTCTTCCCATGCTACCAGGTTTCCAGAATTTGCTCTTCCTCTGGCCACAGTTTGCACACCCCCATCTTTTGTTTTCTCTTGTGGGCTTTGTTCCCCACAAGGCTGCTGAGAGGGCTACATTCATCCAGGAACTCTGCACATCCAAAGGCTCACACCTGAGATAGGCTCATACTCTCCAAAGTCCCATCACATCTGTTATTTCTTCAGATCTTGATAGACCTACCATTCCCGGGGTGGGGGGAAATGTGGTTTTCCCTGTTCAGCAGTGGATAAGTTGAGACCCAGTGAGTGGAAGAAAGTGCCCTGGTCCACACAGTAGTTTGGTGACAGAGCAGGATGGAGCCTGGGCCTCCAGACCTTGTGGTCGGTTTCCTGTCCTAGATAATTAAGGTTGAGGGGAGCTGTTCTGGAAGTTTCCTGCTGAGGTTCACATGTACACACACACACTTTCAGAATGCTTGCTCCACTAGAATAATTATCACAGGGGCTCAAAGATGTTCAGTAAAGGCCACCTTGGGGGTCACCTGGCGGGGGCTGCCTGGGAACCAAACCTCATGCTGGCCTTCACTTGGTGTGCAAAATGATGCTGGTGGCTGAGGGGCTCCTCATGGGGAACATGTGGCAGCTGGTGGGCCCCTGGGGTTCATCTGGCTCAAATTTTCATAATTGGATTCTTGAGTCTGGGGCCTGCAGACAGGAGAAAGTGAACTGACCACCCAGTGAGAGGCAACTAGCAGCTAGGATCAGTCTCTACCACCTCCAAGTAGTCTTATCAGAGGCTCCACAAACCAGCTCCATGTCCCTGACCTCTATTCCCTGTCTCCAAGTCCCTTCATCTTTCCACACTTCTGCTGGAGGTATCCTGGCAGGATCTCAAACCTCCAAGGCCTCCCCAGCTGCTCCTCTTCCCTATCACCTTGGTAAGAATTCCTGGGCTCAAGCTCCAACCCCGGGTGTCCTGGCTCCCTCTCTCACATGCTGCTACCCCATCCTCAGGCAAGCCCCACCTTCCATCTCCCCACCTCCACTTGTGACACCTCTGTCCACGCAGCCACACGGCCTCCTCCCTCCTTGTTCAGTTGGGGCCATTCCTGCTGAAACCATTCTCCCAGCCCATCCAGAATAGCACCTCCAGCCCTCCTCCAGCCCCACCTGCCCACTTCACATCCATGCTCTGGCCTCACTGCCTCCCTCCTGAGTCCCAACTGTGCCTTCCCCTCGCCTTTTCCCTCCTCAGATTGCCCCATCCCCTGTCCTCCTGGCTCCAGCCTCCAGCTTCAGGTTTCCTAAGGGCCACATGCCCAGCCCATGGTCAACCTGTCTCCGAGGGCTCAGCTTCACCACTGCATCCACTTTTCACGGTCCTTATTTGTAGTCTACCATGATTTGTGTATGTGTTTATTAAAATTCTCCATTATGGAACATGAGTTCAGGGATTTTCTCTCTTTAACTTCCAAGTCAGTGCTTGCTACATAGGGGGCACTTGAATGTTTGTTAAATGATTAAACAACAGCTGGCTTCCTGATTTAAGGGACTTGGCTCAATAGTACATTAGCAAAAAAAAAAAAAAAAAAGGGGGGATATGTGACAGATCAACACTGCAGGAGATGCTTGAGCATTCAGCTGGAGAGGGGACTAGGCTCATCTGAGGGCCTGGAAGGACTGTACCCTACCCCCGCCAGCATCCAGCACAGGGTACCCAGTATCTAGAACTGTTTTTTTTTTTTTTTTTATACCAGGGACTGAACCCAGGGGCACTTAACCACTGAGCCTTTTAAATATTTTGTTTAAAGATAGGGTCTCACTGAGTTACTTAGGACCTTGCTAAGTTGCTGAGGCTGGCTTTGAACTCGAGATCCTCCTGCCTCAGCCTTCCAAGCCACTGTGATTACAGGCATGCACCACTGCACCCAGCTAGAATTCAGTTCTTTCTTCCTTCAACACAGGGCTTCACTTGGGTGGACACCACAGAGGACAGCATGACCTCTGGTCAATGTCTTCCTAGCTGGGATTCCCAGATCCCTCATCTAAGCCAGATCCTAAAACCTCTAATGAAATTTTGTGTGGGAAGCCTTCAGCAGAGTGCCTGGGAGAATAAGTGTCCCCATGGTGGGATTGCCTGTTCCAGAATCCTGGGGGACTATAAGACCAAAAAGCCTGGAGGTGTCACTCCTCAGCACCATGGACAGCAGGCGGGGGGAGGGGGTGGTAGGGGAACAGCTCCCTGATCTATCCAAAGAATGGTGTGCTGTACTGAGGCAGGCTGTGAGGTAGGCCCAGACCCTGGTCGGGGACCCTGGCCCTTCCCTTAGCCTGTTCTTTCTCCTTGTGCTACGGTCTGAGAAGCTGGCACCCCCCTGGCCAGTGGGACCAGGTGGGGTGAAATACGGGAGGCAATGAGCACACTTACCGCGGAGGGGTGTCCTGGGTGACCTGGTGCTCTGTGTGGGGGAAAGAACAAGGAGTTATAAGTATGCCTGCAGCATCCAGCCTACATGCCTACACGCCCCCCCCCCCCCCCCCGCACTGCACCCCACCGTGTAGAATGGTCTCAAGGAGACACGTGGCAGACAGCAGAGGAGCAGGGTGTGCAGAGGTGACATTAAGCCCTCCACCTGAAAGAGGACCACAAGTAAAGAAGGAAAAGGACAGAGTGAGGGGCTGTTCACCAGAAAGAAAACACGATGGCTTTCTAAGCACAACCCCCCCCCCCCCAAGCATGGGCATGAAATGCTTGGTGACTTTGCAGAACCAGCAAGAATGCCAGGATGGCCACAGCAAGGACAGCAGCCAGGTAACTGTGGCAAATTTTGGATTTCATCCCTACATTTGAAGGCTAGTGCTATCGATCTGGGAGGACTGAGAACCTGGGGACACAACAAATTTGTCACCCAGCACAGCAACAGCAGTGTGGCAGCTCTCTAGAGATACCTGCCAGTTCAAGTTGCCAGGCTTTTGCACATGCTGTCCCCTCTGCCAGTGCACATTTTGCTCCTTGGTTTCCGAGCTCATGTGTATTTAGATTTTTTGGCTTGGCTCCCACCTCACTTCTTGGGCAAGTCCTTCCCTCCTGGCCACACCAGAATAGAACAGCATCCTTTGGCTTCTGCGGTTAGTGGCATCTAGGTGACCCCTCTCACAGTGCCCTGCAAAGCTGTGCTGACAAGTCAGCTCCCGTGGGGGGCGTCCCAGCACCATGCACCCCAAAGCTGGTTCTCAGGATGCTTGTAGTAACACAATGGAACGGTGCCTACTGGGAAAGCCTGCGGCTTAAGCGCTTAAGGTGGTGGTAAAGGGGCGGCTCTAGAGCCAGACGTGGCTGAATCTCTGTATCAGTGACTCCAGGTAAAAGGCCAGGTGCTTAACCTTCCTAGCTGTGAAATCCGACTCACCCTGGCTCCCACCTCCTGGGCTCCACTAAGGGAGAAGAAAGCGAGCCTAAGCACAGGTGCAAAATGGACGTTCTGGTTGTGTCAAGCCTGCTGGTCAGCAGGCCGATCTCACCTGAGGGGACAGCCCCGGCCCGCCCTCTCGCACCTCCCCGGGTCTTTGGCACACCCACCTAGCCGGCGGCGGGTGGCGAGAGCGGCCAGAACGCCCAGCAGCAGCAGAGCCTTCAGGCCCAGCGCACCCAGCAGGAGCGCGATCGCCGAGGCCCGGGTGGCGCCGCGGAAGCGGAACAAGTAGACGCTGGCCTCCGCGTGGCCCAGGCTGTTGGTGGCCGTACAAGTGTAGCGGCCGTCGTGGGTCAGCGCGGAGAGCTCGGCAGTCACCCGGTATCCGTGACTCTGTCCCAGCACCGCCGCGGAGTGGTTGCCCAGGGCCGGGCCGGACCAGGCAAGGGCAGGCGGCGGCTCCCCTTCAGCCGTGCAGAGCGCACGGAAGGCGTGCGCTGGGCTCGGCAGCACCGAGATGTTGACGATTCGTGGTGCGCCTGTGGGAAAGGGAAAAGGGGGACTATGTCACTGGTCAAGGAGCGGCGGCCCAGTGGAGAGGGAGAAAGCCTAGTGCAGTGACAGAGAAGCGGGCAAGAGGCACCCCTCCCTTCCGCGTGCCCTTGGGACGCCAGTACTCTAGGAGTGAGGTGCAGGGACCTCAAGGAGGACATGTGGACTCCTGGGTGCCAGGATGCCAGGCTCCCAATACAGCTGTAGCCTTGGACAAACCATTCCACTTCTCTTTGCCTCAGTTTGTCCTTGTGTAAAACGGGGATCGTCAACAGAACCTGCCTCGTGGGGTTGTTGAGATTTAGCAAATCAATACTTGTGGCGTGATTGGACTAGGGCCTGGCCTGGTAGCAAGTGCTCATTAAATGGTCATTCATTATTGTCCTAGCTCAGGGTTGGTGCCACAGTGGAGAGCTACTGATCTAGGGACGAGGACCTGCTTCAGGCATCTTTGTATCTTAATCTAGCCAAGTGCCAAGCACTTGGGGGTGGTGGTGGTCCCTGTGCACCTCTTGGGAGGAGGAATGCGGTGTCCTTCAGTGCAAATCATTGCAGCACTTGTCATAGTGAAGATTATGGTTCTTCCTTTTTTCTCTTCCCCTTGTCTGCCAGTTTCTGGGGACACTCACTCTCTGAGTTGCATTACATTGCGTATTCCCGGGGTCCCACCTCAATCCTTTCTGCGAAAAAAATTTTGCATTTCTGACAAGTTCCCAGGTCGCCCTTATCCACTAAGTTTTGAGAGCCCCTGGGGTGGATGAGCGGGGACAGGTCTTGTTGCGTCCCTGTCGCAGCGGCGTGCACGGCGCAGCCGGACTGGGAAGGAGAAAACCATTTGCCCCCATGTGGCCCTGGCCACCCGCCAGCCTCACCCGAGACGCGCAGCCAGACCCCGTGGCGGCTCTCGTAGCGGTCGTGGACGTCCCCGGAGAACTCGATGCGGCAGAAGTAGCGGCCATCGTCGGCCAGCGCGAGGCGCTCGACGCGCAGCGACAGGTCGTTGTGGCGTGGGTTGCCCAGCAGGCGGAAGCGGCCGTGCAGGCTCAGCGCTGTCTGGCAGAGCTCGCTGCCGCGGGCCGCCGCGCACCGGAACACCTGCGGGCCCGCGTAGGGCTCGCCCGCGCGCCAGATGGCGGTCAGCGGCCCGTCATAATGGCGGTGCGGGTGCGTGAAGGTGCAGGGCAGCACTGCTGCATCGCCCGCCACTGCGCTCACCTCCGAGGGCACCTGCATGGACCAGCGCTGCGCTGGCGGGCCTGCGGACCGTGGGGAGCGTCAGGGTGGCCTGGGGACCCATCCCCAGTCTGCAGAGCATCTCTACCCGCCAGGCCCTGGAACCCCAGGACTCAGGAAGCACCTTCCCCTCCCCAGGGAACCTGGCACCCCATTTCCTGATTTGAGAGGAATCTCCCCAGCCTGTACTTCCATGACAGGGACCCCCGCCCTCTTCCTGGGATCATCTGCCTCATTCGTGGAGGTCTCCACCTCGGCCATAGGCCCAGTGCCTCTGTACTCTTCCCTTTAGCTTTTCCCTGACACCTGCTCCGGTTCCTACTGAGTTGCAAGATCCCCAAGATGGTGATAAGAGAAAAAGCACTTACTGTGCCCCTCAGTGTGGAGTAAATTCCCCGTAGTATCTCTTTTAGTTCTCATGAGTGATCCTAGAGGTAAGCATGATCATCCCTGTTACATGTTGTTAAACTGAGGCACAGAGAGGTTAACTGAGGTCACACAGCTAAGCAAAGTTGGCATTCACACTTGGGACTTTCTTGCTCCACAATGTGCACTGTAGTTCACTAGAGGCTTGGGGGACATCTGAGTACACCAACACTCCCTGGGAGGTCACTGCAGCCCTTGACACATTTACCCTTCTGGATTCTCATTCACTCCTTCTCCTCTTTCCTTTGTCTGCCAGTGTTTTGATGGGTTGAGCCAGTGGACAGTATTCCTCTAGAATTCAGGTCAACCCGGTGGACTGTGCTCTGACTGACTTCCCAAAAGGCTAGTCCCCAGGCAGGGAGCAGAGAGGCTGGAGTAGCAGCTGCTCTGTTGACTCATGGCCCTGTGCATGTGCTTTTGGACTGTTTTCCCACCTCCCATCTTAAGAACACTGAAGAATGTAGAGCTGAGCTCTGTCCCCAGCTGAACCAGGACTGGAGAGTCCCAGGGCCATGTGTTGAGGATCAGGTCAGGGGTGGTGCCTCCGTTAGGAGGGAGGGAGGGAGGTAATCCTGCCCAGCTAGTGCCCTGGGGTGTGGCACACAAAAGGGACCTTTAGAAGGAGTGGTATTGGGCATTGCAGTTTACACAGCTCTTTCACATATACCTTGCGCGTGACCCTCAAAGCACCCTGGGGGAGAAAGGGGAGGAAGATTCTGTTATAGTCACAGAGGTAGCAAGTGGGAGAAGCCTAGTTTTTCAGATTCCAAACCCAGTGCTCTTTGCTCTTCGATGTAATTTAGCACCACTCACTCCTTGGTCAGAAATTTCCTCAGCCCACTCCCACCAATGAGTAACCTAGAGGTGAAGACATTCTTCCTGCACAGAACCAACATCTATATTCACCCTCAGGGCCGCCATTGCTGTTTGGAGCATGCACATCTCCCCCTGGGATCCCACCCCAGCCATCCTGTATCCATTGTGCCTTCTCTTTTCTGGTGGAAAAGTCCCAGTCCTTCACCTGCCCCTCAAGGAGTCGCCCTTCCTTGAGTACAGCGTCCTGACCCAGGTGGCTGCCGGGCTGTGCACCTGCACAGTGATGTAAACCCCACAGTGTGGCCTCAGGCTGTGGGAGCTGTGCCTTCAAGAAACCCTGTGGGCTCACACCCACTCACCATCAAGTACAACCACAGTGCTTCTTCACGGAACCTGTTTGGGGGCCTAATCGCTTTCATTCTGGACTAGGGGAATTATATTTTTTCATCCACGTGGAGGATTTGACATTGATCCCTAGAAAGAGCTTGTTTGCTTAGTGGTTCATAATCAAAGGGCTGTGCCTGCTGCAGAAAGTGTCTCCCTAGTCTTAAGGCTCTGGGCTGTCTCAGTTCCCTATCAACTGCCCACTCCCTGTGATCTCAGCCTCTTCTGATCTCTTGCATCTTGCAGGCATTGAGGATCCAGGCACAATCCCCTCTGTATTGTTTGCTGAACATTTGCCAGTTCAGCGAACATTTGCCAATTCGGCAAACATTTATTGAATACTTTCCCACTCCATGTCAGGCACTGGAATATGAGCTGCGGTGCCAAGGATGAACAAGAGACCTTGTCAGCCTGCTGGAGCTCAGAAAAGGAGACAGATCTGTGAGCACGTAATTAATTCCACGAGCCTGCCAGGTGTTCCATGGTGAACCTGAACAATATTCCTGCTGTCTGAACGTGGTTCCTGGCCCATTATCACGCATCCTCAGTTTTTGCTGAGTTGTCCCTGCAGAAGGAGAACTTTCCTGAGTCCAGACCTGGCTCTGGTGTCTTTCCCTGTGCCTCAGGGCTGGCATGGACACTTTCTCAACCTAGACATTGCCTATGTGTGTTTAATGCCTGGCTCTGTGATGCCTGCAAGAAGCTGTGGAAGGGCAGGATCCATGTCCCTGTGGTCTTGTTTGTGTCACTGTGGTCCAGCATGTGGTTCTCCATGCTGAACTGAATTGCTATGACTGAGCAGAAGGGAGGGGGGCCATGGTGGAAGGAGTGGGTGAGGCAGTGGAGAGGGGTATGCAGATGCTGGGTTGGAAGGGATTGGAGAACCCATGAGAGAGGAGTTGTGTGTTTGCAGAGCCTAGAGAAAGGAGGGCATGTCCCTGTGCCTGGGGGTGGCATTCTAGGAACAGGGAACAGCGAAGCAAAGCTACAAGGCACGGGCATCCTAGGGACACAGAGTTTGCAGGCAGGAGAGGGTAAGGAGGCCAGACAGCTGAAGAGTGGGGAAATGTTGGGAGATACTCCTCACTTGTTTAAAATACACAGCTGCCCCATGAGATGCCATGATCAGCCCCTTTTTAGAGAAGGGGGATCTGGGGCTTTCCGAGCCTGAGTTACTTGGCAAAGTTATTTCACCAACCGGTAGCAGAGCTATGGCTCGCCCCTGGGAAGCTCTGTCCCCTTGTTCACGTTCTTGCCTTAATCCCTGCATCCCGTTGCTCAAGGCCTGGTTTGAAAACACTCTGCAATGTGGCAGGCCTGGGCCCGCCCTCCTGGCTGGGTTTTGCTCCAGGAGTGGAAGGGGAACACAGAGGCCCTTTCACCACTGGTTCTGACCTTGGCTCCTGGTAGATGTGTGCTTGGTGTTTGCCTGCTCACAGGGTCCAGAGAGGTGGTGCCTGTGCTGCCTCTTACACAGAGAACTTTGGATGAGCCTGCCCCAGAGATTCGAAGGGAGGGCGGAAAGGCCCCAGCTGAATTACCTGGGGAACAGAGGCATTTGCTTTAGCAGGAACCCAAGCCTCCAGCATCTGGTGACATTTAACAATGCCTCGGGCAGCTCATGCCAGCTGCTAAAACAGGGCAGGGGGGATTACTCATTTGGAAACTTATCGTAAGGGACCATATAATCTCTCTGCCTCATGTCTGTCAACCTCCAGGGGTCAACGGGAGACCCACATTCTCCCAGTTGTCTAAAATACAGCCTCTCTGTGGTGGGCCAAATGGATGGTGGGGATCAGGACAGCTCTGGCACAGCTAGACCTAGGTGACCATCCTCCCTCTGGCCATTCTTTCATCAAACTTTTATCAAGCACCTGATCTGTGCCTGGCACTGGTCTGGGCTCCTTCAGGTACTGGGTAATCACTAGGCAAGTTCCTGAAACCCAGGTTAGGGTCCCTCTGCTGCAAAGTGGGGGACATAGCAGCATCCTCAGAGGACGAAGAACTGAATAAAACCACCTGGGTAGATCACCTGCTTTGTCTGTCTGACACGGCCAGGGTGTTAGTTCCTTTCCCTCACTGGAGAGTGTGCAAAGGAGTGTGAACAGAGTGGGGAAGGGCTGCTAAGCAGAGACGTGCCCAGGTGATGCATGAGGTTCAAAGACTCAGTCCCCACCTTGTCCTAGAACAGCTAGAGTGAACAGCCTGGTCCTCATCCTGCGCTCACCTGCAAACTGGTTATATAGTCAATCAATTATCTACTCCATCACATTTATTGAGAGTTTACTGTCAAACATACTGTGCAGGGTGTAAGGGATACAGCTGCCATGGCAATGCCCTCCTTAGTATGTTGACAGTACTCTCTGCCACTGCTTGTTTTTAATGTATACACAATTCTAACTAGTTTATTTACGTTTCCAGCCCAGAGAAGTAGAAACTGAGAAGCTGGAAGGTGGTTTTGGTTTGTAGGCAACAAACCAAACCATTGAAGGCAGCAAGACAGGATGTTGCCACTCACTCAGAGAGTAGGGGGTCAGTCAAAATAATGAAAAGATAGCCTGGGACAGAAATGATAATGTACAGTGTCAAAGGACTGTTGGAGATGAGCCCGAGTCACTATGACACTGCAGAAGGCTACTGAAACTGGTGCATACGTGATGACCTGAGTCACTATGGGAAAGTTTATTGTCACAATATGCCTTGCCTTAGTTGTGTGTCCCTTTGATGGAGTGTCAGGGCTTTGACTGAGGCTCTGAAGCTGTCTTTGGGGACCTTAGCTATGTTGCTGTAGCCCTCTGCCTCAGAAGACCCATTCATGCAATGAAGTTTCTAGATGTTTAATAAAGTAACTTTCAAGTCTAAAAATCTGTCTGAAAGCCAAATCTGGATAAAATGACAAGGAAGCACATAAAATATTTTAGAAATATGTCTACATAAAATAAAGACTTTTAGGTATTTAAAAATAAGCCACTATTGGCTGGGCACTAATCCCAGCAATTTGGGAGGTTGAGGCAGAAGGATCATGAGTTCAAAGCCAGCCTCAGCAACTTAGTGAGGCCCTAAGCAACTCAGTGAGACCCTGTCTCTAAATGAAACACAAAAAAGAGCTGGGAATGTGACTTAGTGTTTAAGTGTCCCCAGGTTCAATCTCCAGTACCAAAAAAAAAAAAAAAAAAAAGCCACTAACTAGCCAGAAAACTCAGCTGCCCAGAAAGATGCACTCACGCTCACACTCACGCTCACGCCTCGATAGTCCTTCATAGCCATTTACTAAACACTCCATGTGGCTCCCTGTGTGTCTCCTCCTGACACCTGGTTAAACAGGAACAGAGCTCCCACATAATCACAATGGTTATTCACCTAGGGAAGAGTTGGTCAGAGCCCAGAGCCCTGCACCAGAGGTAAGAAGGAACTCACCTCTGGAGGAAAAAAGAACACAGCTACAGAAAGGGAATGGGGGAGAGCCACAACTGGAAGGGATCAGAAATAGAAGCCTTGGTTTGGGCCACAGCTGACTAAAGATTTCCACCAGTCCCTGGATGAGGAAGGAGGCAGGAATTTGCCTCTCTGTGGCTCACCTGTGGGGTGGCAAATGTAGTCACACTTCCATTAACTACAGAGGAAGCTGCTTATTGGTTTCATGGCAAAGTGGAGTCAGGCAATGTCCATGCATCTTTTGATTTTTTTTTCTTTTTTAGTACTGGGAATTGGACCTCTTGCTAATTTGCCCAGGCTGACCTTGAACTTACAATCCTCCTGTCTCAGCCTCTTGAGTAGGTGTATGACCTGGCACCCTGCTCTTTTGATGTTTTCATAGTGTCTAGCATTGAAGAACCTCCCTAGGATATCACAGAGAGGAAAGTGAGCCCCATGGTGGTCACTGTGGGACAATGGCTAGAGCAGTGGGTGTCCTCATAGAATGACGCTATAACAAGAATTAGGTCTGCTGGGGTGGGCTTTATAGCACAGTTTTCTGGAAGGAGCAAGTTATGGATTTTGAGGGCAGGGGCGGGATAAGGCCAGGTGGAAGTCACTGACTGTGACTCCAGGAGAGATGGTGTCCTGGTACTCAGAATCAGAGCCCCTCAACAGCCTTCTGTGCTTCAGTGCTACTACCCCATGGTTGACTTTACCCAATATGACAAGCTCGACTATCTGTAAGTGTCCATCCTTCTTGAGGTTACCTGGGCAGCCAATGGGTATTCTGGGGAGTAGATTTAGTGGTGGCTTCTCAGACATTGTAGAGTCTGGAGGGCGAGGAGAAGCGTTTTGGGGTAAGGATCCTTGATCATCCTGGCCATCAGTATTCACCAGTGTGGGTCCCTGGGGCATATGATCTTTCATTCTATTTCTTCCTGTCCCTCAGTTTGCTCTCAGTGATTCTCTCCTGGGCTTATGGCTTGTCAGGATAGGTTATCAGTGGAGAGAAGGTGAGAGAGACTGAAATAGAGACCAGAGAGGAGAGGAGGAAGGGGAAGCAAGAATTCCATCCTTCAGTGTAAACCAGACCCAGGAAGGAGCTAGTGTGAGGGAGTGGGAGTGAAAGCCCTGGCATGTCCCGACGGCCCCCAGGGTGAGCCATTGAACTCCCCTTGAACTCTGGAATCTCTAGCCATTTGGTTGTGGACATGGGTGTGGCCTGCTACATGAGCTGGTGGAGATGCAGTCACAGGCTGCCCGCATCCTGCAGCCAGTGCCACCACAGTGCTGCCCTTCAGAGTTCTGAAGGGAGGCCCTGCTCTTCTTCCCTCCTCTGCCTCCCGGGTAGGACTCCTCAGTTGAGCAAACCTGTCCACAGTTGCTTTGGGAGCAGAAGAGCCTCAGTTCATTCAACCCTCCCATTTCCTCCTGGCCCCATGACAGCAGCCCATCTCCTCCCTGACCTTTCTCTGCCTCCCAAATAAGCACCACCAGGTCCTTGGATGCCTGCTGCTATTTCTTTTGCCATTTTGATTTGTTTTTCTGCACTAATTCAGAGCTGGTAAAGTAAATAGCTCTTAGAACCAGGCTTTATCCAACCCCGGCTCCCAGGTAGGTGGCAGAATAGCTTGAGGAGCTGGGTGTGTCCCGAAAGGACTCCCTTCACATTCAGGCTGTGATGTTCCAGCAAAGTCACTTTGGTTTGCCAAGATGCCCTGAAACAGGAACAAGGCTCCTCTCCTTGCAGGTCATGACAAAAAGAAAATGAGCTGTTCGTCAGTAACCTGGCACCAGGGGTCCCTGAGGATGGCAGTACCACACCTGCATATCACAGGCTTGTGAACCCCTGAGGCCTCCAAGCTCACCGAGGTGGTCACAGCTGCCCCCTACCCTGAACTGCCTCACCTCTCCAGTTTTCTAAAATGAATTTGGTGGAAGTGAGAGGGGCAAAGACAAGGGAGGTGATGTGGGAGCCCGTGGAGGTTAGGGTGTGGGTGGAGAAGGTTATGGAAAGTGGGATTCCTCCTGCTTCTCTTTCATCAAGGTTCTACCCCACTCTCCCAGACATGGACAGGGCAGTGTCTGTGACCAGCAGGCCCATGTTAGCATAGGAGCTCACTGGCTTAGCACGTGGCAGTGGAGACATGGCCTGTGTCCTCTAGCTGAGGCACGTGGGGAGCTCACAGGTGAACAACACAAGGACTTCAGGAAATGCAGTTCCTGGGCCACCCTGGTTCACTGGCCTCATGGTTCTAACAGCGCAGTGGCTGCTGGTCTGTAGAGGAAAGGGTTCTCCTCAGCCCAGCCGGCTATGGGCGTGGGTGGCCTGGCCTGGCTCCCCCTCTCTCCACATAGCTAGAGCCTACTTAAGGTTTGGTTTTTGTTCTTGAACACATAGCTGCCCTATCTGTGCTTCCTCTAAGTATTTTTGTCTTTAACTGATTCACGGCAGCTGACCCTCAGCAGGAGAAAAATAACCAAACTGGAGCCCAAAGCCCCGCCTCCCTCTTGCGCTGTGGCCTCTCCCCCTTTTCGCTGCTGCTCATTGTGCAACTGCTGGGCCCAGGCGCTGCATGGGGCCTTCATTCTGGATCCAGTTATCCTGCTTTGCACCACCATGAAGTGGCAGGGACCCCATTCCACGGGGCCCAGGAAAGTTAGACCACCTGCCACAACTCACCACTGCTGAATGGCAGAGCCAGGATTCTAAGTGGTGCCTGACATCAACACCTGTGTGCTTAACAGTGCTCCCGTCTGCCAGTCAGGTGTGAGCAGGGACGCCTCCTCCACCTCCAACCTCTTAGTGGGACCATCCCTAAATCATCCCAGAAAGATGACTGAGTGAGGTCAGCTTGGGGAAAGATAGTCCCTTTCCTGTCTCTATCCCTGTCATGGGACAGGGACAGCATTTGTGAGTGGGGAGAGGGCCCAGAGCCACGCACACCTGGGTTTCTATCCTGGCTCCACCCAGCCTTTCTGTGCTTGTTTCTTCAACTGTGAAAAGGGAACATAAATAGGTTGTTTCTCACAGGGTCACGAGGCTCATGGGAGTTACTGAAGCAAGCACCCAGAACTTCCTAAGAATCACACATCAGACCAGAACTGGACTCCACAGTGTTAAATGCTAGAGGAAGGCACAGGAGCTTAAGGCCTGGGAATTTATCATCAGTTGTGAGACAAGACCCCATACCAGGAATGTTGATTGACAGCTTAGAACATCGCGATACCAGGATGTGGCACTTGACGGCCATACACACAATAGCACACAGCTAAGTCCAGGAGCATAGTGATGGGAGGGGCATCCCAGGTTGGGGCTGGGGAAAGGATTAGGCGTGGAGAGAGGGGCTCACGAGAATGGCCTTTGCTATTTATCTCCTCAACTGCAGGCATCAGAATCATTCAAGAAGGTGGCTGCCAATGCAGATTCCCAGGCCCTGCTGTCTGATATTCTGATTCTGCAGTTTTGGGAGGAGCCAGAGAATCTGTATTTTAAGTAATGCCCCTCCCCTGGGATTCTGATGTAGAGGGTTCCTGTACCCTTTGAGGAGCAGTTCCCAGGGACATCAATTTACAGAGCTAAGTGACATTGCTACCTCAGCCTGCCAAAGGAGCTCCCACTTACCTCTTGGTGTTCCTGCTGGGGAGTCAGGCTGGCCTCCATCACTGGCCCAATTCCCCACATAAAATCATCCTTCTTACTCCACACTTCCCCAAACAGCCACGAGCTCTCCTCCCCCTGTCCTCGGGGCTGTGCCCAATAGGACATAAAACACTTGGATGACAGCAACATCCAAAGTTTGTTCAGCTCCGTCTTCCCCATTCCAGGCCCATTATTCCCCCATGGCAACGTGTGGTATAGGTGGCCTTTGTTCCTGGGGGGGGACACCGAGGCCCAGAAAGTCGGGGGACTGCCTCGAGTCACCAGAAAACCTAAGGCAAAGCCCTGACTTGAACAACTTCTCTGCAGACCTAGAGGCTCTGGGCAAACCCAGCTGCCCTTCAAGCTTAAAGGGAGAAGAGCACAGCTAAGACTGACTACTCTGGACCCGAAAGATAAGTGCAAACTCACCCACTGGGACAGCAAATACCAAGCAGGCCAGGAGTTGGAGGGACCCTTCCATGTTGCAGCATCTGGAGACTCAGCAGCCCCACACCCAGCCAGGCCCCCAGTGAGAACCTGCTTGGCTCAGGTGTGGCCACAGTAGGTGGGGATGGGCACGGGGCTGCAGGCCCGGCTGGCTCTGGGAGCTGGAGGAACTGGGATGAAGCAGCCAGGCAGCCGGGGGTGTGATTAGACTGGACCCGTGCAGTTTAGTCATGTGGAAAACCAAGAGGGGAACCACTGGATGGTTTTCCAGCCCAGGAAACAGGGAAGTGTATGGGGAAGCAGGGGTTCTATGGCACCAGCCTGGGCCTTTTCTTCTTTCCTGCCCTCTGTGCCTATATTTTAGTGTACCATATGGGTTTCATCTCCCTCCATCTTCTTTTTTCTCCTTTTTCACTACCAGAGAGATTTGGGCAAATTATCAAAAAAGGGGAGGAGCCTGCTAACATAATAATTCAGTGACCTGAAGCTAGGGAAAGTTGTCGGTATTTACAAGGAAAAAAAACAGTCTAGGTGATGATTCATGTTCGTGACCAGGGCCCCCTTGGAGGGTCTTCAGTCCTAGAACAGCACTTCTAAAACTTTAATGGTAATAGGGATCCTTTGGGGATCATGTTAAAATGCAGATTCAGATCCAGGTGGTCTGAGGCAGCAGGTAACTTGCATCTCTAAGTCCAAGGTGATGCCTAAGCTGGGGTCCTCTAGAGCCCTACTTCTGCAGCCACAGCTAGGAGACTCCCATCCTGGGAACCACGGGGTGGCATTATCAAGAGGACATCAAGACCCCAGTGGGGGGACAGGAGGAAGTTCTGGAGGCTTACTGTGTGGGTTTGAGACTGGAGTGGGGATTGGACCCATAGTGAGATCCCATGAGGACTGAAACTGTATTTGGATTTGGATTTGGCCTGTCTGGTAGATGACTTCTTTACTGGCAATGAACTGGATTGGACCCTTTCACTCTATGTCGCATGGCTCCTCCTGTGGGTTGGACAGTAGTGGAGTTTGCAACCTCGAGGGCTAAGAGATAAAATGAGATGTGGTTTTTCAAGATTGTGAAATGCACTTAAGACAAAGGCCGTTGCTCTTTCAAACCAGCCCTGTCAGGGTGGCAATGCCCTTCAGAGACTCAAGTAGTGTGCTCCTCAGAGACTGCAGTCATGGTGAGTTACAGTTTCTTCAAAAGTATTTTAAGTAATGTGAGTTACAGTTTTTTTCAAGAGTGAATGGGGCCCCGTTCCCCCAAATTTACCTGTAAGAGCTGGGAGATGGAGTCTCCTCAGTGATGGCGCAGCTGGGCTAAGTTGCTCCTTTCTGGACATCCTTTCCATTTCCAATCTTGGAGGTGCCCTCAGTGCATAGTCTTGTTCCCAGCTGGAGTTCTAAGGAAGGTGATCTTCGGGAAATCGAAATCTGTGGTGTTAGTTCTGAAAGCAAAGCTGGGACCCGGGGAGGGGACTTGGAGGGTAGCAATCATCTTGCCAGACAGGGGGACACACCCTCCACCCTAGGCTTTATAGTTACACATACAAATCTCTCCCCCTCTTCCCTCCCTCTCCTTGTACCCCTTCTACCCTCCAGTGTTACCAAGATAAGTTAGTCCAAGTTGCCCAAGTTCAAAGGACAGGATTCAAGACAAGAGCTGTCGGAGGGAGTCAGGTTAACTCAACGGCCAGCCCTGAAGAAGATAGGATGGCTACTGACCTGGAAACTCCATCAGGGGACTCAGGAGCACCATCAGGGGACTTAGGAGCATCATCAGGGGACTCAGGAGCACCAAGGGCTTTTTTTTTTTTTTTTTTTTAGTTGTAGTTGGAGACGATACCTTTATTTTATTTATTTTTATGCTGTGCTGAGGATTGAAGCCAGTGCCTCACATGTGCTAGGCAAGTGCTCTATCACTGAGCTACAACCCCAGGCCACAGAGGACTTTTATAGGGTGGGGAAGGGGGAGCAGGGCAGGAAGGCTACATGCTGAGCAGGGTCTTCACCATTGAGGACATGTGTCTTCTTTCTCTGGCACATGACAATGGACCATGGCCTCCTGGGTCATCTGGGGCTAGCTTCTATAAAATGTCTCTCATTTTAGAAAGACATATTGCTTTTCTGTAAGTTAAACCCCATAGCAATTTATATGCTTTCTGTTAATTGGTGTCTAGAACTAAAACTCATTTAATTGAGCCATTACTATGTATATATACTGTGTGTGTGTGCATCTATATCTCCATACATACACAAAGCTGGACACTGAAGACCCAGCCCAAGCTTTAACATCCCATCTTGATTCACCTTCTTAGTCGGCCAGGTATATCTTATAAAAGTGTTCAAAAGTCATCAGATATTCTGGGTTCTGTAAATCTAAAGATTATTTAGCAGTTAACACCTTAATCATTTAGGTGGGGCTTCTCTCTAGAACTTAGAATGCTGGGGAAAAGGGAGGAGATGACGTAAGAGGAATAGGGAGGTGCAAAACCTTGGGCAAGGGAAGGGCAAAGGGAATGACTTTGCCAAGACAACTCCCCAGAGGAGCGGCCCTGTCACACCAGGGCTTCTCTTATCACAGTCGGGCCAGGCTCTGGTTTACAACAAGTATTCTTGAAGAGGATAATAGAATAGAAGTTTCACCTGCAGACTAAGCTAGTGAATCAGTGTCCCACATTCTCAAAGCTTGGCTGGACTTAAGTGCCCAGCTTCTGTGTGTGTGTGTGTGTGTGTGTGTGTGTGTGTATGGAAATACATAAGTGTATACACACACCCTGATGTTTCTGTTTGTATTATTGAATGGGAAGCTGATGTTCCTTCTCCCAGTCTCCCTGTATTAATGGATTAAGGTATGTTTTGCTTACTGCTCAAAGACCAATATTCAAGAGATGAGTGGTATGGGGAGCAGGTTGTACCTTGTTCTGAGCTGGAACATATAAACCTAGCCCGGAGCTACTCCATTTTGAGTACAAGTGCTAAGGAAGAGTGATTTGGTAACTTGTTTGGGTAAATAGATAATCACCAGATGTTGGACACACAGAACTTATCAAAAGGAATAACTCCCATTTACACAGTACAATCATGAGACACAAACTGATAAATTAATAAAAAAAAATGACCACCTATTAACTTATGGAAGTAAATCAGAAGTACATGGATATATGAGTATAACAAATCATATCAGAAAAAGCAGGCCCATGCACTTATCAGTCTCACTAGATACAACCCCCTTACCTGTAATCCATATGAGTAGAAGCACCCCAAGACTACTTAGGGTGGCACACACTGACCCTTAAGCAGGCCGTCTGGTGAACATGTCACGAGATCAACAGGCAACAAACCTCTGACTCTTTGTCCCTGGGCTTCAGCTTAGCTTGACTTCCCTTGACACGGTCCATTTCAAACTGTCTGTCGTCTGGACCCTGGAAGAGAAGTTCTTTGCTGTCTGCACTGTGTCCAGGACAAGTTCTCTGCTAGTTCATGATCTTATCTGATCACCTGCAGTGACTCTCTTTCCTGTTTGTCTCTGCTCTCTGCCTTTTTTGGCATTGCATCCTGAAGCCTTGTCTTGTGACTGATACCACCTTTTCTTAACCTTTCTGGATATATATATATATATATATATATATATATATATATATATATATAATTTTTTTCCTGTGAAGTATGATGTGTGACTTGAGTATTGTAGACATTAGTAATTAACATTGGAATAAAAGAACTTGTGAGTCTGAGATGGCCTGGCTTATGGCTACCAAGTGACCCACAAATACCAGTGAATTGCAGCCAATGAAAATGATGTCTTTTGTGAATTTATTGTTATTTAATAGATTCAGACAGTGTGGAAGACACAAATGTTAATGGCACAGCTTGCTCATAACATGAGAGTCCATAGAAAGGAGTCATGTTTATTCAAGGTCTGGCCCTGAAGAAGATGGAGTGGCTGTCAATCTCAGAGCTCCATCCTGGGGGGCTCAGGAGCACAAACGGCTTCAGAGGGAGGGGAAGGAGGGGCAGGGCAGGAGGGTTACATGCTGAGCAGGGTCTTCATCATTCAGGACACATGTCTTCTTCTCTGGAACATGACAAGGGGCCATGGCCTCCTGGGGTCATCTGGGGCTAGCTCTTGAAATTCTTTTTAGATAGATATATTACTTTTCTGCAAGTTAAATCATTTTAAAATTTTTTTATTTGTTCTAATTAGTTATACATGACAGTAGAATGCATTTTGACATATCATACATATATGGAGTGTAACAATCATTCTGGTTGTACATGATGTAGAGTTACACGGATCATGTAATCATATATGCACATAGGGTAATAACGCCCAATTCATTCCACCATCTGCAAGTTAAATTATCACTAGGGAAAAACCTTAAATAAACCCTTAAGTTTTACTTGCCCTTAGTTTACTTAAAAATCACCTATTTTGGAGGTCACCACTATTAGCCTCCCGCTAACTTTGTAGGTATAACCTCTAACGTGTGGATTATGATAGTAACAGTTGCCTAGGTTACTCTTCAGGGACCTGAGGACTGCTTTTGCAACCTGACTCTTCACTTAGGCCTGCTGATGTCCTATGGGTGGCTGAAATGGGATCAAAAGGCTTGGCATCTCTGTCTTTATATTGTATCTGTCTCCTTTGTTGCCTTAACTTTTGGGTCAGATTTTACTTAACTCTGCAGTAGACCTGTTGAACATTTGAGAAATATATCGTCCAGAACAATAAATAGAGTTAACTTGATTTTATTTGCCTAGCCTCCACCTCCACGCCCCCATTAAGGCTAAAGACACGTACCAACTACCATGGTTGGAAAAAGCAGAGTGAAAGTCAGGAAGAGGTAGGTAGCACCCGAGTTCCTGGAAGACCTCTGCCTATTCTCAGAAAAGACAGTGAACTCCTTCCCTTTCTTAGCCTCTCCCTCTCCCTCACTACTCCTCCTCTATCTGTAACCCCCTGACCCCTGGAGTTGAGCAGTCCATTTGAGAGCAAGGGCTCCCACTTCTCTGTTTTTTGGCCTTTGAATAAAGCCTTTTTTTCTCCCCAACACTCGACTCTTGGGCATTGGTTTTTCCTTGGAATGAGCTTCTGAACCAGGCGGTAACATACCTCACACCAATTTCTGTGCTTTGTGTTAGTTGATGCACAAAACTAAACACTAAGGAGGGGTGTTACAAAGGTCGCCAGATCTACGCAAGAATACTGGGTTCTGTAAATCTGAAGAAAGATTATTTAGCAGTTAACATCTTAACCATTTAGGTGGGGCTTCTCTGTAGAACACAGAATGGTGTACAAAAGGGATTTGCCAAAGGATTAGGGGAGGGCGGAAGGGCAAAGGGAGATGGAAGCCAAGTAACTCTGCCAGGGACAATTTGCCAGAGGAGCGGTCCTGTTACACCTGGGCAGGCCCTTTTGGTGCTTTATAAATGTGACTGTATAACTAACTATCCAAATCAGGACACTTTTGCCTAGACAGGTGCTAAAGTCTTGGGACACCAGTATAATAGTCATGACCTAGGACTATCCTGGGCACGCCACACGTGGATGCCTTTTTTTTTTTTTTTAAGAAACATCCTGTACCATGAACTTCTTGCAGATGTCTCAAATGCTTTATTGATCCATGCAGGAATACTGGGGGTATTCATGGAGCTGGCAGGAAGCCCAAGTAGAGCCTGTCCAATTATGATGGTTTTACTTGCATCCTTTTGATCTTGACAATGGTGTGAAAGTGATATACAGTTGGTAGAGCTGTTGCTGGAGTCCGAGGCCAGAGATCTGACTCTAGAGAGAGGAAATCAGGTCCAGCCACACATCCCAAGAACCAAACAGGAGGGGTAATGGTGAAAAGCAGGAGAGGAACTTCAATCTGTAGCTATGTCAGGAAACAAGGGGGCCTGTGTCCTTATGCCCATCTTTGAGGGGGTGACAATGACTTAGAGGTTTTATAAAAAGGAGAACAGGGCAAGGATTAGGGGCTTTGCACAGCTGCCACAATAGGTGCTCTTGATCAGGTGTGACCTGTCCATCATCATCTCAGGATTGGTCAGATAGGGCCTTGTCTGAGAGAAGGCAGTAGCTGCCACCTGGGGGATGGCATTGACTCATCTCAAAATATTTATCTATTAGCACTTGTTCCTGGAATCCCATTTGACTCAAAGCCAAGGAGAAGAATGCAAAATGGAGATAGAGATGCCAAGACTTAATCAAGCTTCTGGTTACCTTCGGATATTTGGAGGTAAAAGTGAAGAGTCTAAGTTCTTATTACAGAAACTACTTCAAAATTTGAACTTCAGTCTTTCCCCAGGCAGTGGGGGATGTGCAGTATGATCCTCTTTCAAGATGCTGGGCAGCCCTAGCAAACCGCAGCCCTCTTCAGCCACAAGGTGACCAGGGTTAACAGCTGACACTATGGTGTCCTGTGTGGCTAAGCTGTGATGTCTTGGGAGTTAGGTATGTTAAATGCATTTTCATCTTCTGATGGGCCTATGAGGGCAAACCCCACCATAAGTGAGGAGCACCTGGATTCTCAGCTATCCGAACAGAGCTTGCCCTTTCCTTCTAACTTCCTTGGCACTGTCTGAGGGGTTGAGATGTATGTGCACAGGGTCTCTGGGGGTGAGCTGTAAATTGATGCTGGGGTTCCATGGTTGAGAAGACGTTCCTCCACACATGTTCTCTCCATTTCCTCCTCTCTGAAAAGCCTGGTTATTTTCAGTCTTCCGTAACATTTTCCCCTCACTCTATAAATCACAGGGGAAAGGCCGCAGTGCATCCAGGCAGGAGCACAGCTTCTGTGCCAATCAATGGGAGTGGAGGCCTAGCTTTGCCACTATCTACCAAGACTCTAGGCAACAGCTTGTTTTCTGTGTAAAGTGTGGGTGAGCACCATGGCCTCCCTGCAGTGTTGTTGCAAGGTAGGTGAGCTGACAAATGCTGATGACCAGGGCCTGGCTCATAGTAAGAACTCAAGTAATCATCAGAAAAATGCAATGTAATCCTTTTATTTTGGGTCCCATCTGCTTGGAATATGAATAGATTCAGATCCTTTTTAAAATTAAAAAAAAAAAAATTTTGGCACCAGTGATTGAAACACTGAGCCACATCCCTAGCCCTTTTTTGTATTTTATCTTAAGACAGGGTTTCGCTGAGTTGCTTTAGGACCTTGCTAACTTGCTGAGGTTGGCTTTGAACTGTGTTTCTCCTGCCTCAGCCTCCCGGGGATTATAGGCGTGTGACACTATGCCTGGCCGTAGATTCAGATTCTGATGAAAAATCAACATGAGCTCAAGAGTTACAGGTTGTAGTGAAAATAGATACCTATGGGGTTCAAAACGATTTCAAGCATTGTAGAAACATTTGGAGAGCTAATTAACTGTCCTGTTGTCTGTTAAAATATAGACAAGTCTTCATTACTAGTTTTCATTACTTGGAGAGGCAACATAATTGCTTTTTGAAATACAATCATATAATTTAAACATCTATGTCTTTTCTGCATGCTCCCTATATCTTCCCCTGTCCAGCTATGCTTCCTTTCTGGCTTTAAACTCCTAAGCTCCAGAACTTTCTTTTCTCTCTGTGCTTCAAAAACTGCCCTTAGAGAGAAGTTTCAGATCAATAAAATGAAGTAGAGAGTGTATAAATAGTCTCCAAAGCTGAAGGGAACATAGCATATAAAACAAAATGGAGCTAGGTGTGGTGGCACACACCTGTTCTCCCAGTGACTTGGGAGGCTGAGGAAGGAGGATCCCAAGTTCAAAGTCAGGCTCAGCAACTTAGTGAGGTCTTAAGAAACTTAGCAAAAACATGTCTTAAAATAAAAATTAAAAAAGGGCGGGGGGCTGGGGATGTGGCTCAATGGTATAATGCTTCTGGGTTCAATTCCCAGTACCTCAAATTAAAAAAAAAAAAAAAGGATTGTGATTCTTATGCCCTTTCATTCAGCAATTCTACTCCAGGAACTTATTTTTTTAAATACTGGGGATTAAATAATTTAATACAGGGGTGCTTTACCATTAAGCTACATCCCTAGCCCTTTTTATTTATTTATTTTTTATTTTCAGTCAGGGTCTTACCAACTTGCTGAGGATGGTTTTGAAACTTGTGATCCTCTTGCCTCATCCTCCTGAGTTGCTGGGATTACAGGTGTGTCCTACCATGCCTGGCTAAGGAATTAATTCTTTAGATATCCTTACATAAATTGATAAAAATACACATATTAAGAATGTCAGTAGGATTTAGTAGGAATTGCATTAAATCTGTATAATGCCTTGTAGTATAGCCATTTTGACAATATTAATTCTGCCTATCCAGGAGCATGGGAGATCTTTCCATCTTATGAGGTTTTCTTCAATTTCTTTCTTTAGTGTTCTATAGTTTTCATTGTAGAGGTCTTTCATCTCTTTTGTTAAATTGATTCCCAGGTATTAAAAAAATTTTTTTTGAGGCTATTGTGAATGAAGTAGTTTTCCTAATTTCTCTTTCAGTGGATTCATTGCTGATGTATAGGAATGCATTTGATTTATGGGTGTTGATTTTATATCCTTCTACTTTGCTGAATTTGTTTATTAGTTTTAGAAGGTTTCTGGTGGAATTTTTTTGGATCTTCTAGATATAGAATCATGTCATCAGCAAATAGTGATAGTTTGAGTTCTTCTTTACCTATTTGTATCCCTTTAATTTCTTTCTTTTGTCTAATTGCTCTGGCTAGAGTTTCAAGGATGATGTTGAATAGAAGTGGTGAAAGAGGACATAATTGTCTTGTTCCAGTGTTTAGAGGGAATGCTTTCAATTTTTCTCCATTTAGAATGATGCTGGCCTTGGGATTAGCATATATAGCTTTTACAATGTTGAGGTATGTTCCTACTATCCCTAGTTTTTCTTGTGTTTTAGGTGTGCTGTATTTTTTTCTGCATCTATTGAGATGATAATATGATTCTTGTTTTTAAGTCTATTAATAGGACATTTCTTAATATTACATTTCTTAATTTCCATATGTTGAACCAAACCTGCATCCCTGGGATGAATCCCACTTTATCTTGGTGCACTACCTTTTTTTTTTTTTGAGAGAGAGAGAGAGAGAGAGAGAAAGAGAGAGAGAGATAATTCTTTTTAAATATTTATTTTTTAGTTTTCGGCAGACACAACATCTTTGTTTGTATGTGGTGCTGAGGATCGAACCCGGGCTGCACGCATGCCAAGCGAGCGTGCTACCGCTTGAGCCACATCCCCAGCTCCACTATCTTTTTAATAAGTTTTTGTATGTGATTTGCCAGAATTTATTGAGAATTTTTGCATCTATGTTCATCAGGTATATTGGTCTGAAGTTTTCTTTCCTTGATGTGTCTTTGTCTGGTTTTGGTATCAGGGTGATAATAACTCATAGAATGAGTTTGGAAGGGTTCCCTCCTTTTCTATTTCATGAAATACTTTGAGTATTGGTGTTAATTCTTCTTTGAGAGTCTTGTAGAACTCCACTGAGAATCCATCTGGTCCTGGGCTTTTCTTGGTTGGTAGGCTTTTGATGGGGTTTTTCTATTTCATTACTTGAAATTGATCTGTTTCAATCATGTATGACCTCCTTATTCAGTTTGGGTAGGTCATATGTCTCTAAAAATTTGTCAATGTCTTTGATATTTTCTATTTTATTATAGTATAAATTTTCAAAGTAGTGTCTACTTCTGTATTTCAAATGTGTCTGTTGTGATATTTCTTTCTTATCTTGTATTTTAGTAATTTGAGTTTTCTCTTTGTTAGCATGGCCAGAGGTTTATCTATTACAGAATAGAGGACACAGAGACAAACCCATGTAAATATGCTTATCTCATACTAGACAAGGGTGCCAAAAACATTCACTGGAGAAAAGATAGCCTATTCAAGAAATGGTGCTGGCAAAACTGGAAATCCATATGTATCAAAATGAAATCAAACCTCATCTCTCACCCTGCACAAAAATCAACTCAAAGTGGACCAAAGACTTAGGCACTAGAACAGAAGAAAAAATAGGTCCAAATCTTCAACACATTGGCCTAGGATCTGACTTCCTTAACAAGACTTCTAAAGCACAAGAAGTAAAATCAAGAATCAATAAATGGGATGGATTCAAATTAGAAAGCTTCTTCTCAGCGAAGGAAACAATTAATAATGTGAGGAGAGAGCCTACAGATTGGTAGAAAATCTTTACCACATGCACTTCTGATAAAGCATTAATCTCTAGGGTATAAAGAATTCAAAAAACTTAACACCAAAAAAAAAAAAAACCCACAAATAACCCAATCAATCAATGAGCAAAGGAACTGAACAGACACTTCACAGAAGAAGAAATACATTGATCAACAAATATATAAAAAAGTGTTCAACATCTCTAGCAATTAGAGAAATGCAAATCAAAACTACTATAAGTTTTCATCTTACTCCTATCAGAATGGCAATCATCAATAATACAGGCAACAATACATGTTGGCGAGGATGTGGTAAAAAAGGGTACACTTATACACTGCTGGTGGGACTGCAAATTGGTACAATCACTATGGAAAGCAGTATGGAGATTCCTCAGAAAACTGGGACTGGAGCCATCATTTGACCCAGATATTCCACTCCTTGGTTTATATCCAAAGGACTTAAACTCAGAATACTAGTGTCACAGCCACATCAATGTTTATAGCAGCTCAATTCACAATAGCTAGACTATGGAACCAACCAAGGTGTCCCTCAATAGATGAATGGATAAAGAAAATGTGGTAAATATACTCAATGGAGTATTACTCAGATTTAAAAAGAGTGTAATTATGGCATCTACCAGTAAATGGTTGGAGTTGAAGAATATCATGCTAAGAAAAATAAGCCAATCCCACACAACCAAAGGCTAAATGTTTTCTCTAATATGCAGATGCTAATTCAGAGTAAGGTGGGGAGCACTAGTGAAGAATAGCATTACCTTAGATTTGGTAGAGGAAAGTGATGGGAGGGGAGGGGAGGGGATGTGGGGATAGGAAGATAGTAGAATGAAATAGACATTATTATTGTATGAATATATGTGACTACATGACCAATATGATTCTGCATCATGTACACTCAGAAAAATGAGAATTTATATCCCATCTATGTATGGTATATCAAAGTACATAAATGCATTCTACTGTCAATGTATAACTAATTAAAATAAATTTTAAAATTTAAAAAATATATACATATTAGAATCTTCCTTGAAGTATTGTTCTGCTACAGTGAACAACTGTAGACAACTTGCATGGCAATTGGTAGGGGCCTCTTCAGTGTGTTAAGCATGTATGTGATTGGATACTTCAAGTTATCAAAAAGACTAGAAGAGATCTAGAAGTGCTGATTTAGGAAGATTCTCAAAATATGTTATTGATTGAAATGAACAAGGGGGAAAATAATATACATAGTGAAAATTTTACCTATTTTAAAAGAAAAATGGGTGATAAGTTTGTGTGGGCATACACAATTTCTGAAAAGATGCAGAAGAAACATGTATCAGGTATTTCCTTCTGGGGAGATGCCATGTTCCAACAACACACTTCCGTTTCAGAGGGTGAAGCCTAATTCCCTTAGAGCCTGCCTGTGTTGGCTCATTCTCCTTACTTCTTCCTTCCTTCTGTCCTTCCTTCCCACTTTCTTGCTGGTGCTGGGTTGAACCCAGGGCACTCTACCACTGATCTGCATCCCTAGCTCTTATTACTTTTTATTCTGAGACAGGGTCTCATTAAGTTGCCCAGGCTGGCCTTGAACTTGCAATCCTCCTGCTTCAGTCTTCCAAATACCTAGAATTATAGGTGTGCTCCACCATGCCTGGCTTATTGACCTGATTCTAATAGATTGAGTATAGCAGAAGTTGATTGCGACTTTTAAAACTATATCATAAAAGTTATTGTGGCTTCCTTCTCTCTCTCTCTTTTGGGTTAGTCATTCCAGGGGAGGCCAGCTGACATGTCATGAGGACACTCAGGACTATGGAGAGGTTCCTGTGGGAAGGAATTAAGCCATCTTGACAACAGCCAGTGAGGACCTAAGACCATTTGCCAATAGTCACATGAATGATAGAACATAGAAGCACATCTGCCAGCTCCAGTGTGCCTCTGGATGATTGTAGATGCTGTTAGCCAGCCCTCTGAGCCTAGAACAAAACACTTGACACAAGCTACTTATGAAGTAAAGAGAGGTTTTCTTTGCTTACAGTTTTGGAGGTTCAAAGTCAATGTTGGAGCAGCCTCATTTGTTTAGCCTCTAGTGAGGGTGGCAGATGGTGGCACGTCATGGTAGGAACATGTGTAGGAGCAAAGGATCACACCTTCAATTGGAGCAGAGGGAAATAGAGCCAGGGATTCCACAAATCCCCTTCAAGGAGTTGCCCTTAATGACATCCCACTAGGCAGATCCTAAGATTCAGTAGTGCCACCTGGCAGACCAACGCTGTGTTTTCAATAGACCCTTGTGGGCCACTCAAATTATACAAATCAAATGATATCTAAACCTTAGCACTCTTGTGAATATCCTGGCCATAATCTCGTTAAAGATCCTGGGCCTCAACTTTCCATCATGTCAGCTTAGGAACCAACATTCTCAGTGAGACTCCTAAAGTGCAAGAAGTAAAATCTAGGATCAACCAATGGTATTATATCAAACTAAAAAAGGTTTTCACAGCAAAGAAAACAATAAAGAATGTGATGAGAGAGACTATAGAATTGGAGAAAATCTTTGCTACCTGCACCTCAGAGTATTAATCTCCAGGATACAAAAAAAAAAAATTCAAAAATCTTAACACCAAAAACAAAAGCAAAAAAAAAAAAAAAAAAAATCCCAATAAATAAATGGGTGAAGGAACTGAACAAGCACTTCACAGAAGAAATACAAATGGTCAACAAATATATGAAAAATATTCAACTTCTCTAGCAATTAGGGAAATGCAAATTAAAAATGTGTGAAATTATGGCATTTGCTGGTAAATGGATGGAGCTGGAGAATATCATGCTAAGCAAAATAGTCAATCTTAAAAAACAAAGGCCAAATTTTTTCTCTGATATGTGGCTGATAATTGACAATAAGGAGGGCGGGCTAGGAAAGAATAGAGTTAGATTAGGTAGAGGGGAGTAAAGGAAGGGGAGGGAGTATGGGGGTACGAAGAATAGTGGAATGAATCAGACATTATTACCCTATGTACATATATGACTACATGACTAGGGTGATTCCACATCATGTACAACCAAAAAATGAGAAATTATACTCCATTTATGTATGATGTGTCAAAGTGCATTTTACTGTCATGTATAACTTATCAGAATAAATTAAGAAACAGAAAAACAACTACACTCAGATTCTATCTCCTTCCAGTCAAGATGGCAATTATGAAGAATACAAGTAATAGTAAATGTTGGCAAGAATTTGGGAGAAAAGGTACACTTGTACATTCCTGGTGGGACTTCAAATTTGTGCAACCACTCTGGAAAGCAGTATGGAGATTCCTCAGAAAACTTGGAATAGAACAACCATTTGACCCAGTTATCCCATTCCTCAAGGGCCTTAAAATCAGAATACTACAGTGACAACAGCCACATCAATGTTTATAGTAGCACAATTCACAATAGCTAAACAGAGGAACAAACCTAGCTGCCCTTCAATAGATGAATGGATAAAAAAAATGTGGCATATATACACAACGGAATATTACTCAGCCATAAAAAGAATGACTTTATGACTTTTACCAGTAAATGGATGGATCTGGAGAGTATCGTGCTAAGTGAAATAAGCCAATCCCAAAAAACCAAAGGCTGTAAGTTCTCTCTGATATGTGGCTGCAAACCCACAATAAGGTGGGGGAGGGAAGAACAGAAGTTCAGTGGAGTAGACAAAGAGGAATGAAGGGAAGGGGTGGGAATGGGAAAAACAGTAGATGAATTGGACATAACTTTTCTGCGTTCATGTATGGATACACGACCAGTGTCACTCCACATCATGTACAACCACAAGAATGGGAAGTTATACTCCATGTATGTATAATATGTCAAAACACAATATACTGTCACGTATATCTAAAAAGAATAAAAATAAGTAAGTAAATAAGCAAATAAATACAAAAACCAAAACAAACAAAAAAAGACACGAGGCCTAATAAGCTGCCCTTGAATTCCTGTACCACAGAAATGATGAAATAAATGTGGAGCTACACCATTATAGTTTTATGATATTTGTAGTGGGATCATAGGTAACTAATAGAAGTATAACTGGTGAAAGAAAAAAGAAAGGGAAGAATTAATTTTTACTTTTCTATTCTTCTGTAACATAGTTTTCTATAATATGCATAAATTTGTCCCTCCCTCCCTTCCCTCCCTCCTTCCTTCCTTTTATCTCTGTTTCTTTCTTTCCACTAGGAATTGAACCCAGGGGCACTCTACCACTGAGCTATTGTTTTTTGTTTTGTTTTGTTTTTTAAATTTCAAGACAGGGCATCACTAAGTTCTGAGGCTTGCCTTGAACTTGCAATCCTCCTGCCTCAGCCTCCCAAGTACTTGGGATTATAGGTGTTAGCCACCATGTTCAGCTGTAGTTTTATGATTAAACACAATGTTTTCTTTTATATTTAACTCTTTAAGGATTTGCTCTTTACTAGATACTTTGGCAAATTAACTCCTGCTAATGGGACACTATTGGGATGGAAGCTTTTCCCTACCCAGATGAGTAGCTAATAATAGCTAATAACTATTTATTATGATTTATTATGCACATGGACTGGCTAAACAATTAACCTGTTTAATCCTTACAGCACCTCCAAACGTGGGTTCATTATTAGTTCCATTTTATAGATGCAAAAAGTGGTTAACAGTGTTTTCGGATCACCTGGATCTCAAATTTTGTTCTTAATTTTTCTATCAAAGGCAGAGAGAGAGAGAGAGAGGTGATCAAATCTCCAAAATTCCTTAACAACCTTTGGTTATAGAATTGTCTGTTTCTTCCTTTAGTGTTATCAATTTTTTTCCAATACAGGCATTTCTTTTGTTTTATTAGTTTTAATTAGTTATACTCGATTTTTGCTCATGTATTTTGAAGCTCTGTTATCAGCTGAAGACACACATGAGATTTCTTAGCTTTCCTGATGGAATTTCAGTCATCCTGAGATGGTGATTTTTATGTTTGGTGATATTCCTTTTTTTAAAATATTTTTTAGTTGTAGATGAACACAAAACCTTTATTTTATTTATTTATTTAATGTGGTGCCGAGGATCGAACCCAGTGCCTCACACATGCTAGGCCAGTGCTCTGCCACTGAGCTACAGCCCCAGCTTTGTTTGGTGATATTCTTGTCTTGAATTGTATTTTTATTTCTGCATGGTATATACTTTTGAATCAATTTACTTTCAACCTACCTATACCTTCATATTTAAAGTAGGTCTCATTTACAGTATATACTTTGCTATAATTTTGGTTTTTAATCCATTCTGACAAAATCTGACTTCATTGGAGTATTTATGTTAATACAATCATTTAATGTTATTATTAATAATTTTATACAGTATTATTTCATTGGTTTTCTGTTTTTCCTTCTCTGATATTTGTTCTTTTGTTCATTCTTTCCTGTCTATCAATAAGTTCTTTACTGCACAATGTTAGACCTACAGAAAAGTTGCAAAGAGGAGCGCATGCATACTGTCCATGAAAGTTAACCTCTTACATTATTGTTGTGCATCTTTCACAACTAAGAAATAACATTGAACCAGGTGTGGTGATGCTCAGGAGACTGAGGCAGGAGGATTGCAAGTTACAGCCAGCCTCAGCAACTTAGAGAGACCTTGTTTCAAAATAAAATTTGAAAAAGGGCTGGGGATGTAGCGCAGTGGCAAAATGCCCTTGGGTTCTATCCCCAGTCAAACAAAACAAAACAAGGCAAAATAGAAATCAACTAGTGGGCTGGGGGTGTAGCTAGAAGTATTGTAAGAATGGTTAACTTGATGGGAGTCAGACTATAAACTGCTTCTTAAGTGGCATCTCAAATATCTCTGTTCTTGTGGTGGTAGGGCTTGAACCCAGGGCCTTGTGCATGTTAGTTGAGCTATACCCCCAGCACCTGTTCTCTTGCCCTTGGACTGCTTACAGTGTATCCTTCTTTACATGGATGACTAGGGGTCAGGCAAAAACCTCGGCAGAGTTTACATATGAACTTTGGGACTTCCTCTCTCCAGCTCTCTTCTTTCCAGGACTCCCACTCTCTCTAGCAGCTCTGATTGCCCCAAAGTCTGTCTCCTGCTTCTTTAGGCCAGATGGACTGTGGACTTCCTTTCAGTTTTAATTGCAAGTCAGGACACTAACTTCCGCTGGCCCTCAGGATAAAAGTCATCAAATCAGGAGACGCACCTCATACTGTCCCCTCCTTCTAAGTGTCAATTTCCCTCTAGAGTTGGCCTGCTTCTGTGTACTCTTCAGGGCCTACCGCCCCCCATCCCTGTTTACAGTTATTTAAGGGAAGGTGAGTGTAGTCATACCAAAGTGGAACACAGTGCATATTCTGATTCGTAACCACCTGGATGTACTGACTGTCACTCACTACAGAGCTATTCTGGCCTCATCAAATATTTTATGAAAGGTCATTGCTCTGAGAAATGTTTCAAATGATAGGTTTTCAGATACTACGTAAAGCTGGTGATATCTTCAGAGAAGTGGAATTTTTGTCCATGCCTTTCAGATTACAACACCCAGCCCATCTCTAGACCAGGGAAAGTAATGCCTTTGTACACAAACAGGAGATACTGACTCATGAAGGGCCAAGCCAACCCCTGTGAGTGACTCACTGTGCCTTAAGAGATCAGACAGAGGAAATGGCCAAGAGGTTGGGCTGCCTGCTAATGTCTGGTTCTGACTTGACTAGATTTAGAGTATGTGGACTCTGATTTGGGAGAGTTTACTGGGTCATTAGAGGGCATCTCTGTTCACTTTTATTTACCATCAAGAGGGCATGAGATCCTAGGATGTGATTAGAAGTGCGCAAATAAATGCAATTTGAATTAAGTCATCCAGTCACGCAGCAGAGCAGGCAGGGGAGCGGAGGGTAAAGGGAGGTGCTAGGACCAGGTGGGGAGCGCTTAGAGGTTCTGGGCCCATAGGGCCCTGCTGTCTTTAGACCCCCTCTCTGGGCATTGGGGTGGGATTGGCTATTTGAGGGTAGCTGGGAAGGCTTCGACTCCTAAAGATTTATGCCAGCATTTGTTATAACTTTGGTCTTCTCTGACGGAACAGCTTTGGGACAATTGGAAGTCACCATACAATATTCTCCCTTTTCTCCCTCTATAAAACTATGGCAATGGACTAGATACTCTTGAAGGACCACTCTCATTCCATGAATCCCCAGGGAGGAGCCACTTCACTTATTGGCCCTCACCAGAGGGGGATCATGGGGACAGTGGCCAAGACCAGGGAAGGCAGAGGCAGGAAGGAATGGACACTGGAGAGTAAGATGCCAGAGGCCGAAGGCATGGGCACCTTTCTCTTTTAGTCTTTCTATCATCAAACTGCGGGTGGGGTGGGCAGAACCTAGGGGCCCTCCTGCAGAGAGTGTGATAAAGCCCAGTTCCCTGGGAGAGCTGGGGATGGCAGGGCTGGGTGTCAGAGTTGTCCTATGATAGCTTAGCTGTTGTCTGAAATCCTGCCAGGGAAGCATTCTGGGTTAAGTCCCTAACTTAAGTCCCATTTCAGCTGCAGACAAGGGCCTTGGGGGAGGGGAAGCATGTGTCCTCATTTCTCTTCCCTCCTGGGGCTGGGATTCCAGGAGGGTTGAAGCAGGGGATAGAGGCAAGGAGCAAGGAGGTCAAAAGATAGGAAAGGCTGAGCGAGGTGGTGCACACCTGTAATCCCAGCAATGGCGGGGGTGGGGGGGGAGGGCTGAGGCGGGGGTCACAAGTTCAAAGCCAGTCTCAACTTTATGAGGCCTTAAAAAACTCAGCGAGACCCTGACTCTAAATAAAATATATGTGGCTCAGTGGTTAAGCACGTCTAGTTTCAATCCCCAGGTCCAAAAAAAAAAAAAAAAAAAAAAAGAGGGGAAAGGAGGCGAAGTTTGATAAAACCGGAAGGGATAGTAAGAGGGTGTGTGATCCAAATGACAAAAATTCTGTGTTGCCGATTGGACTCAGCTCAGGACTTCCCACTCTTCCCTCCCATCTCCTCCTCTTCTGAGTTTGGGTAGATTCTTTTCCTTCTTCTTGTTTATTAACTATTGAGATTTTGCTCATCAAACCTCCTTCATCAAATTATAAAAAGCAGGGAGTCTATACACTCCCTCTTTTAAAGTTCTCTTCTGAATTCTCCTTCTAAGAGGCTTCTCTATTTGGAGTGCCAGAGTCGGAACTTTCTCTGAAAATGTTTGGTCTCATCACACAGAGACTTGTGGAAGGAACATTTTTGGTGGTGAAATGTAGAGGGAGGTCTAAACAGGTTTTCCAACTTCTAAGTCGTATGCTCCTGCCACACACCACAGGGCTTTCAAGAAGAGGGAAGGGACTTGTGACTGGGAAGGGACAGGATGTCTGGAGGTTGCTACCTGATACCCGTGGGTAGCCCAATAGGAGGGGTGCATCTTTCCCCAAGCAGAAAAGGCAGTTCAGAAAAAGAAGCTGCAGCATCAAGTGCATGAAGATTTGCAAATGAGTCAAGAGGTGGGACCTCCGGCCACAGATTTACAGCCAGGGCTCAATGAAATGTCCCACCAGCATTTGTTGTCACTTTTGCTTTATTATTGCAGTGGGGGAGTGAACCCAGGGTCTCGCCCTTGCTAGGTGAGCTCTGGACCACTGAGCTACATTATTTTTCTTTTTAGCTTTCCTTCTAGGCTTCATGGTGCTGTTTGCTCACTGTAAGAAATTTTAGAAATCAGGGAAAATGATAAGGGGTTGAAGAAAATGGGCCATAATTTACTACCAACTTCTAAAGAATGGACACATTCACTTCAAGTCTTTTCTTGTTTGTTTTTGTTTTGTTTTTGGTACTGGGGATTGAACCCAAGGGTGCTTAGCCACTGAGCCACATCCCCAGCCCTTTTTAATATTTTTACTTAGAGGCAGGGTCTCTCTGAGTTGCTTAGGGCCTTGCTAAGTTGCTGAGGCTGGCTTTGACCTCATGATCCTCCTACCTCAGCCTCCTGAGTCACTGAGTCCGGCTATAAGCATCATTTTAAATGGCTACATGACATCCTGTCTAAAGTATGGGTCTATTTTACTTAAAAATTGTGTTTTCTTTTTTTTGGTAAATTGTTGCATATCTGAGTTGTTTCCCCTTTTAAGTTATTTCAAGTCAATCTGAATTGACCCATTGGTGCACAAGTCCTCTAGTATGGGCTCCCGGGATGGGCTGACCAGCACAGGTTTCCCTTCATCCTCGGGAACCTGTCTTTCCTAGACTCTTTTCCTTCTGAGGAATGAGCTTGAGGCTCATTCTTAAGCCATTGTCCTCCACCTCATTATTTCCAAACTTTGTACCAGTTGGCATTCACACGAACACTGGGTGGAAATTCAAGTTATTTTAAGAGGGCCTTTGCAAGCTGGAAAATCCCTCATGTTGGTTTGCTCACAAGGAAAGTTACACATCCCTCTGACCTCCCATCAAAGGGCCAGACTTCTTAGGCTGTCCCCCAAATAATGATACCATTAAGTATCACACCATTAAATGTCACCTTTAAGTCTCTCTCTCTCTCTCTCTCTCTCTCTCTCTCTCTCTCTCTCTCTCTCTCACACACACACACACACACACACACAAAATCAACAAATCTTTAGGTAAGTTCTAATTTCATTCTGAGTATTTTGTATGTAATGGAATCCTCATAGCAGCCCTGAGAGATAGCACCATTCCCATTTTATAGATGAAGAAGCAGAGGCTTGGATATGATAAGGAACTTACCCAAAGGCATCTGGTGGTGAGAGGTAGAGGGAGGTCTAAACAGGTTTTCCAACTTCTAAGTCGTGTGCTCCTGCTACACACCACAGGACTTTCAAGAAGAGGGAAGGGACTTGTGACTGTGTGCTGAGGTCTGGATTTCTAAGGGTTTGAGAGTCACTTGAGAATGGGAGGTAGAAAGGCAGGTTAGGGTGTCATGGACACAGGTTTTGGCCTTATCATCTGGGTCACCTGAGATTGAAGGCAACAGGTGGCTGCTTAAGGCTACGGCTCTGGAAGGACAGGTCTTCTCAATTCTGATGTAGGCAGAGATTTTCCAAAAGTGCCACTCCTGTCCCAATTACATGGTCCAGGCTGCAGGGCCCTGGGGACTGGATTTCCCTAAACTGAGACAGTGCAGCTGCTCTATTTCCCTGAAATACCAGACACTTTTAATTTCACATCCTAGTGCAAACACAAAGTCAGTAACTGCAAAAATATAATTGCATGTGCCATATATAACCCATGCTCATTTGTACACAGTTTTTTTCCTCTCTTTATTCTCTTTTGTTTGTTTGCTTTTAACTTCCCTTCCTTATTCACAACAGAGTCCTGTCCCTTCCCTCAGGTAACCCATGTTCATAACTACTCTTCCCCTGGCCATATTTCTGCATGTTATGTGATGCCACGGTGGTACATGTGTCTATATGTAGTGTATGTATATGTGTATACATTCATTTGCATATATACATACATATACAAATATTTATATACCCAGCATTTTTGGACAATTAGTGTACAAGTTAATGGCTACTTGACTGTGACTTGCTTTTATTCCCCCATAAGCTATCTGGAGATCCCTTTATGTCAGGTATTCTATATTGTTTTAGTCCATTTTTCTGTTGCCATAATAAAGTACTGTGACTGGGTAATTTTCAAAAACTTGAGATTTTGCAGTTCTAGAGACTGGGAGATGGAGAAGCACAATGCTGGCCAGGGCCTAATGCTGCCTCAACTCATGGTAGAAAGTGAAAGGGTGAGTGGGCAAGTGCTCACGAGGAGAAACACAGGCAGCTGCTTTGCTTTAAACAATTTGCTTTGGAAATAATGAAGCCAGTCCCTCTTAGTAACCTGAGGACCTCCTAAATACCCTTCATCCTGACACCACCACAATGGCAATCCAATTTCAACTCAAGTTTTGGAGGGGGCAATGCATATTCAAACCATAGCCCATATCTAACTCATTTTTTTTAAATAATGGCATAAGGCCAGGTGTGGTGGCATCCACCTGTAACCCAAGCAACCCAGGAGGCTGAGATAGGAGGATCATAAGTTCCAGTCCAGGCTTAGCATTTTAGTGAGGCCCTAAACAACTCAGTGAGGCCTTGTCTCAAAATTAAAAAGAAAAAGGGCTGAGGATGTGGCTCAGAAGTAAAGCACCCTGGCTTCAATCCCCAGTACCCTGCCCCCCAAATTGGCATATTATTCCCTGGTGTGTTGTACCAAACTGTCTTTAGCTCTTTTCCTATGAATTGTAATTTCATCGGTTTCCATTTTCCCTCTTTGTGAACATGCTGCAACAAATGTCCTCGCACATATATCCTTTTGTACTGATGATTTTATGCCTATAGGAAATATTCCCAGAAGTAAGATTTTTAAGGTCAAAAGGTATATGCATTTTCAATTTTAGTGATAGCACTAAAACAGTTGGCAGTCTAGGTGTCTGTCAACAAATTAATAGGTAAGAGAAAATGTGGTATATATACATAATGGAGTTCTATTCAATCATAAAGAAGAACAAAATTATGTCATTTACAGGAAAATGAATGAAAATTGGAGAGCATCATTTTAAATGAAATAAGGCCAAGACTCAGGAAGTCAAGGGTCTTATGTTTTCTGTTATATGTGGAAACTAGAGAGAAAAAATTTTAAAAGGGCCTCATAAAAATAAAAGGGAGACAAGCAAGGAGGAGGAAAGGGGATGGGGTGGAGGAGGAGGGGAGGGAAAGGGAAGGTACTGGGGAATGAAATTGATGACATTTAGTTATGTGCATGTATGAATATGTCATGAGGAACCACACTATTATGTATAATCATAATAGACCAAAAATAAAATCAAATGGTTCTGATACCTTGCATTTCTGCCAGCAATACAGAATATCATTTTTCCACATCCACACTAGCAATAGGAATTTTAGTTTTTTTAATCTATTTGCTTGTCAAAAGATATGAAGTGAGTTAGGTGCAGTGCACACACTTGTAATCCCAGTGACTCAGGAAGCTGAGAGAGGATTCCAAGTTCAAAGTCAACCTCAGCAACTTAGCAAGACCCTGTCTCAAAATAAACTACAAAAAGCCTGGGATATGGTTTAATGGTTAAGCACCTCTAGGTTTAATGCCCAATACCAAAAAAGACATAAATGATATTTTATTATTGTGTAATATTTATTTCTGTCTACTAGATTTGATTGTCTTGTGTTTGCTAGCTCTTTGGATTTGCTTCTCAGTGTTTATTTATATTTTCAGTATTAGGAATTGAATCTAGGGCCTCATGCTTGCTAGGAAATACTACTATTGTATTGCATTACCAGCCCTTTTTATCTTTTTTTTTTTTTTTCACTAATTTGCTCAGATCCCTTTGCTGAACCCAGGTGTGCTTTACCACTGAGCTACATCCCTAGTCCTTTTTTACTTTGAGGCAGTGTCTTAACTAGGTTGCTGGGGGTCTCACTAAGTTTCCCAGGCTGTTCTCAAACTTGCCATCCTCCTGCCTCAGCCTCTTTTGGTCTACTGTGATTATACATAATAGTGTGATTCCTCGTGATGTATACAGAGATGCACTTAACATAATGTCATACCTATAATCCCGAGATGCTGGGATTATAGGCGTGCCCAAAGGTGTCTGACTACCTTTCGTTTTATTTTACCACTTGGGTATATTCCTAAAACATTGCATCATTTAATTTGGATGTTTATATAATTGGAATCATGCAGTATGTGTGTGTGTATATATATATATATATATATATATATATATATATATATATATATATATATAAAATTGCATTTTTTGCTTAATATTTTGTTTTCATGATTTAGTCACATGGATGTATTAGCTGAATTCACTTATTATCAACACTGTATTATTCTCTATTATTGATAACGTTTGACTGTTCCCAGTATTTTGCTCCCACACTATGAATATTTGTTTTAAATTATATTTAAAAAATTTTAGATAGTTATAATTTTTATTAAGGTTGAACATAAATGCAGTTTAAAATGTAAAAGAAGGGCTGGGGGGCCTATTTCTGTGATAGAGCACTTGCCTGGCAGATGCTAGGCCCTTTGATCCCTAGCATGGAAAAATGAAATATGAAAGATAAACAAGGCTTTTTAAAAAATGAGCAGTTCCTTCCCCTCCATCCCAATCCCCTTTTCCTGTTCCTTGAAAATAATATGCATACAATGTTTGAATGTTTAGTTCTCTTTCATATAAACCTTCTCATCCCAATGCATGTCCTATCCTCCCATTGTCTTATGTTTCCATATAATTGTGTTGCAATATTTACTAGATCAATCTTATTGCTATATAACTGCTTTTGCAATTATTTGTCTTCCTTGGACAATTTCTTCCGTTCTGTATAATTAAGACTTTAATGCATGCTTAGTTTTTAAGTACTTTGCACAATTAAATGCAAACTCACCCTATTCTCTTTGGTGGATATCTGATCTCCATGTGTTCAACCACATTCTTAGTCTATCAATTTCGTCATCTCGATGGTATCTTACCAGGTGTCTGATGTCCTGCTGCACCTGGGGCTGGTTGCTGGTCTGGCGTGGTCTGCCTTGAAGGCTTCCCTTACAACCATCCAGCAGTTTTCCCCTTACTTGTCTCCTGGATTCCACATCTTCCTCTTTCTTGTATCAATCCATTGTGTTCTTGGGTCACATCATCCAGATGACAAAGGGTACATTAGTTTTGAGTCCTTAACATATGCAAATATCTTTGTTTTACCCTAACACTTGGTTAATAATGTAACTGGCAAGGGAATTCTAGGTTGAAGTCATTTTTCCTTGTACTTTGGAAAGCATTCCCCCGTTGTCTGCCAGCTGAGAAGCCTGATGACAGTTTTGATCTTTGTACTTTGTAAGTGATGCATATTTCACCCCTGAGACCCCACTGTATGGATCTTCTTTTTGTCCTTGGTGTCCTGAAATCTGTGCCTTATTGTAGATCTATTTCCATATATTACTTTGGGCATTTGGTAACCTCATTTGATCTGGAAACTTATGCCCTTTCATTCTGGGAAGTTTTCTTAAATTACTTTATTGCCAGGTGTGGTGGCACACACCTGTAATACAGCAACTCAGGAGGCCCAAGAGAGAGGATGGTAAGTTGAGGCCAGCCTCTGTGACTTCACAAGACCTTATCTCAAAAATAAAAATAAAAAATGGGCTGGGGATGTAGCTCAGTAATAGAGCTCTCCTGGTTAAATCCCTAGAACCATAAAAAACTTATTTTATTGAGGATTTTCTGTCCTACCTTTGGATTTTATTATTCTCTGCTATTTTCCATCTTTGTTATACTTTTGGGGAGAGTTCTTCAATAATATCTTCAAAACTTTATTTTAAAATAACTTTCAGTCTACTATAATATTTTTAATTTCTAAGATTTTTTTTTCATTGTAGCTTCTAGTTCTTGTTTTTGCTCTATGATTTAAAAAAATCTCTAAGAATAATAATAATAGCTTTTTGTTTTACATTTTCTTCTCCCTGCATAGCTTTCTGTTTCCTCTATACTACTTTTTTTTTTTCATTGCTAAGCATTGAACCCAGGGCTTCATAAATTCTAGGCAAATGCTCTATTACTGAACTACATTCCCAGCCCCAGACTTCTTTTCAAAAAAGGTTTATTTTGGACTCTGTCACAGTAGATACTTCCTCTAAAAGCTAGTGATGGGTTGCTGACTCCTTATTTAACAGTGGAACTAAAAAGTAGATTTGTCCAGGCATGGTGGTACATGCCTTTAATTCTAGTGACCTGGGAGGTTGATGTAAATTTGAGGCTGGCCTCAGCAGCTTAACAAGGCCCTAAGCAATTTAGCAATACCTTGTCTCAAAATAAAAAAAAATAAAAGGGACTGGGGATATAGCTCAGTGGTCAAGTGACCCTGGGTTTAATCCACAGTACCAAAATAAAATTATATAAACAAACAAATAAATAAAGAATTAATTTAAGCTCTGATTATGTGGGTGGGGCTTCCAATTTTGGCCTTATGCATAGAATAATCTGGGTGGACTGTTCCACTGTTGATTCGTATGTGTGTATGTACGTATGTATGTACGTATCTTTCTTTTGGCAGTACTAGGGTTTAAACTCAAGAGCTTTTTACTACTGAGCTATATCCCCAGCCATTTTTATTTTCTATTTTGAGAAAGGATCTCACTAAGTTACCCAGGCTGGCCTCAAATTTATGCCTCTTGTCTCAGCCTCCCAAGTTGCTGGAATCACAGGTATGAACCACTTTGCCTACCCTGCTGGTATCTTTAGATGTTTCGTTTTGGATTAGGGATTATCTTTAGAGAAATACACTGTAGTTACTTTCCTGGGGCCGTGGGCCTTGATCCTATTTTCTGGAAGCTAAGGTATACAAGAACCTGGCAGACCCCGTACCAAGTAAACACTTAGCTCTGTGCTGCTCAGCCTATTCCCAGTCATGACACACATAGATTTTCTACAGTAAACTGGTGAACTATCAATGAGGCTGTTTGCTTGGGGTGACTGCCCTGGAAGCTCTAGTTATGGGACTCCACCTGGTCACCCCGTGTGAATGTGAGCTTCTTAAGAATTCTCTCTCTCTTTCTTGTATTTTTTCCTGGCTTCATCCAGAGCCAAGGCCCAGATAGACACATAACTGCAGCTTTTTTTTCCCCTCAACAGCAGGGGATGTTCTGGCTTAACAATGAGGGGGCCATCTTTTTGGGGGTCTTAATATAGTGTGATGCCCACTCTGCTTGATCCCTAGGTTTTTATCCCTTCTCCCTTTCTCATACATCTTAGGGCACAGGGATTGGCAGATACCTCCAAGGGTAAGCCCCAGCTCTGGCACTTTCTCAGTCTATTGTGTTTGCATTTTATAATCTTTTCTAGCTTCTGGAAATTCTCCTCCTTTCCTCCAAGCTCATAAATATCTTTTATGAAAAATAAAATTTAAATATCTTTTATAAACCCAAGATTTTTAAATGTGCTGTACTGGAGGTCTTTTGCTAAGTACCTTGTCTACCATAAAGCTGGAAAATGAAATTCCAACATAATACAGGATAAGACCTGCCTGTTTTTATGTGACCAATTTTTGCTCAGTGTCCCTCAGTGTAGCATGCTCTGGTAGATACTGAGGGACATAAAAGTAATAAAATCTGGTTCTCTTTCTCAAGGAAGCTTCTAATCTAACAAGGGAGAAAACTATGGTACAAAAAGAGATGGTGTTTGAAGGACGTGCTGGGAGGAAGAAACTGTTCTAAACTTGTTCAGCAGGTGGAGGTGTGAATGGAAGCCTTTTAAGAGGGGGCCTTGCCTGCAACTGAGCACTTAATGCAAGCGGGGGTGGTGGTGTTCCTATAACTCAGTTATAGGAAAGACTTCAATTGAAGTATTTTTCCCCTTCTTTTCTAATTTATTGGGTTTTTTTCATTACACATGACTCAATAATCCATTTTAATATAATTATACAAGCATGGATTATATCTTATCAGTTGAAGTCTTCTTCCCCTCATCTCTACTCTATTCTTTGGGTCTGTGCTGAATCAATCCAGCTCTGCAGATTTTTCTCTCTCTCCTGCCCATGGAAGCTAAGGTCAGAGTCTGTGACCAGGTGGATGATTCCACATGGACTGTGAACCTGGGAGGAATGACACACTAGGAGGGATGGGTTGGGGTTACTCAACAGTTGAGGTGGAGGTGAGAGTCTGGAGAAGGTAGCTGAAGGAGTCCAGTCTGGCCATCCCTCTAGACTGTCCCCAGGGCTGCACCAGCTGCTTGTTTCAGTCTGTTTTCCAAGTCTAGTTCCCCAGCCTTTCTGTCATTTATCATCTACCACTGTGTTCTTTTTCTGCCTAAGTTAGAGTTCATTTTTATTATTGATGGTGTGAACTATGACTTGTTGTACGAAAGCTCTTGCTCCCTGCATCCCCCTTTCTGCTCCCTGCTGGTTATGATGACCAGTGCTGCTCCCCTTTACCTTTCAGTGGGGACTGCCAGCCCATAGAATGTTCTCAGGGGCAGGAGGAACTCACTCCATGGTGGGGCAAACAGCAGAGGCCTGTCCAGGGCCTTACCTGAGGCCAGCATTGTCCCACTGACTATTCCTGAGGGCTAACATGCAACTAATTTCTTGGAAGGGACACAAAGATCTGGTGCACCTTGTTTAAGAACAATAGACAGTGGCTACAATTAATCCAAACTGGCTTCCCCACAGCAGGAAAAGAGCTTTGCACGGAAGGTCAGAAGGACTCAGGCTCTATGCTGGGAATTTTCCAGAGGATCTTTCAGAACCCTACTTGTCCTCCTTAAAGATTTGTTCCACCCTAGAGACTGAGGCCATAACATTCCTAAGCAAGAGAAATGGAAAGTGGCACTAAAGGGTACAAAATGTGCTCACATATGGAAATCCATTAACCTACATTAACAGATTTCAGTAAGGGTACATGGAAAAACAGCAGTACACACACTGGAAACACACATCCCAATATGCACAGGTAGACAAAAGGCCTGGGCATTCCTTCCCTAATGGTCACCATAAAATAAATGCAAGCTAGACAGGGGTGCATACCTATGGTACCAGCTGTTTGGGAGGCAGAGGAATTGCTTGAGCTCAGGAGTTGGGGGGCAGCCTGGGAGGGAGGGAGAAAGGAAGGAGAAGGGAGGGAGAATATAGATGCAGCAAACATGTGGCTGGGGAGGGACAGGGAGCATTCACATTTCAAGTTCTGCTAAAGTCATAGCAATTAATAAGGTGTTGTCTTTTCTTGATCCTTTAAATTACAAACCAAAAGGAAATGGAATGGCTTCTTCAGTACCTGTACCTGAACAAAAAGAAGGAATTTGTTAAAGTCATGAAAGAATAACCTTGGGAGGCAGTGATTTCTCCCCTACTATTTCCCACACTTAGTTATGTGAACTTGAACACATCACTTAGCCCCTTGAATCTTGAGAGGAATGGGGATAAGTTGATCTGAAAGAGTAAGAGTTGGGCTTCAGGAAGAGCTAATGCTCAGGAATCTCAGGAATCCCAGAGAAGAACCTTGTACACCATTGTAAACACCATGCAAAATTTCACCCTTTCCTGCTCCCTGGAGCCTAAAATGAGTTTTGCAAGGACAACTGTCTCTCTTTTTCTTATACAACCAGACAAGAAACTGTAGCCCCCTGGAGCTATGCTATACTGAAGTGTCAGTGATTAGTAAGGAATCTTATGAAAGCTTTTGGTAAGGAGTAAAGGAGCATGGTGATGAGAATCCAAAGAGGAATGGGGGTGGGGATTACAGAGAGGACAGGGTGGAGACAGGCCATAGACAAAGTGTCCTGTTTTCCCGCACTGTGATGGTTGTTTAATCCTTTGCTGTTTCTTGGATACCTTGTTTACTGAGCCAGATGCCTTGAGGCTTGCCCAAGTCTGCATTTGCTGTTTCACTGGGCACTCTTTGTACACAATAAAAACATGGCATCGAGTTCTGGGAAGCACCTGGATTTCAAGATGTCTTTCATTAACATACGCATAAAAAGGTGTGCAAGGGATTGGGGCCTGCAGGGAAACTACCATTTATTTGAAGAAATCCTCCGGAAGAGGGTGAGACACTGTGGAACCCAAGTTCCATCCTGGGTATATGTTGGCACCAGGAGAATGAGCAATTCCACTCATCTTCCCTTCCCCTAATTACATGTGTGTAAGCTAGGGTTTGGGTTGAGCTACTGGGAATCCCAAAGACCTGATGTTATGAATACAAGTACACATACAGTTTCTATCACCTGTCACCTGCCTGCTAGATGAGGGTGAGGACTGGCACCTCCTCTAGTTCCTGAGACACAGGAGGATGACACCAGGTAGTAGAGGGCTTTCATAAGGATTGAGAGCAGGCTTGGTATCAGAATTTAAGTGAATTAAGGAGGATGAGAAAGAGATGCTCCCTTCCTTGTTTTGAAGACTTGAGATGAGGCAAAGTTCTGGCCGGGGAAATATGAAAAAGAAGTACTGAGCAGGCAGGGCTGGCTTCTTTCTTTATTCTGAGTAGAGGACTTTGCTGTCAAAGAGCTAGGGGACAATTCAAAGAATGGCCAGTGTTCATTCATTCATCCAAGATATAATTCACACCAGGCAGTTACTACTGTGTGTTGGGGATGCAGAAGCCCAGCGTCTGTTCTCAGGGAACTCATGGCTTCTTTCTACCTCTGTGCCTCTGCTCACACCATTCCCTCTGCCTGACCTACTCTCCACTGATTCAAGGGTTTATCAGCTTGGGCACTATTGGCATTATGGGTTGGATAACTCTTTCCTGTGGGGGATTTTCCTGTGTATCACATTCTTGGCAGCATCCCTGGCTTCTGCCCACTAGATGCTACCTACCCTTTCAGGTTGTGACACCCCAAAGCAGTTCTAGACACTGTCAGGTGTCCTCTGGGACCATGGAACCACTGATCTATTTTGAGTTTGTTCCTCTTTCATCCTCACTTCTTCCATGGAACTTACTTTTGCTACTTCTGCTCATGCTGACTTCTCATGGCTTGGGTTCCCATGCCCATCATTGCCACTGCTATGCTGCTTAACATGGGATCACCACTCCTTTCTTTTGATTCAGGAAAATGTTCTTGGAGACAAAGTCTCATGTAAGCACCATGAAAAATTACATCTCCTAGAATGAGCTGCTCTCATTCTGCCAGGGAGACCCCAGTTTCCTCAAATGTCAAATCACAATTTTCAACCCTGCATCATCAAAGATACGGAGGAGTCAATTGAGCAGGTTTCTAGGTGGCTTAGCTCTTCTTCAAATGAAGCAGATTTCATGTTGCATACCTTGAGTTTCTGTATGGGGTTTGGTTAGAATGATAACTATGGCTAAAACATGTCCAAACTCACTAGATTATCTTAAGCCTTTTCTAACATTCAATAATGAGATTTCATTTATTTGTATTGAACTGTTGTCTCTCAACTAGGTTGTGAGTACCTTCAGTGCTATCTATCTTGGCAATGTCTACAGTACCAATTCATTCACCACTGGGCTCACAGGCAGGTCCATCAATATTTGATGTTTGATCATTTCTTTCTGAAGACTGAGGAGATTTTACTCTGATGCTGGTTCTTGACATTCTCAATCTCCCAGCATTGGTTAGAAGTGGTTTTTCTTGCAAATCATAGAAAATCTAACCACAGGAGATTGAAACAACAGTAATTTTTTTTTTTTTTTTTTTTTTTTTTTTTTTTTTTTTTGCTTTCACACAGAAGAAAGCAAAGTCAGGGGTCATGGTTTAAAGATTTTCTGGGCCTTTCCCTTCCTCATGGTCACAAGAAGGCTACTTCAAGGCAATACATCTACATTCAAGCATGGAATCAGTGCCAGCCTCATTTGTGTCTTATTAGCAAAGCTAAAGCTTTCTCAGAACTGTCCCACCAATCTTCTGAATATATCTCTTTGGCCAGTACTGTATCCCATGACCACTGTAAGAAGCAGGGAGTCTGGGCTAATGAATATTGACCTACTTTCAACTCTGCAGTAGAGAGTGCTCCTGGGGGGAAACAGTGGAGGCTGGATGCTGTGCAGGTCAAGCAGCAGGGTCTGCTATCACCTCTACTCAGCACCTATAGCTCTGGAAGGCAGGCAGCCAGGGGGATTTACCTGCCTCAACTTCAGATTTTTGCCTCAGCCCTGGGCTTCTGCCTCAGTAGTGCAGTCTAGGTAGCGTAGCTCTGTCCCATGGCTCAGAGTGGCTTTCTGAAAGGAGGGATGATGGTTCAGTGCTCTTGGAGAGGGGCTTAATCCATCTGTGGTTTAGGTTTTCCTTTCCTCTTGGCAGAACCTGAAGTTGGATTAGGAGACTCCCCAACAAGGAAGCAATTAAACAAGTTAGACGATGCTGCCTGGTTTTGAAATGCCACAGGTTTAACTAGGATTAGAAGTACCAATTTGAGCATTAACTCAATACATTCTTTGATACTTTCTGCTGGCTGAAGTATGGAAAAGAAACCAATAAAAACAATTTTTCCTCTGATCTTACCTTTCCACAGACCCTTGCAAGAGCTCCCTCATATTATCTTACTCATCACTTCTTATTATTACTATTTTTTCTTTTTTTTGGCATGGGGGATTGACCCCAGAATGCTTTGCCACTGAGCTGTATTCCCCCTTTTTAACCTTTTAAGACATGGTCTTGTTAAATTTGGCCTTGAAATTGCAGCTCTCCAGGCTCAGCCCCATTGTGCTTGCTTCTATTACCACTTTCTGATTAATCTCTTTGTTCATGTCCTTTCGTTCCTCAAAAATTTTGGCCCTCATTTACATCCACAGCTCCTACCAGACCTCTACTTCTCAGAGAGGCAGATGAGGCAATATGGGTCAAACTTCCCACTGCAGAAAACTGAAAAGTTTGGTGAACTTTTTTAAAAAAAGATTTTAAAAAATCTTTTCCCCTAAAACATCAAAAAACTAATAAGATAGATATACAAAATGGCTAGTGAAGATCTAGGAGATGATCCAGAGAAGTGAGCTGGGGGGCCACTTTTGCCTAGGAAGCCTTTGCTGATCTGAAGAATAATTGAGAAATGAGTGGATTTAAAAATTTTCAAGTGTCTATGGGCCCAGAAGTTAAAATATTATTGCTTACTTTCTTTTCCAGGCTATGGGCTCTGATAAACTACTTGGTACTTAAGAGTTGAGGTTCCAAAGGTAACTAGAAGCAAACTGTATTTGACAGTTTTAGCTTCAAACTTTAGCTTAGCTATTTGGATGGCATAAAAAGCTTGTCTTGACTTTTTAAAAACATTTTTTAAAAGCCAAGGGTGCTTTATCACTGAATCCTTTTTATTTTGAGACAGGATCTCACTAAGATTGCTGAGACTGGCCTCTCACTTGAGATTCTTCTGCTTCTACCTCTCCTGCCTGGCTGAAGCCTTGAATTTGGATTAAAGGGATCATGGATTGCTAGTGTCCCTAGATGCCTGATAGAAAATAAAAATCCTATTTAGAAGAAGATGTCATCTTAAATTCACAAATTATTTCCATAGATACTTTTTCAAACATAATGTTCAACTCACAATAAAAAATAATTAAGCATATGAGGAACAAAGATAACATAAATGAGAACCAGCACAAACAAGAGGTAATAAAAATACTCATGGTTATTCTTTCCTTTTATATTATTTTGTTTTGAGATAGGTTTTTTTTTTTTTTTTTTTTTTAAATTGCCAAGGCTGGCCTCCAACTTGCGATTCTCTTGCCTCAACCTCCTTAGTAGCTGGACTAAAGCACAGACCATCTTCATGGTTATTCTTGACTGTGGAATTATCATGCATAGATTTTAAAGAAACTATACTTATTATGTATTTAAGGATATAAAGCCAAACTTAAAATTTAGCAATAGCTAAAATTTATTGGTAGCTATAAAACATAATTGTGCAGATTTGACAAAGAACCTTCAGAAACATTCTAATTAAAAATATAATAACCAAAATAAAAATCTCAACAGATGTTTATCAGAAAATACTGGCAGTTAAGAGAATTATAAAGCAGGTCAGAAGCAACATAACAGAAAAAGGATAAGAAATGCAACATATAGTATATAGTAAAGAAACATATAGAATATAGTAAAAGAATGTACAGTATATTCAAAAGAAGTCCCAAAAGTAGGAGGGGCAGGGAAGAGAATGAATGAAAATGATCTGAAGAAAGAAATGTTGAGAATTTGCCCAAATTGACAAAAGTCCTATTAATCTCAAGCAAAACAATTATGAGACACTCACCTAGATACCTCATAGTCAAATTTCAGATGGTCAAAGGCAAAGAGAAAAACCTTTAAAATAGTAGGCAGGGGACAAAAGTCAGGAGAAACAGAAAGAGGGCAGACTTTGCAAAAAACACAACAGAAATGAGAAGATAGTACAGTGATATGTTCAATTCACTGAAAGAAAATATGGACAGTCTAGAACTTTTCACCTAATTATCCTTTAACAATGATGGTAAAATGAAACCAGTCAATTAAATAAATAAATACACATTTTTTTTTTTTTTGGTTTTATGGTAGTGGGGACTGAACTCAGGGGTGCTTTATCACTGAGCTATACCTGTAAGCTTTTAAATTTTTTGACACAGGGTCTCTCTTGCCAAGGTAGGACTTGAACTTGCAATCCACCTGCCTCAGACTCCTGAGTTGCTAGGATTATAGGCAGTGCATTACTATGTCCAGTTCAAAGATATTTCTTTGAAGAAACAGAAAATGACCTCAGATGGAAGTCTGTAGATGAACAAAAAATAAAGAGGGATAAAAATGGCTATGCAGGTAAATTTGGATAAATACTGACTATATAAAACAAAATAATTATGTCTAGTGAGGTTTAAAATATACAATCAAAAACATGATAATAGAATACAGATTATGAAGAGGTAAATGGAATGAAAATGTCTTAAGACTTTACATTGTCTGGAAGGGGGAAAAGTAATAGTTAATATTTAGGTCTGAAAAATCAAGGATGGATGTTGTAATATCAAGAGGAGACATGACATATTAATAAAAGTGTGTAAAATCCCATCAAGTTAACTTTCAGTGGTTTATGAAGTGGCCCTACCAGTTTTATCTTTGATTCTCACAGCTCCCCTTAATACCTAGGCTACAGCAATCAGATCTATGTCCTATCTCCGACTACCTGAGTTCCTGTCTTTGTTCATTTAATTGATTCCTTTCTCCTGTGAGGCCCTCTCATCACATTGATTAAAATCCACATCTGTCTAGTCATCCCATAATTTCTGTCTCTGCCACAATCATATTTTCCCTACTGTGCCATCCATGACTACTGTGTCCACCAAACTCCTAGAGTCTTGAAGGACTGAATCACTCAAGATTGGATTTACTGTACACTGTTTTATGTTGGGGTTATTTGGACAGTAAGTTTTATTTTCTTCTGGATTATAGGTTCTTGGAGGACAAGGATCATGCCATTAATAGCTTTTGTATCTCCTATGTGTCCATTACAATGTTTTGTACACAGAAACAATAATATTTACAGAAACAGGTAACCATGGAAAGCAATTTAATATCTGAGTCATTTCTTAGTTGTTAAAATGACTAAAACAGCACCTACTCTAACTCACAGTACTGCTGAGACTTAAATGGGATAGATAATAGATATGAGAATCTGAATTATATAACACATTATAAAGAATTATGAAAAGTAATAAGCACTGACAGATCAAGCAGTCATGGGAATTTATAATATGAAGAACACTGAATTATCAATGCTGACAGATTTAGAAGAATCAGAAGTCATTATGTGACCCTTCAGAAAGCTGATAACAGAATTAAGATATCTGTTTACTCACTTATGCAATGACATGATAAGGACATACTAAGTGGCTGTGGGCAGAAATAAATTTTCTATCCTCACCTAGCTCAGTCTGGTGGGGGACCTGATAAAGGTGGTGATGGATATAGATATTCATAAGATGCTGCAAAAGCAGAGATATATCTGACCCAGGGGAGGGAAGTATTAAATGGCCTTCCTGGAAGAGGTGACCACCAAAACAAGGCTTGAAGAACAAACAGGAGCAAGATAATGGAAGAAAAGAGTCTATTTCAGGAAGAAGAAATAGCATACCTAAGGGCATTTGTATTCAAAATGCAATCTCTTTATAGCGAATTTTTAGCAGTTATATGTAGATGTAGAAACCTACTGATTTCCTGGATAGTTACACGCACACCAGAATACTGAGTGTTTTGTGTAAGGTTATGAGCCACACTAAACAGCATGAAAGCTCTCTCCTCTCCAATGGATTCCCTAGCTCATTTAGTCCAGCAGTTCTTAAATTTGAGCATGAATCAGAATCACTTAGAAGGCTTGTAAAAAGAAAGATTGATGGGCTGATCGCTGAGTTATTGATTCTGTAGGTCTGACATAGTCCTATATATTCTACACTTCTTTTTTCTCTTATATCTTGCCCGCCTCCCCAGTTCTAGGGATTGAACCCAGGGGTGCTCTACCACTGTGCTTTTTATTTTGAGACAGGGCCTTGCTAAATTGCCCAGCCTCCAACTTTATGATCACCTGCCTCAGCCTCCGCAGTCGCTGTGATTACAAATGTGCACCATCATGCCCGGCTACACTCTGCATTTCCCAGGTGACAATGGTGCTGGTCTGGGAACTACTGGAAACAGTGCTCTAGTCCAACCTTTTCTTCCAGATGAGTAACTGAGAGGTAGAGAGGAAGTTATTATTAACTAGTCTTATCTCCAGGGCGTCCTTCTCCTCAAGAATCCCAAATCTCAGTGATCTCACTTTCAATCACCCATAAGGCAAAGTAACTGGTTGTACCAATCTACATTAGAACTCACTTTTAAAGAAAAAAAAAAAACATTTTAAACTAAGGGGCTGCAACTTTAAAAGTGAATTCAGGCAGGTACCTCAGCAGGCGGGTCCCAACATGCCCATGATCAGGGCCCACTCTGCCCAGAAACCCTGCTTTGCAGGCGGTGGCCACCCAGTCGCAGGAGAACCCGGTACGCGCGCCCACGCTGAGTGACTGGGTCTGAAGCCACGCCAACACAGTGCGATTCCGGGTCCGCGGCCGCCCCTTTGAGTTTGAGAAGCTTTTTGGCACCGCCAGAGGCGGTTTTGTTCTGAGAACCGTGGGTCCCACGCAATGTGACAGTTTAATAATTGCCGCAAACGCGACTTTACTGAGGTACCTGGGATTAAGGCTGTTGTTGGGACCGGAAGAGTAACGCCCAGCCGCAAGGTACCCAGCTTCCGGCCATCAAGTGTCCCACCCTTCTCCTTCCCCCACTTTCTCCCGCCCAGTCCAGAACGTCCCTCAAAACCTGCCCGGCTGCCCCGCAGCCCAACAGTTCCGTCCGCCTGAAGGTTCTCAAGCAAGGTCAGGGACTTCCACCTTTCCTCTCTCGTCCAAGAGGGATTTTTAAAGCTTGTTTAGTTCTCTGGGTCTTGTAGTTTATAGTGTCTCCGTGGTGTCTGTCTTGCTTTCTGCAGTCTAAGGCTTAATATAACAACTATTATTATTAATTATTGATAATAGATAAGTGAACGATGCTGAGCCCTTTAGTTTATTATTAATCGTGAGTCTTCAATCTACGTGTTTTTTTTTTTTTTTAAACTAGACATCGTGGCATGGATAGCACAAACTTTGTACCCTTCAGGAATTTAAATATAATGTTGGGAAGGGAAGACAAATGCCACAGGTAGATTTCACAAGCCACTCCACTTCTCTGGAGGTGTGTCTAGGAATAATTCAGACTGAATCCATGTTGCCATCTGTGAATGTTGGGGGAAAAGGGGTCAATAGAAGCTTCAGAAAGGAGTTGTGGCTTGAAGTGCACTTAGGAGGGCTGGGTAGCCATTAGCTAGGTGAACAGAAGAGGGACTTTCTGGTTGGAAGTGGAATAGGAGATAAGTGAGGTGAGGAACAGCATGACCAACGTGGATGGAGGGGAGGCTCACATTGGTGGGAAGTGCATGTCAATATGTGAAACCTCAGAGTCCTGCTTTTGAATGTGACCAGTAGCCTCGGTAAAGCCACAGAATGTGATCTCCCTTCCCTAATTTTAGGCCCCACCTAAGACCTAGAATAGAGACTGAGTAATGAAGTCTTAAGGGCTGCCTTTTCTACCTCCCTCAGAGCCACTGGAAAATGGCACATGGTCTGGGCATATACATGAGGTTCAAACCAGGAAACAGGAAGCTGTCTGGGGAAGCCACATAATAGGAGAGGACATTTGTCTTCTGTGGTGATCTTTCTGATTAAGAAAATTATGTCTAAACAAGGTTAATAGCTTAGTCAACACCAGTGAAGCAGGCTGAAGAAATGTCAGTTTCGATGGGTTCTTAGTTAATAATCAGAGCAGGGCTAGAAGGGAAAGATACAATATAATAATCCAAGCAGAAGAGAAAGCATTCCCAGGGAGGGCTGATTTTTATGAAAAAATACTTCATTTATTAATATTTTATTTATTATAATAGACTTTTCTTTCTGAAAAGGTAATGAAACCTATAATATTGCTTCAAAGGAGAACTGTGAAGTCATTTTAAAATTCAGGACACAGAAAGCATTAATGAAGACCTGCTGGGGGAAGGGAGTAGGAGTAGGCATCTTCTCACATCTGGTATGAAATTGATGGCTTTCTTCTCATTTGTATTGGAAACTCTGGATGAAAGATGGAGAAGATCAGGAAGACCACTGAGGGCTTTGGCCTTCTCCTCCCAATTCTCCTCTCTAAATGTTATATTAATTTCTCTTCTTTTCATCACTTTGTAGATTCTTTGGGCTACTAAATTATTCCTTTAAAATGAAATAGGCCTTACTGGAAAGAGGAAGAATGATAGGAGGGCAATGAAGAGAGATCAGAAGGATTCCAAGGATTGGGGCATTGTTTTTTTTTTTTTTTTTGTACTGGGAATTGAATCCCAGGGCACTTTACCATTGAGCTACATCCCTCAATTTTTAAAACGTTTGAGACAGGGTCTCCCTAAGTTGCTGAGGCTGGCCATGAACTTGTAATCCTCCTGTTTCAGCCTCCTGAGTTGCTGGCATTACAGGTGTGAATCACCACACCCTAGCTGGTTTGGGGCATCTTGAGGGAGGGAGCCTGAGGTGATCTTCAGGAAGACCCCTGGGTGTGGGAGGACCTTGAAGGGGCATCAACAAGGAGCTTGGAGCACACTAGTCACAAATTTTGTATAATGTGCAGTCAGTGATAATTATACAGAAAACATTGTGTAGTGCCAGATATCATGAGGGGACTGTTTCAGAACTGGTGAGGGTGTTCTAGCTTTCTTTTGAGACCTAACAAGCTACCAAAACTTAGAGACTTAGTTAAAATTTTTTTGAGCACTCTCTTAGCATGGTGGGAGAAAGTACAGACTCTGGAGTCAGAATGGTATCATATCTTCCCACCTAAATGGCCTTGCAATTGCCACTTAGCCTCTCTAAGTGTCAGTTTTCACATCTGTAGAATAGGAAAACTTCCTTATGGGATTTTATGAGGTTTAAGTGACATCATATATCTAAGTGCTCATTAAACCATGTTGGTGCTAGTGTTGTTTTTATTTCTATGGGAACAATATCTCCACGTGTTGGTGCACAAAGCTGTAGCAGGTGTAGTTCCTGTTCTCAAGCATCCTAGTGAGACAAATCTACAATACCGATGGGTACTATAACAATGCACAGTAGCTGTGGCAGGTGCTGGCTTAGTATAGGAGTTTACTGGATGGGAAAGGACATGATCCCAGACTTTATATTAGGTGAATGTGATAAAGGAATAGAAGAACATTCCAGGCTGCAGGGAAAGCAGAGGAGATGAGGAGATAGAACTTAAGGGATACAGTAGGGGTATCAAATAAGGTCCTTGTTGGGAAGGGAGGTTAGTTGAGCCTGGAGAACAAGTTGGATGGACTACAAGTTTTGAAATTCCATCCCAAGCCCTTTATCCTGTTTGCCAGTTTCTTTTTATACTTTTCTACTGAAATATTTTAAAAAGAGCTGGATGGAGTCCAAAGTGACCGCTGCAAGTAAGACATTTAATTGAAATGTCATATTTCACCTCAGAAATTCACAATTTAAAAATTTTGCCCATTGATGTCTCCATGTTTATTTATTATTTATTTTATTTTATTTTTTAATATATTTTTTAGTTGTAGTTGAACACAATACCTTTATTTTATTTACTTATTTTTATGTGGTGTTGAGGATCGAACCCAGTGCCTCACACGAGTGAGGCAAGCACTCTACCGCTGAGCCACAACCCCAGCCCTCTATTATTATGTTTTAAATATTTATTTTTTAGTTGTAGTTAGACACAATACCTTTATTTATTTATTTTTATGTGGTGCTGAGGATCAAACCCAGGACCTCGCACATGCTAGGCGAGCGCTCTACCACTGCGCCACAGCCCCAATCCTGCTTCCCATCCATGTTCTTGAGCATCCTCTCCTCCCTTCCCAACAATCCTGTGAGATCCTACAAATCCTTCTGATGAGTTTCCATATGGCCTAAGGTAACCATTGTCCATTTCTATAGCTTATTATAAAAACATCTCTAGCAAATGCAATTAGTAAAAATGTGCAGATTATACAGTACTAGCCTGATTTTTTAACACTTTAAATTAATCAAATAAATGGCTTAAGGACTTATTAAAATTAAGGGTAAGTCTATAGTCTTAGTTATGCTGGGATTTAGTTTATTTTTATATGTGCTTTACCACTGAGCCATAACCCCAACCCTCCATGTTTATTTTTAATGTAATCTTTTAAATTACTTACCACTGAGTAAAAGAGAAGGATCTGGGGTGATGTCCTTCAGATTCTTTTCCTCCAGGATCATTATCACACACCATGGTAAGGACCCTGATCTTGGTGAAAGATGTGTGGCCATGTGGGGTTTGAGTGAGCCTAGACTGGAGTGAAAGCAAGTCAAGCTGGGCATGATGCCACACAACTGTTATCTCAGTGACTTGAGTGGCTGAGGCAGGAGGATTACAAGTTCAAGGTCATCCTGGGAAACAGAACTTGTTTCAAAAAAAAAAAAAAAAAGGCTGAGGTATAGCTCAGTGGTAGAAAGACCCAAGGTTCAAACCCCAGCACCAAGAAGAAGAAAAACATCCGTCAAATGTGGGTGGTGGGCATGGAGACTGATAGCGGTTACTGTAGGAACCTGGGCCAAAGGGATCACCAGAAATGATGAGGAAGTGATATAGAGAAGATACCTCAGTGTCTGTAGGTCTGTGTTTAAATCCAGATGCTGTCACTTTGTGGATATGTGACCTGGTGAAAGTGTGACCTTTCTTGCCTTCAGACCTTTCTCAACTTGTAGGATGAAACTTTATCACAGCACCTGCTTGGGAGTTGGTAGGTAGGATTTATTGGTTGGAAGGCTAGGAGTCTGCCTTCCTGATTCTCTTTTCCTTCTTTCTCTCCATGCTCCATGTCTTACACCTCCAGTGTGATGGGATGAAAGCAGTAATACAGGGAAGGAAGCAATGGCTGTGCCTCCTCTTCCAACCCCTACTGTTAGTATTCCCTGTGTTCCTAACTCATTTAGTCTCAGTTCAGTTTTCACATCTATAGAGTGGGTACCACAGGATCTGAAGGAGGGAAAGACTTCAAGGAGGAGTGGAAATAGGGGTAACTGCACCCAGAGGTTGTCCATGAGATTCCACAAGATCCCCAAAGACCTTTGGAGGCAGAATTTACTGTGGTAGGAAAAATTCCTCATGAGTATTCTGATGAGATCATGTGTGAGTACTCAGTAATATCTAAGTCATTTAAATTATTCAAAATATCTTGCATTTTAAAATGGCCACACTCCCATCTCCCATTCAGCTCTGGTTACTGTCCTCTTTTGAACTCTTTACAGATTAGCTTCACCAGGGACTTTCTGACTCACTGTCTCTACTTTTTAACCTCTCATTTTCTTTTTTTTTTATTAGTTGTTCAAAACATTACAAAGCTCATGACATATCATCTTTCATGCATTTGATTCAAGTGGGTTATGAACTCCCATTTTTACCCCAAATACAAGTTGCAGAATCACATTGGTTACACATCCACATTTTTACATAATGCCATATTAGTGACTGTTTTATTCTGCTACCTTTCCTATCCCCTACTATCCCCCCTCCCCTTCCCTCTCATCTTCCCTCTCTACCCCATCTGCTGTTATTCAATTCTCTCCCTTGTTTTTTTCCCCTTTCTCCTTACAAACTCTTATATGTATTTTTGTGTAACAATGAGGATCTCCTTCCATTTCCATATGATCCTCATTGTTACACAAAATTACATATAACCTCTCATTTTCTTTTAAATTCAAGACTGACTTTTTCTCCTACCACAGTAAATTCTGCCTCCAAAGGTCTTTGGGGATCTTGTGGAATCTCATGGACAACCTTTGGGGTGCAGTTACCCCTATCTCCACTCCCTCCTTGAAGTCTTTCCTTCCTTCGGATCCTGAAGTACCCACTGTTCTGGCTTTCCTCCTGCCACTTTGGCCACTCTTTATTAACCTTCCTATGCCCTTTTTCTTCTGCTGCAGTTAAAGACGATTTTCTCCGAGGTCCCGTGATCATCTTCTTTACACTTCTCACTTTTCTCCTAGAATCGTTTTATTGACTCTTGGTTTGAACTGCCATCTGCAACAAAAATCATTCTCCTGAGTCTTACATCATTATAGTCAACTGCCTTGTGAGAGCCTCTACTTGGATCCCCTTGTCCCAAATCTTGCAACTTGCTTCTTTTCTGTTTCAAGTTTTAGAAAATGTCACTACCATTCATTATCTTTCCCTATTCCTTTTATCTTATTGTCCATGTGAAAGCAATCACTAACTCCTAATTTCATCACCCAAAGTGCTCTATAATCTCTTGTTTTATCCACTATAGTGTTATTCTCTTGGATCAGATTTCCATCATCTCATTTGGGCTAATACCTTGGCTTTTTACTAGTGTCTCTAGTTGAAGAACTACTCACTCTCTCTATATTGCTGGAGTTGCTCCCCTACCTGGAACTTTCCAGTGGCTCTCTATTGTCCCTAAGACAAAGACCACACTCCTGTACACGTTTACAATGTAAGGTGCTCATGCTGTGGCCTTGCTTACCTTCCTAGCCATACCCCTCACTACTCCTTCAAGGCTCCAAACACACTGAACACCTTGCAGTTAATTGTACAGCTTACATGCAGATCTTGGTGCGCATTGGTTCTTTCAATGGTATCTTGCAACTCTTCTAACTCTTTTGTGAGGAAAATATACTAAGCCTCAGGCTCAGTTTCTCTTATGTTCCTTTGATAGTTCTTTCATGAACCTGTGCTCTTGCGCATCTTGTAAAAACCTCTGTGTTCTTAGTCTGTCAAACTTGGGACCTCATTAAGATTACTTTAATCTTAATGAGCTATGAGAATGTAGACACTCAAGAGGTAAAAATTTTGTCATTTTCTATTTATTTGCTGTTTGTTTCAATTTGAGTACTACTCAGAATATTAGGTAGATTGCTTCCATTTGCTTTTATTTGTCTTCAGTGAATCTTCAATGAACCAACATGTTCTGGGCCCAAGAGCAGGCATAGATTGCTTGGTGATAAAGATGTAGAGAAGATTTCTCAATATCTTTTTTGCCAGTTCCTGAGGATGATTATTCTACCAAATAGAAATAGGAGGCTCTGATTCCCTTTCCATGTATTTTCATTATCTCTGTCAGAAATTGGGTTCATAATGACATAGAATCAAACTTTTCCCTCTGAAGTGTAGTCTGAGAGCTCAGAAAATGATATTCTTTTTAAAAGTACCATTTCTCCCTCTCTCTTCCCTCCCTCCCTCTCTTTCTTTCTTTCCCTTCCCCTCCCCTCCCCACCTCTCCCTCCCTCCCTCCCTTTCTTTCTTTCTCTCTCTCTCTCCCTCCTTCCTTCCTTCCTTCCTTCCTCTCTCTCTCTTCCTCCCTCCCTCCCCCTTCCTTCCTTCCTTCCTTCCCTGGGATTGAACCCAAAGGCGCTTACCCACTGAACCATATCCCCAGGCTTTTTAATTTTTTATTTCAAAATAGGGTCTTGCTAAGCTGCTTAGGGCCTCACTAAATTGCTGAGGCTGGCTTTGAATTTGTGATCCTCCTCCCTTAGCCTCCAGAGTTGCTGGGGTTACAATCATCAGCCACTGTGCCCAGCTAATACCATTTCTAATGTTATTACCTCTTCTGTATCATTAAAAGAACACAACTTCCCACCCTTGAAGCACTTGAATTAGCAATGCTTTTTTTGGAGAAAGGATGCCTCCTTAGTTTCTATGGCTCCCCCAGCTCTCATTTTATCCCTGGATATGTTGTGTTTCCTGAATTATTGCAGGACTTACTCATGCCACATTAGTGTGGATTTGTTTGTAGTTTCTAAGATATTGGACTGTTAGAGTTTTAATGGAGCTCCATTAGTCTATTAAATTCCCACACCCGTTGGGCATGAGAAAAAATGCACTTAAAAATGAAAAACAATCTCTCAGACCGCATTACAAGATCAGAATCTTGGAGTGGGCCCAGGAACCTACATGTTAAACTTCATTTCCCCAGTGATTCAGGTAATTATCTCACTACTGGACTAGGAAACCTATCTAAGTCTCAGGCTTACAAGGAGAGAATGAAAGTTCAGGTAATTTACATGCTTTGTCCAAGGTCATATGAACTTGTTGCAAGTCCAGAATTGGCACCAGAGATTTCTGACTACATTCTCATTCTTCCACAGACAGGTGGAAGACAAAGGTTCCTCTGGGACCTTTGTCTTTACACTAAGATCTTTGTAACATAGACTCCAGATTACTTTAGTCATTATCACTAAGTGGCCCTGCTTAACTGATCTTATGCCTGTGTCTGATCGGACCCAGTGAATAGATCCAAGCTGTCTTCATTACAGAGCATGGCATATTACAGCCTTTCAATAAATATTTGTTGAGTGAAGTCAATGAAGCAAGAAAGAATCTCAGGTGGTTTTGAATTAATGATCCAAGATGACATTATTCTTTTCCTAAGGTGGCAATACTCCAAGCAGGAATTGGGGAACCACCCATTCCTTGGCAAGGGAGGATGAATGATATTTTTCTGGATGTTAATCATGGGAAAGTTGGCAAGGGGGAAAGGCAAATGTAATTTTAAAAATCACATACAATTTAATTGCTGTGTTAAAGATTGATAGTTGTCCTCAATTTTTTTTCCTTGTGTGGGTGTGTATGTGGTACTTGGGATTGAACCTAGGGGTGCTCTACCACTGAACTACATCCTAGGCTCCCCTTTTAAAAATTTTTATTTTGAGACATGGTCTTGCTGAGTTGCCAAGTCTGGCTTTGAACTTGTGATCCTCCTGCCTCAGCCTCATAAGTAGCTGGGACTACAGGCATGGCCACTGTGCTTGATTGACTTCTAATTTTTAACTGAGCACATGGCTGCTAATAATAAGGACTACATTTTCCAGTCTCTCTTGGATCTAAGTTTGGGTGACTAGAATCTAAGTGGAACATGCAACAGCTTCAGAAGCTTTCCTTAAAAGATGTGCCTCTTGCCCCTTTCTTCTGCATGCTTACCTGCATCTTGGATCACAGGTGTGATGGATGAATTGAGAACTGAGTTCTAAACCTTGACATGATTCATAATTTGGGATTGGATAATTTTTTCTGGTACTGTGGATAAGAGCTTGGATAATGCTTTGTCGTCACAGAATATATAGGACACTTAGCAGCATCCCTGGCCTCTACTCTTTAGATGCTGGTGACACCTGCTTCCCCAGTGGTGATAATCAGAAATATCTTCAGACACTATCAGTTGTCCTGTGGGAGGCAAAATCACCCAGATGGACAGCTATAGATCAGGAGGTGCCTTGGAATTGGTAGAAGGAGGCTGAGTCCCTGGGCTGGTAGAGCACAACCGTCATATCAGTCTCGGGCGGCCTACCTCTGTACTCCCACATGGAAGAGAAAAATATTTCTCTGGTTCAAGCCACTGTTGAGTTTATGTTACTTGCAGTCATACATAATCTAATAAATCCAATTGCTATTTTTCTTTAGCATCTATTGAAAATGAATCTCAATAAATTTATTTGATTGGGAGGCTATACAAACAGAATGAGAAAATATTGTAGGGGGCCATGAGTTTAAAGATGTTTAACTCAAATGTTAAGCATTAGTTGATTTGTTGGGACTCTTAGTTAAAAGGGCCAGTTATGCTTTCTACATTAGCTTAAGCAGAAAAGATGAGGATACTCACAATCAAAGAAAAACCTGCAGGAATCAAGGAATCTCTGAGGAGTTTAGGGACAGGAACCAGAGACCTGAGGCTTCTAGAACACCACCTCCCACCACCACTCTGTTTCTTTTAACCCATTGCCTCACTCTCTCCTACTCCAGATGACTTTCTTTCACACAGTAGGGAGTGTGGCCATTGACAGCCTTAGTCTCACAGTCCCAACAGCCAGACCACCATCAGCTCCAGCTCCAGGACTGAGATCAGCATATACCCATCTTGATAAATCACTGTGCTTAAGGTGAAGCGCGGTGATTGTCCCACACTAGCTCATAGGGCCCCCCCTCTGTAGTCAGAAGTGACCAGAAGTGTCAGGGGTGTCAGGGGTGGGCACAGACTTGCCAAAGATAATAGCTACTTTGCCTCCTATGTCACACATTTCCTAACTCTCATATACACAATCTCAAAAATCTCAAACGTGTCCCCACTTAAAGTAATAGTGCATTGTTCACACCTCCTTCCCTTGGGAGAGAACCAAGGTCTACTGAACACCATGTACCCTTCTCTCTCAGACCTGGGTGTGCTTCCCTTGCCTTGCAGAGGCACGTGTAACCATGTGTAACCACAATGGGGGAGAAACAACAATAAAAACTCTCATTTAAAAAAGCAGGAAGTGTGCAGGAGAGGACAGGCACTGGCCCAGAGGACACCATATACTGCCTGTCAGGAATAGTGAGCAATCAGTCAGATGTGTTTGTCAGCTCATTGTCTGGCCATGAGTGAGTCCTCTGTCAGCCAGTGTTTCTTCCCTGCTTATGGGGATCTCCCATCCAGGGGTCAGCTGGGCCGCCCCTGAGGAGCAGCAGGGAGGATTTTGCTGCCAGGTTTGTCTACTTAGAGTCCCCCTGCTCCCTGGCATGGGCTTTGGGGACTGGGGTTTGCCTTGGGAATGATAATCACAAGGTCCTGCTTGCTCAGCCTAGGGTTTCTCTAGCTTCATTAAATCCTCGATGGTGGCATTTGGGGGGCTCTACTGGTGGGTAAATTGTGATATTGAATTTGGGTCCTGGCCTTGTAGTTGTGTTTCTTAATTCATTTCCCTAGATCTCAGCTTCATAGCTTTACTGGCTTTTGCCTTACCTCCAGGGATAGAGGGAACTTATTTCCCACCAAGCCCCCTGGCATTTGGGTGGCGAGAGCAGGAGCACTGAACAAAGTCCAGCCAATCCTAGCTTTTCTTCCCATCTGGCTCTGTCCTACTCAGTGGGGCCCCATGAAAGCATGTGGGAAACTCAGTGGGTACCCACTCTCACTCCAGCCTCCGTCACTTGTCACTTGGAAGCACCTTAGGCTAAGAGATATGTAACTCAGAAAAAAGACTTAGAAAGTTGCCCTCATGGGCTCAGGCAGCAGGCTCTGGGATATCTGGACAGAACATTCTGTGACTGTGAGTATTTGGAGCACGGTCTAGAAGGGGTCTCAGTCTCCTGGTGGCTCCCCTTTCCCTTGGCTCTGTGGGCTCCTTATTTATAGGAAAAGGCCAGAGGAAGGTCAGATTGGGAAAGCCTAGGGGGTCGGGACAGGGCTGTTCCTATTCAGGTCTATGTCAGTATTGCTTTTGTCCCTAAACTGCTCCCAAGTGAATGACACTTAATCATAAGCTGGAGCTGCCAATCCTTTTTTTTCTTTTTAAGTATTGGCAAGGAATGAATTTATAAAAGAAGGTGTTTGAGAAGGCCCTGAGGAATTAGATTTCCCTGTTTCTCTTAATCCTCCCAGGTAGCCGATTCCTAGTCAGAACATTAGTTTTAGTACAGCTAAGGAGGAGATACCCAGCAGGTTCTGGGCTTTTTGGGGTTTGGGGGGCTGGGCAGGAGGCAGGATGAGCCAGGTTAAGGGAGCATGAAAAGAAGCTGAAAACTATTGTTAAAAGTGGCAGTAGTAAAAATCCCTCTTACCTCACCTACTTCCCAGTCTTCTCTAGTTTACCCTATTGACAGAAGCCAACAGGCAAAGGAAAACTGTGGGTTGTAGAATCCCAGCCCCAACTGTTACACAAAAGAGTATGAGAGGGCGAGTTTGGAGCTGAGATCTAGTAAATAGCTTACTAACCTGCATGGGTAGGGAGCACTATCGTTCAACCTCCAGTGGAGTCTTGGAACATTGGCTAAAAAGAGAAAGAGACACCTCAGCATGCCCATATATCCTGCTTTAGTGTAAGAAGGAAAAAAGTAGTCAGAATTCTCTAATATCATGACTTTTTTCTACCAAGCCTCCCCTAAATCTTTAGCTATTAGGACACATGGTTTGTGTCACAGTATGTACAATATCAGTTCATAGTTTAGCCATGTGGCAAGGACTGTCAGATTCCTGCTTTTTTTCGAGTCAGCCTGTTCCATCTTCTAGAGTGGAATGAATGTCTCTTGCAATATTTTTGTATCAATTTGGGTTCTTGGTTGCCATAATAGAAACAGATTCTTATGAAATGAACTGAGTTTATTGGAAAGACATGGGGACAGTTCATGACATCAAAGTAATAGTAACCTGTCTTGAAAGCGAGAGAAACCAGGATGGCTTTGGGTATCTCCTGACCTTTAATTGTTGTCAGACCCAGCTCCAACTTCCTTCTAGCCTGGGATGTCTACTTAGATCTCAAATTCCTGTGGGGGAGAATCTGATTGGTTCCATGTGAGCCAGGTGGCTGTGCGTTGGGTCAAGGCCTGTGCTTTGGGATTGTTCTATAATAGACCAGGTCTGAGTCACTTGACTCCGCTGTGTCTGAGAGTTGGGTATAGAGACTGGTGGTCCCAAGGGAACCCTGTGGAGAGGAAGGAAAAGGGAGGTACTGTTACCAGCAGAAGGTGGGAAGAATGCTGGGAAGAAAAAAACCAATGACCATCTGAGCAGCCAAACTGGAATTTCAAGATTATGTGAAGTGGAAGTAACTACATTGTAAATGGCAAGGAGGAGGAAAGCTGCTTCTTCACCCACCAGGATTCCTGGCCCCACAAACTGCCCTGCAGACATAGGCCCACACTTTATTGGACTTTTGATCTCTTTCCCCTCACTAGCTTCTCCCTTCACTGTGTCGGGTGATCAGCCAGGGTGAGAGTTATGTCTTACACTGCTCATTGTCCTTGGTTTCCTTCTGTGTGTCCACCCTCCTTATTCATTTCCTTCGCATGATCCGTGCTGTTCCTGCATGACAGTCTCTTTTGGATTTGTCCGCCCAAATTAATCTTTCTCAAATCCCTTTCCTAGGACTTGCTTTTGCAGACTATCAAGTGGGAAAAGACTGGATAGAAGCTATTTAACTAGGGTTTTAATATCTGAAATGTTTTCATATCTGAAGTCCCAGGCCAACCCATCTATGGTCTTGGAAGAAATGATGCTTTGCTTTAATTTACAAACTTACCTTCTTTTTGAATACACCACCTACCATGTGACCATCAGGGCCTGCCAATACATGGTGTCTTAATAAGAGCATCATTTATTTTAACCCTAGCAGTGGTTCTGGAAAGGGCAATAGTTGAAGGATTCAGGAGGAACTCACAGGAGCCTCCAAAACAAGTCCAGGTGAATCAGGGAGGAAATGTGTCAGAACACAGGCAGAGTCCACCTCTTCAGAAGCCATCCTTGGTTACTGCAGGGTCTTCTGAACTTTCAGCTACTTTTGTGTAAGAGAGCCCCTTGGAATCATCTTAGTGCTTTTAAAGTTCAGTTCTGCCAGATCCAAGATGAGTTTGGAACAACTCAATTTTTTCCAAGGTCCTTAGGCATAATTTGGATAAATCCTTCTGGTTGAGAAACATTGTACAGCATAAATGAGGTGCCTGGGGCTATAACTTGAAAAATGGAGTCCACAGAAGAAATCCAGCCCTCAGGGGTGCTTTATTTGGCCAACATAGTGTTAAAAAAATCTGAATTTGAAGCTGGAGGTGATGCATACCTGTAATCTTAGTGATGAGGAGGCTGAGGCCCTAAGAAACTTATTGAGACCTTATTATTATTTATAAATAAACAATATAGCTGGGCATGGTGGCACATGCCTGTATGACAGCAGCTAGGGAGGCTGAGGCAGGAGGATCATTAATTCAAAGGCAGCCTCAGCAAAATCGAGGTGCTAAGCAACTCATTGAGACCCTGTCTTTAAATAAAATACAAAATCGGGCTGGGGATGTGGCTCAGTGGTCAAGTGCCCCTGAGTTCAATCCCTGGTATCCCCCAAATTAAAATAAAATAAACAATATAAAGGGCTGGAGATATAGCTCAGTGGAAAAGTGCCCTCAGCCTCAATTCCCAGTACCAAAAAAGGGGGCCCCCTCCGGAATTTGAATCTTTTAGTGAAGGAACCAGTATCCAATTTGCTACAGTCCCCACTGTTCCCCATAGCCCTATAATATGAGATTGTGCTTTTTTCATTGTTTATGACTGATGAGCACTTATATCTCCCAGAGGGTCATCCTGCATGTGGGCACACTGGCAGGCAGCTCACTTATGCCAATGGTACTGACCCAGCACTGACTCTTCTTGAGGCCCTTCTTCAGGTGCTGCCATCAGCACAACTTTATAACACATGAGGAAAGTCAGTCTCCTCTCTCTGTTGCTGTGCTATGATTATTTTAAAACATGATGGACTCAAAGTGCACAGGGACAGTGTTCCTGGTAAGGTGTAAACTGATAGCTACAGTCTTTGAACTGATGGAGTTGAGACAAAAGCTCCAGAATCATCAAACTCAGGCTCCAAATGGAACATGAGAGAAAAGGATTGCTATCCATGAATTTGAAGGGAAGATTGGATTCTGCAGAAGTTGAGTTCCTGTTGGATGGCTCAGTACCATCCGAGTTACCTTGGAGATTTTATAACCACTAATATCTCAGGACTGAGTGCTGGTATTTGTGAGGACCACAAATATAAGTCATATATAATTTAGGATTTTATACTGTCCATGTAAAAAAGGGTTTAAAAAGTGAGATTAATACTGTGGAGCTTTTCTGCTCACTCCCCACTCTGCCCCCGCTCCCAGCCCCGCTCAGGCTCCACTGGGCTAGCGCCTCGCTCCGAGCTCCTGCTAAGCTAGCGCAGTCGCAATCAAGATTACCTACTGGACCTTATCACCCATGATGAGATGTTCTCCAACATTTGCAAGATCTGGGAGATCGTGCCCGGGCTCTGCCTGGATGTGGAGGGCAAGATGGTCATTAGGACAGAGGATGACATTGATGACTCTCTCACTGGTGGAAATGCCTCCGCTGAAGGACCCGAAGGGAAGGTACCGAAAGCGGTAATCACTGGTGTTGATATTGTCTGTCATGAACCATCACTTGCAGGAAACCAGCTTCACAAAAGAAGCATGCAAGAAGTACATCAAAGATTACATGAAAACGATGAAAGGCAAACTTGAAGAACAGAGACCAGAGAGAGTAAAACCTTTTATGACAGGGGCTGCAGAACAAATCCAGCACATTCTTGATAATTTAAAAAATTACCAGTTCTTCATTGGTGTAAACATGAATCCAGATGGCATGGTCGCTTTCCTGGGCTACCGTGAAGATGATGTGACCCCCATATGTTACTTTCTTTAAGGATGGTTTAGAAATGGAGAAATATTAACAAATTTGGCAGTTACTTTGGATCTATCATCTGTCATCATAACTGGCTGCTGCTTGTCATCCACACAACACCAGGACTTAAGACAAATGGAACTGATGTCATCTTGAGCACATTTATTTTGACCATGGTTGTTTGGAGTGGAGGCATTGCTTTTTAAGAAAAAGGTTGTCTAAAAATAAAGTGCATTTAAACTCTCTTGAGAGAAGTTCTCTTAGTTTAATACAAGTTTGAACTATATCCAACCTGTAGTATTCCTGGAGAAGCTAGAGCCTGATTGTAGTCCACCAGTAGAAAGCTGACTGTATTTAGATAACTCCTGCAGTGAAAACTACTTCTGCAACTGGAATCTAAAAAACATGAACCAAAGTTTTAATTTTGACTTGTAATAAAGGGAAAGAGCATGCTCATAGCAGTACCAACATTTGAAAAGTGGAACCTTACATGTTGCATCACTTATAATGGAAGTAGTTAACCCTGGAAGAGGTTACCAAAAGAATAAAGAGACACTAACTCAGTTGAAAGAAAAAAAAAAACCTTTGGAAATTCTTATCATTTTAACATTTAATCAATACAAAAATTGTTGATGTACTTTGCTTTTTTGTGAGTGCGTTTGAAATCCAGTGTGTACTTTACATGTGGAGCAGATCTCAATTTGGACTAGGTTCATTTCAAAGTGATACATATTGCTAATTGCTACCTTAGTCAGCAGGCAGATTTAGCCCCTCACTGAGAGGCCAACATGGCCTCTCAGATTTTACCCAACATGTGGGTCTCAGAATGTAGAAAGGCCTCATTGTTGATTCTGTGGACTGCTTGCCTGTGCTTTTACTGCCCCAAGGTACACTTGCCTTTGGGCCACTGACTCATGTCCTAGCTGCCATTGTTTCCTGTAGTCTGAGGGACTTAATTTTAGCTGGGTTTCCTGGCACTGTGACAACTTTCCTCTGTGCTTCATTTCTTCCCTTTCAAGTCCTTGCCTGCCACTGCAGTATAATTCAAAGCTTCAATGGGCTGCAATCCAATGGACCCAACCCAAACAGGAAACTGGATTTCTCATTGTTTATCTGAAACCATGAACCAGAAAATGTCGGACACTTGTTTTTAGTGCTTCATTGAGTTGAAACTGAATCAAAACACAACTATTTCCAACAGCATCTCAAATATGGAATGATTTAGAAGCTTCAACTGTTAGCTCGAGATAATAAATTAGAACATGAATTGACCCTAAGCTTTCCTCACCTGATCATTATCACTAGAAGTAGGAAAGTTCCTCTTTTGCTTAGGATCTTGTTAGTCAGAAGCTACACAACTTTATGTGAGGCTGGGACATCCTAAAGTACTCCAGGAGTATTCCAGCAAGTATTCCACAAACCATCTCTGTGTTAAAGGTCTTGGTGTAGATCTCTGTCTCAATCCCCTTTGTGAACCCCATAAGATACAGTCTTGCCTGTTGCCACATGGCTGTCTCCAGTGTGGGCAAATAGGTACTATATGTGTGGTGGTTCTATATACTGTGTATGCTGTAGATCACTGTGCAAGACATATTAGCAGTCTGTTAATAGCCACTCCTCCTGCTTTTGTTCCAATATGGAAGAGCTCACCTGTTACAGCAGAACATGACAATACCACATGCATGCGTTTCCAGACTCTTTTGCAGCTAGGAGTAGCTTTAAGACCCAGATGTGCCAGAAAGGCCTAAGTATTTTGAAGGAGCTTCTGGGAAAGACTTCTCTTGCTGTTTAAGAGAGAGGGGAGGAGAGGGAAGAGACAGAGACATGAGAGAATAAATTTCTTTAACTCTCTTGCAACTCTGGTTGCTCTCTTCTTCTTGATGTGGTTGTGATGTTTGCAACCAGAGCAACTATTTTGACATTTCAAAGCAATAGGCCCAAGTATGAAAGTGGAGACTTATATGGATGCTTAGAATGATGAAGAGGAGGGAAAAAGATTTTACCCTTGATGACGTAGTTGAGAAACTACATTAAACCTGGAACTTTCCTACTTCTAGGAACAAAATTCCTATTGTCTGAACTACCTTTAATCAGGGATTCTGTTGCTTGAAGCCCAAAGCATTCTAACTGCATGGGTGCCTGGTATTTAATGTTGTATCTTGTCTTCTGCTTCTTTAAGGTCACTGGAATACTCTTCCTTCACCTTTGTTGCCTGGCTGTCTTGCCCATCCTCTTCATCACACTAGTACTTTTACTTGTCAGTGCACCTCATAAAGTTCCTTTGAGGACAGAGACTGTGACTTAATGATTCACTAGTGTAACTCTCATTAATATTATTTAATAATTAGTCATTTAACACATATCAATGAATGAATGAATGAATGGGGACTATCAAGGAAGAGAATTATTAAAATGAAAAATGTATCTATCAAGGATCAGAAACTATATATACACAGGAAGGCAAATAGCTTGTGGGTACAGGATCAGATAAAGGCCATTAGCTGCTTGATCTAAGCATGGCTTCATTTACTAAGTCCTAATACACAGTGCACCCATGTCCACCAAAGCGTCTCCCTTAATACCTGTTCCTGCTTCCCACTCCAGTGTGAAGACCCCTTCCTGTCTGCCTCTTTCCCCTAAGCTTTAGTGTTTGACTTGCTACCCCATCAGAAAGACATAAGCTTGCTTTAAATGTTAGCACCAATCACATTAATGCTACATAAGCTTAGGTCAGTTCTGAGAGGAGTCTTTTCTTTTAGGTGGCTTCATGTATGTTTTCTATGACCCTACTGCACTTGTTTTAAAGTTTAAGAGCTGCAAAAGCTTGTTATATATATACTCCTTTTTTTAAAAGCCTATTATTTGCTGTATTTGTTATTTTTATTTTTTTAAAATAGTTTTAGTTGTATATAGACACAATACCTTTATTTTATTTATTTATTTTATGTGGTGTTGAGGATTGAACCCAGTGGCTCACATGTGCTAGGCAAGTGCTCTACTGCTGAGCCTCAACCCCAACTCTATTTGCTATATTTATTAACCCTTAAGTTCCTTCAGGATCAACCTTGCTGATTTTTTTTAACAAATGAAAGTTTGCAGCCCTGACACTACTAGTCCTTATAATGGTTTCTGGTGGAATGGTTTTGTCAACACAAGCTCAATAAGGAGATGAGACTCTCAAGATCAAAGCCTTTGGAAGGAACTTGTTAGATAAGGGGGGAAGTTGAAAACATTCCTGTGCATAAGACTTTGTTCTGTATTTACTCACCACAGAAACATTCTCACAGATTGTCTGTAAGAAGCCCCCATGCAATCTTGGCCTATTCCATGCTAGTCAGGTATCATGGGAGTCTTAGTCTATTTTGTGCTGCCAGAATACCAGAGTTCTTAATGTTGGGAAATCCAATATCATAGTGCCAGCATCTGGTGAAGGCCTTCTTGCTGTATAATCCATGGGACAAAGGGAGAGGAGATGTGTGTGTGGGCAGAGAAAGAACACACTCCTGTACTCCTGTGATAACTAGCCCATTCCCATGGTAAGGGCATTAAGCCATTCATGTGGCCAGGACTCTCATGATCTAATCACCCTAACGATATAATCACCTCGTAAAGCCACTTGACACTGTTTTGTTGGGGATTAAGTTTATGACTTATTGACTTTGGGGGTATATCCCACCATAATAGTGGGTAACATGCAAATTAGCACCTATAGCTCATAAAGATATGATGTTTGGAGACTCAAACCCCCCAATCTTTTCTTTCTCACATGAAAGGGGCTATCTTTTGGATGGATTATGCTGGTAAATGTATTTTTCTGGAACAGTAGGCAGGAGAGGGTTTGTTGTTACAGAGGATCATTCCATGGGGCATCCCATGATGGCTGTCTGTTTCCTGTTTGGGCTTCTTTGGAACTCCTCAGTGAGACTCATTGAAGTGCATTTACATTGCACCATGTTTTCTTTCAGGGTGAAAGGAGGTGGCAGAGACAAGCATGCCATGGCTTCAGATATAACATTCTAAGAAGAGGGTTGTCCTAGAGAGCTGACCCCTGAGGCATGTCACGCCCAGGGCTGGCTCTGATGGAGGTGCCTGGAACTGTGGGACTGCATGGAAGTTGGCCCTTAAGACATGGATCTCACTCACAGCATTAGGGGCATGTCCTGAACATCTATAAATGTCCTCAGGAGCTCATCCTCATCCTTGATCTGGGAGAACAATGGATGGTTAAGAGGACATCCAAGAGAATTAGGTCTGTCAATCTGAAAGTTGAACAGGGTTTGCCCAACTACACATCTGGTGCTAGTACCAAGTTTAAGAGAGGAAAAAGGGCTCTAGCATGTCAGAATGTATGAGCTGTACATACTTATGTATGCAACTGTTCATATCCAAAATAGCTACAAAGACACATTATACAAAGCTGAGCTATGAATATAATTTATTAAAATACTTACATAGAAATTTGTTATACAGATAACAGAAAAAAATATAAATGCTCCCTAAGAATTCTCATTTAATTTTAGGATAATACTTAGTAACAAAAATAGCTTGAGAAAATATCATTTAAATAAGGCAATGTACAAGGCTTTAAAATGCTCCTATTGGCAGATCTGTGTGAGTGCATGGGGAGAACATGCTCCATGAGCACATCAAAGCTCTGTTCTGAAGGTCACCTTGGGTCTATTTTAGGGGCGTCTGGTTTTCTTTGCTGTGCCTGGACTCTTCACTGCTGGGAATTTCTGGTTATGCTTAGTTTTGCTTTCTCTCAATTCTTATTTTGCAAATTCTCTAACAAGAGAGATATTAGTCCCAACACTGAAAATTCAACTTTTTAATTACATTTATGACAGCTACAAATTTATAGTTTCAAAAGGTTTTGGTCACCAGGTGTTAGAATTGAAATAGTGTTTGCTTGTTTGCTTTCCTAAGAAAAGGAAGAAGTGAATTTCTCTCTAAAATCTTGGAGGGTTACTTACTGCCCTACTTGTTTATCCATCCAGCAAAACTGTATCCTGTACTGAGCACTGACGACTGAAAGAGGGAAAAATCTTGAGACTTCCAAAGTCTCAATTTTTCACCCCCCAAAATACAAAGCTGAAGGGAGTAGAGGTGGCAGTGATGAGCTCACTTTCCTCTCACTCTTCAGCACAGTTAGCCATAGAACCTTTACAGAACTTGTAGCTTTTAAATTAGAAAAGCAAAAGAGAAGAATTCCTCACCTGTATTTCTTTGGGTAGTTCAAATATCATTCATTTCTGAGAGATAATATTACGAAGGTGCAGAAAAGAATGATTTTGTAAAAGAAATTCAACAACTTCTAAAAATAAGATCTATAAGCAAACTCACTTTAACATCCAGTCTTTAAAGACATCCTCAAATGAATTAAAAATGTGAATTTAAAGGGCTCTGGAGTTTCATGATGATTCTGTGTATTTGTAAGATCAAAGGAGGGATTACAGTACAGTATGCTGAGCATTTTATAAATACCTATGCTGAGTAGTTTATAAATATGTACATTTTTCTTTAATGCCTAGGGATTGATGAAGTCAGGAACTTCTCTTATTTTATGTTGGAAAGAAATTATTTCTTATAGAAAGCATAATGAACTACCTAAAACATCCTTCACAATCTCCAAGAAAAGTGGCAATTCAGAATAATTTTGATAAAATCCCTTTTCCCCTTCTACAGTTCTGTCACCATGAAGAAACTCAACCATCTCCTATAAATGTATGTGACACACACACTGGAGAGCGTGGAGGCCATTCTGCTGAGGAATTGGAGAACTTACCCACACCCTATCTGCACCCTTGTGATGTCAATCAAAACTGCAACATGTAACTTGCATTAATTTTAAAAAACCATACTGCTTATCTGAGAATTCTGGATTGAACTTCAATTTTGTGAATTCCTTAAGGCTTAGTTGGTTTATAAAGCATAATTTTTAATACTGATAAAATGATCTGGCCAACTAAGCACCAAGAATATCAATAAATATCAATAGTTAGCTCTGTGTTCACTAGGTCTTTCTATCGAAGCATTTGACTTTATAAATACATTACAGTCTTAGCGCCAACTCTCATTGGGGTTTCAAATTCCACACTACAGCATGTCACCTGGACGTGGTCCTCATGTCTCAGGATATTCCTGGAGTCAAAAAGCAAAATGCAAAGTGAACAAAAGAACAGATTGCTAACAGTCAGTATGAAGTTGTCCAGTAGAAAACCACAGTTGCTGAGACTCTGTAAGTCAATGGGAACATAAGAAATGACTCGTGACCATGGCTGTGGGTGGGGTCGCTCTCACAAAGGGCTCTCAACCATCCTTCTCTTGCTCTGTAGATAGAAGATGCGGTTCTCTTCAGGATAAGTGACTTTACTGAGTGGCATCCTGTAGATGCCGGAGTTTTTTGTGGTCAGCAGGAGGAACAGAAGTGTAGCCAAACAGAAGGACCAGGTACCAGCCGGCAATCCAACCTGGGAAAAGAGAGAAGCCACATATTCCTTTGAGATCCCCTTGGAAAGCTAATCCACACAACACCACTCTATACTTTCACCCTGGCAGGGCCGGGGGTACCAGGGGCATTGCTGTGGATTCCGCTTATGCCCAAGAAGGTCTAGCCTAAGATCTCAGGGGTTTAACAATGGAAGTCTCTTCATGTGTCCTTTAGGATAGTCAGTTAGGCCTCTATTTTTTCTTTCCTTACTTCTCATACATCCAGAATTCCCACACCAGATGTGGACACCTGGTACATGGAAAAGACACTTAGTGCATTGCTAAAGACTTCCTCTGAATGGTCAAGTCCATGGTGACCATTTACTTTGACTTTCACTCAGTCTAGGTCCTGGACTCCACTTGTTTCACTTCTTTGAATTTTGTCTCCCAAATAGACTCTTCAGTTTCTTAGGGTAGGTCCTTCTGTGCTGACCATGGTGACTCACTCAGTTCTGAGCATACCCACTGGTTAGCTCTAGTCCTATGCATATGCCCTGTGGAGTGTGATGGAGTATAATCTGACTGCACATCAGAATCATCTGGGGGAGTTCAAAAAAACAGATGCCCAAGTATCACACAAGATCCACTCAATCAGAAAGATGAGGGACTGGGCCTAAGGATCTGTACTTTCCAAAATCTCATAATGAATTCAGCAGTTTGTTCAATATAGCCTATGGACTGGCACCTGTAAATTTTTTTTGTTGGAATGCAAAGAACTCCATGAGACTTGGATATACTTCCCATCCTATATGGGAATTTGGCTTCTCATTTTAAAGATGCTATATCTCCATAAAGACCCTCCCAGATAAACTCTCTATACTAGTACTGAGAGAGCCAGGTACTATCTTGACCCATTAGCAGCCACGAACACATCAACATGGACGAGGCCGACAGCAACTGGCCCTTTTTATCCTGCAGTGGTGGATGAGGCTGAGAAGAAAGTTCAGGCATTCGGAGGTGGAGGATTCTCTCAAAACAGGAGAGACTGAGCTCCTTGAGTGAGGGACAAGAGAAGGTCAAAGGACAGGAGGACAGTTCTACAAAGAGAAAGAGTGGCAAGAGACAGTTAATGGGAAAGATTGTGCCTATTGAATAATTTGTCCAGGAGCCATGCCTTAGAAGTCTTATTTGACAACAGATGAAGGATTTAATAAAGACCAGAAGTAAAAAAACAAAACAAAATTATTTCCAGATGTAGTAGCACATGCTTGTAATCCCAGTGGCTCAGGAGGCAGAGGCAGGAGGATCATGAGCTCAAAGCCAGCCTCAGCAAAAGCAAGGCACTAGGCAACTCAGTGAGACCCTGTCTCTAAATAAAATACAAAATAGATCTGGGATGTGGCTCAGTGGTCAAGTGCCCCTGAGTTTAATCCCCAGTACTCCTCACCTCCCCCCAAACAAAACAAAACAAAAACAAACCACAAAACACTATTGACTGGATTTAAAACGACAATAATAACATCTGGGTTTTTAGTCAATTATCTTTCTTCCCCTTTCCTGATTTCTCAATTATTATATAGTTCTGGCTTTCTGTTTGAGTAAAAGGTACTCTAAGGTCAACTTCTTGACACAGTTAGACTATGAACTTGATAAAATGTTATTCAGTTATTGATAAAGTATTGTTAAAGTTACTCTTTAAACCATGCAATCTGATATTTGTAACATGCCTGGTGATTGCAGTTTGGACTAAAGTTTACTGTGATATTGGAGGTGAGAGTGACCCAGAAGCTCCAGAAGGAGGAGGAGTGAGGAATAATGGGCATCACAGTCATGGATCCTGTCACTGGATGCTGCCCAGGTGGACTTCAGAAGCGTTTTCCATGTAATTCAAAGCTGATCAATCATACTCGGGACAGAGATACTGAAGCAAACTTACCTTAGCCATCAGATGTGTCAGGCTGCCTCCAAGGTAGGCGGTGAACAGGGCTACAAAGAAAGGAGAAAGAATGCTTGGGAGATGTATTTTGAATCACAGGAAAGACTGCCTTCCAATATAGAACAAATGGAAGGCACATTTGCACATATATCCAGCTAGCCCCACACCGCGATTACAAGTACTAAACTTAGAGTCAGAAACTCTGGGTTCAAATCCTGCCCTATCAGGATTGAAATCCTGCCCTTAGACTCTGTCTAAGCTTCCATGTTGTTGCCTATGCAATGGAAGTAAAAGGTTTATCCCATAGAGTTGATAAAAGCAACAAAGGAAATAATGCTTATGTTTAGCACATAGTAAATGCTCAATAAAGGTCGTCTGTGGTGCTATTTTGTTGTTGTTATGGCTAGTATGTCCATGACAAATAAACTTCCTCATTGTTTAATCCAAGTATAGTTGAGTTTCTGGGTATAACCTGGTTTCTATATAATCTCCCTGAATCTAGGAAATATATCTATATATCTTTTTTAAAAAATCTATATATCTGGGATTGAACCCAGGAGCACTGTACCACTGATTTGCATTCCCAGCCCTTTTTGCTAAGTTGCCTGGTCTGGCCTCCAGCTTGTGATCCTCCTGCCCCAGTCTCCTGAGTAGCTGGGATTACAGGGGCTCACCACCCCATCTGGCAAAACAGCCCTGGTTTCAAATCCCAGCTCTCCCATTTTATTTGTTGAATAACAAATCCATGTCTTTCTCAGGATCTAGTTTTGTCATCTGGTAAAAGGCAGCTTGAAGATCTGCTTTCCAAGGAGGTGATGAGTCTCAAATCAATGCATGCATTTCCACAAACAGCAGCTGTGAACTCATCCCTCTTACCATGTGACAGTTACTATCTGCGCAGAGGAGTGCTCACCACTTGGGTTGGAAGGTTTCCCTCTGTAGTTTCATCAATCTCATTCATTTCTAAGATCACCTTCATTCATTCAACCACTCCTCCTGGGCCTTCTGCTGTCTCAAGTGCCAGCTCCTGAGAAACATTTCCCTGAGCACATAAGACCTGATCTCCATTTCTCCTTTTAATGCCTATTGTACTTCAAAGGCCTAATTTCAGCACTTTCCTGTTTCGTGCAGTTGCCCTGTTTTAAAGTGATCTCCAAGTCTAAGTTGCTCTTTTCTCCACAGCAAGAGTGCCCGACTATTAAGCAGTGGTACCTGTCCATTAAGACTTGTCCATTAAGTACTGGGAAAGCCTGACATTGGAGGGGGACTTCTACACACCATAGGCAATTTACGGGTGACTCCCTGACAGCATTCTTGGTAGCTGATGAAGAAAAAAGGTCCTTGGACTGTGAAAGTTGACTGGATTTTTGCTCTTCATGGATGATGTCCCTTCCAGTGGACTGTCATGCATGAGTCCTACTGTAACCCGACCATTGATGTATTTAGAGCGTCCTCAGATAAATAACAAAATGGGCCACTGCCTAGCAGCTCTGCCAGGTGCCATCAGAGCTTTCTTAGTTCTCCTCTTGATAAACATGTTTGGAGTGAATGAAAGGACCGCTCTGTAATCCAGGCTGGCCATTTATTTCCCCTGTGGACAAGAGCGGCCTTTTGTTTGGCAGTGTCAGGGTTATATGGACAAGCTAAAACCTGCTGTGGCCTTTTACATGCTAGACTTGCTTTCCAGGAGGGGCTGGAAGTCTGTCTCAAAAGTTAATGTGCAGAGAGTAAAAAGTCTGATAGGACCCCTTGGAGCTCAAACAGATACAGATGCTCTCACACACTGTTGGCAGCAGTGGAGAGGGATACAGCCCTTTGGGGGCAGTGAATTTGGCATCTATGGAAATTAAGTTGGCATTCCTTTTGCTTCATCAGTTAGACTTCTAGAAATATGTTACAGAAATACTTGCACAAAGTACACAAGGATATTTGTACCAAAATATTCACTGTAGCAGTGTTTGAAATGGCCCTGAAGTAGAAGCCTTGTGAATTTCCCCCAGCAAGTGAGTGCTCGTGATAAAACACATCTGCAGCGTGGCTGTCTCTGCTGCCTGGAGCTCCCGAAGGTACAGCCCTCCCCTGACGCACCAGGACAGATGCCAGCTAATACCTGGCTTTTGCTCCCCACTCTGAGACTCATCCCCAAACTGCTGATGTCCACAGGAAATAATCTCCCAGGGTAAGAAAAGGAGACACCCAAGGGGAGCAAACACCAGGAGAGAAAGCACAACTGAACAACTGACAGCAGATAAGATCAATTAGTGAATCATAAATGAAGCACTTGGTAGGTGAGGTGACTGGCCCAATGGATGGAGCCAAAGATGGATCTGCTGGTCAACTAACCTGGAGATCCTTGTGAAGGGATAAAGAGTCGGAAGTAGTAAGAAAACATCCAGAGTGCTGAAAAAGTCAATGCAAAAGTATTGCATTCAAAGACTAAGAGCCCTAGAAGGGGAGGGATAAATGATTGGAGAGAAAAGACCCGAAAAATTAAAAACCAGCAATATCCTAGAATTAGAGGAAGATAGAGGGCTCACCCTGAGAGGATCTGAGTGCCTAATAACACCGGAAATGCAAAATCCATGATAGATGGACCATAGAAAAGCATCTCTTATGTAAAAAGACAATTTGGAGAGTCCAGAGAGAAAAATGAAATCACCTCTATCAAAAATTAGATTATCTTCAGACATCTCAATAACCGTTTTGGGTATAAGACAATGAAATACTCTTTGAGGCAATTTTCAAAGTATTGAGAAAAATAAAAGTTAAATCTGGGATTTTGCATTCAGCTAAACTAAAATTGAAATAAGAGTGAAAAGATGTTCTAAGACACACAGGGTGTTAAAACTCCCACAAAACTCTCTCTGAACATGGCCGGGGGGGTGGGGAGGAGTGAAAAGATAAATCAGTAAAGTTTATAGTTTCCTAAAAAAGCAAGTTTTCAAAAAAGCATAATAAACCCCAAATGAAAATTCTGTACAATATCAACATGGTTTCCCTAGATGTTAGTGGGTAGGCCTCCCCAGAGGAGGTAAAGCAGGCTGAGATATCCGTCCTGATTGGGGAGGAGATAAAGGGATTGTTAAATTTAAGAAATTGTGGTTGGGGGGCTGGGGCTGTAGCTCAGTGGTAAAGCACTGGCCTCCCATGTGTGAGGCACTGGGTTAGATCCTCAGCACACATACAAATAACTAAAGATACTGTGTGTTTATCTACAACTAAAAATAATTAAAAAAAAAAAAAAAGAAACTGAGGTTGGGTGTGGTGGCACACACCTATAATCCCAGCAACTTCAAAGCCAGCCTCTGCAATTTAGCAAGACCCTATCTCAAAATAAAAAAATTAAAAAAGGCTCGTGATGTAGCTCAGTGGTAGAGTGCCCCTGGGTTTAATCCCCAATACCAAAAATAAAAAAAAAGAAATTTAACAAATTGAGAGGAAATAATAAGCAAGGTTGGTTCCTGTAAGTTATGCAAAGCCACCAGAAAAAAATTTCCAGTTTTAAATAATGCAAACAAGCTGCTAGACACTATTTATGTTTAATGTGCTTTATGTACACATGGACTAATCCTCAGAACAGTTCTATGAGGCAGGTACTTAACTCCCATTTTTTAAAGTGTAGAACTGAGACACAGAAAAGTTAAATAAATTGCTTAAGTTCAGAAAGCTAAGTAGAGCTGGGATTTGATTCTACAAGTCTGACACCATGGTCTGTGATGATCTGAACTAGTTCCATATACTACTTTAACCACTGTTCTATGCTAGTAAAGATATCTGTTCTATCCAAAGGAAGGTAAGTGTGCCCCCTATAAATGCCCACATCCTAATTCCCAGAACCTGTGATTGTGTCGTCTCATGTGACAAAAGGGACTGTGAAACTCTGCTTAAGTTACAGTCCTCGAGATGGGGAGATTATCAAGGATCTTCCAAATTACTACAAGTGTCAATTTAATAAAAGAGAGGTGAAAAAATTGGACCTAGGGAGTAGAATGGAATATTTTTACTTTTTTTTTTTTTTTGTTACTTGGCATTGAACCTCCTGCATGCTTGGCAAGCACTCTACCACTGAGCTACATCTCCGTCTCTTTTTATTTTATTTTGAAATAGGGTCTCACTAGTTCCTAGGCTGGCCTTGAACTTGCCATCCTACTGCTTCAGCCTCCCCAGCAGCTAGGATCACAGGTGTACACCCACTGCATCTGGCTGGTATTTTCATTTTCTACTTTATACTTCTTTATACAGATTGGATTTTTGTTTGTTTTGTACAATAAGACCACACTACTATCATAAAGGAAATAAGGAAGATATTCCAACTTTGGGAAAACACATCCCCCTCCAAGGTCTGCCAAACCACATCAATATCTCCTGTGACCGAGTTTCTGCCTGACCTTGAAGGATGCACTCAGGCTGTCACCACACTGAACTGTGTTACTCTTTCCACCAAACACAACTCCTCCTCCAATGTTTTAGGACTCACAGAAAAACCACCATCTCTAGGGGGGACTTCTGAAATGATTCTAACTGTGACGTTCCCCCAGAGGAGCCTGTGCTGCAGATTTCTCTTTGTTATGCAACTAATTCTGCAGAGGCTCCCCTCTTTACTCCCCAGCCTCCACTGTCCACTCTAACATTCTCTGTGCTCAGGAACTGCTTGGGACCTAAAGCTTTTGGGTTGCCTCATGACTGTTTAATACTTATTTGCTGTTACTGCAAATAGAGGTCTGAAACCAGTCTCAGAATAAAGCTATAAGGTTGGAGGATGAGAGTGTCTAACCCAGCTAAGCTCAGATGACCACAGAATCTGTCCACAGCTTCTTAGCCTTGAACTTGTGAACAAATGTAAGAGTGAACAAAACAGATACAGATATTAGGTGAAACAGCTGAGTAACTATAAAGAAACTGACAGAATGACATCTAAGTGGTGACACCAATTGAATTTTTTTCAATTTGACATTATTATTGCTGTATGTATATACGTGACTGCATAACCCATGTGATTCTGCAACCTGTACACTCAGAAAAATGAGAAATTATACCCCATCTGATTCAAATGTATGATATGTCAAGATCATTGTACTGTCATGTGTAACTAATTAAAACAAATAAAAAAATTAAAATTAAAAAAAATTATTTTTATTTTAAAATTTTTATCCTTTTGCAGCACTGGGGACTGAACCCAGGGGTGCTGTACCACTGAACTAAACCCTAGCCCTTTTATTTTTTATTTTGAGACAGGGTCACACTAAGTTGCTTAGGATCTCCCAAATTGCTGAGGCTTCAACTTGCAGTTTTCCTGCCTCAGCCTCCCACAGCCTGAGTACTATTAGCTTTGCTATAGCACAAATCACAATTGAATGGGGCCTTACCAACCCTTGGTTCCATCTCACCTCTGACCAGGGCAGAAATCCCACTCTACCTCTTGCCTGAAATGTGATCCACCATTGTAATGACTACTTAGGTAGCTTGGATCAATTAAATGGTGAGAAAATGACTCTGAACACATACTTCCACCAGATTAGAAATAATTTTCCCACATTCCACTATCCCTCTCACCTTTTTGTATCTAAAGGAGTATCACTCCTTCCACTCCAGAGCATTATCTTAAATACTGTTATTACATTGAATTACATCTCAGGATAAAGCAGCATGCGCTTTATAATCAGCTTGGGGAAGCCACCAGCATTTCAGATCCAAATCTCCTGAGGTCTGTTTAGCCTGAGGGGTTGCCATAAGGGCCTAATGCTGTAACAGAGGAGCAGCCAGGGGCAGGGTGAGCAATTGCAGGTTCTGGCTGGTAGGTTTGGGTTTACCCTTAGAAAATCCAGTGCGGAAGGTCTTTCCTCACTTCCTTTAACCTTTGTCCTCCTTACCCAAACTGAGAAGTGAGAAGACTGGACTGGAATTCTCCCAGGACGCCTTCCAGCTCTGACAGGCAGAGTCTGGCTAGTCCTGGGTCGGAAAGGTTTTAAAAATCAGCTCTCAATGTGTGGACCGCAGGCCAGCAGCATCTGGCCCCGCTGGGAGCTTGCTAGAGACAGATGCCTCTCCGTTGCCTCTACCTCTGAGTTGCAGACACAGTGTGAGACCCAGTGATCTGGATTCTGTGCCTGCTGAAGTGTGAGGACAGCTGGATGAATGTGATTCTCAAAGTGCCACCTGTACTTCCCCCTGATTCGCCAAGAAACATGGCCTGATATTTAGCTTATTTTACTTAATTATTTTTGGGGGTTAAACAATAAACAAAGAATGCAGGACAAATCTGATGTCCAGGCCCCCCAAATATACATAATGTAGTGTTGTCAACATGACTCCATAGGCTCCTAACTTCACAATGAGGGAGGCAAAAGTGACTTTAATACTCCCAGAGAGGGGACATCATTGACCTGCTCACACCATTAAATCTCAGGTGGGCCGAGTTAGGATTCCAGCTCTAATCTTACACAGTCCTTTTTAATTCCTTGATGTGGGTCCCATTGCTGGGAGCAACCTTCCCCCTACCCCATGGTAGGATACTCACCGCAGGCAAGTGCTAGGAGGTGGGCTTGCCAGGTGAGAGCTATGAACATTCCCCCAATTGCAATGCAGGCCAGAGAACTGTTGTAACCCCAGAGTCCAAAGTAGATGTCCTTAAATGGCGCTGAGAGACTGAGTCCTGTTAGGCAAGACAGAAGTGGTCAGTTCTCTGGACAAAAGGGAGGATGCTCTGGAATGAGACAGGGGTGTGGTCCTGGGGTCAGGGGGAGCATCACAGATCTCCCGTTGGTCCCCAGGAAGCAGAGACTTCAAGAAAGGTCTGGAGTACAGAAGACACCGGAGACCATGCACAGGATGCCAGAGGAGCTCAGTATTTGGCAAGTCTTGTGCTTACCTGCGACTATCCCCAGCAGTGATCCAATGGCGGCATGCAGGCACATGAGGGGGGAGGAGAGCAGGAGGCCACATAAGAAGATGCCCCCCGTCCATGGGTTGTCACAACCATATATCTGACCAACCCCCACCGGCAGGGACTTCAAAAGCTGCAAAATCAAGTACAAAACTGAGGCTCCCAAATGACTGATCATAAAACCTACAGGACACCCCCAAACTCAGTGTTATTCTAGATTTAGCATTCTCATGTTCAGATCAGTTTTAACTAATCTTTAAAATTCTCTCCTTTAATTACAAAAAACAAAATCTCCATCCTTCTTTAGCTTTATCCACACAGGTACATCTGCCCTTCCCTGGTGCAGCTGTGCACGCCTTTCCCAAATCTCCTGTGCGCCCTGACTCCCTGATGTGTCCTGCCCTTGGCCTCGATCACTGGGAGGCTCTCAGTATAGTCATTGCTTCTGGCTGTGAGGATCTGTCACAGCTTCTGCTGAGGATAGTAGGAACTACAGCTCCTTTTGCTTCAAATTATCTAATGGTGTTGAGGGCAATAATCAATTCTATTGAATATTCCTATTCAATAGAAATATTACTACCATGCAATTTGAGGGCTTCTACTAGGGCCAGAGACCTGGAGCTGAATGATCTTAGACACAATTTAGAAAAGATTATAAGCAAGGTCATGAATCAGGACCATATTTGCCCTTTTGATGTTAAGTAGGACATGTATTAGTTTAAACACATCCGTAACTTATTCCAGTTATTAACACCTGTCAGTCAGACATCAAAACACAAAAATACACACAAATGTCATAATTCTACTTTGTGATTGAGGCCTGAATTTAAAGTTTTCACAGAATGGGAGTTCTCAAGAAGGCACAGAATTTGACTCAAATGATAATTTTTATAATAATACTCTTGATAGGGCCAGGATAGATATCATCACCTTGACATTCCCATTTTGAGTGAGGATAATTCCTGAAAGATGCCTTCTCCTGTGGCCCCTTCACCTGTTCTGGGTTATATGTGTGCCTCTAGGCAAGAACCCTCTGCAGGTAAAGACAGAGGGAGCCCCGGCTCTGGCACAGGGGATGTGTCCTTTCCCCTCGTGTCTTAGGCTGGGTCTCACACTGGCTTACACATGCTGGCAGGGTCTCTGCTCAGCACACCAGACATGGGCTCTAAATTCCTCTGGACGTGGCTGGGTCCTTGTGTTTACACAAGATAATTTCCTGCTTGTTTCTTGTAGAACAGGCAGCTTCACACAGGCAAAGAACGTATAGGTTTTTATCTCTGAACTTAATAGCATAACTATCCCTCAGGTAGCCAGGGGGGTGGGGAAATTGAATGAGATGTCAAGTAAGCATGCTGATATAGGTTCTGAGAGAGGAGAGGACAAACCCTCCCCTGCCCCAGGTCAGCCTGTCCATCACAGATTGTCTACATCCACGCTGTCCAGTGCAGGAGCTACTAGCCTCCTGTGGTTATCAGGCAGCTGAAATGTGGCTAGTGAAGTTGTGGAACTGAGTTTTTAATTAATTTACATCTAAATTGAGCCATATGAGGCTGTATATGAGACACAACAGTTCTAGAGAGATTCATATTATTTTATAAATTATTTCTTTATAAGTAGTTCTAATACTTTTTTAAAAAAAATTTCCTTCTGGCTATTTCCAAAAGCTCCTATTCATTCTTTGGGTAGGAAGCAAAGGCTCATGAGTTTTTCTTGTATTTTCATTGCTCAGCAAAGAGCACAGCAGAGGGTGTTTCCTAACTGGAGAGAGGGAGAGCCAGTCTTTTGCACATAAAAAAAGGTAAGTTTTCTTTGGCTTTCTCCTGATTTCAAGTATTCTCTTGTTCTTAATGATCAAGAAACCTTAAGCATATTTACTCCATAAACACAAGCAGGAAGAGCTGTAACTCAATTTGGGTTAACTAGGGGTTTAAGAATCTGTCCTCTCTCCATGCACACCCATCTGCAAAGAGACACTTTGCACCCTGTATCCTGGGATAGAGTGGTTCTCAAAGTCAGGCCTGCATCACAATTTGGGGGGTTTGTTAATACAGGTTCTCAGACCCCAGCTTCAGGGATTAAGATTTAGAGGGTCTGAGATGGAGCTTGTTTTGGTAGTTAAAAAATTCTCTGGGTGACTCTGATGCTTACCAAAGCCAAGAATCCTGGATTACTCTGCACACTGTATGAGCTAAGCCAGAAGAAAAGGCAGAACAGAGAGGTTCTGCAGTGAGAGTCAGCCCGCAGTGCTTCTGACAGGAGGAACCAGGTCATGGAAGATTGAGCTCCAGGTCAGAGGCCACCATCCTGATTCCTAGTCTCCATCACATCCACCCAAATAAGGGCCAAGCTCACAAAGTGTGTCTGAATCCCATTCACAACAGTGTGTCTGAATCCCAGTGGTGCTATACTCTGGAGATGGCACTGTGGATTTTTTTTAAGAAGGGGAAAATTTTAGCTTTGAACAAATAATTATTTTTTAAAATCCCTTAGATACCAAAGCTCCAGAGTAGAACCATTGTTTTAGATGGTAAGCAGAAGGCAGAAAGACCATGAAGTACTGAGTATCTAGGAGACTCAGATACCCGTGGGCAATGAGCCAGAGGACCTGGGTGTCTTTAAGGGAGAAAGGGGATTGTGAGAAAATAGGGCATCTTACCTCCAGGGCACTGAGGTCAGACCAGGTGACATTGGGAACTGAGCTTATAGGTGTGATCAGTTGGCTTGGAAAGAATGGATTGTAATGTCCTGTGGCCGAAAGGTACATTGACAATGCCATGTTGAAAGGGAGAGTGAAGACGGGAAGGTCCCACTTGCTGAACACTGAGCTCAATGCACTCGAGAAAACTGGGCTAAAAAGGAACGGAACAGAACAATCTGGATGTGACAAGCCAGACTGGAAAACGGGGTCTTTATACCATCAAGGACTTTGCTTCGCCTGCCAGTATGTGCCTAAAGTGTTCTGTTGCCAAACCACCCACAGACTGGAAATATGGGATATGTTCATCATGGAAACGATAATTCAAAAACACAGTACAAAAAAAAATCAACTCTTAGCTTCTTTGGCTTTTGAAAAAATATACTCTGGGGTTGCTCAGAGTGAATTCTACATCAAGGTTTTAAAAATACCTTTGAAGTACTTAATAAAGTATATACAGAGCTAAGGTGCCCTGCAACACTGGATCATGTGTCCCTTCCTCCCATCAGATGATACCAGACTCCTGCATCCATCTCTTCATGGATCTATTATGCACATCTTATTTGGGAAAAGAGAAATACTTGCCCAAGGAAGGATACAGGTAGTGTAGGTTAGAGGAAAGAGATTTTCTATTCAGCGGGCAGAGTTGACAATTTTGAGCCACTGACAAGTGTTGTGACCTTAAGCAAGACACAGGTCCTCAGTTTCCTGGTCTGTAAATTTAGGACTGGTTTGGGTGGTCCTTGGGCCTGTGTCTCTCCCTCTTATTGAACCAATCAAGAAGTCACATTTCTAAGATCAGAACTCCAGATTTCCTGGGTTGTGGGAGGTGTGGTGAGCACCCACTGGCCACAGCTGAGTTCTAAAAATGGGGTTCCTGGACCAGCCATATCAGCATTACCTGGGAACTTGTTAAAAATGCAAGTACTCAGGCTCCACTCCAGACAAACTGAACCAGGAACTCTGGGAATGGGGAGCAGCCACCTGTGCTTTAATAAGTCCTCTAGGTGATTCTGATAGTACTCAAGTTTGAGAACAACTGATGTGAGGGTGGGTCTCAACATTGGTATATTTTAGAATTGGTATATTTTAGAATCACCTGGGAAGATCACCAATCACATCAGGATACTGATTGGTGTGAGTGTGTGATGTTTGTGGCCACATACATTAGTGAGCTTAATGTGTATCTGGGGCTGAGAACTTCTGGATGAGACAAGGGTATTGGAGGAACTGGTAGAAGGCCAAATAACTGGTTGAAGGAAGCATACAATTTTAGGTGGTTATTACTATTTCCAGCGGAAATTTAAATTAGTGAATCTAATTTTTTAAAAATTCTCTATTTTCAGATGGGCACAATGGCTCACACCTGTGATCTCAGCAACTAGGGAGGCTGACACAGGAGGACTGCAAATTCAAGGTCAGCCTCAGTATTTTAGGGAGGTCCTAAGTAACTTAGCAAGCCCTTGTCTCAAAACAAAACAAACAAACAAAAAAATGGCTGGGAATATACCTTAGTGGCAAAGCAACACTGGTTAAATCCCTAGTACCCCTCCCCCAAGTTATTTATTTTTTAAAAATGTTATGGTAAAATACACAGAACATCAAATTTACCATTTAACTATTACTAAGTGTACAGCTCAATGACATTAAGTACATTCACATTGTTATACAACTGTCACTGTTATACAGCTTGTCAATTCACAAGACAGTTTTCATATTACAAAATGGACACTTGGACCCATTAAACACCAACCCCTCATTTCTTCCTCCTTCCATACTTTTTTTTTAATGGTGCTGGGGATGGAACCCAGGGCCTTACCCCATGCTAGGCAAGGGCTCTATCACTGAGATACATCCCCAGCCCCTCCCTCTACAATTTTTTCAGAGGCATTTTGAAAACCAGGTACTTACCACGTCATAGACATAGCAGATACAGGCAATAATAGCCACCAGAAATAGTTTCCTTTGTCTGAGAAGACAGCTATGAGTAATCCCACCAAGGTGCCATTGTAGCCATGGAGCCCAGTTGCTATGGCAGACCTGTAGGCAGGAGGCACAGCACAAGTAGACATGGGGAGGCCTGCATGTCAACTATACTTGTAACTTCTAGATCACATTCACATTAGAAAATAAGATTATACTTGGAAATGTTTCAAAGACTATTAAGCATCATATAAATACTAATAAAAACAGGAAGTATACACATAGATAAAACTTCAAATGTGCATGTAGAACAACCCTCTCCATAGGTGTCACAACCAAGGACAGGTGTAGAGGGTCTGAGGGAGGAGGGGGAATAGGCCAGGCCACCTGCTCTGCTTCATTTAATCTTTCTTGCAGAAAGTTCTTATTATTTATTTTAAATCATTAAGTAGAGTTTTTTTTGTTTGTTTTGTTTTGCATATAAAACTATTTCCTAACCCTGATTTTTTGGTGCAACCGATTAGATTCCTGAAATGTAAATATAGTATCTTTATAAACATTAATCTCCCAAATCTTTCAATTTAGCATATGTTTTCATATTGCTGTGTCTAAATATGCATTTATCCTTCTCCTCCTTCTTCTTTTTGGTGCTGGGGATTGAACCCAGGGCCTTGCTCATGCACTGATATCTCATAGTGAAATATATATTTCTAAGTTACTGCGAAGAAAAATAATTACTTATATTTTACTTGGCAAAGTACCCTAACATTTAATGACATGCATGTTTAGTGCCTCTTTTTGAAATCTCTCTTTGCTAGATATTTAATCTCACTTTTAAAGATTTTCCTATAGGTAGGTGTCTACTCTGGCCATAATGGTTCCTGTTTCATAACTGGGGACTAGAAACCCTGAGTGAGAAATGGGAATATTTCCATAGAATAAGCCCAGGCCTGTTAAGCCAGCCCCCCTCAGGGCTCCTGGAGTTGGCAATGACACCACTTGGGATATGCCCCAAAGAATCCAGTCGACGAACTGGAGCACCACAGGCTTGTCTGGGATAGATGAAATAAGTTAAGATGTAGCAGGACCACTTCAATGACCATGAAGGGCACAGGGTCTACTCCCCAAGAGCTTGGATCTTCAGGTGATGTCTGTGGGGAGGGGGCAAAGATGGTGAGGTGAGTGAGGAAAGTCAAATGCAGAGCCTGCATCCAGGGAGCCACGGGGCAGGGAGGGATGGGAAGGGCAGGGAGAGAAGTCTTGGCTCTTGTCTCTAACTGGGCCAGGAGCTACCAATGCTGATGTCACATGCATTTACTGGGGTGAGAACATCAGAGGTGGGACTCCCTGTTGAAAAGTCCTTTGTCTCCCTTCACTAATCCTTCAGGGAACCTGGGAAATTGTATTGCTGAAATCCAGAAAGTGGGACTATGCAGGCTGACAGTGGAGAGCTATGCAAAGACTTGCCCTCTCGACAACTGTCTTGGAGAGTTAATGCCTGAGTTTGGTCAATGAAAAATGAATGGTGACATCTACAAATTGGAGAAGCCATGGCAAAAGCAATAGGAAGATGACATGTCATCACTTGGAACAGAAATGTCATTTTAGTGTAGTCTTTCGAACCAAAGAAAGTCAAAGAGATTTGAAAACAAACATGCAAATATGACTTATCTTTGAAATAGTGTGCCAAGGAAGTGGGGTTGATCATATTTCACTGGAACAAACCAATGAGGGATTATTCAGTACAGCATGATCCTAGAACGACACTAGATTTGTCCCTCTGAGAGCTGAGCTGAACTTTGCATTGTCTATGAAGAATGAGTTTGCTAAACTAATGATGAAGCAAAATATAAAGGGCTTTTTAAAAAGCCATTAAGCCTTTCATGAATTCATATGCATTTTTTTGCTCAAACAAAATGCTGAAGACAATAATTTTATTGACCATTAAAGAAGATCACCTTAGAAGCTCTTCTGGTAATCACCTGTAGCTGAGTTTTGGCTACCCTGTCTTATCGTGAGAATGTGGCATCATTCAAACTGGCCAATTATTCAGATATTAAGAATAAGAGACAATAAATGATTCCCTGACTTCTGACTCAAGGCAAATAGGAAGAGATCTGTGGAGTAAAGGTTGTTTCTCCCAGGAAGGGTGTGGCTGTCAACCGCTCCCAGTGGCTGGTTGGCTACTATCTCAGAAAGGGAGCCACAATGCCATAGACAGATGTGCCTACCTGTCCTGGCTGAGCAAGAGGGCCGTCAGGGTGGAGACCACTGTTCCCACACAGCCATTGAGAGCCCACCAGGGGTTCTGGACCAGAAGTCCCACCAGAATCAGGATTCCACTGATGGGGTTGCTGACGAACACCACTTGGGATATGCCCCGAAGAATCCAGTCGACGAACTGGAGCACCACAGGCTTGTCTGGGATAGATGAGATAAGTTAAGATGTGGCAGGACCACTTCAACCCCCAACCCCGAGCAGAAACACCAGGGTCCCTCAGAGATGAAACTGACTTTTGATATTCCTTAAGCTTCTTTCCTCTAAACCCTTTGCCTCTTTAGTGGCACCCAGATCCCCCAAATCATTGTGTTGTTTTTTTTTATGCAAAACCTATACTGTCCCTACTGAAATCTAAGCTTCAGAGTCTAACGTACTTACTTACCACCCTCAGAGGTACAGATTCTTAAGTCAAAGGAATGAAATTAGCTATAGTAAAATTTTCATTTTTAAGTACTGAAATTACAGATGGAGCCTATTGCTTTCCTCTGAGGAGGATCCAGGCCCTGACCACTATTCCAGGAAAAGATATCAAGAGGTTTGAAGGTTGAAGATAAAAAATAAGAGAGTGAAGAGTAATGGGGAATCTAACCAAAGATGTAAGTAGAACTGTCAGTCAACCATTTCCCCAAAGCCACTTTTCCTGTTTCTCCAAGGGATGGATGCATAGATACCTTTAAGCCACCTGGCAAATTCTTTCATATCACCGGTGACATAGCCAATTGTCTTGGGGATGCACCTTCTCCCTCCACATGATGCAGCCTGGTTTTCACTGTGGTCTACTTTGACTATTGTGGGGCTGTCCTCCATCGTTAGTTCTTCTTCTGGATCCTTCAGAGAAGAACAAAATTCATAAATATCCCTAATGTAGAACTTTCCAGGTGGGCCAACTAGGGCCTAGTTACAGTAGCCACAAAAGAGGAGTTTAAATACATCCATGAGGACATGCCTCATGGGACTAAAAAAGCCCTGTTTTCCTCCTGAAACATCATGGAGATTATCATCCAAACTCAAATTCCACACTATCTTGGTCATCAATGTCTTTAATGCTACCATGAGAAAGTTCTAGACTGCAATAATATAAGGTTCAATTTCTAGTTCAATAAACATTTATTGAACCCCAACTTCCTGTACTCAAGGGCTCGGTCTAATTGAGAAGAAAGAAAAATGTTAACATGACAAGCCAAATAACACTACGGGAAGAGCTAAAATCAAGTGCTTGAACTTCATACTGTCAATTAAAGGAGGAGCAAGATCAAGTTACAGAATGACTTGCTCCCAAAGCAGACTGATTAGCTACTTTCCAAGGAAAGTGCCTTTTTAAATTAAATTTTAAAATGACAAAATACTAGTTTTTATTTAAGACTTTGAAGGGGAAATTCAAAAAGAAAAACAAAACAGTTTGTGTGTTTTAAGAATCTTCCTAAGTTTTTAAGGAACCAGCCTTCCACCCCCACTCTCCAAATCCAACACTGATGAAATTTGTTCTTATATCATGCAACTGTCTCAGATCTTCTTTTCTTTTGGAACCTGTCATTTAAATGTGTAAACACAGGTAAGAATGATATTCCACAAAGATATAGAAACTGAGAAAGGTTATGCCGTCAAAAGCCAGTCATAGCCAAATGTCTTCTTTGATATAAGGAGAGTAACTAAGAACAGAGTAGGGTCGAAGAGCATGAGAAGAAGATTAACATTAAACAGGGATGAGAGGTGGGAGGGGAAGGGAGAGAGAAGGGAAAAAGCATGGAAACGGAAGGAGACCCTCAGAGCTATACAAAAATACATACAAGAGGAAGTGAGGGGAAGGGGAAAAATAATACAAGGGGGACAAACGAATGTCAGTAGAGGGGGCAGAGAGAGAAGAGGGGAGGGGAGGGGAGGGGAGGGGTGATAGTAGAGGATAGGAAAGGCAGCAGAATACAACAGACACTAGTATGGCAATATGTAAATCAATGGATGTGTAACTGATGTGATTCTGCAATCTGTATATGGGGTAAAAATGGGAGCTCATAACCCACTTGAATCAAATTGTGAAATATGATATATCAGGAACTATGTAATGTTTTGAACAGCCAACAATAAAAAATTAAAAAAAAAAAAAAGCCAGTCATAATCTAAGGATTGTATGGTATAAGGATTTATAGGGTGTAATTATGGTAAGCATGCCTTGGCAAAAGACAAACGATGAAACCACAGCTTGTGTTCACTATGGGACTATTTTATACAGTAAGTATGTAATGTTACCCGACAACAATATGGTACTGCGTAGACAAAATGAGGGTTTTATGGTAGTAGATATAAAAGAATATCAATGGTATAATTTCAGAAACAGAGAAAGACAATGGCCAAAGCTCCTTGGGTGTGAAAGAAAAGCCCAGAGCACAGCCAGGTCAATAGGAAGCAAGCAAACCCCAAATCATAAGACCCTAGAACATACAGATATAGAATACCGAAGTCACAGTCACATAAGACATGACCAAAGTTTATGCAGAAAACCAGCTCATCTTCCCCCAAGGCAAGGCTGTGAACAAAGGGTTCTCATGGCTATTTCTGACCTCATCATTATTCCATTTGCTACATCAAATTGCTATTCACAGATAAAGTTACATCTTTTTTTTTTTTTTTTAACATCCTGATTCTTGTTTTGGTGTTTATTAAGCCCAGCACAGAAATAAACATGGGTAACTGATTTATTTCTGAGTAACAATTATACTTCAATTGTATTACTTTACTGCCCAACTAATCATCCTGCTTTTTAAACAATAGTGAACCATTAATTGTTGCACGAAGTGGAAGTTATTTATACAATGCAATGTGGGCCAAGGTCATTCATTCTGTTTTGGCAAAACAATGTCAAACACCAATATCTGTGAAATTTCTAAAGAATTTCTAACATTGGAAACTGCTGGAGGCCAGGAACCTAAACTTTATTATACCTGTGAAGATGTGAAACTACTTGAGTAATTAAGCATTTATGAAAAATTACTCTTTATTTCATACTGTGTCTGAATGATGACTATTTCTTATTTTCAGACATCTCCTTCTTCATATCTCACAACTGAAAATATGGCACGGTAAGCCCCTTCCTCAATGACCCATTTTCAAAGCCATACCAAGTCATGAGAGGCCCTGGGCTTCAGTCCAGGTAACCACAAAAAGCACAAAGCCACAACTTCCTGGAGTTTCTATACTGAATATATAAGGTCCCAAAAGTGACAGATTCCAAGGAAAACAGGGGGAGGGGTGGGGGAGTGGTATTTCCCATTGACTACAGAACAAATTCCAGAATAAAATTCATGCTCTCAAAATTTCCAGGATATATTTGTTTGTTTTAGAGCATTTTAAATACCCCATCACCTCAGAGATTTTAGAGATACGGATTCAAAACCTGATACTGTAACTGGCCAGACGTGATTGAGAACCTGAATGACCTGAGTCCCCTGCTCAGCCACCTCCAGTTAAGACTAAATAATTTTTGTTCAAAATCCACAGCCCAACCTACAGAAGGCTTATTATTGCTATTTGTGTCTCCAATATCTATGTGCTGGGATGCGTGGGAGGGCTATGATGCCCTAGAGACAGGGGCTTCTCCTGACTTGAGAAAGAGGCTGCGTTCAAGAGAGATCTCATGAACCATTTATTCTGAACTGCTAGTTCAACAAACATTCTCAAAACCCTGAGAACCTTGATACTTGTTCTAGAACTGAGGCAGGAGAACTGGTTAGGAGCAATCAGTAATTTCAAGTTGCGATTCTCTAGAATTTGATCATGCTAGAATATGTGCATTTCCTTAGGGAAATTTAGGGTTCCACACATTCTACATGTGAAGTCAGTGAGAGGCTATGGAGATGCTCTGCCTGATCCCGACTAAATAGACCATTACATTTCAACCGAGAGGAAAATAAAATAAAAAGAATTCTAATAGGAGCAGGATAAATGTAAAATCCCAGGCCATGGTTCCCGTGCTTTTGCAAGGCTTTCAGAAATCCCCAATTCAGTGGTCAGACTTCTAAACCACAGGCAATACCACGTGGCTTTTTGGCACAGGAATCATGGGCCTTTGGTTCAGCCCAAAGCCCTGAGCTCAGCGGAGCTTGCTGACCCCCCACTTCCCAGGCTCTTCTCAGAAAAGACACACCAGAGCTTGCAGCAGGCTCCCAGGTTCCCCAGAGGAGGCTGCAGGGGAAAGCATACCTGTTCTTGTGGCTCATGGGCCAGGACCAAGTTTAGCCGGGCAAAGCCTTCGTGCGCTGCCTCACCAGCTTTATTTCCAAAAGGGTCTATCCAAATAGGACCATGACGGGCGTCACCAGCGCCACCAATCAAAGACCGTCCATTCATCCTTCCTTTTTCTCCATACATGACAAAGGGCAAAAATACATGAATCAGCAGGATGCGCCCTGGCTCCAGTGAGCACGAGAAAGCCCAGATGGGGGCAGTGGGGGGGGGGGGCAATGGGGCCCCGGTGTTGGAGGTTGCACAGGGCCTCCAACACCAAGGACAGACCTCCTCCTCATCAAAGAGCTTGCAGCCGGAGGGAAGAGAGACAAGGAGCTGACTGCAGAAATGGAATGTTCATTTTGTTTTACTTAAAAAGAAAAAAAAAAAAAAATGGCAGCCCACCATGCTGCTGCGCAGAGCCCAAGGCCCAGGCTTGGTTCTGCTGCGTTTTTCTTCTCTGCTGGCAGGAGGCTTGGCCCATGTGAAGCCTTCTCCAAAGGGAGAGGTGAGCTCAGGCTCCAAAGTGCTTGTGGCAAATTTAGGGTTCTATATGGGGGACCAACACTGAGACAAGTTGCCCAGTCTTAATCAAGTGTGAGATAGCGAAGACATGGAGTGGCCTCTGTTTTCTTCAATAAGATACTAGCTGCACTATTTACACACAGCAAAAGCCCATTTAGGAGGCCAAGAAATGGCGTTTTTTTCCTTCTATCTGATTAAGAATGCTTAAATATCGAATATCACCATTAATAATAAACAATTGTTAGTTGAATTCAACAAGTGTGGCAGGTTTTAAAAATTTCTCTTTCTCTCTGTCTTCCTTCCTTTCTTTCTCTTCCTCTCTTATTCTTTCATTGCCTCCAAGGATACCCTTCTTCCTTCAGAAGTTCAGAAAATTTGTCTGTGTGGTATTTATTTCTTTATTCTTCCCTCTTTCGTTTATTTTACTTCTACTGGCTTGATGTGAAACCTGAAAACTTCACCAGAGTAGCTCTAGAAGTGTACAGTTGTGGAAATATTTCTGAAATGTCTTAGGAAAAAGTGTGTGTGTGTGTGTGTGTCCATGTTAAATTATCTGGCTAGTTATATACCAAATTCATGTGTCTGAGTTGCTCTGCAAGTATTTTTGTTTGATAAAGAATAGCATTAAGAAAACCGATGGCAGGGCTCTCATATACAGGTTTTGAAAAAACAAAAAAGAAGGAAAGAAAGACAAGAAGGGTGGACCCCCTCTTGTTGTAGAAGCCTATGCCCCCACCCCCAGTGTCTGCCTTTGTCCATCACCAAACTCACACGAAACTCAGAGAACCACATCATTGAGCTCAATGTCAATATTTTCTTAGATCCAAGAGAAAGAAAATTTGAGAGCTAGTTGGAATTATAGAGAATCATAGTAACCACGCTTCATTTTATAGAAGAGAAAACTCAGGTTCAGAGTGGGAGCTGTTGATGTTCACTCAGCAAGCAGCAGGCAGAGTATGCCTTAGGGAATGGGTAGCCTTGGTGGTTCTTCGTCCTCCGTCTGGGGCCAGGCACATTACTGCTGCCCGAGATTCTATTCGAGTCAACTAGAAGGAGCTGCTCTATATGGTAGGGTCTGCAGTGGATGCCAGGGCTCAGCCATGTAGTGAATGCAGGAACCTTTCTTCATGGTTGCCCCAGGTGTGTGTGTAGGGGTGTTGAACAACAAAAAAGAAAAGGCTCAGCCAGCCCAAATTTCATCCTATACCCTCCCAAGGAAACAGTTACTCTCCAATAAGCAAACATCTCCCTGTACCTCAAAGGGAACCTCACTCTTCTGCAGTACTGATATAGCAAGAGCAAGGTTTGCATGTAACATCCCAAGAATATTCTGGAAGCTGCACCTGGTGAGCTTTCCAGCAGAAGCTGGAAATCGCTTTTCACAGCCCAGATCACTAGCGAAATGTGGCAGTGTTCAGCATTGATACGAAACAATATCAAGATTTCAATTCAATTGCTATTTCCTATTTTATTACACAGAATGAAACTCATTCCATTATGAGCATTATTGGAGAAATTTGCACAATTGAAGAGACCCGAGTCTTCAATTTTCTGTGCCTCAAGTATCACTTCAAAAATAATACAAAATTTTGGATATGGATATAGAAGTATTTAAACATTCATATTCCATCATACTAAAAAGACTTTCAGCATTGATGTTTATTTGGTACTTACTGTAATCTTTATTTTAGGTAGTTTTTGATTGTAAGTGTCAGAAGTGCTCAGTTCTCTTTAAATCTGTAATCAGAAACAAAGAAAATGCTGTCAGGTACTTCTAACTCCCGTGCAAAACTCTTCGCTTCTCAGTAGACAGCTCTCCTAGAAGCCTTGAATTTTACATGCCAGAAAGTGCAGCTGCAAGAAGTTGCCAAATCTGTGGCTGCAGTGGAGACCCATCCGTTTTCCCTGATGGGTACAGAGGCAGAGTCCCTTCAGCATGACAGCACCTGCAGAAGAGCCCGTGAATTCATACTTGGAAAGCGCAGTTCCTAGCATCCCACTTTTATTTTCCTTTTGAGCCATATAAATGCTCATCTCCAACTTAATTATTCCAAGAGCACAGCCTGAAACTTTTAATAGTGCTGTTAAGTCAGAGTCATTTAGCACCCGAGTGGACAACCTGTAGCAAGCAATCCTCCACGTAGCTCAGGGCTGCTTCTACCTGTTTTAGAAGTGCAATTAAAGACACTGCCTTGAAGCGTCCAGCAAGAAGCTCGTGGCTTCTGTGAATTGCTTACTTGTCTACCAGAACTCCAACTTGGCTGCTTCTATTCAGTCCTGACAATCTGAGACATAGCTCTCCATTAAACAAAGAAAAGAGAAAAAGAGCAAAATTTAGAGAGAACTAAGAAGGCAAGTCTCAAAAACGAGCAGTTGGAAATTACTAGAAATGAGGAGGGTACTTACCCTCCAGCTGGTGTCCTGGTGGCAGAAGGCAATGGCTGATAGAGACCTGCCAGGCACTGTTAAGAGAGAGAGAGAGCTGCAGAGGACAGTGCTGGAGGGAGGCACCTAACCTTTTATACCCAGAGCCCCACTCTGCATATCTGTGGACTGGTTTTCTCCTCCCACTTCAGCCACCAGTGCCAAAGCAATGCTGGGGAACTGGTCCTCTGGCTGCAGTACCTGCTGTCTCTCTCTTCTTGGTTTGGTGCTGACAACTTTGCCATGGTTTCCACAGCATCCTGAGGTCTTTATCCAGTGAGAATCCCAGTGAAATTCATCTTTTTCTCCTCCATGCTATTTCCTCTAGACCCTAACCTCCCTTGAAATATTTTTGTAAAGATTTGTAACCAAAAAGAATCCACATAGTGCCACTTAAAGCAAAAACCACGGACAGGTTGCTGCAGAGTGGACTCAGGAGGGAAATGATTGCTCCCTGGAGTGGGGGCTGGGGGTGAGGGTGGGGTTCTTAGACTTGATGCAATTTCTGCACAGGCATGTGAGCAGCAAGGCCCTGGGGCGCAAGGTGCAGGGTGGGAGGACAAGGTGTACAGAAGCCGTTTCTGAGGAAAACAGAAAGACAGATGTTTCCCTGGAATGCTCTTTTTTTTTTTTTTCCAGGTGAGAATCCCAGACAGAACTCTGCTGTTTTTTGAAAGTTAGGAGGCAAACATTCCATAGCAGGAAACTCTACAGTTGAATTTAAAAGCCCTTTCCATCCCCTTTCTTTTAATTTCAGTTTTGTGGCTTGTTCCACGGTGGCAGGAATCTAACAAACTCAGGTGCACTTCTATGCGCCTGGAATTTTGCGAAATCCCCACAGAGAGCAGAGCAGATGTGTCTGATCTTCCTCCATCCGGGCCTCCCACCCGCTGGAGGTGCAGATAGTCCTTATCCGCTTGGGCAAGGCGGCTGGGACTCTTGGGCTCCACCCCCTGGACACCCGCCAGACCACAGGGTTACTCATCCCCATGGGACCCCCTCCCTGCAGGTGTTTCCCAGAGGCTTGTCTGGGCCCTGGGAGGGAGGGCTGTAGGTCAGGTTGATGGTAAGGTTTTCAGGTTGGGAAAATCAACATTTTTCCTGGTAAAATGAGGAGAAAACAAGCCCCTGGGGTCCCCTGAAAGAGAAAAATGAATCACAAGAGTGTGGGGGTCTGCTTTGGGAATGAGAGAAATCACATTAGTGTTTTCAAGAGTTTGTTACACAAATGGACCAAAGTCCCTCATGCTAATAATGATAATGATAATGATGGTGACAATAATGGCAAGGATTTCTACAGATGGCTGAGCAGCTCCTCTGGCTGCTGTCACTGTGCTAAGCATTTTTCATGCAATAGTCATGTAACTATAGCACAAATCCTATGCAGTAAGTTACATGCTTCCCATTTCACAGGTGAGGAAACTGAAACCCAGAGAGCCTAAATAACTTGCCCCAAGTGTAACATCAAAGTTTATACTGTTCATCACTCTAGTGCTGCCCAATATTTCCAATTTCTGCTCATATGTCTGCTTAATTCATTCATTAACTGAATTAACTCAGTCATCAACACATATTTATAGACTTCATCAGGAAGCCACCTCTGAATGGCACCCATGCAGCCTTCTGTCTTGGCCCGGGTCAGATTGAGGGTGTGTAGCAAGTCTCAGGTCTAGCAGAACCACCTCCTACTACACTACGCCCTTCCTCCCTCCCCGCCCTCTGACCTTAAGTTCAGGTCACAAAAGACAGCCTCCTTATATGGTATGCACAGGTAGTCAAAGCACCTGGGATTCTAATTCTGGCAAACCTGAGTCTGAATCCTGATTTGTCCCTTACAAGCAGTGAGACCTTAGGTATGTTACCCTCTCTGAAACGCAGATTCCTCACTGTACAGTGGAGTAAGTTTGCTTCCTTTATAAGGTTATAACGAAGGGTGACAGATGGAAAGCTCTGTGCCTGACACATGAAGTGCCACTGTGTTTGCCCCTCTCAATCAGCATTGCTTTGCCCTGGAGGATTACTGAATGGTTCTCTCTCTCCACAGCTTGAACTAGGGGAAAATATTCTTCCTAGCCTTGACCTCCAAAAGGATGCAGACATGGACATGGAGGCAAACATTGGACCATAACCTTGAGTCAGATAGGAGGTTGACACAGGGCTTGCAAATTTCTCATACTGTGTGCTAGGTGCAGTGGTGCACACTTGTAAATCCCAGAGGCTTGGGAGGCTGAGGCAGGAGAATTGTGAGTTCAAAGCCAGCCTCAGCAACAGTGAGGCACTAAGCAACTCAGTGAGACCCTGTCTGTAAATAAAATGCAAAATAGGGCTTAGTGTTCAAAAGCTCCCAATTCAATCCTTGGTACCCGCTCCCCCCCAAAAAAGTTCTCATATTGCAAGATCTAAAGATGCCAAGGTTGGTTGCTGCCAGGCTTTGGAGAGAACCCAGGCTGTCCATCAGGGAGGCAACTGGGCACCCACTACTGACAGCACGTGTGTGTTTGGGGGATTTTTAAATAGCTCTGATGGCCCAGTTCACTGCCTTTTCCTTAGTTCTCTCTGCATTGCCTCCTGGTGTCATTTATAGAGTGTCACTTGCTAAGTGTTTTTGCCCTTGCCTTGCTTTCTTTGACTCCCCTGTGTCTTTCCACCGCTTGTCCTCTGCACACCCTTCTCTGTCCCTGTTCTCGAAAACCCATCTTCCATCTCTGCCTGGCTACAGTCATAAATGAAGATACACAGAACTTCTCTTGTCTTCTTTCTTTATGGAATTTCTGCTCAGAGAAAGTTCTCTCTCCTGTCTTCCTACCCATACTCTGCCCACATCTGTTTGGATTTCCCAGTGGACACCTGTGAGCTTAGAGCAATTTGTGTCTATATTCTCATTCCCCCAGGCCCCCTTATATTGTTATTTATTTTACACATTTTATTGGTGTATTATAGTTGTACATAATGGTGGGATTTGTTGTTACATATTTGTACATACACATAATATAACAATGTAATTGGCCAATATCACTCCCCAGCACATCCCTCCTCCCTCCCTACCTTCCACCTTCTGGTCCCTTTCCTCTACTGATCTTCCTTTGGTATCTGAGATCCTCCTCCACCTTTTTTTTTTTCCTTTTTTCCTCTCTAGCTTCCACATATAAGAAAAAGCACACAACCTTGACCTTCTGAGTTTGGTTTATTTCACTTAACATAATGCTCTCAGTTCTATCTGTTTTCCTGCAAATGACATAATTCCATTTTTCTTGAGGGAGGGCTGAATAAAACACCACATTTTCTTTATCTGTCCATCTGTTGATGAACACCTAGGCTGGTTCCATAATTTGGCTCTTGGGAATTGTGCTGCTATAAACACAAGTATGCATGTATCATTGTAGTAAGATGACTTTAACTTTTAAAGATGAATACCAAGGAGTGCTATAGCTGGGTCATATGGTGGTTCCATGCCTAGTGTTTTGAGGAACTTCCATACTGATTTCCATAGTGGTTGTACTAATTTATAATCTTACTAACAGTGTGAAAGTGTTCCTTTTTCTCCACATCCTCTCCAGCATTTATTATTATTTGTATTCTTGATGACTGCCATTCTGACTGGTGTGAGATGAAATATCAGTGTAGTTTTAACTTGCAGTTCCCTAATTTCTAATGATGTTAAACATTTCTTCATATACTTGTTGTATTTCTTCATATATTTGTTTGTATTTCTTCTTTTGTATCTATCTATTTATTTATAATGCCTCAATATAGTTTATTCTACAAATGTGGGGAGGGCTATTTGATGTTGTTTGGTTAGTATAATTAATTTCCTCAGTGAATTATAAGAAAATTTGAACTTTTTTCATATTTTTCATTGGCACATTATAATTATACATAATAGTGGGATTCACTATATATATTTGTACATGCACATGATATAAAAATACAATTTAGTCTATATTGTTCTCCAGTATTTCTTTCTTTCTCCTCCTCCTCCTTCCCCCAGTCCCTTCCCTCCACTTTGCTGGTCTCCCTTCAATTTTTGTCTTATATTTTTAAAAAAATCTTGTTATTTTTACAGTCCCACCTGGGCTGGAAGGTTCTGGATGACAAGATCAGGATCCAATAATTCTCTTTATTGATGATCAATGGCTTTCTTTCCAGAAAGATGGTTAGGTCAATGTAAGAGATGATAAGAATCAGGTGAAGAAATGGGGAAGAAGGAAGAACAAAATTGGATAATGACTAGCTTTAACGTTTCTCTATGATGTCTTGCATTTTTACATGTTTCTAAATATGGGTTTGGCTCAGGACTTATTACAACACAATTTCATTTTGGTTACTGCTGGCTCTGAATCTGTTTATAGGAAGTTTAACTTTATTTATACTCTGTACCTTAAACACATGCAGTTGGGCAGTGCCCACAACTGGGAATTTTGCAAGAGACCGCTGGAAGGCTCTTCTGCATCCCAAGCAAGTCTTTTCTAAGTGGCAGAGAGAGTGCTAAAGAAAAAGCATTCACATTCTTCTTTATCCTAGCACCAAGGGCGCAGCAGAGATCACAGTCTGGAACAGAATGTTCCTCTGCAGTATGTTCTGAGCCCAGGGAGGTTTTGGTTTGGTAAACAGTGAGACAAAACAGCACCAGATGAAAGCCAAATCTCCCACTGACCCAGAACACTACTTGGGGGCCACCCTTTGTGGTAGGCATTGCCCAGATGCGCAGCCAACCGACAGGCAGGCGCTTAGTGCTAATGTTTTTCTCAGACTTCTGCTGCCTGCCCTGGCCTGGGGAGCTTGGGGTGGCTGATGGCAGGAGGTATGGATGTACTTTTGTTTTCAGTTCTTAAAGTTCTGCAATTATCCAGCTCCATTTAAGAAATGAAATGGGGCTTAATAGCTGGGAGCACTCCGGAACAAAGCAGAAAGGTGACAGGATCTCAATCCCTACGTGCAACTTTCATCAGATAACCACAGGGATCATTTTTCCAGCTTTTAAATTAAAATTAGGCCAGTCTAGGTCCATAGTGCAAGTCTCTGATGTCCTCAGGCAGTGCCTAAGAATGGGTAGGTTGTGCACGTACAAATGCTGCAGGTCTAAGAGGTCAACAAATACCCTAGAAGTGTACATTTCTAGCAACAAAATTCTTGCAGATGGCAGTCAAATGTCTGAGGAAAGGGGTGAGGAATATGGGTAGGAGGAGAATCTTTTGAATTTCATTAGACTAGTTGAGGAAGGATTCAAGTGTTGGGAAAAGTAAGTTACAGGGACACACATTTCCCTGGGCCTCCTCCTGAGGGTGACCCAGTCACAGTGAGTGTTTCCTCATTGTGGGAGACACAGTCCTATTGCTCCCAGGCTTAGGAAGCTGTGCTTTATTTTACAACAGGCCCACGAAGAGAAGATGGGATGCACCTGGCATCACCATTGAGAATGAGACTCTCTGAGCACTGGGGATCCTGGTGGCTCACCAGGGGGACTATCAGCGGGTGGGGGTAGGGAGGATGTGTTCCAGTGAGCTTGCTCTCTGAAGCTAGGGAGGTGGCCACTGACTTAGGTTCCTCACCCTTGTCCCAACTGGAGGTTTAACGTCTTCTGGCTTAATATTCTCAGCCTGACTTAAAGGACCCTTTGTGTTATCAGAGTGCTCCACAGTCCCACTCCCCTGGCCTTTTCTTCTCTTTCTTTTGGTATCTGCCAAGCCTGGAGTCAGGGCTAAGGGTAAAAGGAACATCAGGGAAAATGATTCTGTGACTGTCCCGTGGGCCTATTTGAAACTGGACCAACCACATTGCATCCTCAGATTCTTCAGTTGGCCACTGATGTCCTTGTGAGAAAGTGTCCTTAACCATCCTCAGATCCACAGTGCTGTTCCCATGTGACATACCACTCAGACACTGGCTCTGCAGCTGTGTCAAATCAAGCTAATGGCTAGGCTGGCCAACAGGAAGGGTATTAAGTTCAAGTGGGGCAGCCAGAAGTGGTTCCCAATATTGTGCTACTCTTCCACATGTGGGGCACACAGTGGAGCATGGTCAGCCAGCCTTGTCCCAGTTACCTGATGGATAAGCACAAAAACTCCATGGCAACCTTCATGCTCCCTGCTACCTAAAATTCTGACACAGGGAGCATGTCCCTTGCTCCATATTCATGGTCAGTCGTCTTAAAGAGACCACTCTGGATGAACAAGAATTTTTTTTTTTTTAAACATGATGGTGTTGTGCCATCAGCCAGCTTGAAAGTGGACCAAATTTATTGCCTCCCCAACTTCTTGAGTTGATAAGTTGAGTTTACCAACTGAGTTGGTTAATATGAATGTGACCAGAGGTTTGTATCAGAGTCTTAGCAACTCTCACTACAAGAGTATTGGTCCAGGAAATGCAGTTGTGCCAGGGTGCTAAGAGAGACAGACATGGTGGAGAATTTCTGTGCACCCCTAATGCTGCATCCTGCTGTTAAAGAACAAATGACTCCATGTTTTATTCAAAACCAAAATTGAACCCGGTGGAGAGGGCATTATTTATTTTGATGCAATATCTCTTATAAAATGTTAAAAATCAGCTAAGCATTATATTATCATGTTTTCCATGCAGTTATTGGAAAGTACAAAAATTTCAATTTTTCATTTAAAACTAAGACGCAAAAATGGTGATGGGACTAGAAGGGTTCCTAGTTTACCACGAGTCCCTGCTTATAAATAAAAGATGGGAAATCTCAACTCGGTGGTGACTCTTATTTGGAGATATGCTCACACCAACTTTGTTTCCAATAATGGAAACATCTGTGTTAAAGCTTGAGTTTCTTGGGACCAGAGGTACCTTCTCCCAACTGCGGTGTCAATACTGGATGTTGGAGAAATAGAAATGTGGAACAAGGTAGATTATGGACAAGGAGAACAGATTTCCCATGGCTTTATCCGTTTTTCCCACCTGTGGTCTTTCTCCCAAAGCTTAAGTTATTTATTTTCCCAAAGCCTGGATCAAAGGATGTAACTGAATGAAGGGCTAATATTTAGTTATTTCATGGTGGCCTGTGGGGGTTGGGTAGTGCTGATGTGAGTGAAGCCAGAGTTATGCCTTATTATTAGCTCTCTATTCCCCAAATGCATGACTCAGTGAGACACTGGACATCCATGTTCAAGTGTCAGCTGAGGTCACACATGGATGAGAAGTCCCTCCTCCACACAGAAGATCACGTAGGATGCAGCTCAGGAGATGTCATTTTTGAACACATGTGTTGGAAGTTGGTCCTCAGTGTGATGATGTAAATGGGTGGTGGAAACTTGAAGAGGTGAGGCCTCGTGGGAGGTGGTTATGTGGCTGGGGCATCTCATGAGGGATGTTTTATAAAAGAGTGAGGCCTGATCCCTCCTGCTCTCTGGCTTCCTCTCTTGCCATGTAATTGCTTTCAAAGAAGCTCACACCATTGTGATGCCATCCACCATGAGGCCCTGACAAGAACCTAAACTGAAGAGGCCAATCTTGGACTTTAGCATCCCAAACTATGAACTAAATAAAGCTCTTTTCTTTATAAAGTACCACTCAAGTATTCTTTCATAGCAATGAAAAAATAATAATATGATATCCTCATATAGGCTTTGAATGCCCAACATCCTTTAGAATTCTGACTTATTTTCCCACCCCCCCATTTGGGGTCCATGAATCTCAAAGAGATATTGAACTGCCATGCAAGTCCAACAAGCAATTTTTTAATAGTTTTTAGTTTCCAGCATTGAAAAAAGAAAAACTAGATTTAAAATAATATTCATGACAGTCTGAAGGGTGGAAATAAGTTGCCTGAAGAAAGCTTTGGTGGTAGGTTGGGTTCCCAGAGCTTTGCTCATTTTATAATCTGAGATTTCTGTTGGAGGAGAGGGTGGCAGCCTCAGCCTCTCAGCTCAGTTGGGCAGAGATGATGGACTGAGGTCCCTAGCAGAGCCTCCACATTTTTGCTTCAAATGGATTGCTTCATTTATCTCTCTACCTGGTATATTTTGTCTTATTAGTTTAAAATAATCTCAAGCCTCAAAACAAAATCCCCAAACGTGTTTTCCCATGATGGCCACATGCTTTTTTGCCGCTCTGGATGCTGCATACCAGTTAAAGTCTCTTCTGTCATTGTCCCCTTCCTCAGTACCAACATGAACCCCATTTCTCTCTTCCACCTGGCTTCTCAATATTTTGGTCCATTGGATTCAATCACCCATCTGGCCATTGTTGAACGTATGTCAAAAAATAAGGTTCTTAGTTGAGTAAGATGTTGTTCTTCATTCCAAGGATTTAAGTCGTTTGAACTTCTCTATCTTTCTGAATCTTCTCAGCTCTAAATGTGCGCTGGCTTGAATTCTCAGTCTTCTCCCCTTGTTTTCCCTTGGCAAGATTCCACCTCCTTCCCCTCCTGTTCTACTTCATCCTACAGCATCATTTATGGTCAGCTGGTTATTGGTTTATTGGGGGTAGGAATGGAGATCTGTCTACTGGCTTGGACTCTGATGAAATTGGCACTTCACCTACTAGCTTAACAAACTGCCTCACTTATTAGAGGAAGAGTTGGGCTGAATCAGTGACTCTTAGGCTTGTCTGCATATTGGAAATATCTGGGGAGCTTAAAAAAATGCCGATCAAGAGTTCCTCCCCTAGAGAGTCTTATGGAGTTAGTTTGAGGTGTAGGGGTTTCAGAAGACTTTTTGGTGATTCTAATGCACAGGCAAGGTTGAGAACTACTACACTGAATCCACCTAACCCTGATTCCTCACCCACCACAAGGAAGTGTGTCACAGGGGGATCAGATGGATTTTGGAGTTTGACAGATAAGGTTCAAATTATAGTGAGGAATAACAGCATAAGGGAAGTTAATTTTACCATAAAATGAATGAAGGTTAATTTACCAAATAAAAAGATGAAACAAGATCATAGCACCTGATTGGCATTGAAGCAAAGGTGGTTTTTATTATTATTTACCTTTAAACCATCTGTCTCTGGCTTCCTTCTTTCTTTCTTTTTTTGAGGGTTTTTTAATTTTGAAATTTTTTATTTGTTTTAATTAGCTATACATGACAGTAGAATGCATTTATGAACTTTGATATATCATACATAGATAGGATATAATTTCTCATTTTTCTGAGTGTACATGTTGTAGAGTCACATTGGTCATGTAGTCACATATATACATACAGTAATAATGTCTGTTTCATTCTACTATCTTTCCATCTCCACATCCCCTCCCCTCCCCTCCCTTCACTTCCCTCTACCTAATCTCAGGTAATGCTATTCTTCTCTAGTGCTGGGCCTCCATTGTGAATTAGCATCCACATGTTAGAGAAAACATTTGGCCTTTGTTTTTTTTGGGGGGAGGATTGGCTTATTTTGCTTAGCATGACATTCTCCAACTCCGTCCATTGACTGACAAATGTCATAATTTCATTCTTCTTTAAATGGCTTCCTTATTTCTAACAATGGTGCCATCATCTCAGTTCCATTACTCAAAAAAAAAAAAAGCTTTCTGATTGTTGAAAGAGAATGACTTAAAAACCCGTATTTTATTTGCATCTCATGAAGCAGACTGCTCAAGAAATCAGTTATCTGTACTTTAAAAACTGCCTGTACAACCAGGTGCTAGAGCCAACCCCCCCACCCCGCCCCAAACCGAGGTGACAGTTTGGTTTCTTCCCTTCTGGTAATGTTCAACTCTTGCTACTCAAAGTGTGGTCTACTCACAGGTAGCTTTGCACACTCTAGAACTTGTGAGAAATGAGAATCTCAGTCCCACTCAGACCACCCGAGTCCCGAGCTGTCTTAAGCGCCAGGGGATTTGTGTGCACCTTACATCTGGGAGGCGCCCCCCTAGGACATCTTTCTCCTTGAGACTTGGAAAGAAGGAATGCAGTCAGCCTCCTGGAGTGGTGACAGTTTACAGATTCCAGCGTCTTGGTTGGAGATGCCATGGTGAGCCCAAGTGAGTCACGGTCGTGTTCCAGCTGGCAGCAGGGAGCGTGTTGTCACAAGCTGGGCTGTGCCTGGGGAAAGTGCTGCTCTAGGCGAAGCCTGTCACCCCTTCATCCCATTAGGCTCCATTAGCTTAGTCTGCCCCACCCTCTGCTTGATGCCCCATTGCTTCACAGGCTTGGTGGATGCCTCCCGGCTGTCAGTCACCAAGAGAGATCATCACAGTCACAAGAGGCTTATGTGCACTTGCAGAGGGCAGGGCTCCCTCCAGGCCTGGCATCAGTGCCTACCATCCAGCCAGAAACCTCTGCAGCCTGCCCTCCACAGGACTGATGTCTCCTGTCCTGCAGGGCCAACCCTAAAAAGGCTTTGGGATCTTCCCTATGCATTTGCCTTGTGCCCCTCCCCTGCACTCTTTGGGTCTGCATTTTGGATTCCTTGACCTTATAAACCCAGGGGTCCTGCAGTGATTCCTTCCCACCACACCCCAGCATACAATTCCTTTGGCTAAAAGTTACCCCTCCCCTCCAAAAAAAATATCCTACCTGTGTGAAACTATACTTTCTGTACCTTACATTACACTCATGGACACTTGACTACACTTTCCAAAGGAAATCTCTCTGTCTGAGAGAAGGTCAATCTTCAGGCCAGAGCTGCAACTATAGGCTTGCATCACCCAGAGTGACGCAGGTACCTGGTAGGATGCAAAACAGGGGAGCTTATTTGCCACAACCGAGCTTGCTCACCAGCCTGCAGGCTTCCTGAGGGCAGAGTCTGGGCTGTTTTTTTTTCATTACTTAATCCAGTTTCAGGATCAGTATCTGGCTCACAAAGATTCTCAATAACTGTATGCCGAGTCTATGGGTGACTATATGAGTGAATGACTGTCACTCTGAGGACTTGAAGGGCTAGGATGAGTTCTTGAATGGTACTGAAATAAGGCATGTGTGTCTTGGGGGTAGCAAAGGGGTAGGGGTAGATTTTCTCCAAACATGGCTCTCAGTCCAGCACTCTAGCATTACGACTAGACAGGTAGTCCAGGGGACAATGCCTCTGCCATCTGCAACGGGCATGGATGGCCTTTGGTCATCGGCTCTTGTTGCAGGTCAACCATCCTCAGGCACAAAACAGCCATCAGCCAGCCCTCCAGGGAAGCTTCGGCCGCCCTCTAGGGCTATATAGCAACGGGGAGGGCTGAGCCTCTCTAGGCATGTAGATTGGCCAGTTCTGGGGACACATGGGCCACTGTGAGGTTGGCAAGCAGAAAGGAAGCCTGTTTCTACAGGGCTCCTTGTGGACAATCTAGGATGGTTCCAACCTCAGCTGCAAACCCAGGCCAACCCAAATGTAGGAGGCCTGGAGTTCCCAGGGACTGGGGTTGAGGTATGGCCAGTTCCTCCTCTGTAGAGCCTGGCTGCAGGCTGTGAGCCATGCTGCCTGGGTTCAGCATCTTCCCTTGGCTGGAGGCCATATTCCTTCATGACTCCTCCCCAGTTTCCCATCTTACCATATATAGGTCAGACTCTCTTAAATGCTGCCAGGTGATGTACACTTAAGCAAAAAATTGTGGACATTCACAACAATGTTCCATTACAGCAGTACCCAAGTGGCCCCAAATGGAGAGCAGCTCAATTGCCCTTCACTAGAGTAGACAACTAGTGAGACCCTCACCCTGCAAGAGAACGAATCACATGCAACTCCTCCCAAGGCTGGGGGTCAATCTCACAGTGTTGAGTGAAAGAAGCTAGTGACAGGAGAGTATGACTAAATGATGCCATTTATACCAAGTTTAAAACTGGGCTAAACTGACAGAAGTCAGGATTTTGGTCCCTACTGGAAGGGGCACAGGGGACTTCTGGGGTGCCACCAATGTTTGTTTCTTCATCTGGGTGCTGGTGCCCTGGGTGTTTCAGTTTGTGCATGTGCACTTTAAGGTGAGTCTGTATACATCATGAAAAGTTTAAAGTCACAATATGGCATAGAGAAGAGGTGGGTGGGAGTCTATTTTGTGACATGCGTTTGAGATGTCTGGAAATACCCAGGATGGTGTTGGAGTTGTGGGTCTCTAGTTTGGGAAAGAATCTTGGGCATTGTTGACAAAGATGGGACAGGGAAGATGAGGCCAGGGAGGGTCTTCTGGGACAGCAGGGGAGCTGTCAGAGGCAGGAGGAGGATGAGGAAGCAGAGCCATTCCCCGGAGGCTTATTCAGCTACCCTCATACCAGGTCCCTCTGCTCAGCTCTGCTGGCCATGGAGGGTCCTTTAGAGCTTGTACTTTTGATGAGATGGGGGCAGATGCTCCTTCAACCCTTCAGGTGGCATCATATTCCTTTTAGAAGCCAAGGAAGCCAAGGGTTGGCGAGGTGACCTGTCCAGGACTGATGAGGTTCATTGTGAGGGCGCCAGTCCTGCTGCACCTCCAGGGGACGTGGTGACTCCCTCAGCAGTTGCAAAGGGCAGAGCAGAGTGAGGCCTCCAGGCAGCTCGACAGGGCCTGGGAGTTAACCTGGGAGTATACTGCTCGGGGTACAAGGGCCTCTTGAGATAAAGGGAATGTTCTGGAATCCTTGTGCACACACTGAGCGCCACAGACTTGTCCTGCAGCTTGTATGAGCTGTGGGGCTTGACCTTTCCTTGTAAGCCCATCAGATTAGGAGGTCAGGTGCTGTCCCAAACACCTGTGTGACGCTGGGGGCCATAGGAATGTGTCAGGAACAGAGCCAGTACATTTCCAGCGCAGGAGGACTGGGAAATATCCTTGTGAAACATCAAGGCATCCTTAGAAATACAGAAGAAAACGTATGCACTTATACAAGAAGGGCAAGGTCCCCACCTTGAACTCCCAGCCATCATGCAGGGAAGGGCAGTCGGGATAAGGCACAAAACCCTGCATTAAAGCCCCTCCACCTGGTTTCCAGGGCCCTGCTTCCAGAAGAAGGTGCTACCCTGCCCCTCCATCCTTAACTCTCATTCTCCTAGGGGGGACATTGCACAGAGGTGTCAGGGCCCCTGGGATGGAAGTGCCTGAGGAGCTGTCCTCTCTTCCACCCAGGGTTTTTGCCTATGCTGTTCTTTGTAAGATGCCAGATGACTGAAATCCTGTTTCTAAGGGGCTTTTGAACATCATAATCTGTGGATTTGACACAAGTCTGTTGTCTTTCCTCAGCTTACTTTGCTTTCAAATGGGGTGACCCACTCAAGGGAATCGGTGAGATGGTACCTGTGATGTCCCTCATAGAGAGACATGTTGGAGTTGGCAGGCAACCATGTAGGTGTTCCCATCTCATTCCCTGAACCTCTTCGGAATGTCCTTACAGTTAACGTGGTGTTCTCCAAACATCGTTGGTCCTTTCACTCAAGTAGTGTGTGTACCTGGCTCTCTCCCCCGCAGGAGCTCCAGGTTAGCTAAGGGCTTGGGTGTTGCTTTGGAAAGGAACACTGTGTATCCAGATCCCCAAAGCGACTTCCTCGGAAGCATTTTGGCTTCTGAAACTTTTAATAGATCTTTGAAAAAGCTACTATCTACTCACATATTTGAAATGTGGCAGCTCATATTTACATCATAAGTTTAAACCTACTTTTTAAAAAATAAAACTGTTGAGGGGCTTCTGAATGCTAGTGATATTCTCTTGCTTGAGCTGGGTGCTGGTTACATGGGTGTGTTCATTTATGCAAAATTCATTGACTGAGTGACACGCTGACGATTAGTTAACTTTTCTAGGAAGATATTAGTTTAATAAGATGTAACAAAACAAAGTGAAACAAAAAGACTTGTGATAGGTTGTCTGAGCCTAGAGCACACACTACTCTGTCACCCGATCTCACAACGTGTTTGTAAGACTGCAATGGCGGGACTGCAGGGTCCGCACGGGAACTGGCTAGGGTTCTTGGATCCGTCTAAATGGGCCTTTGGAGAGACCAATTGAAAGGCCACCTCCGGCAGGCAGAGAGACCCCATGAATTTCTTACAAGCCACACCAGAGAAATTACAGATGAGGTATCCCCAAATGCCACCGAAGTATTGAAGAATGCAAAAAATGCTAGTGACATTGAAACTGGGATCTGAATACTGAATGGGCTCTGAAGACTGAAGAAAAGAAGTGGTCAGAGCAGCAATGAATGAAAACAGAATAAAATTCTGCATTGGGATGGAGGCTCAGAGATTTTCAAGTATGGAAGAACTTTGTGTGTGTTAGAGTGTGTGTGTGTGTGTGTGTGTGTGTGTGTGTGGCTGATGAGAAGTAAGAGTGAAGAAATAAGCAGGAGCTAGGTCATGAACATGAGCTTGATCCTTCAGGCAAGAGAAACTTCTGAAGGATGCTAAGTAAGAGAGTCTACCACCACCTCCATCAACCCCCATCAATGCTACCAACACCTCCACCCTCACCAATTATCTCCACCAATACTACACCAGCTTCACCATCACCTACCCACCACCACCACCACCATCACCAAAACCACCGACTTCACCATTACTACCTCCACCATTGTCACCTCCACCACTTCCACCACCACCAACTCCATCTACTCCAACTCCACATCATCCTCTGCCATCAGAGTTCCTATTATAATTATTTTCACAGAATAAATTGTTGCAATGCTGTGTACAGCACAATGAATTAGGGAACAAAATTTGAGTTACACCTGTTTTAAAAATAAACCCCCTAGCCTTAAGAAAGAGTCAGGTGGGTCGGGTGTGAGCTGAGGAGCTGGCCTGGCCTGCTGGAGGCGATTCCTCATTTTAACCATGCTTTTCTGCTCACCAGCAGAGTTTTGAACTGTGCTACGTGGAAAATACAGGCAGAGACCAAAAATTATAAAAAGGGTGGAAAAATTTTGGAATATATGTGTGAAAGACAGCCATGACTGAATTTTGATTTGTTAATAATAAAATTTAAAAAAAATTATTTTTGCATTTCAAGGTTTCTGGTTTTCTAGCAATTTACATCACTTCCTGATGGTAGAATAATAACCAGGATATGGTCGAGGAGGTTTTCCTCTATTATCTCATTTCACTTTGAAAAGAACTCCAGTGATAGGTCTGTGATAATTCTTTTTTAGGAGGAGAAATCAGTCTTAGAAGCATAAGGTAGATTCCTCAGGATTCACGATTAGTTAATGCTTTTCTTAGCAGCTGTTCACTCTGACGAGCTGCAGTGTCCTTTGAGAATCAGTGACAGTGAAGTGGGGACAGATTGGGATCCTAGTTGTGGAGAGTGAACTGTCTGCCATGGAAATGGAGAGCAAGAACAAGGGAGCCTTGAGAGGTTTTTGGAGATGCTCTGGTGCCCTCTGGTGACAATTTGGAGGTATCACAAGCCAAGGTGCCCATAGTGTGCGCAAGCTCAGTGATGGCACACAGACTACACAGAATGTCCACATGCAAAAGGACACAGAAGGGGCAGTGCTTATGGGAATGGGATTAGGTACAGGAAGAGACATCTTGGTCCTAAGTATCTGTCAGCCTCTGTGCCCAATCTCTTTAACACATAACCAACTAGTCTCTCCCTCTCCCCCTCTCTCTCAGTTGAAGGATAAGTAGGGTTCTTAAACTTTGATGTGCACAGGAATCACCAGGGAGCTTTAGGGTGCAGAATCAGGCTCCAGCTGCAGAGTTTCTGATTATTTGGTCTGGAGGGGCCCTAGGGATTTGCATTGTTAATCATTGAGTGATTCTGATTCAGATGGTTCTTGGACCACACTTCCAAAAACCAAGCCTACACAATACAACACAACACACTGTTTACTGCTTATATTTTTTAAAAATTGATACTTTAGTGGCAATCCAAAAATGTGGCTCCTGCATCCACTTGCTAAAAGATACCCAGAGGAATTCACAGGTGAACTGTCTCATATGGGTTCTGACTTGGTGTAAGATAAAAGAAGCAATTCCACAAACACAAAAACCCGATCACTCTGTTGTTCTAATTCTCAAAGAGCAAGTTAAAAAGATCCATTAGCACTCAAGTCAGTAAGCACATCCTCAAAAAAATATAAGCAAATCCTCATGAAAGAGTGAATCCCAAACCTGAGCTCATTGGAAGTGTGGTCTTGGAGATGTTGCCCTCTCACTATACTTGGGGCGGGGGCGGGGGGGGGGGCATGGAGAATCAGGAAGTGTGGGGACTCAGAGACCATACAAAGCCCTGTGCTGGGCTCAGAGTCTGTTCCTGTCAAGGAGCCAGGTGGGGCCCTGAAGTGGAGAAGCTGTCCCTTGAGGGCAGTGGCTGCCCAGGATGGGTGATGAGGGAGATCACCCTGTGTGAGGCCCTGGCCTACCGTCCTGATCCTCTCCTCGAGGTTGTGTCCTGAGCTCTCTTTCTTGGTCTACATCAGGGTTGCCAGAAACCAGCAGAGCATGGATGTCTCTCAAGGAGCTTAAAACAAAAATGATCCATAGACAAGCAGAAAAGGATTCCACAGGTCTGTAGAAGGCCTGGAATACAGCTTAAGTCTCCAGACCCAGAGCTCAAGAAGTGCATGTAACTGCATGCCACCTCTGACCCAGGTATGGGGACAACTACCACTTGACAAACCATGCTGTCTGAGGGTCCTCCTAGCTGAGAACTCTCCAGAGAATTCTCCCTGCAGCCTCCCTGTAGCCCACCTGACAGTAGGGACCACTCCACATCTATGGGCCCCACAGCAACCTTCGTATGTCCCAGGGAGCTTTGAAGCCACACATGCCTGGGTCTGCCCTAGAGATCTGATGGGGCCAGGCTGTGGCTTGGGCACCGGGATATTTCCATGTCCCACTCACATGAGTGCCTACCTCCCTACCCTGTGATGCTCCTTGCCATGGCTGCTCAGGCCACATTCATGGGACAGTCCCTCTTTCCAACATTATGGTGGATCCTTGTGACTCAGACTAACCCCTCAAGAAACAGATGCTGGCAAAAGGAGTGAGCGCTCCTTCCTGTCCCTGTCACACTCCTGGCCCCACCAGGCAGTTTGCAGATGGCTGGAGTCTCACTTCTCCACCCAAACCTGCCCATTTTCCCCTCTTCCTCCTTCCTGTTCTAGTACCACCTGGCCCGTGGGTACTTGCTCTTTTGCCCGTCATTGTGTTCTGCTTTTCTCCACCTCCTGACCTCTCATCTCGATTGCCTACCTGCTCAGGGCCTCTATGGGGCTACTTTCCTATTTGTACCATCTCCCCACTTGCCTGGCCACTTGCAGCAGCAGCTGCTGCTGTCACCCCGACTCCTCCCATCTTATAGCCCCACCCTGGGCAGCCCTTCATCCCATACCTGCTCACAGGGCTGAACACGGCTGCATCCCACCTGCGGCCACACCCCTCCACCAGGCCTGAGCTGCCCATCTGAGGACACTGTGGCTGGGCTGTGGACTGCCTCAGTGCCTTCCGTTTCCTCTCTTGGGCCAAGGTGCTCAGCTGATAGTCTTCTGGGGCCAATACCAAACCTTGCTTGTCTGCTTGGCCTACTGAGCCGGATGTTTCTGGTTAGTGGTTTCATTTTTCTTTATTTAGTCTCTGCTGGGTGCAGGGACAGCCCTCAACAACATTGAGAAAGAGATAAGACTGTTTTTCAGGATCTCTGTGGTGTGCCTGTTCCTCCTGTCCCCAGGTGCCCAGCGCTTCCCACTGTACTTCATGTTGGGCCTTCTGCCCTTTACTCAAAACCCACCTACAGACTGAGGATGGAGGCTTTAGGGCTTAATAGCCTCTAGGAGTGACCGATTGGAGACCAGTTGGGGCCCAGAGAACAGACACTATGGTTGCTTTCAATCCTGTCTGCACATTAGAACATACCCCAGGAGCTTTAAAAACACCCCTGTTCCCAGGCCCACTGCTGAGTTGGTCTGGGGTAGCCCCCATGTGTCAATTCTAAGCTACCAGGGCTGAGAGTTGATGCAATGATCTTGAAGTCTGGACCTTGATCCAGCAGTATTTGTATAATCCAAGAGTTTGTGGGAGGTTCAGATTCCTGGCTCCATCTAGATCTTCCAATTCCAAATCTTTGGGGCTGAGATCCAGGGATCCATGTTTTAACAATCTCTGCAGATGGTTCTTGTATGCATGAGAATTTGCAACCAGGGCATGTAATGTTCAGTGAAGGGGAAAGGGTGATTGGGGACAGTATCTTATTTCTAAGTTTACACTAATGTTTCTCAAAGTGTGACCCTTAAGCCCACAGCATCGGCACCACTTGAGAAGGTTTAGAAATCCAAATACCCAGACCCTTCCCTAGACCTACTGCATCAAATTCTGGAATGGGGCCCAGTAATTTGTGCTAAATAAGCTCTTGAGGTGATTTCAATACTTGTGGGAGTTTGAGAACTACTGATCTACCATCTACTGGTCTCACCTGAGGCCATCATATGACTTGGGGCTCCACAGTGTAGACGCGCCATAAGGAAAGGATGGTTGTGGAAGATGGCATGCCTGGGCTTGAAGCTATTGCCCATATAATGATGAGAAGTTTAGGGTTAAGTTGTGTGGACCATTCTGAAGCATTCTTTCCCCGAACACCATTACCAAAGGTTGGGGGAGGTCACAGGCAGCCATTTTTGGAGACAAGATTGTGTCTGCTGCCTGCCTGAGATTCTTGTGTCTATTATTATAAGTATGTGGTTGTGTTGTGAAACAGATTTCAAATTCTAGCCAGGATAAGTGAAGAGGGCAGGAGAGAAGGGGTGGGGTGGTATCTTATCAGCCAGTTCCTCAACCAGCTCAAGGTTACTATGTACCATCGGTGGGCTAGTTCTGTACAGAAGAGATAAATGACAAAAACAACTCGTGTGTACATGTGTGTGTGTGTGTGTGTGTGTGTCCACCCCTCTCCTTTAATTTTTTTCTAACAGAAAGTTGAGTTAAGCACGTGCCTTAGTCTTTAGCATGCTATCTTCATTGGTCCATTCAAAGCCTTTCTCTAGAATTCATGAAGCCGTGTGTGTGTGTGTGTGTGTGTGTGTGTGTGTGTGTGTGTGTTTAATTGTAAACCTCACCATTTTCCCTCATACATTCCGAAGCACTTTTTTTTTTTCTTGGTGTGTGTCCTGCAAAACGTATATCATGGTTTTGTGTGCACACCCAGATTCATAGTTTGCCAATTTCTGTGGTGTAAATACTCCCTCCATGGCTGATTTCAAGCTGCCAGGATGACATCACTGAATGGCATTGCTTGCTCAGTTGACTCTCAGGCAGTGTGGAGCTGACTCCAACTCCACGGTTGATGCTTAATTGAAGTGTTGGACTAGATTGACTACTCTGGTGCCTTGTAGACATTGCATGTTTTCATAGGTTGAGTTCTTTCACCCCATCTATTTCCACCTTGCTTGGAATCTGGGCCAATTCAGCTTGCTTTATAGGCAAGGGTATTGGAATACTTAGAACAGCTGAGAGGTTTTATTAGTGGTCAGTAATCAGAATGGCATGCACGTGGAGGGTTTCCTGCTCTTAATAAAACCAGATTATATAAGACTTTGGTGGTAAGTGCATGAGAACGGGTACTTTAATAGTTCGATGTCATCACTTGGAGGTTCTGGGACAGCTGAGTGAATTGAGAGCAAACAGCTTTCTGGGGAAAGTCCTGGATGTGTGCTCCTCAGAGAGTTGTAATTCTATGGTCATTAAAATACAGCCTGGGACCTTCTTGGCCTCAAGGTGTGATGGCGAACTCAGAGGGAGCTCTGGAATGTGAGTCATTCCCTTTCCTGCGTGGAGGACTTGTTTCCATGGAGAAGTGCTCCACTTTCCTGGGGAAGTCCTAATGGGCTAGCTACGACTAGAAGGCAAACATACAGCCTAGTCGACCTTGTAGAAGATGGGGGAATGAGAAGACACAGGGAGAAACAAACTTTTTGTAAAGGATGGATTTGGTAAAGTGCACCTTTTTTTTTTTTGTACTGGAGAATTGAATCCAGAAGTACTTTACCACGGAGCCAAACCCCCATTTTTATTTTGAGTCAGAATCTCACTGAGTTGTTTAGAGCCTCACTTAGTTGCTGAGGCTGGACTCAAACTTGTGATCCTCCTGCCTCAGCCTCCTGAGTGGCTGGGATTACAGGAGTGTGCCACCATGCCTGGTGTAAAATGTTCTTTCTTAAAGCTGTGTTCATAGAGGGGTTTGTCCTCTTCCTCTTCCATTCCCCACTCCCTTCTTATGTCATTGTCCCATCATGCTAAACTGGAAGTGGTGTGTGTGTGTGTGTGTGTGTGTGTGTGTGTCACTGTGGCAAGAAGAGGTTTACCGTCCGCTGAGAGAAAGGTGGGAGGGCTGGGGCACATGGCTTCCCACAAAGGAGTCCTGTGGTTTAGGAGCTCTGTCCGTGCTATCCCCAGAGCGACTAATAGGAAGTTAGTGGCCATCTAAGAGGAGCTGGGTCTGTATTCTGGGCACACAAGGATAAATATGCTCAAAGACACATGGGTCACCAGAATCTGCACTTCAGCTCAAACAGAAAGCAATGTCCAAGGTCATTTCTGTGTAACTCTCTCCATCAGCAAACCACACCCTCCTCTGACAGTTTTTACCCCACCCTCGTCTCTTTCCAGACAGGTGTGACTGAGGAAAACCCTTCCAGTGGGCAGCACGTGACTGTGGAGGGAAACCCTGGTTCCAACTCACAATGTTAGAGCAGTTTAATGACATTATGATTGTGAATTTTACAAAAGGAAAGATACTTCTTTATGTTGTGATTCAAGTGTTGTAAGAGATCATCTTATGACATCTCCAGAAACATTTCTGTTCTGTCAGGAAAGGCAGTTGGCAATTCTGGTGAAAGTAGATTCCTAACCTCAAATCTGGAGAACTTCTCTAATCTGAGAGTTAAGCTCTGGAGAGCCGTAGCGCTGTCCTGCTGCTGCTTCTATTATTTAACCTAAGGTAATACTTGCCGGTCATGCTAATTTGATCAGTTTATAGGAGACAGAGAAGAATCAACACTTCTGAGGTGGAAGAGACTTTAGAGTCCCTCCCTGTCATAAAGAAACCCTTGCCAACAAGAAATTGAGCCTGAGACAGTTGGGGATCATTAGTGGCAGAGCTAGGAGGGGATCAGGCCTCTTGCTTTCCAGGCTAATGAACATTTCTCTGGACTGTGCTTTGCTACATTAAATGACTGTGCTGGGTGATCTTGTCACCCATCTCTGTCCCTTCTGGGTGACCTCTCTTTAAGGATGAGCTTATTTTGCAGAAGACAGCAAGTCCCCTCAAAGGGAGCTCTTGGGCAATAGAGCCAGCCGTGGGTGTCAAGTCTAAACTAACATGTTGTGGACAAGTGTCGTGCATCTTAGGGAGGCTCCTGAAGGTGACCACACACATTTTGGTCTGTGCTTGGCAGGGAGAATCACAGAACAGACAGAGGGGAGGTTAAGTGACCTTTAGCCTGGGGACACAGGTAGCCTGCTAGAAAGGGCCACTTAGGAGACATCGTAGGCCTGGTACTTGGTTGTGGTAGATACTCTTCTGTTTCTCTCCTGGGACAGGTAATAGGTGCGGTTGGCCTCTGGGTAGGTGACCTTGCTGAGTGGGAGCCTGTAGATGGCGGGGTTGTTGGTCGTCAGGAGCAGGAAGGTGAGCGCTGAGAGGCAGAAGGGCCAGGTGCAGGGTGGTAATCCAAACTGGAGGGAGGGGAGACACAAAGAGAAGCCTGAGTTAATGAGGTGCTAGCGCCTGTTTAATCAGCCCTCACCAATGGCCTTTGGTCCTGGGTGGAGGAAGGGGTCCCCGGGGGGCACTGATGAGGGCATGCTTAATTGAAAGCCAATATAAATAAAATCATGACCATGGCACTAGCCTCCCCCTCATAGCAGGGAGCACACTCTCCGGCAATGCAGCCCTGGAACTCTAATGGGGTTACCATGCCTCTGTGTGGAAGGTGTGCTTTGTCTTGGGGAGTCTGGCTGGGCCACTTGTCTAGCTCTAGGAACCGAGGTAGTCCGTGTCTCCTCCCACCAGCTGTTATTGAAGGAATGCCTTTGGCAGACATTTAGAAGTTCAAGACCTTTGTCTTTGGTCACAACTCACTGGACTTGAGTTGGGCACCCCACTCAAACACCACTTCCCATAAGCAGGTGGCTTGGACTAATGGATCTTTTTTTCTTGGGTATTGGGGATTGAACTCAGGGGTACTCAACCACTGAGCCTCATCCCCAGCCCTAGTTTGTATTTTATTTAGAGACAGGGTCTCCCTGAGTTGCTTAGTGCCTCGCTTTTGCTGAGGCTGGCTTTGAACTTGCGTGGATTCTTTACTTCTGAGAACGTGAACTGAAAGGTACAGAGATAATATGATATGTCAAGAACTATGAAATGTTTTGAACAACCAACAATAAAAATTAAAGGAAAAAAAAAGAAAGGTCCAGAGATAGTGTTCATAGGTCTTATATGAACTGGAGGGACTTGAGAACTGCACAGTGACAGGTGGCCATTGAGAAGCTTCATGCCACAGAGAAACCCTTCACAGACAGACGCAACACAGTGGAGTCGGGGGAGGAATGATAGCCTTGTCCCTGGGAGCTGGAGACAAGAGCAGCTGCCTCTCCTCTCAAGGGCTCTTCCATCCCCACATCCCTTCCTCATGATGGTGACAGGTTTTTCATTCCCTGAGGTGCCCTGAGGCTTTTGGATGCATTTCCTCAGTCTTTTGAGATAGCTTGAGTGCATCGTTTGCAAACAGAGAGCCTATACATTCAACTCTGAAGCAGATCAAATCAAGTCCCCTCTTCCCCAAATATCATGTTATTATAAGCAGGAAGAACCTCAGGTGGTACCATGGGAGAGACAACACCAATTACTCATATGTGTCAAGATGGCACCATTGGATGGGCATTGGGGGAAGAACAAGAACAGAACAGAAAAGAGGCTGCAGGGATACCCTGAGTGATACATGCTGCTCCATGAGTCTTTCCAAAGCACAAGGTGCACAAGGTACTCTGGAATGCATCCCTTGGAGTCCCATGGTGGAAAGGACATTGAGCTCCACATACTCAGATCCAAATCTCAGCTCTGATCACCTTGTGATAATCATTTAATCTTTTTGAGACCTATTTCCTCAATAGTGAACCAGAGATCGTAATACCTACTTGGAGAGATGGTGCTGAGTGCATAGTAAATGCTCAATAAATGGTCCTCAGGACATAGTCATTATCATCAAGCAGATGGCAGGATTGTTGAAGACCCGGGGCTGCAGATACATGTGCCCGTTAGAAAGCAAAGGAGTGTGGCTCATAAGGGCTCTTCTGAGGAGGCTTGAATGGTCTCATAAATGTCATTCAACATTTTAATACCCTGTTCCTCAACAAGATTGGAAATGACTTCTGGGTAAGTTAATAGCCTGCATGCTTTGGTATCCCTGGCCGTGGTCAGCACAGTGTCTTAAACACAGGAGGCACCCAGGACACCAGCTTGTTTTCATTTTGAAAAACGTCTAAATTGAGCGCTGTAATCTGTAACTCCTCTGCCCACAGAGGTGAAGGCTGATCACCACTGGAAATACCAGTGACCAGGAACCATAGCTTCCTGCTTTGTATCTCTTCTGGTCCCTTGTCCAAGGAAGGCACATGGGTGAATGGATGGTGCCAGAAAAGGCAGCAGGCATGGAGGTCAGACTGCACCCTCTTGTTGTTCTCAGTGTTTCTGGACAGTCGTCTGCAAAGCCCCAGCTTGAATGTCCCCTGTGCTGGAGGCTGTGACCTTAGGGCTTCATTCATTTGCTATTTCTTGAGCACTTATTATGTGCTGGGTACTGTACTAGGTACTCAAGATGAAGAGAAGAACAGGACAGGGCCCCTGTTCTGAAGGAACGCATGGGCTAAAGCTGGAAGAGGACCGACAAATACTAGACATGTGTCAATACTGTGTGTCAAGTGTCATAGCCAGAGTGCTCACCATGTGATAGGCCCAAGAGGAAGAGCTCAGTCCACTGGGGGAGACAAGATAGTATCAGGGAAAGCTAACTCCACTGCTTAGAAAATACTGTCCTAGGTTAAGTTCAAAACACCCGTTTTCATTAGAGGAGAAGGAGGAATTTTGACAGCCATGAGCAGAATGTCCCCACCGTCCCACCTGCAGGAGCAACAGGAATTTTCCTGGTTGTTCATGTGATGTGTCCCTTGAGTCCTTATCTAAGAACAGGAGGCAGCAACTGCATGCTGAGCCCTCAAGACTATGTGCTGGACCTAGGGCTGGCCAATAGCTCCTCCTGACCTCACGTACCACCCAATGTGAGCGCAGATAGAAGGGGCCCTGGGGCTGCTGGGCATAGCTGCCCACTCTGGCTTCTCTCTGCTGGTTAATGCTTGACTCTCCCTGTTTCCTGAGATCTTTGCCAGCAACACCCCCTCACCCCCATGAACTGTGCTATTTGCTATGAGACAAAGATGCTCATTGACCCACAAGCCAGGTGGGCAGATGATCTATAGACACTTATAAAAAACAAATAATAAAGATTTAAAAATAATCCTAAAGAATAGTGCATGAGAAAAGAGTTCGATTTATAAAAGAACACACTTCTAATTGCCCTATGGGAAGCTCCCTGGGCTCACTGACAATGGGATTTGATTGAGCAACAGTTGACATTTGAACTTCTGAAAACCAACTCCTTTCATCTTGTGGGGGTAACAGGGAGCTCTCAGAGTTTCTGCCATTCAGATGCAAAGCCCCAGATCTAATTTCCCCTGTGCTGAGGCTGTGACCTTAGGGCTTCATTCATTTGCTATTTCTTGAGCACTTACTATGTTCTAGGTATGTGGTTAGAGACAAGAGGGAGAATTGGGAAGGGTTTGTGAAGGAGGGTTTTGAACAAGTTTGGGGGAAGCTGAGAGGGGACTGTGGGCACATCTGCAGCCCAGAGATGTTGACTCACCACAGATAACATGTTGGCCAGGGCAGTCCCCAGGTAGGCTGCAAACAGTGCTGGAAGAAAGAACCATCCATAAATATCCAATAACTATTTTACAGCTTCTCAGGCTTGGTCGACATATTTTCTCTTCATTAATTTTATGCCACTAATGCTATCTCAGATTTTTTTAAAAAAATCACTGAGTTATGTTTCCATTGCTTGGCAGGTTTAAAAGTGTTAAATTCCACGCAAATACCAGTACAGCTAAGTCGGCAGATGAACTTTGTTAAAAAAGGCCAGAATTTGGCTGTTACAGTTCTCTTGGGTCCCACCACCTTGCATTCCAGTAAAGGAACATTTAACAGCATAAACCATAAATGAAAATTTTACTATACAGCAAAGGCAAGCGAGTCCCCCAATTCCCTGCTGGAGTATTTCATGACAAAGCATTAACATAATATGAGCTTCCAGGGAGAAGCCGCATTCTGTCAGCTCTTGGGGCACCAAATGTTGCTGACGGCCTTGACTTCTGGGTGCTGGAGAGGAGGGCCTGACCACACTGCCCACTGGCCAGAGCCAGATGCTGGCAAGGGGTGAGAAGTGATGGAAATGGGACGGCGTAATTGGGCTCTGCCTCTGAGCTCTTCACTTCTCAACAGAGAACGTCCCAATTGTCCCTAGGACACCGACAACAGTGAACCCATAATAGTCACCGTGTGCCCCCTTAGTAGGAACATCAACCATGTCCCTCAGCGTTCCTATGATGGAAGCATTATTATTGTCTTTATTTCACAAATGAGAAAACTGAGGCTCAGAGAGCTTTCATAGAGCGACTGTCATGCTGTCTCTGAGTTGGAGAAGTCCCTGTTGTTTGGGGTAGGGTTTCAAGATGGAAGCAGGAGAGATTAAGAGATGACCTCTATGAGGAGGTCGCGGGCATGCAGTAGTTCCATGCATTGCACCTGCCAGTTTCTTTCAGAGGGAACAGGAGAAGCCCAGGCATCCTTTGCATCATTTGAATCCTGGTTAATTAATAGAGGTTACTGACCACAGAAAACCCGGTCAGCACTTTGGGGGGCACTCCCTAGGTGTTGGGAATTACTTTCATTGCTCTCATGAATTATCTGGTCTGTTCTAGACAACAGCTCTATGAGGTGGGCACAGTTAGCATCGGGCACTGAGAGTTCAAGGGACTTGCTTAGGACTATATGGCTGACAAATGACTGAGCCCTGGTCACCTGATTCCAAGGCGGGGCTCTTACCCACTGTGCCCAGCGGCCTCTCAGGGCTGAGGTTAGAAAGAGCAGGGCAAATGGAAGGGTCAAAGGTCAATCCAATGCCGCCTGACCCCCAATAATAGGGGAGCCAGAAGGCTGAGTGGGGCTCTGGGCGTGGCTGGTGAAGAGTGGAGGGTGAGGCGGAGGCTGAGGTGGAGGCTGAGGCGGTGGCCTGAGAGCCCAACACATCAGATTCAGCTATTGGCCCAGGAACTGGAGGAGTTATTCTCAGATTTGATATCTTTAATCAAATTTGATCTGTTACCAACAGGAAAACTCTCTGAAAACCTTATGTCTGCTCATCTGCAGTTGCAGGGCCTGCATTGTGAGGAGGGAGGAGGAAGGATAGTCAGCAGAGGGGGTGGAGGACATGCAGCCCGTCTGGGTTGAAGGGAGGGAGAATTGTCTGTCCTGTGGGACAGACAGAGCAGGCTGCAATGGAAGGAGCCTTCCACCTTACCTGTCTTGTCCCTCTCTGTGTGACTGCAGAAAAGGACCATGACTATTCTGGATCTTTCAGCCCGAAGAGAAAGCACTGGCTTCAGGAAGGAATCTGATCCCCTCCAAGGAGCACAGACACAGTCTTTACAGACCCCATTCTGGGCAATTTATTTTACTTCCTTTAGCTTTAGTTCCCCATCTGTGAAGTGGGGATGGTAATTGGACCCACATGGTTTGAAGTTGTAGTGAAGATTGAATGAGATGACCCGTGTCAGCTTTCACAACCACGGCACATGGACAGTCTTTGTTGTGGAGGCTACAATGTGTCTGCGCTGTAGGGTGTTTACCAGCAGCCCTGGCCTCTACCCAGGAGATGCCCATAGAAATCCCTTCCTTCTCCTAGGTGTGACAAATAAGAATGCCACCAGACATTGCCAATGTCCCCAGGTAAGGGGGAAATCACCCTTGGTTGAAAATCACTGGTGTAACATCTGACATGTTAACCTTTTTGGAGGTTGGAACTCTGGAGAGGTGAGTGAGGTATAAAATTTAAGGTGGCCTTCAAGCTCAGGGTCATGGAGACATGTAGACCTCATCACCTGCAGGACACTGACAGTGAACACCTCCTGCAGTTTTGCATTTGAGCTGCCTCATTTGTCACATCCTCATCTTGGCCCTGGTTCTTTGAGGAATTTTTTTCACCTTCACAAAATGGAAAAAAACCAGCCTCATAGAGCTGGTGTAGGCTAGCCAGGTGACACTTAAAATGCCTCTTTAGTGCTAAGCTTATTTGGTCAATATGAGCAAATAAAAATAATTACATAAGTACCTACAGTGCCTGGCTTTACAACGGAGATTTTTGGGGTCACAAAATAATTTTTAAAAGGAAGGAAGAAAAATACAGCAGCACTAACCCTTCACACCTACTTCAGGGTTCGCCTTCTTCATGTTTGCAGTGACTTTATGATACTTAATGTACTTTATGATAATAAAGTACAAAAGAAAACATATCTTGGGGGCTAGGGTTGTGGCTCAGTGGTGGAGCGCTTGCCTAGCACATGTGAGGCACTGGGTTTGATCCTCAGCACCACACAAAAATAACTAAATAAAAGAAAGATATTGTGTCCATCTACAACTAAAAAATAATAAAAAAGAAAAAAGAGAGAAAAGACAGTATATATACCAATTATATTAAGGAAACAAGTCTATGGTAATACCTGATCCAGAACATCTTCCCCAGTAAAGAATATTTGGGAAGCTTTTGATTGTAAACTTATTCCTTAAGTTAATGGAGATCATATTCCGGAATCTATGCTGTGCTGAAGTGACATCTCTGTTTTAAATCTCTGTTTCAAAAGGAGTTTTATTCGGTTTTCCTTCATAAAACATCAAGAAATAAAAAATGTTCAAGGATGAAAATATAAAAATATGCCAATTGTTATGGTTAATCTAGGTTCCTGGGGCACTGAGCATGTAACTCAGAGGGATCATTTGAAAGGATTATGGTCAATGTTTGGATCTTTAAGTTTCAATGCTGTATGTGATGTAAATCGCCAGATTTCATGTGTAAGGCTTAACTTGCTTAAGAGACACTTGTCAGCTCCAATCACTGTTCAGGAAATTCGCAGTTCAACAATGAAATAATTCAACAATGAACTAGCCATAACCTCAAAACAAACCTGCCACCATGAGACAGAAATATCGTGTCCATGGAGAAAACAGTTTTGCATGTAACCATTTGATCCTTCAGCAGCTATTGAAGACAGTTTTAACTAAAAGCCCAGCTATAAAGCAAACAGATCCCCCTATTTATCTTTGGGGAGTAGCAGAATTTTCACAGGGTGGATCTTTTTTGGGGACACTGTCAGAGGTACCTACCACAGGCAATGGCCAGGAGATGCGTCTGCCAGGTGATGACGTAGAACATGCCTCCAATGGCGATGCATGCCAGAGTGCTGTTGAAGCCACACAGGCCGAAGTAGATGGCATCAAAGGGCGTGGCAATGCTGAGCGCTGGAAGAGAAGGCAGGTGTCAGTACTGAGTCATGGATCCTATGGGGCTCGTGAGCCTGTCACCACACCCGCCACAGTCCTCACAGCCCAGAACCAGCAATCCTCTTAGGTATTTATGCAAAAAAAGGACTTCTGATTTTATCCAGTGAAACTACATCTAAAACAGAATAAATAGCCACAGGGCCACATGAATTCTAGTGGTTAAGCTGTTAGGAGCTGCAGAGAGCCTCTGATAAAAGACTCTAAAATCTGATTTAAACAGTCCAGAGAATGTCCTTCTCCTGCCAAAGAGAAAAAGGAAGAAAGAAAGGAAGGAAGGAGGGAAGGGAGGGAGGGAATCGTTTTGCAAACAGATCCAGCTCCTTTTTGTCATTGGGGATGATAAGATTTTGAAAATGCCTAGAGGAAATCTCTCCCAAACTTTAAATTTACACTACGGTGTCAGTGACTGGCACCAGTCTTTCTCAAGGACCACTTTTACCTGGAGGAGCTAGAGGGCGCTGCCACCAATAGTGGAGAAACACAGTGCAGTGGAAGGAGGGGGAATTTGGAATTCTGGGAATGTGCAGATGTGGCGATAAAGACACGTGTCCCTGGTTTCTTTACAGCTGGTTCCAGGCACTGGGGTCCCTGCAGCTCATTAACAAGGGAAAGAGATGACACAGACCTGCTAACATCCCCATGGTGGATCCGATTGCTGCGTGTAAGCAAATGAGAGGTGAGGATATGAACAGGGCCACGAGGAAAATGCCTCCGGTCCAGGGGTTATCGCAGCCGTACACTTGGCCGATCCCAATGGGGATGGCTCTCAAAAGCTGTGGATACAGAGTCACATTATTAGGGAAGCCAAAGAGATGACTTCAACCTTAGCTCCAAGATTCAGCACCAACACATACTGCCACTGGTTTCCAAGGTGACTCAAATAGGTCAACTCTAAGAGGAATACAAGAAGGATCATCTTAAATTTGAGTTCTTGGAACACCCAGGGGTCAGGATGTTGAGTTTCCTTCATTTAGGAACAGGAGGGTAAGACTCTCATCTTCCTTGTGAAGAGAAACTGAAAAACTTTCACTCGAGGGCATTATTCATTAGCAAAGCAATGGATTTCTGATCAAAACATTCATAATGTTTTTCAAACAAAATAAGATGACAAGAAGACTAACTAGAAGATGGAAAATGTACTTTTGTATTTCTAAGAACCACATGTCTGGGTGTGGTGACATGAGTCTTGTCTGGCTGAACAACGAGACACAGAAGGGGCCTGGAGAAGGTGGCATGTCCGCCATCTGCTCTCTTGTTGGTTAACCTGGGGTACCCTGCCTGACTCTATTCTCCAGGTATTTTGAGGTCCAATGGGACTCGAGAGTGACAGAGCATTCAAGAAAGTTGGAAATCTTGTAGGCACTTGCACAGATGCCCTGGAGTCAGAGAGGAGGATACTAGGATGCAGGCTTCCCTGGTGACTGCCACTGGGTCCTTTGTCTTGGAGGGTTTGGCCAAAGGCCCTTGGTACAGAGAAGTGCTGAGTGGAAGTGGCTTGGGCCACACTGGCATGTGCTGGGTTTGCCTGCCCCTGGGACAGTAAGCTGGGGAGAAGCAGAATCTTGGGGTGAATTTGTATTATCTATTATGGCAAGTCTCCTGTCAATCTGAGCCCTCTGAGAAGACTGTCCCTGTGGGTGCCAGGGGACGGAGAACTTGCAGCTCATGGGCTTCACACCTGGTGAGAGGATACGGAGACAGGAGCACAGGCCTAGTGGGCTAACCCTGCAGGCCAGTACCCTGTACTCCAGGATGGAGAACAGAGTAGGAGCTCTGGCATGGCCATCCAGGGGCAAGGGGACAGGTGGCAGAGTTTGACACAGAGGCAGTGGTACTGGGCAGTTTGATCCCTGCATAGTTATCCCAGCTGAGGAGCCTTTCTAATGGCCATGAGAACAGAGGAACTCAGGGAGGCTCAAACCTGTTGGTAGTTTTAGACCCTTGCTCTGACATTGACCACATATTTTTCAGAAACTGGACTCTAATTAGAATTGTCAAGAAGATCCAATAAATGAATCATTATCATAATTCATTCAGTTAGCCAGAAAGGTGTTTCTTAAGGAATGACCACCACAAATTGGCTCCCCCTGCCTTGAGTTTTGGATGTCTAAATTATGTATACAGAATTCTTCTTTTTTTTTCATTTCTATAAAGTGATGAAAATATTTTTCCAATTGAAAATGTGGTGCAGAGAATGTAATATCTTAAACTTGCAACTTCTGACATCATCTCATAACACACTGCTTGAGTAATTTTGCTTCCAAAAGAACTGAATTGGGAATATACCATGACTGGGAAATCTGGGGAGCTGAACCCCAACACAGCACCTTTTCTCACCTCTGACCCAAGAAGGACCTTGGAAAAACATAACAATCAACAAAACGGGGCTATCACAAAGGTTTCTTTTGCTAACTAATGATGCTTCTTAGTGCAAATGGAGGGCTCTTTTGACCCATGTTGTGGAATGTGGAGAGACACCAGGCTTCATTATTTCCAAAAGTTCCTTCAACAAGCCCAAGTGGTGTTGTGGTGATGAATTGCCAATAATGAAGTTTCAGGGTGAGTGTCAGACTGGGGGGCCTTTTAGCGTAATGGAAAGTAGGAGGCCTCGGAGAAAACGTGCCTGGTTAGATAAGAAGGCTGATGGGCATGTTTCTCAAGCTGATTTAGTGCTTTTAGTGTAGCTTCTTATTCATTATCTTGGCAGACTTCCAGAGGTCAGCATTTTATACAGAATACTCGTTAAAGAGGAAAAAAAATTTTGAAAGCTCTGTTATATATAGTTCGTATTGGGGGAACACCTGCGCTTTAAAACATGAGCCAGCCTCAGAGAGCAAATGAAATAAGCTCTGGAGGTTATAACTGTGACTTTTTAAGCCAATACATGGTAGCATAATGTACACATTTTTAATGATTCAATGATATTGAGGGAAGAAAAGACACACTTGCATTAAAATCAGAGTAAAGCATCAAAAATACTTTTTTTTTTTTTGGTACCCGAGATTAAATCCAGGGTCACTTTACCACTGAGCCACATCCCAAACCCTTCTTTAAACATTTTTAAATTTAGAGACAGGGTCTTGCTAATTTACTTAAAACCTTGCTAAATTGCTGAGGCTGGCTTTGAACTTGCAATCCTCCTGCCTCAGCCCTCTGAGTTGCTGAGATTATAGGCATGTGCTTCCTACCATGCCCTGCTCACAAATACTTTTCAACAAAGGAAAAAAGAAAAGAACCCAGGCCTGGAGTCAGGGGTCTGGAGTTTGCTCCTTACTAATTTGTTGTGTGATCTCAGGTGGGTCTCCAAACTTGGCCTCCATTCTGCTCTCTGTGTTATAACAGGTGGGACCAGAAATAATCCTTTTAGCCCTTAGAAGGAGGCAAGGAGGGTAGGTCATGAAATGTGTGCAAAGCATGTCTTGGATTGTATAACTGTCAGGAATTATCACTCAGGATATTCCTTGTGTGCACAATAAGCAGATACCACTTTGATATTGAGCTTGTACCGACACTGCCCTTCCTCCTTCCATGACACTTACCAAGGGCACCTGGATCTCCGACCAGGTGATGTTGGGCACAGAGGATGCAGGCTGTAGCAGCATCGTGGGGAAGAAGAGGTTGTAGTGGCCTGTGGCTGCCAGGTACAGGGTCACAGCAATGTTGAAGGGCAGCGTGAAGACTGGCAGGTCCCACTTGCTGAAGATGGTGCTCAGGGCACTGGAGAGGATGGGGCTGATGGCAGAAGCACAAGACATGGTGGTCAGGAAGCTGCCTGGCTCCCCCACCGGGCCACTCAGCAGCAGGAGACCCCTGCACCTTCCCAGAGAAAAGCAGCCTGCTGGGGTCCTTCCCGAGCATGACTGGCCCTGGGGCAGGGCCTTCCCTGGGCCCCCTCCCTGTGCAGGGTACAGGAAGGGATGCCCACACTCACCTCCAGAAAGAGGGCTTTCTGGGAGATGTTTTAAAGGACAGAAGTCTCACTACTTCCTCATACAGCTCCCTCCCCAGGCAGGAGGAGAGAGGACAGGTTGGGGGAGCAGTGGGGAGGGAATCACAGTCACTCAGTCATTTAGCTAGTGTTTATTGAGTGGCCAAGCTCACTAGCCTCATGGCCAGGGTGCCCGGTGTTTTCTGGAGGTGAGGGAGGAGCCTGGTGTTCTGAGGGCTCTGCCCCACGGCTGTCCTTCAGCCTACCCTGGTCGGGGTCCCAGGGACAGAGGAAAGATGTGGGAGCAGGAGGGAGGAGATTGCCAGAAACTGACAGGCCCCCATAGTGTGGTTCTTGCCCTGTGTGGACCTCAGTTTCTTGCTCTGTGCTCTGGCAGGGTTAAGCAGAAACCCTTTTAGATCTTAACAAAAGAAGAAAGGATGGTAGCTGAGACCCGGTGTATAGGTAACCTGTACACTGTGCTGCAGCAGCATCATGTCAGTCAAGGTTTCCAGTGAGTGTCTCTGACGTGCAAGTTAAACAAAAGGCACTTAAAAACGGAGTTTAGATGGGCAGTCACAGGGTCAAGGTAAAAAGAACAGTGGCCTTTGGATTTGAACCCATGACCTCAGAACAGACTTACCAAGACATGGACATGACGATGACAGGGAGCAGAAGCCACCAGTAATAGTCGCCTTTGTCTGAGAACACTGCCATCAGCAGCCCCACCAGCACTCCGTTGTAGCCATGGAGTCCTGCTGCAATTGCTGACCTGGGGACAAATGGGGCTGGTGAAGTGGAGGTTTTCCCAGGCCTTTTATTTATTTATTTATTTATTTAGGTATCGGGGATTGACTGCCCAAAACCTTGGGACCCCTTGCCAACTGGACGTCGTCTCTAGGTTGTCCTTTCTGCACTTAACCACTGAGCCACATCCCCAGCCCTTTTTAATATTTTTATTTAGAGAAAGGGTCTTGCTAAGTTGCTGAGGTTGGCTTTGATTCTGCGATCCTCCTGCCTCAGCCTCCTGAGCTGCTGGGATTACAGGCGTGCGTTACCACTCCTGGCTCCCAGGGCCTTTTCCTGCCACATGCTTCACAGGCCATCATTATGGGAGTGACTGGGTGAGGACACAGCCCTATCACCCCTGCATTTTTCTCTAGAAAAATGTGTATGTCCCTAGGAAATATTGCCTTCAGCTACCAGTGCTCTTATTCTGAGGGGTTTCTGAGCTGAGGGGTGAGAAGGGGTCCTCTCGGAGGAGTGCCCTCTTGGCCTTACACTTGGACTTTGGGTCTCTGGGGACTTACCTGTCCTGGCTCAGGATGAGGGCTGTCAAGGTGGACACAATGGTGCCCAGGCAACCCGAGATGGCCCACCAGGGGTTCTGGATGAAGAGGCCAAGGACGATGAGGATGCCGCTGAGGGGGTTGTTCACGAACATCACCTGAGACGTGCCCCGGAGCACCCAGTCCAGAAACTGGAACACTGGGGATTTGTCTGAAACGGAACAGGGAGGGACTTGGCAAAGGCTCGGTGTGGAGGTCCCGGGCGAGGTCTGGTGGCCAGGCCCAGGGAGTGTGGGATCTCTCTGAAAATCCAAAGTGGGCTTCTAGGGAGCCAGCCACCTGCTGTCACCTGCCACAGAAGAGTGTCAAAGGAGAACCTGGGAGAGCATTGACTGCCCAAAACCTTGGGACCCCTTGCCAGCTGGACGTCGTCTCTAGGTTGTCCTTCCTGCGGTGGGGGTTAGGTCCCCTGTGTGGTCTATGCTTCCCATAAGAGTGGCATAAAGTTTCCAGAAAACTCTCTTGCTTCATAGAGGTTGCCACACCCAGGAGCTGAGCTCAGGGGCATTGCTGGAGAGAATCTATTGACCTGGTAGACAGTTCTCCTGTACGTCAGCCAGAAGGCATTTTTCTAGAATGCTGCTAACTCTCTAGAATCCCAGCACTACAAATGTTTATCTGAGTGGGACATTTGGGAGCGCAGGACTATGCCATTTAGAAATGAGAGTTTGCACATGTATCTGTACCTGTATTTATATCCCAAGAGACTATGTAACAGCAAATCCTAGCTTTCCTGGAAAACCCTAGATAGAGCTCATTCTTAGTCTACAGAAACACCTCCTCAGCCCCCATTATGGCAGTGCATTTCCAGGGGTGGCCAAGGTGACCTTTTAGGTGTAGATCTAGGGCTGCTGTCACAAAACTGTACCTTTAAGTCTCTCTCCGCATTCCTTCATCTCTCCCGTGATGTAGCTGAGGGCTTTGCTGACCCTCTTCCTGCTGGCGGCCATGGAGCTCTGGACCCAGGAAATCCTGGACGTGCTGGTTTCTACCTTAATCTCGGAGCTCTCCTCCATGGTGTTCAGATCCTGCCCAGGGAGAAGAGATGGGCAAGAGCCTCCTGTCACCTGTGGTTTTCACACTGATGTGTGTGGTCCTCAGGGACCTGTTTCTTTTGTTTGACAGGCCACCTCATTTAATGAGGGACGAGAGGACATTTTCATTCTCATTTGTGGTAGAGGGCTCAGGCATACAGAGATTCTTATTTGCAAAGGTCAAGGTCAAACAGTAGGGTTAAGGTTAAACACAGATGTCTAGAATTTTAAATATATATACCATACTCTTCTTTCTAGAAGAAATCGTTTTCACTTCTGCCTGTACACTCTTTAAAATTGAACTGGCCATGAATATAAAGGTATGAACTTGAATAAGTGAAGATTCCATTTTTGAAAATTGGCATGATCTTATTTCCTAAATTCTTGATTTAGAGGAAATCTGATAAGAGATAATTCAAATAAAAGGAATATGAAAGTTCACAAAGCAAACCGTGACCATTTTATCTAAATGTCCCTACATGTCTGAAAATATGAATTTCAAGAAAAATTTGCCTAAATGAGAAAATCTCCTTGACAGACCTCAGCTCCCTAATCTACTACAGGTGGTGTGACTGGAAGGTGCTGTCCCTGATTTGGGACACCCTGTACTCACAAGCAGCTCAATGGTGGGCTTCCGGTATGGATAGGGAAATGGCTCTTTGGCTTGTCTCTCCTGGTGTTCGCTTTTTCCAAACACTGAAGAAGGAAGGAAAGAGAATCATCAGTTCGGGCACCTCAGCAGTACTTTAGTACAAGGCTCGAGTTAGACTCTTGGGCATATTGTACCTTCCTTTACTGGTCTTAGGCCCATTTGGGTCCTCCCTTTGGGAAAAAAAATGTACGTGATCATGTAAACAGGATGTTTTACAAGGAATATAGGGAGTTCAGAGGAGTATCGGGAGTTCACTGACCCTTGATGAAGAAGCCCCAATGTAGCTCGACTCCTATGTTCATTAAATGAGGAAACAGGAGCCCCTGAGGGATGTGACTTTCCTGTGACCCCTGAAACCAGAGTTCTTTCTCCTATGCCACAAGTCAGTGCAAGAGGAAGGGACTGGATGGGGTTGCCGTCCTTCACTTGCTCCTTATGAAGCAGTAGGCTGCCTGGGCCATGAAGGATCTGGGTTTGAACTTGACTCTGACTCTCCCTAGCTGGCTGATTTCAGGGTGATTGGTCTTTGGTTTTCTCTGTCCCTATGTTTCTGTCTCTTTCTCTCTTATTCTCTATTTTTTGATGTTTGTCTCTGAATTTTAGGCATTTTTTTTTTTTAAAGAGAGAGAGAGAGAGAGAGAGAGAGAGAGAGAGAATTTTTTTAATATTTATTTTTTAGTTCTCAGCGGATACAACATCTTTGTTTGTATGTGGTGCTGAGGATCGAACCCGGGCCGCACGCATGCCAGGCGAGCGCGCTACCACTTGAGCCACATCCCCAGCCCCAATTTTAGGCATTTTAATAGATGGCAATTGCTGTTTGGATCAGGATAAGTGATATCCATGTAGATACTTCATATAACCTTTTGTGTATACTTTTAATTCTAGAAAACTCTTGTAATGTGACTCTAAACACTTTTGATTACTGAGGACAGCTTATTTTTTGTGGATGACCAATTTCAGTAGGGTTTTAGGCACCCTGAATGATCTGCCCTTGCAAGTTTCCGTCTTGGTGCTATGGCTCCCTCTTGTGGTCAAGTGTGAGAATGGCAGGCTGGACTCTGCCCTCCTGTATTTTTGAGACTGCATTGGCGGTTGCCACTCTGTATTCCTGAGACTTCTGGGTGTCTAGGCTGAAAGGGATGTGTCAAAGGCACTGTGTTCCCACTTTTGAAGGAGCACGGGCTGAAAATACTAGTGTGGTTGGGATGTTATGTCACGTAGGAGAAACACATTAATTTTGGAAGTTTTGAAAGGAGGAGCAGAGAGAAGTCCTATAACTCAGATCATGTGTGATCTCCTGACAGACCCACTGCTTCTGTCTGGAGATTCCTCTGCCTGCCATTCTGCGGAATTCCCAAGCACTCCATCTCCAGGCTCCTCTGCATGGGATCCCACTCTACCATGCCCCCAGCTCACCATCCCAAGAGATATTAGGAAGGAAGCTATTGACCTTTTGAGACAATGCTCTTTCACACCATGTCAGAGGCCCCTGTCAAAGACACACTAAAGGGCTTGGGGGCCCTTCAGTTATCTGCAATTCTCTCTCCACCTTGTAAATCTTCCTATAACCTCCCCAGACCCATTTCTCTGGCCTTGCTGACTTCTGATGTGCAAGGGAGAGATTAGATGAACTGGAGGAAGGAAATACTGATGCATCTTCAGGGAGGCATGTGTTGTAAGGGGGGAACTACCTGAGGAGTCATCTCTACCTCCTGCAGTGCCTCTGGCTAGCTGTGCAACCCTGGGCAATCTGCTCCCCTCTCTGGGGGTTGGGGTTGGGACTGGCTCTCTGTCTCTCCACGAGGCTACTCCACACTGCAGCTGATCTCTCCAGACTCCCCCTGTTTACCAGAACCTGCCTCATCTTCCAGGTCTCTGGCTTCTTCACCTGCTCAGCTTTGGCTGCTCCCCCTGGTCCCCTCCTCACCATCACCCTCCTCCTGTTCCCTTGGCCTTGATATTCCCACCACTGTCTCAGATGAGGCCTTTTCAACTATAATCTCCCAGACCAGTGGTTTTTGAATTGGTGGTAAATTAGAATCTCATAAAGAGCTCTAAAGGACCCCAGGCCAGCCCAGCTACTCCTCAGATGAATTAAATTAAAGCTTTGGGGATGGGATACATGTAGCCAGGCTGAGACCCCTGGCCTAGCCCTGTGTTAGCCCACAGCCTGGACCGTAGGCAGGGTGTGTTCAGACCAAGGAAAATGGTGTCTTTGGTCAATGGTCACGTAAAAAGAATGAACCTGACCTTCATGGGTCTCCCCACCATGCTGTGAAGCAGGTACTGTCACTGCCCCTGTTTTATTAGAGATGAGGAAGCCAGGGACTGCACACGAGGGGGAGAGTGCTCACACCTTTGCTCCTCCTCCGAATGGACGACCACTCGATGTGGAACACGCTCCTGTGCCTGGGGAGCACAGCCTCAGAGCCCTCCTCGGCCTTCGGGCCTGGTGGTGGTGACTGCTCCCCACTGCCACCTAGCCAGGGGCGAGAAGAGACAGGTCAGCACCTCATTTGGTCCATACCCCTGAGCGCCAAGCAGAGAGCCAGGAAAAACCACACCCAGAAGCTGGGAAGTAGAGTGTGACAGTCTGATCCGGAGTAGTGACTACATCAGTCTTTGTATAAAGCACTCCACTGCGACTGCACAGCAGAGGCACGTGGTCCAGAGGCTGCCCAGAGCAGTGGAAAACGTTCACATGGCTACATTTGCACACTTTATAAGTTAACTCACTTGGCCCACCTTGAAATGGATAGGTGGGCGTTGATATTGCCAAAAGATGGAAAATTGAGACGCAGGATGATTTCTATATAATTCTGCATTAAGCCTTTCAACCCTCAGCTTCTAATCCATGGCAATTGCTATTTACTTTCCCTACAGAAACCTGAGTTACATCTGTGTCAAGAGATGGAAGAGACAGCCTAAGAGCCATTTAATTGTACCTTAGACCAGCATGAACAGGTGGATCCTGGGCTGACTGCCCAGTCACTACTCTTCAGCCAGTGCCTTGGACACACCTGGGCTAGAGAGTTCTAAATGGCTGTGTATTACCTCACCTGGGTGATTTTAAAAAATGCATGAGCCTTACCCCAGACTAATTTAAAAAATCGAAGTTTTTAATGCCCATGTATTTAAAAATGGCTCTAATATGCAGCTTGGGCTGAGAAGTCTAGGTTCTTGCTACTCAAAGTGTGGTTCCCGGACCAGCATTGGCATCAGCTGTGAGCTTGTTAGAAATGCAGAATCTCAGGTCTTACCCCAGACTGATGGAATTAGAATGTGTCTTTCAACAAGATTCCCCAAGTGAGTTCCATGCACAGTAAAGTTTGACAAATATCAATCTATGGGGAACCAAGTGCCTTGAATAAGTTCTCAGCTCCAAGAATCCCTGTTCTGTATCATATGGTCTTCAATTTCCATACTACGGGTAGGAGAGCACTCTTACCACTAGGAACAGATTTTTCAAGGCATGGTCTGAGAACTCACAGCATGGAATCACCTGGGTGCTTTGTTAAATTGCATGTGCCTAGGCCTACTCAAGGTCCGTTTACTGGAATATTTGGTGATTCCTAGGGCATGCAAGTTTAACACACTCTGCTAGAGATTCTTTAGTATACCAGAATCACATGCTCCAGTAGCTGCCTGGGCGAGTGGAAAACATTTACACTATTACATTTGCACATTTTCTAAGTTAACACAGTTGGCTCTTTCAATGGTAACTTGAAACACACAGGTTAGAAAATGATGTTGCCAAAAGATGAAAAATTGAGGCTAAAGATGATTTCTCCTCCTCCTCCCTCTCGTCCTCCTCCTTCTTTTTTTTTTTTTTTTTGGTATGGTAAATTGAACTCAGGGACACATGAGCACTGAGTATTCTGTAGCAACCTACAAATGGGGACTCTTTCCTTTTCTCTGCATCTTCAACGCCCAGTCTGGTCCATGGTCCAACTTCATGGACATCACTAGGGAGCTTGCCAGGAATGTTTCATCCCCAACCTGCTGAGTTGAAATCTGCTTTCAAGCAAGAAACCTGCTGATTTGGAGGTACATTGAAATCTGAAAACACTGGTCTCCATCACACTGTTCTAGGGACAACTTTATTTATTTATTTTAGTTGTAGTTGGACACAATACCTTTATTTCACTTATTTATTTTTACGTGGTGCTGTGGATCGAACCCAGGTCTCGCAGGTGCGAGGCGAGTACTCTACTCCTGAGCCTCAACCCAGCCCCTCTAGGGACAACTTTAACAAAGCTCAGAACACAGGAGGAACAAAACCCCAAGAGTCTGCGGGTATGCATGAACAAAGAATGAGGCCTTGCTTAGTCTTTTAGATTGAAAGGTAACAAAAGACTGTCCCTTCCCTCTGGCTCAGGTGGAGAAGCAGTTACTGTTAGGCATCCTGTGTGTGGGTCAGCCTTCAGCCTCATCCCAAGCTGGGGAGTGGAAGTCAACAATGCACCGCAGAGACACCAGGAAGTCAGCTTGCCCCCAGACACCTCTGCAGACAGGGTTCATGCAGGGTGAGAATGGAAGGGGCATCCTTGCACCACTGACAAAGCAGGGTGTTCTCCCATAATGTCAATCCCCAGAGCACATCTGTCAGACTGGGAGGGCATCTCTGTTGGACCATTGCTTCTTGTTCCTCGTATAACGAGTGCTGGCCACCCAGCCATCTCCTTGGCAGAGCTGTATTTTAACCTTAGCATCATAAACGCAGAATTGAAGGGAGTTTCGGGATCACAGCCCGCCTCCCCTGTCTAAGGAAATCAACTCTCCAGGACACACAGCTCATTAATCTCGGCAGAGCTGCGAATTGCATCAGGTCTCTTGATGCTCAGTTTGCTGCTCTCTCCACCCAGGGCTGGCTGCACGGTGCAGCACAGACCTGTCTTCCTTTCTTTTTATCCTGGGACCTGGTCCTGGATATCAAAGGGGACAACACATGCTGCCTATGAGCCTGTGTTATTTTTCATATGTACAAAGAGGGTCCTTCAGTTTAGCAAACCAAAGCAACATTTATCCGAAAGTCTTGGCAATCCAAAGGGAAAATTGCTGGTTGTTAAGATACCCTAGATTTTGTTCACTGAGTTATATACTAGCAGAGGCAGGGCGAGCTGGGCTTGCTGGCCAAGGTGCGGGTGAGGCTGAGCTTATCCATCAGGCAGGGCTTACATGAAGCAGAGCACGTACCCCCCACCCCAAAGAACCCTCCCCCACCATAATTAAGCTTCTTCTCTTGTCAGAAAGACTTTTACAAGACTGTCAACAGGATTTCACAGGAGTTCTGCAAAGAGCTCAAATGTGGTTTGAAGCTTCCTCTTTCTTGTAAATGCCAGGTTTGTAGACAAAATGTGTGAAACCTCTCTCTAGCCTAAGAATATGGGACAAAGAGTAACTGTTATGTTCCCACCCACTCCCACTGTCCTGTAACTATCCCACTGAGTAGAAATCTAAAAGAATTTCAAGACTTGGGATCCAGAGATTTTTAGGAATCAGCCCCTCTGGACCATTGCAGCTTAAATAAACCTGCTTCCTGAGACTTCCTCTGGCATCTAGCCTCATCTGTCCTACATCATACAGGTGGCTGCAGAAGCCTGGTGGCTCAGCCTCTGTCCCCCTGGTCTGCATATTTAGTAGCTCCGATTCTGTGCCTGCTCAGAACCCAGAAGCCAAGAAACAAAACAACATAAAAACAAAACCTCAGCAAAACAAACACTAAGAGGCACCTTTGTCGTATGGGTGATATTGAAGTGCTGGGCTGCAGCCCTTCAGGCTGTGTCTGGGAGGGTTGAGATTGAGAGGTGGGAACAAATGCCACAAAGAAGATTGGAGATGAAATAACCAGCTTCCCAAGGCTGGCAAACCCTTAAAGTGAAGGTGATAGCAATTTACTGCTGGCCTCTGGGACAAATTCTCAAGACTTTCATAATGGATAAAGGCAATTTCAAGAATATTATGAGCATGTCTATCAAAAGTTCTAGAAATGAGATGTACCATTGGTGTGGTGGGGAAAAAAAAGAAAACAACACTGACTGAGAACCAGAAGTCACTAATTTTTGCTTGGCCTTTTGCAAGTCATGTGACCTCACAGTTTCCTCAAGTGCAGGCATGCAATTCTCCCTGGAAAATGTGCTTAGGATCTGTCGGGCTGACCTTGCAAATCCTACCTGTGAATGAGACAGACATCTCAGAGGCATACCTGCCATTTCTTTCTCATTCTGTAATAAAATGAGATCATGCTTGCAAAATGCTCTGGAAAATAATTTGGCAGTGCTTCTCCCTTGGGGACGTCTTTAGAAAGGACAAACTCCCCTCAGATGGCACTGGAAGGATCCATCCTCTGTCTCAGACACCTGGTATTTTACACCTACGTGTGCTGCCCCTTACCTAGCTGAGGATTAATCATTTGTTCCCGACTGTCACCTTAATAGGACGGTGAGGTCCTTGACAGCCAGGATCATACTAACTTCCTTTAGCACCCCTGGTACTTATCAGGTACCAGGTATACCATAGGCACTCAGAAGTGTAGTTGAATCTGCAAATTTTAATTTCTGAATAGTATAGTCGTTGGATACCCCAGAGTATGAACTATTTTAAAAATAATATTTCTTATGGCAAATGTTAAATGATTGATAAATATTGAAATAGAGGTGGAAAGCTTTTGGAGGATGATAGAATTTATAGTTGAGTTGTGTAGATTTTGGAAGTTGAGGGATGACTATTTTGAATTACTTGGCTAAAAGGATGGAAGTTTATAGATGGTGGTTGATAAAATGGTCCTGTAAGAGGGGCTGGAAGAACTCAGTTAATGAGAAAGAAGAAAACAGGCCAAGGAAGATCGAGATCTGGCTTGATGCGATTTGTTTTGATCACCAGATGTTACATGGGTTTATTCCATCTGGCCATGAAGCCCAAGACTGCTTAAAGGTGGGGCTGGGCCTCTATCCCAAGTATAAATTTTGTTCACACTAGGTGCTCAATAAGTGCTTTTATCATGTCGCCCTCCCCCAAACATCAGACACACACAGAAACTAGAACTCGAGTGGCCTGGTTCAGTAAACAGATGTGGGCCCCTAGGACACTGGCCATCATGTTTCTCTGCTCCTTGGACATGGCTACACAGATGCTGAGGCACTCAGGGGTATAGCTCTGTTCTTAGTACCTCAGTGGCCGAGTCGCTCCCTGGCATGACACTTGGTGCAGGAAATGGCCATTCTTCCCCCCTCCAACAGGCTCATGAAGTGTTCCTATGCAAGTAGCTTCACGACAGGGGCCATTCAGGACCACTTTAGGGGCATGGTCTCTGCCCTCCAGGACTGCCACCCTCCCGTGTTTTAACAGCAAGCCTCCCGTGATGCTTTCTCCCATTGATTCAGAAGGAGAGAATAGTCTGAGCTGCACTGATTGGTTTCAGAAACACCTTCTCTGGGGAACAGTGGTCCCCAAGAGCTCCTGCCTCTACTGACCCCTAATGCACAGGAGATGCCAGCCTTTCAAATTATCAGTGGTAAAAAAAGATTCTACAGAAGAGCCCACCTGTGAAATCAAATGTTGAGGCTTATTACAATTTTTTTGAGGTAACAAAACACACCTGAACCCTATTTGATGTCTTTCAGAAGAGGAAAATGATCTGGTCTGTCTTTCTAAAAATCAACCCCAAAAGGCCAACGCTTACATACCTTCTACAGGTTGTCTCTCAGGTTTGGATCAGGGTTCGCCCTCTCCTGGAGGCGCATCAATGCCGGCCATGCATCACACGCAGTATCGACACATGGAGCATCTGCAATCTACCATCGAGAGGTGTTTGTCATCCGTCCCTGCTCCCTGGGCCTCTTATTCCCTCACTCTGCTGTTTGGGGACACACCCACACACTACAGGGCAATTTCCTAGCTGCAACGTCAATGACTTTTTTTTTTTTTGAGGTAACACATCTATATAGTTTGATTTTTCCTACAAAATGTTCTACATGATTATGCTTTGGCCACAATTTGGGCAGATGTTTCCCTATGTGGAAGTCGAGCTTTGCACTAGCAAAGCTCTCATACACACACACACACACACACACACAGAGAAATGGATGCTTGTGACCTCTTTTTCTGTATTTAGTTGATAGTTTGGAGGATAACTATCAGAGGCATGGACTTCTGAGATTCTCTAGTCCCTCTGATTTTATGGATTGGGAAACTGAGGCCTAGAGCATGGAGTGACTTGCTTGTGGTCACACAGCTATTGTCAAGGCCAGAAGGAGGTGTTATATAGGTCTGCTCTGTCTTTTGCCTCGTAGTCTTAAGATTTATTTTCCTAAACATTACTTCCCATGAGGGTTTTATTTTTGGTCTGTCAGTTAATTCTGCTTTCGAATGCAAGGGCTCAATAGCATATTCTAGAATTTATTTTTCTAGAACTGTAGTCCCCTTTCCTCAAGTAAAACCCCACAGTCTGCCTGCACCTTCCTAATAGAACTGGCTGGAGGTGGGTTGAGAGCAGGCGAGGTAAAGAGGAAGACCTGGCCTATAGGAACATTTGGAGATAAATTGTTTGGAAACTCCAGCTTCTTAGGTACCTGATTTTTAAAAATTTTTTAGGAAGGTGAGATAGGAGTCACCATAACTGTAAAATAAGCCTCACAGTTGATGATTTCAACTTGTTCTCTGCTCCTTCCCTGCCCAGCTCCCAGCTGACCTATGGAATTGCCTGGATTTATTTCTTTTGGTGTCTTCGACTCACTTCATGGGGAAGACATTAATGATCATAAATGAGTTGATATCTCAATTAGCTTCACAATACTTTATGATAACCTCATAAATGAAATTAAAGAGAATCCAAAGAGTACCCCATCTGTAACTGGGGTGGGTCCTGACCCATCTTCTGGAATGGCTTTGCACTCTCTGCTCACTGTAAACACCCAGCCCATGCCCTCACAACTGCATGCCCACATTACCAGTCTCCCTGATCTTGGCCTTTCTCCTTTCAACCCATTCTATGCTTCTATTGCTTGATCATGTCTTTATGTCACTTTCTTACTCAATAATCCGCATAGCTCCCTGTTGCCAAGAGCATAATGCTCCAACTCCTCTGCTGGACTTTGCAGATGTTCCACAATATGGTGAACTTCACCATCTTTTCTTCCAACATGCATCCTACTGGGCCCATGCTGACTTGTTCACTGCTCTCTGTGCTTCCTCCTCTTTTCTCTTGCCTAAGTTCTAGGTATGTTTCATCATCTGGGTCATGTTCTACTCCCCCAGAAAGCTATCCCTGGCTTGCTGGCCCACATGAATCCACGTACTCCGATTGCCCATGGTGTGGGGAAAGTACTCTAGATAGCACCTGTACAAGTGCACAGTAGAGTTTTATACTGATATTTGCAACACACATGAAAAGTACTCCATAAATACTTTCCAACCTACTGAAACCACTTTGCAATACATGTTTTTCCTTAACCAGGTGATCTGAATATCCAGGCTTTGGCAGAAGGAAACTGAGGCCCAGAGAGGAGTGGCTTACCTAAGACTATCTAACTGGTTAGTTATGAAGCCAGGTTTCAACCTCCTGATTTAATTCTTTTTTCCTGCAAATAGGTGTTTTACTGATAGTTGGAGGTTTCTAAATAATAGCAATGGGTTTGTGACTTTTTAAATTAAGAAAATTATGAAATAATTCATATTTTGAGAGGAGTAACAAAAGTTGCACAAAATCACAAACACTCATGTGTCATCACTTTTGTGACACCCATGAAAAAGCCAAGGAAAATTCTGGGCCATTATATGTTAGTTTTTTTTTTCTTGTGGAAACATTTCCATACTCTGTCCCCTGCAATTCTTTTCTGTACCCTCCCCTCATTTTCTGTGGTAGACATAGCTATTTGGGTACAGAGTTTTTTTCCACTAAGTTTAGATGCAGCCTAAGAATCCTTCTTAACCCGGTTATCCATAAAACCAATACCAATCAGCCAGATTTGACACTTAAGAGTAAACTTAAGTTCTCTCCCAGCCTCACAGAAGGTTGTAGATTTCACACACATTTGAGAGAAGGGGTACATGGAAGCCAGGGTTTTGACCACAAGCAGAGCCGCAGACATAGCCAAGCCTTGCAGGATGGATTTTGCCAGCAAGTGTGCCAAGGCTCATATCACCGGCTGCCTGTCTTGGAGGAGGTCACCAACCTTACAGGCTATCCACTTTTGACTTAGATAACTTCAATATCATGAAATGTTGCTTCTTATGGCCTGCGGCTGTCTTCCAGAAACATCTTCTCAGTAGCTACACAGAATAAGTCTATGGTAATCTCAGATGGGTATGTGAGAGGGGTTACCGAGGACTTCGGTTGTGAGGAGCTGTGAGGTTAAGATGCGAGTGGAGACTAGTTGGTCCTGTTCTTCTGCAGAAGGCATATAGGACCTAAGGAGACAAGCCAGGGACATGGAGCAGTGCTCAGCTCTGGAAGCAGCAGGTAGTGAGTGCTTGCAGAACATTTTCAATGCTACCTCATTAACCAGAAGTTACTTCCCAGAGGCTCAACCCAATGCAGCACAGCCCTGGGAGCCATACTGGTGATGTCAGAGCTGGGGGGGTCATAGCCTGTGGGAAGGGTGACAAATGCTATAAAGCCCTTCCAGTGGGCAAGTGGAGGGGGGATAGAAGGCTGGTAAATTGGCCTGGTTTCATCACCAGGTGAGCATGTAGCACCCAGGGTTGCATGTTAGGATCCTGGACTTTTGCCCAGGCTCTTTAGTCCCCTGGACACATCTCTGGCTAGCCGTGGTTTCCTCGTCTATAAAATACAGAGTTTGAGCTACAAATACTCAAGAGCCATTTCATCTCAAAGTTTCCAAAACCTAGCTTCTGTCTGGATTTCTTAGTGAGTTTCTCACTCCATGACAGTCTTTCCCAGATGCAGTTCAACAGAAGAAAGAGTTAAAACTTTTCCTTTGAAGTGCCCGATGTTGCTGTTGGCTGGGGATCTACGTGGTCCACTTCTTTTCCCCAGCATCTCTTACCTGGGCTCCTTTGGGTTTCCTGCACAGGGCTGGAGGAATCTAGACCATCAGGACTCGGGAAGAAACTTCTTTCCAAATGGGCAGCGTCTGTGGTCCTCAGCTCCAGGTGCTGTGATTTCTCCTAAACTCAAACTTCCTCACCTCCCCGAGCCCTCCAGGCATCCTCTTGCTGACTTTCTGTAAACTCATCAATGTGCATCCCCTAAACCCATTCCGGTCAAGTCTGCGGGTTAGGGAAGGGCACTACGGAGGAGGAGTAGGGACAGGAGGGACAAATGCCCCTTCTGCAGCACTCCCTCTCTCTCTGGCTTTCCTGTCAAAAGATGACTTCCTAAACCCCCAGGGGAAGGTGAGTGCCAGCTACCATGGTTCCCCAGCTGGGGGACCAGGCAGCTTTCCTTCAAAGGGCAGAGCTGGGATGTCTAGTAGCCGCCCTGCTGTCACCTCTTCTCATTAGAATTCTAGCTCTAGCATTTGCCTTTAAAGCAATTATCTAAGTGTTGTCTCCTCTGGGGGCCAATTTGCCTTCCAACCTCAATAAGCTCCTTTAATTCCCCATCCAGGCGGGGTGCAGACTGGGGAGCAGTTTTGCCATCAGCGTCTCCATGGAAATTTTTGCACAGCCTATGCTAGATCTTGTCTTTCTGGTTCTATGGAAATTTTCAGACCTTTCCTCCTAACTCTTGCCGACTGGGGCCGGGAGGGCTCTGCGGGACCCTCTCACAGCAAGAAGGGCATGACCTAACCCCTGTGTCAAGAAAGAACTCTGAGGTCTATATATTATGAAAGCAGGCCCTCCCAAGTCCCATGAGGCCATGGGGTCTGGTGGGCTGGAGGTTGGGGAGGGGGCCCAATCCAAACATGCTTTGTTTGGCTAGTATGATGGGTCATCAATCCCAGACTGACGTACCACCCCACCCCCAAATACACACTCAGAGGTGGAGTGTGGGCCTTACTCAGGATGAGAAGCAGAACCTCACACTGAGGAAATTAGCTACACCTGAGTAGACAGACTCCCCCGCTGACGTCAAAGGTCCCCGTCCCACAGCACCAGGTGTTTCGGAACTGCTGAAGAGGGTTCCTGCTTAGGGAAGTGCTTTGGAGGCAGGAGAGGGTAGGAGCATCCAGGAGGCCTCTGCATTCCAGGGAGAGGCCGAGTGTGCAAGAGCAGGTGGTTCCCAGCACAGGGGCCTTCCTGGGTGTGCTGGGTCAGGGCCTTGGCATCTTCTGGGCAATGCAAGCCTTCACCTTTTCTTTGTCCCCCGTCACTTAGTCTCTTGGCTCAGGCCCTGATGCTCGCCCCTTGCCATCTTTCTCTGGCCTCTTCTAAGGGCTCCTGAACTTCTTGTAGTGAGCTCACTCCGGCTCCCTGAGCATCCACCCACCCAAACATAACAGACAGATGCCACTTGGGAAGAATATGGAACCAAGTTGAAAAGAAAGGAAATGATGTCCCCTGGAGAAGCCATCTAGGAAGCTCATCATGAGTCCTGAGCTGAAAGGAACCATAGCTCCTAGGAGTGTAGTGTCTGTCACACACATTGGCATGTGAGACCCAGGGCAGGGTAATCCAGCACTTCCCAGGCAGCAAAAAGCTGAGATGGAATCTTGTGCCCTGTGGGTTGTACCAAAGTCTGGAACCCAGGTATTGAGGACTATCTAAGAGATCTGTTTGTGCAAGAGACTCTTTCCTTGAAGGCTCAGTCAACCAGAATTCACTTCAGAATGATGTTTTCTTCACAATGCTACATTTCTGATCTTGTGGAGGGAGAATAATGAAACAAATTCCCAGAGTTAACTCAGGGCAGTCAGATTCCTCCAGGGGAAGGGGCCAAGGTCCTGTGGAGAGAACCAATCCTGAGCTTGTAAAATGCAAGCAAATTGCTGCTTCCTTGGGCTCCAGCAGCCCCAGTAGCTGTAGCAGGGAACTGGGGGCTCTTAGTTACCAATGTGCAAAGGGTTAAAAAGGACTTGTCATTCTCCCACCCCCTCCTTGGGGCCTTAGAATTTCTAGTTCCACAAGAGGTAGAAGGGGTCCCTATAGGTCCTTCTATCTGCTCTGAATGGCTAGAGGCGAGAAAAACCAGGCAAGTCAAAAAAAATCTCACATAAAATGTGAATACCTTTAAAGCTGCCAAGTGAGACTGCAGTTTATTGAGTAGAAATCATGCCCACACTGAAACTTTCATTCCCCACCTGGTTTTATGTGATAGCTGTCCCCAGGCCCTCACAACCTTTAGGGCCTAAGAGAACAAAGCTGAGACTCACACAGGGACCATGAACAAACTGGGGCACATCCGTTTGATGCAGCCACAGACACAGGCCAGGAAGACCAAGTGACGGTCAGAGCTTAGAGGATGGACAGGAAGAAGAATCCCCCAGAGGGGAGAGGGTCGGGAGGAGCAGGTCAAGGAGAAGGGCCAGCTGAGTGACACTGGTCCTCCAAGCAACCATGCTGAGCATTTTGGTAAAACGGACCAAATGGCTAACTGGTCAAGCTTTAGGAAAAGCTGTAAAGACAATAATGGTACATTTTGAACTTTTGTCCCCATGAGTTTTTGTCACCTTAGTGATTTTCCACCTTATTCCTTGGCAGGAGCTCAGGGCCACAGAATCACAGAAATTTGGAGTTGGAGGAGAGTACCTGCAGTGGTCATTTGGTTTAACTCCACCCAAAGCAAATGTCCCCTGCAGGCCTTCAGCCCTGCAATGCCAAGTAGGGGACTGAGAGTCTCACAGGACACTTGTGCTCAGGCTCCGCCATTGCTATGATGCATCCCTCTCCACAGATTCAGGGGGCCTGCTCACCACTCCCACCTCTGTGCCCCGTGCTCTAGGGGGACGTCTAGCTGACTTATTCCACATGTGTTTCCTCTTACTGCACACAGCCATGACCTCAGCCAAATCTTCTTTTCAAGCCAAATACAACCAGCTTCACAGTCATTCTGGTGGGACAGTGTGCTCCAGACCCTCCTTCACCCAGCTTGGCCTTATCTCAGGATGCCCTTTTCTTTTTTCTTCCCAAAGACTATCTTAAAATATGCTGCTCATGTTTCTTTGTGCTCTCCCCTCCCTTTTCATCGAACCTATTCTCAGAAATGGCTCCTGCGACCTAAGATGCAAATGATTGATCATGCTTACTCTGTTACCCTCCCAGGGCTGTTTACGTTTTAACTGGTTCAAAGCCTTAAATCAAAGGGATGGCTGGAAATGCTTTGGTAGCAGGTAATGGGAACACAGGGGACAGGAAAAGAGGCACAGTTATTTTCCTGGAACCCTTAAAATCACGCCTGATACATTTCCTAAACAAAAGACCAACCCGACCAGATAATTTCCTCAAGATGAAGATTGCTTAGCCTCATCTTTATCTCAGGTAAGACTCTTCACCTGGTCATGCAAATCCCCATAAAATAAATTTCTCAAAGGCAGGGACTGGTTCGGTTACTGTCAAGCCCGGGACTTAGTAACATATTAATATTTCTATACACAGTGTTTCCTTGGTCAGTGAGTGAATGAGGTCAGGCAGAAGACAGAGTTTCTTAGGTCACAAACACAGGTGGACGGTTCTGGGCAATCAGCACAGGGGCCCATATGGGATGGAAGAAGGGGAATGGGCCTAAGTTTAGGGCTACAAGTTACCAGAAGGTAACTTTGATTTGAGGAGCAAAAGGAGATAGATAAAAACAAAAGAATAATATGAACACACATAGGGGTTTCATTTTAGCTCAAATCTCAAAGATTTTTCTAAAACAAAGACTATGTATATACGTATATCTATCTATATCTATATCTATAGCTATATCTATATCCCAAATTATACTTATCAGTTGAATCTAAGGAAGAAAGTTTAGTGTTGGGAAATGAATCAGTGGCTGAAAGATCAAGTGGAAGAAATATGTCGAAGCAGGGCAAAATTATGCATGGTAAAAACTGGAAGAAGATAAGTAACTTGGACCAGAGTTCGAGGAAGCCTAACATATGGATATTGGAGTTCCTGAGAGAGAAGACAGAGGAGATGGGGGAAAAGCAGTAATCAAGTAAATGCTAGAAGAAAGCCGGCTGAGCTGAAGAAGGGCTGGAGTTTGCAGAGGGAAAGGCAGGACTGATGAGAGGAGACACACTCCCCGGCGTAGCTTCCCAAAATTTCTGAACTTCAAAGACAAGAGATTGTGGTCACCTAGAAGGAAGGAAAGGGCTAGTCACAAAAGAAAAAGAATGAGATTGGCCTCAGATTTCTCATTTTAACACTTGAGAGAAAATAAAAGAACATGTATAGACATCCGAGGGGCAGGGTTGCACCCTAGGGGCTCAGTGCCCAGTCAAAATGCCGTTCTCCTATCAAGGGAAAGAAACTCTGTGGACACAGCGTCCAGGAATATGCTACCTTATTTTCTCTTGTATTATTTGAAGAATATACTCAAGGAAGGATTCTAAACAAGGAATGAACAAACCAGAATAGAGGTTGTAAGGCAGGGGAAGATGGAAAACAGAAGAAAGAATGATAAAAGGTAACATCCCAGGATTCACAGTAAACCCCAGTGGAAAATAATAGAACTACCAGGAATGTGTGGTATAGGATTCTTTGCAAAAAGAAAAGGCATATTGCAAGGGGAAAACTAAAAAGGATAAATGATCTCAGCGAAATGTAGGTGGGAGATGACGGGAGAAGTCCAGTGTTCAAAGGTCTGGGGCACTGGGGGTGGATCCTGAAGCAATTGTAAATTCCTCAGGGTGGGAAAGGAGCATCGGAGAAGCAGGGAGTCCAGCTAGGGTAAGCCCTCCGGTATTTTGCTCACATGATAATATAGAAACAGGGTTTTGAACATGAGTGTTGGGAAAGGGGCAGTAATCACCAGTTTGGGAAAACGTGAATATTCAGAACTTCTTATTTAGACACTTTCAGTCCCCTGCTTGTCCCTGTTTTGATTTGAAAACTCCAGCAGTGTGGCCAGAGGTCCCCATCAGCCACTGGCTCTGCGCCTAGGGTGCCTTCATCTCCAGCACGTGTCCCCTACTCCATGTCTGTCCAGAAGCCACTCACCAAGTTTAATTCTATAGCATCTATGTTTTATTAATCAGTCCAAGAAGATCACCTTTTAGTCACCTTTCCAAAAGACTTAATATTTTTGTTGTACACCAACAATGTAAAACATGCTTCTTCCTTCTAACTCTGCAATCTCATCCCTGACTTCCTTGAACGTGGCCATTATGAGGACAATTGTGAGGATTTGGACAGAGAAAGAAGATCAGCCGCAGGGACAGGGAATGACAGGTGTGTCTGATTCCATACAGGTGCAAGAAAAGGCAAAGAAGGAAGCACTGAGCTGCTTGTCCCAGAGTTGAGAACAGAAGGTCCGGGCAGAGCATCTCTGCCCGGAGCTGGCTAATCACCGCTGGGAGACTTCTCTTCTTCACTGCTTTTCATTGTCAGGTAGTAGATGCGGTTGGCCTCCGGGTAGGTGACCTTGCTGAGCGGGAGCTTGTAGATGGCTGGGTTGTTGGTTGTCAGGAGCAGGAATATGAGGGTGGAGATACAGAAGGCCCAGGTGCCTGGTGGTACAGCCACCTGGAAATAAAAGCATCGGGGTCTGAAGAATGATTCTAGGCTCCTGTGTTGGGCTAGAGACACTGGGGGAGAAGGATGTGGTAGGGATTGAGAATGGGGATCCTTCTCTAGGGAAGGCACTGCTATTCCTGAATTCAATGTCTGAGGAGTGGGTCAAGGAATTTGAGGTGGTCCCTTTGGGCAAAATCAGAATCACTTAATACTCGAGCTAAAAATTGGTCTTGACATAGATTCCTACATCATCTCTATAGTGCCATCTGTCCTTCTCTGTTGTTTTCTCTTTCAACACACACACACGCACACACACACTCTTCCTAGAGGTACATGCACAGATTCTTCTCTGGATAAACCCTAGCGAAGCCTTGATTGAAGCACTAAGTACCAGATACCATAATCCACTCAGGACCTTGCACAAGAACCCAAGCATCCGGAAGCTCTGATAGGGCAGGAACACTTTAGGATGGTGCTTGACAGAGTCCAAACTTACCACCGCCATCATGTTAGAAAGGGCTGCTCCCATGTAAGCAGAAAACAGAGCTGTGGAGTTACAAGGACCATTAGTCAGCTTCCCAGAGCCTTCCCCCTCCCCCTCCAGCCACTGCCCTGGCAGAGCCCAGACCAAGAGCAGGGCTCCTGTGTTTTTTCCTGCAGCCTCGGTGTCTGCACTGTGCCCTGACATGGGGCATGTCTGTTTGACATCTTTGCAGTTATCTCCCACCTGATGGTGCATTCTCTGAGGGAAGACATTAAAGTCTTACATTCTTTTATTCCCTCCCCATGTCCATGATGGCCTTGCATGGAGCCAGGGGACAATAAACATCTTGTTCCTATTGATCTGGGGGATGAGCTAGTTCAGGCACATAACAAGGGAGCTAGGAATAGGAATAGAAAAGTGACTTTGTTGTCACTTTCTCAAATACCCACCACAGACAAGTGCCAGCAGGTGGGTCTGCCAGGTGAGGGCATAGAACATGCCCCCGATGGCGATGCAGGAGAGGACGCAGTTGTAGCTCCAGAGGCCCATGTAGATTGTCTCGAAGGGCGTGGCCACCGTCAGGGCTGTGGAATGAGATGTGGTATTTCTGAGTGATTCTGGACCCCCGAGGATGGTGCCAGGTCTCAGTTCCTTTCTGGTTTTTCACCCTATACCTACAACCTTGTCTATCAAAGGAATCTCTGCAGATGGCTTCTGGTCTCAGGAAACTGACAATGGCAAGAAAGCAGTGGTTTCCAAACAGTTTTCCAAAGGCAGGGTTTTCACACAGAGGTGTGACTACTGCTGGACAGACGGGCAGCGGAAGTGGGAGTCCAGCCTACCCACTCCTTTAGCCAGAGAAGCTGCATTTTTACCAAGAGCGATTTGATTTTTAAAAATTCCATGTCCAATGGCTGAAAATTATGAGTCTACAACTATAGGCACATGTAGACAGAGGCGAGTCATAGCCACAGGGGTAGGATGCAAACAACAGGTAAGTCTGGGTAAGGACTCAGTGGGCACCTCTGGTATTATTTATTTTTGTGATTTTTTGATGAGTGTGAGAGTATTTCCAATTAAAAATGTTTAAAGTGGCTGCTTCCAAATGTCTTTGAATATCGAATAGTATTGGAATAAGTAAAAAACAGGCTTCTACTCCCAATGTTCCCTTCCTCATTTCTGGCTCTTGTGGTACAGAGCATATCCGTCTATGTATGTACAAAGGTGGAGGAAGGTGAAATTGCACTTGTGAAATGCTGATCCAATTTTGGGAAAACTTTTCCTTTTTAGCTTATGCAAAACTCCAAAGTGCTGGCCGTGTGTCCAGCTTGGGCTTTCCTGCGCCCCTCCCCCACAGGCAGCTGCCGTCCCCCTACATTGCAATCTGCTCCCTTTAGAGACTCAGAAAAAAGGAAAACTAAGTTCCTACCCCTGACAGTGTTTAAAACTCCAGTGAAGAGAGTACGTCTAGAATATTTGCTGTGTGTGGGGAGAACTGACCCTACAACGATTAATATGAAGATCCGAGCAGGGGCCGTGCTTTACCTGCTAACATCCCCACGATGGACCCGATGGCTGCGTGTAAGCAGATGAGCGGGGAGGAGATGAACAGAGCCACCAGGATCATGCCGCCGGTCCAGGGGTTGTCACAGCCATACACCTGGCCAACCCCAGCGGGGATGGCTTGTAACAGCTGCAAAATCAACAGAGCCCGAGTCACTGGAGCATAAGTTGATAACGCAAAGACCGGGCCTGTGGGCCACTGCTGAGCCATTCCTGGAGGGGGCAATGAGGTGGAACGGGAGGATGACCGTGCCCTCCAGTGTGAGAACAGGGGAGGGCAAAAACTGGAACAAATAGCTCCCCACTCCACCACCTACCAGGCATCTGGCAACCTCATGCACCCAGGTGGGCAGGACCCAACATGGGGGCCAGGCACAGATGCTTCTGAGGAACACACAGCTTCTGCTTGGAGGGGAAGAGAATGCAGGGCCTTCTCAGACTGCCTTTTGGGGTTTCAGGGCACTAGGGGATTTCCTTTCAACCTCCTGGAATCCTAGAAATATCTACAAATAGCTGAGATATCCTAGGTTATTTTGATGAGTGAGTTCCCTAAGCTAGAGCCTCTGAACTTGACCTATAGCCAGGTCTTTACCACCCCCACATGGCTGATACATCCTTTTAGGTGCTCTCTATTTTACCCCTGGAAAGGAGGAGAAGGCGTTTTCCCTGCTCTTCCACTTAGCAGAGTGATAAAGTACTGTTCTGGAACAGCTGAAGAACGGCACGCAGCCCCAACACCCCTGAGCCTTGAGAGTGATCTGGTGGTGGAGGGCTTGGGGATGACTGATTTGAGACTGAGGTTGAATAGTCCTTCTCTGGCCAGGCTGAATTGTCCATATCTCTGCAGTCCGTTGAGGTCAAAGAGGAAAAGAGGGAGAGGGGTAGAGGAGGGTGAGCGCTGGCCTAGGGATTCAGGACTCCAGCTTCCAGAGGGAACTCATTGTGTGACCATAAGTGTGTCACTTCCTCATTCCAGGCTCTGGTGTCTTCCTCTGCGACATGAGGAGGCTGGCCTAGCAGAGGTCCTTCCATCTTTAAAATTCTGTAGCTCATTTCTCTGGGTCATAGGATTCTTAGAGGATAGGGTGTTTTATGACTGAGTATACAAAAGGTGCATAAAAATATGTATTGATTAGCTTATAAACCTGTGCAAGGAATGGCAGGGTAGACCCTACCCAGTGTTATATACTGGTTCCAGAAAATACTTTGTACCAGACCAGGGAACTCAGCTTACATGTGGAACAGGCTAGAAGTCTACTCAACAAAGATCTCAATGACCTGCCAATGTCTAGGGGATGCGGAGTGCTGAGGGGAATCCAGCTTCTACCTGTCCATCCGGGAACACAGTTGTAAGCTCAAGCAATCAAGAATGAGAGGAATGAGGGAACAAGGGGCCTTGGAATAGAGCCATATGCAGATGAATGAATGAAGCTCCTCTGCCAGGGTCCATATTTTAGCCTGGTGAACTGTGCAGTCTTCCCCTAACCCTGCTCTCCAGGCCCAGTTGACACCCTGGGGTGAAGCGCAGTCAGGTGTGTGGTGGAAATTTACCGAGCACCTGGTCTTCTTCATACTCCTTATAATTCTCACGAACAACAACAAGCTGATTAAACAAAACGAAGTCTTTCCCCTGCAATGCTTTAGAGAAACAGGGAAGTGGCATGGATTCTTCAAAATTCAGATTTGGCTGATGTGGGAGAGAAGGATGCTGTTTGTTAGAGTGGTGGGCTGTTGCAGAGTTGGAGGGTGAGCTTGGGCCTCAGGATATCCGGATTTGGTCCACCTGCTTTCTCATTGTTTATTTTGAGGAGGAGTAAGAGGGTCCTCTTCTCTATGACCCACATCACACAGGTCCCCTCAGCACTGACTGGGTTGTCCGGCCTCACAGTGTGGAGTGGGCCTTTCTCTCTGGTCAAGCCGCATGTTCCTATGGTGGGTGCTTAAATAGTGACTTTTGGATGTGGGCCAGGGACAATGGGTCCATATTCCCAAAGGCCAGAGGATGGGTGACAGTGTATTCTCAGCAACTGTACATTTGTGATGGTAGGATATCTAGCAGACTTTCTCAACTTGGGTCCTATAGACATTTTGGACTAGAATTCTTTGCTGAGGGTGGTGAGAAGCAGTCTTGTGTATGATAGGACGTCGAGCAGGGGGTACACAGCTCCCACCTGCTGTATTCCAGAAGCACTTCTCTGGTCTTGACATAAAAAGGTTTCTTCAGACCTTGCCTAATGTCCCCAAGGAGCAAAAATCACCTTTGCTTGAGAATCATTAATACAGAGAGTATGTGAAAATTTAACCATTGTCTTCTACTGGTAACACCTGTAACATCCTAATTTTAAACATTTGTTTTAGTCTCTTACTCTTTTATCTATCTTATCTAATATTTTTTTTTTCTTCACACAATCACATCATCCTGCACTGTCAACGTAGCCCTTATTTGTTCACTTGTGTTATTTCTTCCCCTCTATAGAATGTAGGTTTCAGGAGGGTAGGGCTGTTGCTTTCTTCCTTGTGTATGCCCAATATCTGGAAAATTGCCTGGCACATGTCAGACGCTCAATATGTTCTGTTGGATGGGTGTCTGGATGTGGCAGCCACACTTTCTGGACTATCAAGGACAGTGTCTGGGGAAGCTGAAGCTGAGCACCTGGGGAAGGTACAGGCTGGGAAGCAAGAGGATCTGCCATGGAATTGAGGGGCTTCAACTCATCGCCATTGGGAAACTCACCAAGGGCATTTCAATCTCTGTCCAGGTGATATTGGGTACCGAGGACACAGGCTCTACCAGCGTCATGGGGAAGAAGAGGTTGTAGTGGCCTGTGGCTGCCAGGTACAGAGTCACAGCGATGTTGAAGGGCAACGTGAAAACTGGCAGGTCCCACTTGCTGAAGACGGTGCTCAGGGCACTGGAGATAACTGGGCTGAAGGTGGAAGAGACAGAGGGCCGATCGCTGTGAGTACCCTTACATTGACAGTGTCCCTTCTGCTCTGGCCACTGTGCCCTCTGCCCTCCCCTCTCCTGTTATAGTCGTTTCTGACTCCCTCAAGATTCTAGTGGTCCATTGCTTTGGGATTGGAAATGAGGTGTTCAACTTAAATTCACAGCTATGAGAAACAAAATTTGAAAATATTGAAACATTTTAAATAGAATACATTATAAATAATTTAAGCATTTCCTTGTTTCTTAAATGGAGAAAATGAAACCAATATATTCTAAAAAAAAAAATGCAATTCTTGCTTTTCACAATCAGCATGGATAATAGCTATTGTCCTGGGCTGTGATAGCATTTTAGGAGTCTGACCTAGGAGGAGGTTGGTATGGTGTGTGGGTCCTGTGGAGGCCTGGACTCAGCAAGAATACTAAGAACTACTCTGAGAACTGCCAGGTGAAGTGAGCCTTCAGTTGTTTGTACCTTCTGTCTTCTTGGCCTCTTCCTTGGAAAGAGCATGGATTTTGGAGGCAGATGGAGCTGGATACAAATCCTCATTACTATGCTTACAGGTCAAATGAGCAACGTTAGGTAATGAACCTCTCTTCACTTCCATTTCTTCTGGAAGGGACCAGCCACCCTAGATACCTAACATGCAATCACATGATCTGCCTGCACAGTCTACCCTCAATTCATGACCATGAATCTCAATGGGGTCTACCTTACCCTACCGCACCTCCCCTGCTCACAAACTCTTCAACACACTAAGGACTATTTCACATTTTCGGCTTTCCCTCAAATCTTTACTATCTGCTTCCCTTTTACTTTCAGCCAACCACCGGGCTTTACTCCTTTAAAAAAAATACAAATGACAAAATGAGAAATCCTTCATTTTTCCGACCAAAAAAACCAAACCAAACCAAAACCAAACCTCACACCCACATATTCTGCCTCTTTCCTTTGATGGAAGTGTCTTCTCCTTCATCACCCAAGTCCCAACTGCTCTCATCTCTCTGTGGCTCATTATAGCAGACTGTGTTCCCTCATCCATTCTTGCTCTGCTTTGCAAGCAGAGGCATTTGTTTAAATATAAATTATATCCGTCAATCCTGTGTCCTGTGTTTTACTACAGTTGTAATAAAAATCATAAGACTTCTTGGCTCTCCAGGGAGCAGGGGGCCAGCCCTCATCTCCTCTCTGCTCTCCCCTCCTGCACTTCCTCCAGCACTCTCGGGGCCTTGGCCCACTGGTCTCGTCTCTACTTCTTGAACATATCACACTTCCCCAATTTGGGTTTTCTACCTGTGACAATCCTTTCTCTAGATCTTTGAATGTCCCGTCTACAAAGTGGCCTTCCTTGACCACCCATGGCCGGAATCACTCTTGGTTCCATTGACTCTATTTTGGTTTCCAAACTACATACTGTGTTTTTTGAAATGACCTCCTTTTATTAATTAGCTTATGAGTTCATTTCTCTCTTTGTGAACAGAGCTCTTTACCTTTCCTTACTATCCTCGGCTTCTAGAATATCCCTGCACTCAACCAATTGTCAAATCAACACAAATATTTGTTTACTGAATCAATCCGGGACGTGGCATTACCAATACCCACCCTACTTAGATAAATTTGAAAGACCATATGAATGGATTATGAAGTAGAGTTAATGAAGCACAATGCTCTGCCCAGGGTAGAGTATCAATGTAGTTTTTCTTTTAAATTGGGAAGTGGGGGACACTGAAGTCTAACTGCCACCTAGTGCCACCTGGCTGAGGGGCTTAATCTATATAGTTATAAAGCACACTTATGCAAATGAGGACAAGTTCTGCTCCTCACAGGGGGTGAGCATTAAAGAAATCCCCACAGAAATGACTGCCTTATCATTTTGTCCCAACAGATTTAGAAAGAAATCCGAAGAAGAAAAATAAATTGCCCAGAATGGTTAATGTAGTAATTTATTTGCAAGCACTACTAAAAAGTAATGAAACAGTACTTAAGCTAAATGAAACTAACTGGTTTTAGGAACTCCAGACTTTAAAACCAGAGAAAGAATTTATTTCTTAGAGATGTTAAAAATAAGTCACCATGTCTGATTTATCACTGAGAACAGGAATAAATCACCATGTGTGAGTGGAGTTGAGGCCAGGGTAGAATGCACACAGGAAGTCAGGGGTGGAGGTCAAGGGTTCAACGTGACAGCAGGCACACTACTGAGACCCTCTGGGCCCTCTGCCGACCTGCTGTAAATTCAGATGAGCTAAGAGTCATGTGTGTGAGTGACAGGCACATACCCTGCACTCAATGAATTTTTTTTTTCAAACCCCCTTTCACCTTGAGGAAGACACAAGTGATACTTCTAGTTCAAATATTCCGGTTTACAGGGGGACATTTTGTCCCAAGAAAGCCTTCTGTTTTATCACAAGTGAATTTTCAGCTTTTGGGTCTAGGGTAGGCTACATAATAGATGATTGCCACACAGCCTGGGGTCTGATAGTGCCCACTCTGGACTCAGAAAGCAAGCATCACAGACATTCATAGAGCATGACCTGGGGCAGGCTACTTGACCTCTGCGTGCCTTGGTCTTCCCTTCTGTCAACTGGGACACACACACCCCCATCTTGCTTAGCACTGTGCCTGGCATTTAGGAGCTACTCAAAGTTAGCCTTTATTATGAAGCCTGTCACTCAAGGAAGCTTATCAACACATTTCTATGCTGTTCCCTTGTGTTGCTCCTGAGCTCCTGGGCTTTTATGGTGTCTTGCTACACAAATCAGCCTGTTCATGAAGACACTGAGTGTCAGTGTCCACTGACAGTGGACGGCCTGTCCTTGTCCAGTGAAAGGCACAGGCATCTTGGGGCCCCACGGATCTGTATGCAGAAAGAAGGAGGCGCCTCACCAGGCCATGGCTGTGAAGGTCACAGGGAACAGAAGCCACCAGTAGTAGTCCAACTTCTCAGAGAACACGGCCACCAGCAGTCCCACCAGCGTCCCATTGTAGCCGTGCAGTCCTGCGGCAATGGCTGATCTAGGGGTGAAACAGTAAGTTTGAGTTGAAATTTGGTGTGGCCTGTTGGGCTCTTTCCCCCAAGAATTCTAAGGTAATTTAGATGATAACTTTACTAATGATACATTAAAAAGTCAGCTTGATCAATGAATACTGGGCAGTTGGGTAGTTCCAGCACTTTTCCTTTGCTCTTTTGGGGGCATCTCATACTGCCAGGTACAGAAGGAAATCTATAGAAGTTTGAGGTGTGACTCAGAGAAAGTGTGTGTGTGTGTGTGTGTGTGTGTGTGTTGCAAGGGAGAAAGACCAGAGAGCGGGCTGAGGAATGAAGGGAGGCAGATGGAGACATGGTCTCTCTGGTTGAGCTTTGGGGGCTTTCCCTGTGTGTCTGAGGGAGTGGAGGTGCTGAATCATCTTGGGGTACCCACAAGCACCCCCACCCAGGTCTGTGTTGGAGGATGGGGGCAGAGCTGTGTAGAACCAAGCTTGGGTCCATTGTCTCTGTTTCAGAGAAGTTTGCTGTACTAAACCTCTCTCCCTGATCCTGAGTGACATTGCCCTTGACCTTTGCAATAGCACTGCTGGGAGAGGAAAGCAGGAAAGGGGGTAGGGGGAAGGGTCTGGACAAATCCTACACAAGGTCCCTGCCAGAGAATGAGCCTTATGCCTATGATCTGTCCTCTGGCACTTGGCTATAAGTTCCCTGAGGGCAAGGGCCTGTCTGTGTTCACTGGTATACCTACCTCAGCAGTGTGTGGTATACAATAGTCACCCAACCAGCATTTGTTGAATGAATATGTGTAAGTACTAATCCTAGTCATGTTTTGGCTGCTCTTGTGTGGCCGAGGCTTCTGGAAGCTCCCGGCTCCCTGAGATGAAGGGAGGGAATTCTAAGAGGAGGGCTTGTGCCCATCGGGGGCCATGACTTAGGACTGAAGTCAGGAGGAGCTTCCCCCTCCATAGTAGCCAGGAGATCTTGAACTAGACAATGGGAGATTGAGTGCAGCATGGGGGCGTGGCAGGAGAGTCACTTCGACAGGGTCCTGCCAAGAGAGCTGTGGACACAAGTCCCTTGTACTGGACACAGGATCAGCTGAGTCTTTAGCTACTCCTGAGGCCAGGCAGTTTCTGGGCAGCTGGAGACATACCAGGGCCTGGGAAGGGCACCAGCAGAGACATCTGGGGCCCCCTCAGGAGCAGAACCCTTGTTTGGGGGGAATCTTTCTCTGTAGTGTGTTTCTGTTTTCTCCATCTTTTCCAGTTGTGTTTCTTATTAGAATGGAGTTCTCTTTGTGTCAATACCAGCTGCTTTAGGGAAATTGTGGAAAGTTGGCTGGCCCCTTTTGTGTACGGGGGGATTCTGCAGTCCCAGGGGCTGAGTGTGGCCAGGGTAGCAGGAGTCAAGGTGAGAGAGTCCAGGGGAGACAAAATTAGAGGGACATCTCAAGCCTGCTTCGACAGCTGCTTCCTGTGGACCATCTCTTTCCAGAACTCCCTCTCTCTTTAGCCAAAAGTGCTGGCTTCTGGGTTTAGTTATCAAAAGGAAACTTGTTGCCTTACATCCCCACCCTGACCATTGGGGATATAAAATTAGGTTCTATCCCAATGCCAAAAAGGTCCTCACCAGGTCCAAATTCCATCAGGCCACAAATGACGTCAGTGTGTTGACCTGAGTTCTTATTCACAAAGTGTACCTCGGACCAGTGTGGATGGAGGAGAGAGGCAGTGGGGTGTTGAGGGGTAGTGGGGTGAGGTTATGGCTAGGACACACAGCTAGCTGTGTCAGTGGCTCATTGGGGACAGTGATGGAGTCCTTGGAAGGAGATAGGCAGGTGTGTTGTGAAGGGGACCTGGAGCTTTGGGCCTCTGGGGTAAAACATGCTGATTGCCTGTCAGCAAGGAAGCTTGATTTTTTCTTAGGTGCTGTGGTATAATATGGAATACTGGAAATGGTCTTGCTGTCCTGAATACTCCATGGAGAGAAGACTCAGGAAAAAAAAATCAAAGAACAATCTAATAAAATCTAATGCCTCCCTGGAGGAGGAGAGATTTGAAGGAATGGTAGGATTGGATAGGCAGAGGTATACCAGGTGCCAATCACGGAAATCATGAGAGTGCTTAACTGAGGATAAGAGTGACTCTGAGACCTGGCCCTCAAAGAAGGTTCTGGAAGCCAAGCTGAGGGCTTGGATTTTTATCTGAATTCTTAATTGGGTTGTCTGGGAGGATTCGGTGGGCCTGGTGTAAAACTGAAGTCTCTGATGCAACTCTGAATGGCTTGGTGAGTTTAACCAGTATATATGGTCATGAGAAAAAGCAGAGCATGCGACTGTCAACCAAGAAGTGACGGGTTTAAGAGCCACAGATATGACAGATGAGGATGATAGGAAAAGAGGGAGGTGCTGGCCTGAGGTCACAGTGAAGAAGGCAGAGGACTGGGTAGTGTTCAGCCCAGAGAAAGTTCTAGCAAACACTGGGGAAGCAGTGGGCAGGAGCTGATCCCGTCTGGGGGCCAGTTCTGTGCCAGCTGCCCATGAGCTGATAGGGAAGTGGGCATGAGGAACAGGGGCCCCTGGTTGAAGCAGACCCAAAATCCTGGTGGGAGCCCACTGTCTCCTTACCCACCAGCCCTGCCCTCCAAAGAAGGCAGCCTCTCTTCCACTTGAACTCACATGGCTGCCCAGATTGCCAGAGTGGGCCCTCTGGCCACCTTAGAGGTGCATGGGCAGCTCCTCATGGGGACAAGCTGACCCAAGCATTTGCCTCCGTGGTGTGTAGGAGGCCAGGTGGGCCTGGAGGGTGTGATGTTGGCTGCTCAGACTACTGCCACTGCTCTGTGTTTACCATGAGACCTCTGGCCATTTTGTCATTGCAGGTGCAATGACAGGGACAGCATGATTTCAAGCATGACATATTATATGTCCAAGCCCAAGTCCTGCCACCCCTGCCTGTGGCACTTTAGGTGAGCACCTTTGTCTTGCAGGTCCCCTTACCCTTGCAAAATATGAAACCTGCTGCCCTTACCATCTGCCCTGGTAAGCAGTGCTAAGAGCCTTGGGTGACAAGGCAGAGTGGTGCTTTTTAATTTTTCTTTTCATCTTTATTTTATTTTTATGTGGTGCTGAGGATCAAACCCAGTGCCTCACACATGCGAGGCAAGTGCTCTTCCACTGAGCTACAACCCCAGCTCTTTTTAATTTTTTGAGAGAAAAAAATTGATCTTCTTAGTCATACATGACAGTAGATTCCTTTCTGATATAATCATACAAGTATGGAATATATCTTATTCTAATTAGGACCCCATTTTTGTGGATGGACACAATGGTGAGATTCACTGTGGTACAAAGAAAGACCTTTTATATTATGATCAAATTCTTCCCCCACCACATTCCAACAGAATTCAAGCAAACATTTCACAAAATAATATTTACCTTTATCACACATGGATTGCTCTAGTCAGATTAATTTTATTCTATTGGTCTTAATTTTAAAAATTGCTGTCAGTAATTAATTAATGATTCCATAAGCTCCAAATTGAAAAACATTAAGATATGGGATAATCCTGTATTCATGTCCTAAAGTTCTCTGATACCAGAAGCTTCTGGGTGGATTTTGTTAAAAATTCTCCTCCTGGATCCATTGAATCAGAATAGCTATGGGAGGGAGGGAGGGAGGAGGGGCTGAAACTGTTTTTTTGGTAATCATCCCAGGAGATTCTGATCAGGAAGGTTTGGGAACTGTTGGAGAAAAACGTAACAGAAGTCTGAAGAAACAGTCTAGTTCTATAAATGCTGGTTGCTGTTGTTACCTGGCTCTGCACCCACTTGCCCTGGCTCACAATAGCTGGCTCCCCCACGCCTCTCTATTCTTCCTGCTGCCCCTGTCTATCCTGTTCCTTAGAGGCTCCCTCCCACACCACCCTTCCCTTTTTCTCAACTTCTCCCCATACCCAACATGTCTACCTCAACAGTGCCTCCCAGTCTTCCCAGCAGGCAGAGATGTCTATCTTCTCTGAAATCTCTGGTGTGTATGGTCCTGTAGTATTCGGAGGCATCTGTTGCCTGTCAATCTTGTCTACTGAAACTAGATCATAGGCCCCACGAGGGAAGAATAGCTTACATGTCCCTCTACACCTTTCTCAGAGGGGGAGTTTCCAGAAAGTTCCACAGTCAAATTGAGCCTGGTGCCATCCCTGCCTGTGAACTTCATTCTGTAGGAACCTCCAGTGACCTGTGTGAAATTGGCCCTCAGGGGACTCGCCTGGCTGTGCCCCACACATCTTTCCAAGAGACCTCTAGAGAGGGACTCACCTGTCCTGGTTTAAGGCGAGGGCAGTTAAGGTGGAGACCACTGTCCCCAGAGCCCCAGCAATGGTCCACCAGGGATTCTGGATCAGAAGCCCGATGAAGATGATGAGCCCACTGAGAGGGTTGTTGACGAACATCACCTGAGCGGCTCCCCTCAGGATCCAGTCTACAAACTGGAAGGCCAAGGGCTTATCTGCAAGAGACAGACAGAGCCATCAGCAGGGTCTAGCCTGCACTGCCCCACTGGACCACTGGTTGGCATGGCAACCAAGGCATACAGGATGCTTAAGCCAGGATGTTTCTCCTAATTCAGCCTGGCCTAGGGTGGGGCAGTGAAGGGGAAGGGTGCGGGTGACACCCAAGACTGGATGGTTCCTTTTGCCATAAAGACTGAGGCACTGTCCTGAGACTAATTTAACAGAGTTCCAGCCATTGGCTCGGTTGGCCAGAAAACCCCAGGAGCACTCCAAGGAAAATTTATTGGCCCAAGGGAAGGGGTGGGAGGGAGGGAAACTCTTTTTGTGTAGTGCTGCATGACTCAGTTGAGGACTGGTATCTGAGTTTAGCAAAGAAAGTAGTCTGAAGAAAGGAAAGTGGGAAAAGAAATTGTTTTAGCCCAGCTGTGAAAATCATTATTGATTCAGGGCCCAGAGGAAGCCGGGTATAGAAGAGGGGAGACACAGTGTGCCTCCTTCCCCGATTTGGTTTCTAAGACAACTCATGCTGGTGGGGGGCAAGTGGGGACGGGGAGGGTGTGGTGTTTGGTGTAGCATTTAATTCAGGAAGAAGTAAAAGGAAAAAACCCTGGAACCCTGGGAAAGATGATGCCTGTTTTTTTGGCTCTTGGTAAGCAACATTAAAAAATAGCTGTGGAGCAAGTGAAGGAATGGCTATTCAAATGGTTTGTTTGGGAAAGGGTTTACATGTTGCCAGTGTCATTGTCCTTTACTCGGATGACTTACAAAGGACTAAAGTCAGTGGAGGGCATTTCATTCTGACCCTGGGAATGCAGCTCAGTATGGTATGTGATGCGTATCTGGAGTGACTAGGGGCTGGAGCACCCCTCAACTGAGGGAGCCCTGGGATGGGGTGTGAGGGAGTAGCTTCCTCCTCTAAACCAGACAAGGGCTGTCTCTGGCCTGGCCCACGGCTCCTTTGCTGGCGTCTGCTTACCTTTCAGCCAGTTCCTGTACTCTTCCATCTCCCCTGTGAGGTAGCTCACTGCTTGGAAGAGGCTGAAGCCTCCCCGGTCTGTAGAGCCCCTGTGGGACACCTTGCTCCCTTTCCTTTTGTTCCTTTCACTGGGTTTTTCAATTTTCACAATGTGGCTGTCTTCGTCAGATAATCGGAGATCCTTCCAAGAAAGGCCACAAGAAGACATCAGAATATACTCTTCTGAGAGCAGGGACATTGGGGGTGTGTTTTGTTGATAAAGGTAAAGGATCATGACACAAAGGGTGGGGCACATGTTCATTGTCTAAAGCTGTCCAGAGCACTCCATGCAAGCCCACCCTTCCCTGGACTGCCACACATCCTTCATGAGAGGGTATCTTAACATCTTGTACCAGGGATCCATTTTGGCCGTTTAGTGAAGCCTATGAACTTCTTTGCAGAAAAATGTTTGGAAATGTATAAAATAAAATAAGATTACCAAGAAAACCAATTACATTGAAATGCAATTACCACAGTATTTTAAAAAAATTGTGGTCTGTATGTGTGCATCAGATCTATTGCCTATTACAATCTAAAATTCATGGTGAGTGGCTATATGGGACTTCTTCACCCCAATCTTTGTATACAATCAGGAAAAAAAAAGATGGACAGTACAAGTTGATGAAGATGTGGAGAAACTGGAACATGGGACACTCTTGGTGAGGATGGATGGTGGTCCAACTGCTTTGACGGGATTGGCAGTTCCTTAAAATGTTAAACATAGAGTTACCTGATCCAGAAATTTCACTCTTAGCTTTATACCCAAGGTAAATGAGAACATACGCCCACACCAAAACTTGTGCATGGATGTTCATAACAACACTATTTATAAAAATCAAAAAGTGGCAACAACCTAAATCTCCATCAACTGATGAGTGGATAGACAAACTGTGGTGTGTCCACACAGGGAAATACGGTTTGGTCATAAAAGGGAATGAAGTCTTAATTTTTACTGTGACATAGATGAACCTGAAAACATGCTAAATGAAAGAAGCCAGTCACAAAAGGCCACATATTGTATGATTCTATTTATGTGAAATATTCAGAATAGGCAAAATCATAGGGACCAAAAATAGATTGGTGGTTGCTAGAGGTGCGGGTGGGGAGGGTGGAAAGGGGGTGGCTGCTAATGGACACAGGCTTTCTTTTTGAGACAAGGTAAATATACTGGAAGTAGATTGTAGTGATGTTTGCACAACTCTATAAATATCCTTAAAAGCACTTGAATATATGCTTTTAAAGGATAAATTTTATGGCATGTGAATTTTATCTCATTAGAAAGTCTCAGTGTTGTGTCCCCCTCCACTGTCACAAGTTATCCAGTCCACCTCTTGCTCCTGTGTCCAGAGAGTGCCAGGGCCCACATTCTGGAAAAGGCTTTTATTCTGAAGGTCACTGAGTAACTCAGGGAGCAAGTCTAAGGGGAAAGATTTTGGAGACAGATTGGAAACCTGGCGTGTGAGTGCGTGCATTGTCTGCTTGCAGTTTACGGTCATGTTCCACAGAGAGCCACGCTTTTATGTCTAAGGCCAGGTAGGACTGATCATGGAGTCCACTGGGAGGCCCGGAAAGCAGCACCTTTCACTCCCTTCCCCGCAAATCCTCACCTGGAGAGCATCCTGGATTGGACATGGCTCACCTTTTCTTCAGGCATTTCCAGCAGGGGCAGGGCTGGGTGGGTATCCTGGGGGCTAGACGGCCAGGTAGGGCTGCTCGGCTCTGACTCGTAGAGTTTGTGTCTGCTGGAAAGAGGCTCTGGCAGGAGAGGGCTGTTGTGGTTGTCAGACATCTCCTTGAGGGGCAGCTGCTCATCCGTCATACAGCTGGTGAGAGGGAAAGGGAAGACAGTGATTGAGGATGGGTCCAGAGGACTGGCCTGAGGCCGGACTGACAGCTCAGGAGGCATGAGGTCTGGGGGTCAGAGGGTGAACAGTGACACATGTGGGGTCTACTGTTTCAGTAGCTTGTGCTGTCAGGAGGGCTGGGGCCATTTCTCTAGCCATGTGAGCTTTTCCTTTCAAAATCTCCCTATAATTCTAGTCCTGAAGAAACTCCATTTTTGCTGTAAAAACTTCCCTAACTACCTTGCTAGAAGTCCCTCTCTCTCTCTCTCTCCCCACTTCCACTTTTCTTTTTTGCAGTACTAGGTGCTCCAACTCAACCCTTTTTATTTTTATTTTTAGGGGTTCTCACTACGTTGCCCAGGCTGGTCTCAAACTTCTAATCTTCCTGCTTCAGCTTCCTGAGTTGCTAGGATTACAATTCTGTGCCACAATACCCAGCAGAAGTCTCTCTCTCTCTCTCTCTCTCTCTCTCTCTCTCCTGATCACTGAAATATTTTTTCTTCACCTTTCATGTAGCCCCTTGTACTATCTTATTGTGGTAGTTATTTGTACATATATTTGTCCCTTGATGTAGGCACGTAGATCTTTTACCAATTGAGGAGTCAAAAGAAACTCATTCTCCAAATTGCTATGGAGATGGCATTGCTTACAGTCAACCTGCAATGGCCCCTTTCTTCCTTCTTCTCTGGGCCCTTTCTAGCTCCTTCCCTCTGTCCCTCCCCAGAAGGAGCACGAAGCTCTGGCATGTCCTACTGGAAGCTGTGTGCATCCAGGCTGGAGGTCCTTCCTCCTCTGTGTCTGGCTCCTTTCCCCTTCACTCTGAGGACCAGGGCTCGTGGAAGTTCCTCTGTTTAAGGCCCCCAGTTTCCTGCTTCACCCAATTTCCTACCAGCCACCATGGCAGTGCTGTATGTCTCTCCTTCCCATTCTATTATTTTAGCCATTCTTGTTTGGTCTCCTCCAGCTCAGTCACATCTTTATTTGCTTTGTTGTGTTTTTGAGAAGTGGTTTTGAACCTGCTCACAGCTCCTGTCCATAAGACCTAAGGTTCTCCCCATTGCTCCAGCTGCCTGTCCTGAGGTGCCCAAAGTCTCCCTTAGGACATTGATCTCAGATTCCAAACACTGCTGCTACCATTCCTTATAATGGTACCATTTCCCTGGGCCATTTACTCTCCTCCTCCAATAGAAGGGGGAACTCTTGTTTCCAGATTGCTACTGACCTTGACTGTGCAGAAGCTTTCATCCCAGAGGTGAACACCAGCTGGTCACCTGCTTCCCAACTGCTTGCTGCGGCTACTGAATTTCGGGTCACTTTCCAGAAGGCTCTAGGTGCTCCTACCAGGCATCTTCATCCCCCTGCCAATCATTCTAAGCAACTGCAGTGTCCTGGCAGATAACCCACTGTCCCCCTCTCTGGCTTCTCAGGTCCTTGTTTTCCTCAACTCCACTGACTCCACCTTCTCTTTCCAGTCACCGGTTTCCACAGTCACAGCATGGGCCTGATGTCACACATGCTCTGAAGTCTCAAAAGTCAAATCTCTCCTTTGGTCATTACCTCCTGTCCTTCTAGTTCCTCTGCTCAAGTGTCCCCTCTGACCCAGCCCCCTGACCTCCTGGAGATCTCCAACCCCTTGGCTCCACCCATCGCCTATCTTCCCTTCCCTCCTTGACCAATTTAGATTTCGTTTTACTTCTTTCAGCCAGCTTCCTCCTCTCTCCCTCCCTCATGCCTATGTGGTGAGATCCCAACCAGGATGAACCCAGGTCTCCAACTCTTCCACGTTTTCATTGAGTCATTGAACCTGGCTAAACATCAATTTGATGCCCTGGGTGCTGCTTTCTCTTGGTATTTGTGATTTCCATTTCTGAACAAACACCCAGTGCCTCCTTCTCTCTCTCTTCAGCCCACCTCATCCCAGTGTATTACTATTGCCTTTTGCTGAGGTCCCTAAGACCGCCATGTTGGCAAATCCAAATACACTTCAGTTCTCATCTCGCTAGACCTCTTAGTGGAGTCCAAGACTCGGTCATCCCTATTGGACACAATGGTGAGGCTTTACATCTGATCTGCTCTCTGGTTGCTTCTTCCCCTCTCCTTGGCTAGCTCTGCCTCCTGCATATGTGAGCATCCTGCAGAGTTCTGTTCTGGACCATTTTCTCTTCACTGCTGTTCCTACCCAGTTGATGCCAGCTGTCACTGTGGCTTTGTATTCCATGTATGTGCTGATGACTCTCAAATCTGACATTTCTAGCCCAGTTTTGAGCACTGGATTAAAAGATGTGATTGTCTACTCTGTACTTGTACATGGAGGTTCAGGTTCCAGAAATGGCTAGAAGTTAAGAGGCTCATAATATTGCTTTGCCAAATCCTGTCCTCTGTCACAGGGTGTCCACCCAGAGCAAGTTCCCCCTCTCCCAAGCTGCTCCTTCAGAAAACTTAGGAGATAGTTTTAATGGTCCCTTCTATATTATTCTCCACACCCAGCAATTCTGTTTCTAGAACATACTGTCACCAAGGAGTTACCATAACTTCCTGCTACTTCCCCAGTAATTCCCACTTGGATACCTCCACCTTCCCTCAGATTTAATTTCCAAGCCATGCTCCATGGGACAGAGCTGTCACATGAATACCCAGATCCACTCAAATTGGTTCTTTGTTTTAACCCTTTAATAATTTCATGTGAAAAAATATGCCCTTATCCTGGTGTGGAAGGCTCTGCATTACTCTGGGCTCATGCGGGTCTCCTATTAATAGTCTATTAATAGTCCCTGGAAGGTGTTGAGCTCTTTCCAGCTCAGAATCTCGGTGGGCAGGATCCATCATTTTGGAAGGCCTCCCCATCCATCTTTCCTAGAGGAATTTGTCTCAATTATAACTTGTCAGGGAAACCTTCCCAGATCCAGCCTCCCGCAGCCCTCTCCTGTCCCATGCTCTTTTGGAACCCGATGTTTTTCCTTACAGCAGATTTGTGTACTAATTTATATAAATCCCCCAGAACTCAAGATTCACAAGTACAGTGACCTCCTCTTTTCTCTGTTGTATCCCTAGCTCCTACCATGGTGCCTGGGGCCTGTAGTAGATGCTCAATAAATAAATATTTAATGAAAGGAAGGGAGGGTGAAGGCAGAAAGGAAGAAGGAAGGAATTGTAAGTGAGGCTACAGGTGGTGATGGTTAGAGTGGGAACAATTCCTTGGAGAACTTTACAAATCCCTGGGGGTCTCAAGAGTTTCCAATAATATAAGAAGAGTGTGGGCTTCGTCTCTGCATTTCCATAAGGTAAAGCCCCTTACTTGTGACCAACATTGTCCTCACATCCAGGAAGAGCTCATTAAGCAACAACTAATTTTTTGTATGGTTCTAACAACATTCAAATCCAACCCACTCAATTCTGCCATCGCTCTGGAATTGGGGTGCTTTCCTCTACTTGGGTCCTGCAGGTGGGGTTTCAGGGAGAGGTGCTGCACTCTGGTCTGGAGGGATCATGCTGGAAAGGTTTCATTGACAGTAGATTGCAAGGAGCCTGGAATCTGTCCCTCTCCAATGTGCTTGCTCCCTCTGGTGGCCAAGAGGTGACACAACACTCCTAGCCCCTTGGTAAAAATTTCCTCAGGAAAAGTGAGGAATGGTCACTACATCCAATGTGGACATTGGATGTGTGTCATCTGGATGAACTGGAAATGTTCTGGAAAGACCTCGTGTTAAATTCAGTGGCTGTAAAACCTACTATCGAGGTTTTATTGTCAAATAATGATGACAATATTTAAAATGCTTATTTCATTGAATCTAAGATGTTATCAATGGAAAGATAAATCATTATATGTATCGACAAGAAAGAAGAAAACGCTGCTGATCACAATTGTAAGATGCATCTTGATCTCAGAAATGTGAATTTCTGAAAACAACATATATCACACAATCAAGGACATGGGGTGGTGTTTAAGTGATGTGCTCAAGTCTACATTTAGGAGTTGAGAATGAATGAATTCAGGAATTACTCTCTAATCACAAGACTGGAAATACTTTTTTTTTTTTCATGAAACATATGTGTATACATTATGAGTCCTTTAAGAACAGGGACTGCTGGCTTGTTAAGTCCTGTATTTGTGCCAGCGGCAGAAAGCCTGACCTGTCCTAATTCCTGGATAAATTTTGAATGAATTAAGGAAAGAAATGAATGATTGCACAAAGCAAGTGCTCTCTGAAACACTGTCCAAAAAGGCACTTTCTTCTCTACTTTTGTGTCCTTTCTCTAAGCAGACACTATTCCCATTTACAGAGAAATCAAGGCCCTGAAATTGCAAAGCAGGAGTTGTTTCTCATGTGACTGAAACTCTCTGACTTTTCCAAAGCAAGCTCACCTTACCGTAAGGTCTATAGGAGGTAGAGACCCGGAGAACTGATAGCTGCTGCAGGGTCGAGATCAGACCCCATTCCCTGCCTGGGGATCTCCCATTAGTCCTCCTGCCTTGTGGGCCTAGCTGGGGCACGTAGAGCCTGGTGTCTGGCCCTGGAGGCTGGGGCCAGGCCTCAGCCTGGCCCTCTGTTTCATAAGCCCACATGCCTCAGCAGGAGTGACGTGCTTACATCTCCTCTAGGGAACACAGTGTTCCTTTGCCATGGGAATGTTTATCCTATTAAAATGGGGGGAATTTTGGCTTGAGGGCAAGGGTGAGACGTGCAGCAAAAAATGGCCTCATAAAGAGAAGGTCGCTGTGTTTGGAAGGAGTCTGGCTGCTTTAGCTGCGTGAGCCTCCTCATCTCCCTCTTCAGAGGGCAATCTGGGATTCTCAGGACGGTAAAACTGCTGACTTAGTTCCTGGCACATAGTAGGCAGTTGGTGATTTTCATTTCCCTTCTTGTGCTCCCAAATTGAGGGGAAAGATGGCCAGAGCTATCAGATGAAGTACAAGCTGGCTCCTCTGAAACAGAACGTCTCTCAAGAGTTTCCATAAGGCGTCGCCACTTGTTAGAACTGGACGTGGAATCCCTGGCCCAGCCACGTCCTGTCTGAGGGCCTCAGAGCCCGTTCCCAGCTCAGCTTAGAGCCAGTCCATTAAACCTACTTCCAAGAACACATAATGATCTCCTTGGCCCACTCCCATGCTCTCCTTGGCTGCCCACACCTCTTCTCCCTCAGAAATCCTGACTGAAAGGCTATTTGGATCAGTCCCACATCTCTCCAGAAAGCCAGTCTCACCCAACAGACTGGCTCCTTCATTCTCTTTGGGAAGAGTCCTCTTTGTTGGGTCTGTACCTACTATGCACCCAGGAGCTCCCCAGGAAAGAGCAGAGCTGAGAGGTGCAGGACTTGCCAACAAAAGCTGAATTTGGGTGGTAGGGATCCAGGGCCAGTCCACCCCAGGAGAGCACAGAGTGGCTGCCCTTGTCCTCTCCACCTTGGGGACACTAGGGCCTAGCCTTCCTGTCAAGATCTGGCTAAGCAGGCAAATAAGAGAATCACACAGTAGCCAAAGCAATGCCTGAGAAAATTCCTGATTTGGGCCAGGAAATCTCAGTGTGGAACCTGGTATCAAATGGAGAGGGGTGTCAGCAATCAAAGATGAAGCCAAGCACTTGGATTCTTTTCCCAATGTTTAGAAAATGTGTCTCCTACTCCATTGTGCTAAATTTAAAATTCTTCTTTGGCTCTTTTCTCTATAAGACCATTCATTCTTAGTGGAAATGAAAAAAACATGCCCATGGCCAAAGGGAAGAGGCCAGACCCCTTCCAGCATGCTCCTCCGCCATGGGTGGAAAGGGTCCAGGCTGTGAGGGGTTTCTCAAATTGTTGGTGTGAATTAGTATAGAGCTGTGGTCTCCTGGGTTTAAGCACAACAGTGAGCTGATCATCTGGGGGTGAGTCCAGAGTGGCCTCTTTTATGTCCCCCTCTAACCAACTGAGTTATGGAGGTTGCAGCAGCTCTGGGGAAGAACAGTGATTAGCAGGTTCTGAAAAATATTTGTTGAATTGGTTGTTTTTGTCCAAGACTTTGCAATGGATGCATGGAAGGCTTCTATACATTTTGTCAATCTTAGGATCCAGGGAGATGTCCTTTGTCCTCTCACATTCTCTAGTACCCCTGACAGATGGATGTCTCCTGCTGTCTGGGGACCTGGGGTTCCACAGCCCACAAGTCTGACTGTTTTTTGTTGTGAACAGTCCTGATGGCTGCATACCCTTGTATCCATGGCACTGATATCTATACCCCAGGGCTGGTTTCTGTTCTTCCCATGATGTCTGCACAGGACATGTGGACCCACCTTTCTCATTCAAGAGCCCCTCAGAGGTTGGCCCTAACCTTTCTTTTCTCTGGGAAACCCTCTGATTTTCTTTGATCTGGCTCACCAAACAAGGATCCCAGACTCTGCCACCCTGCCATGAGGATCACAGTGACAGCATCACTCTGAGGGGACCCTGTGTTCAGTCATGTTGGAATTCTGGGGCAGGGTATACTGATCCCTGCACCAAGGAACGTGGCTGGAAGAGAGAAATCAGGTGTGTGGAGCTGGCAGTGAGACCCTCTGCAACTTAGAGAGATTGTCTCCAAATACAAAACACAAACATCAAAATAAAACAAAGGCTGGGGATGTAGGTCATTGGTAAAGAACTACTGGGTTCAGTCCCTAGTACCAAATAAATAAATAAATAAATAAATAAAATTTAAAAAAGGGTGAGGGGCTGGTGGGTCACACCCCAGGGAGGTCAGGAGAAGCCCAGTTACTAGGCAGAGTGGGTGAACCCGCTGGTAGCTGGGCTAAAGGGACGGAGGCCTTTCTCAGGGCTGCGTTGTATAAGAGGTTGGCTCAGGGCTGTCTTTCACTAGGGGTGTCTCTGAGCTTTTCTTGGCAGCTCTGGCCCAAGACCGATCTGAGCTGAAAGGAGGCTGACTCACAGGGCCAGGGGGTCAGGCTGGGTGCGGCAGGGGTCAGAGGCAGCCCAGTCTCCCTGGGGCCATCTGCAGACTGTCTGGGTGAGAGATGGCTGATGGCCAGCAGGCCTATGGCTCCATGTGCCTGGGTTCTCCTGCAGGCTGGAGTGCTACAGCTGAGAATCCAACCAGGCCTGGCCCGGGAACTGTGACCCTCGGGCACAAGGATGCAAGGAGTCTGCCATGGCCCTGGGGGACAAGACCAGACCTCCTTTCACCCTTCTGAAGATACGAGCATGTGACTGGAAGGACGTTGGAGGGGGTGGGGGCACCCTTCTCAGTGGACACTTCTAGAATAGGGTGACCCTGTAGAGTTCTGTATTGTGCCCCTGCCCCATGGCATCTCATCAACAGCAGTTACTACACCATCAAGTTCTCCTCCATGTGCTCTGTTTGGACCAGCCCACTTCTGGGCCAGGCCCTCCCTAGCCCAGGTCAGTGTCTAGTTCACTCTCTGACTGCCACTCCTAGGTCTTCTCCACCTTGCCCTGGGATTGAATTAGTTATCTTATTTTTTCTATTTTTTGGTACCAGGGATTGAGTTCAGGGATGCTTAACCATGGAGCCACATCCCCAGCCCTTTCTATTTTTTATTTTGAGACAGGATCTCACAAAGTTGCTTAGGGCCTTGCTAAGTTGCTGAGGCTGGCCTGGAACTTGTGATCCTCCTGCCTCAGCCTCCTGAGTCACTGGTATCACAGGCCACCATGCCTGGTTGGATGAATTATCTTACAAAAGTACTTGATTGTGCTATTGCTCCAGAGTCTCCTAAGGTGCTCCATGTCTGAGTCTGATGAACTTGGCACATTCATTTCTGGGCACAAAAGGGTGAGCTGGGGGTTGGAGCAGGCAGGGAGTGGGGGAAGCCCAGGGTACAAAGTAGCAGTTTCTTGAATGCTACTTGGATTTGAAGGGAAATAATTAGAACAATAGTTACATAGGTAAGCAAACACGGTTTATAACATAGTTGAATGGAAAAGTTTTTATTTTAAAGATAAAAATGTCTGAGCAGAAAAAATTGAATCTGTAGGTGACTGTTTCTGGCTGTGCCCTTGGGCTGCTACAGTCTTCCCACTAGTTGGGGCTACATAGGAGGAGAAGCTGAGAAGATCTGAAAGTAGCTACCCCCAGATGAGAAACCTAAGGGCAGGTTCTTTGTTTTCCTTGTGGTATGAAATCTTACACACAGTAGGTTCTTAATAAATACTCGAATGAGTGAAGCATTCATTGGATTTGGAGACTATGAAGTCTACAAATTCTGCCCTGTTTTTGAATCATAGCACACATGATATTTTATGTTACAGAGCACTTTGCTTTTATTTTCTTAAATGATCCCATGATGGAGGGGAAGAGGTAGATGTTGCTATTCTTTTCATTTGACAAGTCCAGAGAAGGAAAAGTGCCTGCCTGAAGTCACACAGTAAGTTGAATTAGAACCTGGGATTGACTCAGTCTCCTTGTGTTTAGACTTGGGCTCTTTCTACCCTGGCATCATCCTTAAAGATGTCTGTCTCTTGCAATGACCATGAGCTGATGGGTCCTTGATGCTCTCAGAGTCCAGCCTCATACAGTCTGTGGCCTTTGGAGTGAGTGCGTATGAGCACACGTGTCCTTTCAGGCATTGGGCACGGTGTGAAGCTGGGTCTTCCCATGTGCAGGCAGGGGTGACACATGACCTCCTTCCTTCATTTGTGCAGGGATGCAGGCTCCAGGACTTAGTTTTGTATGTCCTTTTAGGACCTTGACCCACTGCTTCTTTTACAACAAGACTTTGATTCTGTGCCTATGTTTGTATTTTAAAAGCAACACCGAGTGGAGAGGGACAGAAGGCCCATCCCTGGGAGGGTGTAGAAATTGGGACTGATCACATCAGGAGCCGTCTAGAGCCTCTTAGTCAGGTAAACCCAATCAGGGGACTACTGAAGTCCCCTGGGTGGGAGAAAGGGCCACTTGCAGGCAGGGAGGAGTTTAGAGTGACAGGAGATGGTGCCGGGTGAGATGGGGGTAGTTATGGGCTGGGGTGGAATTTTGGGACTCTTTTAGGCACAAAGAAGGGGCCTGGCGCCGGGTCCTCCTGGTGCAGCATGGTGGGTTGCCCCTCCTTTGGGCCTGCTCATGGAGCTTCCAAACATGACATAATATGCTCTGGAGTCCTCCCTGCAGTGGCTTTCCCCAGGGAGCCTACCATCCTTCAAACCTGGCCATGCTCACGCACTCCCTGCCCATGACGAACCCTTTTAGCCTGACTTGGTATAAAACACAGTGGGTGAGTCGTGGGTGTGGTTGCTGCTTTGGGGCGGATCTGTGGGTGCTGGGGGAGATCAGGGTGGAGCAAAACACACCTCCAGGAAAAAGACCAGCCTGGAATTCAAGGGAGTGATGGCACTGGAGAGCTTTTCCAAGTCCACCAGTCTCAAGATCTATCTCCTGCTGGCCTCCCATTGTGAGTTGAACCTGCTGTGATAGAGGTTTCTTTTCTGTTCAGTTGAGGCCTTGGTTTTAGAGGCCCTTTCCCTTTCCCTTCAGCTGGATGTGAAAGTTCTTTCCTGAGAGCAGAGGCACTCAACCTTGCTCACATGGTCATCTCCATCTGGGGAGATTTGAAAATGCTGAGGCCCATGCCCCTCTCCCAGAGGTTCTGGCTGAGTTGGTCTGAGGTGCCCTGGGATGGGGCATTGGATGTCTTCAGAGCTCCCCAGGTGATGCTAATGTCCACCCAAGAGGGAGAGGCCTTGGCCTAGGTCCCTGGTTCTGTGTTCCTACTGCACACGTTTTACTTCTTGCCATTCTAGGTGAGGGCTGAGGATCAGCTTCACCTGGGAGGTTCTTGGCTCCACCTCCAGAAACAGGATCTGCATTTGAAGGAGACCCAGTGGATTTCTCTGCTCCTTCAGGTCTGAAAAGTAGAGTCCTGGGTCTGGAACTGGGCAGCACTGCTGGCTGAGAGTTGGGTATGGCTGTAGTGAGTACCACAAATTGGGGGGGGGGGATGGAGCATGGGGTCCTGAAAACCATTTTCACTGATTTCAGTATTTTTGCTTATGGTTCAAATATTCAGTAAACAAGCAAAGCTCGATTAGATTTAGCAACAGCAAAACAAAACAAAAGCTCGATTTATGACTTTAATTAAGCACTATTTACCTCCTCTATCTCCTGATGAAAGGAGGTACAAGCACCCCAGTGATTTTCAGCCAGTGTCTGGGCCTGTGGGAGCTGAATCCCTGCTTTCCACACAAGCTGCTCAGGTCATAGCAATGACATGCTCCTGAGGAAGCCAGCTGTGGGTGGTGTAGGATTTCAGAAATAAAAATGTGCAGGCCGTGGCATGGAGGCTCCTGGATTTTGGACACACTGCATACATGGCTGCTGGCCTTTGCTTTGTAAGCCCACAGGAGATGGCAGAGGGAGGGTCCAGATGGGTTACTGGTTTGTTCAGCCCTGAAGAGGATGGCCCTCCAGACCTGTGTATATTGGGGTGAATCAAACTCAGCAGGATTTAGGGAGGCACCCTTGTGGAGCTCTGCTACAAACTTCAGTGGGGGAGATCCTGGGGTCCGTGGGCGCTGGACCAGAGAGCACTAGCAAAGACCCTAAGTGCCCAAACAGTGAGTCTGTGCAAGACCCAGGAGAGGAGATCAGAGGAAGGCCCACCTGGCGTGGGAAGGGACGTTTGTGGAAGTCGTAAGAATAGGTGCAGTTGAAATTGGCAGAAAGGAAGGAAACAGTGAAAGGATCAGGAACTCAGAGACAGACCCAAGGAAAAAGGAAGAAGAATAAAGGATAATAAAGAGAAAAGAATAATTAGAGGAGGTGGAGATGAAAATGAGGAGCCACAGCAGCACAGGAGGAGGCTGCAGGCCGGTGGTACTGGACACGCTGAGGAGGAGGAGAGCAGAAGAGGGGACGGGTGGGGAGACAGGTGGCTGCTCCTGCGCCAGGTGTCCCTTCTCAGAGGGGACAATGGCCTTCAAGCTGCAAAGACTCCCTGGGGAGGCTCCTTCCCGCCTCCTTCCCTTTCTCCAGCAGCGCTCTGTCTCCCTGGGCTCTTCTTTTCCATCACTCTGTGGCTCCTGGCAAACCCTCTGGGCTTTCAAACAGCCTCTGGACCAGCCACTGGAGAAAAAGAACCAGAGGCGACCTGGCATGGAGACGGGAGCTGAACAATTCCGGCTTTGTTTTTCCTTTTCTCCTCCCTCCCGCCTAATCAGATTTACAAAATGGGCTTTCTTCAGAAACCCAAAGAAGCCCCCGAGGTCGCCGTCACTGAGCATTAAGGCACAGATGCATTCTGGAAGCGGCTGGTGGTGCCAAGGTCCTCGCCATCTCTCCACTCTGGGGCTTGGCTGAGCTAACAGGACAGATAAGTTGGCTGCATTTAAACAGTCAAGTCTCTGAAAAGGTGGGATTTGTCTGGAAATAACTAGAAAATAAATTGAGCTTGTTGTAAAATCTCTGAAGAAGTGTCTCCTAAAAGGAGGGTGAGTGTTGATGAGAAAACCCACCAGGGTGGTCACAGCGGGTGGAACAAAGAGAGCATAGACTCAGGGCAGCCAGACTCCGGCTCTGCCACTTCCTGTGGTTCCATGTTGGGGATAGCCTCCTCCTCATCTGGGAAACAGGGGCGGTGAGAACTGCCTCATATGGCAGTGTGCAGAGGCCCAGCACCCTGCCTGGCCTGTGGTAAGTGTCAACAAGTATCAGTTTCTACCATCCCTCCTCCTATCTTTTTGGGGGTTGGTCACAAGTCTAAAAACTCCAACTACCAGGGTTTTAATGAGTGGATTTGTCGAAGTAAATATTTGGAACGATTGATCTTTCTAGAGCATCAATTTCTAAAGCACCAAATAGATCCCATGTTGGATACTGTTTATTCAACAGTGTTTGTTGAGCACCTATTCTGTCCCAGTCCACACAAGGGATTCAACAGTGAATAAAAAAGAGCTCTTCTTGCTCTAATGGAAACAAAGTAATTATAAATGCCTAAGCTTGGGGTTGCAGGGCTTTCCACTAGTTGCTTGGTGGAGATTGGAGGTGGAAGGGCATCTTTCAGCTGTTGCAATGACTGAGAGAGATCACTAGTATTTATTGGGTAAAATCCAGGGAGGCTAAATATCCTGTAATATGCATGACAAGTCTGTACAAGAAAAGATTGTCCCACTCAAGAACCTCAGTGAGAAGCCTTGGCAGAGCATGAATGGAGAACAGCCGTGAAAACCAAGAACTTGCCTTTCGGGAGACACATGTTTAATTCTGTCATTTCCCTAAGATCAGCTTTTAAGAGAGCTTTGAACTAGATGTTAAGGGGCTCTATGCTCTGTTTCTTTCTCTTTTATTTTATTTTATGGGCACATCCTTTTTTTTCCCTAGGGCATTTCCTTCCACATGACAACTATGTTGCTTTTAACATAATGTCCCTAAATCCTTCATTATCAAGGCTGTTGCCACTGATTGTACACTAAGGAGAAGTGGGATTTGGTCAGAATTCCAGGAGGTACAGACTCCGTGATCAGTGATACACTGCTTTAGAGGGTTCAGCTCCAGTAAGGGCTGCAGATGGGATTACAGATGTGGGAGAAGACGAGGAGCCCAGCTGGATGTGACCTCGAGCATCTGTGGCTTCAGAAAGCTCACACTTGAGCCTTCGGGTCAAACACACCTCTAAGCACCAATAACCCATGTGTAACATCTCCCTGGACGTTTGAGGTTGTAGGATGGAGACGTTCTTTGAGGTGTGCATTAAAAATGTGATGACGGTGGAGTCTATCAAATAATCATGTTCTTTAATTTTAAGCTCCTCATTATCAAGTTTGTAAACATCTGCATGTTCACCACGAAGAGGTCAACTACCAAAGATACAAAAAAGAGATCAGAAACAACGGCCACTTTTCAAATGTGGAAAAGGGTATGTGAAAGTGAGGTGAGAGGGTGGTCCTTTTAGCCAGCTCTCTGTCCATGTTCACAAGCAATGAGATAAATGGACAGAAAAGAAGTTTTCTCAAAACAGGATTATGCCACGTGAAATATTTTAAAACTTTGAATGTATTATATTTAATTTTACTTGGGTTTTTCAAACCAATTTCACTTCAAAAGGAAATGAATTAAAGTGAAAATGAAAAAAACTTCAGTTAGTTATTTGTAACAGTATTATTTTATGATTTTATAGTTCCTGTGAGGCTAAGAAAACAGAAAAACTACTTTGTAAAACATGAAGAGCTTAATATTTAAAAAAAAATCCAGATCTCATACTTTGGCAGTAACAATTATCTTTTTGCTAAGAAAAATGAGAACATTAATTTTTAAATATTTTTACTGACTTTATTAACTTTATTATTTATTAATAATTTTATTTATTGTCAGGCAGTAATTTATTAATCATTAATTATTGAATTTTTATTTTATAATTTATTAACTTAGCAATTACTGTCTTAAAATTAAATTCAAACAATTACCAAATCGAATTTAAAATTTCTAAGTTAACATGATCAATTGCTCAAAAGTAATTTAATAATTATCAAACTATTTAAAAATTAATTAATTTAATAGCCATCAAAATTTAAACAATTTATTAATTTACTAATTTGTTAAATATTACTAAATGACTATTAATAACAAATATATTTATTATTGTTGTTATTCTAATTTTGTCAAGGTTGATAAGGTTTGATTCTATGATTATAATTCACAGCTGTCCCATACATACATACATATATATATATATATAGAGAGAGAGAGAGAGAGAGAAGAATATATGTGTGCATGTATATATATGTGTGTATGTGTGTGTGTGTGTGTGTGTATAACTATGTATAAAGGAATTCAGAAAGAGAGATTATTTCTATTTCTTTGATCATAACTTGCAGGGTCCTAAGTTCTTTTATTTCATTTTGTAGGTGAAAACATTTTATTACATGCATATGTACACATAATACATCATCCATGTGTGTGTGTGTGTGTGTGTGTGTGTGTGTGTCTGTTCAAATGAAAGGCTTATAGGTATCCCTTGAGTGCTCCATGTTTATGCATGCTTTAAATGACAAATTTGTTCATTTTTCACATTTTTCTGTGTCTCATGAGTGTACTCCAGAGCTAAAATATTGACAAAGATACAAGTATCTCTAAGGATATCTCACAATATTGCATTAAGATATTCAAAATCCCTCGTAAATCATATTAGAAGAGCTAATTATTAGACTATCCTTAGGTGTGGCCGCCAGTCAGCAAAGTGGTCCTTAAGGATCCTTGCCCCCTAGTAGTCACAGAGGTGAACTGTGAAATGATGGTCTGCAGCTTTTGAAACTAAGTCATGAAAGACACTGCTGTTTCAGTGTTGCACTTTTGGGTCACCTGCCATGGCAGAAACTGCTACCACGTCATGACAACATTCAAGCTGCCCTATGGAGCTCCTCACAGAGGGGGACTGGGACCTCTTGCCAAAAACCAGCATCAGTTGGCCAGTTGTATAAATGAGCTGCTTTGATGGTGAATCCTCCAGCCCCAATCAGTGGTAGGTGATAGCATCTCTCCTTGACTGCAATTTCACTGGAGATACTAAACCACAATGACTCAGTTATACCGCTGCTGGATTCCTGGCCAAACACAGTGAGAAGATAATAAATGTTTATTGTTGTGTTAACCTGCTACGCTTGAGCAATCTATAACATGTAAATAGATAATTAACATATTAGCTATTAACACCTCCTCATGGATCAAATTAGTTGTCTCTTAGCAGGACACACACATGCATGAACACACACACACACACACACACACACACGAAGGATTCTTGGGAGAAGGAAGTAACCAGTATTTACTGAGTATCTATTATATGATAGGTGTTGTTACTTGTGTTATCTTAGTTAATCCTCCCAGCAAACATGCAGAATAGCAGAGAGCACTTGCCTGCCACTTGGAAGGTAGTCTGCTGTCAAAATAAATGATAAATTTGTTAGCCTGACACTTTTGCAGAAAATTATTTTCCTATTGGTTTAGTCTAATGGTGCAGAATGTGTCTTAGGGAAACCAAACCAAACCAAAACAACAACAACCTTGACTGGAGATTAGTTTTGAAGACACAGTCAACGTATTAATCTCAGGTAGTACATATCCAGCCCTGTGGCTCCCCCTTGAGAATGTACCAGAAATACAACTAGCATGGCCTTCAAGAAAACTGAACATAGAAGCAACAGTTAAATGCATGAAAAAAAATCAGAAAGCAAAGTAATAAAACCTAGATCAAGCAAGGTGCTCTGTCATTTAATTATCTGTCCATCCTTAGCAAGGACCCCTCATTTGTAACATTTGTAGTTGAAGGATGTAAAATCTACATTCCCTGTCCTTTGGGAATTGAGGAGTGGTTAGATGCTTTCAAAAGACATAGTATGTATTATGTGGAAAATTACTGTGGTAGAACATAAAGTTTAACTTTCTCAACTCTCTTTCTAGGTTTCCTTATAACACCCAAGGCACCGGACAGCTAAACATTATGTTTCTTAGTATCCTTTGTTGCTGGAGTTTTAGAAGACAATCAGGGTTGTTAATTATAGGCACTTAGGCAATATTTAGAAAGTGGAGATAAAGCAGAAGACTTCTTCTTGCTGTTCAGCTATTTGCTGATAAAATTAAGGCCTGTGGACATAGGATGGTTTCCTGCCTCTCAGTCCTTAGTCACCATTGTGTGGAGATCGAGAGGCCGTAGCTCCAGTGCTGATGTGATTTTGGATTCCTGTTCCTGTAATACAGTGGTGGATGCTTGAACTCAATAGTTCCAATGATGGCCTCAGAGATAGTAGCTCCTATGATAGATCAAACCGTAGAGTTCCAGAAGTAATTTCTGGCCTAAAGCTTCAGAGCTCCCTTCTGCAACCCCACCCCAAAATTTGTGCAACCTTAAACACCTATCATGTTTTTCTGCTTACAATACCAATAGTGGTTTCTGTTTCCTTTGTTGATAGGCTGATAGATGCTCTAAGAAAGCAACCACAGAGTGTTTTTGAGAGGGGGGATAAATAGGAATTTTTGGAGGGCGGATGCTTAGCATAAAGAACTATGGATTTAAAACAGCCCAGAGGACAGACCACAGCTCCCAAGTGAGAGTAATTAAGAGGCTGTTCCTCTCCCCCTGCCCAAATTGGTACTTCCCATCTTCTTTCTCCCTCCAGCTGTATGGGTTATGGTTTTTATTAAGACCCAGACTTGAATAAAGTTACTTGGAGTTTCTGTTTGTTGTCACTGAGAAATGTGTTCTTTCTGCGTGGGGTTCGATACTCAGCCGATTCTCATGGAGCTCCTCATGGGCCGTGCAAACATAAATGCATCTGGAAAAGACAGTGTGTTTCCTTTCCTGTCACCTTCCTTCATCACCCTGCTGGAGACTGTAAGCTGCTGTCTACACTCACTTCCGGATCACCTACCTCCTGGGGGAAGGGCAAAACAGAGGGGCCAGGTGTTCTTTGACACAGCAAATCAGAAGAAAAATCGCTGCGTGGGAGTGGCAAGCCCTAGGGTCTAAATTTAGCTACTACTAGCTGGTTAACCTTGGGCAAGTTGAATTAGTAAGCAACTCTTTATCATCTTGCCGGTCTTCCCATTTCTAGTTTAAATGCTGCAACTTTAACTCAGGCCACACTGGTTTCTCCTGTTTCAGTTCCTGTTATTTGTGTATCTTCCACAACCCTTTCTTCTCAGTGCCCCCAGAATAATCTTGTCAGAATACAAGTCAGATCATCTCTCCTCTCCTTGAGGACTCTTTAATGTTTGCTGGTGCCCTCAGGATGTCAAAGCTCCTGGGCAGGGAGTGAAGTCTGCCTTGCCTCCTGTCCCATAGAGGGCTGTATCTTAAAATGAACTAAAACCAGCAGTCCCCAAAGTGGGGAGTTCATGCTGAAGGGTGCACAAGACAGTCTACTAGGGTGTGGGTCGAATGCCTATGTATATTTTTTTAATCTAAAAATTAAGGAGCCTGGTGGAGTGGTGCATGCCTATGATTCCAGTGGTTAAGGAGGCTGAGGAAGAATTGCAAGTTCAAAGCCAGCCTCAGCAACTTAGCAAGGACCTAAGCACAACTCTGTGAGAACCTGTCTGTAATTAATATATATGTATATATAAAAGGGGCTGGGGATGTGGCTCGGTGGTTAAGTGCCCCTGGGTTCAATCCCGGGTACAAAAAAAAAAAAAAAAAAAGGGAAATCAAACTTTATTAGCATTTGATATAAGGTGTCCTGGCTCAGATCATTTTTCAGGTTGGGTTCTGTCACATTTGGTCCTTATCCATCATGTGTCAAGATCAGACTGCAAAAGTAAGAGGACGGTGGTTGCTTATGCAGACCTTGGAGCCAGACTGCCTGGGTGAATGCTTTTTACTGGTTTCTTTTCCTATATTTTCATGATGATCATTCAGGAGAAGAGAAATCTCATGGTGTGGAAGTATTGACCCAAAGTGGATACTCAATGATATTTTTTTTTGCAAAAGAGTCTTAATATCAGCCCAAATAATTCACAAGAACGTGGTGGGGCTATGGCTTCCTTCGTTCTGATTAAGGTCGCATCAGCTGCTGCGTTAGGAAGTAAAGTCAATGATACAATTTAGCCAGGAAGAGAATTAGGTCCCCTACCCCGGAAAAAAAGTCAAAAGTATGAAGTCTATTTAAATAAGGACTTATATTTGCTGTTATTAAAGAGGGCCCTCACCTAAATGTTTATTGTACCTAAACGTAGTGGCTGATATAAGTGCATATATATAATTTACAATTAAACAAACACATTGGAGATACTGGCTCAAAAATATGTTTTTTTTTTTTCTTCTGGTAGAATTACACAGCAAAGAATTTGGAGACCACTGAGTTAGGCAGAGGCTTGGCTCTTGGACTCAAGAATTTTCCTTAGATTCCACGCATGTCCTTTGGTGTAACATAAGAATGTGTACTCTCCAGTTGATTATGTACCTGATGCATTTATACAGCAGGGTTGTTTCTATGCAGCACCTTTTCCATGTGGCTTAAAGGAGTCCACTTTATGATTTAGAGTGTTTTAACTGAAAAGCAATTTAATCTGGATATTGTCAGATCTTTACTTGGAATAACAACAATGGTGAATATTATGTGCCATACAAAATTATGCTGCTGATGGGATGGGTTCTGGTCACCTGCATCCTGGGGATGGTGAATTGCCTCCTGACATGAGGACCAACAGGCCCCCACACTGATTCCATCATTTAGAACCCAGCAAGAAATGCCCTTTTGCACCGTTGTCACTCTTGAAGTAATTTGTTTACCCTAGCCATCAGCACCGAGTCAATAAACCACAGGGATTGACAGAGTGTCACAGTATAGGCAACAGAGGAAAATTGGAAAAGTGAATTGTAGGCGGTGTGCGAAGAGTCATAAATAATCAGCCATTCCCATTGCAGAACTCTCTGTGCCCAGGAGAAAATCTGACCAGTGGGAAAGTCTGAATTGGACAAATGCGGGCCACTTCATTCTGTAGGAATATATTCAAGAGGGAGGATGTTCTGTTCTCTCAGCAAGATGGCTCTTCAAATACCTCCTTTTGTCAAAACACATCTGCCTACTATTAGACCCTCTCCAGTTAGTTGCCTGGCATCTGAAATTATACCATGAGTGATCCACTCCTTTAGGCTAAGCAGAGGAATCCTCTTTTGAAAGACACACGTCCCTTGAAAGAGCATGTCAATGACCCTTTAGTGTGACTTTGTCTATTCAATGATTCCCTTGTTGGTGGAGCTCCGGGGTAGCATCAGGGCTCTGGGCATCCTGGGAAGGGAAGTGAGAGCAGGTGACAAGCATTGAGGGCTTAGAAAAGAGTAAAAAGGCAGAAGGAGGAAAATGAGAAGACCAGCTCTAGTGGTCTAAGTTTTGACTTGAATTTTAACCCTTTAGTTCAGTTCTAAAATAGACCATGTCAGCCACTGACTATATTGTCATCCTCTGGACTCAGGTAGGAATCACGTCTTTCAGAATAATTCAAAATAATACAACATTCAAGGAAGCCCCATGAAAAGAGTGAATTCTCAATTTTCAGTGACCTAGACTTCTGCTTGCTGATTCTGCAGGGGTGACCCAGGACCCGATCAGACCATTCTCTGGGAAATCACTCTCATTTTCTTAGTGATTATGGACACACAAGAGATAGGAAGGGTGAGTTTCTAGAAAGAATAGAAAAATGCACTTCCAAGCACAGAATGGCTGTGATTGAGAGTTACCTGGTGTATGTTTTGCAGGATCCCATTTCTCGCTTATTGGGGATGATTGAGCAGTGGCTGTTCTGATGGAATTTTTTGATAGTTTATTTCTGATGTGTACCTTGCTGCTTATTGGGCAAGCTGACGGGAGTGTTCAAGACCACCCCCTCCCCACAACCGATTGTCTCAGTAGATTCAGGGGAAAAAAAAAATCACATTTGTTTGACCAAAACGAGCTTTTTTTTTGGATAGAATTTATCAGTCGATTGCTAACTAAATTGAAGGGTTATTTTTATCTTGGTTTTTTATTTTTGTTTTCGGAAATAACAAGTTAGCTAACTAACAAGACCAGGTGTCTAATCGACTTGGCTGGTTGTGCTGACAGATATTTGATACGACACCAATTGACTAAACTGATGGGAATATGAATGAGTTCAGTCAAATAGTTTGAATCCATGGGGAGGACTGTCAACTGAGTCCTGCTCAGGAGAAAGCACTAGAAAATCTGTGTTTTCCAAAGAAGAGGCACAAAGCCTTTGGGCCATGAGATACAAAAAGAAGCTAATTCTTTGAAAGAGGAGAGTTTTTTTTTTTTTTTAAAAAAAAAAAACAAAAACAAAAAACTTGGGTGAATTTTTTGTGTCTTTTGATCTCTTACATAAACCTGAGTTTCTCTAGGAAATATCAAGCCATGTGCCCAAGAAGAGTTCCATGTTTCTTCAAATCTCTGGGGAGGGTGAAGCCATAAAAAATACTAGGAGTGAATGGGGGTGAGTGTAAAGTTCACCTCGCTCCGTCGCCCTGTGCCTGGGGCCAGGCCAGGGCCAGCCCTGGAGAAGCAGGACTGTGGGTGAAGGGGTTTTCAGTTTTCTGTGCTCCTGACACCCTGCCCTGCCTCACTTTCCTTTTCAGCTTCCTTCAGCCTCCATGAGGGTCTACAGTGTCCTCAGGACTCTTCTTGCCCAGGGCAAGTAATCTCTAAATCCCACTAAGGGGAAAATGAAAAATCACTCTGCTAGTTCTTCCCAAGGGGGATTGCATTTTCCTTAGGGACCGACGTTAGTTGACCACCTACTATGTACCAGGCATTCTACTAGGCACTTCACTCTGTTCCCTCACTTAGCATTCATAGCCACAGACTACAGATGGCCCATCTATGGACTTATGCTGCTTCATGACATAAACTTCCTTGGCTGATATTTAAAGCTGACGTTCTGGTGGATTTTGGGATACATCTGGCTTGGTCTGAGTGCTGAGCTGGCACTCCCAGAGCAGGCCCTGCATCCCAGAAAGAAGAGATGTGTGGGCAGCACGTACGCTCGCCTGATGCAAGCCAGTGCAGAGGCCAACACCAAGGCTCTGACCACTCCTGTCTTTCAGCCAGTCCTGCCAAAGCAGATGCCTCTTGCATATGATCAAAGGAAATGCTGCAGATTTTGTCCCAGGAGGTACAAGTCACTAGTTCATCAGGAAGCATCACCCACGTGCTGGGATCTGAGGTCATGCCTCAAGTCAATGCCTACCAGTAGGTCAGTCTGATCAATTGATTTGAGGAGAAACATTGTGCATATATTACCTCCAGTGACATATGTTCAGCAAACATCAGTTCAGGCTGGGCTGGGAGACTGCTTCTAAGTCACTTACAGAGAGAGCTAGCTGGTTGGACTGGACAGAAAAAAGACCCACTGGAATTAAGTCGATGAAATCAAAGTAGCTATGTGCAGACCCAGAAAACATTAAAGCCCCAAAGACCTGAGCAGAGGACTGGTCCAACTTGCACCTCCCCTACTGTGAGGCCACAGAACAGTTCCATAGCAAGGGTGCACACTGTCTTCTCTTGACATTCAGGGCCAGGGTCAGTTGCTTAGAGAAGGGTGAGGAAAAGCCTGGGGAAGAAGGAGATGACTGACAGGTCTGGATTCTGGTTAAGGCCCTCCTAGCAGATACTGAATGGGTTTTTCTCCACAGCGCCACTATGTGGCAGGTTGAGTTAATGTCCAGTACCGAGAGGTTAAGTGATTTGCTCAAGGTTATGGAGCCCGCTGGTGGCCAGGTCAGCATGGTGGAGCAGGCTAGGCAGCATGCTCTTTTGCTTTTCCACTGGATCCACATGGTACAACACTGGTCACCTTGAGGGAAGGAAGCCAGGTTTGGCGGACAGAGGAACAGAAAGCACTAATCTCAAGATCATGACCTTGGTCAGATTATAGGGCCTGAGTTCTCCCATCTGCAACATGGTGACAGTGATAAACTCAATCCAGGGTCAGCTTCATGGTATGCTACCAGTGCAATTGCATGCGGCCCTGCATGCAACGGGGCTCTACAGTCACTAAAAATTCACAACAATTCAAATATTTTCAATTAGTCAAAAATCCTGAATTTGTGTAGAGCATGAGCCATTGAATCCTTAGCTGGGGTCCCTGACTCGGCCTCCAGTCCAGACTCTTCTGGTTCTGCACTGCCTGCTCCCTGCCTCCTTGCTCAGTTTCTCCCTCCTGGTCTCCCACCCAGAGTCGGCCGCTGTCCCCTGTGTAGAAGCATGCATCAGTGCAGGGAGAGTCGGAGCAAGAAGCATGCCCCCTGTAGCATCTTAGCCCAACCCTTTGGCCAGTGCTTCCTGGTGCCTTGTCCAGGGCTTGCCTGCTCATTGTGGTTGGGGTGGAGATGCCTGGCTCAGCTCTTCCACTCCTGGTTGATCAGGGTGCATTAGTGTGACAGCTGACAGCTGGTGGGAGGGCAGACAGGGCCACAGTGGGTCCTTTGTAAAGTGCTCATTTTGTAGGGCAAAATGTATCAGCGAGGGGATGGGGAGAGAGACAGAGAGGATGAACATGACACGTAAAAGAAAGAAATTTGGTTTATGTTTTAGCAGCTTTAACCGCATCTCATTTTTCTTGCTTTTGGAACAAGGGCCCTATATTTTCATTTTGCACTGAGTTCCTCAGACTTTGTAGCTGGCTCCGTATCTCCGTATCTGTCATGGAGATTAGACGAACATGAACCTGACAGGCTCTGCATAGTCTGGATGCTGCTGGAGGGCAGCGTGGCCCTGTTTAGGTACCCTTGGTCCTGCAGAGGGAGGGCCACAGCCTTGCTCCACGGGAGGCTGTCCTCCACCCATCAAGCCCATCACAAAACAGAACCATCTGCTCTCTTCCCGAGTGCTGACTTGCTTCCTTCTGCCCAGCCCAGCCCAGGGATGGAGGAGCAACTACCTCCGTAATCCAGCAGGTCGGGGCCCCGCCTGTGCCTGGCGTCTCACTGAACCCAGTGGTTCTGCGGCCACATGCTCTGTGATTTCAACTCAGGGCTGGGACGAGATAATGAATTCGAGAAGGAGCCTGTGAAATGAACCCTCCGTCGGGGGAGGTGGTAATAGTGCTGGTTATTAGCGATGACTCCCGGATGGGGCTTAGGGTGTGAGCAATAGAATTAAATGAATTTCCTTTGAAAGTTCGGCTGCGCCAAGTAAGAGATATAAATGCTACATTATGCGTTTAAAATACCTCCAGGGGTTGCTTTATAGACTTGTGTATATTTATATATTTATTTGAATGTTTATGGCTTTCTCTGTCGTTTTCACATTGGTGTCTCTCTACTCATTATGGTTTTATGGCTGCTTTTTGGAAACCAGTGCCTGAGCACGCCAGCCATGATGTGCTGAGAGGAGGAGGTCCAGGGCTGGGGAGGGAGTGTCATGTTATGGGTGGGGGAAGACACTTCCCTTGGGGTTGGAGAGTTAAAATTGAAGCTAGAGGTCTGTGGGGGTTAGCTGGTATCTGGGAACTAGCCCAGTCCTGCCCTCCTTAGAAAGCTCAGGATCCTCTCGAGGTGGGCACTCTTGGAAGGTGGGGGACAAGGGCCCCACTCTCCCATTACCCATGGCTAATCCAGAACCATCTCTGTACACAGGGCCTACTCAGCAGTTGGGCACAGCAGGTGGGGTGCCTGGACCCCGTGGTACATTTAGGGGCTCATGAAAAACGCTTTCATTTCTTTTAAAATCAAAAGTAAAAAAAATGTGTCGAATTCAGCGAGCATTATATTTGTTTTGATACCAACACAGTCATAAAATATAATTTTTAATATTTTTTTTATGGAGGAAGGGATCTACAAAAGCAAAGTACCTGGACCCCCCACAAGTGTAATGTAGCCCTGCTGACAGAGATCACCTAAGAGAGTGGTGGGAGGGTCAGGGCGCCTGTCTCCTGAGCACCCCTGCCCCCCAGGGTCCAGACTCTGCTTCCTTTCTAGTCCCTCCCCTGTTTTAAGCTCCCATGTGTCAAATGTCTTGTTATTGATCTCTACAGACAGATCATTTCAAACAGGGAACGGGCCCCTCTGGGCAATCCATTAGATGGGTAAAGCGCAGTGGAGGTGTCTTACACGGGCCGATGCACACTAAGTGCAGAGCCCCAGCTGGCTCAGTTTTGATCAGAAGGCCTTGGGGGTGTGTTGGGTCTCTGGGTCTCAGGGTCTCCCCGCACCTGAGGCATAGCTGTTTGAACTGAGAGTTTCCCAGTCCTGTGCTCCTCAGTGCACCTATAGAATTCCACAGAGTCCAATGCAAGATGTGTGGAACACTTCTGCCCTGTGGGTACCAACTGACCTGGACCTTCTCCTACCTGCTCTCCCGGGAGGCTCCCAGATCTCGTCACCTGCCTGGCTGTCAGCCTCTCTTCCATGCCTGCCCCAAACCCAGTGCCTCAGCAATTCCTGTGAGCTCTACCTCTGAGTTATCTATCACCTTCATCACTAAGTGGCCAAGTCTCAGGCCAAGTCTGTGGATTAGGTCAGTGGCCTCTGGAACCATCTCTGCTTCCTCCTGAGCCTGCCTTTGATCCATTCTCCACCCAGCACCAGAGTGATTCTGTGACTATGTAGCAGAAGTCCCTCATCTGCTTAAAACCCCTCCAGTGACTTCCCAGCTCACTCAGACACAAATCATGGTCTATTGGTTCCTATGTCCTGCCCAGGATGTCTTCCCTGATGTCATCTCTTACTCCTTGTCACTTCTCTTAACTTGAGCATGTCACACCCACTCCTGCCTCAGGGCCTTTGTACCTGCTTGGTCCTGTGGCTTCTCCTCAGAACACTCCTCAGAACACTCACCTCTACATGACAATCCATCATATGCCCACTGGGAGGAGGGACCCAGTCTTACTCACTCTTGAGGGCCTGAATCCAGTCACAAACTCAATAACATTTGTTGAATGAATCAAGGGCTGTGACTCTGAAGTAGTCTCTTCTTTAAAAATGTGTGCACAGCTGCCCTGACAGGCGGGTTTCCCATTTCATCACAGATTTGGATCCCCAGATGAATAGTGTGGATTCCTCCTGGTGTCACGGGTCCCCTCGTCACTTCACAGGTGCTTTCCTGCAGCAAGCCAGTACCTGACCTCCCTGTCCCATCCTCCTGCTGCCCAAGCCCAAGGAGGGCACTGCTAAGATACAGGGTGGCCTCTCCTCCCTGGTGAGACCCTCCCCTGAGGGTGACTTTGTGCTGCGCAGGACCGGCCTGCCTCTCACCTGCCCGCCTCATCCTCTGGTCTGCAGCAGTCCCACTGTCTCAAGCATTAACTTTTATGTCATCAGTTGTCACAAGATCATTGCTCAGAACAGTCTCAGATCGACAGAGAAGAGAGAGGGAGCAAAAGCCACTCCCTTGTCCCAGGAAACTTCCGAGTGGCCTATGGGAAGAGGCAGGAAGCGAGGAGGTGGGCTGGAGGAGTGGGAGAGGAGGGGGCAGAGGGATTGTGCCACCCACCGACATTCTGCCATTCATTCAACCAACACGTGTGGCGTGCCCGGTGCAGGCCAGATGGATGTGGGGACAGGCACTGGGCGTGATGGGGACAAGGACGCAGTGCTCACTGGTTAGTGCTGGAAATGAGAGCGAGAGCCACAGTGAAGGTGGAAGGAGCTCATGGTCTTGGTGCTTAGGACTGAGCCCGTGGCCAGTTTCAGGGACCCTAGAAGCACAGGGTGGTCATAGCAAAGAGGGGAAGGTGGGAGGGTGGGATGCAGGCTGGGGCTGTTCCTCGGACCGTGCCATTCACCTGGAAGGCTGGTGGCTGGAGGCTGGAGGGGTCGCAGCACAGCCTACCTAGCTTAGGAATACGCTCTCTTTACAATGTTTCTGGAGGCAAGGAGACCAGATTGGAGGACATTTCTCGGGGCTTATTTGAGTAGTAATAATCACAGTAAGAAGATGTCCATCTATCATTCTTGGAGACCTGGTTGAGATTTGGTTGGGATTGTGACAGGCAGCATAAGGGCCACTCCTAGAGGATGGGACACCAGAGATCATGGGAGGAGCATCAGCTTCAGGAGACCGTAGAAGGTCTGATAGTCGAAAAGATAGGTAGAGCTGAGTGGGAGGCAGTTATGCATCATCTTGCTGAGACGATAGTCCCCAGTTCATCAGTTAAATGCCAACCCAGGTGTTGTGTGGAGGCACATTGCAATTGTGACTAAGGCCCAGAATCCGTTCACTTTAAGAAAGGGAGGCCATCCTGGATGGTGTGGGCCTGACATGATCAGGTGAAAGTCCTCCTAAGTAGCACTGAAGCTTTCCTGAGCAAAGATGGACAGTTGCTTCAGCCTGCTCAGGAGGGGTCTAGCCACGTCTGCTCTCCAGACAAGGATGCCTCTGCCCTGTTTCTTTATCAGGAGCCTTGGGAGTGGCAGGCAGTGAGACGAGCTCACCTGGGGAAGGCACACACCGTCTGTACACCTGTGTGTGCTTAAATACTCCCACATTCCAAGGCAGGACTGACTCTTGCATCTCAGAGGGACCCAAACCAACCAGGCCCCAGAGCCCTCCCTTTGCTTACCCCTTCCTCTGGTCCATCTTCTGGGCAATACCTTTGGGCTTAGCACCTCATCAGAAATGCCATTCAGGCCATGTTTCCTTTCCTTTTAATTCTCATACCTCTCTGCTCCCCCCAAAAGGATTTGAAATACACCCACCAGCCTTCCAGGTGAATGGCATGGTCCAAGGAACAGCCCCAGCCTTGCTTTATCCATTCATGTCTCCATTAACCAAAATCCAGCTCAGGAGTCCTGGGGGTGAGACTAATTTTGTTTCATATAGTCAAGCCAATTTTCACTGCTTCCAATACTATTCCAAACTTACTGAGAACACTTGGCAAGCCAGGCGTTTCCACATGGTTTACCCACATTAATTAATTTAGCCTTATGCCATCGGGCGAGGCAGGAGGGGCGGCTGGGCTGAAGAGTTTGAAGGAGGGCTGGGGCGGTGCTCCTTGGGAAGAGAGGGAGCCAGGGACGTATGGACAGTGTTTCCCTGCAGTCCGTCATGGGTGGCTTTCTTGTTCTGGGAGGGGGTCACACTTCTCAGCAGGAGGAGCTCTATGAATCAAGAATGATATGGGTCCCCTGATCTCATCTCCATGTTGTATCTTCCTGGTGTGTGGGTGGCAGGGAACCTCCATAATGAATATGCTGGGGGCAGCTGGCTCAGTCTGATGTTGGCTCCAAATATCAGAGATTGAGTCGGGCAAATTGAACAAGGATGTCCAAGGCCTCAGAATATGTGGAGGAGGGAGGCTGAGAGGGAGGAAAGGGGCTGGAGGCTGTCACTGATTGAACATCTGGAACCCGCCAGACAATGTGTGAGTCTTTCTCCATCTTAACTCATAGCAAACCTGCTAGGAAATTATGATTATTTTTACAGAAAGGGAAACAGAGGATCTGCCTGGCATGACATTCTTTGTTATTTTCTGTGTTTAAGAAAGAGAAAATTCAATTACAAAGCTTGCAAGAGACCACGAGGTTCACTGAGGAGTGAATGGGTTCTAACAACTCCACTGAGTAATTCACTGAATGCCTGAGTGCCTTGGTTTACTTAATAGTTAAGGGGAAAGGTAGTTGAGTGCAATGGCAAAGTGTGGGGTTTGAAGTCAGACCGTGTAATGTTCTAGAACTTTCTATGCTTCAACTTTAAAACAATCTACAAAATGTAATTAATACCTTCCTTACCGAGTTATGGATGAAATGATATATTGCCTATGAAGTGCTTAGCACAGTGCTAAATAAATGTTGGCTAGTGTTAATTCCTCATATAGAGAGAAGGTGAAAGGGATTTTTTTCTGGCTCATTTGTATAGGAGTCTTGCCTTTGGCACAACATGCTTAGTGTTGTAACAGATATGCAAACACATTGAAAATGTGTAAAGCAGATTATTATTTTTATAATGCTAGGAAATACTTTAAAAAGGCAGTTTTGCAAGCAGGTAAAAATGTTTAGAAGATGGATAAATGAGTGAGATGCTCAGAGTTGAGGATGGTTAATGGAGACCAGTCGTGTGGGACGGGAAATCTGGACAGACTCTGAAAAGAGAAAAGAAGGAGGTTCTGGGAGCAAAGCCGTCCTTTTGGGAGGGCTGAGAAGTCTCAGAGGTGGAAGTCATGTGCGTGTGTGTTGGCCTGGGGGAAGGTACTCGATAAACACAGTGTCTGCCTGGTAGGACCCTCTTCTGACTGAGGGTTTGTGATTTTCTAAAAAGATGGCAGTTTTATAAAAATCCTTTTATGTATCTTTTACATAAGATATAGCTACCATATTTAAAATTGCTATTCCTAGGAATTTGTGAATATTAATATTCTTGCTTTGGGTGTGTTGGAGGGCTAAATCTTACCCCCTGACCTCAAGCTCACACTAATTCACAAGGATGGCTCATGTCTCCCTTGGGCAGCTCTGGTTCTGACCTTGTGTCTTTAGTTGTTGGACAACCCAGGTTCCATCCAGGGTACTCAAATAAGGTTGGGGATGGACCATCATGTCTTGCTTTGGTTATGAGACTTAGGCTGTAGAACTCTGGCTTGTTTCCTCACATTCTGGAGTTTAGAGCGAGGAGACATCTGGTTTAGCCTCTGGTCTTTTCTCCCAGTCTTTATAAGTGAGAGGCAAGTGTGGGCCAGGAGAGGTGCTGGGCCTCATCTCAGGCAGGGCTGCTCCCACTCTACCCTGGCTGATTCCTGTCCAGGTGACTTCTGCTAGCAGGGGCAACAAGTGGTCCAGGAGAGGAGAGAAGGGGGTCAGGAGGGAGGGAGGGACAAACAGAGCTGAGCAAACCTGTTAGGGTTTGGATGTGAGGTGTCCCCCCAAAACTCAATGCAAGAAGGTTCAGAGGAGGGATGATTGGGTTATGACAGCCTTAGTCCAATCAGTGAATTAATCCCCCTGATGGGGATTAATTAGTTAGCTGAGTGGTAACTGAAGGTGGGTAGAGTGTGGCTGCAGGAGGTGGGTCATTGGGGGCATCCCTTTGGGGTACCTACTTTTTATCTCTCTTTGCTTCCTGATCATCATGTGAACTCCTTCCCTCCTCCACACTCTTGCGCCATGTTGTCCTGCCTCATCTTGAGCCCCGAGGAATGGAGCAGGCCTTCTGTGGACTAAGACCTCTGAAACTGTGAGCCCCTGAATAAAGCTTTCCTCCTTTACAGTTGTTGTGGTCAGGTCCTCTGGTCACAGCAGTGAAAAGCCGACTGAAACAAATCCTGATGATGAGATGAGGAATGAAGAAAACTAGCAGGAGACCCGCGAGGCTCCCAGAGCTCAGTGGTACCTGCAGCGCCATTTTCTGTCTAGAGGAGGTTGTGGCGTTTTCAAGCTCTACCTCTGTCACCCCAAACAATGACCTGTGCCAAGTGAGCTAGCCCTTCCTTTCTGTTCCCTGCTACCCCCGTTCTGTTTTCCAAACCCTACACCCACACTGAGTTCGTCCAGCACACTATGCTCTGGAAACTGATATCCTCATTTAAATCAAATTTAAAAAGTGAATAGCCGTAAATACTTTATTTGTGGAGAAACTCAGGAAAACACAATGTCCTCTCAACTGGTCGTCTAGAGATCTGAAAATTTTTATTGAAGAAGCTTAGGGGTGACAGTCTTGGTGGAAGAGGGGGTGGTGCTAATGTCTCAAAGTTGCCTTGACATAGAAAGCTCACCTAGCTGCAAGGATAAGAGATCAGTAAAAATAGCAGAGTTTACTAAAATTCCATTTATTCACCCTTCACATAAGATTGAGGAAATGGCATAGCCACGACATTGAAGAACATTATTCTTTGGATTTTATTGTATTGATATTATGGTTTGGGGGTGTTGGAGATGAGAAGAGGGCTCCATCTCACCAGCCTCCCCACGAACTCACATTGAATCACATGGATGGCTCACGCCATGTTTCTACTGGAAAGCTCTGACTCTGGGACCTTGGGTCTTGTTTGACAAAGCAGGTTCCAAGGGGTCCCTCTGAACTTGGCCAGGTTAGAGAACAGATCTGGGAAGTGTTGATTCATGGTCAATAAGGAATCAAAGAAGTAGCTTCACCTTGTTGCCCACTTGCTCTGTGCCATGTTACTCTGTCCACAGTGACGCTAAAGGCCACAAAGGTTGAAAGTGCATAACTCACAGATAGGAGATCTAGGACTTGGGGCCGCTCTGTTACACTTGAACTGCTTACTGGGCCTCCCTGGCTCTGATTAATCCACAGTGCTTTGCCTCCCCTCGTCAGAGAGCCAGACAGCAGAGGCCAGGGGTCAAGTGCTGCCCCTTCCTGCTCTCCAATGCCTGTTTCTTTTGGCTGTGCAAGGCCTTCAGAGCTGGTAGGAACACAATATGGTGTGTTTTGGCTGGGAAGCCGTGCTCGGGGGCTCGCCTCCCGCCTTCTTGTCTCGGGTCTCCAGCAGGATTCTTGGCAACTGTGGGGAACTAACCTTCCTGCAATTGTCCCCCTAGAGGTAGACCAGGAATGGGACAGCCAGGTTCTGGTAGAAGCTGTGTTTTTATGGAGCTCAGCCTCCAACTGGAAAAAGAGACTCGTTCCATCTGATATCTTCATGTGTGGCATTGGCAACTATGACATCAGAATATTTAGACATTCAATGTCTAATCGTAGGACCTTTATAGCCTTATAATTGGGATGGGGAAGTGGGAGAAGTTGAAAGACCATCTAGTGTGAGCTTCTCGGTTTACAAGTCAAACAAACAAAACTAGAAAGGTTAAATGTCTGCCCTAAGTCACAGAGCCAGAGGTGCCATAGCATGACAGGGCCAATTCCTTAGTCAGCCTCTTCCCTCGGATGTAAGTAAGGCTTTTTGTGCTGCTCTACATTAATTACTGCCTGTCAAGGACATAGAGATACTGGACTTTGTCATTTGGCTGTTGCTTGCTGTGGCAAAGATTAAAACCAAAGAGTTTTGAGTGGCCCCAAAGATTGTCTCCTTGCTCGTGTCTCCTTGTGCCTGGCTCTCAAAGCTTAGAAAACTAGTAGCTCTGCTGATGGGTGTCAATGAGGCTGCTCTAGACCATGGCTGTGAAACTAAAGAAATGTCTTTGGCTCTCCCAGTCCCTCCTTCCGCACGTGCCTTCACCCCAGATGTCCAGGTCTCTCATTGTGCTGTAGGTGCCTGTTTTGGTGGAGGAAAGTCACCAGGTAAACACCCCAGATCCTCTCTTCTCCCACAGCAGCACAAACATGACACATGTGTTCTCGGGTTCCTCTGCAGAGCTCTGAATGGGAACCTGCATTACAATACTACTGCCAGGGGACCTGTGTGCCCGCAAAAGTTCGAGAAGCTGTAGGTTATTAGTCACTTTAGGTATTATCACTCGCAATGGTATTTGCATATCACAAACATAAAGAAAGAATATGAAATAATTTTAAAAATACACCTGCAAAGGGGGTGAGCAGCTGGTGAACCAGGACCTCAGTGACTGACATCTACCTGGTCTTCAGGTCTGTGCAATCGACTGGGCTGGGGTGGGTGTGGGGAGGGTAGTGGGCAATTTGGGAGCTCAGAATCTGGAACTCTCTTGCTGAGTTTCAAATACTGGCTCAGTCTCTTATGTCAGCTGTGTCATTTTAGTTAGGTCTGAGATCTGGGGCAACATGCCTCAGCTTTCTCGTCTGCAATATGGGGATAGCAGTATCACTCCATCATAGGGTTGTTGGCAGGATGAAATGACTAATTCATGTCGAGCCCTTAGAAAAAAGCCTTAGCACATTGTAAGCACTCAGTCAACGTCAGCTTTTATTCTGATCATTTTCCATCCACAAAGCTGTCCCTGGCAGCTGAGTCAGGGATGTTGCCAATTGCATGGTGTGACATTTCCATTTCAGGGACCACTGCAAGGGTGTCAGATGGGTCCAAATTGTTGATGCACACCCTTGCATTTCAGGGGTCGGGACTTTAGATCTCTAGGGTACCAGGACACGGGCAGGGAGGGCTCCACTTGACTTCCTGCAAAGCAAACTGCACACACATGTGAGCTCCTGCAATTGCCCATGTCCTGTGGTGGTTTCCAGAAAGCAAAACGAATTCACCTCCAGGGACTTCTCACTCTGTTCTGTTTGAAAGTCAACATGTAATAGTTTTATGATGTGAGTTATAGTCCAATAGGAAATGAACTGAGAGTGCCCAACTTCTTTAGGATAGGCTGGTTCATAGCTGCGGGGGGGGGGGGGGTTTGGGCCTGTGAGTTCATGCAGAAAACAATATTGTCAGCAGCCCTGAGCTGAGGCAAAGAGGGCCAGGGCCCAAGGTGACGTTCTCCACCTCGCGTATCCAGGACAGTGGCATGCTTGGGTGGAAAGAAACAAGTCGGGATTCAGGAGCCCTGGGTTTTCAATTTGCTGGATCTTGGGCAAGTTTCTCTCTCTCTCTCTCTCTCTCTCTCTCTCTCTCTCTCTCTCTCTCTCTCTCTCCTTGATCCCTCAGCTGTAAAACAAGGGGAAGAAGGGGCGGAACCTATATGTCTGCCAAGGATTGCCAGAGTCTCATGGGCTCTGAAATGAATCATCCTAGCAGTCAAACTGGTCACAGTGGGATGTTACCAACTTGGGAGCAGAATCATGGTGACCACCTCCTTTCTGAGATAAGCCGACATGGCCATGCTGGAGTTCAAGGAGCTCTCCCACCCAGACCCAGAAATTTGCAACCTCTTCAAAATTTCCTACACTGCGCTGCTCTTTCCCTACCAGCACCTCCCAGCTCCGTACCCCATCCCAGCCTCGCCACCTCCCCCTTCCTTAACCAAGCTCTCTCTTGGTGGACAGTTCAATGGAAAGTTAGTCTGAAACGACAGTATATCATATTTCATGAATTTAATAGGGTTTTCATGATTTTACAAAGTGCCTCCACCAGACACTCGTAGCTGGAGGCGGCTCAGCGGGAGGTTGAGGCCCTGCATCTGGGTTTTTCAACTCTTGCCAAAATCCATTGAATTTGATCCGGAATGACTATGAATCTTTGGAATGTACAGTCCCTTTTCTCTTGCCTTATCCAAATAAAAAAAAGAAGGGGGGGGGAGGGCGGTGTGGGGAAATGTCCTATGAGAATTCCATATGGAAACACTAAACGTGCATTATAAAGGATTTCCTATAAACAAAATCAGAGTCCAGGCTGTTGGACCTTCACCATGTCAAAAAACAAAGGGCCCTTGTGTGCGAGTTTGTGTGCACTTTTAAAACACACACACATAGATTCATTTGGGGTGCTCTTGCAGCCCCCCCTCCTTCCTTTCTCTCACTCTTTCCCTTTCCATCTCAGCCACCCCCCAAACTAGCCCCAAACTCCTAACAAGAACAAACTTTAATCGTTCTGTGCAGTAAATCCCCTACAAATAAATATCCAGAGCGACTTCAAACGCGCTTAATTGGAAGCACATGGGAAGAGTCCGCAGCCTCTGGCTGAGGCTGCAGAGTTGTAATTTAATGTTATGATCTGCCATAAATACGCGCCATAATGAGCGAGCGGAGTTTGGGTTTCCCTTCTGTGTATCAGAAAACTGCAGGTTTGAGTTTCTTCACATTCTTTTTTTTCTCCTCTGCTCTGCTTTCGTTCAGTCATCAAACTCCACGGTGAACATCCCCCACCCCAACCCCAAACAACAAAGGAGGACCACGACCTAAATCAACCTTCCTCTCCCTCTCACCCCTTCCCCGCAACTCCCTTGCTCCAAACGGTGCATGACTGTCCTGTCTTACCCTTTGCAGTAAAAGAATTATGGTTTAGGGTTTATAGGGTTTTTAAAAAATGTATTCAATCACCAAGATGGGAGAAATGAGGCTAAGCCACCTCGGGCCCTCTGATGGTTTGATCATAGAATTATAGTTGGAGTGAATTGGCTGGCGCTGTGAGAGGCCACAGAGTCCATCCCCCTGCCTCCAATGCTGCTTTATCCAAAGCTCTGAGGTTCGTGGGTGCCCATGCTAACCTCAGAGATCCCTAGAGGGGCGGGCGCTTCAGTAACACCCTCTGGCAACTAAACTCCACCTCTAAGCTCAGAAGGAGAGAAGTCTTCCATAGGCCCAAGGGAAGTCGCGTGATGTAAGACCGGTTCTCCTCCTTCCATCCTTGGGGGTGGGAGACATTTAGTCACCATCATTTGGAATGACCTCACTGGAGAGAATGCCTCTTGTAAAGTGGGTGGGAGAAGCCCTTTCTGGTTTCAAGGGGAAAGAACCCAACTCCCTGTGTACAGCATCGCCAAGTTTTAGGCTTAGAAGGGAACTCAGAGTCCACCCATCCAACTATTCCAGAAGAACCAGCGTCCTCAGCAGCGTCCCTGACTGACTGCCTTCCAGCCCTGGCCCAAGTCCTTCAGGAATCAAGAGCTCTTCCTGTCCCCCACCAGTTCCCACTACTTTAAGAGACCTTCAAGAGTTGAGAGCTGCCCCTTCTATTGAGTCTAGATCCTCATTCTTGTTCCTTGCTTTTTCTGACCTCCATTCTGTTCTCTAGAGATACATAGAAGAATCCAAATCCCTCTTTTCATGACAGTCTTTCCATTATTTTATTCATCTCCACTTAGCCCTTTTCAAGGATTAAGGTAGAACCCATATAGCATTTCAATCCTTCCTCTTCCCCTTCTGTCCAATATATCATCTAGACCACTCAGCAGAACATGGGCTTTGCATGTTCTAACTGTGAAATGGGGACATTTATGCCATTTGTTCCTGCCTTCTAGAATGGCTCTGGGGATTGCACTGGGAAGAAGAGTTTCCCTCTTCCTCTGCACTTTCTCTTTGGCAGGAACACAGTACCAGCATGGTGGTCAGTAGGGACTTCCTCTCTTAGCTTCTCTACCTTCATCTGACTTTTCTGGGCCAGTCACTTCATCTCCCTCAGAGGCTGGTTCCTTTATCTGGAAATCAGAGACTGTATCAAAATGACTTCCAAGGTCCCTTCTAGTTCAACACATCACAAGGGAGTTGCTGATGCCAACTAGAGCCAAGGCCATGGTTGAGGACCTCCATGTCTTAGATCCTGGTACCCTCAGCCCTTCTATCCACTGGGGCTGACAGTGAACTTGACTGAAGGAGGAGAAAGCATGGCTTTTGCTTCCTAGAAACCTACATTCACGTTCATCAGTTAAGAACTAGAGGGCAGAATCAGAGGGACAGGAGAAAGATTTTATAACTGAATGTCCCAAAGGGTACCCAGGATGGTGATCCTGACCCCAGGGTTGGCACACTGATGAAAGCAACTAACTGTGTACTGCTATATTGTAAGCCATGTGTTTTCAGCGACAGTTAAAGTACTGAGTTTAGGGGTGCACGATTAAAAAATTAAAGCAGATTTTTTTTTCACATAACAATTTCACTCTCACTCAGGCACATTCTATTATATGTTTTTAATTGGTAGAGAAAGGTGCACAGTTATAGTTATATTTATCTCCCTTGCTCTCATGACCCAAGACACCCCCTCCAATCCCTGCCTGTGCCTAGGAGCAGTTAGTCTATGGAGAGCCATTGGCTTGCAGGCAGCAGTGACCCAAGACTGCAAACCACTTACCAACCAGATGGAGACTGAGGGCTAGAGGAAGGAGACTTGTGCACTCTGATGGAAGAATTGAGGCTCAAAAGGTAGAAAAGCTTGCTACATTGCAGTGTGGGAGGGGCAAGCAGCCACAGTCTGGTCCAGGCCACCATTGTGCGTCACTGGCACAATTGCAACAGTTTGCCATTTTGCCTCCACTCTTGTCCCCTACAGAATATTCTCCATCAGCCACCAAAAAGATCCTTTGAAAAGATTAATCAGATTATGTTGCTCCCCTGCTTTGGGCCCTTTGGTCACTTTCCAGAACACTGGGAATAAAGTCTCAATCAGTGACAAAGCCTTCAAGGTTTATAAGAAGTAGCTTCTAGAGGTCTCTCCCACCTCCTCTTCTTTCATGCTCTAGTCCTGAGCCAGTGTTCCTTGGACAAGATAGGGATGCTCCTGCCTCAGGGCCTTGGCACTGGTATTTCCTAGATATGTGCTTTATTCCCTCATTTGCACTGAGTTCTCCTCAAGTAGTAGTACTCTGTCATTTCTCCCCGAATCCACTTCACTTTTCTTCATAGGATTTATCACCAGTTGACAGTGTATTATATATTCATTAGCATGTTTGTTTATTGCCAGTCTCTGCATGGGAGGACAGAGACCTTTGCCTTGTCTGCCTGCATATTTACAGCACGTTCAATAACACACTGTGACGGCCTCACAGGGAAAACCTCAAACCTGATCTAAATGTGAGATAGGGCGAAGCTGTCACATGCTCAGGAAAAGGCAGCTCAGGGGCTCACACTTGCATGGAGCAACACTTTCAGGGGACCACCAGAGCATCTCCCAAGAATGGCTCATGCAGAAGGTAAGGGGCAGAGGCTTGGGACATCTGGAGTGAGGAGTGGGTGGAAGTGAGGACCAGAGCAGGACTGGGAATGGGGGTGGGGTCATCTGACAGGGGAGGCCACCCTGGGAGTCTTGCTTCTGTTCTCTGGGCTCAGAGCTCCAGGGGGACTAAGCTGGGTCAACCTTTCCATGGGAAAAAGGGAATTCCCATTAGCAGGAAAGTTTTTAGAATCTCAGCTCTTAACCTTTGCGGGTTGCATGCTCATGTCCATTGGTAGGAAGTTGCAATCTTGGAATGTCAGACTCAAAATTGTCTCCATTTATTCCTTCATTTCACCAATATTTGCAGAGTGCCTACAATATGCTGTTTTGGGCACTGAAAATACATGAGGTTAAGAAAACCCGTGAAAATTCCTGTCTCTAGAGAGTTTACATTCTAGAGGGGAAAAGCCAATATCAAAATATATAAGTAGATTATATATTTTATATATATAAGATGGAGAAGGGGTTACAATTTTAAATAGAATGGTCAGGGAATTCCCTCACTGAAAAGTGTCAATTAAGTCATAAGCAAGGATCAAGAGAACAGCAAGAGAACCGAATGGCTGACGGAACAGAAGATGGTGTTACAGAGGTAGGTAAGGCAGTAGACTCTGGTAGGTAGGTCAATGGATAGGGAGCCATTGGAAGGTGGTAGAGGATGACATGATCTAACCTTTACTGGCCACCTAGATTGGCCCTCTCATTCTAATGATTGGGGAAAGGCCCAGAGACTAAATGACTTGCCCACAGCCTATTTTGGACAGGTTCTCCTATGTCCATTCTACACACCTACCACTAAGACCTGCTGCTTTGGATATCAATATTTCAGGATCTAACATTTCTGCAGAGCATTTTCAATGACATCACTTCGTTCTATTGAATAGTTTCTGAATTCAACTTGCAGCCAGATTTTCAACATCAGATTCCAGAAGCATCCACCAAACTATAGAGATGAGGGGTTTTCTGACAGTTACACCGAGCTGGAGATGAATCCGTAACTTCTGACCTGGCTATTGCTTTGAAGCGGCAGAACTCTTTATCCATGACAAAAGGGCTCACGTTCTCTACCTCAAGACCCCTGTGTGGCAGTTGACTCGCTGGCCAATCAGCAGGTGCATTTCTGAGCACTGTGTGTTCACATCCAGCTCCTGAGAGATCAAGTCTTTCTGGATGTTCCCAGGTGCTCTGGCAGTCACAAGGTGGGAAGTCCTAGAAAGATGGTGGTTTCTCATGGAGAATTTCCATGGGGAACCGAGGAGGAAGTGCAACTGGGCTTTCATTAGCTGCCTTCAATCTCACATGCTGAAAGCTGGGAAGATCATGTGGTCATTAATGAGTGTGGGCACATGGCACAGTGCCGCAGTCCGGCTGCAGCAAAATAACCAGGGGGGTGACGAACAACTTGTGTACGTTGATACAGCAGGAGTGGAAGCCGTTTATTGTAGGACAGGAGCAGTATTTATACATTCCACACAGCTTATCTAATTAGCATAAACTAGATACATCAGTCAACCAATAAGGAATCTCCACACTTAATGGCTCTCTGGTGTTACTTCACAAACCACTCCCTCTGGCATTTTGCCAGGCGCCATCCAGACTTGTTTACAGACTCTAACAGCACGGGATCATGAGAGAGTGAGTACATGAGAGAGAGGAATGTGAGATCCTGTTATGGTGCCGCAGAACTGGCCTCTTCTCAAATTAATGGAGCCCATGGGAGCAGCATTGTTTCTTCCTGAAGTTGCAAAAATGCAACACTATTCTAAACGTTATGGTCACTGATAAAATTCTACAAACAACATCATGGCCATGTTACTCTGCCCCACTGTGGCTCTGGTTTTGTGAGTCTAGACCTGCATTATTTCAATTTGGTAGCTATTACCACCTGCAGTGAGTTCAAGCTGAGATGGGTTGTAGTGTCAATGCACGAAGGAATTTCAAAGACTTTGTATGAAATTGGGAATGTAAAATATTTCATTAATCATTTAAAAATATCTTTGATCTCTATTGGTCTAAATATTTTAACTGTTTTTATGACTTTTGAGATGATAGAAAATTTAGAACTATGTATGTGACTATATTCCATGGTGTGCTAGGGCTGTCTTACACAGGTCTGTGATGATCATTCATACGCCCTTCTTCCTAAATTTTGTGTTTAGTGTGTTGAATGAAATCAACCATCACGGGAGTTGTTACACCATGAAGTTTGGAAAATGCCACCAATTGGGGCCTGCTTTGTTTTTTTTTTTTGTTGTTGTTTCTTTTCTTCTTTCATTTTTTCCTCTTTTAGAGGTGGCTTACCAGCATACTATGCTCCACATTGTATTTCTCATCTATTCTGGATATTTTGTTTCCCAATATTAATTTTCTGGCTATGCAACTTGGGTATGGCACCTCTGTATACATTCCTCTGTATCATTCTCCTACCGACTATATTTATTTATTTATTCAGCCACAATCACTGCATAAATAATATGTATAAGGTAATATTTAGACTATAAAAATTTAGGATAAATAAGTCACAATCCTGCTCTTGGTGCATTCAAGAGCTAGTGAGCTTGCCATTATAACAGAACAGAAATTAAGGCTGTCGGTGGCAGTGCGATGGTGGAATGCAATGACCAGGACAGCCCCAGATGTTTGGGTAAGTGTGAGAAGTAGGGGTAGGAAAGGCTTCAGAGAGGAAGGGCTGTGTGGGTTGGATATTTAAGGATGAATAGGAGTTTTTCAGGAGAGAAGCTGGGAAGATTTTTTTCAGGTGGAATGGGGTTGATAAGTAGCTTGGGGGTTGCCATAGCAACCATAGCATGAGAGGTAGGAAAGGGGAGTGATGTTTGATCAGACTGAAAGAGGATCTGGAGCACAAGGAATGTTCTCTACAATATGCTAAAAAGTCACATGACCCATGTATTTCCTCTTTGTCTTCCTGCTCCCTTCCCTGATGTCTCTTTCAATAAAGGAGAACTGGAATGCAGAGTACCTAACTTTAACCTTCAAAGCCTCATGACCCAAGGGCAGGAGTTTCTCCTAGGAAACAAGGTTTTAATGTTGGACTTTGGTGGGGGTTGAGGTCAAACTGGGCATGGGCTGCTCTCTGCTGATGAGGAGCGAGATAGATACAGAAAGTCCATGGGTGGGGTTGGGTGTGGGGGGGTCCATTTTGCAGTTGGAGTGTTAAATGGCACTTGGGAATTTCCTTAGGTGGCTCTTTGGAGAAGCCACATGAAGGTGAAATAAGATCTCTGCCCATATGCACTAAAGTCAGGGTGAGAAGTGGAAGGAGAGGGTCAGGAGGAGCAAGTCACAGATTGTGACACAGGAAAGAGGGAGGATGAGCACATGGTCAGTGTTTGCTGTGTGGCCTGGGGACATCATTCCCTCTCTGACCTCAGTTTCTTCTAGAGTGATTGCATTGGACTAAATTTATGTGTTTTGATATTTACTACATTGTTGATGATTTTATGTTCTTAAGTTCTAAGCATGTAACTGAAATATTTTCTATTTCTTACAAAATAAACTCTAAATAAATTTTCTTATAGAGATGTCGTTGGTCAATATTCACAACTGATTAGTAGCTTATAACAGGAAAAGAAAATAAAAGTGATCTCGCCTCAGCAGTTTATACCTGTGCTCTGATATGGCTGATAACATTAAGACCCGAAATGCAGAATTTCTAACCCAGGGGCAAAGGGGCCTCATGCTTCCCAGCATCCCTACCGAGGGTCATTTCCCGTCTCGTCTATTAGGAGCTGTTTCAACTTCTTCTGTGATCTGGCACTGTACCCTGAGATGCCAGAGGGGGAGGCTCCGCTCCCTGGGCTAGGTGTCCCTGGGGAGGCCTTCCTGGCTCCTGTCTCCTGGTGTCTGGTGTCATCTTGCCACTGTGGAAATCCACTGGTCAAGAGCAAAAATATTCAGAAAGGGAGGGGGCCTGGCACGACCTTTTTGATATCTCATTCCCCAGGCCACTCTGCCACCTCTGTGAGAAAAGTTCCTCTAAAGGACAGTTTTATCTTATTCTTTCTTCTCTGCCTTTCAGCCACCTGTGGCTTCTTGGGACAACCAAAGGCATACCTTTGCCCCTGGTCGGCCAGGCCCTCACCAGCTGGCCTTCTGTCTCTCCTTCAGCTAACACCCTCTTCTTCCTTGCCTTGGTGATTTAATCACCCATTCCCACCCCAGGTGCAGAGACACTGCCAGTTTCCTTTCTGCCACTTCAATTCCTTCTAGACATTTGTCAATTCTCTCCTTTTTGTGAAATGTCCTTTTAACTCTGCCCTACAGGTGCCCTGTGTGCCCCAAAATGCCTACAGTGGATGCCCTCTGGGCTCCTCCTGCCTCTATCTGTTTTTCCAAAACAGTCGTAAGACCAGGAGAACAGAGACCCTGTGTGTGAAGGAGCAGGGTGACGTGACTGCCTTGCCACGAATGGGCTGCGTGACAATGAACATGAGATTTCACCTCTTCGGCAACCTCAAATGATTTGTCTATAAGATGGGAAAGCAATTGCTAATCCTCCTTCACAGAGATTTATTTTTATTTTTAGTTTTTACTTTTTAGTTGTAGATGGACACAATATCTTTATTTTTATTTGTTTACTTTTATGTGGTGCTGGGGACCAAACCCAGGGCCTCATGCATGCGAGGCAAGCACTCTACCACTGAGCTACAACTCCATCCCCACAGAGATTTTTTTGAGGACTGAAATGCACAGCAGATAATGAGAGTTGAAAGTCCTCATAAACAACCCAGGAGTCGGTGGGACTGAGGTGACTCTGATGGGTCTTGCACTCTGTACCCTTCAGTGAGCACTTGCTGATGGAGAAAGTGTCACAGTTGCTCCAGCAATGTTCCTCTCAAGCTCTTTCCCTAACAAGCTCAATAGCAGGAAGTACTGGACATGGGTCTATTTGAAACTGAGCATATTTAGGTTAAAAAAAAGGAAAAAAAAAAAAAAAGGAAAAAGAAAGAAAGAAAGTCATGGGTGGGGGCAGACATGGTGATAGCTGATTTCCAATGCTTTAGAGGCTGTCAGGTGGCAAAATAGTTGACTTGCTCCTCCTTGAGCTGGAGGGCAGAGGAGATAGGTATCTTAGGTAGGAAAGCAATTTCTTGGAAGTAGAACTGGTCCTGTGAGACCTGGGTTGTGGGCACAGACTCTTAGAGGCTCTGGGGAGAGGCTGAAGGCAGGAGGGCTGATTCAACAGGCTGGGGGCAAGGTGGGGGGTGGAGAAATGAGAGAGCAGCTTCTTTTATTTTCTAGAGGCTCTGGCCTCCCTGCCTCTCCTCCAAGATAGAGAAAGATGGCGTCTCCTCCCAAGGCCTCTGCTCCTTCCAGTTGCCCTGCAGAGCAGTAGCAGGCCTCCTGCCTCCTCCCCAGCTCCACTTTGCCAGGCTATCCCCTACCTTCACCTTCAGTCCTCCCCAGCAGCAGTTTTCTAATGGGCTGGAAATGTAATTGCTTCTCCCATCCTTGAAGTCGATCCCTGGCTCACTGTCCCCCTTCAGTACAGGCTTAACGCCCTCTCCCCTCTGCCACCAGGTTTAAAGGAGGCCTCTGTTCTCTGCCTCTGTTTCCTGAGTCCCCAACCCTGCACACTCAGACATCTGAGTCTGTGTGGTCCCCAACAGTTCTCTGTCCCCATGGCCTGACCACTTGCCTGTTTTCCACTCAGCCCCGCCTGCTGTGGCCTTCTTCATTGTGAGGAGACAAGTTGCATCTCACAGTGAAGAGACAGCCCCATGGCATACGGGGCTCAGCCTTTTCCGACAGTCTGAGTTTCAGCTTTGCCCTTTGCCTAGCTTTGTGACCTTGAGCCTGGACATAACCTTCATGTACCTCAGTTTTCTCATCTGTACAATGTGGAGTTGTCAGAAATGGGGTCACAGAGAAGGTGGGCCCTGAGGCAGGACATGATTTGAGTGGGTAAAGGGGAAGGGGAAGAGCCCTCCAAGGTGGGAGACTGTCGGGCCCAGGGGAGAAAAGGAGGGTGATTTTTTTGTTTTTTTGTTTGAGGGACAGATAAGGAGGCTAGAGATACTTCTGGCCTTGGGATGGAGTGAGTTAGCTATGAAAGTGGATGTGAGCTGCTTCCACATCCCTTAAGGTCAACCTCCTTCCCCAGAGACTGCAAAGACTAGTTCTCCATTTCTCTGAAGGCTGTGTACTTCATTAAATACTTCATGACTTTTTTCCTCCACCAGAGCTTATACGCTTGGAGAGTAGAGCCATTTTCCTCCTTACTTTGTATTATCCAAGGCATTGGACATCTACTGGAAGATCCACTGACCATGAGCTTCACTATGGACACATTCACTATAACTCACACCAGTGGGTCCCCCCATTTTCTCACACTTGACTTCTGCTATTTTAAGAGAGTGCAGAAGTTAATTCTGACCACCTTGCTCAGCATCTTGGTCTGAGAAATGAGGTGGTGTTAACAGATGGGCAACTGGATTTAGGAGTTTTTGAATCTAAGGTTTTGGGGTTGTAAGGGATGGGGAGAGGGGTCTATTAGTCATTAATGACGTTTTGGGGAGACTCTATTGTGGAAGAAATGCTGGTTTTAGCACATGTTCACAAATTATTTGGCATTCCTTGTCTTGGCAGGGAGAGTCTAGTTCCCTTCCTCTTGATCATGGACTGGCCTTAGTGACTTACTGATTATACATAGAAAGGAACAGAAGTGATCCTGGGTGATTTTGAAGGTCATAGAAAACACCATAGCTTCTGATTGGCTCTCTCTGTAGCTTTGGAAGCCAGAGCTACTTACTTTCTGTATTTTGATGCTTCAGCATCTCAGGCCTTGTTGACCCAGGAGGAACTGTCCCTCGAAGGGTTAGCTAATTCTCAGATGTAGTAAACAACACTCCTGGGTGTGTACCGTTCATATACAAACCAACCAATCCAGGGCCTACACCCCTAGCCACCATTATGGATCCCTCCTACTCCTGGCCACTCTAGCCATCTGACTATATCATATCACTCTAGGGCCAACTAGGGACAGCCCCTATGTTTCAGGGTCCACTAAAATTATTCACACTAGCTAATTCTAAGCTGCCACACCTTTCCTTGCCTGTACCACTACCTAAATGCAATAAAGGCCCTTACCCACCTTCTAAGCCAGGCCGCACCCTTACCCTCAGTCCTTACTCACTGTTGCTGGTGCTTCCCCACTTAACCTCCCACTGCATGGTGTGCCCCCTCCAAGCCATCTTTTCAATAGCAATTGTCTCCTGCTCTACTGGAGAGATCAACGGCAAGCCAACCCTGAATAAGGAAACTTATATTTTAAAACACCATATGTGAAATCTATAGGAGGGATCACATAGAGACACTACAAAGAGAGGGAGGGGAGATGCCCAAGGAGACCCAGTCATCCCAGCTATCTCAGCCCAGCTGCCATGTATGTGAGGGAATCTTCAGAAAGACCCCTGCTCTGACCACTGTCTGGCTGTAGATGCAAGAAGACCTTAAGCCAGGACTGCCAATCAACCTTGAGAACCCTGAGAGAGAAATGTAATAAAGACCAGTTGTTATTTTTTTAACTCTAAGTTTGGAGAGCTCGTTATAGAGCCATAGATATCTGAAACAAGAGAGATGGTCAAAGTTATAGTTCTGTTGATTTTATTTCTATTCTTTTGACTGCCAAGTCACTGTTTATGCCTAAAATCTGAAATCCTTCCAATTCTTGCAAGATGCTGTAGACTGCCCCAACCCTGCCACCGAGGGCACCAGCAATATCCCTTTTGTATCGCTTGGTACAGTGCCTAAAAGAAAACATCTAAAACTATTTAGAAATATTTCTAAGGGCACCAAGATGAAATTTAGAGCTCAGCAGGGCCAATCAGAAAAAAATAAAGTGGGGGAGGAAAAATAAAAAAATAAAAAAATAAAAGAAAACAAGACAAACTAGGCTTTCAAAGAAAATTGAGGATCTGGAGAGCCTTCAACTCTTTTGATTTATATTTAAACATTTCTTGAGATTGAAGTCTTGATTAGCCCAGTCCTCTCAAGTTCTGCCTCAGCCCTGATTTATGGGGAGGCCAGGCCAGAGCAAAATGAAAGCAAAATGAGGTGTTCTTTAAAATTACCTCGGCGCACTTGAAGGAGGGCACAAGTGCTCACGTGGAGATTAAAAAAGAAACCATGAGATGAGCTTGTGGAGCCCTGGATCCGAGGGCGCAGGGAGGCAGCTGTGAAGGATGGCTGCGGGTGGAGCCCCTGCAGGAGGCTGTGTGTGGCTGGTTTCCCCATCGGCTGAACCCTCCATCAAAGTGTGGATCTGAGAGCCCAGGCGGCCTTTTGATTTAGTGACTCTTCAGTTAGGAGGGAGAAACTTCTAATATGGAGAGCGTGGCAAGGGCGTGAAGGGAGGGACCGGCTGCCATGGGGTTGTGGTAGCAGAATACAGGCTCTACTGAGGCAGTAGAGTTCAGATCAGAGGTTCACTTACCCTGAGTCCCGGGGTAGAGGAATCCCCTGAGGCTCCTGATTCAGTTCCCGTCCTGCTTCTCCTCCCACCATGCCATCCCATGGGCAAGATACTCATGGGGCTAAGGAGAAGGGTTCACTTGGAGCCCATGGTCTTCTCAAACTCAACCAGAGGCACCTGAGATTTGTAATTCCCCAAACAAATGGCTCAGGACCACTTTGATGGCTTGCGTGCGTCTTCCTCTTGGGTCCTCCTTCTTAGGGTAGACCACGCTGGTGCTGTGCATATCCCAAGACTTGAGGGGTGGCCACGTGCTGGCGTTTTTATGGGAGGCAATGGAGGAACTTGGACACACGCATGTGCAAAGGCTCTTAAAAAAAGTGGAATGGAGCCAAGGATGGAAAGAGAGAGAAGCGTAGGCCAGAGCCTTCCAGCTTTGCTCCAGAAAACAGGGTTTTGAGAATCTGAAATTCAAACTTGGATTTCCAGGTTCATGCAAAAGTATATTTATCAATGAAAGAGAAGGCAGCATATTGTATCTGACATTTGTCATCTTGATTTATAACCCTTCCCTGTCCAGCCAGATGGCATATGGAAGCCTCCATATGTACTCATGTCCTGGACCTAAAAATGCTAGGAAAGGGTCTCTGCAAAGGGCAGAGGCAGAAGGTGACATTGGTCTCTGTGTCATCTGCATCAATCCCAGTCTTTCTCTGGCCTTGCCCCTTGGGATGGTATTTGAAGCATGGTGTTACTTTAAACTTAAACTTACCTCTCAGACCTCCTCAGCCCAAGAGTCAAGAATGGTTCTCTTACAATAAGAACCCTGAAGACCTAGGGGACATTCTGGACCCAATCTACTGTCCTTAACCTCCCTTCCTCCACTATCTCCCTCTATGAACTTTCTGTATGGCAGTGCCAGCCCCTTCCCTTCTCCTGGCTCCCTTCCCTTCCACTTTCCTCCACCAGACACATGTGACCATGAGTGCATACACATGCACACACGCATGCACACATTTTCATGTGGGTGAACAGTTTCCTTCCTCTCAAATGACTCACAACATTTATTATGTCTTGAATATCATTCCCTCATCCAAATCACAATTTTTTTTTTTCAGTCCTGGGGATTGAACCTCAGGCCTTGCACATGCTAGTTAAGTGCTCTACCAACAAGGTACATTCCCACACTAAATTCTACCCAATTAAAAAGATGTACTTCAAGTTCAACATCTTAGAGACACTTCATTAATTTATTTCCTGCCTAACCATTGACTCTCTCTGTATATCAGGCCCTGGGTTTTAGCCATGGAGACATATTTTCCCCTATTTTAATGCGCCCTGACTTTTATTGTTCCAATTTTGACTTTGTATAGTATCAACACTTCCAGAGTTTAACAAATTTTCTATACTATTCTCCAATTTTTCCCAGTTGTACATTTTGTCTCGGAGTCTGTATTTCTGCAGATGCATTTCTGGTGAGCACAAGCCACTTAGTGGGAGATGGCCACTTTCCATCTCCCATTATTGTCCAGCAGAATTTAGTGGCATAAAGTTGATGTGTAGCAAGAATACATTGATTAAGTGATAGGCAGATTGATGGAGGGATGGACTGATTTGCTGCCAAACCCCCCTCCCATGCAAGGGAATCTTCAGAGAGCATGGGTGGTCTGCCTTTGATTCTTCTTTTGCCACTTTTTATCATTCCACAGGACTATTTCTGATCTATTATGTAGCTCTCGTGTCAGAATTTATTTCAATCCCATTGAATGTATTGATATTTTGGCCTGAATTCTTACTAAGAATGATTTTGTTATACTAACTTTAAGATTTTTATTTGTAATTTATAACAAATTACTCTTGTAGACAAGCATTTGCTGAAATAAATATGTTCAGCTATTTATTGGTTCTTATTATTTCCACATGATGTTTGGTTTGCTTTTCTAGCATCTCTCCTAGTGGGTCTGGAATTCCTGTTTCTATCTCTCTTCTTCTAGGCAACAGCTGGTATTAGAGCAATGAGTCTTAAAAGTATGGTCCCTGGCCAGCACCATCAGTGCCCCTGGAAATTTGTTAGAAATGCAATTATTAGAACCCAGCTCAGAGCACCAGTTGAACTAGCCCTCCAGGTGATTCTGACTCATGTTGAAGTTTGAGAACCTTTCAATTAGTTGAAAGAATGTTGAGCTAGCTGTGTAGACCCTGGATTTTGGCTCTGGCCCTATTATTAATAGACCATGGGACTCATTCTGAGTCTAGTTTCCTCACAACAATTTCTCTGTCTCGGTGTCTTTGGGAATAAAAATGGATCATTTTCCTTTTAGTTTTTTTTTTTGACTGGGGACATGGTGACAATAACTGATATTTCACAAAGTTACCTATAGATCAAACAATTCATTGCATGCAGGCTCACAGCATTTTGTTTTAACCTCCCATAATCAAAGGAGTCCAGCCTCTCATTATTTTTCATTGGATTGTATTATTGAGGCATCTTGGTTTGACCATACATAGGTGTTATGACCCAGGGGGCAAAGCACACATATTTGTCCATACAGTATATTTGAAGTGAGTGAACAAACCTTACATGTGATGGACAATAAACTCAGTAAAGGAAGCAGTTTCTGAGAACTGGAGAGGTCACATATTTGGCGTTGCACATCAAAGAAGGGTTTTGAGTTGGGACTTCAAGCTGACTATGGAGAGATGACATGTCAGCCTTTCCCAGTCAGTCCGGGTAGATGAATGACAGGATTAAACATGCAACCTAAATGGGGATACAGAGTGGGGACAGTGAGTAGACCAAGGACCAGGAGTGTGTGTTAGGTAGCGCCAGTGTCAAGGGTCTTGGTAGTGGCAAAAGAATCTGGAAACTCTATGAGGGGCACTAGTATGAGAGGTCCCTGGTCATGTAGATTTCTCCAGGGCTGGTGAGATATTTACCTGGTGGCATACTGGGGGCATCTCTTCATGTGCTTTCTGGAAGAAGCAAGACCTGAACCGTGAACCCTATCTTGAGAAGTGCTTGGCTGGCTCAATGGAGCCAGTCTAAATACACAGGTGTTAATTGACTCCTAACAGTTTTAAAGACTAGTCTAAACACAGTTTCAGCCCCCCTGAGGGGAGGAAGCAAGTTCATCATGGCAGTAGTTCTCAGTGAGAATCGCTGGGGAGCTTTAAAAAAAAAATCCAAATCTGGATTTCGCCCCAGAGATTTTGATTTAATTGGTCCAGGGGTACATTGCATGGTTATGTTTTAAAACCTTCCCCAAATGAGATTTTGATGTGCAACCAGGGCTGTGACCCACCACCCCAAGGGTTCAGATGTCATTGTAGATATCAAGCAAGGCTCCACTACCCCAGTGACCTGAACTGTGCTCTGCCCAGTACGGAAATGCTTCTGTTGTAGCAGATGTTGGTTGTCTCTGATTTCTGGTGGCTCTTGAAATAATAGAGCTGATTGCCATGATCTTGGCAGGATGGAGAGTCTGGCAGGCATGTGTGATCTTGGCTGCCATATTACAAAATATGGACCCAGAGGAGAAACATAAGGTATGGGCCCCCTGAGTGGACTAATGGTGGGACTCAGGGTGTAGCCTGTGAGGACTTCTGCATGGTGCCCAGAGACCCTAACTGTAAAAACATTGTCTGATTTCTTAGAATATTACAGCCATCTCATGTTTATTTTTTATGCTCTCTTCTGCAGCCCCAAAGCAGCCACCAGCAAATCCTTGGATTTGCCAAAGGACGGCAGGCTTATTGTCAGGGCCTGAGAAAAACTGGGGGCTTCATGGTGTCATGGCTAGAGAGAGGGACCCCAGGGACAGACAGCTTTCCAGAGGCAAGAGCAGGGCTGCCAGAAGGAAGCCAGATGGGGCAGAGACCCTCTTGGCTCCATTGTGTTTCAAAGTGCAACCAACCCAATACCCAGCCCACAAAATTTATTGAATAAATGCTTGTCACATGGGCAAGTGTCCTGTCTGGTCTCTACTCCTTATGGGTTGTGTATCCTTGAGCATGTTATTTATTTACCTTAAACTCTCTACTTTCTCCCCTGTAAAGTGGAGTGAATCCATCTTTGGGAAGTGCTTCAATGCCACAGAAGAGTGTGACACAGCTAATGTGACACACTTGTAGTAAGTAATATATCATTTTCCTAAAGTCTCAAGTTTTAGCTTAAAAATTCATATAGGATATGCATTCATTCATTTGCTCATCACAATTTTACTGAGTGTCTGCTATGTGAATGCCACCTACGGACTTGGGATTCAACCCAGAACAATAAAAAAGACCCTAGTCTCCTTATGTTCAAACAAATGCCACAGTTCCTCTGTATCTGTTTAACACAGCAAACAAGGAAATGTTATTCATAGCTTTAAGTCCCATAGCACTCTCCCTGCTCTTGCTTCACAATCAAGTTAGGTATTATATTGTGCTCCAGGAGCAGGTGTGTGGGCCAGGCCCTGGCCTGCATCCATGTTCTTGCTGTATTGCCCAGGCCCTAGCTGGAAGAACCCAGAATATGAATCCTGCGGGGATCAACCAGGGTGATGAAAGTCACACTGCTTGAAGACTTCATCTTATTGTACTTTGTAAATGTAAGAGATGGCTAAGATTTTTTAGAATTTTATGCTTCCAAGTTGCTCATGTACTGTGTTCCAGAAAACAGCAGATTTGGTGCCTAGAAGCTGTGCCTTTTCTCAAACGCTCTTACTCCTGAGTCACTCCCAGACCCTAGGATTTGAGCACACATAGCACGGGTGGACTTTGAGCAGAGTGCCTTATGATTTACCATTTGGGTTGACAACCAGATAAACCAAGAAAAGCTTCATTTCAAGGTGAGGGTTTGAGGAGTCTGCAGCCTGGGTCTTCAAGAACATGTGAGATGTCATAGAATTTTAGAGCTAAAGTAGTTAAGTGACATGTTTAAAGTCACACAGCTACTAAGGGATGCGGCTGGGATGAGAACAGAGGGCTGTGCTCTTTCTGTTTCCCTTCTCTTAAGGGACACTAACCACAGACTGGTCCACATCAACGCTCACCAGCTGATCCCCCTCAATGGCACACACTTGCTACAGGATGAAAGATACTTTTTTTTTTCCTGCTTATCTGGAACAAATTGATCCAGTTCCAATTCTTTCTTCATTTTTGACAACTCTACAATTTAGCACAGAAAAAAAAAAGAGAGAGAGAGAGAGAAAAAAAAGTCAAAGAATTTTGCAATCTGAAAGGTCATTGCTGGGCTCTTAGTCAAATTCTCAGAGTAGAAGTAGGTACTACTCTGCTACTCTGGAGCCTGAGGAGGGAGACTCACTTGAGCCCAGGAACTCCAGACTTCCAGATTAGCCTGGGCCACAGCCAGATCCTAGCTCAAAAAAAAAAAAAAAAAAAAAAAAAGGAAAAAGGTCAGAGGTGAGTAGGCAGCAAATGGAAGCTTGAAGACGGTATGTGACAAGCTCAAGGCCACATAGTTGGTCAGAAATAGCTGGGAAGTGTCCCGAGGATGCCTGCCTTCCATCCTTCTGTCATTTGGAGTGGGTATTTGGTGTGTGTCTGCACTCTTGGCAGATAGATTGCTTAATGAGCCAAATAATTTTACCGTAATGGCATGAGCATTTCATAGTAAATCAGGCCCATTGTCACTACTGCTTACCTAATTACCCACATGTAGTCAGCCAGGGTGAACTTTCCCCTTGAAATCCCTATTTCATAGAATATTGATTTCCTAGATATATGGTTCTGAGATGGTTGTTGCTGGCCAGGAACGAGATAGGAAATCTAGATTAAATACACCTTGAGTTGCTTTTTATAGCACTGGATCCCTAAATCTTGAATTTTATTTTGTGAGGAGGAAGCTCCTAGTGGATTCAAAGGGATGAGAAGAGTAGAATTGGTATATTAATGGATAATGTAGACCAGAGTAAAAGGGTTGGTTCAAGGCTGAGAGAGAATTTTTAATTTGATAGGGAGGTTTGAGAGCATTTATAGGCTCTTGGTATGGAACCAGTGGAGAAGAAGGATTGGATTTAGACAGGAGGAGGGTGCAGTCTGTATTTTCTCAGACTGGAAGTAAGGGTGAGTGAAGATAGAAATAAATAGAGGGTTGAAACTGTGTGTTGAGGGGCAGTGGGATGAGAGGGGTGAGTCTTGCGGGATGTAACTGAGGCCTGGCGTCCTCCTAACAAGTGAAATGTTGGAAGAGCAACCAGGGCTTGAATTAGCACCTGACATTCAGGGCAAAATGGGGCAAAATGGCTACTTCTTCTTGTTCTCACCAAGCTTATTTAAATCCTCCTCAGTCTCTTGGGAGTGCCCTCAGAGCATGACAAGCCACTTGCAATGAGTTCATCTTGTTTTACTGCATCCATAGTTTGCCACCAATCCCACAGCATTCAGCACACGGCTCTCCCTAGCCCCAGTGACTCCCACCAGCCTCCCTCAGGTGGGGTGGACTGTGCTGCAGTCAGACCCCCAAGTCTCTGTGGATTCCAACAACCAAGGTTTAGTGCTTGCTCATACTAAATACCTGTCGTGGTCTAGGGGTTGGTGGGTGCTGGCCTCAGCTCTACATTCTCACTCAGGGACTCAGGCTGACAAAGGAACTGCCTTCCTGAATATCGCTGGTCCTCATACCAAAGAGAAAAGGATGTTCCCCAGGTATTGCTTTGGCAATTAGATGCTCCAGCCCAAAGCATCATGGCATGATGCTTTGCTCACAAACATTGGCCAGAACCACTCCTGTGGCTCTGCCTATCATGATGAACAGGAAATGTAGTCAGACCATGTGCCCTGAGTGGGGAGGCCCAAAGACACTTAGCCAGCCACACTGAGGACTACCCTTCCCCTCCAGCCAGACTAGTCTCCTGCTTCTGGGGCAGAAGTGCCACAGGGGCCAGCCAGAGAGCCAGTCACAGGTAGTGACGCATTGTGTATGCCCTATTGCTGACCGTTACACAGTCCTACAGGCCAGAGGCCACAGGCCACAGAGCTCCTGAGGCAGAGCTGGTGAGGCATGAGGATGTAGTGGACATGAAGACTCTCTTAGCAAGACACAGAAAAGGGGCTGCTCATCAGGATCAGGATATCGGTGCTGCCTGTTTGAGTGTCTAGTTCCCCAGCGTCTCAGGATTGGAAGCTGGGCACCTCCATGGTGGCTGGATGTGGGGACAAGGATAACTCAACACTTGGCTGATTTGATTGCAGGGAATTGAGTTTAAGAACTTGAGAAAGAACAGCCAGGTGAAGCCAATGGTCCCTCTTCTGACATAGGACCCTGAGGTATGGTCTGTGAGAGACCATGGCTGCCTTTCTTCACATTTTTGTGGTCTTGTCCTGAAACACCCAGAGTGGGGTGTGTTATTCATGGAACTATCCTCCCTTGCCTGTGAAGCAGGCTTTTCTTTAGGCCCCATCTTGAGGTCACTGACCATTTCGATTTTGAACCCAACAACCCCACCCCTGGTGGAGGCCCAGGGGCGGGTGGCTTGCTCCAGGCAGGAGTCTAGTGACAGGAATTCTGCCTCCCTCACACTCCAGAGTGCCCCACACTCGCCTGGCTAGTCCCTGAACATAGGTCAGCTTTTTTACAAATAGGGCAAAGATAACCTCAACTCTTCAGAATTTAAGGAGCACTCTGATTCTTTTCGGGTTTTTAAGGCATTCCAGGTATTGAACGAAACAGAGATGCTTCCCTCTGTTCAAGGATAACAGCTGGAAATGAGCAGTTGGTTGGGCTGCCAAGCTAGCTTGCTCTCTATCAGTCAGGGTCCCTTTAAGATGCAAAAACTTGGAGGCAGAGGGGTCAAATACAGGCCAGTGGAAGTTTCCACACCCTGTGTCTGGGCCAGCATCTCTGTCTATCTCCGCTTGGAAAGGGGAGGGGGGGCTGTTCCCACAGATGGGGATTTATGAGTTCAGCCTGAGAGGGAGACATGGCCTGAATTCTCTGCAGGAGCAAGCGGATTGCTCCAGTGGCAAGAGTTAGGGAGAAGATTCAGAGCTGGTCCCCTCATCTGTGCAGGGTGATTCTTTGGCCCTTTCTCTCCTTGTTGGTGGTACAGGGGAGCACACATGTAAGTTGAGACAGGGGGATAGAGTGAGTCCCTTCTAGATCTCCTCAAATCCTCAGCTCCAATAAGTCACCAGACTCCCATTGACCAGATAAGACTGCAACATTGGTTGTCACTTGAAAGCATGTCACACAGACGGACAATAAACGTACTTTGAAATCTTCCCAGCTTCTAGCCCTCACCAACACGTCTCATGAACCTGACCTGGGCAAAGCTAGAAGCATTCTCAAGCCAAGCTGCCCTGCAGTTACCAGTTAGTGGAGAGAGAATCTTCCCACCTCCAGGATTCATTTTTTAATACACCGAAGTAATGAGAGGCAAGATTTGTAAGTACCCCAGGTCGAGGTGGAGATTGAACAGGAATCAGAGATCAGCAAATTGCTGGATGATGCATTAATTGGGGGAGGAGGAATAGTCACAAGGAAAAAAGTCTGGCTGGGCTGGGGAGGCTGGGGTGAGTGGTGTCATGGATGTGGTGTGTGTGTGTGTGTGTGTGTGTGTATACACATGTGGGGTAACAGTAGGGAAAGAGTAGCCATTACTTTTCTATTTAGAGGATTTTTATGTGTTCCCAAGTTTTAGGGGATCTGGCTAAGTTTCTGTGCATATGGGAGGATTATTCTATTTTCTTCCATGAACACAGTGTATCATGATGGTTAAGAACACATGCTCTGAAGTCAGACTATTTGAATTTAAAACCTGGGCCTGCTACTTCTAGTTGTGTCCCTTGGTAAAACTCTCTAAATTCATCAAATGTCAGTTTCCCTGTCTGTAGAATGGGTGATCAGAGAAGTGATAGTATGAAGTTGAGTCCCCAGCACAGGGTAGGAAATTCAAAGTTACCATGACTATTCCTTGTTTTGTTATTTGAACTGATATTAGGTTATTCCACATTATTTCCTTCCCTGAAAAAGTGGGTAAACCATCTAAAGTTCTTACTTCTGCAACAGAAGTGACCCACCCCTGCTTTGTTTCCTTAAGGTGCAGTGCTCTGTCATTGAAGCAAAACCCACATCTTTCCTTAACTCATCCTCCACTTGACACTCTGGTGCCTTGTGACTTTGCATGGGGACACAGCTGGAGCTGAAGAGCCAGGGCAAAAGGGAAAGGCAAGAGTCAGGGCTGGCTGGGATGATTTATAACAGCAGAGTGACCCCTTAGGAGGAGGAGGTAGAGGGCCATCACAATCACTGGCATTTCTTCCTGTCCCTGGAAGGGCGCTCTACCTGGGGAGACGAGGGTCAGGGCACACTGCTGCAGCCCTGGAGAGCAGCTAGAGGCTGCAGGTGCGTAGGAACTTATATCTGTGGGGGAGAGTATCCTGGAGGCCTGGGGATAGCTTGAGTTCCACGACTGGTTAAATATGGAACCCTGGGTGAGTTGCCTCACTTTTGAGGGTCTCAGTGTCATCTGTCAGACTGATGTCCACCATGATTCAAGGTCACTTCCCCTGCAGACTTCATGCTCATTTTTAATTCCTCCCAACCCACACAAACACACAACATAGGCTTATAGTGAGGCACACGCATACCCAGAGAGTATATCTCATGTACGTGTGCATGAACATGTGTATGCACAAACACATACACAGGGATACATGAGAATGCTTCCTCGGCCATCTTGATCATATCCAGCTCAAATTCTACCTTCTACCTTCCTGGGCCTTCCCAGCCCAACTTGATCACCTGCCTGTCTGCTTTTTAAGTCTGCACCATACAAAATCCCACTTCAATTTCTTTGTCCAGTTTTGGCTGTTTGTAGTTCTGGGCCATTTCTGTCCTCCAAATGCATAGCTGATTCCCTGACAGCTCTGGTTTAGGGTTCTCCCTCCCTCATCTTCCTCGTGCATGTCCCATAATGCTAATGCCACTTCAACTTATCAGCACAACATGTTTACAAGGTCATTCTGTTTTTATGTAGTTGGTGAAAGTGAGATATTTTAACCATAATCTGTTCATAATACCATTTCTTTCATCACTGATCTCTCCCATCCTACCTCTCTCGTTTTATGTGCCATTGGAGTGGCACTTTGGAGACTAGTACGTGGCAGTTGAATTGTGCATGTATTTGGTATGGGTTCAGTCAGATGCATTCACAGGGTGTGTAGTCACTTCTCTGTAATTCACGAATCGCTAGCTGGCAAGTGTAGGAAAGGCTTCAAGGACCACTCCTGACACCCACTGTGCAGATGGTTTCTGTGTGGAGCAGAAGGGAACCTGCAGTGTGGGGTGGTGCATGCTTGTGTCCGGCCATGCCTGGCCCTGGAAGTGGATGGGAGAGAGAAACAAAGGTTCTAAAATGCATGGATCCAGAAGCTGCTTCATAGGAAATTCCTCCAATCATCAGGTGTGTGAAGTCATAAGCAGAGGATTCTCATCACTGCCTCGTCAAAGTGAAAGTTCTCTCTTGTCAAGAATATACTCAATCATGCAAAGTAATACAATTACAAATGCACTATTCATCTTGTTTCTTTTTTGATGGGAATTACTGACATAGAATTTATCAGAATCCCCATGTTTAAATGTCTTGCTGATTTGACAGGAAATACCGACATTGATGGAGATAACATAAAACTCATTATACGCCACTACAATGAGGACATCGATGACAATCTGGTTAGTAAGTTTCATAAATTCAAAGAGCATTTTAGATTTGTCGCTATAATAGAAAAATTGAAATGCCCTGAAAATCTCATAGCTCATATATGAAAGATATTCGAAAGAGGTTTTTGCAAAGGTAATAGCAATCCCGAAAATTCACATGGCATTACCGATGACAAATTACAAGGCTGAAAGACACCTTTCCAAACTGTGAATAATAAAGTACAAAATTTGATCAACTCGTTAGAGGGGAGACTGAATTATCTTCCTATTTTCTCTATAAAACTAATATTGAAAAATTATAGTCATTTAAAGATGATCAAAGCACTTGTAGCTAAAGAAATGTAGAAGGAAAATATTACAGATGTGCTAGTTGTTCTAGATTGGGTGTTGCCTGTGGGATTTGTCGGCTGCTTAAAATGTGTAGTTTGTAGTGACTTTTCTCTTTCTTAGTTAAATTCCACTTTCGAACATAATTTTTGATTCGTAATTTTGAATTCATGTGTTTTAGGAGATTCCCTCTAGTTCATAAAAGTTTCGGGCCTCACAGACTGGTTCTGCCCTGTGTCTCCTCAGCCTGCACAGAGCACCACACTCTCTCCCAGCTGCAGGCTAGCCTGTGGCTGCCACCGCAGGGGACATGGGAACAGGGTGGCATTGTTGAAGCACTCACCACAACCAGTGGGGAATGTGGCTGTTGCTGACATCACACATCCATGGAGACCACCTGCCTCTTATTCTACCAAGGGCAAAACTTTTTGTCACGCTGACTCAAAGGGCCCCAAACCACCTTCCCACAAACCGTCTTGTCAGGGCCTGGCTGGGCCCTGCCAGCCCCCCTACATTTCCTTTTAATAAAATTTAATGTTTTCATTTTCAAAGACCTAGAAAATCCAAACACTTTTTAAAAGCCCTGAGGAACTATAAAAATTAATAGCACAGGGATAATTTCTTTTTCAGTGGCGACTCAATTAAACCTGCCAAAGTCAGACAGTGTGATTTAAATGCACCACTCGCAGGGGGACCAGAGCAGAGCAGGCAAACAGGGAATGAAACAATAATATTTACCAATTACCCTCTTGGATGTTTCCCACCCAGCCCCTTCCCCCCAGGGAGAATTTTTCCTTCCCTCCCTCCTCTCTGGGGGCCAGGGCTCAGCATCCCTAATTGTTTTCTCCTTGAATGGCCACATTGCTATCAACAAGTGACTGAACTTCTTCTTCTCTCAGGGTAATGGAAAAATACCACCCGGGCTGGCTGCCCGGGGCAACAGGCCACATGGACATCATCCCGAATGTGGGGCTGAGCTCAACTTTGGAAGAATAGTTCCAAGTTCATCCCAGCCAGACACTCCAGCCAGACCAGACATCTCACATTCCATGCTGAGTCCTGCCCTGGGGCACTTGCTTCTGCTGTTCCTCCCATCAGGATGTTCCTCTCTCCTAGGCATTGAACCCTTACCCCTGAGCACTTAACTCCTAGATTTTCTTTGAGGCCCCTGTCAAGATGGAGTTCTTTCGGGAAAGCTTTCCTGGAAAAGCCCATAGTCATGTAGTTTCCCCCTTACACTATCTGCTTTTAGATTTCCTCCTTCAAATCAACTGCACCTTTTCTTAATCATGTTGGGGCTGTCTGGACATTGCTCCAGAGCTTTCCACATACAGCCTTACACCATGTTGTCCCTCCTGCTGGACTGGCAGTTCCACAGAGGCAGGACCTCCTCTGTATGCACCCTTTGCATGGTTCAGTGCATTTAGTTTGGGGTTCTGCATCCCACCAAAGCTTTCTAATTGCATTTGAGCAGGAATGGAGAATTTTGACATTTTCTCTATATCAGGAGGAATTGTCTGCCTCAGGAAATAGGTAGAAGTACAAGGAGCTCAGTGCTGTGATTTTCAGACAGAAAAAATTTAAAAAGAAAAGAAAAGAAAACCTGAGAACAATGTTCATCAATGAAGAATGAGTAAGAAAATGTAAAATATAGTGATTTGTCACAAAGCATTAAAATAAAGAAATGGAGTTGAATCCTTAATATGTATAGATCTCTGAGACAGAAATGTTTGAGACAATATGTTTGTTACAATGCAATTACCTAAACTCAGTACTTCACCAGCCAGTACTACATAGTGTTCTATGGATCCATATGAACACAGGCATATATGAATATGGGGGTGAGGAATAGATCCATGCAGTTCATAGTGGGGGCTACTGCCAGAGTGGGAAGAAGGGGAATGGGGAGTAGGACCCAAAAGCTTTTGATTCCTCTGGATGTTTTTTTTTTTCTTTCCACTATAAAAATCTGGTGCAAATAAAAGGCGGTTAACATTTGGCAATGGTGCTTGGTGAGGTCGTGAGTTTCAGTGAGGTAGAGATGGTAGGCTGCCCACCGGCCTCTGAGTTCTCTTGGCACAGCACATGGCTGGACCCATTCCTACCTCTCTGCAGTGGGCCGCAGCTGGGTGACCTCAGTCAGGTTGGAGAATGTGGGAGTAGGTGATGGATGGCACCTTGAAATTGGGCCCTTGGAACACCCTTCCTGGGGTCAGCAGCCCTGGCAGGGGAAACCAGCTGTTGGTTTTGTTGTCACCCTTTGCAAGGAGCATCCCCAGACAAAGCTGGACTGTAGTGTAGAGAAGGAAGGAAGACCCCTGAGCAAAGTTCCAGGATCTTCTGCTGCCTATGGATGATGGTGGGCCCCACACACAGGTGCTTTGCCCTTTGACTCACCTTGGCTGACTTTCTTATTGTCCCTGAAATTTATCTGGCTCATTTCTGATTTGGTGGAATGTCCTCACTACAGCTTCTGCTTTTATAGCACATATTCAACTATAGAACCCTCTGCCTAGCTCAAGTCTCTGTTCCTGGTGACTGTGCTCCTACCTGCTCTCATTCCCTGCCCCCTCCTTCCTGCCCAGTACTGTTCTCTGCAGGGCTTCTTTTGACTCTAGCCACCCTGGTGACAGGGACAATGCCTTATCTTTGTATCTCTCTGTTAGTGAATGACATACGTTGACTATCTTGGTGATAAGTAGAAAGGATGAGAATAACAGCATCTAACCCCATGTTCCTCTGGGAGTCTGATGGGTTTACTACATTGTTCTTCTCACTCAGTTAAAAGCTTCCACTTCAACTACTCCTTTAGGTTTTTCCCACTCTGCCATTTCTTGCCTCCTGAGTGCTCTGTGTCTCTCCCCACCTCTGGGATTTCAGTGCTTCCTACCCCACACTGTGGCAGTTTAAGTGCCTTGTTTTTTCTTTTATAATAGAAACCCTGCCAGGGAATTGAGTATATTTAGCTTGCAATCCCTGTGCTCTCTTTCTAGCTAGCACAATACTGGGCACAGAAGGGAACTTGCATATACCTGTTGATGGGTTGGGAAGACAGACTCCTTAGGGACCTTTGGATAACTATAGCTGGCCACAATAAATTATATAATTCAAAATAGCTAGTAGAGAAGAGTTGGAGTGTTTCCTACACAAGGGTGATGGATATGCTAATTATCCTGATCTGATCATTACACGTTGTATACATATGCTGAAATGTCACACTGGACCCCACAAATAGGTACAATTATTATGAGTCAATTAAACATGAAAAATATTAAACACCTAAGAATGTAGAGAGTGCTGGTTTCCCAGTCCTTGAAGACTGCACAGCAAGCAAAGGGCCTGCCTGCTGTCACCTACACTTTCCTGAGCACTTGCAGGTGCAGGCCCGATGTCATAGTCTGTTGCAGCAGAAAGCTGGGGGCTCAGGTTTGATATGTTATTTTGCATTTATTTGAAATACACAGAAATGCTTTCTTTTTGTAAGAGTATTCTAAGATCTCTCATGTGCATGAAGTTTTTATACTTAATGCTGGCAATAGTAGCATGGGTGGTGTGCTCCCAGTGCGCTCCCATGGGTGGTGTGCTACCAGTGTGCCCCTCTATATTACAAACAACTGCCAACATCACTTTTGGATCGCACACCCAACTCACTTTTGAATCTAACTGTATATGGATTGCATGCAAGGTCGTAGGTACATCTATATAAATTATGTTGCACAAATATCAATATGGAATTCTAAGCAGCTAGGAAATATAATAACACACATTATCTTGTTTAATCTTTACATGGATTCCATGATTTCGGTACTTAGCATCATCTTCATTTTGCAGAAAAGGAAACCAAGATAAGGAATGATTAAGTAAATTGCTCATGATCACTTAGCTGGTAGGTGACCAAGGTAAGACTTGAACTCAGGTCTGCTTGAAGGCCTTGCTCTCTATGCTCTGCTGGAGGAGGGAGGTCTGTCAGGAACACTAATGAGAAAATTTCTCCTTTAGGGGCAAGAGTGTAAAAGACTCCTTTTATCTCTACAGGCCTATGATGTGGTCTCTGGGGTTTTTAGGCAAACACTGAAACACAATAAGGTGGGTCCTGGGGACTGAATGCCAGTATCCCCCAAATTCATGTTAAAATCTCAACCCCCTTAAGTTGATGATGAGGGGCTTTAGAGAGATGATTAGGTCAGGAGGGAGGTCCTCTCATGAATGGGATTAGTGCTCTTATAAAAGGGACACTAAATAGCTATCTTGCCCCTTTCATCAAGTGAGGTTTTAACAAGGAGAAGATGCATCTGAAACCCAGAATAGGACCCTCTCTAGAATCCAACCATGCTGGCACCCTTGACCTCAGACTTTCAGCCTCCAGAACTGTGAGAAATAAATTTATTTTATTTATAAGTCACCTGGACTCTGGTAATTTGTTATGGAAGTCTGCATGGATTAAGGCAGTGGGCCACCCTGTGCAAAGCCAAAATGTGGTATTAGGCAGGCAAATAATCAGGTGAGAGTAAGAGGGTGAGGATGGTTTATACCTCTGAATCCTTGTTTTCTTTGCAATTTGTCTTGGCTGTCCCTTTAAAGGTACCCTAGCCTTTGGGGACTCAAGTGGCTGATCTGTCATGATAAAGGGAAACAAAGCAGCCAAATGGAGAAGATTGGCACTTGAGCCCTCCAATCCTTTACTCAGTTTCTTGACTCTTTTTTACCCATAATAAAATAAGTTTTTTCCTACTGCCTCTAGAGATTCAGAGATGGCCGGAATTTTGATGAGATAGGAAGTGTCCATTTTGAATTGGGTCAGTTTCTGAATATTCACGTAACCAAGAAGAATCTGTTCAGTTTTTCTTTCTATAGATCGTATCACGGAAGTCAAAGGTAGACTCTTTCAAATATGCAACTACATTATACTATTGAATTTCTAAATAATGAATGTTCCCTTTTCTCAATGAATGCCTCATAGAATCTTGACACATCCCTTAGAAGGACATGCCACCCTTTCTGTCTGACCTTGCAATTGCTGTCACCAGCCTAGTGCAAACATTGCAGCTGAGAAATCAGAGCTATGAATGAATGAATGAATTTGTTCACAGTCACAAAATGACTCATTCAATTTGGGCCTAGTTAGTGAGCATTTATTGAGTAACTACTATGTGCTGGGTATCAGAAAGGCTCCAGGCACATTCGCACTTTCAAATCCATCTCAGGAAAAAGGAGCCTCTGACCAAAGAACTGAATGCTTAGAATTAGGTACTGGTGATCTATATTCTTTCAGTTGGAAATTGCCCAGAGACTACTAAAATCTCACATCATAGACAAATGTCTACTCAACCAGTGTATAGAGGGCCAGCCGTGAACAGATGCCCGGGTTTCAAGACGGCAGGAAATGGGGAGTTTAGAGATATCACCCTAAAGTACCAGATTCTCCATCGCCCCTCTCTTGTCAACATCCTTTTCTCCCTGGATTTGGTCTTATTCCCTGCCTGCTGATTTCTTTGTTGTCTTTTCATTCCTGCCATGTTGGGCAGGGGGCACCCTCTTATTTCCCCCATCACCTCCCCCCACCCCGTCCTTCCCAGCACAAAGTTCCATTCTTCATTAATGCTATTTTAAAGCCAGCTCGGAGCTGTTTTCCAGATGTGGCCATGCGCAGACAGTAATTGTGCTCTGTGATCCCTTCCAGCTGCTCCTGATTCTTGCCAACAACCCCAGCACCCCCTCGCAGCCCCAGGAGTCCATGTTTGGGGGCTGCAAATTAGGGCAAACGTTGTAAAATGATCATGTGCTACACACGGCCTTCCCCACAAGAATTATGGACTTTATAACTGAGCTAATTGGCATTGGGTCTTGCCTGAAAGGTCGGCAGAGTGGCAGAGAAGCAGGATCTTTGTAAATTGATCGGTTGGCTCCCCCTGCTTCCCCCAACTCCCTTTCCCGTTTTGAAATATGGCCTACCTGCCCTGCGGAATTGCTGACTCTTGTAAATTACCGCTTTGACCGTATGGGACTGTGACACATTGTTTCACATCGCGTGTGGAAAGCAGGCAGGGACGCTTAGGGGGTGCATAATTATACCCTGCAAATTCTTCTCCCTTCCTCAAAGCTTCAGCCTTTGTGCACCTTCGTAAAGCGGGGCATTGTAATGCTCTTGACCTTCAAATCAAGTGTGATTTATCTAAGGGTCCTTAGCATTCAGCCTTTGCCTTATTTATTTATTTTTCTCCAAATGCATGAGTTTCCTGTTGAGTGATCTCGTGGTCCATAGACCCTTTCCTTTCTGTTCTTTTCAGAAGGGAACCCGTGTATGGTACTTTTTCATTCCACAAATTCTTGCTGAGCATTTTATAGGTAGGATCCAAGGCTGACTTGGGGAGGAAGAAACGGTTGTACGCTGGAATCAGAAACGTTATGTTCTGTAGATGGAGGGTCCCTTCCCGCTTGGAATTGAAGCCTATGATTTCAAAATCTGCCCACCCCACCTGGTGCACCCTGTTTGGGGCTAGTCAGTGGAAGTCCCTACTGAACATATATGGCATCTGGAGGAACAGCTGATTCAACTTGGGGCTCTGGCCCCACTCTCCCTTTTGATTCTGAGGATTTAGTGAAGCCAACCCCCCCTGTGCACATGTCCACCCACTCTGCCTACAACTTCAGAATGATCTCGGGTCTTTTGAATCTCAACTACGGATCAATTCCAGGTTGTGATCCCTGCTCAATTATCATTGCTGCCCATTGATTCTTTAGCCCACATGAACTTCCTGGACCCCCACTAGAGCAGAGAGGCTGCAGGCACAGGGCTTACGTTGGTCAAGAGAATGGAAAAAACAAGAGAATTTGACACGGGGCCACAATGCCACAGCGAGTCTGAAAACCATATGTAAGTACTCCTTAAAAAAATATGGAAAATCTATTGGGGAGTGGATTTGTGGATTCATTTAACTTTCTTTTGGTACTAGGGATTGAACCCAGGGCCATTTTACCACTGAGGCACATCTCCAGCCCTTTTTTAATTTATTTTTTTAAATTTTGAGACAGGGTCTTGCTAAATTGCTGAGGCTGACTTTGAATTGCAATCCTCCTGCCTCAGCCTCCAGAGCTGCTGGGATTACAGGCAGACACCACCATGATGTCCAGCTGTGAATTTATTTAGAAACGTATTCCCAGCATCCCTTCCTCACACACAGCACAATTAGCCACCTGGGTCTCTTTCTGAACCAGGGAAGAAAAGAAAGTCCTGCTCTGGTGTTTCCTGAGCTGGAACTACACACAGAGCCTCAGAGTTTTTAGTTCACAGATCAGAGTTCAACATGTCTCATTCCTTGCTTCTCCTTCTGATTCGTCCTGGCCCTAGGAGCCTTGAATTCATGTGTTGAGAGCTTCCTGTGTCTTTGTCACTGAGGATCACCACTATAGAAACCTGTGGCTATGTCCTTCCCCTCTGCCACTCTCATTTAGAGAGACCAAGCACCCTAATGGAACACAGTCAATGATTCCTTTCCAGAACCCAGTTTCCTCTAATGTCACAGTGTGTTCCCAGGCTTTCCATTTTGGTACAGTGACTTATGCCATCCTCCCCCTCATGGGCACCTGGCACACTGGCTGGGCAAAGCCATGGTGTCCAGGAAATCACTGCCCATCAATGGGCCTGTGCAGTCCCCAATCACCAGGAGCTAGGAGTCAAGGCAGAAGGCACCTGCCTCTGTTTAGGAGGGAGTCATGGAACCTCTGGAAATGCCAGCTCCCAAAGTCACTGCCCTGCCACCCTCTGGACAAATCTCTCTTTCCATGAGCACACTCCTTCCTGTATATTTCTGCTCCCCCACGTGCTCATCTTGCAGCCTCCATACTCAATAGGCCTCAAGCAGTGGACCTCCCTTCCTCTTGCTGTCAAAGTAGAGACAATGCCAGAGAACATTCCTTGGCTTGTGCTAAAACCAAGGGCCGGGCCTAACAGAACCTGGTCAGAAGGGAGCCCTGCAAATGGCCCGGGCTCTGTTGCTCCAACAGCAGTAGATATTTTCTCGCTGGTGAGCTCCGAGCCCTCGGCCCCCATCTGTGCAGCTCTGCGCTTTGAGCATCGTGCTGCACCTTTTCCTTGAGAGGTTTTCACAAGTTCAGAGCAGTCCTGGGTATCGGGGAGCTGAAATTATTTTTACCCATGTGCAGCTGAAATAGCCATCTGCCACCATACCGCCCAGTTCCCCACTGCGTTTAAAATCCATCTGGAGTTCTTTTCCTTTTTGTTTTAATTCTGTATATTAAAAAAAAAATAAAATAAAATCAGTGTCTTGGTGCAAAGGAAGGTGTCGTTTCTTCATGTCTCTTCTATCTCTGGTGAATTTGTAAGGATGGATTTAGGGTTGTATGTTGCTTATTCGCAGTCCCCTGATTGTTGTTGGAGGCTTCTGGCTGGTCCTTATTCTAGGCATGTCTGTTTTCCTCCATGTCAGTATAATCCACAGCTCAGCTCATGTCGCCCCCTCCATGAAGCCTTCCTGATTACTTCAGCCTCCCTTCCCTGAAATCTCCATAATGGAAATGGCAGTTTCTTAGTACTCAGTCTTCCATGTTCTTCTATTTTTCTCAGCTGTGTTGGCTTTGTGTCTTTCTCAGCCTGGTAACAACCGGGACTGTGCCCTGTATTGATCTGTAGTCACCATACAACACAGCTTAGGAGGAGGCTCCTGTTAGAATCCTGAAATGCCTTCTGCTCCCTTCCTCTTCCCAAAGGCTGCTCAGATTCTTCCCTGAACATCTCAACACTGATCTGTTGGGGTTCTGATAAGTGCCAGGCACTTTGGCAGATCCTGGAGGTTTAGTGATGGATACGCCACAATCCCTACCTTCTAAGAGCCCACAGTCCTGTGGAGAGGGAGGCTAGAGGAAATATGAATATTTCAAAGTGAATCAGGAGAGAGAGTGATTAACACCATATGGAATCTTAAAATCAACGTGGGATTTAAAAAACTTTAGTATTTGGACTTGAGGGTCAGGAAGAGGATGCCCAGGCACCAAAGTGGAAGGAATCTGGTGCACTTGGACAGCAGCCATGTGACTTGATGTAACTGAGACATAGGAGATGTGTGCAGTGCTGAAAGATGGTTCTGAAAGGCCCAGGGCCCAGGGCAGGGCAGTCTCTACTAGAGAATCTCATCTCAGGTTTCCTCAGTTATCATTCCAACTGCAATGGGTGTGTTGATCTGATGTTGTTTTGGTAGTGAGATCTGAGTTGGTCCTCTTCTATGGAAGTGAGATTTCCTTTGATTCCCCTTAAATTGTCCGTTGCTGTGTTTCTATGGAGTTAGGTGTAGTGGATCTCCCTGAAGTCCTCCCTCTGCCTTCAGCCACATGACACACCATTTTTAAGAAGCTGGATATATATGGAAAGCACTGGAAACCAGAAGATAGATCCATCCCCTGCCTTTGCAACTTTGGACAATTGCTTTGCCTCCTTTGGGCCTCTGTCTTGGCATGGGGTGGAAATGAGGCCCAACCACAATGGTGGCCAGAAGAGTCAGCATATTGCAAAGGCTTGGTACCCTGTGGGAAGGAGACAGTGGCTCCTCTCCCTCTCAGACTCCCTGGTCAGAACAAACTTCCAGTGTGTGTGGGGGGGTGTCCCTGGGTCTCCCTTAGCAACTCACCTCACCCTTCTACTGGCACTTTTGCCTCCGTGTAAGGCAGCACTACTCATTAGGCATAACAGATTACCCACGCTCCACTGGGGTATGGCTGGAAGCTATGAGGCAGCGTGGATCCCTCTCCCCTGCTTCCCTCCCTCTCCCGTTTCATGTTCACAGGTGTCTCTGGAACAAGCTGTCTCCTGTCTGGGGAAAGCAGAGCTCAGGCCCCACAGAGGTGGTGCTTGGGATCGGAGAAGGCAGCTGTTCCATCCCTCTTCCCAAATGTTCCCACAGCCCAGCTGGCTCTGGCCCTGCCGTGGCTTGTGGCACATCTGAATCTCAGTTGTCAGCACAAATTGTGATCCCAGCACATCAGAGCCCATCTCCTGGGATGTCCAGTTCACTGGCTCCAGGTCTCCATTGGAGGTTGGGGGGTGGAGCATTGAGGAACTAGAAGCCCAGTTCATGCTTCACTTGATTCTAGAAAATGGTGAAAGAGACTAATGTGGTCACATTTCTAGCCCTTGGCCACCATTTTTGCTTTCATTCCAGCGGCAACACATCCCAAATCCTGGGATGAAGAAAAGGGGATTGGCAGTGTAAGAAGGAGGATGGGGGAGAGAAAAACCTTTGGCAACATCATGGGGTTGGTCATTAATGCCAGTCTCTGCTCACTCTCTAGGGACCCTTTTCATCTTTATGAGATGCTCAGAACCTTCACAGTACCCACTGAAGATGCCCAGCCTGCCATTTAGGCCTGTCTCTTCCATCCAGGGTCCTACACGTGCTGGCTCCATCTAGGTCACCAACAGGGACTTGAAGGGTCTCTGAATGAGGAGGCTGGAGACCTGCTTTCTATTTCTCTAATCAAAAATCATTTTTGCTGGGGTCTGTCCCCTCAGGTCTTCCTGAGCAGAATGATAGACACTGGCTGTTTTTCTTAAATAAAATCTCTCACAGTTATATCTTCCCACCCACTTTCATGGGGGTCATCTCCTTTTTATTGTCTCATGGACATTGTCATCCTCATTTTTTAAAGGTGAGTAGACAGAGAGTCAAGGGGCCTAAATGAGCCTAAGATCACAAGGTTGTCACCAGAGGGGTGGGATAGAAACTTGTATGCAGCCTCGAAGCAAGCTAGGAGCACTCATCCGTTCCAGCACAGCTGTGAGGGTCAGGCCTCTGTGGGGGCTGGAGGGAGCTGCTGTGTCCTCTGGCTAGTCTGTTCCTGAGTGGCTCGCCACCCGTGCCATAGCTCTCTTGGCTGAAGATACCCCAGGAGGCAGAGGAGGAGCTGCTGCAGGATGAGGGGGACTGGGAAGAGGTCGGGGTGCAGAACATTTTAGGGACATAAATTCAAACTTTAAATGTCCTTGAGGAAATTCTCCCTGGAAGGACATGTTAAAGGTAGGGACAGTGTTCTTTGGTATTCTAAGTAATGGGTTTCTAGACACCGCGGTGCCTCTGAAGCCCAAATCAATAACACATTGTCTCTTCTTTTTCTTTTTGCTTAGTGCAAGTAACAACATTCCTGGTTTCATAACTGGAAGCACTGGTTGATCCGGTAGCTACCTCTGTGTAGGAAAAGAAGGAGTTCTGGACATCCTGGCTGGTACCCTAATCAGAAAGAAGGTAGAAAGTGTCATCTGCTTGGGTTGGCTCAGGAGGGCCCAAGGACCGGTGGGTGGATGAGCACAGGATGTGGGTCTCTATGTCTCTTCTCTGGCTTTAATAGCAGTCAGAGCAAGCAGCTGGCAGTAAGGAATGAAAACCCAGGTGGATCTTACTTTTGGGATGTCTAAAAGCATACAAAGGAACAAATAACAAATTACATTAATACTATCATCGAGAGACTTATGTACAAAATGTAAGCATAAACTACCTTTTTTTTTTTTTTTGGCACCAGGAATTGGACCCAGGGGTACTTAGCCCCTGAGCCACATCCCCAGTCCCTTTTTTTTTTTTTTTAAATTTATTTAGAGACAGGGTCTCGCTAAGTTGCTTAGGGCCTCATTCAGTTGCTGGGGCTGGCTTTGAACTCATGATCCTCTTGCCTTACTCCCAAGTTGCTGGAATTACAGGCATGCACTGCCGTGTCTGGCTAAAGCATCTCGTTTTTTTCCTTCAGTACTTCATGAGGTAGGTTGTATTATTAGTTCCATTTTACAGATGAGGAAACCGAGGCACAGAAGTTTAAGATATGGGCCAAAGTTAACAACTCGTTGCTAGTGGATTCAATATTAGTCTGGCTACAAAGCCGGTCCCTTGACTGCTAAGCTCTTTGATCTTTCGGGGTTCAGATAAGGCTTTTGTAAAAGAATTGCCCCTGGTCTTGCTTTCTGTAGCTCTTCTGTGGTGCTGCCCACTGTGTCTATTAAAGGGGAAGGCCACCTCCCTCGGACAAAGAAGGAAAAGCACAGCCCAGTGCTTGGCGAGAGTCAGCCTGATTTGTTTCTATGCAATTGAGTTGAACTTGGTCCCATGTGCACTCAGCCTCACTTGGGCATCGGGCTGTTTGCTGCATCTTCAGGATTTGCAAATGAAGCTGAATCAATCCAGAAATCAGTTTTGAAAGCTTTGAAAGTTTACATTATTTCTGACTCAGCAATTCTTCTAGGAGCTTAGCACTGAACATTACCGTGAATGTAGGGAATATGAGTTCTGAAGATGCTCCTCTTTGTTTATTAATCAGTACAAAGCAATATAAATGTCCCAGGGATGGGGTACAGACTGGATATCACACGATGCTCCTTGACCTACAAGGTGGTTATGGCCTAACAAACTCATCTAAAGTTGAAAATATCATAAGTTCTAAGTGTATTTGATACATATAACCTATTGAACATCACAATGTAGCCATACAGCACACTGTAAAGTGTCAATTGTTTCCTTCATGATCTTGTGAGTGACCAGGAGCTGTGATGTTTTGGTGCCATCCAGCGTAGTGACAGTATCATAATGCATATTGCTAGCCCAGCAAAAATTACAAATTCAAAGTACAGATCCTGCTGGGTGCATATAGCTTTTGCACCATCTTGAATTCAAAAACTCTTTGTAACTCCTTGTTAACAATGAGTTGTTAACCTTGGCCCATGAGCCATTGTAACTGGGGGACCATCTGTACATATATCTAACACAGGCGTCACTTAAAGCTCTAATGATAAGGTGGCCACCTAGGTGGAGACCAATTAGGAGTAAAACCATTCAGCACAGCATCTGCAGTTCCTCAAGGAATACATCCAAGTTCCCCAAACTGTCTGAGGAATAGCTTCATAGCATCCCTAAGCCAAAACAAGTGCCTCATAGTTCGATTTATTAAGTTTGTAGGTCAAATAAACTAATATATATTTATACCCTAACAACTTAGAAGTTGTTTGAAAAAAAATTACACATAAGTTGAAGAAATCAATAATATTTGTATTTTCATTCTTAAGTAAACATAATTATTTACAATGGGATATGTGCAACTGTTAGGCATTGTGCAATTAGTTAAACTGGAACCTGATTAGACACGTCTACTCTCACTTCCTGTTCTATTTTTTCATGGTATTCGCTTTTTAACACAGCTACCAATAAAAATCCACTTTTGCAAAGATATGATGACATCAAAGGCAGTGTGAATGAATATCAAACCACTGAACTCCCTCTCTCAAACTGGTAGTTTGTAGAGTGTCTGATAATATGGAATGATGAGGCCTATTCCTTGATAAATATAAATACCTTCCAGTGCTCTTGTGGGTTCCTTGTGGTACCCTGGGGTTCCTCAGCCCACAAAAAGGAGACTACAGAGATAAGTTCTCTTCCATTTTTTGGAAACAATCACCTTCCCTATTTGTCACTTTTGGTCTAGTTTTTCATAATCATATGAAGACAAGGGAATATTTCACTCTTTTCTTAACTATAGCAAAAGAAAATCAGATGAAGAGCATGCTAAAGAGTAATTGGTATTCAGCTCAGTTTTAGGGAGGCCACAGGGAATGATGGGGATTTTAGCAAACAGAACACTAGCAAATTCCACTCAACCCCACCCATGTGGCCCAAAGGGAATGTGGCATTATCATTTTTTGGAAGAGAAGTAGAATCTCAATATTGGAGCGGGTATAGAAGTCATTTAGCCTAGAAATGACTAGGGCAAGAATATCCCAAAGGGCAAGAATATCCCACTGTGGTAGACAAGACAATCATCTGATTTAGGTCACCTCTAAATGCAGAGTTTGTAGTTTAATGTTTATGTGTGTATTTTGATATGTAGTTATACATATAATATAAAATAATAACATAACCTTACTTTATAATGGTATGCAAATATATGTATTTTCCCCTAATCATTGATATTACTAGAAAAAAGCAGGTTTTTTTTAAATGTGAGACAGATAAATATTAGAAACTGGAGATACAGCATAATGGTAGAGCTCATGCTTAGTATGCAAAGCCCTGTGTTTAATTCAGCACCAAATAAATAGATAAATAAAAATATTAAATAAGATTCCATAGTAAATTAGGAGAAAATAATTAAATAGGACATATTCAGCAATATTAATATGATATAAGTAACAACCCAGGGGTCAGGGGTCAGGGGTCAAGTGCCATGTCTAATCGCCAAAGAGCCGCAGACTGAGTAAATGGTGGTTGCTGACTTGCATATTCTGACAATCCCCCCATCCCACCCCCCGGAGAGAGCTCCTGCTCATGTTGTTACTTTTGTCATGGACTCTCCCAGTTTCCTATATTTCCTCTGTAAATTAAGAGATTTGATCTAAACCTCTAGGGTAACTTCTAGATTCATTAGGCAATATTTCACTGATACTTTGAGACTAGTAATATAAAGTCGGTGGGAAAATAGGATTCACTCTTTACTTAGTATTTTTCAGGGACTCTTTTCTCTTTTTCTTGTATAAAACAGAATACATCTTCATAGATATCATCATCATTGGTTATCTACTGCAGGAAGTTCACGGACAAAAGAAAATATACAAGGACCCAGAAGCTTTGTGTTGCTTACCACCTTTAGTGTCTTCAGGCTAACTTCCCTGTTTCTCTGTTCTTTTGTCAAAATCCACTTGAATACCTTTGATGCTTAAGACACACCTTGACTCTCTGCTTCCCCCTTGTCCATCCTCTGGGAGATGTGGTCCTTAGTGGTAATCTTTTGGCCCACATCATCCATTTGGTTTCTATTGATACATCCACAGTCCCTAACTACGGTTCTCAGACTTCTGAGAATTCTGAGCCCAAAGAGATCAGAAAGGTATTATTAATCAGGGAAATATACCTTTGTAATAGTCCTGGAGGATATTTCAGGTGAGAGAGCCGAAAACCTAAGCTGTGTTTTCTGATTGTTGATGCCTAGGGTATTCAAAAGCAAGAAATCCTTTTCCTCTTTCATCTAACAAGCCCTAGGAGAGATGCATCTTATAATGTCTGTCAAAAAGTAAGCCTACTGTCAGGAAGAGGCCTCTGCCTTTCAACTTTATTAATCCATTCAACACACAAGTACCTATTTTGTACAAGACCCTATTTTATGCACCAGGATCATGACAATAAAAGGATATCCATGATTTCTGCTCATATGGAGACTATATTTTATGAAGTTCCAGCTACTGGAACTCACATACTCTCCTCTACCTCTGTGCCTCTTTCCAATTCTCTCCTTTTCAGATTTGAAAATCTAGAACTTATCTATAAGGCTTGGGTGTCTCATGGCCATCAGGTCTGGCACTTCAGTCTGTTACTCTGTCAGGCCTAGAATTGCAGCCACCACATTATATTTGATTCAACTTTGAAGCATTGAACCAAGTTAAATCTCCTATGTGGATCATTCTATATGAAAAACCCCAAGAAAGTCTGTCATTCCTTAGTTCCCCCTTGGGAAAATGTATCATTCATCCCTTTTATACCCCAGCAGCTCAGTTGATGTCTACAAGTCTTCCCTTTGAAGTTGGGTGACTGGACGAGGTTTGGCACCTGATCCTGTGACAGGCTGTCTCTAGGCTGGCCTGATAGCTGTGGTTTGGAAGATTTGCCTAAAGGAGCAAAGGACAAATGTGGACCAATTTGATTCCATAATCGGGTTCTTTGGGCCAGCAGACATGGACACGTGTGTAGATACATGAACATAGCTCCGTCACGGTGGCGGCAGAACACTGGCGAGAAGACCAAGGATTCCTGATGCACAAAATATCCCTAACTTTGGAGTGGCCTTGGATACCAAGCCACTTGGATGCCCATCTGTGGTGCTGGGCTGGGAAGAGGCCCCTCTGCCTTAAGGCCTCCTCAGCTATGCTCCTTCCAACCCAAGGGCTGAGGTAAGGCATAGGCCCTTTTCCTGCAGCCCTGTCCCTCTCTCTGACCACCCTCTTTCCAAGATTATTTACTGCTTCTCTGGATTGGAATCCAACTGAATTCGTGATTCTTAGTTTCTTAAGGGCAAGGGCAAAGCTTTGTGGAGTTTTTGCTGTATGCCCAAGCCCATGCCAAGGGCCAGGAGGGAACAGAGAAGAAGGAAGGTGTCCTGTCCCCTCCCTGGCATAGAACAGGCAAGGCCCATGAGCATGTGGGGGCCTGGTGACTCCCTGAGGTTGCATTCACTGCCTCCCAGTGGAACACTTTTGGGGTAGATGATTTATGATCTTGAGGAGGCCTTGGGCACCTGGAAGTGGGGAATGTGGCTGAATGGAAAGGAGTGGGCTGTGTTTCCATTAAGAGAAGGAGGAGGAGAAGGGGCAGGTCAAGGCGCTGCGAGGAGCATCTGAAAGGGGCTTGGGGCTGCTTCACCCCGCAGTCTTTACCCTGTCAATAAATCTGGGGAAGCCACAAAATGGGTGTGCCAGCTAACCTGCCCCCATTGGTCACCTCATCAGGCACAAAGTGCCCAGGATTAAAAAGAGGAGAATAAAAAAAAAAAAAAAAGAAGGAAAGAAAGAAAAAAGGAAAGGCCTCATTATATGGCTAGAAATCCTCATACCAGAGATAAAATTTTACGAGTTGCCTATTGCCCAGCACCCCGTATTTTTGACATTCCTTGTTTCTCATACAGTATTTTAAACAGATGAGGCACAGACATTACTGTTTTTTTATTTTTTTACCCTTTTCATTTTTTTTTTCCCTTTCTGTCATGGCTTAGTGGGTAGCTCTGAAGTTTTTAATACTGAAGGGCCCATTTCATGTTATTTATGACCCTGCTTGCGTGAAAGCCGAGGCCTATAAATCGTCAACACAGGCCGTCTAATTCCAGCAACAGCGAGGTTTCGTCACATGTAATTAAAAGATCCCAAAGCCATTGGAATGTAATGGATTTGGAAATGACACCATGGGGGCGAGGGGAACAGGCCCAGGAAGAAGCGGCAGTATTTCAAAGTCTCTCCTGCACCGGCTGGGATCGATGGGCTGCCTGGCTGGACTCCAGCAGGGCTGGTTGACCTGGGGGTAGAGGCAGGGTCTGGACTTGCTCTGATGCTCAGTTCTGAGATGCAATTCCCACCTGTGTGGAGGTGCACTGGGCTTTTGAACTCACGCACGCCTGCAGCCTGGGCAGCTCCCGCAGCCACAGCTCTAATGATGGGAAGCCCCCTGGGTTCTGGTGGGAGGTTGCTAGAAGCCTGGAAATACAACTTTAGCGCACAGCCCCTGCTCGGGGAGTAGGAGTGGGGGAGGGGGGGCAGGTCTTGGTGTTCACCTTCCTTGCAAGTACAATGATCCTCTTATTCTCGCCCAACTTTCTTCCTGATGCTGGTTCTGGCTGTTCAAGGCTTCTCAGTGGCTCTTCAGCAAATCCATATTCTGCCCTAACATTTCTCTGAATTCCAGCATCCACCCAGCTCCTTCTCTGGATCTCCCAGAGCACCTGTCTGTCTAGTTATTGGGATATGATGGTTCTGGGGGATGGTTACTTGTTTATTTGTTTGCCTGGCCATCTCCATGAGCTCCTCATGAAAAAGGACTGCATAAATCTTCTCTGACCCTGATGGCTTTATATAATAAAGCCCCCCTCATGGTAAGTGACTTGCAACTGTGTGTCAGGAAGGAGGAGGAATGACCACAGCTTGGACAGCAGGTTGACTGCAACCTTGTGAAGGACCCTGAGCCAGTCACACCATTCATCTGCTCCAAGATTCCTGAGCCTCAGAGGCCATGTGAGCAAATGAGTGTGCTTTTTAGGTTTCTAAGTTTTGAAGTAATGTATTACATAGCAATGAGAAACTAACGCAAACACCATCTATATGTTTATGACACTACATTTTAATTTCCAACCCAGTCTTCTCTGCTGAACTGGAGAATTGTACATCCTGCTATCTCCTTCACTTGTCCTCCCTAGACTCCAAAATTAAAACCACTAATTATTCTCCCATCCTGCTTCCCCGCAGTTTTTTTCCCATCTCAGTTGGTCTTGGACTACACTCTGAGAGGTCTTGCACTTGCACTTGGTCTTGTTCCTTTCCTGCCTCATCTTCTAACTCTCTCCCCATGGGTTTTCTTGCTGGGAGCTACACTGACCTTTTAGCTGACCACATCAGGGATTCATGCTGGCTCTTCTCCATGCCAGGGACGCTCCGCCCCAATTATCTGTACAGCTCACTCTCTTACCTTCAAGTCTGCTCAGGTGTCCTCTCTATGAGATCTACCTTGACAACCTTATTAAATTTGCAGCCCCATCTCCTAAACTCACAGAATTCATTTCTCATTTTTTTTCTTCTTTTAAAATTTTGGAAAGTCCTATTCGGCTTATTGATTATGTCTTTCCCCCATTTCTGCTGGTGTATAAGCAGGTCCATGAAAGCAGGGATTCTCATTGCTGCTGTTTGTTTTGCTCATCACTCTGTCCCAGTATTTGGAAGATACTGCTTCTTTGCATGATAGTTGTCAGTAGTATTTGTTTGAGAATTAAAGGAAGGGTGGTAAGAGGGAAGAGAGGAGGAAGGACCATGCTCTGAGAGGTCTGGCGCTTGGTCTGAATTGTGGCTTAGCAGATGCAGTTCCCTCCCAGCTAAACTATGAGGCCCAGAAGGCCCATGTGGATGCCCTACCCACAGCATCCAGTGACAGGCCCTGCTGAGGCCAGCCTGGAAACTGACATCCACCAATCTGCCCCATGGCATCCCAGAAGCCTCTCAGTCCCCCTCCTGTTACTACCCAGAAAACCTGGACATCATCACTTCTCTGGGTTTTTGCTGCCTCTAGATGTTTTCACTTTGCTGGATTCTTTTTTTTTTCTTTTTTCTTTTTTTTTTAATCCACCTGTAGCCTCTCTGCTTCTCTCACTTTGTCACGGGTTGAATTAAAGTCCCAACCACCAATCCCTTAGAATCTGGCCTTTTTGGAAGTAGGATTATTGCCAATGTAATTAAGTTATGGTGAGGGCATCCTGGAGAAGGGTGGGCCCCTAAACCAATATGGCTGATGTCTTGTTAAGAGGAAGACACACAAGGAAAAGGCCGTATGAAGACAGAGACAGGGATCAGCCAAGGAACATGAAGGATTGCTGGCCATCACTGGAAGTGAGGCATGGGATGGGTTCTCCCTCAACAGCCTTCAGGGGGAATCATGGCTGCCAATTCCTTCATTTTGAATTTTAACTCCTGAACTTTGAAAGAATCAATTTCTTGTTTTAAGCCACTCCGCTTGGGATTCTTTGTTATGGCAGCCCTAGGTCACCAGCATACATACCCTTATGATTTCTTCAAGACCTCTTGCTCTTGCCTCAGGGCATTAACAGAACCACTGGAGGACACCAACCCTGGTGCTCTCCAGAGTGTTTTCACTCTCATGCATAACACAAGAATCCCATCTCCTCCAAGAAGCCCTCTTGTACAGATTAATAAGAAGGGACTAGATGCTTTTAGCATCCCTGTATTTAAAGGTTAAAACTCCAGAACATCTGGATTATTTAATAATTCACATGTATTCTATTGGCTTGAGAAGATGCAGACAGCATATCTTATCCACTGTTCTGGACTCATTCATTGCTAGGCTGTCTCTCCGATTAAACGTCATTAGAGGACAAGAAACAGATCTGTCTCCTTCACTGTCTATAGTCCCAAGTCCAATTTTGATAGAGAAAAGAGATTTTTATTGGAAGATAAAGACAGCTTAGTAAGTAGGGGTCTGGTCCACTTTTCTCCATTTACTATTTTACAAATGTGGAGACTGAGACCCAGGCAGAAAAAGTAACCTCAACAGATGAAGAGCCACCAAATACTTTCATTTTGCCTCTGCACAGAATTGTAGACACTGGGGCTTTTGCTCAAAGTCAAACAGAACTACACCCAGAGCCCTGCCTATTCACCACTAATGAGGAGCTCCGAGCTAGGTTCACATCCCAGCCCCATCATTTACACAATCTTGGATAAGTTATTTAACCTCTCTGAGTTGCAGACTCCTCGTGTGAAACATGAGGATGGCAATATGCTCCTCACATATGGTTGGTAGGATTCGAGAATGGCACCAAGGAACTTAGCCTCTGTCCCATGGACATGTGACAAGTCCTAATCCCTCAACTTGTATTCTAATTGCACATGCCCCAGACCAGAAGATAGTAGAATCAAATTGCATATTCAGCAGTGTTTGTTTGTCACAGTTAGCTCAAGTTGGAAAAGTGGTCAAAAATAGTGAAAGTATGGAAAATAATCTGTTCCAGCCTTGTTATTAATAGCAAGTGTTACACAGTGCTAACACGATCCTTCATCAGCACACAGAGACCCCATGATGTTCACTAGGCTTGACTGACTAGGAAAGGGAAATGGGAATCTGACATTTTGGAGAAACTTCCAAAATTAAATCAGAAACAGAATGCTTTCTGGTTACCTCTCCTGAAAGATCAGGTATCATAGCAGATAGGAAAGTGTGCAAGAGTTATAGACCTGGGCCAGACCTGGGGTCTCATTAATCAGTTAATCCATTTAATCAGAATGCTGCATTTCCTGAGAGTTCCAGTGAATTGATTTTTTTTTTTTTTTGTATCAGGGATTGAACTCAAGGGCACTCAACCACTGAGCCACATCCCCAGCCTGTTTTGTATTTTATTTAGAGACAGGGTTTTACTGAGTTGCTGAGCACCTCACTTTTGCTGAGGCTGGCTTTGAATTCACTATCCTCCTACCTCGGCCTCCTGAACCAGGAAACAAGATGTTAACAAGTTGTTGATTACAGGTGTGCACCACCATGCCTGGTGAATTGATATTTTGTATTGTGATTGCAGGTTGTGTTTTTCTTCTTATCAGTGACTACAAAGATACCTAGTGATGCAGTCACAGCACATGGGCTGAGAACAACCTACCATTCACTGACAGGTGAACTGGCCTGTTCTCTCTGACCTCAGGATTGCTTTTCATCTAATGCAGGATTGGACTGATGATGTCTGAATTTCCTAAGCCTGTAATTTCATATATTTCCGTTTTACTTTCAACACTTCACTCAAGTCCCACATCTACCATGAGGTCCCAACTTGCTCCTAACTTGACCTTGAATAGGTCACTGTACCCAATAGGTGTCTCTACAATGTGAGGATTGTACAGTATAAACTCCAAAGTCCATTTGAGACCTGCCATGCTACTGTTTCAAGGATGCATGTCTTATCATCATCATCATCATATCATCATCATCATTAGAAGATTAAATTTACAAGGTCTTCATTGCAAGTGTTTGTGGCAAAACAAAATTAAGTAGCTCATAAAGCCAGACTACACAGTATGATAGGAAAACCACGGGGCTGGGCTTGAGTTTTAGTTCTGTCCCAGCTGCAAACCAGCTTTGATGTCCTGGGCAATGAATGTCCCATCTACTTCCCTGGACCTATTTTTTTTTCTCCTAAATTAAGGTGCTTGAACTAGCTTGTCTTTGGATCCTTCTAGTTCCTAATTTTAAGATTCACAAGCCCACTGAAAAATTATCCCTTTAAATTCATTGAAGTCTCAAAGGAAATGCTCTGCAGTGATAGAGGGGAGAGTACACATGGTGGAGGGAGTGCACATGAAATGAGCCCTCAGGTTCTCTTCCAGCTGCAGAACTGTAGCTCAGACTCAAAACACCTCGCTGAGAAAAATCATAGTTCTGCCACACTTCTCTCTTCCCTTGGTATAGAGCCTAAAAGCATGGGAGAGCTTAAGACACTACACAAGGGGGTTTCCTCCTTTGCCACCTTCTTCCTGGCTTGGGTTCTTGGACCAGGTGTGTTATAAAACTATTTATCCAGGTGTACTCATCAGACAAGGTGGTGCCCTATGCAACCTTGGGTGGGAGGTGAGCTCACAGCTCCAGACTTGTCAATTGGATCATTTGACCTTTCCTGAAGCCTCTTTCTGACCTTGTCCTCTGGTTCTGAGCAAAAAAAAAAAAAAAAAAAAAAAAAAAAGTGATTTCTTATGGTGAATGGAGCCACCGGTTTTCAAAGGACATATTTGAACCTGAAATGTTCCAGTTTTGTAAAATCGGTTTTGTAGCAGAATACTTGGGACTCCTTAGGCTGTGGTTGACCTGAGTGTTTTATCTTACTAATGCCAAAATGCTATTTTAGTGCCCCATTTATTCTGAGGACAGACTAATAGTGACTCAGACCTTGACCCCACATGCAAGTTTAAAAACCTTCGGAAGAGAAAAATAGCTTCCCACAGAATTTTTACGAACAGCAAAGCCTATATACCTTCCTCTGTCCCTAAGCTCTTATGAAGCACTTTATTGACTCTTCTTGTTTGATACACAATTCCAACACATTTAGACATAGTTGTTGCTAAGGCTTAGAGAAGACTTGAGGTGGAGAACTGGAGTGGAAAGTGGGCTATGATGAAAAAGACCAAAAACAGGAGACAAGATGTTAACAATGACTAAGTCTGGTTGGAAGCCTGGGTGTTAGCCAGGCTCAAACACCTCTAGAGGAACTTTGCTCCAAGACAAAGGTTACATGATAGGCATTACCTG